>NW_027139918.1:0-1231678 GCF_035084215.1 Heptranchias perlo | reverse complement strand
TCTGGATCCCCTGTAATTATTAATTCAGTCTCTGGATCCCTGTAAATATTAGTACTGTCTCTGGATCCCCAGTAAATATTAGTACTGTCTCTGGATCCCTGTAAATATTAGTACAGTCTCTGGATCCCCTGTAATTAATAGTGCTGTCTCTGGATCACCTGTCAGTATTAGTACTGTCCCTGGATCCCCTGTAAATATTAGTACAGTCTCTGGATCCCCTGTAAATATTAGTAGCGTCTCTGGATCCCTGTAAATATTAATACAGTCTCTGGATCCCCTGCAAATATTAGTACAGTCTCTGGATTCGCTGTAAATATTAGTTATGTCTCAGTTTCCCAGTAAATGTTAGTAATGTCTCTGGATCCCTGTAAATATTAATACAGTCTCTGGATCCCCTGTAATTATTAGTTCAGTCTCTGGATTCCCTGCAAATATTAGTATTGTCTCTGGATTCCCTGTAAATACTGGTGCTGTCTCTGGATCCCTGTAAATATTCGTACTGTCTCTGGACCCCGGTAAATGTTAGTCCTGTCTCTGGATCCCCTGTAAATATTAGTACTGTCTCTGGATCCCCTGTAAATATTGGTGCAGTCTCTGGATCCCTGTAAATATTAGTACCGCATCTGTATCCCATGTAAATATCAGTACCGTCTCTGGATCCGCTGCAGATATTAGTACCGTCACTGGATCCTCTGTAAATATTAGTACTATCTCTGGATCCCCTGTAAATATTAACACTGTTTGTGGATCCCGTCTAAATATTAGTACTGTCTCTGGATCCCCTGTAAATATTAGTACTGTCTTTGGATCCCCTGTAAATATTAATACCGTCTCTGGAACCCGTGTAATTATTAATACTGTGTCTGGATCCCTGTAAATATTCGTACTGTCTCTGGATTCCTTGTAAATCTTTGCGTCGTCTTTGGATCCCCTGCAACCATTGGTACTGTCTCTGGATCCCTTTAAATATAAGTACTGTCTCTGGATCCATTGTAAATATTACGACTGTCTCTGGATCCCCTCTAAATATTATTACTGTCTATGGATCCCTCTAAATATTAGTACAGTCTCTGGATCCCCTGTAATAAATAACACTGTCTCTGGATCCCTGTAAATATTATTGCTGTCTCTGGATTCCTTGTAAATTTTTGTGTCGTCTTTGGATCCCCTGCAATCATTGGTACTGTCTCTGGATCCCTGTAAATATTAGTACCGACTCTGGATCCTGTGTAAATATTAGTACCGTCTCTGGATTCCTTAAAATATGAGTACCATCTCTGGATCCCTTCAAATATTAGTACAGTCTCTGGATCCCCTGCAAATATTAGTACAGTCTCTGGATTCGCTGTAAATATTAGTTATGTCTCTGGTTCCCAGTAAATGTTAGTACTGTCTCTGGATCCCTGTAAATATTAATACAGTCTCTGGATCCCCTGTAATTATTAGTTCAGTCTCTGGATTCCCTGCAAATATTATTACTGTCTCTGGATTCCCTGTAAATACTGGTGCTGTCTCTGGATACCTTGTAAATCTTTGTGTCGTCTTTGGATCCCCTCTAAACATTAGTACAGTCTCTGAATCCCCTGTAATTACTGGTACTGTCTCTGGATCCCCTGTAAATATTAGTTCCGTCTCTGGATCCCTGTAAGTATTAGTTCCGTGCCTGGATCCCCTGTAAATATTAGTACCGTATCTGGATCCCCTGTAAATATTAGTACCGTCACTGGATCCACTGAAAATATTAGTACTGTCTCTGGATCCCCTGTAAATATTAGTCCTGACTCTGGATCCCCTGTAAATATTACGACTGTCTCT
Source organism: Heptranchias perlo (assembly GCF_035084215.1). NCBI lineage: Eukaryota > Metazoa > Chordata > Chondrichthyes > Hexanchiformes > Hexanchidae > Heptranchias > Heptranchias perlo. The sequence goes on along the minus strand of NW_027139918.1, from coordinate 1,229,863 downwards.
GGATCCCCTCTAAATATTAGTACTGTCTATGGATCCCTCTAAATATTAGTACAGTCTCTGGATCCCCTGTAATTATTAACACTGTCTCTGGATCCCTGTAAATATTAGTGCTGTCTCTGGATTCCTTGCAAATTTTTGTGTCGTCTTTGGATCCCCTGCAATCATTGGTACTGTCTCTGGATCCCTGTAAATATTAGTACCGACTCTGGATCCTGTTTAAATATTAGTACCGTCTCTGGATTCCTTAAAATATGAGTACCATCTCTGGATCCCCTGCAAATATTAGTACAGTCTCTGGATCCCCTGCAAATATTAGTACAGTCTCTGGATTCGCTGTAAATATTAGTTATGTCTCTGGTTCCCAGTAAATGTTAGTACTGTCTCTGGATCCCTGTAAATATTAATACAGTCTCTGGATCCCCTGTAATTATTAGTTCAGTCTCTGCATTCCCTGCAAATATTAGTACTGTCTCTGGACTCCCTGTAAATACTGGTGCTGTCTCTGGATCCCTGTAAATATTAGTACTGTCTCTGGACCCCGGTAAATGTTAGTCCTGTCTCTGGATCTCCTGTAAATATTAGTACTGTCTCTGGATCCCCTGTAAATATTGGTGCAGTCTCTGGATCCCTGTAAATATTAGTACCGCATCTGGATCCCATGTAAATATCAGTACCGTCTCTGGATCCGCTGTAGATATTAGTACCGTCACTGGATCCTCTGTAAATATTAGTACTGTCTCTGGATCCCCTGTAAATATTAGCACTGTTTGTGGATCCCGTCTAAATATTAGTACTGTCTCTGGATCCCCTGTAAATATTAGTACTGTCTTTGGATCCCCTGTAAATATTAATACAGTCTCTGGAACCCGTGTAATTATTAATACTGTATCTGGATCCATGTAAATATTCGTACTGTCTCTGGATTCCTTGTAAATCTTTGCGTCGTCGTTGGATCCCATGCAACCATTAGTACTGTCTCTGGATCCCTTTAAATATAAGTACTGTCTCTGGATCCACTGTAAATAATAGTACAGTCTCTGGATCCCTGTAAATATTGGTACCGACTCTGGATCCTGTGTAAATATTAGTGCCGTCTCTGGATCCCCTGTAAATATTCGGACTGTCCCTGGGTCCCTGTAAATATTTGTGCTCTTTCTGGATCCCTGTAAATATTAGTACCGTCACTGGATCCTGTGTCAATATTAATACCATCTCTGGATTCCTGAAAATATTCGTACCATCTCTGGATCCCCTGTAAATATGAGTACAGTCACTGGATTCGCTGTAAGATTAGTTATGTCTCTGGATCCCTGTAAATATTAGTACTGTCTCTGGATCCCTGTAAATATTCGTGCAGTCTTTGGATTCCCTGCAAATATTATGACAGTCTCTGGATCCCCTGTAAATATTAGTACTGTCTCTGGATCCCTGTAAATATTGGTACCGACTCTGGATCCTGTGTAAATATTTGTGCCGTCTCCAGATCCACTGTAAATATTAGTAACATCTCTGGATAAACTTTACATTTTAGTACGCTATCCGGATCCCCTGTTAATATTTGTGCCGTCTCTGGATACCCTTTAAATATTGGTACATTCTTTGGATCTCCTGTAAATATTAGTACTGTCTCTGGATCCCCTGTAGATATTAGTACCGTCTCTGGATCCCCTGTAAATATTAGTGCTGTCTCTGGATCCACTGTAAATATTTGTGCAGTCTCTGGATCCCTGTAAGTATTAGCACCGCGCCTGGATCCCATGTAAATATTAGTACCGTCTCTGGATGCCCTGTAGATATTAGTACCGTAACTGGATCCTCTGTAAATATTAGGACTGTCTCTGGATCCCCTGTAAATATTAGTACAGTCTCTGGATCCCCTATAATTATTAACACTGTCTCTGGATGCCTGTAAATATTAGTACTGTCTCTGGATTCCTTGTAAATCTTTGTGTCGTCTTTTGATCCCCTGCAACCATTAGTACTGTCTCTGGATCCCTTTAAATATAAGTACTGTCTCTGGATCCACTGTAATATTAGTACAGTCTCTGGATCCCTTGTAAATCTTTGTGTCATCTTTGGATCCCCTGTAAATTTTAGTACAGTCTCTGGATAACCTGTAATTAAGAGTACTGTCTCTGGATCCATTTTAAATATTAGTACCGTCTCTGGATCCCCTTTAAATATTGGTGCTGTCTCTGGATCCCCTGTAAATATTAGTACTGTCTCTGGATCCCCTGTAAATATTAGTGCTGTCTCTGGATCCCTGTAAATATTAGTACAGTCTCTGGATCCCCTTTAATGATTAGTACTGTCTCTGGATACCCTGTTATTATTAGTACAGTCTCTGGATTCTCTGTAAATAATAGTACTGTCTCTAGATCCCTGTAAATATTAGTGCTGTCCCTGGATCCCTGTAAATATTAGTGCAGTCTCTGGATCCCCTGTAAATATTAGTCGCGTTTCTGGATCCCTGTAAATATTAGTACAGTCTCTGGATCCCCTTCAAATATTAGTACAGTCACTGGATTCGCTGTATATATCAGTTATGTCTCTGGATCCCTGTAAATATTAGTACTGTCTCTGGATCCCTGTAAATATTAGTACTGTTTCTGGATCCGCTTTAAATATTAGTACTGTCTCCGGATCCCCTGTAAATATTTGTACTGTCTTTGGATACCCTGTAAATATTAGTACAGTCTCTGGATCCCCTGTAAATATTGGTGCAGTCTCTGGATCCCTGTAAATATTAGTACCGCATCTGGATCCCATGTAAATATCAGTACCGTCTCTGGATCCGCTGTAGATATTAGTACCGTCACTGGATCCTCTGTAAATATTAGTACTGTCTCTGGATCCCCTGTAAATATTAGCACTGTTTGTGGATCCCGTCTAAATATTAGTACAGTCTCTGGATCCCCTGTAAATATTGGTGCAGTCTCTGGATCCCTGTAAATATTAGTACCGCATCTGGATCCCATGTAAATATCAGTACCGTCTCTGGATCCGCTGTAGATATTAGTACCGTCACTGGATCCTCTGTAAATATTTGTACTGTCTTTGGATACCCTGTAAATATTAGTACAGTCTCTGGATCCCCTGTAATTATTAATACTGTCTCTGGATCCCTTTAAATATTAGTACTGTCTCTGGATCAACTGTAAATATTAGTACAGTCTCTGGATCCCTTGTAAATGTTTGTGTCATCTTTGGATCACCAGTAATTATTAGTACAGTCTCTGGATACCCTGTAAATATTAGCACTGTTTGTGGATCCCGTCTAAATATTAGTACTGTCTCTGGATCCCCTGTAAATATTAGTACTGTCTTTGGATCCCCTGTAAATATTAATACAGTCTCTGGAACCCGTGTAATTATTAATACTGTATCTGGATCCATGTAAATATTCGTACTGTCTCTGGATTCCTTGTAAATCTTTGCGTCGTCGTTGGAACCCATGCAACCATTAGTACTGTCTCTGGATCCCTTTAAATATAAGTACTGTCTCTGGATCCACTGTAAATAATAGTACAGTCTCTGGATCCCTGTAAATATTGGTACCGACTCTGGATCCTGTGTAAATATTAGTGCCGTCTCTGGATCCCCTGTAAATATTCGGACTGTCCCTGGGTCCCTGTAAATATTTGTGCTCTTTCTGGATCCCTGTAAATATTAGTACCGTCACTGGATCCTGTGTCAATATTAATACCATCTCTGGATTCCTGAAAATATTCGTACCATCTCTGGATCCCCTGTAAATATGAGTACAGTCACTGGATTCGCTGTAAGATTAGTTATGTCTCTGGATCCCTGTAAATATTAGTACTTTCTCTGGATCCCTGTAAATATTCGTGCAGTCTTTGGATTCCCTGCAAATATTATGACAGTCTCTGGATCCCCTGTAAATATTAGTCCTGTCTCTGGATCCCCTGTAAATATTAGTACTGTCTCTGGATCCCTGTAAATATTGGTACCGACTCTGGATCCTGTGTAAATATTTGTGCCGTCTCCAGATCCACTGTAAATATTAGTAACATCTCTGGATAAACTTTACATTTTAGTACGCTATCCGGATCCCCTGTTAATATTTGTGCCGTCTCTGGATACCCTTTAAATATTAGTACATTCTTTGGATCTCCTGTAAATATTAGTACTGTCTCTGGATCCCCTGTAGATATTAGTACCGTCTCTGGATCCCCTGTAAATATTAGTGCTGTCTCTGGATCCACTGTAAATATTTGTGCAGTCTCTGGATCCCTGTAAGTATTAGCACCGCGCCTGGGTCCCATGTAAATATTAGTACCGTCTCTGGATGCCCTGTAGATATTAGTACCGTAACTGGATCCTCTGTAAATATTAGGACTGTCTCTGGATCCCCTGTAAATATTAGTACTGTTTCTGGATCCCCTGTAAATATTAGTACTGTCTCTGGATCCCCTGTAAATATTAGTACTGTCTTTGGAGCCCCTGTAAATATTAGTACAGTCTCTGGATCCCCTATAATTATTAACACTGTCTCTGGATGCCTGTAAATATTAGTACTGTCTCTGGATTCCTTGTAAATCTTTGTGTCGTCTTTTGATCCCCTGCAACCATTAGTACTGTCTCTGGATCCCTTTAAATATAAGTACTGTCTCTGGATCCACTGTAATATTAGTACAGTCTCTGGATCCCTTGTAAATCTTTGTGTCATTTTTGGATCCCCTGTAAATTTTAGTACAGTCTCTGGATAACCTGTAATTAAGAGTACTGTCTCTGGATCCATTTTAAATATTAGTACCGTCTCTGGATCCCCTTTAAATATTGGTGCTGTCTCTGGATCCCCTGTAAATATTAGTACTGTCTCTGGATCCCCTGTAAATATTAGTACTGTCTCTGGATCCCTGTAAATATTAGTACAGTCTCTGGATCCCCTTTAATGATTAGTACTGTCTCTGGATACCCTGTTATTATTAGTACAGTCTCTGGATTCTCTGTAAATAATAGTACTGTCTCTAGATCCCTGTAAATATTAGTGCTGTCCCTGGATCCCTGTAAATATTAGTGCAGTCTCTGGATCCCCTGTAAATATTAGTCGCGTTTCTGGATCCCTGTAAATATTTGTACAGTCTCTGGATCCCCTTCAAATATTAGTACAGTCACTGGATTCGCTGTATATATCAGTTATGTCTCTGGATCCCTGTAAATATTAGTACTGTCTCTGGATCCCTGTAAATATTAGTACTGTTTCTGGATCCGCTTTAAATATTAGTACTGTCTCCGGATCCCCTGTAAATATTTGTACTGTCTTTGGATACCCTGTAAATATTAGTACAGTCTCTGGATCCCCTGTAATTATTAATACTGTCTCTGGATCCCTTTAAATATTAGTACTGTCTCTGGATCAACTGTAAATATTAGTACAGTCTCTGGATCCCTTGTAAATGTTTGTGTCATCTTTGGATCACCAGTAATTATTAGTACAGTCTCTGGATACCCTGTAATTACGAGTACTATCTCTTGATCCCTTTTAAATATTAGTACCGTCTCTGTATCCCCTTTAAATATTGGTACTGTCTCTGGATCCCCTGTAAATATTAGTGCCACGTCTGTATCCCATGTAAATATTAGTACCGTCTCTGGATCCCCTGTAGATATTAGTACCGTCACTGGATCCTCTGTAAATATTAGTACTATTCTGGATCCCCTGTAAATATTAGTACTGTATCTGGATCCCCTTTAAATATTAGTGTTGTCTTTGGATCCCCTGTAAATATTAGTACAGTCTCTGGATCCCCTGTAATGATTAATAATGTCTCTGGATGCCTGTAAATATTAGTACTGTCTCTGGATTCCTTGTAAATCTTTGTGTCGTCTTTGGATCCCCTGCAACCTTTAGTACTGTCGCTGGATCCCTTTAAATATTAGTACTGTATCTGGATCCACTGTAAATATTAGTACAGTCTCTGGATCCCTTGTAAATCTTTGTGTCATCTTTGGATCCCCTGTAAATATTAGCACAGTCTCTGGATACCCTGTAATTAATACTACTGTCTCTGGATCCCTTTTAAATATTCGTACCGTCTCTGGATCCCCTTTAAATATTGGTACTGTCTCTGGATCTCCTGTAAAGATTAATACTGTCTCTGGATCCCTGTAAATATTCGTACTGTCTCTAGATCCCTGTAAATATTAGTACTGTCCCTGGATCTCTGTAAATATTTGTACAGTCTCTCGATCCCCTGTAAATATTGGTACAGTCTCTGGATTCGCTGTAAATATTAGTTATGTCTCTGGTTCCCAGTAAATGTTAGTACTGTCTCTGGATCCCTGTAAATATTAATACAGTCTCTGGATCCCCTGTAATTATTAGTTCAGTCTCTGGATCCCTGTAAATATTAGTACAGTCTCTGGATCCCCAGTAAATATTAGTACTGTCTCTGGATCCCTTGTAAATATTAGTACTGTCTCTGGATCCCTGTAAATATTAGTACAGTCTCTGGATCGCCTGTAATTAATAGTGCTGTCTCTGGATCCCCTGTCAGTATTAGTACTGTCCCTGGATCCCCTGTAAATATTAGTACAGTCTCTGGATCCCCTGTAAATATTAGTAGCGTCTCTGGATCCCTGTAAATATTCGTACTGTCTCTGGATCCCTTGTAAATCTTTGTGTCGTCTTTGGATCCCCTGTAAACATGAGTACTGTCCCTGGATCCACTGTAAATATTAGTACTGTTTCTGGATCCTCTGTAAATACTAGTGCCGTCTCTGGATACCTTGTAAATCTTTGTGTCGTCTTTGGATCCCCTCTAAACATTAGTACAGTCTCTGAATTCCCTGTAATTATTGGTACTGTCTCTGGATCCCCTGTAAATATTAGTTCCGTCTCTGGATCCCTGTAAGTATTAGTACCGTGCCTGGATCCCCTGTAAATATTAGTACAGTATCTGGATCCCCTGTAAATATTAGTACCGTCACTGGATCCACTGAAAATATTAGTACTGTATCTGGATCCCCTGTAAATATTAGTCCTGTTTCTGGATGCCCTGTAATTATTAACACTGTCTCTGGATCCCTGTAAATATTAGTGCTGTCTCTGGATTCCTTGTAAATTTTTGTGTCGTCTTTGGATCCCCTGCAATCATTGGTTCTGTCTCTGGATCCCTGTAAATATTAGTATTGACTCTGGATCCTGTGTAAATATTAGTACCGTCTCTGGATTCCTTAAAATATGAGTACCATCTCTGGATCCCCTGCAAATATTAGTACAGTCTCTGGATTCGCTGTAAATATTAGTTATGTCTCTGGTTCCCAGTAAATGTTAGTACTGTCTCTGGATCCCTGTAAATATTAATACAGTCTCTGGATCCCCTGTAATTATTAGTTCAGTCTCTGGATTCCCTGCAAATATTAGCACTGTCTCTGGATTCCCTGTAAATACTGGTGCTGTCTCTGGATACCTTGTGAATCTTTGTGTCGTCTTTGGATCCCCTCTAAACATTAGTACAGTCTCTGAATCCCCTGTAATTACTGGTACTGTCTCTGGATCCCCTGTAAATATTAGTTCCGTCTCTGGATCCCTGTAAGTATTAGTACCGTGCCTGGATCCCCTGTAAATATTAGTACCGTATCTGGATCCCCTGTAAATATTAGTACCGTCACTGGATCCACTGAAAATATTAGTACTGTCTCTGGATCTCCTGTAAATATTAGTCCTGTCTCTGGATCCCCTGTAAATATTACAACTGTCTCTGGATCCCCTCTAAATATTAGTACTGTCTATGGATCCCTCTAAATATTAGTACAGTCTCTGGATCCCCTGTAATTATTAACACTGTCTCTGGATCCCTGTAAATATTAGTGCTGTCTCTGGATTCCTTGTAAATTTTTGTGTCGTCTTTGGATCCCCTGCAATCATTGGTACTGTCTCTGGATCCCTGTAAATATTAGTACCGACTCTGGATCCTGTGTAAATATTAGTACCGTCTCTGGATTCCTTAAAATATGAGTACCATCTCTGGATCCCTGCAAATATTAGTACAGTCTCTGGATCCCCTGCAAATATTAGTACAGTCTCTGGATTCGCTGTAAATATTAGTTATGTCTCAGGTTCCCAGTAAATGTTAGTACTGTCTCTGGATCCCTGTAAATATTAATACAGTCTCTGGATCCCCCGTAATTATTAGTTCAGTCTCTGGATTCCCTGCAAATATTAGTACTGTCTCTGGATTCCCTGTAAATACTGGTGCTGTCTCTGGATCCCTGTAAATATTAGTACTGTCTCTGGACCCCGGTAAATGTTAGTCCTGTCTCTGGATCCCCTGTAAATATTAGTACTGTCTCTGGATCCCCTGTAAATATTGGTGCAGTCTCTGGATCCCTGTAAATATTCGTACCGCATCTGGATCCCATGTAAATATCAGTACCGTCTCTGGATCCGCTGTAGATATTAGTACCGTCACTGGATCCTCTGTAAATATTAGTACTGTCTCTGGATCCCCTGTAAATATTAGCACTGTTTGTGGATCCCGTCTAAATATTAGTACTGTCTCTGGATCCCCTGTAAATATTAGTACTGTCTTTGGATCCCCTGTAAATATTAATACAGTCTCTGGAACCCGTGTAATTATTAATACTGTATCTGGATCCCTGTAAATATTCGTACTGTCTCTGGATTCCTTGTAAATCTTTGCGTCGTCTTTGGATCCCCTGCAACCATTGGTACTGTCTCTGGATCCCTTTAAATATAAGTACTGTCTCTGGATCCACTGTAAATATTACGACTGTCTCTGGATCCCCTCTAAATATTAGTACTGTCTATGGATCCCTCTAAATATTTGTACAGTCTCTGGATCCCCTGTAATTAATAACACTGTCTCTGGATCCCTGTAAATATTAGTGCTGTCTCTGGATTCCTTGTAAATTTTTGTGTCGTCTTTGTATCCCCTGCAATCATTGGTACTGTCTCTGGATCCCTGTAAATATTAGTACCGACTCTGGATCCTGTGTAAACATTAGTACCGTCTCTGGATTCCTTAAAATATGAGTACCATCTCTGGATCCCTGCAAATATTAGTACAGTCTCTGGATCCCCTGCAAATATTAGTACAGTCTCTGGATTCGCTGTAAATATTAGTTATGTCTCTGGTTCCCAGTAAATGTTAGTACTGTCTCTGGATCCCTGTAAATAGTAATACAGTCTCTGGATCCCCTGTAATTATTAGTTCAGTCTCTGGATTCCCTGCAAATATTATTACTGTCTCTGGATTCCCTGTAAATACTGGTGCTGTCTCTGGATACCTTGTAAATCTTAGTGTCGTCTTTGGATCCCCTCTAAACATTAGTACAGTCTCTGAATCCCCTGTAATTACTGGTACTGTCTCTGGATCCCCTGTAAATATTAGTTCCGTCTCTGGATCCCTGTAAGTATTAGTACCGTGCCTGGATCCCCTGTAAATATTAGTACCGTATCTGGATCCCCTGTAAATATTAGTACCGTCACTGGATCCACTGAAAATATTAGTACTGTCTCTGGATCCCCTGTAAATATTAGTCCTGTCTCTGGATCCCCTGTAAATATTACGACTGTCTCTGGATCCCCTCTAAATATTAGTACTGTCTATGGATCCCTCTAAATATTAGTACAGTCTCTGGATCCCCTGTAATTATTAACACTGTCTCTGGATCCCTGTAAATATTAGTGCTGTCTCTGGATTCCTTGTAAATTTTTGTGTCGTCTTTGGATCCCCTGCAATCATTGGTACTGTCTCTGGATCCCTGTAAATATTAGTACCGACTCTGGATCCTGTATAAATATTAGTACCGTCTCTGGATTCCTTAAAATATGAGTACCATCTCTGGATCCCTGCAAATATTAGTACAGTCTCTGGATCCCCTGCAAATATTAGTACAGTCTCTGGATTCGCTGTAAATATTAGTTATGTCTCAGGTTCCCAGTAAATGTTAGTACTGTCTCTGGATCCCTGTAAATATTAATACAGTCTCTGGATCCCCTGTAATTATTAGTTCAGTCTCTGGATTCCCTGCAAATATTAGTACTGTCTCTGGATTCCCTGTAAATACTGGTGCTGTCTCTGGATCCCTGTAAATATTAGTACTGTCTCTGGACCCCGGTAAATGTTAGTCCTGTCTCTGGATCCCCTGTAAATATTAGTACTGTCTCTGGATCCCCTGTAAATATTGGTGCAGTCTCTGGATCCCTGTAAATATTAGTACCGCATCTGGATCCCATGTAAATATCAGTACCGTCTCTGGATCCGCTGTAGATATTAGTACCGTCACTGGATCCTCTGTAAATATTAGTACTGTCTCTGGATCCCCTGTAAATATTAGCACTGTTTGTGGATCCCGTCTAAATATTAGTACTGTCTCTGGATCCCCTGTAAATATTAGTACTGTCTTTGGATCCCCTGTAAATATTAATACAGTCTCTGGAACCCGTGTAATTATTAATACTGTATCTGGATCCCTGTAAATATTCGTACTGTCTCTGGATTCCTTGTAAAACTTTGTGTCGTCTTTGGATCCCCTGCAACCATTGGTACTGTCTCTGGATCCCTTTAAATATAAGTACTGTCTCTGGATCCACTGTAAATATTACGACTGTCTCTGGATCCCCTCTAAATATTAGTACTGTCTATGGATCCCTCTAAATATTAGTACAGTCTCTGGATCCCCTGTAATTAATAACACTGTCTCTGGATCCCTGTAAATATTAGTGCTGTCTCTGGATTCCTTGTAAATTTTTGTGTCGTCTTTGGATCCCCTGCAATCATTGGTACTGTCTCTGGATCCCTGTAAATATTAGTACCGACTCTGGATCCTGTGTAAATATTAGTACCGTCTCTGGATTCCTTAAAATATGAGTACCATCTCTAAATCCCTGCAAATATTAGTACAGTCTCTGGATCCCCTGCAAATATTAGTACAGTCTCTGGATTCGCTGTAAATATTAGTTATGTCTCTGGTTCCCAGTAAATGTTAGTACTGTCTCTGGATCCCTGTAAATAGTAATACAGTCTCTGGATCCCCTGTAATTATTAGTTCAGTCTCTGGATTCCCTGCAAATATTATTACTGTCTCTGGATTCCCTGTAAATACTGGTGCTGTCTCTGGATACCTTGTAAATCTTTGTGTCGTCTTTGGATCCCCTCTAAACATTAGTACAGTCTCTGAATCCCCTGTAATTACTGGTACTGTCTCTGGATCCCCTGTAAATATTAGTTCCGTCTCTGGATCCCTGTAAGTATTAGTACCGTGCCTGGATCCCCTGTAAATATTAGTACCGTATCTGGATCCCCTGTAAATATTAGTACCGTCACTGGATCCACTGAAAATATTAGTACTGTCTCTGGATCCCCTGTAAATATTAGTCCTGTCTCTGGATCCCCTGTAAATATTACGACTGTCTCTGGATCCCCTCTAAATATTAGTACTGTCTATGGATCCCTCTAAATATTAGTACAGTCTCTGGATCCCCTGTAATTATTAACACTGTCTCTGGATCCCTGTAAATATTAGTGCTGTCTCTGGATTCCTTGTAAATTTTTGTGTCGTCTTTGGATCCCCTGCAATCATTGGTACTGTCTCTGGATCCCTGTAAATATTAGTACCGACTCTGGATCCTGTATAAATATTAGTACCGTCTCTGGATTCCTTAAAATATGAGTACCATCTCTGGATCCCTGCAAATATTAGTACAGTCTCTGGATCCCCTGCAAATATTAGTACAGACTCTGGATTCGCTGTAAATATTAGTTATGTCTCTGGTTCCCAGTAAATGTTAGTACTGTCTCTGGATCCCTGTAAATATTAATACAGTCTCTGGATCCCCTGTAATTATTAGTTCAGTCTCTGGATTCCCTGCAAATATTAGTACTGTCTCTGGATCCCCTGTAAATATTAGCACTGTTTGTGGATCCCGTCTAAATATTAGTACTGTCTCTGGATCCCCTGTAAATATTAGTACTGTCTTTGGATCCCCTGTAAATATTAATACAGTCTCTGGAACCCGTGTAATTATTAATACTGTATCTGGATCCCTGTAAATATTCGTACTGTCTCTGGATTCCTTGTAAATCTTTGCGTCATCTTTGGATCCCCTGCAACCATTAGTACTGTCTCTGGATCCCTTTAAATATAAGTACTGTCTCTGGATCCACTGTAAATAATAGTACAGTCTCTGGATCCCTGTAAATATTTGTGCTCTTTCTGGATCCCTGTAAATATTAGTACCGTCACTGGATCCTGTGTCAATATTAATACCATCTCTGGATTCCTGAAAATATTCGGACCATCTCTGGATCCCTGTAAATATTAGTACAGTCTCTGGATCCCCTGTAAATATGAGTACAGTCACTGGATTCGCTGTAAGATTAGTTATGTCTCTGGATCCCTGTAAATATTAGTACTGTCTCTGGATCCCTGTAAATATTAGTGCAGTCTTTGGATTCCCTGCAAATATTATGACAGTCTCTGGATCCCCTGTAAATATTAGTCCTGTCTCTGGATCCCCTGTAAATATTAGTACTGTCTCTGGATCCCTGTAAATATTGGTACCGACTCTGGATCCTGTGTAAATATTTGTGCCGTCTCTAGTTCCACTGTAAATATTGGTAACATCTCTGGATAAACTTTACATTTTAGTACGCTATCCGGATCCCCTGTTAATATTTGTGCCGTCTCTGGATACCCTTTAAATATTAGTACATTCTTTGGATCTCCTGTAAATATTAGTACTGTCTCTGGATCCCCTGTAGATATTAGTACCGTCACTGGATCCTCTGTAAATATTGGTACTGTCTCTGGATCCCAGTAAATATTAGTACTGTCTCTGGATCCCTGTAAATATTAGTACAGTCTTTGGATCCCCTGTAAATATTATTACATTCTCTGGATCCCCTGTAAATATTAGTACTGTCTCTGGATCCCAGTAAATATTAGTACCGTCTCTGGATCCCCTGTAAATATTAGTGCTGTCTCTGGATCCCCTGTAAATATTTGTGCAGTCTCTGGATCCCTGTAAGTATTAGCACCGCGCCTGGATCCCATGTAAATATTAGTACCGTATCTGGATGCCCTGTAGATATTAGTACCGTAACTGGATCCTCTGTAAATATTAGGACTGTCTCTGGATCCCCTGTAAATATTAGTACTGTTTCTGGATCCCCTGTAAATATTAGTACTGTCTCTGGATCCCCTGTAAATATTAGTACTGTCTTTGGAGCCCCTGTAAATATTAGTACAATCTCTGGATCCCCTGTAATTATTAACACTGTCTCTGGATGCCTGTAAATATTAGTACTGTCTCTGGATTCCTTGTAAATCTTTGTGTCGTCTTTGGATCCCCTGCAACCATTAGTATTGTCTCTGGATCGCTTTAAATATAAGTACTGTCTCTGGATCCACTGTAATATTAGTACAGTCTCTGGATCACTTGTAAATCTTTGTGTCATCTTTGGATCCCCTGTAAATTTTAGTACAGTCTCTGGATAACCTGTAATTAAGAGTACTGTTTCTGGATCCATTTTAAATATTAGTACCGTCTCTGTATCCCCTTTAAATATTGGTGCTGTCTCTGGATCCCCTGTAAATATTAGTACTGTCTCTGGATCCCCTGTAAATATTAGTACTGTCTCTGGATCCCTGTAAATAATAGTACAGTCTCTGGATCCCCTTTAAAGATTAGTACTGTCTCTGGATCCCCTGTTAGTATTAGTACAGTCTCTGGATTCTCTGTAAATAATAGTTCAGTCTCTGGATCCCTGTAAATATTAGTGCTGTCCCTGGATCCCTGTAAATATTAGTGCTGTCCCTGGATCCCTGTAAATATTAATACAGTCTCTGGATCCCCTGTAATTATTAGTTCAGTCTCTGGATCCCTGTAAATATTAGTACAGTCTCTGGATCGCCTGTAATTAATAGTGCTGTCTCTGGATCCCTTGTAAATATTAGTACTGTCTCTGGATCCCTGTAAATATTAGTACAGTCTCTGGATCGCCTGTAATTAATAGTGCTGTCTCTGGATCCCCTGTCAGTATTAGTACTGTCCCTGGATCCCCTGTAAATATTAGTACAGTCTCTGGATCCCCTGTAAATATTAGTAGCGTCTCTGGATCCCTGTAAATATTCGTACTGTCTCTGGATCCCTTGTAAATCTTTGTGTCGTCTTTGGATCCCCTGTAAACATGAGTACTGTCCCTGGATCCACTGTAAATATTAGTACTGTTTCTGGATCCTCTGTAAATACTAGTGCCGTCTCTGGATACCTTGTAAATCTTTGTGTCGTCTTTGGATCCCCTCTAAACATTAGTACAGTCTCTGAATCCCCTGTAAATATTAGTTCCGTCTCTGGATCCCTGTAAGTATTAGTACCGTGCCTGGATCCCCTGTAAATATTAGTACAGTATCTGGATCCCCTGTAAATATTAGTACCGTCACTGGATTCCTTAAAATATGAGTACCATCTCTGGATCCCCTGCAAATATTAGTACAGTCTCTGGATTCGCTGTAAATATTAGTTATGTCTCTGGTTCCCAGTAAATGTGAGTACTGTCTCTGGATCCCTGTAAATATTAATACAGTCTCTGGATCCCCTGTAATTATTAGTTCAGTCTCTGGATTCCCTGCAAATATTAGCACTGTCTCTGGATTCCCTGTAAATACTGGTGCTGTCTCTGGATACCTTGTAAATCTTTGTGTCGTCTTTGGATCCCCTCTAAACATGAGTACAGTCTCTGAATCCCCTGTAATTACTGGTACTGTCTCTGGATCCCCTGTAAATATTAGTTCCGTCTCTGGATCCCTGTAAGTATTAGTACCGTGCCTGGATCCCCTGTAAATATTAGAACCGTATCTGGATCCCCTGTAAATATTAGTACCATCACTGGATCCCCTCTAAATATTAGTACTGTCTCTGGATCCCTCTAAATATTAGTACAGTCTCTGGATCCCCTGTAATTATTAACACTGTCTCTGGATCCCTCTAAATATTAGTGCTGTCTCTGGATTCCTTGTAAATTTTTGTGTCGTCTTTGGATCCCCTGCAATCATTGGTACTGTCTCTGGATCCCTGTAAATATTAGTACCGACTCTGGATCCTGTGTAAATATTAGTACCGTCTCTGGATTCCTTAAAATATGACTACCATCTCTGGATCCCTGCAAATATTAGTACAGTCTCTGGATCCCCTGCAAATATTAGTACAGTCTCTGGATTCGCTGTAAATATTAGTTATGTCTCAGGTTCCCAGTAAATGTTAGTACTGTCTCTGGATCCCTGTAAATATTAATACAGTCTCTGGATCCTCTGTAAATATTAGTACTGTCTCTGGATCCCCTGTAAATATTAGCACTGTTTGTGGATCCCGTCTAAATATTAGTACTGTCTCTGGATCCCCTGTAAATATTAGTACTGTCTTTGGATCCCCTGTAAATATTAATACAGTCTCTGGAACCCGTGTAATTATTAATACTGTATCTGGATCCCTGTAAATATTCGTACTGTCTCTGGATTCCTTGTAAATCTTTGCGTCATCTTTGGATCCCCTGCAACCATTAGTACTGTCTCTGGATCCCTTTAAATATAAGTACTGTCTCTGGATCCACTGTAAATAATAGTACAGTCTCTGGATCCCTGTAAATATTTGTGCTCTTTCTGGATCCCTGTAAATATTAGTACCGTCACTGGATCCTGTGTCAATATTAATACCATCTCTGGATTCCTGAAAATATTCGTACCATCTCTGGATCCCTGTAAATATTAATACAGTCTCTGGATCCCCTGTAAATATGAGTACAGTCACTGGATTCGCTGTAAGATTAGTTATGTCTCTGGATCCCTGTAAATATTAGTACTGTCTCTGGATCCCTGTAAATATTAGTGCAGTCTTTGGATTCCCTGCAAATATTATGACAGTCTCTGGATCCCCTGTAAATATTAGTCCTGTCTCTGGATCCCCTGTAAATATTAGTACTGTCTCTGGATCCCTGTAAATATTGGTACCGACTCTGGATCCTGTGTAAATATTTGTGCCGTCTCTAGATCCACTGTAAATATTAGTAACATCTCTGGATAAACTTTACATTTTAGTACGCTATCCGGATCCCCTGTTAATATTTGTGCCGTCTCTGGATACCCTTTAAATATTAGTACATTCTTTGGATCTCCTGTAAATATTAGTACTGTCTCTGGATCCCCTGTAGATATTAGTACCGTCACTGGATCCTCTGGAAATATTGGTACTGTCTCTGGATCCCAGTAAATATTAGTACCGTCTCTGGATCCCTGTAAATATTAGTACAGTCTTTGGATCCCCTGTAAATATTATTACATTCTCTGGATCCCCTGTAAATATTAGTACTGTCTCTGGATCCCAGTAAATATTAGTACCGTCTCTGGATCCCCTGTAAATATTAGTGCTGTCTCTGGATCCCCTGTAAATATTTGTGCAGTCTCTGGATCCCTGTAAGTATTAGCACCGCGCCTGGATCCCATGTAAATATTAGTACTGTCTCTGGATGCCCTGTAGATATTAGTACCGTAACTGGATCCTCTGTAAATATTAGGACTGTCTCTGGATCCCCTGTAAATATTAGTACTGTTTCTGGATCCCCTGTAAATATTAGTACTGTCTCTGGATCCCCTGTAAATATTAGCACTGTCTTTGGAGCCCCTGTAAATATTAGTACAGTCTCTGGATCCCCTGTAATTATTAACACTGTCTCTGGATGCCTGTAAATATTAGTACTGTCTCTGGATTCCTTGTAAATCTTTGTGTCGTCTTTGGATCCCCTGCAACCATTAGTACTGTCTCTGGATCGCTTTAAATATAAGTACTGTCTCTGGATCCACTGTAATATTAGTACAGTCTCTGGATCCCTTGTAAATCTTTGTGTCATCTTTGGATCCCCTGTAAATTTTAGTACAGTCTCTGGATAACCTGTAATTAAGAGTACTGTCTCTGGATCCATTTTAAATATTAGTACCGTCTCTGGATCCCCTTTAAATATTGGTGCTGTCTCTGGATCCCCTGTAAATATTAGTACTGTCTCTGGATCCCCTGTGAATATTAGTACTGTCTCTGGATCCCTGCAAATATTAGTACAGTCTCTGGATCCCCTTTAATGATTAGTACTGTCTCTGGATCCCCTGTTAGTATTAGTACAGTCTCTGGATTCTCTGTAAATATTAGTACTGTCTCTAGATCCCTGTAAATATTAGTGCTGTCCCTGGATCCCTGTAAATATTAGTGCAGTCTCTGGATCCCCTGTAAATATTAGTCGCGTTTCTGGATCCCTGTAAATATTGGTACAGTCTCTGGATCCCCTTCAAATATTAGTACAGTCACTGGATTCGCTGTATATATCAGTTATGTCTCTGGATCCCTGTAAATATTAGTACTGTCTCTGGATCCCTGTAAATATTGGTACTGTTTCTGGATCCGCTTTAAATATTAGTACTGTCTCCGGGTCCCCTGTAAATATTTGTACTGTCTTTGGATACCCTGTAAATATTAGTACAGTCTCTGGATCCCCTGTAATTATTAATACTGTCTCTGGATCCCTTTAAATATTAGTACTGTCTCTGGATCAACTGTAAATATTAGTACAGTCTCTGGATCCCTTGTAAATGTTTGTGTCATCTTTGGATCACCAGTAATTATTAGTACAGTCTCTGGATACCCTGTAATTACTAGTACTATCTCTTGATCCCTTTTAAATATTAGTACCGTCTCTGTATCCCCTTTAAATATTGTTACTGTCTCTGGATCCCCTGTAAATATTAGTGCCACGTCTGTATCCTATTTAAATATTAGTACCGTCTCTGGATCCCCTGTAGATATTAGTACCGTCACTGGATCCTCTGTAAATATTAGTACTATTCTGGATCCCCTGTAAATATTAGTACTGTATCTGGATCCCCTTTAAATATTAGTGCTGTCTTTGGATCCCCTGTAAATATGAGTACAGTCTCTGGATCCCCTGTAATGATTAATACTGTCTCTGGATGCCTGTAAATATTAGTACTGTCTCTGGATTCCTTGTAAATCTTTGTGTCGTCTTTGGATCCCCTGCAACCTTTAGTACTGTCGCTGGATCCCTTTAAATATTAGTACTGTATCTGGATCCACTGTAAATATTAGTACAGTCTCTGGATCCCTTGTAAATCTTTGTGTCATCTTTGGATCCCCTGTAAATATTAGCACAGTCTCTGGATACCCTGTAATTACTACTACTGTCTCTGGATCCCTTTTAAATATTCGTACCGTCTCTGGATCCCCTTTAAATATTGGTACTGTCTCTGGATCCCCTGTAAAGATCAATACTGTCTCTGGATCCCTGTAAATATTCGTACTGTCTCTAGATCCCTGTAAATATTAGTACTGTCCCTGGATCTCTGTAAATATTTGTACAGTCTCTCGATCCCCTGTAAATATTGGCACAGTCTCTGGATTCGCTGTAAATATTAGTTATGTCTCTGGTTCCCAGTAAATGTTAGTACTGTCTCTAGATCCCTGTAAATATTAATACAGTCTCTGGATCCCCTGTAATTATTCGTTCAGTCTCTGGATCCCTGTAAATATTAGTACTGTCTCTGCATCCCCAGTAAATATTAGTACTGTCTCTGGATCCCTTGTAAATGTTAGTACTGTCTCTGGATCCCTGTAAATGTTAGTCCTGTCTCTGGATCGCCTGTAATTAATAGTGCTGTCTCTGGATGCTCTGTCAGTATTAGTACTGTCCCTGGATCGCCTGTAAATATTAGTACTGTCTCTGGATGCCTGTAAATATTAGCACTGTCTCTGGATCCCCTGTAAATATTAGTACTGTTTCTGGATCCGCTGTAAATATTAGTACAGTCTCTGGATCCCCTTCAAATATTAGTACTGTCTTTGGATCCCCTGTAAATATTAGTACAGTCTCTGGATCCCCTGTAATTATTAATACTTTCTCTGCATCCCTGTAAATATTAGTACTGTCTCTGGATTACTTGTAAATCTTTGTGCCGTCTTTGGATCCCCTGCAACCATTAGTACTGTCTCTGGATCCCTTTAAATATTAGTAGAGTCTCTGGATACCCTTTAAATATTGGTACTGTCTCTGGATCCCCTGTAAATATTAGTACTGACTCTGGATCCACTGTAAATGTTGGTACTGTCTCTGCATCCCTGTAAATATTAGTACAGTCTCTGGATCCCCTGTAATTATTATTTCTGTCTCTGGATCCCCTGTTAGTATGAGCACAGTCTCTGGATTTTCTGCAAATATTAGTGCTGTCTCTAGATCCCTGTAAATATTAGTACTGTCACTGGATCCCTGTAAATATTAGGACAGTCTCTGGATCCCCTGTAAATATTAGTAGCGTCTCTGGATCCCTGTAAATATTCGTACTGTCTCTGGATCCCTTGTAAATCTTTATGTCGTCTCTGGATCCCCTGTCAATATTAGTACTGTCTCTGGATTCCTTGTAAATCTTTGTGTCGTCTTTGGATCCCCTGCAACCATTAGTACTGTCTCTGGATCCCTTTAAATATTAGTAGATTCTCTGGATACCCTTTAAATATTGGTACTGTCTCTGGATCCCCTGTAAATATTAGTACTGACTCTGGATCCACTGTAACTGTTAGTACTGTCTCTGCATCCCTGTAAATATTAGTACAGTCTCTGGATCCCCTGTAATTATTATTTCTGTCTCTGGATCCCCTGTTAGTATGAGCACAGTCTCTGGATTCTCTGCAAATATTAGTGCTGTCTCTAGATCCCTGTAAATATTAGTACTCTCCCTGGATCCCTGTAAATATTAGGACAGTCGCTGGATCCCCTGTAAATATTAGTGGCGTCTCTGGATCCCTGTAAATATTCGTACTGTCTCTGGATCCCTTGTAAATCTTTATGTCGTCTCTGGATCCCCTGTCAATATTAGTACTGTCTCTGGATCCCCTGTAAATATTAGTACTGTCTCTGGATCTCCTGTAAATATTAGTACTGTCTCTGGATCACTGTAAATATTGGTACCGACTCTGGATCCTGTGTAAATATTAGTACCCTCTCTGGATCCCCTGTTAATATTAGTACTGTCCCTGGGTCCCTGTAAATTTTTGTGCTCTTTCTGGATCCCTGTAAATATTAGTACCGTCACTGGAACCTGTGTAAATATTAATACCATCTCTGGATTCCTGAAAATATTAGTACCATCTCTGGATCCCTGTAAATATTAGTACAGTCTCTGGATCCCCTGTAAATATTAGTACAGTCACTGGATTCGCTGTATATATTAGTTATGTCTCTGGATCCCTGTAAATATTAGTACTGTCTCTGGATCCCTGTAAATATTAGTACAGTCTTTGGATCCCCTGTAAATATTATTACAGTCTCTGGATCCCCTGTAAATATTAGTACTGTCTCTGGATCCCCTGTAAATATTAGTACTTTCTCTGGATCACCTGTAAATATTTGTGCAGTCTCTGGATCCCTGTAAATATTTTTACCGCGTCTGGATCCTATGTAAATATTAGTACGGTCTCTGGATCCCCTGTTGATATGAGTACCGTCACTGGATCCTCTGCAAATATTAGTACTGTCTCTGGATCCCCTGTAAATATTAGTACTGTCTTTGGATCCCCTGCAAATATTAGTACAGTCTCTGGCTCCCCTGTAATTATTAATACTGTCTCTGGATCCCTGTAAATATTAGTACTGTCTCTGGATCCCTTGTAAATCTTTGTGTCATCTTTGGATCCCCTGTAAATATTAGTACAGTCTCTGGCTCCCCTGTAATTATTAATACTGTCTCTGGATCCCTTTTAAATATTAGTACCGTCTCTGGATCCCCTGTAAATATTAGTACTGTCTCTGGATTCCCTGTAATGATTAATACTGTCTCTGGATGCCTGTAAATATTAGTACTGTCTCTGGATTCCTTGTAAATCTTTGTGTCGTCTTTGGATACCCTGCAACCATTAGTACTGTCTCTGGATCCCTTTAAATATTAGTACTGTCTCTGGATCCACTGTAAATATTAGCACAGTCTCTGGATCCCTTGTAAATCTTTGTGTCATCTTTGGATCCCCTGTAAATATTAGTACAGTGTCTGGATACCCTGTAATTACTACTACTGTCTCTGGATCCCTTTTAAATATTCGTACCGTCTCTGGATCCCCTTTAAATATTGGTACTGTCTCTGGATCCCCTGTAAATATTAGTACTGTCTCTGGAGCCCCTGTAATTACTAGTACTGTCTCTGGATCCCTTTCAATTATCAGTACTGTCGTTGGATCCCCTGTAAATATTAGTACAGTCTCTGGATCCCCTGTAATGATTAATACTGTCTCTGGATGCCTGTAAATATTAGTACTGTCTCTGGATTCCTTGTAAATCGTTGTGTCGTCTTTGGATCCCCTGCAACCATTAGTACTGTCTCTGGATCCCATTAAATATTAGTACTGTCTCTGGATCCACTGTAAATATTAGCACAGTCTCTGGATCCCTTGTAAATCTTTGTGTCATCTTTGGATACCCTGTAAATATTAGTACAGTGTCTGGATACCCTGTAATTACTACTACTGTCTCTGGATCCCTTTTAAATATTCGTACCGTCTCTGGATCCCCTTTAAATATTGGTACTGTCTCTGGATCCCCTGTAAATATTAGTACTGTCTCTGGAGCCCCTGTAAATATTAGTACTGTCTCTGGATCCCTGTAAATATTAGTACAGTCTCTGGATCCCCTTTAATTATTATTTCTGTCTCTGGATCCCCTGTTAGTATTAGCACAGTCTCTGGATTCTCTGCAAATATTAGTACTGTCTCTAGATCCCTGTAAATATTAGTACTGTCCCTGGATCCCTGTAAATATTAGAACAGTCTCTGGATCCCCTGTAAATATTAGTAGCGTCTCTGGATCCCTGTAAATATTCGTACTGTCTCTCGATCACTTGTAAATCTTTGTGTCGTCTCTGGATCCCCTGTAAATATTAGTACTGTCTCTGGATCCCCTGTAAATATTAGTACTGTCTCTGGATCCCCTGTAAATATTAGTACTGTCTTTGGATCCTCTGCAAATATTAGTACAGTCTCTGGCTCCCCTGTAATTATTAATACTGTCTCTGGATCCCTGTAAATATTAGTACTGTCTCTGGATCCCTTGTAAATCTTTGTGTCATCTTTGGATCCCCTGTAAATATTAGAACAGTCTCTGGATACCCTGTAATTACCAGTACTGTCTCTGGATCCCTTTTAAATATTAGTACCGTCTCTGGATCCCCTGTAAATATTAGTACTGTCTCTGGATCCCTGTAAATATTGGTACAGTCTCTGGATCCCCTGTAATTATTAGTACTGTCTCTGGATCCCCTGTTAGTATTAGTACAGTCTCTGGATTCTCTGTAAATATTAGTTCTGTCTCTAGATCCCTGTAAATGTCAGTACTGTCCCTGGATCCCTGTAAATATTAGTACTGTCTCTGGATCCCTTGTAAATCTTTGTGTCGTCTCTGGATCCCCTTTAAATATTAGTACTGTCTCTGGATCCCCTGTAAATATTAGCACTGTCTCTGGATCCCCTGTAATATCAGGATTGTCTTTGGATCCCCTGTAAATAATAGTACAGTCTCTGGATCCCCTGCAATTATTAATACTGTCTCTGGATCCCTGTAAATATTAGTACTGTCTCTGGATTCGTTGTAAATCTTTGTGTCGTCTTTGGATCCCCTGCAACCATTAGTACTGTCTCTGGATCCCCTGTAAATATAAGTACTGACTCTGGATCCACTGGAAATAATAGTACTGTCTCTGGATCCACTGTAAATATAAGTACTGACTCTGGATCCACTGGAAATAATAGTACAGTCTCTGGATCCCTGTAAATATTGGGACAGACTCTGAATCCTGTGTAAATATTAGTACCGTCTCTGGATCCCCTGTAAATATTAGTACTGTCCCTGGGTCCCTGGAAATATTTGTGCTCTTTCTGGATCCCTGTAATTAATAGTACCGTCACTGGATCCTGTGTAAATATTAATACCATCTCTGGATCCCTGTAAATATTAGTACTGTCTCTGGATCCCTAGTAAATCTTTGTGTCATCTTTGGATGCCCTGTAAATATTAGAACAGTCTCTGGATACCCTGTAATTACTAGTACTGTCTCTGGATCCCTTTTAAATATTAGTACCGTCTCTGGATCCCCTGTAAATATTAGTACTGTCTCTGGATCCCTGTAAATATTGGTACAGTCTCTGGATCCCCTGTAATTAGTAGTACTGTCTCTGGATCCCCTGTTAGTATTAGTAAAGTCTCTGGATTCTCTGTAAATATTAGTTCTGTCTCTAGATCCCTGTAAATGTCAGTACTGCCCCTGGATCCCTGTAAATATTCGTACTGTCTCTGGATCCCTTGTAAATCTTTGTGTCGTCTCTGGATCCCCTTTAAATATTAGTACTGTCTCTGGATCCCCTGTAAATATTAGTACTGTCTCTGGATCCCCTGTAAATATCAGGATTGTCTTTGGATCCCCTGTAAATAATAGTACAGTCTCTGGATCCCCTGCAATTATTAATACTGTCTCTGTATCCCTGTAAATATTAGTGCTGTCTCTGGATTCCTTGTAAATCTTTGTGTCGTCTTTGGATCCCCTGCAACCATTAGTACTGTCTCTGGATCCCCTGTAAATATAAGTACTGACTCTGGATCCACTGGAAATAATAGTACAGTCTCTGGATCCCTGTAAATATTGGGACAGACTCTGCTTCCTGTGTAAATATTAGTACCGTCTCTGGATCCCCTGTAAATATTAGTACTGTCCCTGGGTCCCTGGAAATATTTGTGCTCTTTCTGGATCCCTGGAAATAATAGTACCGTCACTGGATCCTGTGTAAATATTAATACCATCTCTGGATTCCTGAAAATATTAGTCCCATCTCTGGATCCCCTGTAAATATTAGTACAGTCACTGGATTTGCTGTATATATTAGTTATGTCTCTGGATCCCTGTAAATATTAGTACTGTTTCTGGATCCCTGTAAATATTAGTACAGTCTTTGGATCCCGTGTAAATATTATTGCAGTCTCTGGATCCCCTGTAAATATTTGTACTGTCTCTGGATCCCCTGTAAATATCTCTGCAGTCTCTGGATCCATGTAAATATTAGGACCGCATCTGGATCCATTGTGAATATTACTACCGTCTCTGGATCCCCAGTAGATATTAGTACCGTCACTGGATCCTCTGTAAATATTAGGGCTGTCTCTGGATCCCCTGTAAATATTAGTACTGTTTCTGGATCCCCTGTAAATATTAGCACTGTCTCTGGATCCCCTGTAAATATTAGTACTGTTTCTGGATCCCCTGTAAATATTAGTACAGTCTCTGGATCCCCTGTAATTATTAATACTCTCTCTGGATGCCCGTAAATATTAGCACTGTCTCTGGATTCCTTGTAAATCTTTGTGTCGTCTTTGGATCGCCTGCAACCATTCGTACTGTCTCAGGATCCCTTTAAATATTAGTACTGTCTCTGGATCCACTGTAAATATTAGTACAGTCTCTGGATCCCTTGTAAATCTTTGTGTCATCTTTGGATCTCCTGTAAATATTAGGACAGACTCTGGATACCCTGTAATTACTAGTACTGTCTCTGGATACTTTTTAAATATAAGTACCGTCTCTGGATCCCCTGTAAATATTAGTACTGTCTCTGGATCCCCTGTAATGATTAATACTGTCTCTGTATGCCTGTAAATATTAGTACTGTCTCTGGATTCCTTGTAAATCTTTGTGTCGTCTTTGGATACCCTGCAACCATTAGTACTGTCTCGGGATCCCTTTAAATATTAGTACTGTCTCTGGATCCACAGTAAATAATAGGACAGTCTCTGGATCCCTGAAAATATTGGTATCGACTCTGGATCCTGTGTAAATATTAGTACCGTCTCTGGATCCCCTGTATTTATGAGTACTGTCCCTGGGTCCCTGTAAATATTTGTGCTCTTTCTGGAACCCTGTAAATATTAGCACCGTCACTGGATCCTGTGTAAATATTAATACCATCTCTGGATTCCTGTAAATATTAGTAGAGTCTCTGGAACCCCTGTAAATATTAGTACAGTCACTGGATTCGCTGTATATATTAGTTATGTCTCTGGATCCCTGTAAATATTAGTACTGTCTCTGGATCACTGTAAATATCAGTACAGTCTTTGGATCCCCTGTAAATATTATTACAGTCTCTGGATCCCCTGTAAATATTAGTACTGTCTCTGGATCCCCTGTAAATAATAGTACTGTCTGTGGATCCCCCGTAAATATTTGTGCAGTCTCTGGATCCCTGTAAATATTAGTACCGCGTCTGGATCCTATGTAAATATTAGTACGGTCTCTGGATCCCCTGTAGATATTAATACCGTCACTGGATCCGCTGCAAATATTAGTACTGTCTCTGGATCCCGTGTAAATATTAGTACTGTCTTTGGATGCCCTCTAAATATTAGTACAGTCTCTGGATCCCCTGTAATTATTAATACTGTCTCTGGATCCCTGTAAATATTAGTACTGTCTCTGGATTCCTTGTAAATCTTTGTGTCATCTTTGGATCCCCTGTAAATATTAGTACAGACTCTTGATACCCTGTAATTATTGGTACTGTCTCTGGATCCCTTTTAAATATTAGTACCGTCTCTGGATCCCCTGTAAATATTAGTACTGTCTCTGGATCCCTGTAAATATCAGTACAGTCTCTGGATCCCCTGTAATTATTAATACTGTCTCTGGATCCCCTGTTAGTATTGGTACAGTATCTGGATTCTCTGTAAATATTAGTTCTGTCTCTAGATCCCTGTAAATGTCAGTACTGTCCCTGGATCCCTGTAAATATTAGTACAGTCTCTGGATCCCCTGTAAATATTAGTCGCGTCTCTGGATCCCCTGTAAATATTATTACTGTCTCTGGATCCCCTGTAAATATTGGTACTGTCTCTGGATCCCCTGTAAATATTAGGACTGTCTTTGGATTCCCTGTAAATATTAGTACTGTCTCTGGATTCCTTGTAAATCTTTGTGTCGTCTTTGGATCCCCTGCAACCATTAGTACTGTCTCGGGATCCTTGTAAATATGAGCACTGTCTCTGGATCCACTGTAAATAATAGTACAGTCTCTGGATCCCTGTAAATATTGGTACAGACTCTGCATCCTGTGTTAATATTAGTACCGTCTCTGGATCCCCTGCAAATATTAGTCCCATCTCTGGATCCTGTGTAAATATTAATACCATCTCTGGATTCCTGAAAATATTAGTCCCATCTCTGGATCCCCTGTAAATATTAGTACAGTCTCTGGATCCCTTGTAAATCTTTGTGTCATCTTTGGATCCCCTGTAAATATTAGTACAGTCTCTGGATACCCTGTAATTACTATTGTCTCTGGATCCCTTTTAAATATTCGTACCGTCTCTGGATCCTAGGGTCTTGAGGGAAGTGGCAGTAGGGATTGTGGATGCTTTGGTGATAGTTTTCCAAAATTCCCTGGACTCAGGAGAGGTCCCGGCAAATTGGAAAACTGCTAATGTAACACCGTTATTTAAAAAGGGTAGTAGGCAGAAGGCTGGAAATTATAGGCCAGTTAGCTTAACATCTGTGGTGGGTAAAATTTTGGAGTCTATTATTAAGGAGACAGTAACGGAACATTTAGATAAGCATAATTTAATAGGACAAAGTCAGCATGGCTTTATGAAGGGGAAGTCATGTCTGACAAATTTGCTTGAGTTCTTCGAGGATATAACGTATAGGGTGGATACAGGGGAACCAGTGGACGTAGTGTATTTAGACTTCCAGAAGGCATTCGACAAGGTGCCACATAAAAGATTATTACTTAAGATAAAAAATCACGGGATTGGGGGTAATATTCTGGCATGGGTGGAGGATTGGTTATCAAACAGGAAGCAGAGAGTTGGGATAAATGGTTCATTTTCGGACTGGCAACCAGTAACCAGTGGTGTTCCACAGGGGTCGGTGCTGGGTCCCCAACTCTTTACAATCTATATTAACGATTTGGAGGAGGGGACCGAGTGCAACATATCAAAATTTGCAGATGATACAAAGATGGGAGGGAAAGTAGAGAGTGAGGAGGACATAAAAAACCTGCAAGGGGATATAGACAGGCTGGGTGAGTGGGCGGAGATTTGGCAGATGCAATATAATATTGGAAAATGTGAGGTTATGCACTTTGGCAGGAAAAATCAGAGAGCAAGTTATTTTCTTAATGGCGAGAGACTGGAAAGTACTGCAGTACAAAGGGATCTGGGGGTCCTAGTGCAAGAAAATCAAAAAGTTGGTATGCAGGTGCAGCAGGTGATCAAGAAAGCCAACGGAATGTTGGCTTTTATTGCTAGGGGGATAGAATATAAAAACAAGGAGGTATTGCTGCAGTTATATAAGGTATTGGTGAGACCGCACCTGGAATACTGCATACAGTTTTGGTCTCCATACTTAAGAAAATACATACTTGCTCTCGAGGCAGTACAAAGAAGGTTCACTCGGTTAATCCCGGGGATGAGGGGGCGGACATATGAGGAGAGGTTGAGTAGATTGGGACTCTACTCATTGGAGTTCAGAAGAATGAGAGGCGATCTTATTGAAACATATAAGATTGTGAAGGGTCTTGATCGGGTGGATGCAGTAAGGATGTTCCCAAAGATGGGTGAAACTAGAACTAGGGGGCATAATCTTAGAATAAGGGGCTGCTCTTTCAAAACTGAGATGAGGAGAAACTTCTTCACTCAGAGGGTGGTAGGTCTGTGGAATTTGCTGCCCCAGGAAGCTGTGGAAGCTACATCATTAGATAAATTTAAAACAGAAATAGACAGTTTCCTAGAAGTAAAGGGAATTAGGGGTTATGGGGAGCGGGCAGGAAATTGGACATGAAGCTGAGTTCGGATCGGTCAATGCCCTGTGGGTGGCGGAGAGGGCCCAGGGGCTATGTGGCCGGGTCCTGCTCCGATTTCTTGTGTTCTTTAGATTTGTGGTTGGGATCAGATCAGCCATGATCTTATTGAATGGCGGAGCAGGCTCGAGGGGCCGATTGGCCTACTCCTGCTCCAATTTCTTATGTTCTTATGTTCTTATGTTCTTAAATATTGGTACTGTCTCTGGATCCCCTGTAAATATTAGTACTGTCTCTGGATCCCCTGTAAATATTAGTACAGTCTCTGGATCCCTGTAAATATTAGTATAGTCTCTGGATCCCCTGTAATTATTATTTCTGTCTCTGGATCCCCTGTTAGTATTAGTACAGTCTCTGGATTCTCTGCAAATATTAGTACTGTCTCTGGATCCCTGTAAATATTAGTACTGTCCCAGGATCCCTGTAAATATTATAACAGTCTCTGGATCCCCTGTAAATATTAGTAGCGTCTCTGGATCCCTGTAAATATTTGTACTGTCTCTGGATCCCTTGTAAATCTTTCTGTCGTCTCTGGATCCCCTGTAAATATTAGTACTGTCTCTGGATCTCCTGTAAATATTAGTACTGTCTTTGGATCCCCTGTAAATATTAGTACAGTCTCTGGATCCCCTGTAATTATTAATACCGTCTCTGGATCCCTGTAAATATTAGTACTTTCTCTGGATTCCTTGTAAATCTTTGAGTCATCTTTGGATCCCCTGCAACCATTAGTACTGTCTCGAGATCCCTTTAAATATTAGTACTGTCTCTGGATCCACTGTAAATAATAGTACAGTCTCTGGATCCCTGAAAATATTGGTACCGACTTTGATCCTGTGTAAATATTAGTACCGTCTCTGGATCCCCTGTAAATATGAGTACTGTCCCTGGGTCCCTGTAAATATTTGTGCTCTTTCTGGATCCCTGCAAATATTAGCACCGTCACTGGATCCTGTGTAAATATTAATACCATCTCTGGATTCCTGTAAATATTAGTACAGTCTCTGGATCCCCTGTAAATATTAGTACAGTCACTGGATTCGCTGTATATATTAGTTAAGTCTCTGGTTCCTGTAAATATTAGTACTGTCTCTGGATCCCTGTAAATATCAGTACAGTCTTTGGATCCCCTGTAAATAATTATTACAGTCTCTGGATCCCCTGTAAATATTAGTACTGTCTCTGGATCCCCTGTAAATAATCGTACTGTCTCTGGATCCCCCGTAAATATTTGTGCAGTCTCTGGATCCCTGTAAATATTAGTACCGCGCCTGGATCCTATGTAAATATTAGTACGGTCTCTGGATCCCCTGTAGATATTAATACCGTCACTGGATCCTCTGCAAATATTAGTACTGTCTCTGGATCCCCTGTAAATATTAGTACTGTCTTTGGATCCCCTGTAAATATTAGTACAGTCTCTGGATCCCCTGTAATTATTAATACTGTCTCTGGATCCCTGTAAATATTAGTACTGTCTCTGGATCCCTTGTAAATCTTTGTGTCATCTTTGGATCCCCTGTAAATATTAGCACAGTCTCTGGATACCCTGTAATTATTGGTACTGTCTCTGGATCCCTTTTAAGTATTAGTACAGTCTCTGGATTCCCTGTAAATATTAGTACTGTCTCTGGATCCCTGTAAATATCAGTACAGTCTCTGGATCCCCTGTAATTATTAATACTGTCTCTGGATCCCCTGTTAGTATTGGTACAGTCTCTGGATTCTCTGTAAATATTAGTTCTGTCTCTAGATCCCTGTAAATGTCAGTACTGTCCCTCGATCCCTGTAAATATTAGTACAGTCTCTGGATCCCCTGTAAATATTAGTCGCGTCTCTGGATCCCCTGTAATTATTAGTACTGTCTCTGGATCCCCTGTAAATATTAGTACTGTCTCTGGATCCTCTGTAAATATTAGGACTGTCTTTGGATCCCCTGTAAATATTAGTACTGTCTCTGGATTCCTTGTAAATCTTTGTGTCGTCTTTGGATCCCCTGCAACCATTAGTACCGTCTCGGGATCCCCTGTAAATATAAGTACTGTCTCTGGATCCACTGTAAATAATAGTACAGTCTCTGGATCCCTGTAAATATTGGTACAGACTCTGCATCCTGTGTTAATATTAGTACCGTCTCTGGATTCCCTGTAAATATTAGTCCCATCTCTGGATCCTGTGTAAATATTAATACCATCTCTGGATTCCTGAAAATATTAGTCCCATCTCTGGATCCCCTGTAAATATCAGTACAGTCACTGGATTCGCTGCATATATTAGTTATGTCTCTGGATCCCTGTAAATATTAGTACTGTCTCTGGATCCCTGTAAATATTAGTACAGTCTTTGGATCCCGTGTAAATATTATTACAGTCTCTGGATCCCCTGTAAATATTTGTGCAGTCTCTGGATCCCTGTAAATATTAGGACCGCATCTGGATCCCATGTGAATATTGGTACCGTCTCTGGTTCCCCTGTAAATATTAGCACAGTCTCTGGATCCCCTGTAAATATTAGTACTGTCTTTGGATCCCCTGTAAATATTAGTACAGTCTCTGGATCCCCTGTAATTATTAATACTCTCTCTGGATGCCTGTAAATATTAGCACTGTCTGTGGATTCCTTGTAAATATTTGTGTCGTCTTTGGATCCCCTGCAACCATTCGTACTGTCTCTGGATCCCTTTAAATATTAGTGACGTCTCTGGTTCCCCTTTAAATATTAGCACTGTCTCTGGATCCCCTGTAAATATTAGTACTGTCTTTGGATCCCCTGTAAATATTAGTACAGTCTCTGGATACCCTGTAATTACGAGTACTTTCTCTGGATCCCTTTTAAATATTAGTACCGTCTCTGGATCCCCTGTAAATATTAGTACTGTCTCTGGATCCCCTGTAATGTTTAATTCTGTCTCTGGATCCCCTGTTAGTATCAGTACAGTCTCTGGATTCTCTGTAAATATTCGTACTGTCTCTGGATCCCTTTAAATATTAGTGACGTCTCTGGTTCCCCTTTAAATATTAGCACTGTCTCTGGATCCCCTGTAAATATTAGTACAGTCTCTGGATCCCCTTTAAATATTAGCAGCGTCTCTGGATCCCTGTAAATATTCGTACTGTCTCTGGATCCCTTGTAAATCTTTGTGTCGTCTCTGAATCCCCTGTAAATATTACTACTGTCTTTGGTCCACTGTAACTGTGAGTACTGTCTCTGGATTCCCTGTAACTATTAGTACTGTACTTGGATCCCCTGTAAATATTAGCACAGTCTCTGGATCCCCTGTAAATATTAGTACTCTCTCTGGGTCCCTGTAAATATTTGTGCTCTTTCTGCATCCCTGTGAATATTCGTCCCGTCACTGGATCCTGTGTAAATATTAATACCATCTCTGGATTCCTGAAAATATTCCTACCATCTCTGGATCCCTGTAAATATTAGTACAGTCTCTGTATCCCCTGTAAATATGACTACTGTCTCCGGATTCCGTGTAAATATTAGTACCGTCTCTGGATCCCCTGTAAATATTAGTACTGTCTCTGGGTCCCTGTAAATATTTGTGCTCTTTCTGGATCCCTGCAAATATTAGTACCGTCTCTGGACCACTGTAAATATTGCTACTGTCTATGGATCCCCTGTAATTATTAATACCATCTCAGGATCCTTGTAAATATCATTGCCATCTCTGGATCCCCTGTAAATATTCGTACCATCTCTGGATCCCTGTAAATATTTGTGCCGTCTATGGATCCCCTGTAAATATTAGTAACGTCTCTGGATTCCTTGTAAATATGAGTACCGTCTCTGGATTCCCTGTAAATATTAGTACTGTTTCTGGATCCCTGTAAATATTAGTACTGTCTCTGGATTCCTTGTAAATCTTTGTGTCGTCTTTGGATCCCCTGCAACCATTAGAACTGTCTCTGGATCCCCTGTAAATATCAGTACTGTCTCTGGCTCCACTGTGAATAATAGTAGTCTCTGCAACCCTGTAAATATTGGTACCGACTCTGGATCCCGTGTAAATATTTGTACCGTCTCTGGATCCCCTGTAAATATTAGTGCTGTCCCTGGGTCCCTGTAAATATTTGTGCTCTTTCTGGATCCCAGTAAATATCAGTACCGTCACTGGATCCTGTGTAAATATTAATACAATCTCTGGATTCCTGAAAATATTAGTACCATCTCTGGATCCCTGTAAATATTAGTACAGTCTCTGGATCCCCTGTAAATATTAGTACAGTCACTGGATTCGCTGCATATATATGTTATGTCTCTGGATCCCTGTAAATATTAGTACTGTCTCTGGATCCCCTGTAAATATTAGTACTGTTTCTGGATCCGCTGTAAATATTAGTACTGTCTCTGGATCCCCTGTAAGAATTAGTACTGTCTTTGGATCCCCTGTAAATATTTGTACAGTCTCTGGATCCCCTGTAATTATTAATACTGTCTCTGGATCCCTGTAAATATTAGTACTGTCTCTGGATTCCTTGTAAATCTTTGTGTCGTCTTTGGATCCCCTGCAACCATTAGTACTGTTTCTGGATCCCGTTTAATTATTATCACTGTCTCTGGATCCCCTGTTAGTATGAGCACAGTCTCTGGATTCTCTGTAAATATTAGTCCTGTCTCTAGATCCCTGTAAATATCAGTACTGTCCCTGGATCTCTGTAAATATTAGGACAGTCTCTGGATCCCCTGTAAATATTAGTAGCGTCTCTGGATCCCTGTAAATATGCGTACTGTCTCTGGATCCCTTGTAAATCTTTGTGTCGTCTCTGGATCCCCTGTAAATATTAGTACTGTCTCTGGAACCCCTGTAAATATTAGTACTGTCTCTGGATCCCTGTAAATATTATTCCTGTCTTAGGATCCCCTGTAAATTATGTACAGTCTCTGGATCCCCTGTAATTATTAATCCCTGTAAATATTAGTACTGTCTCTGGATTCCTTGTAAATCTTTGTGTCGTCTTTGGATCCCCTGCAACCATTAGTACTGTCTCTGGATCCCCTGTAAATATAAGTACTGTCTCTGGATCCACTGTAAATAATAGTACAGTCTCTGGATCCCTGTAAATATTGGTACCGACTCTGGATCCTGTGTCAATAATAGTACCGTCTCTGGATCACGTGTAAATATTAGTACTGTCCCTGGGTCCCTGTAAATATTTGTGCTCTTTCTGGATCCCTGTAAATATTAGTACCGTCACTTGATCCTGTGTAAATATTAATACCATCTCTGGATTCCTGAAAATATTAGTACCATCTCTGGATCCCTGTAAATATTAGTACAGTCACTGGATTCGCTGTTTATATTAGTTATGTCTCTGGATCCCTGTAAATATTAGTACTGTCTCTGGATCCCTGTCAATATTAGTACAGTCTTTGGATCCCCTGTAATTATTATTGCAGTGTCTAGATCCCCTGTAAATATTAGTACTGTCTTTGGATCCCCTGTAAATATTCGCACTGTCTCTGGATCCCCTGTAAATATTTGTGCAGTCTCTGGATCCCTGTAAATATTCGTACCGCGTCTGGATCCTATGTAAATATTAGTGCCGTCTCTGGATCCCCTGTAGATATTATTACCGTCACTGGATCCTTTGCAAATATTACTACTGTCTCTGGATCCCCTGTAAATATTAGTACTGTCTTTGGATCCCCTGTAAATATTAGTACAGTCTCTGGATCCCTTGTAAAACTTTGTGTCATCTTTGGATCCCCTGTAAATATTAGTACAGTCTCTGGATACCCTGTAATTATTAGCACTGTCTCTGGATCCCTTTTAAATATTAGTACCGTCTCTGGATCCCCTGTAAATATTAGTACTGTCTCTGGATCCCAGTAAATATTAGTACAGTCTCTGGATCCCCTGTAATTATTAATACTGTCTCTGGATCCCTGTAAATATTAGTGCTGTCTCTGGATCCCTTGTAAAACTTTGTGTCATCTTTGTATCCCCTGTAAATATTAGTACAGTCTCTGGATACCCTGTAATTATTAGTACTGTCTCTGGATCCGTTTTAAATATTAGTACCGTCTCTGGATCCCCTGTAAATATTAGTACTGTCTCTGGATCCCAGTAAATATTAGTACAGTCTCTGGATCCCCTGTAATTATTAATACTGTCTCTGGATCCCTGTAAATATTAGTACTGTATCTGGATTCCTTGTAAATCTTTGTGTCGTCTTTGGATCCCCTGCAACCATTAGTACTGTCTCTGGATCCCCTGTAAATATTAGTACTGTCCCTTGCTCCCTCGAAATATTTGTGCTCTTTCTGGATCCCTGTAAATATTAGTACCGTCACTGGATCCTGTGTAAATATTTATACCATCTCTGGATTCCTGAAAATATTAGTCCCATCTCTGGATCCCCTGTAAATATTAGCGCAGTCACTGGATTCGCTGTATATATTCGTTATGTCTCTGGATCCCTGTAAATATTAGTACTGACTCTGGCTTCCTGTAAATATTAGGACAGTCTTTGGATCCCCTGTAAATATTATGACAGTTTCTGGATCCTCTGTAAATATTAGTACAGTCACTGGATTCGCTGTATATATTAGATATGTCTCTGGATCCCTGTAAATATTAGTACTGTGTCTGGATCCCTGTAAATATTAGTCCTGTTTCTGGATCCCCTGTAAATATTAGTACTGTATCTGGATCCCCTGTAAATATTAGTGCTGTCTCTGGATCCCCAGTAAATATTAGTACTGTTTCTGGATCCCCTGTAATTATTAATACTGTCTCTGGATCCCTGTAAATATTAGTACTGTATCTGGATTCCTTGTAAATCTTTTTGTCGTCTTTGGATCCCCTGCAACCATTAGTACTGTCTCTGGATCCCCTGTAAATATAAGTACTGCCTCTGGATCCATTGTAAATAATAGTACAGTCTCTGGATCCCTGTAAATATTGGTACAGACTCTGGATCCTGTGTGAATATTAATACCATCTCTGGATTCCTGAAAATATTAGTCCCATCCCTGTAAATATTAGCACAGTCACTGGATTCGCTGCATATATTCGTTATGTCTCTGGATCCCTGTAAATATTAGTACTGTCTCTGGATCCCCTGTAAATATTAGTACTGTCCCTTGCTCCCTCGAAATATTTGTGCTCTTTCTGGATCCCTGTAAATATTAGTACCGTCACTGGATCCTGTGTAAATATTAATACCATCTCTGGATTCCTGAAAATATTAGTCCCATCTCTGGATCCCCTGTAAATATTAGCGCAGTCACTGGATTCGCTGTATATATTCGTTATGTCTCTGGATCCCTGTAAATATTAGTACTGACTCTGGCTTCCTGTAAATATTAGGACAGTCTTTGGATCCCCTGTAAATATTATGACAGTTTCTGGATCCTCTGTAAATATTAGTACAGTCACTGGATTCGCTGTATATATTAGATATGTCTCTGGATCCCTGTAAATATTAGTACTGTGTCTGGATCCCTGTAAATATTAGTCCTGTTTCTGGATCCCCTGTAAATATTAGTACTGTCTCTGGATCCCCTGTAAATATTAGTGCTGTCTCTGGATCCCCAGTAAATATTAGTACTGTTTCTGGATCCCCTGTAATTATTAATACTGTCTCTGGATCCCTGTAAATATTAGTACTGTATCTGGATTCCTTGTAAATCTTTGTGTCGTCTTTGGATCCCCTGCAACCATTAGTACTGTCTCTGGATCCCCTGTAAATATAAGTACTGCCTCTGGATCCATTGTAAATAATAGTACAGTCTCTGGATCCCTGTAAATATTGGTACAGACTCTGGATCCTGTGTAAATATTAATACCATCTCTGGATTCCTGAAAATATTAGTCCCATCCCTGTAAATATTAGCACAGTCACTGGATTCGCTGCATATATTCGTTATGTCTCTGGATCCCTGTAAATATTAGTACTGTCTCTGGATCCCCTGTAAATATTAGTACTGTCCCTTGCTCCCTCGAAATATTTGTGCTCTTTCTGGATCCCAGTAAATATTAGTACCGTCACTGGATCCTGTGTAAATATTAATACCATCTCTGGATTCCTGAAAATATTAGTCCCATCTCTGGATCCCCTGTAAATATTAGCGCAGTCACTGGATTCGCTGTATATATTCGTTATGTCTCTGGATCCCTGTAAATATTAGTACTGACTCTGGCTTCCTGTAAATATTAGGACAGTCTTTGGATCCCCTGTAAATATTATGACAGTTTCTGGATCCTCTGTAAATATTAGTACAGTCACTGGATTCGCTGTATATATCAGATATGTCTCTGGATCCCTGTAAATATTAATACTGTGTCTGGATCCCTGTAAATATTAGTCCTGTTTCTGGATCCCCTGTAAATATTAGTACTGTCTCTGGATCCCCTGTAAATATTAGTGCTGTCTTTGGATCCCCTGTAAATATTAGTACTGTTTCTGGATCCCCTGTAAATATTAGTACCGTCTCTGGATCCCCTGTAAATATTAGTACTGTCTTTGGATCCCCTGTAAATATTAGTACAGTCTCTGGATCCCCTGTAATTATTAATACTCTCTCTGGATGCCTGTAAATATTAGCACTGTCTCTGGATTCCTTGTAAATCTTTGTGTCGTCTTTGGATCCCCTGCAACCATTAGTACAATCTCTGGATCCCTTTAAATATTAGTACTGTCTCTGGATTCACTGTAAATATTAGTAGTGTCTCTGGATCCCCTGTAAATATTACTACTGTCTCTGGATCCCTCTAAATATTAGTACAGTCTCTGGATCCCCTGTAATTATTAACACTGTCTCTGGATCCCCTGTTAGTATTAGTACAGTCTCTGGATTCTCTGTAAATATTAGAACTGTCTCTAGATCCCTGTAAATATTAGTACTGTCCCTGGATCCCTGTAAGTATTAGTACAGTCTCTGGATCCCCTGTAAATATTAGTAGCGTCTCTGGATCCCTGTAAATATTCGTACTGTCTCTGGATCCCTTGTAAATCTTTGTGTTGTCTCTGGATCCCCTGTAAATATTAGTACTGTCTCTGGATCCTCTCTAAATATTAGTACTGTCTCTGGATCCCCTGTAAATATTAGTACTGTCTTTGGATCCCCTGTAAATATTAGTAGAGTCTCTGGATCCCCTGTAATTATAAATACTGTCTCTGGATCCCTGTAAATTTTAGTACTGTCTCTGGATTCCTTGTAAATCTTTGTGTCGTCTTTGGATCGCCTGCAACCATTAGTACTGTCTCTGGATCCCCTGTAAATATAAGTGCTGTCTCTGGATCCACTGTAAATAATAGTACAGTCTCTGGATCCTTGTAAATATTGGTACCGACTCTGGATCCTGTGTAAATATTAGTACTGTCTCTGGATCCCCTGTGAATATTTGCACCATCTCTGGATCCCTGTAAATATTAGTGCCGTCTCTGGATACCCTGTAAATATTAGTAACGTCTCTGGATACCCTTTAAATATTAGTACGCTCTCCGGATCCCCTTAAATATTAGTACGGTCTCTGGATCCCTGTAAATATTAGTACCGTCTCTGGATCCCATGTAAATATTAGGAACGTCTCTGGATCCCCTGTAAATATTTGTACCGTCTCTGGATCCCTGTAAATAGTTGTGCCGTCTCTGGATCCCCTGTAAATATTAGTACCGACTCTGGATCCTGTGTAAATATTAGTACCGTCTCTGGATCCCCTGTAAACATCAGTACTTTCTCTGGGTTCCTGTAAATATTTGTGTTCTTTCTGGATCCCTGTAAATATTAGTACCGTCACTGGATCCCCGGTAAATTTTAATACCATCTCTGGATCCCCGTAAATATTAGTATCATCTCTGGGTCACTCTAAATATTAGTACAGTCTCTGGATCCCATGTAAATATTAGTAGAGACTCTGGATTCGCTGTAAATATTAGTTATGTTTCTGGATCCCTGTAAATATTAGTACTGTCTCTGGATCCCTGTAAATGTTAGTACAATCTCTGGATCCCTGTAATTATTCGTACAATCTCTGGATCCCCTGTAATTATTAGTACAGTCTCTGGATTCCCTGTAAATATTTGTACTGTCTCTTGGTTCCCTGTAAATACTCGTACTGTCTCTGGATCCCTGTAAATATTAGTACTGTCACTGGATCCCTGTAAATATTAGTACTGTTTCTGGATCGCTGTAAATATTTGTCCTGTCTCTGGATCCCTGTAAATATTAGTACCGACTCTGGATCCTGTGTAAATATTTGTGCCGTCTCTAGATCCACTGTAAATATTAGTAAAGTCTCTGAATCCCCTGTAAACATCACTACTTTCTCTGGGTTCCTGTAAATATTTGTGCTCTTTCTGGATCCCTGTAAATATTAGTACCGTCACTGGATCCCCGGTAAATATTAATACCATCTCTGGATCCCCTAAATATTACTATCATCTCTGGATCCCTCTAAATATTAGTACTGTCTCTGGATCCCCTGAAAATATTAGTACTGACTCTGGATCCCCTGTAAATATTACTACTGTCTTTGGATCCCCTATAACGATTAGTACAGTCTCGGGATCCCCTGTGATTATTAGTACTGTCTCTGCATTCCCTGTAAATATTAGTACAGTCTCTGGATCCCCTATAAATATTAGTACAGTCTCTGGATTCCCTGTAAATATTAGTACTGTCTATAGATCCCCTGTAAATATTAGTGCCGTCTCTGGATCCCCTGTAAATATTGGTACCGTCTCTGGAAGCCCTCTAAATGTTAGCACTGTCTCTGGATCTCCTGTAAATATTATGACAGCCTCTGGATCCCCTGTAATTATTAGTACTGTCTCTGGATACCTGTAAATATTCGTACTGTCTCTTGATCCCCTGTAATTATTAGTACCTTCTCTGGATACCTGTAAATATTAGTACCGTCTATGGATCCCCTGTAAATATTTGTGCCGTCTCTTCGTTCCTGTAAATATTAGTACCGTTTCTGG
This sequence comes from Heptranchias perlo, assembly GCF_035084215.1. Classification (NCBI taxonomy): domain Eukaryota; kingdom Metazoa; phylum Chordata; class Chondrichthyes; order Hexanchiformes; family Hexanchidae; genus Heptranchias; species Heptranchias perlo. The sequence goes on along the minus strand of NW_027139918.1, from coordinate 1,190,992 downwards.
ATCCCCTGTAAATATTGGTACCGTCTCTGGATCCCTGTAAATATTGGTACCATCTCTGGATCCCAAGTAAATATTGGTACAGTGTCTGGATCCCTGTAAATTTTTGTGCCGTCTCTGGATCCCCTGTAATTATTCGTACCATCTGTGGATCCCCTGTAAATATTAATACCATCTCTGGATCCACTGTTTTTTTTTTATTCGTTCATGGGATGTGGGCGTCATTCACGAGGATGTTCGGGATGGTGTGTGACTTGGAGGGGAACGTGCAGGTGGTGGTGTTCCCATGTACCTGCCGATCTTGCCCTTCTCGGTGGAACAGGTCGCGGGTTTGGGAGGTGCTGTCGAAGAAGCCTTGGCGAGTTGCTGCAGTGCTTCCTGTGTCTGGCACATTCAGCAGCCACAGTACGCCAGTGGTGAAGGGAGTGAATGTTTATGGTGGTGGTTAGGGTGCCAATCAAGCGGGCTGCTTTGTCCTGGATGGTGTCGAGCTTCTTGAGTGTTGTTGGAGCTGCACTCATCAAAGCAAGTGGAGAGTATTCCATCACACTCCTGACTTGTGCCTTGTAGATGGTGGAAAGGCTTTGGGGAGTCAGGAGGTGAGTCACTCGCCGCAGAATACCCAGCCTCTGACCTGCTCTTGTAGCCACAGTATTTATGTGGCTGGTCCAGTTAAGTTTCTGGTCAATGGTGACACCCAGAATGTTGATTGTGGGGGATTCGGCGATGATAATGGCTTTTGAATGTCAAGGGGAGATGGTTAGACTCTCTCTTGTTGGAGATGGTCATTGCCTGGCTCTTGTCTGGCGTGAATGTTACTTGCCACTTATCAGCCCAAGCCTGGATGTTGTACACGTCTTGCTGCATGTGGGCTCAGACTGCTTCATTATTTGAGTGGTTGTGAATGGAACTGAACACTATGCAATAATCAGCCAACATCCCCATTTCTGACCATATGATGGAGGGAAGGTCATTGATGAAGCAGCTGAAGATGGTTGGGCCGAGGACACTGCCCTGAGGAACCCCTGTAGCAATGTCCTGGGGCTGAGATGATTGGCCTCCAACAAACACGACCAAGTTCCTTTGTGCTAGGTATGACACCAGCCACTGGAGAGTTTTCCCCCTGATTCCCATTGACTTCAATTTTACTCGGGCTCTTTGGTGCCACACTCGGTCAAATGCTGCCTTGATGTCAAGGGCAGTCACTCAAACCTCACCTCTGGAATTCAGCTCTTTTGTCCATGTTTGGATCAAGGCTGTAATGAGGTCTGGAGCCGAGTGGTCCTGGCGAAACCCAAACTGAGCATCGGTGAGCAGGTTATTGGTGAGTAAGTGCCGCGTAAATGCTGAGTAAGTGGTAGTATTAATACCATCTCTGGATCCACTGTTAATATTAATACCATCTCATGATCTCCAGTAAATATTAGTACATTGTCCGGCTCCCCTCTAAATAATAATACTGCTTCTGGATCACACTGCACATATTACAACCGACTGTGCGTCCCTTGTAAGTGTTAGTCCATCTCTGGATCCCCTATAAATATTAAGCCATCTTTGGATTCCCTGTAAATATTAGTACCTTCTCTGGATCCCCTGTAAATATTAGTACCATCCCTGGATCCCCTGTAAATATTAGTACCGTCCCTGGATCCCCTGTAAATATTAGTACCGTCCCTGGATCCCCCGTAAATATTAGTACCGTCTCTGGATCCTCCGATATCTGTTAGTACTGTCTCTGAATCCCCTGCAAATATTAATACTGCATCTGGTTCCCCCTTCAAATATTAGTACCGACTCTGGATCCAATGTAAATATTTGTAATATCTCTCGATCCCCTGTAAATAGTAGTACTGCCTCTGGATCTCCCTGTGAATATTAGTACAGTTTCAGGATCCAATGCAATATTAGTACCCTCTCTGGATTCCCTGCAAATAATGTAACAATCTGTGGATCCCACATAACGATTATTATTGTCTCTGGGTCCACCTGTAAATATTATTACCTCTGGAACCAGTGTAATTTTTGGTACATCCTTGGATCGTCTGTAAATATTACTACCCTCTGTGCATTCCCTATATCTCTTACGACCATCTCTGGATCCCCCTGGAATTATTTGCACTTTCTCTGGATCCCTATATAAATATTAATACCATCTCTGGATCCCCTGTAATATAAATACTGAACCAAAGGCGACATGAGGAAACACTCTTTTACACAGCGAGTGGTTAGGATCTGGAATGCACGGCCCGAGTGGGTGGTGGAGGCAGATTCAATCATGGCCTTCAAAAGAGAACTGGAGAAGTGCTTGAAAGGAAAGAATTTGCAGGGCTTCAGGGATAGGGCGTGGTGTGGGACTCGCTGGATTGCTCTTGCATAGACCCAGCGTGGACTCAATGGGCCGAATGGCCTCCTTCCGTGCGGTAACCTTTCTGTGATTCTATGATTCTATCTGGATCCCCTCTAAATATTATCGACTCTGGATTCCCTGTAAATATTAGTACCGGATCTGAATCCCTTGGTAACTGTTAATAACATCTCTGGGTGCCCTGTGAATATTATTACTGTCTCTGGATCCCCTGTAAATATTAGTACTTTCTGTTGATCCCCCTTTAAAGATTAGAAGCATCACTGGATCGCCCTGTTAATATTAATGGAGTCTCTGGACCACCTGTAAATGGAGAGAAGTCGGAAGGGATGTGGTCGAGGAGGCGAGCAATGAGGGAGAGGAGGGGACGAGTGGCAGAGAGGAAGGGAGGAATGGGGATAGGAGGAGAGGACCAGGACAAGAAGTGAACTACAGGGGAGAGGAGGTTAGAAATGGGCAGAGGAGGGGACGAATGGAGAGAGGAGGGGAGGATTGGGGAGAGGAGGGGAGGAATGTGGAGAGGAGGGGAGGTATGGGGAGAGGAGAGGGGGAGTCGAGGTGAGGAACGGGGAGAGGAGGCGAGGAACGGGGAGAGGAGGCGAGGAACGGGGAGAGGAGGGGAGGAACAGGGGGAGAGGAGGGGAGGAACAGGGGGAGAGGAGAGGAGGAACGGGGGAGAGGAGTGGAGGAACAGGGGGAGAGGAGGGGAGGAACAGGGTGAGAGAAGGGGAGGAACAGGGGGAGAGGATCAATGAGGGACAGGAGTGGAGGAATGAGTGAGTGCAGGGAGGAACGGGGGAGATTAAGGGTCAATGGGAAAACTAGAGAGGAATGGGGAGAGTAGGAGAGGATCATGAGAGGAGAGGAGTAATGGGTTTAGGTGGGGAGGAATGGATAGGAGGAATGGGGACAGAAGGAGAGGAATGGGGGAGAGGAGGGGATCCCCCTGTAAATAATAGAACTTTATCTTGATACCCTGTAAATATTAGTCCCGTCTCTGGATCCCCTGTAAATAATAGTCGTCTCTGGATCCCTGTAAATATTAGTCCTGTCTCTGGATCCCTCTTAATATTAGTACCGTCTCTGGATCCCTGCAAATATTTGTGCCGTCTCTGGATCCCCTGTAACTATTAGTAACATCTCTGCAGTCCACCTTTAACTATTAGTAATGTCTCTGGATCACCCTCGAACTATAAGGAATCACTCTCGGTACTCTATCAATGTTAGTACCGTCTCTGGATCCCTTCCAACTATTATTATTGTCTCTGGATCCACCTGTAAATATTATTACACTCTGTGCATCCCCTATATCTCTTACGTCCATCTCTGGATCCCCCTGGAATTATTTGCACTTTCTCTGGATCCCTATGTAAATATTAATACCATCTCTGGATCCCCTGTAATATAAATACTGAACCAAAGGCGACATGAGGAAACAATTTTTTCCACAGCGAGTGGTTAGGATCTGGAATGCACGGCCCGAGGGGGTGATGGAGGTAGATTCAATCATGGCCTTCAAAAGGGAACTGGAGAAGTGCTTGAAAGGAAAGAATTTGCAGGGCTTCAGGGATAGGGCGGGGAGTGGGACTAGCTGGATTGCTCTTGCATAGAGCCAGCGTGGACTCAATGGGCCGAATGGCCTCCTTCCGTGCTGTAACCTTTCTATGATTCTATGATTCTATCTAGATCCCCTGTAAATATTATCGACTCTGGATTCCCTGTAAATATCAGTACCGTATCTGAATCCCTTGGTAACTGTTAATAACATCTCTGGGTGCCCTGTGAATATTATTACTGTCTCTGGATCCCCTGTAAATATTAGTACATTCTGTTGATCCCCCTTTAAAGACTAGAAGCATCTCTGGATCGCCCTGTTAATATTAATGTAGTCTCTGGACCACCTGTAAATGGAGAGAAGTAGGGAGGGATGTGGTCGAGGAGGCGAGCAATGAGGGAGAGGAGGGGACGAGTGGCAGAGAGGAAGGGAGGAATTGGGATAGGAGGAGAGGACCAGGACAAGAAGTGAATTGCAGGGGAGAGGAGGTTAGGAATGGGCAGAGGAGGGGAGGAATGGAGAGAGGAGGGGAGGAATGGGCAGAGGAGGGGAGGAATGGAGAGAGGAGGGGCGGATTGGGGAGAGGAGAGGAGGAATGGGGAGAGGAGTGGAGGAATGGGGAGAGGAGAGGGGGTGACGAGGTGAGGAACGGGGAGAGGAGGCGACGGACGGGGAGAAGAGGTGAGGAATGTGGCGAGGAGGCGCGGAACGGGGAGAGGAGGGGAGGAACAGGGAGAGAGGAGAGGAGGAACGGGGGAGAGGAGTGGATGAACAGCGGGAGAGGAGGGGAGGAACAGGGGGAGAGGATCAATGAGGGACAGGAGTGGAGGAATGAGTGAGTGAAGGGAGGAACGGGGGAGATGAAGGGTCAATGGGAAAAGTAGAGAGGAATGGGGAGAGTAGGAGAGGATCATGAGAGGAGAGGAGTAATGGGTTTAGGTGGGGAGGAATGGATAGGAGGAATGGGGACAGAAGGAGAGGAATGGGGGAGAGGAGGGGATCCCCCTGTAAATAACAGTACTTTACCTGGATCCCCTGTAAATAATAGTAGCCTCTGGATCCCTCTGTACCGATTATTACTGTCTCTGAATTCCTCTGTAAATATTAGTACCATCTCTGGAACCCCTGTAATTTTTAGTCCGTCCTTGGATCATCTCGAAATATTATTACCATCTGTGCATCCCCTATAACTATTACTACCATCTCTGGTTCCCCTGGAATATTAATACTGAACCAAATGTGACATGAAGAAACACTTTTCTACACAGTGAGTGGTTGGGATCTGGAATGCACGGCCCGAGGGGGTGGTGGATGCAGATTCAATCATCGCCTTCAAAAGGGAACTGGATAAATATCTGAAAGGGAAAATTTGCAGGGCTACGGGGATAGGTCGGGGGAGTGGGACGAGCTGGATTGCTCTTGCATAGAGCCGGTGCGGACTCTCAATGGGCTGAATGGCCTCCTTCCGTGATGTAACCTTTCTATGAATCTATGATTCTATCTGGATCCCCTTTAATATTATCGACTCTGGATTCCCTCTAAATATTAGTACCGTATCTGAATCCCTTGGTAAGTATTAATAACATCTATGGATGCCCTGTGAATATTATTACTTTCTCTGGACCCCCTGTAAATATTAGTACTTTCTCTGGATCCCCTGTAAATATTAGTACCGCTTCTGAATTGCCCTGTAAATATTAATACAGTCTCTGCACCACCTGTCAACGGAGAGAAGTGGGGAGGGATGTGGTCGAGGAGGCGAGCAATGAGGGAGAAGAGGGGACGAGTGGCAGAGAGGAAGGGAGGAATGGGGATAGGAGAGGAAAAGGACATGAAGTGAATTACAGGGGAGAGGAGGTGAGGAACGAGGAGACGAGGTGCGAATGAACAGAAGAGGGGAGGAACGGGGAGAGGAGGCGAGGAATGGACTGAGGATAGGAGGAACGGGAAAAAGGGAAGGAATGAATAAAGGAGGAGAGCAATAGGTAGAAGAGAGATAATTGGAGAGAGGAGAGGAGGAACCTAGAGTGGAGGGGAGGAACGGGGAGAGGAGGCGATGAGGTGAGGAAGGGGAAGAGGAGGCGAGGAGAGGGGAGAGGAGGCGAGGAACGGGGAGAAGAGGTGAGGAACAGGGAGAGGAGGCAAGGAATGAGGAGATCCCTTGTAAATATGAGTACTTTATCTGGATAACCCTGTACATATCAGTACTGTCTCTGGATCCCCTGAAAATATTAATACCGTCTCTGGATCCCCTGTATATATCAGTACTGTCTCTGGATCCCTGTAAATATGAATACTGTATCTGGATCCCTCTGTAAATATTAATACCATCTCTGGATCCCCTGTAAATATTAGTACCTTCTGTGGATCCCCTGTAAATATTAATACTGTCTCTGGATCCTTCTGTAAATATTAATACTGTCTCTGGATCCATCTGTAAATATTAATACCATCTCTGGATCCCCTGTAAATATAAATAACATCTCTGGATCCCTCTGTAAATATTAATACCTTCTCTGGATCCCACTGTTAATGTTAGTACCTTCTCTGGAGCCCCTGGAAATATTAGTACCTTCTCTGGATCCCTCTGTAAATATTAATACCTTCTCTGGAGCCCCTGGAAATATTAGTACCGTCTCTGTCCCACTTGTAAAAGGAGAGAGGCGGGGAGGTATGGGGGAGAGGTGAGAAGGGACGGAGTCGAGGGGGCAAGCAATGAGGATGAGGATGGGAGGACCAGCGGAAAGGAAGGGAGGAATGGCGAGAGGATACGAATGGAGGGTGAGGAGGGGAGGTACAGAGGGTGAGGAGGGGAAGAACCAGGGTGAGAAGGCGAGGACGGAGGGTGAGGAGGGGAGGAACGAGTGTGAGGGGGTGGAACGAGGGTGAGGGGGAGGAACATGGGGAGGAAGGGAGGAACGGAGGGTGAGGAGGGAGGAACGAGTGTGAGGAGGGAGGAACGAGTGTGAGGAGGGACGAACGAGGGGAGGAACGAGCGGAGGAGGGGAGGAACGAGGGGGAGGAGAGGAGGAACGAGGGGGAGGAGGAGAAGAACATGGTAGAAGTTGGTAGAAACAGGGAGTGGAGGGGAGGAACGGGGAGTGGAGGAAAGAGGATGGAAGGAATGAGGGAGAGGAGGTTTCTATCCTTCTGTTAGTGATGTCCCTTTACTCCACTGCCATTATGTTATATCTAATTAGTACAGCTACTCAACTCCCTCACTTCTTCCTTCTCTATCCTTTCTGATTGTTATAGCCCGCAATATTTAATTGCCAGTCCTGCTCTTTATGTAGCCATTTTTCAGTTATTCCTGCTACATCTGGTTCCTCCCTGCGGATTATCGGGCTAGAAATTGGGTCCTGTACCACCCGTTGTTTCGGCGGCCTCCCGAAAATCCAGGATGGCGCCTTGGATGTGCACACACATTTCCATGGTGACGCGCACCGGGCGCCATCTTGGTATATGAATTGAAATAAACGATATAAAGTATTGATCACGCTAATACAGTCTCTGCACCACCTGTAAACGGAGAGAAATGGGGAGGGATGTGGTCGCGGAGGCGAGCAATGAGGGAGAGGAGGGGACGAGTGGCAGAGAGGAAGGGAGGAATGGGGATAGGAGAGGAACAGGACTTGAAGTGAATTACAGGGGAGAGGAGGTGAGGAACGAGGAGAGGAGGGGCGAATGAACAGAGGAGGGGAGGAACGGGGAGAGGAGGCGAGGAATGGACTGAGGAGAGGAGGAACGGGAAAAAGGGAAGGAATGAATAAAGGAGGAGAGCAATAGGTAGAAGAGAGATAATTGGATAGAGGAGAGGAGGAACCTAGAGTGGAGGGGAGGAACGGGGAGTGGAGGCGATGAGGTGAGGAAGGGGAAGAGGAGGCGAGGAGCGGGGAGAGGACGCGAGGAACGGGGAGAAGAGGTGAGGAACAGGGAGAGGAGGCAAGGAATGAGGAGATCCCTTGTAAATATTAGTACTTTATCTGGATAACCCTGTAAATATCAGTCCTGTCTCTGGATCCCCTGAAAATATTAATACCGTCTCTGGATCCCCTGTAAATATCAGTACTGTCTCTGGATCCCCTGTAAATATTAATAGTGTCTCTGGATCCCTCTGTAAATATTAATACCATCTCTGGATCCCCTATAAATATTAGTACCTTCTGTGGATCCCCTGTAAATATTAATACTGTCTCTGGATCCCTCTGTAAATATTAATACTGTCTCTGGATCCATCTGTAAATATTAATACCATCTCTGGATCCCCAGTAAATATAAATACCATCTGTGGATCCCTCTGTAAATATTAATACCTTCTCTGGATCCCACTGTAAATATTAGTACCTTCTCTGGAGCCCCTGGAAATATTAGTACCTTCTCTGGATCCCTCTGTAAATATTAGTACCTTCTCTGGAGCCTCTGTAAATATTAGTACCGTCTCTGTCCCACTTGTAAAAGGAGAGAGGCGGGGAGGTATGGGGGAGAGGTGAGAAGGGACGTAGTCGAGGGAGCAAGCAATGAGGATGAGGATGGGAGGACCAGCGGAAAGGAAGGGAGGAATGGCGAGAGGATACGAATGGAGGGTGAGGAGGGGAGGTACAGAGTTTGAGGAGGGGAAGAACGAGGGTGAGGAGGGGAAGAACCAGGGTGAGAAGTGGAGGACGGAGGGTGAGGAGGGGAGGAACGAGTGTGAGGGGGTGGAACGAGGGTGAGGGGGAGGAACATGGGGAGGAAGGGAGGAACGGAGGGTGAGGAGGGAGGAACGAGTGTGAGGAGGGAGGAACGAGAGTGAGGAGGGAGGAACGAGGGGAGGAACGAGCGGAGGAGGGAAGGAACGAGGGGGAGGAGAGGAGGAACGAGGGGGAGGAGGAGAAGAACATGGTAGAAGTTGGTAGAAACGGGGAGGGGAGGGGAGGAACGGGGAGTGGAGGAAAGAGGATGGAAGGAATGAGGGAGAGGAGGTTTCTATCTTTCTGTTAGTGATGTCCCTTTATTCCACTGCCATTATGTTATATCTAATTAGTACAGCTACTCCACTCCCTCACTTCTTCCTTCTCTATCCTTTCTGATTGTTGTAGCCCGCAATATTTAATTGCCAGTCCTGCTCTTTATGTAGCCATTTTTCAGTTATTCCTGCTACATCTGGTTCCTCCCTGCGGATTATCGGGCTAGAAATTGGGCCCTGTACCACCCGTTGTTTCGGCGGCCTCCCGAACATCCAGGATGGCGCCTTGGATGTGCACACACATTTCCATGGTGACGCGCACCGGGCGCCATCGTGGTATATGAATTGAAATAAACGATATAAAGGATTGATCACACTAATAGGGATATACTACAGACCACCTAATAGTGGCAAGGAGGTGGAGGAAGAAATTATGTCAGCAAATATGTGAAATGAGTAAAGGACATAGAATAATAATCATGGGAGATTTTAACTACTCCCAAACAAGCTGGCAAGAAGAGGTAGGTAAAGGGGAACAGGGAATGGGGTTTTTACAATGTGTGCAGGACTCCTTTCTTACCCAGTATGTAAAAAGCCCAACAAAGGAGGAAGCACTGCTGTATTTAGTAATGGGAAATTAACCAGAACAGAAAAGAGAAGTGAGTGTCGGGGAACATCTAGGCAATAGCGATCATAACATCATAAGGTTGAAGATAAAGATTGAGGGGGACATCAGTAAGACAAAGACCAAAGCAATAGATTGGAGAAAAGCGGATTTACAGGGAATGAGAATGGAACGAGGGAAAATCAACTGGAAACATTTACTGATAAACAGAGAAATAGAACAGCAGTGGGAAACATTTAAAACGGTGAACAAGAGAGTTCAGGAGAAATATCTCCCACTAAAATACCAGAACAAACTGTTCAGTAATGATTCATCCATGAATGAATAAAGAAATAAGGACAAAATTGAAACTAAAGAAAAAGGCGTACACTGAGTACACGGACAGCAAAGGAGAGGATGAGAAAAGGGAATAGGAAGAGGTTCGAAAAGAAGTCAAAAATAACAATTAGGAAAGCAAAGAGAAACTATTAAATTAAATTACGAAGGAAGATAAAAAGAAATACTAAAGTATTCCACAAACACATTGAAGAAAAATCAGAATAGTGACAGGGCCACTAAACTCACAGGTGACAGTGAAATGGCAGAAATATTCAATAGTTACTTTGCCTCAGTATTTCCCAGGGAGTTTAACATGGTGGGCTTGATATTAGAAGAAGAGATCAAAAAAGATCTAAAGGCATTTAAGATAGAAAGGGGGAGACAATTGATAAAGTAATCAAATTTAGAAAGGATAAAACCCCTGGTCCGGATGGATTACATCCGAGCATATTAAAAGACGTTAGGGAAGAGATAGCAGACGCAGCTAATGTGATTCCTATATTTAAAAGGGAGATAGAATCAGTCCAGGACACGAATTCGCTTAACGTCGGTGGTCGGAAAGATAATGGAATCTTTACTCTAAGATGTAATAGAAAAACATCTAGAAACTGAAAATATAATAAAGAATAGTCAGCACGGATTTTAGAAGGGAAGTTCAGGCTTGACCAACATTATTGAATTATTTGAAGAAGTAACATAGAGGATAGACAAGAGTAATGTAGTAGATGTAATATATTTGGATTTTCAAAAGGCCTTCGATAAGGGACCAGACTGTAGACATGACTAAGGTCAGAACATGTGGAGTCAGGGGACAAGCAGCAGAATGGATAGTAAGCTGGCTGCAAAATAGAAAATAGAGAGTAGGGGTTAAAAGTAGTTACTCAGACTGGCAGAAGGTGGGAAGTGGTGTTCCACAAGGATTGGTGCTGGGACCACTGTTGTTCACCATTTACATAAATGATTTGGACTTGGGAATTGGAAGCACAATTTCAAAATTTGCGGATGACACCAAATTGGGGGGTACAGTTAATACCGAGGAGGACAGCGACAAAATACGGGAAGACATTAATAAACTTGCAGAATGGGCGTGCAATTGGCAAATTAATTTCAATATTGATAAGTGTGAGGTATTACATTTTGGTAGGAAGAATAAAGGGGGCCACTTACTGATTGGATTATAAGAGTCGCAGGTTAATAAGGCCATTAAAAGGCAAACCACACCCTGGGGTTCATTTCTAGCGGGATAGAATGGAAAAGCAGAGAAGTTATGTTAAACTTATATAGAACCTTGGTTAGACCACACTTAGAGTATTGTGAACATTTCTGGTCTCCATATTATAAAAAGGATATAGAGGCACTGGAGAAGGTGCAAAAAAGATTCACAAGGATGATACCAGAACTGAGAGGATATTTCGATCAGGAAAGATGGAGCAGGCTGGAGCTCTTTTCTCGAGAAAAGAGGTGACCGAGATGTGACCTGATCGAGGTCCTTACGATTATGAAACGGTTTGATGGGGTAGACATAGAGAAGATGTATCCACTTGCGGGGGAGGCCAAAACTAGGAGCCATAAATATAAGATAGTCACTAATAAATCCAATAGGGAATTCAGGAGAAACTTCTTTACCCAGAGAGTGGTGAGAATGTGAAACTCACTACCACAAGGAGGACTTGAGACAACTAGCAGAGATGCAATTAAGGGGAAGCTAGGTAAGAGAAGGAGAAAGAAATATGGTGATAGGGTTAGACGAAGTAGGGAAGGAGGAATGGGGGTGAGAAGGGGAGGAACGGGAAGAGGAAGGGAAAGGGGAATGGGGAAGCAACAGGAAAGAAATGGAGGAACAGGAGAGAGGTGGGTAGGAATGCGGAGAGGAGGGGAGGAATGGGGAGAGGAGTGGAGAATTGGGGCGATGAGTGGAGGAATGGAGAGAACATAAGAACATAAGAAATGGGAGCAGGAGTAGGCCTTATGGCCCCTCGAGCCTGCTCCGCCATTCAATAAGATCGTGGCTGATCTTTAACCTTAACTCCACTTTCCCACCCAATCCTCATATCCCTTGATTGCCCTAGAGTCCAAAAACCTATCAATCTCAGCCTTGAATATATATTCAGCATCCACAGCCCTCTGGGGGAGAGAATTCCAAAGATTCACAACCCTCTGTGTGAAGGATTTCATCCTAATCTCAGTCTCAAATGGCCGACCCCTTATCCTGAGACTATGCCCCCTAGTTCTAGAGTCTCCAGCTATGGGAAAGAACCTCACAGCATCTAACCTGTCAAGCCCCCTCAGAATCTTACACGTTTCAATGAGATCACCACTCATTCTTCTGAACTCCAGAGAGTGTGGGCCCGTTCTACTCAACCTTTCATCACATGACAGCCCTTTCATCCCAGGAATTGATCCAGTGAACCTTCGTTGCACCGCCTCTAAGGCAAGTATATCCTTCCTTAGATAAGGAGACCTAAACTGTACGCAGTACTCCAGGTGAGGTCTCACCAAAGCCCTGTACAATTGTAATAAGACTTCCTTACTCTTGTACTCCAACCCCCTTGCAATAAAGGCCAACGTGCCATATGCTTTCCTAATTGCTTGCTGTACCTGCATGTTAACTTTTGTGTTTCTTGTACGAGGACACCCAAGTCTCTCTGGACATCAACATTTAATAGCTTCTCACCATTTTAAAAATATTCTGTTTTTCTATTCTTCCGACCAAAATGAATCACCTCACATTTCCCCACAGTATACTCCATCTGCCACCTTCTCGCCCACTCACTTAACCTGTCGATATCCCTTTGCAGACTCTTTGTGTCCTCCTCATAGCTTACTTTCCCACCTAGCTTTGTATCGTCAGCAAACTTGGATTCATTCCACTCGATCCCTTCATCGAAATCATTAATATAGATTGTAAATAGCTGAGGCCCAAGCACCGATCCTTGCAGCACCCACGAGTTACAGCCTGCCAACCTGAAAATGACCCATTTATTCCTACTCTATTTTCTGTCCTTTAACCAATCCTCTATCCATGCTAATATATTACTCCCAATCCCATGAGCCCTTATATTGCGTAACAACCTTTTATGTGGCACCTTATCAAATGCCTTCTGCAAATCCAAATATACTCCATCCACTGGCTCCACTTTATCTACCCTGATAGTTACATCCTCAAAAAACTCTAATAAATTTGTCAAACACGATTTCCCTTTCATAAAACCATGTTGACTCTGTCTGATCATATTTTTTTATTCGTTCATGGGATGTGGGCGCCGCTGGCGAGGCCGGCATTTATTGCCCATCCCTAATTGCCCCTTGAAAAGGTGGTGGTGAGCCGCCTGCTTGAACCGCTGCAGTCCGTGTGGTGAAGGATCTCTCACAGTGCTGTTAGGAAGGGAGTTCCAGGATTTTGACCAAGCAATGATGAAGGAACGGACGATATATTTCCAAGTCGGAGAGAGAGAGAAGCAGGGGGCCAGAGAGAGAGAGAGAAACAGGGGGTCAGAGAGAGAGAGAGAAACAGGGGGTCAGAGAGAGAGAGAGAAACAGGGGGTCACAGAGAGAGAGAGAAACAGGCGGCCAGAGAGAGAGAGAGAAACAGGGTTCCAGGGAGAGAGAGAGAAACAGGGGGCCAGAGAGAGAGAGAGAAACAGGGGGTCAGAGAGAGAGAGAGAAACAGGGGGTCAGAGAGAGAGAGATAAACAGGGTGCCAGAGAGAGAGAGAGAAACAGGGGGTCAGAGAGAGAGAGGGAGAGAAACAGGGGGTCAGAGAGAGAGAGAGAGAAACAGGGGGTCAGATGCACTATAACGTGGATCAATGTGAGGTTATCCACTTTGATTGTAAAAACAGAAAGGCAGATTATTATCTGAATGGTGATAGATTGGGAAAAGGGGAGGTGCAACGAGACCTGGGTGCCCTTGTATACCAGTCGCTGAAAGCCAGCATTCAGGTGCAGCAAGCAGTTAGGAAGGCGAATGGTCTGTTGGCGTTCATTGCAAGAGGATTTGAGTACAGGAACAGGGACGTCTTACTGCAGTTATCAAGGGCCTTGGTGAGACCACATCTGGAGTATTGTGTGCAGTTTTGCTCTCCTTATCTGAGGAAGGATGTCCTTGCCATGGAGGGAGTGCAACGAAGATTTACCAGACTGATTCCTGGGATAAATATAAGGAATCTTACAACACCAGGTTATAGTCCAACAAATTTATTTTAAAATCACAATCTTTCGGAGATTATCCCCTTCGTCAGGTGAGATTCCTTACATGTGTCGACCCCAGTCCATCACCGGCATCTCCACATCATGATTCCTGGGATGGCAGGGCTGACGTATGAGGGGAGATTGGGTCGACTAGACCTATATTCACTCGAGTTTAGAAGAATGAGAGGTGATCTAATCGAAACATATAAAATTCTAACAGGACTAGACAGACTAGAAGCAGGGAGGATGTACCCGATGACTGGGGAATCCATAACCAGGGGTCACAATCTCAGGATACGGGTATGCCATTTAGAACCGAGATGAGGAGAAATTTCTACATTCAGAGGGTGGTGAACCTATGGATTTCTCGACCACAGAAGGCAGTGGAGGCCAAGTCATTAAATATATTCAAGAAGGAGATTGATATATTTCTAAATGCTAAAGGGATCAAGGGATATGGGGGAAAATCGGGAACAGGGTACTGAGTTAGGCTATCAGCCATGATCATTTTGAATGGTGGAACAGGCCCGAAGGGCCGAATGGCCTACTCTTGCTCCTATTTTCCATGATTCTATGATTTCACATCATTTGAACCCTTCTGACTTCATTTCACTCCGTTTAACTTCATTTGACTTCATTTAACCTCATTTCACTACATTTCACTTCATTTGACGCCATTTCACTTAATTTGACATGATTTGAACCCTTTTCACTTTATTTCTCTTATTTTCAAACCATTTCACTTCATTTGAACCCATTTCACTTCATTGGTGTTAATTTGATTCCATTTTACTTCATTTTACACCATTTCACATCATTCTGACAAGAGAAGTTGGGTCAAATGAAGTAAAAAGAGGGTGAAATGGGGTCAAATGTAGTGAAATGGGGTCAATTAATTCAAATGTAGTGAAATGGGGTCAAATTAATTCAAATGAAGTGAAATGGGTTCAAGTGAAATGAAATGTGGTCAAATAAAGAAACATTAAGAGAAATGGGGTCAAATGAAGTCAAGTAAAGTGATATCGGGTACAAATGAAGTCAAATAAACTGAACTAGGGTCAAATGAACTTGAATGGAGTGAAATGGGTTCAAAAGAAATGAAATGGCGTCAAATGCAGTGAAATGGGGGTCGAATGAAGTGAAATGAATACATAAATAAACTGAAATGGGTTCAAATGTAGTCATATGAAGTGAAATGGGGTGAAATAAAATGCAATGAAGGCAAATAGGGTCAAATTAAATCAGATGCAGTGAAATGGGGTCAAATGAAGTGAAATAGGGTCAAATGAAGATAAATGAAGTGAATTTGGTTCAAATAAAGTCAAATGAATTGAAATGGGGGCACCGTCCCCAAATTGGTCTGCGCTCGCTGCCGCCGTCCCCAAATTGGTCCCCGCTTGCAGGAGCCGTCCCCAAATTGGTCTCCGCACGCAGGCGCCGTAACCAAATTAGTCCCCACCCGCTGGCGCCGTCCCCATTTTGGTCTCCTCTTGCTGCTACTGTCCCCAATTTGGTCCATTTACAGGTGCGTCAAATGAAGTTTAATGGAGTTAGATTTCATTTTATGACTTTATTTGACCCCATTTCTTTTCTTTTCAATTCATTTGACCCCCCATTACTTCACTTGACTTAATTTGGACCCATTTGACCCGATTTCACTTCATTTGACCCCATTTCATGACATTTCACTTCATTTGACCCCATTTCACTACATTTCACTTCATTTGACCCCATTTCACTACATTTCACTTCATTTGACCCCATTTCACTACATTTCACTTCATTTGACCAAATTTCACTTTATATGACCCCATTTCACGACATTTCACTTCATTTGACCCATTTCACGACATTTCACTTCATTTGACCCCATTTCACTGCATTTCAATTCATTTGACCCCATTTCACTTCATTTGACCCCATTTCACTTCATTTGACCCCATCTCACTACATTTCACGTCATTTGACCAAATTTCACTTCATTTGACCCCATTTCACCACACTCAACTACATTTCACTTCATTTGTCCCCATTTCACTTTATATGAACCCATTTGAATTTATCTGAGTTCATTTGGACCCTTTTCACTTCATCTGACTGAATTTCACTTCATTTGTATTCATTTGACCCAATTTCTTTTGTTTTCAATTCATTTGTCTCTCTTGTCACTTCTCTTGATTTAATCTGACCCCATTTGGCTGATATGGACAC
Organism: Heptranchias perlo; assembly: GCF_035084215.1. Lineage (NCBI taxonomy): Eukaryota > Metazoa > Chordata > Chondrichthyes > Hexanchiformes > Hexanchidae > Heptranchias > Heptranchias perlo. The sequence goes on along the minus strand of NW_027139918.1, from coordinate 1,174,786 downwards.
AATTTCACTTCATTTGACATGATTTGAATCCTTTTCATTTAATTGCACGTCTTCTCAACCCATTTGATTTAATTTTACGTCATTTACCTTCATTTCAAGTTACTTGACCCAACTGCACTTCATTGGTGTTAATTTGAACCCATTTAACTTCATTTGACCCAATTTCACTTCCTTTGACCACATTTCTCATAATTTGTCCCCATTTCTCATCATTTATCCCCATTTCTCGTCAATTAACCTCCGTTGAAGTCATTTGACCCCTTTTGCCATCATATAACCCCATTTGACATCATTTGAACCCATTTCACTTCATTTAATCCCAATTCACTTCATTTGACCCCATTTCACTTTATATGACCCCATTTCACCACATTTCACTTCATTTGACCCGATTTCACTTCATTTGACCCGATTTCACTTCATTTAACCCCATTTCACTACATTTCATTTCATTTGACCCCATTTCACTACATTTGACCCGATTTCATTAATTTGACCCCATTTCACTTCACTTGACCCCATTTCATCGCATTTCACTTCATTTGACCACATTTCACTTTATATGAACCCATTTGACTTTATCTGAGTTCATTTGGACCCATTTCACTTCATCTGACTGAATTTCACTTCATTTGTATTCATTTGACCCAATTTCTTTTCTTTTCAATTCATTTGTCCCTCTTGTCACTTCTCTTGACTTAATCTGACCCCTTTTGGCTGCATTTGACACAATTTCACTTCCTTTGACCCCATTTCTCGTCATTTGACCCCCTTTCACATCATTTGATCCCCTTTGAATTCATTTGACTCCATTTGACTTCATTTGAACTCCTTTCACTTCATTTCACTCCGTTTAACTTCATGTGACCCCATTTCACTTTGACTTTATTTGACCTCCTTTCACTTCATTTGACTTCATTCGAATCCTTCTGAATTCATTTCACTCCGTTTAACTTCAATGAATTCATTTCACTCCGTTTAACTTAGTTGACTTCATTGGACCCCATTTCACTTAATTTGACTTCATTAGACACCATTTCACTTCATTTGATTCCAATTCACTTTATTTGACCCCAATTGCCTTCATTGGACCTCATTTCACATCGTATGACTTCATTTGACACCATTTGAACCCATTTCACTTCATTTGACCCCTTTTGACTTAACTTGACCCTATTTCACTTCATTTGACCCCATTTCACCAAATTTCACTTTATCTGATTTCATTTGGAAACATTTCACTTAATTTGACCCAGTTTCACTTCATTTGACCCAATTTCACTTCATTTGTATTAATTTGACCCAATTTCTTTTCTTTTCAATTCATTTGATCCTCTGTCAATTCACTTGACTGAATCTGACCCCATTTCGCTTCATTTGACATGATTTGAACCCTTTTCACTTCATTTCTCTTATTTTCCATCCATTTCACTTCATTTGAACCCATTTCACTTCATTGGTGTTAATTTGAACCCATTTTACTTCATTTTACACCATTTCACATCACTCTGACAAGACAAATGGGGTCAAATGAAGTAAAAAGAGGGTGAAATGGGGTCAAATGAAGTGAAATGGGGTCAAATGAAGTAAACTGCCATCAAATTAAGTCAAATGAAGTGAAATGGGTTCAAGTGAAATGAAATGTGGTCAAATAAAGAAAAAATAAGTGAAATGGGGTCAAATAAAGAAAAATGAAGTGAAATGGGGGCACCGTCCCCAAATTAGTCCGTGCTCGCTGGTGCCATCGCGATTGGTCCCCGCTTGCAGGCGCCATCCCCAAATTGGTTCCCGCTCACTTGAGCCATCCCCATATTGGTCTCTTCTTGCTGCCACTATCCCCAATTTAGTCCATTTACAGATGCGTCAAATGAAGGTTAATGGAGTTAGATTTCATTTTATGACTTTATTTGACCACAGTTCACATTATATGACTTTAATGAATCCCATTTCTTTTCTTTTCAATTCATTTGACCCCCCATCACTTCATTTCACTTAATTTGGCCCCATTTGGCTGGTTTGAACACAATTTCACTTCATTTGACATGATTTGAACCCTTTTCATTTCATTTCACTTCTTTTCAACCCATTTGATTTAATTTTACGTCATTTACCTTCATTTGATGTTACATGACCTTATTTCACTTCATTTATGTTAATTTGAACCCATTTGATTTTGTTTGAACTAATTTCACTTCCTTTGACCCCATTTCTCGTCATTAGTCCCCATTTCTCGTCATTTGTCCCCATTTCTTGTCATTTGACCCTATTTGACTTCATGTGACCCCCATTTTAGTTAATTTCACTCTGTTTAACTTCATTTGACGTCATGTGACCCCATTTCACTTTGACTTTATTTGACCCCATTTCACTTAATTTTACATCATTTGAACCCTTCTGACTTCATTTCACTCCGTTTCACTTCATTTGACCCCAAATCACTCAATTTGACTTCATCGGACACCATTTCACTTCATTTGTTCCCAATTCACTTTATTTGAATTCATTTGTCCCCATTTGCCTTCATTTGACCTCATTTAATCCAACTTCACTTCATTTGTTCCCAATTCACTTTATTTGAATTCATTTGACCCCCATTTCACTTCATTTGACCCAATTTCACTTCATTTCATTTTATATGAACCCATTTCACTTTATCTGAGTTCATTTGGACCCATTTCACTTAATTGGATCCGATTTCACTTCATTTGCCTGAATTTCACTTAATTTGTATTCATTTGACCCAATTTCTATTCTTCTCAATTCATTTTTTTTATTCGTTCACGGGATGTGGGCGTCGCTGGCAAGGCCGGCATTTATTGCCCATCCCTAATTGCCCTTGAGAAGGTGGTGGTCAGCCGCCTTCTTGAACCGCTGCAGTCCGTGTGGTGACGGTTCTCCCACAGTGCTGTTAGGAAGGGAGTTCCAGGATTATGACCCAGCGACAATGAAGGAACGGCGATATATTTCCAAGTCGGGATGGTGTGTGACTTTGAGGGGAACGTGCAGGTGGTGTTGTTCCCATGCGCCTGCTGCCCTTGTCCTTCTAGGTGGTAGAGGTCGCGGGTTTAGGAGGTGCTGTCGAAGAAGCCTTGGCGAGTTGCTGCACTGCATCCTGTGGATGGTGCACACTGCAGCCACAGTGCGCCGGTGGTGAAGGGAGTGAATGTTCAGGGTGGTGGATGGGATGCCAATCAAGCGGGCTGCTTTATCTTGGATGGTGTCGAGCTTCTTGAGTGTTGTTGGAGCTGCACTCATCCAGGCAAGTGGAGAGTATTCCATCACACTCCTGACTTGTGCCTTGTAGATGGTGGAAAGGCTTTAGGGAGTCAGGAGGTGAGTCACTCGCCGCAGAATACCCAGCCTCTGACCTGCTCTCGTAGCCACAGTATTTATATGGCTGGTCCAGTTAAGTTTCTGGTCAATGGTGACCCCCAGGATGTTGATGGTGGGGGATTCGGCGATGGTAATGCCGTTGAATGTCAAGGGGAGGTGGTTGGACTCTCTCTTGTTGGAGATGGTCATTGCCTGGCACTTATCTGGCGCGAATGTTACTTGCCACTTATCAGCCCAAGCCTGGATGTTGTCCAAGTCTTGCTGCATGCGGGCTCGGACTGCTTCATTATCTGAGGGGTTGCGAATGGAACTGAACACTGTGCAGTCATCAGCGAACATCCCCATTTCTGACCTTATGATGGAGGGAAGGTCATTGATGAAGCAGCTGAAGATGGTTGGGCCTCGGACACTGCCCTGAGGAACTCCTGCAGCAATGCCCTGGGGCTGAGATGCTTGGCCTCCAACAACCACTACCATCTTCCTTTGTGCTAGTTATGACTCCAGCCACTGGAGAGTTTTCCCCCTGATTCCCATTGACTTCAATTTTACTGGGGCTCCTTGGTGCCACACTCGGTCAAATGCTGCCTTGATGTCAAGGGCAGTCACTCAAACCTCACCTCTGGAATTCAGCTCTTTTGTCCATGTTTGGACCAAGGCTGTAATGAGGTCTGGAGCCGAGTGGTCCTGGCGGAACCCAAACTGAGCATCGGTGAGCAGGTTATTGGTGAGTAAGTGCCGCTTGATAGCACTGTCGACGACACCTTCCATCACTTTGCTGATGATTGAGAGTAGACTGATGGGGCGGTAATTGGCCGGATTGGATTTGTCCTGCTTTTTGTGGACAGGACATACCTGGGCAATTTTCCACATTGTCGGGTGGATGCCAGTGTTGTAGCTGTACTGGAACAGCTTGGCTAGAGGCGCAGCTCGTTCTCGAGCACAAGTCTTCAGCACTACAGCTGGAATGTTGTCGGGGCCCATAGCCTTTGCTGTATCCAGTGCACTCAGCCGTTTCTTGATATCACGTGGAGTGAATCGAATTGGCCGAAGGCTGGCTTCCGTGATGGTGGGGATATCGGGAGGAGGCTGAGATGGATTATCCACTCGGCACTTCTGGCTGAAGATGGTTGCAAACGCTTCAGCCTTGTCTTTTGCACTCACGTGCTGGACTCCGCCATCATTGAGAATGGGGATGTTTGCAGAGCCTCCTCCTCCCGTTAGTTGTTTAATTGTCCACCACCATTCACGACTGGATGTGGCAGGACTGCAGAGCTTTGATCTGATCCGTTGGTTGTGGAATCGCTTAGCTCTGTCTATCGCATGTTGCTTCCGCTGTTTAGCATGCATGTAGTCCTGAGTTGTAGCTTCACCAGGTTGGCACCTCATTTTTAGGTACGCCTGGTGCTGCTCCTGTCATGCTCTTCTGCACTCCTCATTGAACCAAGGTTGATCCCCTGGCTTGTTGGTAATGGTAGAGTGAGGAATATGCCGGGCCATGAGGTTACAGATTGTGCTGGAATACAATTCTGCTGCTGCTGATGGCTCACAGCTCCTCATGGATGCCCAGTTTTGAGCTGTTAGATCTGTTCTGAATCCATCCCATTTAGCACGGTGGTAGTGCCACACAACACGTTGGATGGTGTCCTCAGTGCGAAGACGGGATTTCATCTCCACGAGGACTGTGCGGTTGTCACTTCTACCAATACTGTCATGGACTGATGCATTTGCGACAGGTAGATTGGTGAGGACGAGGTCAAGTAAGTTTTTCCCTCGTGTTGGTTCGCTCACCACCTGCCGCAGGCCCAGTCTATCAGCTATGTCCTTCAGGACTCGGCCAGCTCGGTCAGTAGTGGTGCTACCGAGCCACTCTTGGTGATGGACATTGAAGTCCCCCACCCAGAGTACATTTTGTGCCCTTGCTACCCTCAGTGCTTCCTCCAAGTGGTGTTCAACATGGAGGAGGACTGATTCATCAGCTGAGGGAGGACGGTAGGTGGTAATCAGCAGGAGGTTTCCTTGCCCATGTTTGACCTGATGCCATGAGATTACATGGGGTCCAGAGTCAATGTTGAGGACTCCTAGGGCCACTCCCTCCTGACGGTATATCACTGTACCGCCACCTCTGGTGGGTCTGTCCTGCCGGTGGGACAGGACATACCCAGGGATGGTGATGGAGGAGTCTGGGACGTTGGCTGAAAGATATGATTCTGTGTGTATGGCTATGTCAGGCTGTTGCTTGACTAATCTGTGGGACAGCTCTCCCAATTTTGGCACAAGTCCCCAGATGTTAGTAAGGAGGACCTTGCAGGGTCGACTGGGCTTGGTGTTTTGCCGTTGTCGTGTCCGGTGCCTAGTGGTCCGATGCCGGGTGGTCCGTCCGGTTTTATTCTTATTATGACTTTTCGTAGTGAGATTTTACAACTGATTGGCTTGCTAGGCCATTTCAGAGGGCAATTAAGAATCAACCACATTGCTGTGGGTCTGGAGTCACATATAGGCCAGACCGGGTAAGGGCGGCAGGCTTCCTTCCCTAAAGGACATTAGTGAACCAGATGGGTTTTTACGACAATCCGGTGGTTTAATGGCCCTCTTATCACTTCTCTTGACTGAATCTGACCCCATTTGGCTGCATTTGACACCATTTCACTTCATTTGACATGATGAAAATGGGATGAAATGAAATAATCTGAAGTGAAATAGGGGTCAAATGAATTGCAATGAAGGCAAGTGGGGTCAAATGAAATCAAATGAAGCGAAATGTGAGCAAATAAAGAAAAATTAAGAAATGGGGTGAAATGCAGTCAATCGGGGTCAAATGAAGTGAAATGGGGGCAAAAAAAAATAATTAAGAAATGGGGTAAAATGCAGTCAATCGGGAGCAAATGAAGTGAAATGAAGAAAATTTGGTTCAAATGAAATGAAATGAAGTCAAATTCTGTCAAATCAAGTGAAATGTGGGCAAATGAAGAAAAATTAAGTGAAATGGGGTCAAATGAAGTCAAACGAAGTGAAATGGGGGCAAATGAAGTGAAATGAAGGCACAAATAAACTGAAATAGGCGCAAATGTAGTCATATGAAGTGAAATTGGGTCAAATGAAGTGCAATGAAGGCAAATAGGGTCAAATGAAATCAGATGCAGTGAAATGGGGTCAAATGAAGATAAATGAAGTGAATTTGGTTCAAATGAAATGAAATGAAGTCAAATTCTATCAAATCAATTGAAATGTGGGCAAATTAAGAAAAATTAAGTGAAATGGGATCAAATGAATTCAAATGAATTGAAATGGGCTCACTGAAGTGAAATGTGGGCAAGTGAAGTGAAATTAAGTGAAATGGTGTTTAAAGAAGTCGAATGAAGTGAAATGATGGGGTCTAATGAATTCAAAGAAAAGATATGGGGTCAAATGAAGTGAAATGAAGTCAAATAAAGTTAAATGGGGCCATACAGAAACATTGATAGAAACATAGGAAGTAGGAGCAGGAATAGGCCATTCAGCCCTTCGATCCTGCTCCACCATTCAATATGATCATGGCTGATCCTTTACCTCAATACCATATTCCCGCGCTCTCCCCTCACCTATTGATGCCTTTTGTGTCTAGAAATCGATTTAGCTCCTTCTTAAATATATTCAGTGACGTGGCCTCCACAGCATTCTGCGGTGGAGAATTTCACAGGTTCACCACCCTCTGAGTGAGGAAATCTCTCCTCATCTCAGTCCTAAATGTGCTACCCCGTATCCTGAGACTATGACCCCTCTTTCTGGACCCCCCCAGCCAAGGAAAACATCCTCCCTGCATCCAGTCTGTCTAGCTCTGTCAGAATAGTATACGTTTCAAAGAGATCCCCTCTCATTCACGTAAAGTCTCGTGAATACAGGTCAAATTAGGTGAAATGGGGTCAAAAGAAGTGAAATGAGGTCAAATGAAGTGAAATGGATCAATTGGGACTAGCTTAGTGGTATAGACTGGGCGACATGTACATGTTGGGCCGAAGGGCCTGTTTCCATGTTGTAACTTCTATGATTCTATGAAATGAAGTGAAATGAGGTCAAATGAATTTGAATGAAGTAAAATAGGATGAAATGAAGTCAAAAGAATTGAAATGGGTTCAAAATGAAGTCGAATGAAATGAAATGGGATCAAATGAAGTGAATTGGGGGCAAATTAAGTCAAATGAACTGAAATGGATTCAAATGAACAAAATTAAGTGAAATTAGTTCCAATGAATTGAAAAGGGGTCAAATAAATTCAAAGAAAAGATATGGGTTCAAATGAATTGAAATGGGGTCAAATAAAGTGAAATTAGGTCAAGAGAAGTCAAATGAAGTGCAATGGGGTGAAATGAAGTGAAATGGGGTCAAATTATGTCAAATGGGTTCAACTGATGTCATATAAAGTGAAATGGGGTCAAATAAAGTCAAATGGAGTGAAATTGGGGCATATAATGTCAAATGAACTGAAATAGGGTCTAATGAAGTCAAACATGAGCAAGTGAATCAAAATTAAGTGAAATGGGGTCAAATGAAGTGAAATGATGCAAATTATTTCAAATTAAATCAAATGGAGTCAAATGAGCACAACTGAAGTGAAATAATATGAAATGAGGGAAAATGAAGTTGGAGGAAGTGAAATTGGGTCAAATTAAGTCAAAGGAAGTGAAATGGAGTCGAATGAAGTCATATAAAGTGAAATGGGATCAAATGAAGTTGAATAAAGTGAAATGATGGGGTCTGATGAATTTGAATGAAAAGAAATGGGGTCAAATGAAGTGCAATGGGGTCAAATGAAGTCAAATAAAGTAACATGGGTACAAATAAAGTAAAATGGGTACAAAGAAAGTAAAATGGGTACAAATGAAGTGAAATGGGTTCAAATGAAGTGAAATGGGTTCAAATGAAGTCAATTGAAGTGACATCGGGTCACATAGAGTGAAATGGGGACGAATGGCGTGAAATCTAATCAAATAAATTTAAATGAAGTGAAATTAGTTCAAATGAAATGAAATGGCATTAAATGAAGTCAAATAAAGTGAAATGAGGTCAAATGAAATGAAATTAAGTGAATGTGGTTCAAATGAAGTGAAATGAAGTCAAATTTTGTCAAATGAAGTGAAATGTGGGCAAATGAATAAAAATTAAAGAAATGTTATCAAATGAAGTTGAATGAAGTGAAATGGGGTCAAATGAAGACAAATGAAGTCAAATTCATAGAATCATAGAAGTTACAACATGGAAACAGGCCCTTCGGCCCAACATGTCCATGTCGCCCAGTTTATACCACTAAGCTAGTCCCAATTGCCTGCACTTGGCCCATATCCCTCTATACCCATCTTACCCATGTAACTGTCCAAATGCTTTTTAAAAGACAAAATTGTACCCGCCTCTACTACTGCCTCTGGCAGCTCGTTGCAGACACTCACCACCCTTTGAGTGAAAAAATTGCCCCTCTGGACTCTTTTGTATCTCTCCCCTCTCACCTTAAATCTGTGCCCCCTCGTTATAGACTCCCCTAACTTTGGGAAAAGATTTTGACTATCGACCTTATCTATGCCCCTCATTATTTTATAGACTTCTATAAGATCACCCCTTAACCTCCTACTCTCCAGGGTAAAAAGTCCCAGTCTGTCTAACCTCTCCCTGTAAGTCAAACCATCAAGTCCCGGTAGCATCCTAGTAAATCTTTTCTGCACTCTTTCTAGTTTAATAATATCCTTTCTATAATAGCGTGACCAGAACTGTACACAGTATTCCAAGTGTGGCCTAACTAATGTCTTGTACAACTTCAACAAGACATCCCAACTCCTGCATTCAATGTTCTGACCAATGAAACCAAGCATGCTGAATGCCTTCTTCACCACCCTATCCACCTGTGACTCCACTTTCAAGGAGCTATGAATCTGTACTCCCAGATCTCTTTGTTCTATAACTCTCCCCAACGCCCTACCATTAACGGAGTAGGTCCTGGCCCGATTCGATCTACCAAAATGCATCACCTCACATTTATCTAAATTAAACTCCATCTGCCATTCATCGGCCCACTGGTCCAATTTATCAAGATCCCGTTGCAATCCTAGATAACCTTCTTCACTGTCCACAATGCCACCAATCTTGGTTTCATCTGCAAACTTACTAACCATGCCTCCTAAATTCTCATCCAAATCATTAATATAAATAACAAATAACAGCGGACCCAGCACCGATCCCTGAGGCACACCGCTGGACACAGGCATCCAGTTTGAAAAACAACCCTCTACAACCACCCTCTGTCTTCTGTCGTCAAGCCAATTTTGTATCCAATTGGCTGCCTCACCTTGGATCCCATGAGATTTAACCTTATGTAACAACTTACCATGCGGTACCTTGTCAAATGCTTTGCTGAAGTCCATGTAGACCACGTCTACTGCACAGCCCTCATCTATCTTCTTGGTTACCCCTTCAAAAAACTCAATCAAATGCGTGAGACATGATTTTCCTCTCACAAGACCATGCTGACTGTTCCTAATTAGTCCCTGCCTCTCCAAATGCCTGTAGATCCTGTCCCTCAGAATACCCTCTAACAACTTACCCACTACAGATGTCAGGCTCACTGGTCTGTAGTTCCCAGGCTTTTCCCTGCCGCCCTTCTTAAACAAAGGCACAACATTTGCTACCCTCCAATCTTCAGGCACCTCACCTGTAGCGGTGGATGATTCAAATATCTCTGCTAGGGGACCCGCAATTTCCTCCCTAACCTCCCATAACGTCCTGGGATACATTTCATCAGGTCCCGGAGATTTATCTACCTTGATGCGCGTTAAGACTTCCAGCACCTCCCTCTCTGTAATATGTACACTCCTCAAGACATCACTATTTATTTCCCCAAGTTCCCTAACATCCATGCCTTTCTCAAATTGACCCCATTTCAGTTTATTGGAACCCGTTTAACTTCAGTTGACTTCATTTGACCCCGTTTGACTTCATTTCACTGCATTTGACACAATTTCACTTCATTTGAACCCATTTCACTTCATTTGAACCCAGAGAAGTCAAATGAAGTGAAATGGGGTCAAATGAAGTGAAATTAAGTGAAATGGTAATTTTTCGTGGTTCTTGTCACTTTTTGTTTGTTATCAACAAATCTGCTTATCTCAGTGAGATAAAGTTTTTTTCTTAAATGGCTTAAGATTTTATCTTCAAATCCAGTAAATTTTCATGGTTCTTGTAACTTTTTGCTTCTTTTCATCAGATGTACTGATTTCAGTGAGATAAAGCTTAAGATTTTATCTTGAAATCCAGTAAAATTTTGTGGTTCTTGTCACTTTTTGACGGTTTTCATCAAATGCACTTATTTCAGTGAGATAAAGCTTTCTTTTCTTTAATGACTTAAAATGTTATCTTCATATGCAATGAATTTTTGTGGTTCTTGTCACTCTTTGATGGTTTTCATCAAATGCACTTATTTCAGTGAGATAAAGCTTTTTTTTTGTTTAATGACTTAAAATTTTATCTTCAAATACAATGAATTTTTGTGGTTCTTGTCACTTTTTGTTTGCTATCATCAAATCTACTTATTACAGAGAGATAAAGTTTTTTTTCTGTGAACTTCACTTTCTTCACTTTCAAGTGAAGAAAATGAAGTGAAATTGTTTCAAATGAAGTGAAATGATGAGGTCTACTGAATTCAAATGAAAAGCAATCAGGTCAAATGAATACAAAGAGGTGAAATTCGTTCAAATGATGTCAAATGAAGTGAAATGGGTTCAAATGAAGTGAAATTGGGTCAAATGCAGTGAAATGAAGTCAAACGGGGTCAAATGAAGTCAACTGAAGTTAAACGGGTTCCAATAAACTGAAATGGGGTCAATTTTTTAATTCGTTCATGAGATGTGGGTGTCACTGGCATTTATTGCCTATCCGTAATTGCCCTTGAGGAGGTGGTGGTGAGCCGCCTTCTTGAACCGCTGCAGTCCGTGTGGTGAAGGTTCTCCCACAGTGCTGTTAGAGGGAGAGTTCCAGGATTTTGACTCAGTGACGATGAAGGAACGGCCGATGTATTTCCAAGTCGGGATGGTGTGTGACTTGGAGGGGAACGTGCAGGTGGTATTGTTCTCATGTGCCTGCTGCCCTTGTCCTTCCAGGTGGTAGAGGTCGTGGGTTTGGGAGGTTCTGTCGAAGAAGCCTTGGCGAGTTGCTGCAGTGCATCCTGTGGAGTTCAGGAAAGTGGGGTCGAGGGCAGTGAAGTGGGCTCAAGTGGGGGGGGAGGGGGTGAAGGGGAGCGGGGGGGGGAGTGAAGTGAATTTGATGAAGAGGCCGAGTGCAGGAGAATGGATGAAGTGGGGAATTTGATGAAATGGGGAATTTGATGAAATGGGGAATGTTTTGCTCCTTTTGGTCAGATTCCCTTCTCTCCGTGAGCTGAGTTGTTTTGATCTTGAAATCCAGTGAATGAAGGAAAACGACAGGAAATGAATTAAAATTAAGTCAAGTAAACGGAAATAAAGTGAAGTAAATTCAAACACCGACCTGTTGTCCGCTCACCCCGCGCGCGCAGTCCGTTTGTTGACGCACATGCGCAAAACTGGAGGTCCCGCGAGAGGAGCACCGCCCCGCGCACGCGCAGTAGAGAGAGAGCGAGCGTGAGGGAGGGAGTGAGAGAGTGAGTGTGAGAGAGAAATGGGGAGTGAGAGAGGAAGAGTGAGTGGGAGAGAGTGAGATTGAGAGGGAGTGAGAGAGAGGGGAGGGAGAGGGAGGGAGAGAGTGAGTGTGAGAGAGAGTGAGAGAGAAAGGGGGAGAGAGAGAGGGAGTGAGAGAGAAAGGGGGAGTGAGAAAGAGAGGGAGGGAGAGTGAGTGAGAGAGAGGGAGAGAGAGGGAGAGTGAGAGAGAGAGAGGAAGGGTGAGTGAGAGAGTGAGTGAGAGAGAGGGAGGGAGAGGGAGAGAATGAGGGAGAGAGACAGGGAGGGACAGGGAGCGAGTGGGAGAGGGAGGGAGAGGGAGGGAGGGAGAGAGAGAGAGGTAGAGTGAGAGAGGGAGGGAGAGAGTGAGAGAGAGTGAGTGGGAGAGAGGGAGAGGAAGACTGAGAGAGGAAGTGAGAGAGGGAGTGAGAGTGAGAGAAAGGAAGAGTGAGTGAGAGAGAGAGGGAGAGGGAGAGGGAATGAGAGAGAGAGGGAGGGTGAGTGAGAGAGAATGAGAGAAAGAGGGAGGGAGGGAGAGAGAGAAAGGGAGTGTGAGTGAGAGAGAGGGTGAGAGAGAGTGAAAGAGAGAGGGAGAAGCAGGGAGAAAGAATGAGAGAGAGAGGGGGGAGAGAGGGACGGAGAGTGAGAGTGAGTGAGAGAGGGTGTGAGAGTGGGAGAGGGAGAGAGAGAGGGAGGGAGAGAGTGAGAGAGAGTGAGTGAGAGAGAGAGTGAGAGGAAGACTGAGAGAGGAAGTGAGAGAGGGAGTGAGAGTGAGAGAGAGGAAGAGTGAGTGAGAGAGAATGAGAGAAAGAGAGAGGGAGGGAGAGAGAGAAAGGGAGTGTGAGTGAGAGAGAGGGTGAGAGAGAGTGAAAGAGAGAGGGAGAGGCAGGGAGAAAGAATGAGAGAGAGAAGGGGGAGAGAGGGAGGGAGAGTGAGAGTGAGTGGGAGAGGGTGTGAGAGTGGGAGAGGGAGAGAGAGAGAGGGAGGGGGAGTGAGTGAGAGTGAGAAAGAGATTGAGAGAGGGGGAGGGGAGAGTGGGAGAGGGAGGGAGAGAGAGAGGGGGAGAGAGAGGGGGAGCGAGATAGAGGGAGAGAGAGATAGAGAGGGAGTGAGGGAGAGTGAGAGAAAGAGAGAGAGATTGTGGGAGAGAGAGTGAGGGGGAGAGAGATATAGATGGAGAGAGAGAGATAGAGGGAGAGAGAGATAGAGGGAGAGAGAGAGATAGAGGGAGAGAGTGAGGGCGAGAGGAAGAGAGTGAGGGAGAGGGGGAGAGAGAGCGAGGGAGTGAGGGGAGGGAGGGGGAGGGAGAGAGAGGGAGTGAGGGAGGGAGAGACCAAAGGGGATCGGGGAGGGGAACTTCACCCCCTGGGGATCGGGGGAGAGGAGCTTCACCCCCTGGGGATCGGGGGAGGGGAACATCCCCCCCTGGGGATCGAGGGAGGGGGACTTCACCCTCGGGGGATTGAGCTTCAATATTGGGGATTGAGATGATTGTGGGGAATGTCCATCCTCTGTGTGTTTATTTGTGGCGTCTGGACCAAGGTTTCCCATTTCACAAGTGAAAGGCCTTAGACTCTTGCTTGGGAGGTGCAAGTTTTTGGACCATTTTTCAGTGACCTGTTGAAAACCACTATCTACCCTGAACGTTGTGTCTTTTCCTCATATTCTTCTCGGAACAGAGAGGGGCCAGTCTCCGTCTGAGCATTTCTTTCGATTGGCTGGAAGAAACACCCTTCCCCTGAGAGAAAACCTTTGAAATTCTTCAGTCCGGGCACTGCAAGTATTCGGAGTGATTAAACGGTGTTCGCTGATTGGGATCTCCCATTAGGTGTCTTTGTGGTTCTCCAACTCACTCATTCTAGGCCGGTAGACGGCCCCATCCCCAAATAGCTCCGCGCTCGCTGGGACCGACCCCAAATAGCTCCCAGCTCACGGCCTCCGTCCTCAAATAGGTCCCCACTCGCTGGCGCTGTCCCCAAATAGGTCCCCACTCGCTGGCGCTGTCCCCAAATAGGTCCCCACTCGCTGGCGCTGTCCCCAAATTGGTTCCCACTCATTTTATAACTTTATTTGACCCCCTTTCTGATCTTTACAATTCATTTGACCCACTATCACTTCACTTGACTTAGTTTGGACTCATTTGGCTGATTTGGACACAATTTCACTTCATTTGACATGATTTGAAACCTTTTCATTTCATTTCACTTCTTCTCAACCTATTTGATTTAATTTTACGTCATTTACCTTCATTTGACGTTACTTGACCCTATTTCACTTCATTTGTCTTAATTTGAACCCATTTGACTTCATTTGACCTAATTTCACTTCCTTTGACCCCATTTCTCATCATTTGACCCCCTTTGCCATCATTTAAATTCATTTGACGTCATTTGACCCCATTTGACTTCATTTGACATAATTTGAACCCTTCTGACTTCATTTCACTCCATTTAACTTCATTTGACTTCATCAGACCCCATTTCACGACATTTGACATCATTTGACTGAATTTCACTTCATTTGTGTTCATTTGACCCAATTTCTTCTATTTTCAATTCATTTGACCCTCTTGTCACTTCTCTTGACTTAATCTGACCCCATTTGGCTGCATTTGGACACAATTTCACTTCATTTGACATGATTTGAACCCTTTTCACTTAATTTCTCTTATTTTCAACCCATTTCACTTGATTGGTGTTAATTTGAACCCTTTTCACTTCATTGGTGTTAATTTAAACCCATTTTACACCATTTTACACCATTTCACATCATTCTGACAAGAGAAATGGGGTCAAATGAAGTAAAAAGAGGGTGAAATTGGGTCAAATGTAATGAAATGGGGTCAAATTAAGTCAAATGAAGTGAAATGGGTTCAAGTGAAATGAAATGTGGTCAAATAAAGAAAAATTAAGAGAAATGGGGTCAAATGAAGTCAAGTAAACTGATATAGGGTACAAATGAAATTGAATGCAGTGAAATGGGTTCAAAAGAAATGAAACGGCGTCAAATGCTGTGAAATCGGGTCAAATGAAGTGAAATGAAGGCACAATTTAACTTAAATGGGGTCAAATGAACTCAAATGGAGTGAATGGGTTCAAATGTAGTCAAATGAGGTGAAATTTGGTCAAATGATGGCAAATGGGGTAAAATAAAATCAAAAGAAGTGAAATGTGGTCAAATAAAAAAAACTAAGTGAAATAGGATCAAATGAAGTTGAATGAAATGAAAAGGACTCAAATATAGTTAAGTGAAATGAAATGGGGTCAAATGAATGAAAATTGGGTCAAATGAAGTGAAAAGTGCTAAAATGAATTGAGAGAGGGTCAAATTAAGTGAATTTGTGTCAATTGAAGGCGAATGAAAGGAAATGGTCTTAACTGAACTCAAATGGAGTAAAATGGGATGAAATGAAGTCATCTAAAGTGAAATGGGATCAAATGAATTGTAATGAAGGCAAGTGGGGTCAAATGAAATCAAATGAAGTTAAATGTGAGCAAATAAAGAAAAATTAAGAAATGGAGTGAAATGCAGTCAATCGAGGGCAAATGACGTGAAATGAAGAGAATTTGATTCAAATGAAATGAAATGTAGTCAAATTCTGTCAAATCAAGTGAAATGTGGGCAAATGAAGAAAAATTAAGTGAAATGGGTTCAAATGAACTCGAATGAATTGAAATTGGTACAAATGAAGTGAAATGAAGTGAAATAGGGTCAAATGAAGATAAATGAAGTGAATTTGTTTCAAATGGAGTCAAATTCTGTCAAATGAAGTGAAATGTGGGCAAATGAAGAAAAATTAAGTGAAATTGTGTTTCACGAAGTTGAATGAAGTGAAATGATGGGATGAAATAAAGTAAAGTGCAGTCAAATGAAAAGAAAATCAGTGAAGTAGGGTCAAATGAAGTCAAATGAAGTGAATTGGGTTCAATTGAAGTCATTTTAAGTGAAATTGGGTTAAATGAAGTGAAATGAAGAGAAATGGGGGCACCGTCCCCAAATTGGTCTCCGCTCGCCGGCGCCGTCCCCAAATTGATACCCACCTGCTGGCGCCGTTCCCATATTGGTCTCCTCTTGCTGCCACCGTCACCAATTTGGTCCATTTACAGGTGCGTCAAATGAAGTTTAATGGAGTTAGATTTCATTTTATGACTTTATTCGACCCCATTTCTTTTCTTTTAAATTCATTTGACCCCCCATCACTTCACTTGACTTAATTAGGCCCCATTTGGCTGATTTGGACACAGTTTCACTTCATTTGACATGATTTGAACCCTTTTCATTTCATTTAACTTCTTTTCAACCCATTTGATTTAATTTTACGTCATTCACCTTCATTTTGTTTTCAAAAGAAGAGAATCAGGTTGATATCACCACGCTGTGACATTTGGTATCTGCTGGTGTCTGCAGCTAAAGTCTTAAATCTTTAACACCACTGGATCGTTTCCTGCACCAAATCTGTCCAGCAAAGGTTGCACCGTAACTTTGTAACTACTCTTGGTAATCCTGCACCATCAACACTCATGTGGTCCCAAAAAAACCAGGGTCACCTGTTTTAAAAGAAACACAGAAAATCCATTGCTGCTCTTCTTGAGAGCCCAAGTGGTTAATTTGTCAAATCATCATTTATTATTAATTTATCCAAAGGAATAATCCTTTTACCCGAAACAAATCCAGAAAATAAAACAGGAGAGAGAAATTGCCTAGTCCCTCCCTCTCTCTCTCTCTGGAGCACGCAGCCTCTCTGAAATAAACACTGTCTCTCCCACATACAGATGTACGTCGGACTGCAGACTGTAATTTCTAACTCCAAGTCCTAATCTCTGTGTTTTCAAGATGTCCAAATCAACGGTGTTAACAACTGAGGCACCGTATTAAAGGCAGTTGCTATATGACTTATCACAGACCTTTACGTCTCCATATTTGTCTTTCTCTTTTACGATGTCCTCCTCCATTCCATATCGTGCTTTGTTTTAACACTTGAGTTAGGAGGTGTTGATATAATTGTTGAGCTTTCTTAGCATTCTCAATGCGAGTTATATAATTTGTCAGGGAAGGTCTCCCCTCTTTGGTCAGATCTTGTATTGTATCTACTATTCGTGAATAGCCCCCGAACTTGTCGAAATGCCTTATCATATTCTGGCGGGGTAAAACTGATAGGCGTTTAGTACCCTGTGTCAGTACATAGCTCAAGTAATGGACTTCCAATTCTAACCTATACCATTTGTTACCTCATGTTCACCTGTGTAATGGTTAGCCTCAGACAGTTCTCAACCGACTGGGTCATTTCTATCTGTTTGAACTGCTCTTGGCATGACAGTCTGGCTTCTTGGGAAGGAAGGGGTTAATACAAACTGGCTCTCTCGTGTAACAGTAATTCGATACTTCTCCCTCTGAGAAGGGCTTATCAGATTCACGCAGCGTTCTCAGCAGACGTCAACGTAATTTTCACATAAACTCCTTTTTTAAAAAAAATAAATGAAAATACAGATAAGGAATTGTCGAAGGATCAAATACTGATCATACATTTGCACAGGATAGCTACAGTGATAGAAACACATTTCCTATGATCGCCTTCCAATTCCTGAAGGCAAACAGAAGAATTAGTCACGTTAGTTAATGCATTCACTTATCCAATCGCTGTGTGTCTGGGTTCATACAGACAACTTGTATCCGTAGTTACCGGAGATCACAAGCGATCTCGGCGGGACCTCCAAGAAACTGTCGAAAACTTAATTACCTATTATACACAATGCATTAACTCCAAACACTTAATTCAGACAAGTAAGAATTTATTAAGAAACTTGTACAAGTTGGAAGCTGTGTCCAAGCAATGGTTGGAACGACCTCTTCGCTGAGCAGATGAAATGGTTAACTTTTATACAGTTCAATTAGTAATGTCTGTCCATCATAGAATATGGGCGTACATGTACACTCTCATTGGTCAAGTGGTTAGTCAATCAAAAATAGGGAACCCAACCTTTTTGGTTCCCATGCCTGTTCAACATCACGAGGGAAAGTGGCTTTCCCCTAAGAAGGTGTCTTTATGATCAGTTTTGTACTCAGTCTCAAGGCTATATGGTCATTCATTTCTGCTAGTCAGACAGTTATCTCACAAGCACACAATAGCTCTTCTGTGTGTCTTTGCTGGGAACCGAACATAAGCGTTCGATTGTATTCAGCTGGTCAGCTAACATGGTCAACTTATTCCATCATGCTTTGCTTCTTTTATGGTTCAGTATTTCTACATTAATATGGTCAGCTTTATGCTCTAAGTGTATTAGAAAGTCAATTTAGTCAGGCAAAACTTATAGTTTTCCACAGATACTTGACCCTATTTCACTTCATTTGTCTTAATTTGAACCCATTTGACTTCATTTGACCCAATTTCACTTCCTTTGACCCCATTTCTCGTCATTTGAACCCATTTCTCGTCATTTGACCCCCTTTGGCATCATTTGACACCATTTGAATTCATTTGACCCCATTTGACTTCATTTGAACTCCTTTCACTTCATTTCACTCCGTTTAACTTCATGTGACCCTATTTCACTTTGACTTTATTTGACCTCATTTCACTTCATTTGACCACATTTCACTTCATTTGACCCCATTTCACTTCATTTGACCCTGTTTCACGACATTTCGCTTCATTTGACCCCATTTCACTCCATTTGACCCTATTTCACTACATTTCACTTCATTTGACCCCATTTCACTTCATTTGACCCCATTTCACTTCGTTTGACCCTATTTCACTACATTTCACTTCATTTGACCCCATTTCACGTGATTTGACCACATTTCACTACATTACACTTCATTTGATCCCATGTCACTTCATTTGACCCCATTTCACTTCTTTTGACCCTATTTCACTACATTTCACTTCATTTGACCCCATTGCACTTCATTTGACCCTATTTCACTACATTTCACTTCATTTGACCCCATTTCACTTCATTTGACCCTATTTCACCTCATTTGACCCTATTTCACTACATTTCACTTCATTTGACCCCATTTCACTTCATTTGACCCCATTTCACTTCATTTGACCCTATTTCACCTCATTTGACCCTATTTCACTACATTTCACTTCATTTGACCCCATTTCACTTAATTTGACCCTATTTCACTAAATTTCCATTCATTTGACCCTATTTAAACTACATTTCACTTGATTTGACCCCATTTCACTTCATTTGACCCCATTTCACCACATTCAGCTACATTTCACTTCACTTGTCCCCATTTCACTTTATATGAACCCATTTGACTTTATCTGAGTTCATTTGGACCCATTTCACTTCATTTGACTGAATTTCACTTTATTTGTATTCATTTGACCCAATTTATTTTCTTTTCTATTCATTTGTCCCTGTTGTCACTTCTCTTGACTTAATCTGACCCCTTTTGGCTGCATTTGACAGAATTTCACTTCATTTGGCATGATTTGAACCCTTTTCAATTATTTCAAACCATTTCACTTCATTTGAACCCATTTCACTTCATTGGTGTTAATTTGAACCCATTTCATTTCATTTGAACCCATTGGTGTTAATTTGAACCCGTTTTACTTCATTTTGCACCGTTTCACATCATTCCGAGAAGAGAAATGCTGTCAAATGAAGTAAAAAGTGGGTGAAATGGGGTCAAATGAAGTGAAATGGGGTCAAATGAAGTGAACTGCCATCGAATTAAGTCAAATAATGTGAAATGGGTTCAAGTGAAATGAAATGTGTTCAAATAAAGAAAAGTTAAGAGAAATGGGGTCAAATGAAATCAAGTAAAGCGATATCGGGTACAAATGAAGTCAAATGAACTGAACTAGGGTCAAATGAACATGAATGGAGTGAAATGGGTTCAAAAGAAACGAAATGGCGTCAAATGAAGTGAAATGAATGCACAAATTAATGAAAAAGCGTCAAATGAACTCAAATGAAGTGAAATGGATTCAAATGAAAAAACTAAGTGAAATGGGGTCAAATGAAGTCGAATGAAATGAAAAGGACTCAAATAAAGTTAAGTGAAATGAAATGGGGTCAAATGAAGTGAAAAGGGCTAAAATGAAGTTAAATGAATTGAGAGAGGGTCAAATGAAGTGAATTTGTGTCAATTGAAGGCTAATGAAAGGAAATGGTGTTAAGTGAACGCCAATTGAGTAAAATGGGATGAAATGAAGTCATCTAAAGTGAAATGGGGTCAAATGAATTGCAATGAAGGCAAGTGGGGTCAAATGTAATCAAATGAAGTGAAATGTGAGCAAATAAATAAAAATTAAGAAATGGGGTGAAATGCAGTCAATCGGGGGATCATGGCTGATCCTCTATCTCATTACCATATTCCCGCGCTCTCCCCATACCTATTGATGCCTTTTGTGTCTAGAAATCGATCTAGCTCCTTCTTAAATATATTCAGTGACGTGGCCTCCACAGCATTCTGCGGTAGAGAATTTCACAGGTTCACCACCTTCTGAGTGAGGAAATTTCTCCTCATCTCAGTCCTAAATGTGCTACCCCGTATCCTGAGACTATGACCCCTCTTTCTGGACCCCCCCCCAGCCAAGGAAAACATCCTCCCTGCATCCAGTCTGTCTAGCTCTGTCAGAATAGTATACGTTTCAAAGAGATCCCCTCTCATTCACCTAAAGTCTAGTGAATTCAGGTCAAATTAGGTGAAATGGGGTCAAAAGAAGTTAAGTTGGGTCAAATGAAGTGCAATGGATCAAATGATGGCAAATGGGGTGAAATAAAATCAAATGAAGTGAAATGTGGTCAAATAAAAAAAAACTAAGTGAAATAGGATCAAATGAAGTTGAATGAAATGAAAAGGACTCAAATAAAGTTAATTGAAATGAAATAGGGTCAAATGAATGAAAATTGGGTCAAATGAAGAGAAAGGGGCTAAAATGAAGTTAAATGAATTGAGAGAGGGTCAAATGAAGTGAATTTGTGTCAATTGAAGGCTAATGAAAGGAAATGGTGTTAAATGAACTCAAATGGAGTAAAATGGGATGAATTGAAGTCATCTAAAGTGAAATGGGGTCAAATGAATTGTAATGAGAGGCAAGTGGGGTCAAATGTAATCAAATGAAGTGAAATGAAGAAAAATTAAGAAATGGGGTGAAATGCAGTCAATATGGGACAAATGAAGTGAAATGAAGAGAATTTGATTCAAATGAAATGAAATGAAGTCAAATTCTGTCAAATCAAGTGAAATGTGGGCAATGAAGAAAAATTAAGTGAAATGGGTTCACATGAAGTGAAACAACGTGAAATGGGGGCAAATGAAGTGAAATGATGGCAAATAGGGTCAAATGAAATCAAATGCAGTGAAATGGGGTCAAATGAAGATAAATGAAGTGAATCTGGTTGAAATGAAGTCAAATTCTGTCAAATGAAGTGAAATGTGGGCAAATGAAGAAACATTAAGTGAAATGGAATCAAATGAAGTGAAATGGAGTGAAATGTAGGCAAGTGAGGTAAAATTAAGTGAAATTGTGTTGAATGAAGTGAAATGATGGGGTGAAATAAAGCAAAGTGCAGTCAAATGAAAAGAAAATCAGTGAAATACGGTCAAATGAAGTCAAATGAAGTGAAATAGGGTCAAATGAAGTGAATTGGGTTCAATTGAAGTCATATGAAGTGAAATGGGGTCAAATGAAGTGAAATGGGGGCACCTTCCCCAAATTGGTCCGCGCTCGCTGGCGCCATCCCCAAATTGGTCCCCGCTCACAGGTGCTGTCCCCAAATTGGTCTCCACTCGCTGGCGCCGTCCCCAAATTGGTCCCCACTCGCTGGCGCTGTCCCCAAATTGGTCCCCACCCGCTGGCGCCGTCCCCATACTGGTTTCCTCTTGCTGCCACCATCCCCAATTTGGTCCATTTACAGGTGCGTCAATTGAAGTTTAATGGAGTTAGATTTCATTTTATGACTTTATTTGACCCCATTTCTTTTCTTTTCAATTCATTTGACCCCCTATCACTTCACTTGACTTAATGTGGCCCATTTGGCTGATTTGGACACAATTTCACTTCATTTGACATGATTTGAATCCTTTTCATTTCATTTCACTTCTGTTCAACCCATTTGATTTAATTTTATGTCATTTACCTTCATTTGACGTTACTTGACCCCATTTCACTTCATTTGTCTTAATTTGAACCCATTTGACTTCATTTGAGCCAATTGAACTTCCTTTGACCCCATTTCTCGTCATTTGATCCCATTTCTCGTCATTTGACCCCCTTTCATGTCATTTGACCCCCTTTGGCATCATTGGACCCCCTTTGAATTCATTTGACCTCATTTCACTTCATTTGACTTCATTCGAACCCGTCTGAAATCATTTCACTCCGTTTAACTTCAATGAATTCATTTCACTCCGTTTAACTTAGTTGACTTCATTTGACCCCATTTCACTTAATTTGACTTCATTAGACAACATTTCACTTCATTTGATTCCAATTCATTTTATTTGAATTCATTTGACCCCATTTGCCTTCATTTGACCTCATTTCACATCATATCACTTCATTTGACACCATTTGTTCCAATTTCACTTCATTTGGCATCATTTCACTTCATTTGACTTCATTTGACCCCATTTCACTTCATTTGGCATCATTTCACTTCTTTTGACATCATTTGACCCCACTTCACTTCATTTCACTTTATCTGAGTTCATTTGGACCCATTTCACTTCATTTGGACCCATTTCACTTCATTTGACGCCATTTGACATAATTTAACCCAATTTCATTTCATTTGTATTCATTCAACCCAATTTCTTTTAAATTCATTTGATAATCTGTCACTTCACTTGACTTAATCTGACCCCATTTGGCTGCATTTGGCACCATTTCGCTTCATTTGACATGATTTGAACCCTTTTCACTTCATTTCTCTTATTTTTAACCCATTTCACTTCATTGGTGTTAATTTGAACCCATTTTACTTCATTTTACACCGTTTCACATCATTCTGACAAGAGAAATGGGGTCAAATGAAGTGACATGTCGTCAAATAAAGAAAAATTAAGAGAAATTGGGTCAAATGAAGTCAAGTAAAGTGATATAGGGTACAAATGAAGTCAAATGAACTGAAATAGGGTCAAATGAACTTGAATGGAGTAAATTGGGTTCAAAAGAAATGACATTGCATCAAATGCAGTGAAATGGAGTCAAATGTAGTGAAATGGGCACAAATAAACTGAAATGGGTTCAATTGAACTGAAATGCAGTGAAATGGGGTGAAATGAAAATAAATGAAGTGAATTTGGTTTCAAATGAAGTCAAATTCTGTCAAGTGAAGTGAAATGTGGGCAAATGAAGAAAAATGAAGTGAAATGGGATCAAATGAAGTAAAATGGGTTCAAATGAACACAAATTAATTGAAATTGGTTCAATTGAAGTGAAATGAGATTAAAAGGTGAAATGGGGACACCGTCCCCAAATTGGACCCCGCTCACAGGCGCCGTCCCCAAATTCGTCCCCACTCGCTGGCACCATCCCCATACTGGTCTCCACTTGTGCCACCGTCCTCAATTTGGTCCATTTACAGGTGCATCAAATGAAGTTTAATGGAGTTAGATTTCATTTTATGATTTTATTTGACCCCATTTCTTTTCTTTTCAATTCATTTGACCCCCCCATTACTTCACTTGACTTAATTTGACCACAATTTCACTTCATTTGACATGATTTGAACCCTTTTCATTTCATTTAACTTCTTTTCAACCCATTTGATTTAATTTTACGTCATTTACCTTCACTTGACGTTACTTGACCCTATTTCACTTCACGTGTCTTAATTTGAACCCATTTGACTTCGTTTGAGCCCATTTCACTTCCTTTGTCCCCATTTCACTTCATATGAAGCCATTTCACTTTATCTGAGTTCATTTAGACCCAATTTCACTTCCTTTGTCCCCATTTCACTCCCTTTGTCTCCATTTCACTTCATTTGAACCCATTTCACTTCATTGGTGTTAATTTGAACCCATTTTACTTCATTTTCCACCGTTTCACATCATTCTGACAAGAGAAGTGGGGTCAAATGAAGTGAAATGGATCAAATGAAGTGAAATGGGGTCAAATGAATTCGAACAAAGTAAAATAGGATGAAATGAAGTCAAAAGAAGTGAAATGGGTTCAAAATGAAGTCGAATGAAATGAAATGGGATCAAATGAAGTGAAATGGGGTCAAATGAAGTGAAATGGGGGCAAATTAAATCAAATGAAGTGAAATGGGGGCAAATTAAATCAAATGAAGTGAAATGGGTTCAAATGAACACAAATTAAGTCAAATTAGTTCCAATGAATTGAATTGGGGTCAAATGAAGTCATATCAAGTGAAATGTTGACAAATGAAGAAAAATTAAATGAAATGGGATCAAAAGACGTCGAATAAAGTGAACCAATGGGGTCTAATGAATTCAAAGAAAAGATTTTGGGTCAAATGTAGTGAAATGGGTTAAACAAAGTGAAATGCAGTCAAATGAAAAAAATATCAGTGAAATGGGGTCAAATGAAGTGAAATGGGGTCAAATGAAGAAAAACGAAGTTCCAATGTGGTGAAATGAAGTGAAATGGGTTGAATTGAAGTCATATAAAGTGAAATGGGGTCAAATAAAGTCAAATGAAGTGAAATGGGGGCGCGTCCCCAGATTGGTCTCCGCTCGCAGGTGTTGTACCCAAATTCCTCCCCACCCACTGGTGCCGTCCCCATATTGGTCTCCTCTTGCTGCCACCGTCCCCAATTCGGTCCATTTACAGATGCGTCAAATGAAGTTTAATGGAGTTAGATTTCATTTTATGACTTTATTTGACCCCATTTCTTTTCTTTTCA
Organism: Heptranchias perlo; assembly: GCF_035084215.1. Taxonomy (NCBI): domain Eukaryota; kingdom Metazoa; phylum Chordata; class Chondrichthyes; order Hexanchiformes; family Hexanchidae; genus Heptranchias; species Heptranchias perlo. The sequence continues at coordinate 1,149,954 of NW_027139918.1, read as the reverse complement.
ATTCGTTTGACTCCCTATCACTTCACTTGACTTAATTTGGCCCCATTTGGCTGATTTGGACTCAATTTCACTTCATTTGACATGATTTTAATCCTTTTCATTTCATTTCACTTCTTTTCAACCCATTTGATTTAATTTTACGTAATTTACCTTCGTTTGACGTTATTTGACCAAACTGCATTTCATTGGTGTTAATTTGAACCCATTTGACTTCATTTGACCCAATTTCACTTCCTTTGACCCCATTTCTCGTCATTTGTCCCCATTTCTCGTCATTTATCCCCATTTCTCATCATTTGACCCCCTTCCACGTCATTTGACCCCTTTTGCCATCATTTGACCCCATTTGACTCCATTTGACATCATTTGAACCCTTTTCACTCCATTTGACCCCATTTCACACCATCTGACCCCATTTCATTCCATTTGACCCCATTTCACTCTGTTTCACTTAATTTCACATTATATAGCCCCATATCACATTATATGAACCCATTTCACTTTATATGAACCCATTTCACTTTATCTGAGTTCATTTGGACCCATTGCACTTCATTCGACCCATTTCACTTCATTGGTGTTAATTTGAACCCATTTTACTTCATTTTACACCATTTCACATCACTCCGAGAAGAGAAATAGGGTCAAATGAAGTAAAAAGAGGGTGAAATGGGGTCAAATGAAGTGAAATGGGGTCAAATTAAGTCAAATAAAGTGAAATGGGTTCAAGTGAAATGAAATGTGGTCAAATAAAGAAAAGTTAAGTGAAATGGGGTCAAATGAAGTCAAGTAAAGTGATATTGGGTACAAATGAAGTGAAATGAACTGAACTAGGGTCAAATTAACTTGAATGGAGTGAAATGGGTTCAAAAGAAATGAAATGGCGTCAAATGGGGTCAAATGAAATGAAATGAAGTGAAATGGGTTCATATGCAGTCATATGAGGTGAAATTGGGTCAAATGAAGGCAAATGGGGTAAAATAAAATCAAATAAAGTGAAATTTGGTCAAATAAAAAAACTAAGTGAAATGGGGTCAAATGAAGTTGAATGAAATGAAAAGGACTCAAAGTTAAGTGAAATGAAATGGGGTCAAATGAATGAAAATGGTGTCAAATGAAGTGAAAAGGGTTAAAATGAAGTTAAATGAATTGAGAGAGGTCAAATGAAGTGAATTTGTGTCAATTGAAGGCGAATGAAATGAAATGGTGTTAAATTAACTCAAATGGAGTAAAATGGGATGAAATGAAGTCATCTAAAGTTAAAGAAACCGCTTCTCCCAGGGTTTATAGAGCTCCGTCCATCTGCTTCTCCCACGGTTTACAGAGCTCCTTCCAGGCGCTTCTCCCAGTGTTCATAGAGCTCCTTCCAGCCACTTCTCCCAGGATTTATAAAGCTCCTGCCAGCCGCGTCCAACAGGGTTAATAGAGCTCCATCCAGTCGCTTCTCCCGTGGTTTACAGAGCTCCTTCCAGCCGCTTCCCCCAGGAACGTGATTCCCTTGTTTGAATGGAGTGGGATAATTGTAAAAGTTACACTGCTTGATCTTAAGAAAAATCAATTTTTATAGCAACAAGGCTTTCTTTGTCGAATAAATTTTTGAAATATAAAGCTCCATACAGCCACTTCAACCAGTGTTTATAGAGCTGCTTCCAGCCGCTTCTCCCAGGGTTTATGGAGCTCCATCCAGCCGCTTCTCCCAGGGTTTACAGAGCTCTTTCCAGCCGCTTCTCCCAGGGTTTATGGAGCTCCATCCAACCGCTTCTCCCAGGGTTTATGGAGCTCCATCCAGCCGCTTCTCCCAGGGTTTATGGAGCTCCATCCAGCCGCTTCTCCCAAGGTTTATAGAGATCTTTCCAGCCGCTTCTCCCAGGGTTTATGGAGCTCCATCCAACCGCTTCTCCCAGGGTTTATGGAGCTCCATCCAGCCGCTTCTCCCAAAGTTTAGAGAGCTCCTTCCAGCCGCTTCTCCCAGGTTGATAGAGCTTCTTCCAGCCGCTTCTCCCAGGGTTTATGGAGCTACTTCCAGCCGCTTCTCCCAGGTTTATAGAGCTCCTTCCAGCCGCTTCTGCCAGGTTTACAGAGCTTCTTCCAGCCGCTTCTCCCAGGGTTTATGGAGCTCCTTCCAGCCGCTTCTCCCAGGTTTATAGAGCTCCATCAAGCTGCTTCTCCCAGGTTTATAGAGCTCCTTCCAGCCGCCTCTCCCAGGGTTTATAGAGCTCCTTCCAGGCGCTTCTACCCGGTTTAAAGAGCTCCTTCCAGCCGCTTCTCCCAGGTTTACGGAGCTCCTTCCAGCCGCCTCTCCCAGGGTTTATAGAGCTCCTTCCAGCCGCTTCTCCCAGGTTTACGAAGCTCCTTCCAGCCGCTTCTCCCAGGGTTTATAGAGCTCCATCCTGCTGCTTCTCCCAGGTTTATGGAGCTCTTCCAGCCGCTTCTTCCAGGGTTTTTGAGCTCCTTCCAGCCGCTTCTCCCAGGGTTTATAGAGCTCCTTCCAGCCGCTTCTCCCAGCGTTCACAGAGCTCCTTCCAGCCGCTTCGCCCACGTTTATGGAGCTCCTTCCAGCCGCTTCTCCCAGAGTTTATGGAGCTCCTTCCAGCCGCTTCTCCCACGTTTATTGAGCTCCTTCCAGCCCCTTCTCCCAGGGTTTACGGAGCTCCTTCCAGGCGCTCCACCCAGGGATTATAGAGCTTCTTCCAGGATTTATAAAGCTCCTTCCAGCCGCTTCTCCCAGGTTTACAGAGCTCCTTCCAGCCGCTACTCCCAGGTTTATAGAGCTCCTTCCAGCCGCTTCTCCCAGGTTTATAGAGCTCCTTCCAGCAGCTTCTCCCAGGTTTATGGAACTCCTTCCAGCCGCTTCTCCCAGGGTTAAAAGAGCTCCTTCCAGCCGCTTCTCCCAGGGTTTAGAGAGCTCCTTCCCGCCGCCTCTCCCAGGTTTAAACGAGCTCCATCCAGCCGCTTCTCTCGGGGTTTAAAGAGCTCCTTCCAGCCGCCTCTCCCTGAGTTTATCGAGCTTCTTCCTGTCGTGGGTGGTGGTCTGTGTCAGCTTCACCTCTGACTTCTGAGCGGTTCGAATCGCTCCCACTCCCTGGGTTCCGATCCTTGGACTTATTTGGGGGTTGTGACAAAGTGCAGCAGACAACTGGTTTTGGTGCAAGAAACTTTGATCTTTATTTAAGAGTGAAAATACAACACAACAATCTTAACACTCTAATAAAATGCGGAACACTTCAGTACACGAGAGGGAAATAACAGCAGAAAGATACCTCACCCCTCCCAATCCCATTATACTAGTTAAGTTGGACTCTAAAGGAACAGAGATAATGCTCACCAAACGAATCCTTGACAGTAATTCACCCAGAGGCAAGTCAGAAATAGATTGTAGAGTGGAAACTTTGCAGATCCTCGGTTTTCTCCCGAGTTGGTTTTCTTTGGTCGCAGTGGCCCAATATTACCCGGTTGGTTGGTGGTCATATGCGGTTGGTTGTTTTGTAAGGCCCTTGTTGCCGCAAGGTGTCTGATGGTCACTGGGGCTGTTGCTCTGGTTTCTTCTTGTGTGTAAGTTTTCCATACTCAGGGAAAAGGTGAATTTCTTTTGGGTTTTTCTCCGAGTTTTCGGGGATCTGTGAATTTTGAGAATCTGACATTCCAGCCGCTTCTCCCAGGGTTCATGGAGCTCCTTCCAGCCGCTTCTCCCAGGGTTTATGGAGCTCCTTCCAGCCGCTTCTCCCAGGGTTTATGGAGCTCCTTCCAGCCGCTTCTCCCGTGGTTGATAGACCTCCTTCCATCCGCCTCTCCCAGGTTTATGGAGCTCATTCCAGCCGCTTCTCCCAGGGTTTAAAGAGCCCCTTCCAGCCGCTTCTCCCCGGTTTTATTGGGCTCCTTCAAGCCGCTTCTCCCAGGGTTGAGAGAGCTCCGTGTGGACGCTTCTCCCGTGGTTTATAGAGCTCCTTCCAGCCGCCTCTCCCAGGTTGATGGAGCTCCTTCCAGCCGTTTCTCCCAGGGTTTATAGAGCGCCTTCCGGTCGCTTCTCCCAGGGTTTATAGAGCTCCGTCCAGACGCTTCTCCCAGGGTTTATAGAGTTCCTTCCAGCCGCTTCTCCCAGGGTTTATAGAGCTCCTTCCAGCCGCTTCTCCCAGGGTTTATAGAGCTCCGTCCAGCCGCTTCTCCCAGGGTTTAGAGAGCTCCTTCCAGCCGCTTCTCCCAGGGTTTAGAGAGCTCCTTCCAGCCGCTTCTCCCAGGGTTTATAGAGCTCCGTCCAGCCGCTTCTCCCAGGGTTTATAGAGCTCCTTCCAGCCGCTTCTCCCAGGGTTCAGAGAGCTCCTTCCAGCCGCTTTTCCCAGGGTTTAGAGAGCTCCTTCAAGCTGCTTCTCCCGTGGTTGATAGCGCTCCTTCCAGCCGTCTCTCTCAGGGTTTATAGAGTTCCTTCCAGCCTCTTCTCGCGCGGTTTATAGAGTTCCTTCCAGCCTCTCCCAGGGTTCATAGTGCTCCTTCCAGCCCCTTTTCCCAGGGTTTTGGGAGCTCGTCTGGACGCTTCACCCAGGGTTTAGAGAGCTCCTTCCAGCCGCTTCTCCCAGGTTAATAGAGCTCCTTCCAGACGCTTCTCCCAGGTTTATAGAGCTCCTTCCAGACGCTTCTCCCAGGTTTATAGAGCTCCTTCCAGACGCTTCTACCAGGGTTTATCGAGCTCCTTCCAGCCTCCTCCCCCAGGACGCTTCACCCAGGGTTTAGAGAGCTCCTTCCAGCCGCCTCTCCCAGGTTTATGGAGATCCTTCCAGACGCTTCTCCCAGGTTTATAGAGCTCCTTCCAGACGCTTCTCCCAGGTTTATAGAGCTCCTTCCAGATGCTTCTCCCAGGTTTATAGAGCTCCTTCCAGACGCTTCTCCCAGGTTTATAGAGCTCCTTCCAGACGCTTCTCCCAGGTTTATAGAGCTCCTTCAGCTGCTTCTCCGAGGGTTTATGGAGCTCCTTCCAGCCGCCTCCCCCAGGGTTTTTGGATCTATTTCCAGCCGCTTCTAATATGGTTTATAGAGCTCCTTCCAGCCGTCTCTCTCATGGTTTGTGGAGCTCCTTTCAGCTGCTTCTCCCAGGGTTTATAAAGTTCCTTCCAGCCGCTTCTCTCGGGGTTTAGAGAGCTTCTTCCAGCCACCTCTCCCAGAGTTTATCGAGCTTCTTCCTGTCGTGGGTGGTGGTCTGTGTCAGCTTCACCTCTGACTTCTGAGTGGTTCGAATCGCTCCCACTCCCTGGGTTCTAAAGAGAACTGAAGCTCCGCTTTGCTTTGTACAGTTTGATCACCGACACCGTATGAATAAAGTCTGTCCAGTGTCCGGAGTTACTCGAAGAATGTGGCTGTGAACCAAAGGAGGAAGGTAACACAACACCTTTCCAGAGCAACATTTGTTAAAACCCACCTCGAGGTCGTTGGGGGCTTGGCATGAACAGCATCGAGGCCCCTGGTTATTGTTCACAAGCATCGCTGCCGTGGAGAATGAAGATACTTACCTTGGGTCCCATCTGCTCATTGCCTGCCCAAGATCCATCTCTTCATAGCGCATCTCACAATGGAAGTTCGTCTCCAGAACAAGAAGGAAGTGAATCTCCAGTCCCGGGACTTCCTCTCCCTCCCGCCCCATTAACACACGGGTCAACACCTACAGTCCAGGGACCTCCTCTACCCCCAGCCCCATTAACACACTGGTCAACACCTACAGTCCAGGGACCTCCTCTACCTCCCGCCCCATTAACACACTGATCAACACCTACAGTCCAGGGACCTCATCTACCTTCTGCCCCATTAACACACTGGTCAACACCTACAGTCCCGGGACCTCCTCTACCTCCCGCCCCATTAACACACTGGTCAACACCTACAGCCCAGGGTCCTCCTCTACCTCCCGCCACATTAACACACTGATCAACACCTACAGTCCAGGGACCTCCTCTACCTCCCGCCCCATTCACACACTGGTCAACACCTACAGTCCCGGGACCTCCTCTACCTCCCGCCCCATTAACACACTGATCAACACCTACAGTCCAGGGACCTCCTCTACCTTCCGCCTCATTAACACACTGATCAACACCAACAGTCCAGGGACCTCCTCTACCTCCCGCCCCATTAACACACTGATCAACACCTACAGTCCAGGGACCTCCTCCACCTCCCGCCCCATTCACACACTGATCAACACCTACAGTCCAGGGACCTCCTCCACCTCCCGCCCCATTAACACACTGGTCAACACCAACAGTCCAGGGACCTCCTCTACCTCCCGCCCCATTAACACACTGGTCAACACCTACAGTCCAGGGACCTCCTCTACCTCCCGCACCATTCACACACTGATCAACACCTACAGTCCCGGGACCTCCTCTACCTCCCGCCCCATTCACACACTGGTCAACACCTACAGTCCAGGGACCTCCTCCACCTCCCGCCCCATTAACACACTGGTCAACACCTATAGTCCAGGGACCTCCTCTACCTCCCGCCCCATTCACACACTGGTCAACACCTACAGCCCAGGGACCTCCTCTACCCCACGCCCCATTAACACGCAGGTCACCGACTCCTTGTATTGTTATTTATTTTATTTCCTTTTAATTTCTCCAACATGGTCAAACATTTGGTGCAATTAGTAGGCACATATTATTTTACAACTTGTACTTGCATGAGATATAAACTTTGAGAAACGCTGTAAAATGAGTTGATGAATTGCATCATGTTATCAACCTTTGCCGAATATCCAGTGTTTGTAGCACCACTGCCTGGAGTAGAGAGGATCAGGCATTGTATGACACAGAACGGACTCTGCTGTTAGAAAGTCTTCAGATCTTCCAATTATTTAATGAATTTAACAACGACAGTAAAGGGATATTTCACCACGTTCTTCAACTGCTCTCTGAATTTCGTCTGGGTCACGGCATAAATACAAGTGTTTGTGCAGCAACTCAGGAGCTGGAGCATGAATCCCAGTTCTTGTACCAACACAGGTAGATATACAGACCCATACCCCAACCACCACAAACGGCTCCATACAGAATACACCATAAACACCGACCATAACAGGATAAAATTCCCCGAGATAACAAACAGTAAAATGATGGATTTCCTTCGGCTCTCCATCTCTGGGTCTCTGGGATTCTCTCCACTGCTGTGGCCCCGGAGTCTCCTGCGGGCTCTGCTGGCCACTAAAATGTGTCTGACGGTTAAAGTATTGAGCAACAGAATCAGAATGAATGGGACGCACGGGGTGAGGATATAATGAAGGAATTCAATTACTCCCCATATCCGGGAATACCGAACACTGATTGTTACAATGCAAAACCAGGGGCTATTGTAAAGCTTATACCCTCCTCTGAACATGAAGCACCAGAAAATGTTCTTGAAACAGCTCAGCACACTCACTGTTCCCAGAACCACAGTCGCCGTTCTCTCGGTGCAATATTTAATTTTCAGATTCTGGCAACAAATGGCCACAAATCGATCAAAGGTGAAAGTGACAGTGAACCAGACGGAACAGTCTGTGGCTGCGAAAAGCAGGGCGGCGTGAATATTACACACGGGGATGTACCACCACAGGAATTCGAATTGTGCCCGATAAACAATCGGAATCTGCCTCAGGATCAGATCGGTGATCACGACCAGTCGATCCGCCACTGCCATCGCCACCAGGTAGCGAGTGACACATTTGGAGAGACCGCACTTACCCTGGGACAGGATCCTAATCGTCAATAAGTTAACTGTAAGTGAAAGAAAAAGGGAAATTTTACATCAGACTGGGAGCCCCTGCAAGTATGATACCGTCTCTGGATCCCTCTGTAAATATTAATACCCATATCTTGTTCCCACTGTAACTATTAGTTCCTTACCGTCATACCACTGTAAATAATAGTATCGTCTCTGAATTCCCTGTAAATACTAGTGCCGTATCTGTATCCCCCTGTCGATATCAGTATTGTCTCTGAATTCCCTGTAAATACTAGTGCCGTATTTGTATCCCCCTGTAAATATCAGTATTATCTCTGAATTCACTGTAAATACCAGTGCCGTTTCTGTATCCCCCTGTAAATATCAGTATTGTCTCTGAATTCCCTGCAAATACTAGTGCCATGTCTGTATCCCCCTGCAGATATCATATTGTCTCTAAATTCACTGTACATACCAGTGCCGTATCTGAATCCCCCTGTAAATATCAGTATTGTCTCTGAATTCTCTGTAAATACTAGTGCCGTATCTGTATCCCCCTGTAAATATCAGTATTGTCTCTGAATTCACTGTAAATATCAGTGCAGTATCTGTATCCCCCAGTAAATATTAGTACTGTCTCTGAATTCCCTGTAAATACCAGTGCAGTATCTGTATCCCCCTGTAAATATCAGTATTGTTTCTGAATTCCTTGTAAATACCAGTGCCGTATCTGTATCACCCTGTAAATATCAGTATTGTCTCTGAATTCCTTGTAAATACTAGTGCCATGTCAGCATCCCCCTGCAGATATCAGTATTGTCGCTAAATTCACTGTACATACCAGTGCCGTATCTGTATCCCCCTGCAAATATCAGTATTGTCTCTGAATTCGCTGTAAATACTAGTACCGTATCTGTATCCCCCTGTAAATATCAGTATTGTCTCTGAATTCCCTGTAAATACTCGTGCCGTATTTGTATCCCCCTGTAAATATCAGTATTGTCTCTGAATTCACTGTAAATACCAGTGCCGTATCTGTATACCCCTGTAAATATTAGTACTGTCTCTGAATTCCCTGTAAATACTAGTGACGTGTCTGTATCCCCCTGTAAATATCAGTATTGTTTCTGAATTCCCTGTAAATACTAGTGACGTATCTGTATCCCCCTGTAAATATCAGTATTGTCTCTGAATTCCCTGTAAATACTAGTGCCGTATTAGTATCCCCCTGTAAATATCAGTATTGTCTCTGAATTCATTGTGAATACCAGTGCCGTATCTGTATCCCCCTGTAAATGTTAGTACTGTCTCTGAATTCCCTATAAATACTCGTGACGTGTCTGTATCCCCATGTAAATATCAGTATTGTTTCTGAATTCCCTGTAAATACGAGTGACGTGTCTGTATCCGCCTGTAAATATCAGTATTGTCTCTGAATTCCCTGTAAATCCTAGTGCCGTCGTTGTGTCCCCCTGTAAATAACAGTATTGTCTATGAATTCCCTGTAAATAGTAGTGCCATACCTGTATCCCCCTGTAAATATTAGTACTATCTCTGAATTCCCTGTAAATAGTAGTGATGTGTCTGTATCCCCCTGTAAATATCAGTATTGTCTCTGAATTCCCTGTAAATACTCGTGATGTGTCTGTATCCCCCTGTAAATATCAGTATTGTCTCTGAATTCCCTGTAAATACTAGTGACGTGTCTGTATCCCCCTGTAACTATTAGTATCGTCTCTGGATTTCGCTGTAAGCATTATGACCATCTCTGGATCGCTTTGTAAATATTAATACCGTCTCTAGATCCCCTGTAAATATTAATACTGTCTCTAGATCCCTGTAAATATTAATACCATTGCTGGACTAACTGTAAATATTAGTACCACCTCTGGATCCAGTGTCAACATCAGTAACATCTCTGGACCCACTGTAAATATTAATACCGGATCAGGAACCCCTGTGAATATTAGTACATATCTGGATACCCTGTATATATTGGTACCATCACTAAATGCCCTGTAAATATTAATACTGTCTCTAGATCCCTGTAAATATTAATACCGTCTCTAGCTCCCCTGTAAATATTAATACCGTCTCTAGATCCCCTGTAAATATTAGTACCGTCTCTAGGTCCCCTGTAAATATTAATACCGTCTCCAGGTACCCTGTAAATATTAATACCGTCTCCAGGTCCCCTGTAAATATTAATACCATCTCTAGATCCCCTTTAAATATTAATACCAACTCTAGCTCCCCTGTAAATATTAATACCGTCTCTAGATCCCCTGTAAATATTAATACCGTCTCTAGATACCCTGTAAATATTAATACTGTCTCTGGATCGTCCTATAAGTAATAGCACCGTCTCTGGACCCCTCTTTAAATATTAATGCCATCTCTTGTTCCCATTATAACTATTAGTACCTTATATATCATCTCTGGATCCTCTGTATATATTAGTACTCTCTATGGATCCTCTGTATATATTAGTGCTCTCTAAGGATCCCCAAAATATATTAGTACCTTCACTTGATCCCCCTGTAACTAATGACACCATCTTTTGTTCCCTTTGTAACTATTGGTACCATCTCTACATCCTATCTGAATATTGGTGCCGTCGCTGGACCCCCGCAAATATTAGAAACATCTATGGATCTGCTGTAAATATAAGTACCTTTTCTGGATCATTATAGAAGTATCGGTACTGTCTCTTTATCCCTCTGTAAATATTACTACTGTCTCTCATTAGCCTGTACATATTAATACCATATCTGGGTATCTTGTAATTATTAGGACTGTCACTGGATGCCCTGTAAATATTGGTACCATCTCATAATCTCCCTGTAACTATTATTGCCGTCCCTGGACCCCTCTGTAAATATTATTACTGTCACTTGATCCCCTTGAAATTATTAGTACCGTCTCTGGATCACCCCTCTAAATATTAGCACCGTTTCTTGATACCTCTGTAATTATTAGTAGCATCTCTGGATCCACCTGTAAATATTAATGCCATCTCTGAATCCCTCTTTGAATATTAGTACCGTTTCATGATCCCTCGGTAACTATCAGTATGGTATCTGATTCCGCCTGTAATTAGTTGCACCGTCTCTGAATCCTCTCGAAATATTAGGACCGTCTCCAGATCCCTGCAAATATTAGAGACATCTGTGGATCGCCTGTAAATATTAGTACCTTCTTTGGATCACGATGTGAATATTAGTACCATCTCATGATCCCGTGTAACTATTAGTGCTGCATGTGGATGGCTCTGCAAATATTAGCACCATCTCTGATTCCCCTGTAAATAATAGCACAATCTCTGGATCACCAGTAAATATTACTATCGTCTCTGATTCCACTGTAAATAATAGCAGCATTTCTGGATCACCTGTAAATATTACGACCGTCTCTGATTCCCCTGTAAATATTAGCACCATCTCTGGATCACTTGTAAATATTACTACCGTCTCTGATTCCCCAGTAAATATTAGTACCATCTCTGGATCACCTGCAAATATTACTACCATCTCTGATTTCCCTGTAAATATTATTACCATCTCTGGATCACCTACAAATTTTAGTACCATCTCTGGATCACCTGCAAATATTACTACCATCCCGGATTCCCCTGTAAATATTAGTACCATTCCCTGATGATCTGCAAATATTAATACCGTCTCTGATTCATCTGTAAATATTAGAACCATCTCTGGAACACCTGCAAATATTCCTACCATCTCTGATTTCTCTGTAAATATTAGTACCATCCCTGGATCACCTGCAAATATTACTACTGTCTCTGATTCCCCTGTAAATATTAGTACCATTTCTGGATCACCTGCAAATATTACTACCATCTTTCATTCCCCTGTAAATATAAGTACCATTCTCTGATCACCTGCAAATATTACTACCATCTCTTGATCACCTGCAAATATTACTATCGTCTCTCATTCACTTGTAAATATTAGTACCATTCTCTGGATCACCTGCAAATATTAATACCATCTCTCATTCCTCTGAAAATATGAGCACCATCTCTGGATCACCTGCAAATATTACTACCATCTCTGATTCCCCTGCAAATGTTAGTACCATTCTCTGATCACCTGCAAATATAAATACCATCTTTGATTCCTCTGTAAATATTAGAACCATCTCTGGATCACCTGCAAATATTACTACCATCGCTGATTGCCCTGTAAATATTAGTACCATTCCCTGATCACCTGCAAATATTGCTACCGTCTCTGATTCCCCTCTAAATATTAGCACCATCTCTGGATCACTTGCAAATATTACTACCATCTCTCATTCCCCTGTAAATATTAGTACCATTCCCTGATCACCTGCAAATATTAATACCATCTCTGATTCCCCTATAAATATGAGCACCATCTCTGGATCACCTGCAAATATTACTACCATTTCTGATGCCCCTGTAAATATTAGTACCATTCTCTGATCACCTGCAAATATTGATACCGTCTCTGGTTCCTCTGTATATATTAGAGCCATCTCTGGATCACCTGCAAATATTCCTACCGTCTCTGATTCCCCTGTAAATATTAGTACCATCTCTGGATCACCTGCAAATATTCCTACCGTCTCTGATTCCCCTGTAAATATTAGTACCATTTCTGAATCACCTGCAAATAATACTACCGCCTCTCATTCCCCTGTAATTATTAGTACCATCTCTGGATCACCTGAAAATATTACTACCGTCTCTAATTCCCTTGTAAATATTAGTACCATTCTCTGGATCACCTGCAAATATTAATACCATCTCTTATTCCCCTGTAAATATTAGCACCATCTCCGGATCTCCTGCAAATATTACTACCGTCTCTGATTCCCCTGTAAATATTAGTACCAATCTCTGAATCACCTGCAAATATTGCTGCCGTCTCTCATTCCCCTGTAAATATTAGTACCAATCTCTGGATCACCTGCAAATATTACTACCATCTCTGATTCCCCTGTATATATTAGTACCATCTCTGGATCACCTGCAAATATTATTACGTCTCTCATTCTCCTGTAAATATTAGTACCATCTCTTGATCACCTGCAAATATTACTACCATCTCTGATTCCCCTGTAAATATTAGCACCATATCTGGATCACATTTTAAATATTACTGCCGTCTCTCATTCCCCTGTAAATATTAGTACCATTCTCTGGATCACCTGCAAATATTGCTACCGTCTCTTCGTTCCCCTGTTAATATTAGTGTCACCTCTCGATCCTTCTGAAAATATTAGTGCCATCACTGCATCCTTTGAAAGTATCACCACCGTCTCTGGACCTGTCTATAAATATTAGTACCGTCTTTGTGCCCTATAAATATTACTACTGACTCGGGTTCCCCCTGTAAATAGTACAACTGCCTCTATATCCCAATTAATAAATATATACATATGAAGTAGGCCCCTCATTCCTGCACTGCCATTTGATAAGATCATGGTTGATATGATTGTGACCTCAACCTTACTTTCCCATCCACCTACTATACCTTTGACTCGCTTGATAATCAGCAATCTATCTAACTCAGCCTTAAAATATTCAATGACCCTGCCTCCAACACTCTCTGGGGAAGGGAGTTCTACAGACTCACGAACCCCTGAGAGAAAAAATCTCTCCTCATCTCCGTCGTAAATGGGAGACCCCTTATTTTTAAACTGTGTGCCTTGGTTCTAGTCTCTCCCACAAGGGGAAACATCCTCTCAGCATCTAGCCCGTCAAGTCTCGTCAGGATCTTATATGTTTCAATAAGATCACCTCTCATTCTTCTAAACTCTAGTGTATACAGGCCCAACTTGTCCAACCTTTCCTCATAAGATAACCCCCTCATCCCAGGAATCAGTCGAGTGAACCTTCTCTGAACTGCCTCAAAAGCAATTATGTCCTTTCTTGAATAAGGAGACCAAAACTGCACATAGTATTCTCGATGTGGTCTCAACAATGCCCTGTACAACTGTAGCAAAACATCTCTACTTTTATATTCCATTCCCCTTCCAATAAATGAGTGCACTGGATACAGCAAAGGCTATGGGCTCCAACAACATCCCGGCTGTGGTGCTGAAGACTTGTGCTCCAGAACAAGCTGCGCCTCGAGCCAAACTCTTCCAATACAGCTCCAACATTGGCATCTACCCGACAATGTGGAAAATTGCCCAGATATGTCCTGTCCACAAAAAGCAGGACAAATCCAATCCCATCAATTACCACCCCATCAGTCGACTCTCAATTATCAGCAAAGTGATGGAAGGTGTCGCAGACAGTGCTATCAAGCGGCACTTAATCACCAATAACCTGCTCACCGATGCACAGTTTGGGTTCCGCCAAGACCACTCGGCTCCAGACTTCATTACAGCCTTGGTCCAAACATGGACAAAAGAGCTGAATTCCAGAGGTGAGGTGAGAGTGACTGCACTTGACATCAAGGCAGCATTTGACCGAGTGTGGCACCAAGGAGCCCTCGTAAAATTGAAGTCAACGGAAATCAGGGGGAAAACTCTCCAGTGGCTGGAGCCATACTTGCACAAGGGAAGATAGTAGTGGTTGTTGGAGGCCAATCATCTCAGCCCCAGGACATTGCTGCAGGAGTTCCTCAGGGAAGTGTCCTCGGTCCAATCATCTTCAGCTGCTTCATCAATGACCTTCCCTCCATTATAAGGTCAGAAATAGGGATGTTCACTGATGATTGCACAGTGTTCAGTTCCATTCGCAACCCCTCAAATAATGAAGCAGTCCGTGCCGGCATGCAGCAAGACCTGGACAACATCCAGGCTTGGTCTCATAAGTGGCAGGTCACATTCGTGCCAGACAATTGCCAGGCAATGACCATCTCCAACAAGAGAGAGTCTAACCACCTCCCCTTGACATTCAACGGCATTACCATCGCCGAATTCACCCTACCATCAACATCCTGGGGGTCACCATTGACCAGAAACTTAACTGGATCAGCCATATAAATATTGTGGCTACAAGAGCAGGTCAGAGGCTGGGTATTCTGCGGCGAGTGACTCACCTCCTGACTCCCCAAAGCCTTTCCACCATCTACAAGGCACAAGTCAGGAGTGTGATGGAATATTCTCCACTTGCTTGGATGAGTGCAGCTCCAACAACACTCAAAAAGCTCGACACCAATCAAGACAAAGCAGCTAGCTTGATTGGCACCCCATCCACCACACTAAACATTCACTCAATATTAGTACCGTCTCTGGATTCCTTTGTGAATATTAGAAATGTCTCCAGATCCACATGTAAACATTAGTACCTGGATCCCTAGTAAATATTGATAGTATCTCTGGATCCCTCCGCAATTCTTAGAAATATCTCTGGATCTCCCTGTAAATTTTACATCGTCTCCCCTTGATCCCCCTGTAAATATTAGTACCATCTCTGGATCCCCCTCTTAATATTAGCATCACCTCTGGAACCCCTGTAACTGTTACAACTGCCTCCAGATCCCCTTTAACTGTTAGTACCATCTATTGATCACTCTGTAGCTATTAGTACAGCATCTGGATCCCCCTGTAAATATTAGTATTGTCTCTGGATCCCCCTGTAAATATTAGTATTGTCTCTGGATCCCCCTGTAAATATTAGTATTGACTCTGGATCCCCCTGTAAATATTAGTATTGTCTCTGGATCCCCTGTAACTGTTAGTACCGTTCTTGGATCCCCTGTAAATACTAATACACTCCAAGGACCATGTAAAAAGAGGCACATGCCAGGAAACCTGCAGATACAGCCTCACTCCCAAGGACCCATTGTAAATGAAATCTCCCAGCCAGAAGACCTCCCTAAATATATTTGCTTCCCTGCATCACCCCTCCCCTCACCTAGAAATATCTCTCCCATCCCGGGCAGCAGCTGCATTTTTTGAGCTAGATATATACTTACCAGCAACTCCATGAACAGTGTAAAATTAATAACTGGATCCAGCGACTTCCCAGGAACACAGCGAGAAGCGGGTCAGGGAATGGGCAATACAGTCAAACATGGCTTATAAAATTAATAGCTGGATACAGAAACTTACCAGTGACACCGACAGCAGCGAGGAGGGGATAGTAGATTAATTGTATACCCTTAAGCACTAGATATATCCGATTCTCCAGTGGTATTGAATCATAGTGTTCACACAGAAATTGAAACATCCAGAATGGACTGTTGCAATCTATTGCTCTCAGATTCTGACCCATCGTTGTAACATTCCCATCTATTGCTCTCAGGAAGAAAGAAAGGTCGGAATCTGACTGATCGCTGTTGGTGCCGGAGGTAATGCTCTCACTGATGACTATCGGCTAACATGTTGAAATTAGTCACTTATTAATAGCAGGGAGAAACACTCCAGTGACACAATAAAGGTCCATGGAGACTGACATTAATTACAGTCACTGAACAAACACATTCACTTAAAAACTTAAGCCCAACACTTCTTATATCACAACATATATTTAACCAAATATAACACAGATGGAAAGCTCAAAGTTACGTGTATTATTTTAATTAATATTAGGAAGAACAGAAACTATGAGACCCACAGTCTGATAGCACTTCATTTACACATTGCAGATTATTTCCGAGTGAAATCCTGTAATTTCAGAGAGTTCTTACCCAGTCCTCAAGGGTTCGGTTTTTGTTCAGAGATGGAAACGGAACCATTGTACGTCTCAGTTTGGAGACCACCCTGCGAATGCTGGTGCAATCCTTGGATACCCCCTTAATATTGGAAAGTCTTTGGATCCTCTTGTAAATATTGGCACAGTCTCTGGATCTATCTGTAAATAATGGTACAGTGTTTGGAATCTACTGTAGATATTCGCACAGTCTATGGATTTCCCTGCAAATATTCCTATAGATTATGATAAAGGTTCTGGATACTTCCAAAAATATTGGTTCGCTTCCTGATTTCTTGACACTATCTGTGGACTGTCCAATTGTGTACACTGCCTGATACTGCTGTAAATAATGAATCACTCCCAAAGACCCCCTGTAAATGCTGACAAAGTCTGGTTACAGCTTGAATGTGTACAGTCGCTGGTAGCCCTGTAAATAGTGACTCAGTCCCACAGACCCCTGTAAATGCTGAAACAGTAAGGGGATTGTCTGAATGTACCAGTCCCTGGGACCTCTGTAAATATTGACTCATGCTCACAGAAACCTGTGCAAGGAAATGTCAAATATAAGTTGCCAAGAGCACCATGGAATAGTTGGCATATGTGATGAACTGCAAAGTTTACAAAATGCCGAGAAGAGGGGACGCGGGGATTAGTTTGGCAGTGTTCGGGTTCAAATAGATGTGGGATGGAAAATTATTGAGACTGGGTCAGCTGAGAAGGAATTGTAGTTTGACACAACAGTTAGCAGTTTCGCTCTGTTAACGGTCATGTGATATCATGGTATCATCGCATGGAAGAGGCCATTCAGCCCATCGTGCCTGTGCCAGTTCCTTGATGAAGCTAATCCAATTAATCCCACACCCCTGTACTTTTTTTTCTTTCAAATATTTATCCAATTCCCTTTTGAAAGTTATTATTGAATCTGCTTCCACCGCCCTTTCAGGCAGCGCATTCCAGATCAGAACAACTCGCTGCGTCAAAAAAATGTTTCCTCATCTCCTCTCGCTCTTTTACCGATCACCTTAAATTTGTGTCCTCTGGTTACCGACCCTTCTGCCACTGGAAACAGTTTCTCCTTATTTACTCTATCAAAACCCCTTCATGATTTTGAACACCTCGATTAAATCTCCCCTTAACCTTCTCTGCTCTAAGGAGAACAATCCCAGCTTCTCCAGTCTCTCCATATAAGTGAAGTCCCTCATCCCTGGTACCATTCTAGTAAATCACTTCTGAACCCTCTCTAAAGCCTTCACATCCTTCCTCAAGTGTGGTGCCCAGAATTGGACACAATACTCCAGCTGAGGCCTAACCAGTGTTATATATAGGGTTTAGTATAACTTCCTTGCTTTTATACTCTATACCTCTATTAATAAAGCCCAGGATCCCATGTGCTTTTTTAACAGCCTTCTCAACTTGTCCTGCCACCTTCAATGATTTGTGTACATGCATCCCCAGGTCTCTCTGTTCATGCACCCCCTTTAAAATTGTACCATTTAGATTACATTGCCTCCCCTCATTCTTCCTACCAAAATGAATCACTTCACACTTCTCTGAGTTAAATTCTATCTGCCATGTGTCTGCCTATTTCACCAGCCTGTCTCTGTTCCCCTGAAGTCTGTTACCATTCTCCACATTGTTTACTACATTCCCAGGTTTTGTGGCATCTGCAAACTTTGAAATTATACCCTGAATCCCAAGTCCAGGTCTTTAATATATATCAAAAAGAGCAGTGGTTCCAATACCAACCCCTGGGGAACACCACTGTATACTTCCCTCCAGTCTGAAAAACAACCTTTCACCACTACTCTCTGCTTTCTGTCCCGTAGCCAATATTATATCCACACTACCACTGTCACTTTAATCCCATGGGCTTTAATTTTGCTAACAAGTCTATTATGTGGTACTTTATCAAATGCCTTTTGAAAGTCCATATACACAACATCAACCAGACTCCCCTCATCAACCCTCTCCGTTACTTCATCAAATATCTCAATCAAGTTAGTGAGACACGATTTTCCTTCAACTAATCCGTGCTGACTTCCATTTATTGGCCCAGACTTTTCCAAGTGCCAATTAATTTTGTCCCAGATTATTGTCTCTAAAAGTTTCCCCACCACCGACATTAGGCTGACCGGCCTGTAATTGCCGGGTTTATCCCTCTCCCCTTTTTGAAGAGGGGTGTTATATTTGCAATCCTCCAGTCCTCTGGCACCGCCCCCATATCGAAGGAGGATTGGAAGATTGTGGCCAGAGCCTCCGGAATTTCCACCCTTACTCCCCTCAGTAACCGAGGATGCCTCCCATCAGGACCGGGTGACTTTTCCACTTCCAGTACTGTCAACCTTTTAAGTACCTCCTCTTTATCTATTATTCTCCTATCCAATATCGCGACTGCCTCCTCTTTCACTGTTACAATGGTTTTCATTTATTGCCTCAGCCATGCCCTCTGCCCCACAAGAAGATTGTCCATAAAGGGCAAAAGGGTAACTAGGGAGAGAGTAGGGCCTCTTAAGCATCAACAAGGTCATCTATGTGCGGAACCACAAGAGATGGGTGAGATCCTGAATGAATATTTCACATCGGTATTTACGGTTGAGAAAGGCATGGATGTTAGGGAACTTGGGGAAATAAATAGTGATGTCTTGAGGAGTGTACATATTACAGAGAGGGAGGTGCTGGAAGTCTTAACGCGCATCAAGGTAGATAAATCTCCGGGACCTGATGAAATGTATCCCAGGACGTTATGGGAGGTTAGGGAGGAAATTGCGGGTCCCCTAGCAGAGATATTTGAATCAATCACCGCTACAGGTGAGGTGCCTGAAGATTGGAGGGTAGCAAATGTTGTGCCTTTGTTTAAGAAGGGCGGCAGGGAAAAGCCTGGGAACTACAGACCAGTGAGCCTGACATCTGTAGTGGGTAAGTTGATAGAGGGTATTCTGAGGGACAGGATCTACAGGCATTTGGAGAGGCAGGCAGTCAGCATGGTTTTGTGAGAGGAAAATCATGTCTCACGAATTTGATTGAGTTTTTTGAAGGGGTAACCAAGAAGATAGATGAGGGCTGTGCAGTAGACGTGGTCTACATGGACTTCAGCAAAGCATTTGACAAGGTACCGCATGGTAGGTTGTTACATAAGGTTAAATCTCATGGGATCCAAGGTGAGGCAGCCAATTGGATACAAAATTGGCTTGACGACAGAAGACAGAGGGTGGTTGTAGAGGGTTGTTTTTCAAACTGGATGCCTGTGTCCAGCGGTGTGCCTCAGGGATCGGTGCTGGGTCCGCTGTTATTTGTTATTTATATTAATGATTTGGATGAGAATTTAGGAGGCATGGTTAGTAAGTTTGCAGATGACACCAAGATTGGTGGCATTGTGGACAGTGAAGAAGGTTATCTGGGATTGCAACGGGATCTTGATCAATTGGGCCAGTGGGCCGATGAATGGCAGATGGAGTTTAATTTAGATAAATGTGAGGTGATGCATTTTGGTAGATCGAATCGGGCCAGGACCTACTCCGTTAATGGTAGGGCGTTGGGGAGAGTTATAGAACAAAGAGATCTAGGAGTACAGATTCATAGCTCCTTGAAAGTGGAGTCACAGGTGGATAGGGTGGTGAAGAAGGCATTCGGCATGCTTGGTTTCATTGGTCAGAACATTGAATGCAGGAGTTGGGATGTCTTGTTGAAGTTGTACAGGGCATTGGTGAGGCCACACTTGGACTACTGTGTACAGTTCTGGTCACCCTATTATAGAAAGGATATTATTAAACTAGAAAGAGTGCAGAAAAGATTTACTAGGATGCTACCGGGACTTGATGGTTTGACTTACAGGGAGAGGTTAGACAGACTGGGACTTTTTTCCCTGGATAGTAGGAGGTTAAGGGGTGATCTTATAGAAGTCTATAAAATAATGAGGGGCATAGATAAGGTCGATAGTCAAAATCTTTTCCCAATGGTAGGGGAGTCTATAACGAGGGGGCATAGATTTAAGGTGAGAGGGGAGAGATACAAAAGGGTCCAGAGGGTCAATTGTTTCACTCAAAGGGCGGTGAGTGTCTGGAACGAGCTGCCAGAGGCAGTAGTAGAGGCGGGTACAATTTTGTCTTTTAAAAAGCATTTGGACAGTTACATGGGTAAGATGGGTATAGAGGGATATGGGCCAAGTGCAGGCAATTGGGACTAGCTTAGTGGTATAAACTGGGCGACATGGACATGTTGGGCCGAAGGGCCTGTTTCCATGTTGTAACTTCTATGATTCTATGATTCTATGTTTTGTCCCTAATCGCCCCCACCCTTCCTTTGACTACCCTTTCACTATTTATATGGTGATAAGAGACTTTTGGGTTGCCTTTTATGTCAGCTGCATATCTATTCTCGTACTCTTTCTTTGCCCCTCTTATTCTCTTTTTTCGATCGCCTCTGTACTTTCTGTATTCAGCCTGGTTCTCTACTGTATTATCAACCTTACATTTGTCATACGCCTCTTTTTTATGTTTGATTTTAATCTATATCTTTAGTCATCCAGGGAGCTGTGGCTTTGGATGTCCTTTCCTTTCCCCCTTGTGGGAATGTGTCTGCTCTGTACCCGAACAAGCTCCTCCTTGAAGACCTCCCATTGTTCAATTATTGTTTTGACCACCAATTGTTGACTCCAATCCACCTGGGGAAGATCCCTTTTTAACTCCCTGAAATTACCCCTCCTCCAGCTAAGTATTTTTATGCTTGATTGTTCCTTGTCATTTTCCATAACTATTCTAAACCTAATGATATTGTGATCACTGTTCCCCAAATGCTCCACCATTGAAACATGCTCCATTTGCCCCACTTCATTGCCCAGAACGAGCTCCAGCACTGCTTCCTTCCTCGTTGGGCTGGAAACACACTGATCAAGAAAGATCCCTTCCACACATTTCATGAATTCCTCCCCCTCATTGCCCTTCACACTTTTACTGTCCCAGTCTATATTGGGATAATTAAAGTCCCCCCTTATCACCACTCTATAGTTCTTGCATTTTTCTGTAATTTGCCTGTAAATTTTCTCCTCTTTCTCCTTCCCACTATTTGGTGGCCTATCGTCCCCACCCAGTAGTGTAATAGTTCCTTTATTGTTCCTTAATTCAAACCCAATAGATTCTGTCTTTCACCCCTCAACTACACCATCCCTTTCCAGTGCTATAATAGTTTATTTGATCAAAACTGCCTCCCCTCCCCTTTCTTTCATAAATACCTTGTAGCCAGGAATATTAAGTACCCAATCATCTCCTTCTTTGAGCCAGGACTCTGTTATTCCCACTATATCATCGTCCCATGTGACGATTTGATCCTGCCGCTCACCAACCTTATTTACCAGGCTACGTGCATTTACACACATGCATTTCAAACTCATCTTAGATTGTCTCGCATTTCCCCTTGTCTGATCCCTCCCATTTCTGAACTATTCTTTTCTCTAGTGTTATTTGTCACCTCCAATCCTCTGATTCTCTTTTCTAATGTTTCATCCTGGTGCCCATCCCACTGCTAAATTAGTTTAAACCCTCCCCCACAGCAATAGTTAATCTTGCCGCGATGAAATTGGTCCCAGCCCTGTTGAGGTGCAACGCGAACCATTTGTACACATCCCTCCTGCCCTAAAACTTGTCCCAGTGCCCAAGGAATCTGAAACCCTCCCTCCTGCACCATTTTTCCAGCCATGCAGTCTTATCCTACGAATCCTATACTCACTGGCGCGTGGCACTGAGAGCAATCCAGAGATTAATACCTTTGAGGTCCTGCTTTTTAACTTCCTTCCCAGCTCCTGAAATTCTGACAGCAGGACCTCATTCCTTTTCCTTCCGATGTCGTTGATACCCACATGGACCACAACGTCTGGCTCTTTTTCTCCCTCTCCTCAAAATGTTCTGCAACCTTTGAATTATTACCATCTGTGGATCCCCTGTCACTATCAGTAGAGTATCGAGACACCCTGTAAATATTAGTACTGTTTCTAGAACCCATCTAAAAATTAGAACCGTCTCTCGATCCCTTGTAAATATTAGTACCATCTCTGGATCCCCTGTAAATATTAGAACCATCTCTGGATCCCCTGTAAATATTAGTACAGTCTCTGGATACCCTGTAAATATTAAGACGGTCTCCAGATCCCCTGTAAATATTGATGCCGTCTCTGGATCCCCTGTAAATATTAGAACCGCCTCGAGATGCCCTTTATATATTAGTACCGTCTCTGGATCCCCTGTAAATATTACGAGCGTCTCGGGATCCCCTGTAAATATTAGTACCGTCTCTGGATCCCTGTAAATATTAGTACAGTCTCTGGATCCCCTGTAAATATTAGAACCATCTCTAGATCCACTGCAAATATTACTACCATCTCTAGATCCCCTGTAAATATTAGCACCGTCTCTAGATCCCTGTAAATATTCATACCGTCTCTGGATCCCCTGCAAATATTACTACCGTCTCTAGATCCCCTGTAAATATTAGTACCATCTCTAGATCCCCTGTAAATATTCGCACCATCTCTAGATCCCCAGTAAATATTATACCATTTCTAGATCCCCTGTGAATATTAGCACCATCTCTGGATCCCCTGTCGATATTGGTACCATCTCTGGATCCCCTGTAAATATTAGCACCGTCTCTAGATCCCGTGTAAATATTAGTACCATCTCCGGATCCCCTGTAAATATTAGTGCCGTCTCTAGATCCCCTGTAAATATTAGTTCCATCTCTAGATTCCTAGTAAATATTAGTACCATATCTGGAAACCCTGTAAATATTAGTACCATCTCTGCATTCCCTGCAAATGTTCGTACCCTCTCTGGATCTCCTGGAAATATTAGTAGTGTCTCTGGATCCTCTGTTAATACTGAACCAACTATGGATCCCCTTTAAATATTGATATCGTATCTGGATCCGTCTGTATATATAACAGACTATGGAACACTGTAAATATTAATACAGTATCTAGATCACCTCTAAACATTCGTACCGTTTCTGGATCCCCTGTAAATATTCACACAGTCTCTGGACCTCCTGTAAATATTAATACTGCCTCTCGATCCTTGTAGCTATTAATACCATCTCTGGATCCCCCCGTTTGATCAATACCAACTCTGGATCCACTGTAAATATTAGTTAAGTCTCTGGAAACCCTGTAAGTATTAGCAACGTCTTTGGTTCCCCCTGTTACTATCAGTACTGTCTCCAGATCCACTGTAAATATTAGTACCATCTCTGCTTCCCCGGTAAATATTAGTAACTACTCTTGAATCCCCTGCAACTGTTACTACCCTCTCTGGATCCCCTGCAACTATTAGTACTTTATCTGGGTCCCCATATAAATGTTATCACCATCTCTAGATCCCCTGCATGTATTAATACCATCTCTGGATGCTCTGTAAATATAAGCACCATTTCTGGACCCCCTGTCAATATTCGTACCATTTCTGGACCCCCTGCAAATATTAGTATCATCTCTAGATTCCGTGCAAATATTAGAAACGTCTCTGGATCTCCCTGTAAATATTAGTACCATCTCTGGATCCGCGGTAAATATGAGTACTGTCGGTGGAACCCCTGCAAATATCATCAACATCTCTGGAGTCCACCTGTAACTATTAGTAATATCTCTGGATCACCTGTAAATATTAGTACTGTCTTTGGATCCCCTGTAAATATTACTACAGTCTCTGGATCCCCTGCATTTATTAATACTGTCTCTGGATCCCTGTAAATATTTGTACTGTCTCTGGATTCCTTGTAAATGTTTGTGTCATCTTTGGATCCCCTGCAACCATTAGTACTGTCTCTGGATCCCCTGTAATTATTAGTACTATCTCTGGATCCCCTGTAAATATTAGTACTGTCTCTGGATCCTCTGTAATTACTAGTACTGTCTCTGGATCCCTTTTAAATGTTAGTACCGTCTCTGGATCCCCTGTAAATATTGGTACAGTCTCTGGATCCAATGTAAATATTAGTACTGTCTCTGGATCCCCTGTAAATATTAGTACAGTCTCTGGATCCCCTGTAAATATTAGTACTGTCTCTGGATCCCTGTAAATATTAGTACAGTCTCTGGATACCCTGTAATTATTAGTACTGTCTCTGGATCCCCTGTTAGTAAGAGTACAGTCTCTGGATTAACAGTAAATATTAGGACTGACTCTAGATCCCTGGAAATATTAGTACTGCCCCTGGATCCCCTGTAAATATTCGTACAGTCTCAGGATCCCCTGTAAATATTAGTACTGTCTCTGGATCCCCTGTAAATATTAGTACCGTCTCTGGATCCCCTGCAAATATTAGTACTGTCTCTGGATCCCCTGTAAATATTTGTGCCGTCTCTGGATCTCTGTAAATATTAGTACCGTGTCTGGATCCCCTCTAAATATTAGTACCGTCTCTGGATCCTCTGTAAATATTTGTGTCGTCTTTGGATCCCCTGTAAACATTAGTACTGTTTCTGGATCCCCTGTAAATAATAGTACTGTCTCTGGATCCCCTGTAAATATTTGTGCCGTCTCTGGATCCCTGTAAATATTAGAACGGTGTCAGGATCCCCTGTAATTATTAGTACTGTCTCTGGATCACCTGTAAATATTAGTACTGACTTTGGATCCCCTGTAAATCTTTGTGTCGTCTTTGGATCCCCTGCAACCATTAGTACTGTTTCTGGATCCCCTGTAAATAATAGTACTGTCTCTGGATCCACTGTGAATATTAGTACAGTCTCTGGATCCCTGTAAATATTAGTACTGTCTCTGGATCCCTTTAAATATTAGTACAGTCTCTGGATCCCCTGTAATTATGAGTACTGTCTCTGGATTCCCTATAAATATTAGTATGGTCTCTGGATTCCCTGTAAATACTAGTACTGTCTCTGGATCCCTGTAAATATTAGTACTGTCTCTGGACCCCGGTAAATATTAGTACTGTCTCTGGATCCCTGTAAATATTAGTACTGTCTCTGGATCTCTGTAAATATTAGCACCGACACTGGATCCTGTGTAAATATTTGTGCCGTCCCTAGATCAACTGTCAATATTAGTAACGTCTCTGGATATCCTTCACATATTGGTGCGCTCTCCGGATCCCCTGTAAATGTTAGTACTGTCTCTGGATCCCTGTAAATATTAGTACCGTCTCTGGATCCCTGTAAATATTTGTGCCGTCTCTGGATCCCCTGTAAATATTTGTGCCGTCTCTGGATCACCTGTCAATATTAGAACCGACTCTGGATCCTGTTCAAATATTAGTACCGTCTCTGGATCCCCTGTAAATATTAGTACTGTCTCTAGATCCCTGTAAATATTAGTACTGTCTCTGGATATCTGTAAATATTAGCACCGACTCTGGATCCTGTGTAAATATTTGTGCCGTCCCTCGATCCACTGTAAATATTAGTAACGTCTCTGGATACCCTTTACATATTAGTACGCTCTCCGGATCCCCTGTAAATATTCATACTGTCTCTGGATCCCTGTAAATATTAGTACCGTCTCTGGATCCCCTGTAAATATTAGCGCCGTCTCTGGATATCCTGTAAATATTCGTACCGTCTCTGGATCCCTGTAAATATTTGTGCCGTCTCTGGATCCCCTGTAAATATTTGTGCTGTCTCTGGATCCCCTGTCAATATTAGTACCGTCACTGGATCCCCCGTAAATATTAATACCACCTCTGGATCCCTGTTAATATTAGTACCATCTCTGGATCCCCTGTAAATATTCGTACTGTCTCTGGATCCCCTGTAAATATTTTTGCCGTCCTTGGATCCCTGTAAATATTAGTACCGTGTCTGGATCTCCTGTAAATATTACTACCGTCTCTGGATCCCTGTAAATATTTGTACCGTCTCTGGATCCCTGTAAATATTTGTGCCGTCTCTGGATCAAATGTAAATATTGGTAACGACTCTGGATCCTGTGTAACTATTAGTACCGTCTCTGGATCCCATGTAAATATTAGCACTGACTCTGGATAATGTGTAAATATTAATACCATCTCTGGATCCCTGTAAATATTAGTACCATCTCTGGATCCCTGTAAATATTAGTACAGCCTCCGGATTCCCTGTAAATATTAGTACAGTCTCTGGATTCGCTGTAAATATTAGTTATGTCTCTGGATCCCTGTAAATATTAGTACTGTCTCTGGATCCTCTGTAAATATTAGTACCATCTCTGGATCCCTGTAAATATTTGTGCCGTCTCTGGATCCCCTGTAAATATTAGTAACGTCTCTGGATGCCCTTTAAATATCAGTACGCACTCCGGATACCCTGTAAATATTAGTACTGTCTCTGGATCCCTGTAAATATTATTACCGTCTTTGGATCCCCTCTATATATTAGTAACGTCTCTGGATCCCCTGTAAATATTTGTACCGTCTCTGGATCCCTGTAAATATTTGTGCCGTCTCTGGATCAAATATAAATATTAGCACCGACTCTGGATCCTGTGTAAATATTAGTTCCGTCTCTGGATCCCCTGTTATCATTCGTACTTTGTCTGGGTTCCTGTAAATATTTGTGCTCTTTCTGGATCCCTGTAAATATTAGTACCGTCACTGGATCCCCGGTACATATTAATACCATCTCTGGATCCCTGTAAATATTACTACTATCTCTGGATCCCTGTAAATATTAGTACTGTCTCTGGAACCCTGTAAATGTTAGTACAGTCTCTGGATCCCCTGTAGTTATTCGTACTGTCTCAGGGTTCCCTGTAAATACTAGTACTGTCTCTGCATCGCTGTAAATATTAGTAATGTCTCTGGATCCCTGTAAATATTAGAACCTACTCTGGATCCTGTGTAAATATTTATGCTGTCTCCAGATCCACTGTAAATATTAGTAACGTCTCTGGATCCCCTTTCAATCTTTGTAGCGTCTCTGGAACCCTGTAAATATTGGTACCATCTCTGGATCGCCTGTAAATATTAGTACCAACTCTGGATCCCTGTAAATATTTGTGCCGTCTCTGGATACCCTGTAATTATTAGTACGCTCTCCGGATCCCCTGTAAATATTATTACTGTATTTGGATCCCTGTAAATATTAGTGCCGTCTCTGGATCCCCTGTAAATACTGGTACCGTCCCTGGATCCCCTGTAAACATTAGTACCGTCTCTGGATCCCTGTAAATGTTTGAGCTGTCTCTGGATCCCCTGTAAATATTAGTACCGACTCTGGATCCTGTGTAAATATTAATACCATCCCTGGATCCCTGAAAATATTAGTACCATCTCTGGATCCATGTAAATATTAGTTCAGTCTCTGGATTCACTGTAAATATTAGTACAGTCTCTGGATTCGCTGTAAATATTAGTTATGTCTCTGGATCCCTGTAAATATTAGTACTGTCTCTGGATCTTTGTAAATATTGGTACTGTCTCTGTATCCCTGTAAATATTAGTACTGTCACTGGATCCCCTGTAATTATTAGTGCAGTCTCTGGATTCACTGTGATTATTACTACTGTCTCTGGATCCCCCTATAAAGATTGATATTGTCTCTGGGTCTCTTGCACATAACAGTAGAATCTCTGGAAACCCTGCAAATATTAATACTGTCTCTGGAGCCACTGTAAATATTGGTACCGTCTCTCGATCTCCTGTAAATATTAGTACCATCTCTGGATCCCCTGTAAATATTCGTACTGTCTCTGGATCCCCTGTAAATATTTTTGCCGTCCTTGGATCCCCGTAAATATTAGTACCGTGTCTGGATCCCCTGTAATTATTTATATCATCTCTGGATCCCTGTAAATAGTTGTGCCGTCTCTGGATCCCCTGTAAATATTAGTACTGTCTCTGGATCCCTGTAAATATTAGTACCGACTCTGGATCCTGTGTAAATATTTGTGCCGTCTCTCGATCCACTGTAATTATTAGTACCGTCTCTGGATCCCCTGTAAATATTAGTATTGTTTCTGGATCCCCTGTAAATATTAGTACCGTCTCTGGATCCCTTGTCAATCTTTGTGTCGTCTTTGTATCCCCTGTAAACATTAGTACAGTCTCTGGATCCCCTGTAATTATTAGTACTAGCTCTGGATCCCTTGTAAATATTAGTACAGTCTATGGTTCCCTGTAATTATTAGTACTGTCTCTGAATCACCTGTAAATATTAGTACAATCTCTGGATTCCCTGTAAATATTAGTACTGTCTCTGGATCCCTGCAAATATTTGTACCATCTCTGGATCCCCTGTAAATATCGACACTGCCTCTGGATCCCTGTAAATATTAGTACTGTCTCTGGATACACTGTAAATATTAGTACCGTCTCTGGATCCCTGTTAATATTTGTGCTGTCTCTGGAAACCCGGTAAATATTAATACCGTCACTGGATCCCCTGTAAATATTACGACCGTCTCTGTATCCCCTGTAAATATTAGTACTGTCTATGGATCCCCTGTAAATATTAATACCTTCTCTGGATCCCTGTAAATATTAGTACCATCTCTGCATCTCCTGTAATTATTAGTCCTGTCTCTGGATCCCCTGTTAATATTAGTACCGTCTTTGGATCCCCTGTTAATATTAGTACCGTCTCTGGATCACCTGCTGATATTATTACCGACTCTAGATCCCCTGTAAATATTATTTCTGTCTCTGGATCCCTGTAAATATTAGTACCGCCTCTGGATCCCCTGTAAATACTTGTACCGTCCCTGGATCCCCTGTAAACATTTGTACCGTCTCTGGATCCCTGTAAATGTTTTTGCCGTCTCTGGATCCCCTGTAAATATTAGTAACGACTCTGGATCCTGTGTAAATATTAATACCATCTCTGGATCCCTGAAAATATTAGTACAGTCTCTGGATTCACTGTAAATATTAGTACAGTCTCTGGATTCGCTGTAAATTTTAGTACTGTCTCTGGATCCCTGTAAATATTAGGACAGTCTCTGGATCCCCTGTAATAATTATCACAGTCTCTGGATTCCATGTAAGTATTAGTACTGTCTCTGGATTCCCTGTAAATACGAGTAATGTCTCTGCATCCCTGTAAATATAAGTACTGTCTCTTGATCTTTGTAAATATTCGTACTGTCTCTGTATCCCTGTAAATATTAGTACTGTCACTGGATCCCCTGTAAATATTAGGACCGTCTTTGGATCCCCTGTTAATATTAATACCATCTCTGGATCCGCTGTAAATATTAGTACCGTCTCTGGATCCCCTGTAAATACTAGTACTTTCTGTTGACCCCCCTTTAAGGATTAGAAGCATCTCTGGATCGCCCTGTTAATATTAATGCAGTCTCTGGACCACCTGTAAATGGAGAGAAGTCGGGAGGGATGTGGTCGAGGAGGCGAGCAATGAGGGAGAGGAGGGGACGAGTGGCAGAGAGGAAGGGAGGAATGGGGATAGGAGGAGTGGACCAGGACAAGAAGTGAATTACAGGGGAGAGGAGGTTAGGAATGGGCAGAGGAGGGGAGGAATGGAGAGAGGAGGGGAGGAATGGGCAGAGGAGGGGAGGAATGGAGAGACGAGGTGAGGAACGGGGACAGGAGGCGAGGAACGGGGAGAGGAGGGGAGGAACAGGGGGAGTGGAGTGGAGGAACAGGGGGAGAGGAGCAATGAGGGACAGGAGTGGAGGAATGAGTGAGTGCAGGGAGGAACGGGGGAGATGAAGGGTCAATGGGAAAAGTAGAGAGGAATGGGGAGAGTAGGAAAGGATCATGAGAGGAGAGGAGTAATGGGTTTAGGTGGGGAAGAATGGATAGGAGGAATGGGGACAGAAGGAGCGGAATGGGGGAGAGGAGGGGTTCCCCCTGTAAATATTAGCACCGTCTCTGGATCCCCTGTAAATATTTGTGCCGTCTCTGGATCCCCTGTAAATATTTGTGCCGTCTCTGGATCCCTGTAAATATTTGTGCCGTTTCTGGATCCCCTGTAAATATTTGGAACGTCTCTGGATCCCCTCTAAATATTAGTACTGTCTATGGATCCCCTGTAAATATTAATACCGTCTCTGGATCCCCTGTAAATATTAGTACCGTCTCTGGATCACCTGTAAATATTAGTAGCATCTCTGCAGTCCACCTGTAACTATTGGTAATGTCTCTGGATCACCCTCTAACTATAAGGAATTACTCTCGGTACTCTATCAATGTTAGTACCGTCTCTGGAGCCCTTCTAAATATTTGTACCCTCTCTGGATTACCCTGTAACCATTAGTACCATTTCTGGGCCTGCTGCAAAAATTAATACCGTCCCTAGATCCCTTTTGAATTGAAGCACTGCTTTTGTATTCTCTGCAAATATTAGCACATTACCTGGATCCCCATGTATATATTAGTACCATCTTTGCTTCCCCGGTAAATATTAGTAACTACTCTGGAATCCCCTGCAACTGTTAGTACCCTATCTGCATCCCCTGCAACTATTAGTACTTTATCTGGGTCCCCATGTAAATGTTAGCACCATCTCTAGATCCCCTGCATGTATTAATACCATCTCTGGATGCTCTGTAAATATTAGTACCATTTCGGGACCCCCTGTCAATATTAGGACCATTTCTGGACCCCTTGCAAATATTAGTATCATCTCTCGATTCCTTGTAAATATTAGTAACGTCTCTGGATCGTCCTGTAAATATTAGTCCCATCTCTGGACCCTCGGTAAATATTAGTACTGTCGCTGGATCCCCTGCAAATATCATCAACATCTCTGGAGTCCACCTGTAACTATTAGTACTATCTCTGGATCATCCTTATACCATTAGTAATTTCTCTGGATCTACTTTAAATATTGGTGCTGTATCTAGATCCCTTGTAAATATTAGTTACATCTCTGGATCCCCACTGTAGCTATTAGTACTGACTCTGGATCCCCCTGATACTCTTCGTAATTTCTCCGGGTACTTGGTACATATTGGTACCGTCTCTGGATTCACTGTGAATATTTGAACCGTCTCTGAATACCATGAAAAAATTAGCACTGTTTCTGTATCCCCTGTAAATATTAGACTGTCTCAGGATCCACTGTAAATGTCAGACCGTCTCTAGATCCTTTGTAAATATTAGAACCGTCTCTAGATCCCCTGTAAATATCAGTGCCGTTTCTGGCTCCCCTGTAAATATTAGTGCCGTCTCTGGATCCCCTGTAAATATTAGCACCATCTCTGGATCCCCCTATAACGATTGATATTGACTCTGGATCCCTTGCAAATAATAGAGGAATCTCTGGAAACCCTGTAAATATTAATACTGTCTCTGGATCCGCTGTAAATATTAATACCGTCTCTGGATCCCCTGTAAATATTAGTACCGTCTCTGGATCCCCTGTAAATATTAGTGCTGTCTCTGGATCACCTGTAATATTAGTACTGTCTCTGGATCACCTGTAAATATTAGTACTGTCCTTGGATCCCTTGTAAATATTAGTACTGTCTCTGGATCCCCTGTAAATATTAATACAGTCTCTGGATCTCCTGCAATTATTCGTACTCTCTCTGGATCCCCAGTAAACATTAGTACAGTCTCTGGATTCCCTATAAATATTAGTACTGTCTTTGGATACCCTGTAAATATTAATACAGTCTCTGGATCCCCTGTAATTATTAGTGCTGTCTCTGGTTTCCCTGTAATTATTCGTACTGTTTCTGGATCCCTATAAAAATTAGTACTGTCTCTGGATCCCCTGTAAATATTTGTACCGTCACTGGATCCTCTTTAAATATTAGTACTATCTCTGGATTCCCTGTAAATATTAGTACTGTCTCTGGATCCCCTCTAAATATTAGTACAGTCTCTGGATTCCCTGTAAATATTAGTACTGTCCCTAGATCCCCTGAAAATATGAGTGCCGTCTCTGGAACCCCTGGAAATACTGGTAAAGTCTCTGGAAGCCCTGTAAATATTAGTACCGTCTCCGGATCCCCTGTAAATATTAGTACCGTCTCTTGATCCACTGTAGCTATTAGTACCGTCTCTGGAGCCACTGTAATTATTAGCACCGTCTCTGTATCCCCCTATTAATATTGATATTTTCTGTGGGTCTCTTGTAAATTATAGTGTGATCTCTGGAAACCCTGCAAATTTAAATACTGTCTCTGGATACACTGTAAATATTAGTACCGTCTCTGGATCCCCTGTAAATATTTTTGCCGTCCCTGGATCCCTGTAAATATTAGTACTGTCTATGGATCCCCTGTAAATATTAATACCTTCTCTGGATCCCTGTAAATATTAGTACCATCTCTGCATCCCCTGTAAATATTAGTACTTTCTCTGGATCCCCTGTAAATATTAGTACCGTCTTTGGATCCCCTGTTAATATTAATACCATCTCTGGATCCGCTGTAAATATTAGTACTGTCTCTGGAAGCCCTGTAAATATTAGAACCGTCATTGGAACCCGTTAATATTAGTACCGTCTCTAGATCCCCTGTAAATATTAGTACCGTCTCTGGATCCCCTGTAAATACTAGTACTTTCTGTTGACACCCCTTCAAAGATTAGAAGCATCTCTGGATCGCCCTGTTAATATTAATGCAGTCTCTGGACCACCTGTAAATGGAGAGAAGTCGGGAGGGATGTGGTGGAGGAGGCGAGCAATGAGGGAGAGGAGGGGACGAGTGGCAGAGAGGAAGGGAGGAATGGGGGTAGGAGGAGTGGACCAGGAGAAGAAGTGAATTACAGGGGAGAGGAGGTTAGGAATGGGCAGAGGAGGGGAGGAATGGGCAGAGGAGGGGAGGAATGGAGAGAGGAGGGGAGGATTGGGGAGAGGAGGGGAGGAATGGGGAGAGGAGAGGGAGAGACGAGGTGTGGAACGGGGACAGGTAGGCGAGGAACGGGGAGAAGAGGTGAGGAATGTGGCGAGGAGGGGCGGAACGGGACAAGGAGGCGAGGAACGGGACGAGGAGGCGCGGAACAGGGAGAGGAGGGGAGGAACAGGGGGAGAGGAGTGGAGAAACATGGGGAGAGGAGGGGAGGAACGGGGGAGAGGAGTAGAGGAACAGGGGGAGAGGAGCAATGAGGGACAGGAGTCGAGGAATGAGTGAGTGCAGGGAGGAACGGGGGAGATGAAGGTTCAATGGGAAAAGTCGAGAGGAATGGGGAGAGTAGGAGAGGATCATCAGAGGAGAGGAGTAATGGGTTGAGGTGGGGAAGAATGGATAGGAGGAATGGGGACAGAAGGAGAGGAATGGGGGAGAGGAGGGGATCCCCCTGTAAATATTAGTACCGTCTCTGGATCCCCTGTATATATTTGTGCCGTCTCTGGATCCCCTGTAAATATTTGTGCCGTCTCTGGATCCCTGTAAATATTTGTGCCGTTTCTGGATCCCCTGTGAATATTTGTAACGTCTCTGGATCCCCTGTAAATATTAGTCCTGTCTATGGATCCCCTGTAAATATTAATACCGTCTCTGGATCCCCTGTAAATATTAGTACCGTCTCTGGATCACCTGTAATTATTAAAGCATCTCTGCAGTCCACCTGTAACTATTGGTAATGTCTCAGGATCACCCTCTAACTATAAGGAATTACTCTCGGTACTCTATCAATGTTAGTACCGTCTCTGGATCCCTTCTAAATATTTGGACCCTCTCTGGATCAACCTGTAACCATGAGTACCATTTCTGGGCCTGCTGCAAAAATTAATACCGTCCCTAGATCCTTTTTGAATTGAAGCACTGCTTTTGTATTCTCTGCAAATATTAGCACATTACCTGGATCCCCATGTATATATGAGTACCATCTTTGCTTCCCCGGTAAATATTAGTAACTACTCTGGAATCCCCTGCAACTGTTAGTACCCTATCTGCATCCCCTGCAACTATTAGTACTTTATCTGGGTCCCCATGTAAATGTTAGCACCATCTCTAGATCCCCTGCATGTATTAATACCATCTCTGGATGCTCTGTAAATATTAGTACCATTTCTGGACCCCCTGTCAATATTAGGACCATTTCTGGACCCCCTGCAAATATTAGTATCATCTCTAGATTCCTTGTAAATATTAGTAACGTCTCTGGATCGCCCTGTAAATATTAGTACCATCTCTGGATCCTCGGTAAATATTAGTACTGTCGCTGGATTCCCTGCAAATATCATCAACATCTCTGGAGTCCACCTGTAACTATTAGTACTAGCTCTGGATCACCCTGATACCATTAGTAATTTCTCCTGATCTACTTTAAATATTGGTACTGTATCGATATCCCTTGTAAATATTACTCACATCTCTGGATCCCCACTGTAGCTATTAGTACTGACTCTGGATCCCCCTGATACTATTAGTAATTTCTCCGGGTACTCGGTACATATTGGTACCGTCTCTGGATTCACTGTGAATATTTGAACCGTCTCTGAATACCATGAAAAAATTAGTGTTGTTTCTGGATCTCCTGTAAATATTAGACTGTCGCGCGATCCTCTGTAAATGTCAGACCGTCTCTAGATCCTTTGTAAATATCAGACCGTCTCTAGATCCTTTGTATATATTAGAACCGTCTCTGGATCCCCTGTAAATATCAGTGCCGTCTCTGGATCCCCTGTAAATATTAGTGCCGTCTCTGGATCCCCTGTAAATATTAGTGCCGTCTCTGGATCCCCTGTAAATATTAGCACCATATCTGGATCCCCCTGTAACGATTGATATTGCCTCTGGATCCCTTGCAAATAATAGTGGAATCTCTGGAAACCCTGCAAATATTAATACTGTCTCTGGATACGCTGTAATTATTAGTATCGTCTCTGGATCCCCTGTAAATATTAGTACCGTCTATGGATCCCCTGTAAATATTAGTACTGTCTCTGGATCACCTGTAAATATTAGTACTGTCTCTGGATCCCCTGTAAATATTAGTACTGTCTCTGGATACCCTGTAAATAATAGTACTGTCTCTGGATCCCCTGTAAGTATTAGTACAGTCTCTGGATCACCTGTAATTATTAGTGCTGTCTATGGATCCCCTATAAATATTAGCACTGTCTCTGGATTTCCTGTAATTATTAGTACTGTCTCTGGATCCCTATAAAAATTAGTACTGTCTCTGGATCCCCTGTAAATATTAGTACCGTCACTGGATCCCCTTTAAATATTAGTACCGTCTCTGGATTCCCTGTAAATATTAGAACTGTCTCTGGATCCCCTGTAAATATTGATACCGTCTATGGATCCCCTGTAAATATTAGTACTGTCTCTGGATCCCCTGTAAATATTGATAACGTCTATGGATCTCCTGTAAATATTAGTACGGTCTCTGGATCACCTGTACATATTAGTACTGTCTCTGGATCCCCTGTAAATATTAGTACTGTCTCTGCATCCCCTGTAAATATTAGTACAGTCTCTGGATCACCTGTAATTATTAGTGCTGTCGATGGATCCCCTATAAATATTAGTACTGTCTCTGGATTCCCTGTAATTATTGGTACTGTCTCTGGATCCCTATAAAAATTAGTACTGTCTCTGGATCCCCTGTAAATATTAGTACCGTCACTGGATCCCCTTTAAATATTAGTACCGTCTCTGGATTCCCTGTAAATATTAGTACTGTCTCTGGATCCCCTGTAAATATTAGTACAGTCTCTGGATTCCCTGTAAATATTGGTACCGTCTCTGGATCCCCTGAAAATATTAGTGCCGTCTCTGGAAATATTGGTACATTCTCTGGAAGCCCTGTAAATATTAGTACCGTCTCTGGATCCCCTGTAAATATTAGTACCGTCTCTTGATCCACTGTCGATATTCTTACCGTCTCTGGATCCCCTGGAATTATTAGCACCGTCTCTGTATCCCCCTATTAATATTGATATTGTCTGTGGGTCTCTTGTAAATTATAGTGTGATCTCTGGAAACCCTGCAAATTTAAATACTGTCTCTGGATACACTGCAAATATTAGTACCGTATCTGGATCCCCTGTAAATATTTTTGCCGTCCCTGGAAGCCCTGTAAATATTAGTACCGTCTCTGGATCCCCTGTAGATATTAGTACCGTCTTTGGATCCCCTGTAAATATTTGCAGCGTCTCTGGATCCCCCATAACGATTGATATTGCCTCTGGGTCTCGTGCAAATAATAGTGGAATGTCTGGAAACCCTGCAAATATTATTACTGTCTCTGGATCCACTGTAAATATTAGTACCGTCTCTGGACCCCCTGTAAATATTAGGACCGTCTCTGGATCCCCTGTAAATATTAGTACTATCTCTGGATCCCCTGTAAATATTAGTAACGTCACTGGATCCCCTGTAAATATTAGAACTGTCTCTGGATCCCCTGTTAATTTGTGTACTGTCCTTGGATCCACTGTAATTATTAGTTCTGTCTCTGGATCCCCTGTAAATAGTAGCACAGTCTCTGGATTCCATCTAATAATTAGTACTTTCTCTGGATCCCCTGTAAACATTAGTACAGTCTCTGGATCCCCTGTAATTATTTGTACTGTCTCTGGATCCCTGTAAATATTAGTAGTGTCACTGGATCCCCTGTAAATATTTTTGCCGTCTCTGGATCTCTGTAAATATTACGACCGTCTCTGATTCCCTTTAAATATTAGTACTGTCTCTGGATCCCCTGTAAATATTAGTTCCGTCTTTGGATCCCCTGTTAATATTAGAACTGTCTCTGGATCCCCTGTAAATAATAGTACTTTCTGTTGACACCCGTTTAAAAATTAGAAGCATCTCTGGATCGCCCTGTTAATATTAATGCAGTCTCTGGACCACCTGTAAATGGAGAGAAGTCGGGAGGGATGTGGTCGAGGAGGCGAGCAATGAGGGAGAGGAGGGGACGAGTGGCAGAGAGGAAGGGAGGAATGGGGATAGGAGGAGAGGACCTGGAGAAGAAGTGTATTCCAGGTGAGAGGAGGTTAGGAATGGGCAGAGGAGGGGAGGAATGGAGAGAGGAGGGGAGGAATGGGCAGAGGAGGGGAGGAATGGAGAGAGGAGGGGAGGATTGGGGAGAGGAGAGGAGGAATGGGGAGAGGAGAGGGAGAGACGAGGTGAGGAACGGGGACAGGAGGCGAGGAACGGGGAGAGGAGGGGCGGAACAGGGAGAGGAGGGGAGGAAAAGGGGGAGAGGAGTGGAGGAACATGGGGAGAGGAGGGGAGGAACGGGGGAGAGGAGTGGAGGAACAGGGGGAGAGGAGCAATGAGGGACAGGAGTGGAGGAATGAGTGAGTGCAGGGAGGAACGCGGGAGATGAAGGGTCAATGGGAAAAGTAGAGAGAAATGGGGAGAGTAGGAGAGGATCATGAGAGGAGAGGATTAATGGGTTTAGGTGGGGAAGAATGGATAGGAGGAATGGGGACAGAAGGAGCGGAATGGGGGAGAGGAGGGGATCCCCCTGTAAATATTAGCACCGTATCTGGATCCCCTGTAAATATTTGTGCCGTCTCTGGATCCCCTGTAAATATTTGTGCCGTCACTGGATCCCCTTTAAATATTAGTACCGTCTCTGGATTCCCTGCAAATATTAGTACTGTCTCTGGATCCCCTGTAAATATTAGTACCGTCTCTTGATCCACTGTCGATATTAGTACCGTCTCTGGATCCCCTGTAATTATTAGCACCGTCTCTGTATCCCCCTATTAATATTGATATTGTCTGTTGGTCTCTTGTAAATTATAGTGTGATCTCTGGAAACCCTGCAAATTTAAATACTGTCTCTGGATACACTGCAAATATTAGTACCGTCTCTGGATCCCCTGTAAATATTTTTGTCTTCCCTGGATCCCTGTAAATATTAGTACCGTCTCTGGATACCCTGCAAATATTAGTACCGTCACTGGATCCCCTGTAAATATTAGTACTGTCTCTGGATCCCCTGTAATATTGGTACCGTCTCTGGAAGCCCTGTAAATATTGTACCGTCTCTGGATCCCCTGTAGATATTAGTACTGTCTCTGGATCTCCTGTAAATATTTGCAGCGTCTCTGGATCCCCCATAACGATTGATATTGCCTCTGGGTCTCGTGCAAATAATAGTGGAATCTCTGGAGACCCTGCAAATGTTATTACTGCCTCTGGATCCACTGTAAATATTAGTACCGTCTCTGGACCCCCTGTAAATATTAGGACCGTCTCTGGATCCCCTGTAAATATTAGTACTATCTCTAGATCCCCTGTAAATATTAGTACCGTCACTGGATCCCCTGTAAATATTAGAACTGTCTCTGGATCCCCTGTTAATTTGTGTACTGTCCTTGGATCCACTGTAATTATTAGTACTGTCTCTCGATCCCCTGTAAATAGTAGCACAGTCTCTGGATTCCTCTACTAATTAGTACTTTCTCTGGATCCCCTGTAATTATTGGTACTGTCTCTGGATCCCTGTAAATATTAGTACTGTCTCTGCATCCCCTCGAATGATTAGTACTGTCTCTGGATCCCTGTAATTATTAGTACTGTCACTGGATCCCCTGTAAATATTTTTGCCGTCCCTGTATCCCTGTAAATATTAGTACCGTCTCTGGATACCCTGTAAATATTAGTACCATCACTGGATCCCCTGTAAATATTAGGACTGTCTCTGGATCCCCTGTAATATTGGTACCGTCTCTGGAAGCCCTGTAAATATTAGTACCGTCTCTGGATCCCCTGTAGATATTAGTACCGTATCTGGATCCCCTGTAAATATTAGTACCGTCAATGGATCCCCTGTAAATATTAGAACTGTCTCTGGATCCCCTGTTAATTTGTGTACTGTCCTTGGATCCACTGTAATTATTAGTACTGTCTCTGGATCCCCTGGAAATAGTAGTACAGTCTCTGGATTCCATCTAATAATTAGTACTTTCTCTGGATCCCCTGTAAACATTAGTACAGTCTCTGGATCCCCTGTAATTATTAGTACTGTCTCTGGATCCCCTGTAATTATTAATACTATCTCTGGATCACCCTGATACGATTAGTAATTTCTTTGGATCTGCTTTAAATATTGGTACTGTATCTAAATCCCTTGTAAATATTAGTTACATCTCTGGATCCCCACTGTCGCTATTAGTACTGATTCTGGATCCCCCTGATACTGTTAGTAATTTCTCCGGGTACTCGGTATATATTGGTACCGTCTCTGGATTCACTGTGAATATTTGAACCGTCTCTGAATAACATGAAAAAATTAGTACTGTTTCTGGATCGCCTGTAAATATTAGACTGTCTCAGGATCCCCTGTAAATGTCAGACCGTCTCTAGATCCTTTGTAAATATCAGACCGTCTCTATATCCTTCGTAAATATCAGAACGTCTCTAGATCCTTTGTAAATATTAGAACCGTCTCTGGATCCCCTGTAAATATCAGTGCCGTCTCTGGATCCCCTGTATATATTAGTGCCGTCTCTGGATCCCCTGTATATATTAGTGCCGTCTCTGTATCCCCTGTCAATATTAGCACCATCTCTGGATCCCCCTATAACGATTGATATTGCCTCTGGATCCCTTGCAAATAATACTGGAATCTCTGGAAACCCTGCAAATATTAATACTGTCTCTGGATCCGATGTAATTATTAGTACCGTCTCTGGATCCCCTGTAAATATTAGTACCGTCTCTGGATCCCCTGTAAATATTAGTACCGTCTCTGGATCCCCTGTAAATATTAATACTGTCTCTGGATCACCTGCAAATATTAGTACTGTCTCTGGATCCCCTGTAAATATTAGTACTATCCTTGGATCCCCTGTAAATATTAGTACTGTCTCTGGATCCCCTGTAAATATTAATACAGTCTCTGGATCTCCTGTAATTATCCGTACTCTCTCTGGATCCGCCGTAAACATTAGTACAGTCTCTGGATTCCCTGTAAATATTAGTACTGTCTCTGGATACCCTGTAAATATTAGTACAGTCTCTGGATCCACTGTAAATATTAGTACTGTCTCTGCATTCCCTGTAATTATTAGTACTGTCTCTGGATCCCTATAAAAATTAGTACTGTCTCTGG
This sequence comes from Heptranchias perlo, assembly GCF_035084215.1. Taxonomy (NCBI): domain Eukaryota; kingdom Metazoa; phylum Chordata; class Chondrichthyes; order Hexanchiformes; family Hexanchidae; genus Heptranchias; species Heptranchias perlo. The sequence continues at coordinate 1,109,717 of NW_027139918.1, read as the reverse complement.
ATCCCCTGTAATTATTAGTACTGTCTCTGGATCCCGATAAAAATTAGTACTGTCTCTGGATCCCGTGTAATTATTAGTACCGTCACTGGATCCCCTTTAAATATTAGTCCCGTCTCTGGATTCCCTGTAAATATTAGTACTGTCTCTGGATCCCCTGTAAATATTAGTGCAGTCTCTGGATTCCCTGTAAATATTAGTACTGTCCCGAGATCCCCTGTAAATATTAGTGCCGTTTCTGGATCCCCTGTAAATATTGCTACCGTCTCTGGATCCCCTGAAAATATTAGTACCGTCTCTTGATCCCCTGTCGATATTAGTACCGTCAATGGATCCCCTGTAATTATTAGCACCGTCTCTCTAACCCCCTATTAATATTGATATTGTCTGTGGGTCTCTTGTAAATTATAGTGTGATCTCTGGAAACCCTGCAAATAATTTAAATACTGTCTCTGGATAAACTGTAAATATTAGTACGGTCTCTGGATCCCCTGTAAATATTGGTACCGTCTCTGGAAGCCCTGTAAATATTTGTACCGTCTCTGGATTCTCTGTAGATATTAGTACCGTCTCCGGATCCCCTGTAAATATTTGCACCGTCTCTGGATCCCCCATAACGATTGATATTGCCTCTGGGTCTCGTGCAATTAATCGTGGAATCTCTGGAAACCCTGCAATTATTAATACTGTCTCTGGATCCACTGTAAATATTAGTACCGTCTCTGGACCCCCTGTAAATATTAGTACCGTCTCTGGATCCCCTGTAAATATTAGTACTGTCTCTTGATCCCCTGTAAATATTAGTACCGTCACTGGTTCCCCTGTAAATATTAGAACTGTCTCTGGATCCCCTGTTAATTTGTGTACTGTCCTTGGATCCACTGTAATTATTAGCACTGTCTCTGGATCCCCTGTAAATAGTAGTACAGTCTCTGGATTCCATCTAATAATTAGTACTGTCTCTGAATCCCTGTAAATATTAGTGCTGTCTCTGGATCCCCTGTTAATATTAGTACTGTCCTTGGATCCCCTCTAAATATTAGTAATGTCTCTGGATCCCCTGTAAATATTACTACTGTCTTTGGATCCCCTGTAAATATTAGTACAGTCTCTGGATCCCCTGTAAATATTAGTACAGAATCTGGATCCCCTTTAAATATTAGTGCAGTCTCTGGATCCCTGTAAATATTAGTACAGTCTCTGGATCCCCTGTAATTATTAGTACTGTCTCTGGATTCCCTGTAAATATTAGTACTGTCTCTGGATCCCCTGTAAGTATTAGCACCATCTCTGGATCGCCCTATAACGATTGATATTGTCGCTGGGTCTCTTGCAAATAATAGTGTAATCTCTGGAAACCTTGCAAATGTTAGTACTGTCTCTGGCTCCACTGTAAATATTAGTACCGTCACTGGATCCTCCGTAAATATTTTCCCCGTCTCTGGATCCCTGTAAATATTAGTACAGTGCCTGGATCCCCTGTAAATATTAGTACCGTCTCTGGATCGCCTGTAAATATTAGTACCGTCACTGGATCCCCTGTAAATATTAGTGCTATCTCTGGATCCCATGTAAATATTGGTACCGTCTCTGGAAGCCCTGTAAATATTAGGACCGTCTCTAGATCCCCTGGAGATATGAGTACCGTCTCTGGATCCACTGTAAATATTTGCACCGTCTAGCGATCCCCCAATAACGATTGATATTGCCTCTGGGTCTCTTGCAAATAATAGTGGAATCTCTGGAAACCCTGCAAATATTAGTACTGCCTTTGGATCCCCTGTAAATATTAATACAGTGTCTGGATCCCCTGTAAATATTAGTACAGAATCTGGATCCCCTTTAAATATTAGTACAGTCTCTGCATCCCCTGTACATATTAGTACCGTCACTGGACCCCCTGTAAATATTAGTACTGTCTCTGGATCCCCTGTTAATATTAGTACTGTCCTTGGATCCCCTGTAAATATTAGTACTCTCTGTGGATCCCCTGTAAGTATTACTACAGTCTTTGGATCCCCTGTAAATATTAGTACAGTCTCTGGATCCCCTGTAATTATTAGTACTGTCTCTGGATCCTCTGTAAATATTATTACAGTCTCTGGATCCCCTGTAAATATTAGTGCAGAATCTGGATCCCCTTTAAATATTAATACAGTCTCTGGATCCCTGTAAATATTAGTACTCTCTCGGGATCCTCTGTGAATATTAGTACAGTCTCTGGATTCCCTGTAAATATCAATGCTGTCTCTCGATCCCCTGTAAATGTTAGTGCCGTCTCTGGATCCCCTGTAAATATTGGTACCGTCTCTGGATCCCCTGTAAATATTAGTGCCGTCTCTGGATCCCCTGTAAATGTCGGTACCGCCTCTGGAAGCCCTGTAAATATTAGTACCGTTTCTGTATCCCCTGTAAATATTAGTACCGTCTCTAGATCCGCTGTAGATATTAGTAATGTCTCTGGATCCCCTGTAAATATTAGCACCATCTCTGGACGCCCCTATAAGGATTGATATTCTCTCTGGGTCTCTTGCAAATAATAATGTGATCGCTGGAAACCCTGCAATTATTAATACTGTATCTGGATCCCCTTTAAATATTAGTACAGTCTCTGGATCCCTGTAAATATTAGTACAGTCTCTGGATCCCCTGTAATTATTAGTACTGTCTCTGGATTCCCTGTAAATATTAGTAACGACTCTGGATCCTGTGTAAATATTAGTACCGTCTCTGGATCCCCTGTAAATATTAGTACTGTCTCTGGTTCCCTGTAAATATGTGTGCTCTTTCTGGATCCCTGAAAAAATTATACCGTCACTGGATCCCCAGTAAATATTAGTGCCGTCTCTGGATCCCCTGTAAATGTTAGTACAGTCTCTGGATTCGCTGTAAATATTAGTTATGTCTCTGGATTCCTGTAAACATTAGTACTGTCTCTGGATCCCTGTAAATATTGGTGCAGTCTCTCGATCCCCTCCAATTATTAGCACAGTCTCTGTATTCCCTGCAAATATTCGTACTGTCTCTCGAGTCCCTGTTAATATTGTACTGTCTCTGGATCCCAGTAAATATTAGTACTGTCTCTGGATCCCCTCTAAATATTAGTACTGTCTTTTATTCCCTGTAATTATTAGTACTGTCTCTGGATCCCTGTAAATATTAGTACCGTCTCTGGATCCTGTGTAAATATTTGTGCCGTCTCCAGATCCACTATAAATAGTAGTAACGTCTCTGGATCTCCCTGTAAATATTTGTGCCATTTCTGGACCCTCGGTAAATATTAGTACTGTCGCTGGAACCCCTGCAAATATCATCAACATCTCTGGAGTCCACCTGTAACTATTAGTACTATCTCTGGATCACCCTGACACTATTAGTAATTTCTCTGGATCTACTGTAAATATTGGTACTGTATCTAGATCCCTTGTAAATATTAGTTACATCTCTGGATCCCCACTGTAGCTATTAATACTGACTCTGGATCCCCCTGATACTATTGGTAATTTCTCCGGGTACTCGGAACATATTGGTACCGTCTCTGGATTCACTGTGAATATTTGAACCGTCTCTGACTACCATGTAAAAATTAGTGCTGTTTCTGGATCCCCTGTAAATATTAGACTGTCTCAGGATCCCATTAAATATCAGACCGTCTCTAGATCCTTTGTAAATATCAGACCGTCTCTAGATCCTTTGTAAAAATTAGTAATGTTTCTGGATCCCCTGTAAATTTTAGTGCCGTCTCTGGATCCCCTGTAAATTCTAGTGCATTCTCTGTATCCCCTGAAAATATTAGTGCCGTATCTAGACCCCCTGTAAATATCAGTGTCGTCTCTGGATCCCCTGTAAATATTGGTACCGTCTCCGGATCCCCCGTAAATAATAGTGCCGTCTCTAGATCCCCTGTAAATATTAGTGCCGCCTCTGGATCCCCTGTAAATATTGGTACCGTCTCTGGAAGCCCTGTAAATATTAGTACCATTTCCGGATCCCCTGTAAATATTAGTGCCGTCTCGAGATCCCCTGTAGATATTAGTACCGTCTCTGGATCCCCTGTAAATATTAGCACCATCTCTGGATCCCCCTTTAACGATTGATATTGCCTCTGGATCCCTTGCAATTAATAGTGGAATCTCTGGAAACACTGCAAATATTAATACTGTCTCTGGATCCACTGTAAATATTAGTACCGTCTCTGGATCCCCTGTAAATATTGGTACTGTCTCTGGATCCCCTGTTAATATTAGTACTGTCCTTGGATCCACTGTAAATATTAGTACTGTCTCTGGATCCCCTGTAAATATTACTACTGTCTTTGGATCCACTGTAAATATTAGTACAGTCTCTGGATCCCCTGTAATTATTAGTACTGTCTCTGGATCCCCTGTAAATATTAATACAGAATCTGGATACCCTTTAAATATTAGTACAGTCTCTGGATCCCTGTAAATATTATTACAGTCTCTGTATCCCCTGTAATTATTAGTACTGTCTCTGGATTCCCTGTAAATATTAGTGCCGTTTCTGGATCCCCTGTAAATATTGGTACCGTCTCTGGATCTCCTGTAAATATTAGTACCGTCTCTAGATCCGCTGTAGATATTAGTACTGTCTCTGGATCCACTGTAGATATTCGCACCATCTCTGGATCCCCCGATAACGATTGATATTGTCTCTGGGACTCTTGAACATAATAGTGTAATCTCTGTCTCTGGATCCACTGTAAATATTAGTACCATCACTGGATCCACTGTAAATATTTTCCCCGTCTCTGGATCCCTGTAAATATCAGTACAGTGTCTGGATCCCCTTTAAATATTAGTACCGTCTCTGGATCCACTGTAAATATTAGTACCGTCACTGGATCCCCTGTAAATATTAGTACTGTCTCTGGATCCCCTGTAAATATTGGTACCGTCTCTGGAAGCCCTGTAAATATTAGTACTGTCTCTAGATCCCCTTTAGATATTAGTACCGTCTCTGGATCCCCCGGAAATATTTGCACCGTCTCTGGATCCCTCAATAACGATTGATGTTGCCTCTGGGTCTCTTGCAAATAATAGTGGAATCTATGGAAACCCATGCAAAAATTAGTACTGCCTTTGGATCCCCTGTAAATATTAGTACATTCTCTGGATCACCTGTAATTATTAGTACTGTCTCTGGATCCCCTGTAAATATTAGTACAGTCTCTGGATCACCTGTAATTATTAGTACTGTCTCTGGATCCCCTGTAAATATTAGGAGAGTGTCTGTATCCTCTGTAAATATTAGTACAGAATCTGTATCCATTTAAATATTAGTACAGTCTCTGGATCCCTGTAAATATTAGTACAGTCTCTGCATCCCCTGTAATTATTAGTACTGTCTCTGGATTCCCTGTAAATATTAGTACTGTCTTAGGATCCCCTGTAAATATTAGAACAGTCTCTGGATTCCCTGTAAATATTAGTGCTGTCTCTCGAACCCCTCTAAATATTAGTACCGTCTCTGGATCCCCTGTAAATATTGGTACCGTCTCTGGACCCCCTGTAAATATTAGTGCCGTCTCTGGATCCCCTGAAAATATTGGTACCGCCTCTGGAAGCCCTGTAAATATTACTACCGTTTCTGTATCCCCTGTAAATATTAGTACCGTCTCTAGATCCGCTGTAGATATTAGTAATGTCGCTGGATCCCCTGTAAATATTAGCACCATCTCTAGATCCCCCTATAACGATTGATATTCCCTCTGGGTCTCTTGCAAATAATAGTGCAATCGCTGGAAACCCTGCAATTATTAATACTGTATCTGGAACCCCTTCAAATATTAGTACAGTCTCTGGATCCCTGTAAATATTAGTACAGTCTCTGGATTCCCTGTAATTATTAGAACTGTCTCTGGATTCCCTGTAAATATTAGTACTGTCTCTGGGTCCCTGTAAATATTAGTACTGTCTCTGCATCCCTGTAAATATTAGTACAGTCTCTGGATCCTGTGTAATTATTTGTGCCGTCTCTAGTTCCACTGTAAATATTAGTAACGTCTCTGGATCTCCCTGTAAATATTTGTGCCATTTCTGGAACCTCGGTAAATATTAGTACTGTCGCTGGATCCATTGTAATTATTAGTACTGTCTCTGGATTCCCTGTAAATATTAGTACCGACTCTGGATCGTGTGTAAATTTTAGTACCGTCTCTGGATCCCCTGTAAATATTAGTACTGTCTCTGGGTCCCTGTAAATATTAGTACTGTCTCTGGATCCCTGTAAATATTAGTACCCTCTCTGGATCCTGTTTAAATATTTGTGCCGTCTCTAGTTCCACTGTAACTATTAGTAACGTCTCTGGATCTCCCTTTAAATATTTGTGCCATCTCTGGACCCTCGGTAAATATTAGTACTGTCGCTGGAACCCCTGCAAATATCATCAACATCTCTGGAGTCCAACTGTAACTATTGGTACTATCTCTGGATCACCCTGATACTATTAGTAATTTCTCTGGATCTACTGTAAATATTGGTGCTGTATCCAGACCCCTTGTAAATATTAGTTACATCTCTGGATCCCCACTGTAGCTATTAGTACTGACTCTGGATCCCCCTGATACGATTGGTAATTTCTCCGGGTACTGGGTACATATTGGTACCGTCTCTGAATTCACTGTGAATATTTGTACCGTCTCTGGACCCCTGTAAATATTACTACTGTCAATGGATCGCCTGTAAATATTAATACGATCTCTGGATCCCTGTAAATATTGGTACCATTTTTGGATCCCCTGTAAATATTAGTACCATCTCTGGATCCCTGTAAATATTTGTGCCGTCTCTGGATCCCCTGTAAATATTAGTAACGTCTCTGGATACCCTGTAATTATTCGTACGCTCTCCGGATCCCCTGTAAATATTATTACTGTCTCTGGATCCCTGTAATATTAGAACCGTTTCTGTATCCCCTGTAAATATTAGTACAGTCTCTGGATTCCCTGTAAACATTAGGACCGTCTCTGGATCCCTGTAAATATTAGTACCGACTCTGGATTCCTGTAAATATTAGTACCGACTCTGGATCCTTTGTAAATATTTGTGCCGTCTCTCGATCCACTGTAAATATTAGTACCGTCTCTGGATCCCCAGTAAATATTAGTGCCATCTCTGGATTCCGTGTAAATATTGTACCGCCTCTGGAAGCCCTGTAAATATTAGTACTGTTTCTGGATCCCCTGTAAATATTAGTACCGTCTCTCGATCCCCTGTAGATATTAGTACTGTCTCTGGATCCCCTGTAAATATTAGCACCATCTCTGGATCCCCCTATAACGATGGATATTGTCTCTGGGTCTCTTGCAAATAATAGTGGAATCTCTGGAAACCCTGCAAATATTAATACTGTCTCTGGATCCACTGTAAATATTAGTACGGTGTCTGGATCACCTGTAAATATTAGTACCGTCTCTGGACCCCTGTAAATATTAGTACCGTCACTGGATCCCCTGTAAATATTATTACTGTCTCTGGATCCCCTGTAAATATTGGTACCGTCTCTGGATCCCCTTTAATTAATAGTACTGTCTCTGGATCCCGTGTAAATATGAGTAGTGTCTCTTGATCCCCTGTGTTTATTAGTACCGTCAGTGGATCCCCTGTAAATATTAGCACTGTCTCTGGATCACATGTTAATATTAGTACTGTCCTTGGATCCCCTGTAAATATTAGTACTGTCTCTGGATCCCCTATACATATTAGCAGTCTCTGGATCCCCTGTAATTATTAGTACAGTCTCTGGATCCCCTGTAAATATTAGTACAGTCATGGATCCCCTGTAAATATTAGTACAGTCTCTGGATCCCTGTAAATATTAGTTCAGTCTCTGCATCCCCTGTAATTATTAGTACTGTCTCTGGATCCCCTGTAAATATTAGTAATGTATTTGGATCCACTGTAATTATTAGTACTGTCTCTGGATCCCCTGTAAATATTAGTAATGTATTTGGATCCACTGTAAATATTCGTGAATCTCTGGATCCCCTGCAAATTTTGGTACCGTCTCTGGATCCCCTTTAAATATTAGTACGGTCACTAGATCCCCTGTGGATAATAGTACCGTCTCTGGATCCCCTTTAAATATTAGCACCATCTCTGGATCCCCCAATAACGATTCATATTGTCTCTGGATCCCCTGTAAATATTTGTACAATCTTTGGATTCCATGTAAATATTAGTACTGTTTTAGGATCCCCTGTAAATATTGGTGCAGTCTCCAGATTCCCTGTAAATATTAATACTGTCTCCCGATCCCCTGTAAATATTGGTGCCGTTTCTGGATCGAATGTAAATATTAGTACAGTCTCCGGATCCCCTGTAAATATTGGTGTCGTCTCTCGATCTCCTGTAAATATTGGTACCGCCTCTGGAAGCCCTGTAAATATTAGGACCGTTTCTGGATCACCTGTAAATATTATTAACCGTCTCTAGATCCCCTGGAGATATTAGTAATGTCTCTGGATCCCCTGTAAATATTAGCAACATTACTGGATCCCCATATAACGATTGATATTGTCTCTGGGTCTCTTGCAAATAATAGTGGAATCTCTGGAAACCCTGCAAATATTAATACTGTATCTGGATACATTGTAAATATTCGTACCGTGTCTGGATCCACTGCAAATAGTGGCACCGTCTCTGGATCCCCTGTAAAAATTAGTACCTTCACTGGATCCCCTCTAAATATTAGTACTGTCTCTGGATCCCCTGTTAATATTGGTACCGTCTCTGGAAGCCCTGTAATTATTAGTGACGTCTCGAGATCCCCTGTAGATATTAGTACCGTCTCTGGAACCCCTGTAAATATTAGCATCATCTCTGGACCATCCTATAACGATTGATATTGCCTCTGGGTCTCTTGCAAATAATAGTGGAATCTCTGGAAACCCTTCAAATATTAATACTGTCTCTGGATCCATTTTTAAATATTAGCACCGTCTCTGGATCCACTGTAAATATCAGTACCGTCACTGGATCCCCTGTAAATATTATTACTGTCTCTGGATCCCCTGTAAATATTGGTACCGTCTCTGGAAGCCCTGTAATTATTAGTACCGTCTCTAGATCCCCTGTTGATATGAGTACCGTCTGTGGAACCCCTGTAAATATTAGCACCATATCTGGATCCCCCTATAACGATTGATATTGCCTCTGGGTGTCTTGCAAATAATAGTGGAATCTCTGGAAACCCTGCAAATATTAATACTGTCTCTGGATCCCCTGTTAATATTAGTACTGTCCTTCGATCCCCTGTAAATATTAGTACCGTCACTGGATCCCCTGTTAATATCAGTACTGTCTCTGGATCCCCTGTTAATATTAGTACTGTCCTTGGATCCCCTGTAAATATTAGTACAGTCTCTGGATCCCCTGTAATTATTGGTACTGTCTCTGGATCCCCTGCAATTATTAGTACTGTCTCTGGATTCCCTGTAAATATTAGTACGGTCTTAGGATCCCCTGTAAATATTAGTAAAGTCTCGGGATTCCCTGTAAATATTAGTACTGTCTCTAGATCCACTGTAAGTATTAGTGCCGTCTCTGGATCCCCTGTAAATATTAGTGCCGTCTCTGGATCCCCTGGAAATATTGTTGCAGTCTCTGGATCCCTGTAAATATTAGTACCGTCTCTGTACCCCCTGTAATTATTAGTGCCGTCACTGGATCCCCTGTAAATATCAGTACCATCTGTTGATCCACCTATAACGATTGATATTGTCTCTGGGTCTCTGGAAAACCTGAAAAAATAATACTGTCTCTGGATCGACTGTAAATATTAGTACCGTCTCTGGGCACCGTTTAAATATTAGTACCGTCTCTGGATCCCCCGGAAATATTTTTGCAGTCTCTGGATCCCTGTAAATATTAGTACCGTCTCTGGACCCCCTGTAAATATTAGTGCGGTCACTGGATCCCCTGTAAATATTAGTACTGTCTCTGGATCACATGTTAATATTAGTACCGTCACTGGATCCCCTGTAAATATTAATACTGTCTCTGGATCTCCTGTAAATATTTCTACTGTCTTTGGATCCCCTGTAAATATTCGTACAGTCTCTGGATCCCCTGTAATTATTAGTACTGTCTCTGGATCCCCTGTAAATATTAGTACAGTCTCTGGATCACCTGGAAATATTAGTACTGTCTCTGGATCCCCTGTAAATATTAGTAGTGACTCTGGATCCCCTGGAAATATTTTTGCAGTCTCTAGATCCCTGTAAATATTAGTATCGTCTCTTCACTCCCTGTAAATATTAGTGCCGTCACTGGATCTCCTGTAAAAATTAGTACCGTCTCTGGATCCCCTTTAATTATTAGTACTGTCTCTGGATCCCGTGTAAATATTAGGACTGTCTCTGGATCCCCTGTAAATATTAGTACAGTCTCTTGATCCCATGTAAATATTAGTACAGTCTCTGGATCCCCTGTAAATATTAGTACAGCCTCTGGATCCCTTTTAAATATTAGTACAGTCTCTGGGTCCCCTGTAATTATTAGTACTGTCTCTGGATCCCCTTCAAATATCAGTAATGTATTTGGATCCACTGTAAATATTCGTACTGTCTATGGATCCCCTGTAAATATTAGTACTGACTCTGGATCCCCTGGAAATATTGTTGCAGTCTCTGGATCCCTGTAAATATTAGTACCGTCTCTGGACCGCCTGTAAATATTAGTGCCGTCACTGGATCCCCTGTAAATATTAGTACCATCTCTGGATCCACCTATAACGATTGATATTTTCTCTGGGTCTCTGGAAAACCTGAAAAATTAATACTGTCTCTGGATCGACTGTAAATATTAGCACCGTCTCTGGGTCCCCTGTAAATATTAGTGCCGTCTCTGGATCCCCCGGAAATATTTTTGCAGTCTCTGGATCCCTGTAAATATTAGTACCGTCTCTGGACCCCCTGTAAATATTAGTGCGGTCACTGGATCCCCTGTAATTATTAGTACTGTCTCTGGATCACATGTTAATATTACTACTGTCTTTAGATCCCCTGTAAATATTCGTACAGTCTCTGGATCCCCTGTAATTATTAGTACTGTCTCTGGATCCCCTGTAAATATTAGTACAGTCTCTGAATCCCCTGTAAATATTAGTACAGTCTCTGGATCCCCTGTAAATATTAGTACTGACTCTGGATCCACTGGAAATATTTTTGCAGTCTCTGGATCCCTGTAAATATTAGTACCATCTCTTCACCGCATGTAAATATTAGTGCCGTCACTGGATCTCCTGTAATTATTAGTACCGTTTCTGGATGCCCTTTAATTATTAGTACTGTCTCTGGACCCGTGTAAATATTAGGACTGTCTCTGGATCCCCTGCAAATATTAGTACAGTCTCTTGATCCCATGTAAATAATAGTACAGTCTCTGGATCCCCTGTAAATATTAGTACAGCCTCTGGATCCCTGTAAATATTAGTACAGTCTCTGGGTCCCCTGTAATTATTAGTACTGTCTCTGGATCCCCTTCAAATATCAGTAATGTATTTGGATCCACTGTAAATATTAGTACAGTCTCTGGATTCCCTGTAAATATTAGTACTGTCGATAGATCCCCTATAAATATTACTGGCGTCTCTGGATCCCCTGCAAACATTGGTACCGTCTCTGGATCCCCTGTAAATATTAGTGCCGTCTCTGGATCCCCTGTAAATATTGGTACCGTCTCTGGAAGCCCTGTAAATATTAGTGCCGTTTCTGGATCCCCTGTAAATATTGGTACCGCCTCTGCAAGTCTTGTAAATATATGGACCGTTTCTGGATCACCTGTAAATATTATTACCGTCTCTAGATCCCCTGGAGATATTAGTAATGTCTCTGGATCCCCTGTAAATATTAGCAACATCACTGGATCCCGCTATAACGATTGATATTGTCTCTGGGTCTCTTGCAAATAATAGTGGAATCTCTGGAAACCCTGCAAATATTAATACTGTATCTGGATCCATTGTAAATATTAGTACCGTGTCTGGATCCACTCAAATATTAGTACCGTCTCTGGATCCCCTGTAAATATTAGTACCGTCACTGGATCCCCTGTAAATATTAGTACTGTCTCTGGATCCCCTGTAAATATTGGGACCGTCTCTGGAAGCCCTGTAATTATTAGTGACGTCTCGAGATCCCCTGTAGATATTAATACCGTCTCTGGAAACCCTGTAAATATTAGCACCCTCTCTGGATCATCCGAGAACGATTGATGTTGCCTCTTGGTCTCTTGCAAATAATAGTGGAATCTCTGGAAACCCTGCAAATATTAATACTGTCTCTGGATCCACTGTAAATATTAGTAACGTCTCTGGATCCACTGTAAAGATTAGTAACGTCTCTGGATCCCCAGTAAATATTTGTACAGTCTCTGGCTCCCCTGTACATATTAGTAGCGTCACTGGATCCCCTGTAAATATTAGTAATGTCTCTGGATCCCCTGTTAATATCAGTACTGTCCTTGGATCACCTGTATATATTAGTACAGTCTCTGGATCCATTGTAAATATTACTACTGTTTTGGATCCCCTGGAAATATTAGTACAGTCTCTGGATCCCCTGTAATTATTAGTACTGTCTCTGGATCCACTGTAAATATTAGTACAGTCTCTGGATCCACTTTAAATATTAGTACAGAATCTGGATCCCCTTTAAATATTAGTACAGTCTCTGGATCCCTGTAAATATTAGTACAGTCTCTGGATCACCTGTAATTATTAGTACAGTCTCTGGATTCCATGTAATTATTAGTACTGTCTCTGGATCCCCTGTAAATATTAGTAATGTATTTGGATCCACTGTTAATATGAGTACAGTCTCTGGATTCCCTGTAAATATTAGTACTGTCGAAAGATCCCCTGTAAATATTAGTGCCGTCTCTCGATCCCCTGCAAATATCGGTACCGTCTCTGGATCCCCTGTAAATATTAGTGCCGTCTCTGGATCCCCTGTAAATATTGGTACCGTCTCTGGAAGCCCTGTAAATATTAGTAACTTTTCCAGATCCCCTGTAAATATTAGTACCGTCACTAGATCCCCTGTGGATATTAATACCGACTCTGGATCCCCTGTAAATATTAGCACCATCTCTGGATCCCCCAATAAAGATTGATGTTGTCTCTGGATCCCCTGTAAATATTTGTACAGTCTTTGGATTCCCTGTAAATATTAGTACTGTTTTCGGATCCCCTGTAAATATAAGTACAGTCTCTGGATTCCCTGTAAATATTAGTGCTGTCTCTAGATCCCCTGTAAATATTAGTGCCGTCTCTGGATCCAATGTATATATTACCACCGTCACTGGATCCCCTGGAAATATGTCATGCCGTCTCTGGATTCCCTGTAAATATTGGTACCGCCTCTGGAAGCCCTGTAAATATTAGGACCGTTTCTGGATCCGCTGTAAATATTATTACCGTCTCTCGATCCCCTGTAGATATTAGTAATGTCTCTGGATCCCTTGTAAATATTATCAACATCTCTGGATCCCCATATAACGATTGATATTGTCTCTGGTTCTCTTGCAAATAATAGTGGAATCTCTGGAAACCCTGCAAATATTAATACTGTCTCTGGATCCACTGTAAATATTAGTACCGTGTCTGGATCCCATGTAAATATTAGTACCGTGTCTGGATCCCCTGTAAATAATAGTACCGTCAATGGATCCCCTATAAATATTTGTACTGTCTCTGGATCTCCTGTATATATTAGTACCGTCACTGGATCCCCTGTAAATATTAGTACTGTCTCTGCATCCCCTGTTAATATTAGTACTGTCCTTGGATCCCCTGTAAATATTAGTACTGTCTCTGGATTCCCTGGAATTATTAGTACCGTCTCTGGATCTCCTGTCATTATTAGCACTGTCTCTGGGTCCCCTGTAAATAGTAGCACCATCTCTGGATTCCCCTATAACGATTGATATTGTATGTGGGTCTCTTGTAAATAATAGTGGAATCTCTGGAAACCCTGTAAATATTAATAAAATCTCTTGATCCACTGTTTTTTTGTACTCGTTCATGGGATGTGGGCGTCATTGGCGAGGATGTTCGGGATGGTGTGTGACTTGGAGGGGAACGTGCAGGTGGTGGTGTTCCCATGTACCTGCCGTTCTTGCCCTTCTCGGTGGAACAGGTCGCGTGTTTGGGAGGTGCTGTCGAAGAAGCCTTGGCGAGTTGCTGCAGTGCATCCTGTGTGAGGCACATAAAGCAGCCACAGTACGCCAGTGGTGAAGGGAGTGAATGTTTAGGGTGGTGGATGGGGTGCCAATCAAGCGGGCAGCATTGTCCTGGATGGTGTCGAGCTTCTTGAGTGTTGTTGGAGCTGCACTCATCAAAGCAAGTGGAGAGTATTCCATCACACTCCTGACTTGTGCTTTGTAGATGGTGGAAAGACTTTGGGGAGTCAGGAGGTGAGTCACTCGCCGCAGAATACCCAGCCCCTGACCTGCTCTTGTAGCCACAGTATTTATGTGGCTGGTCCAGTTAAGTTTCTGGTCAATGGTGACCCCCAGAATGTTGATTGTGGGGGATTCGGCGATGGTAATGCCATTGAATGTCAAGGGGAGATGGTTAGACTCTCTCTTGTTGGAGATGTTCATTGCCTGGCACGTGTCTGGCGTGAATGTTACTTGCCACTTATCAGCCCAAGCCTGGATGTTGTCCAGGTCTTGTTGCATGTGGGTTCAGACTACTTCATTATTTGAGGGGTTGTGAATGGAACTGAACACTGTGCAATCATCAGCGAACATCCCCATTTCTGACCTTATGATGTAGGGAAGGTCATTGATGAAGCAGCTGAAGATGGTTGGGCCTAGGACACTGCCCTGAGGAAACCCTGTAACAATGTCCTGGGGCTGAGATGACTGGCCTCCAACAACCACGACCAAGTTCCTTTGTGCGAGGTATGACTCCAGCCACTGGAGACTTTTCCACCTGATTCCCATTGACTTCAATTTTACTCGGGATCTTTGGTGCCACACTCGGTCAAATGCTGGCTTGATGTTAAGGGCAGTCACTCAAACCTCACCTCTGGAATTCAGCTATTTTGTTCATTTTTGGATCAAGTCTGCAATGAGGTCTGGAGCCGAGTGGTCCTGGCGGAACCAAAACTGAGCATCGGTGAGCAGGTTATTGGTGAGTAAGTGCTGCGTAAGTGCTGAGTAAGTGTTAGTATTAATACCATCTCTGGATCCACTGTTAATATTAGTACCGTCTCATGATCTCCAGTAAATATTAGTACATTGTCTGGCTCCCCTCTAAATAACAATACTGCTTCTGGATCACACTGCACATATTTCAACCGACTGTGGGTACCTTGTAAATGTTAGTCCATCTCTGGATCCCCTATAAATAATAAACCATCTTTGGATTCCCTGTAAATATTAATACCGTCTCTGGATACCCTGTAAATATTAGTACCATCTTTGGATCAAATATAAATATTGATGCCGTCTCTTTATCCCCTGTAATTATTAGTGCCGTCCCTGGATCCCCTGTAAATATTAGTACCGTCCCTCGATCCCCTGTAAATATTCGTACCGTCCCTGGATCCGCTGTAAATATTAGTACCTTCTCTGGATCCTCCTACATCTATTATTACTGTCTCTGAATCCCCTGCAAATATTAGTACTGCATCTGGATCCCCCTTTAAATATTAGTACCGACTCTGGATCCAATGTAAATATTTGTAATATCTCTCGATCCCCTGTAAACAGTAGTACTGCCTCTGGATCTCCCTGTGAATATTAGTACAGTTTCAGAATCCAATGCAATATTAGTAGTCTCTCTGGATTCCCTGTAAATAATGCAACAATGTGTGGAGCTCACATAACGATTATTATTGTCTCTGGATCCACCTGTAAATATTATTACCTCTGGAACCACTGTAATTTTTGGTACATCCTTGGATCGTCTGTAAATATTACTACCCTCTGTGCATCCCCTATATCTCTTACGACCATCTCTGGATCCCCCTGGAATTATTTGCACTTTCTCTGGATCCCTATGTAAATATTAATACCATCTCTGGGTCCCCTGTAATATAAATACTGAACCAAAGGCGACATGAGGAAACACTTTTTTACACAGCGAGTGGTTAGGATCTGGAATGCACGGCCCGAGGGGGTGGTGGAGGCAGCTTCAATCATGGCCTTCAAAAGGGAACTGGAGAAGTGCTTGAAAGGAAAGAATTTGCAGGGCTTCAGGAATAGGGCGGGGAGTGGGACGAGCTGGATTGCTCTTGCATAGAGCCAGCGTGGACTCAATTGGCCGAATGGCCTCCTTCCGTGCTGTAACCTTACTATGATTCTATGATTCTATCTGGATCCCCTGGAAATATTATCGACTCTGGATTCCCTGTCAATATTAGGACCGTATCTGAATCCCTTGGTAACTGTTAATAACATCTCTGGGTGCCCTGTGAATATTATTACTGTCTCTGGATCCCATGTAAATATTAGTACTTTCTGTTGATCCCCCTTTAAAGATTAGAAGCATCTCTGGATCGCCCTGTTAATATTAATGCATTCCCTGGACCATCTGTAAATGGAGAGAAGTAGGGAGGGATGTGGTCGAGGAGGCGAGCAATGAGGGAAAGGAGGGGACGAGTGGCAGAGAGGAAGGGAGGAATGGGGATAGGAGGAGAGGACCAGGAAAAGAAGTGAATTACAGAGGAGAGGAGGTTAGGAATGGGCAAAGGAGGGGAGGAATGGAGAGAGGAGGGGAGGATTGGTGAGAGGAGGGGAGGAATGGGGAGCGGAGGGGAGGAATGGGGAGAGGAGAGGGGGAGACGAGGTGAGGAACGGGGAGAGGAGGCGAGGAACGAGGAGAACAGGTGAGGAATGTGGCGAGGAGTCGCGGAAAGTGACGTGGAGGCGAGAAACGGGACGAGGAGGCGCGGAACAGGGAGAGGAGGGGAGGAACAGGGGGAGTGGAGTGGAGGAACAGGGGGAGAGGAAGGGAGGAACAGGGGGAGAGGAGAGGAGGAACGGGGGAGAGGAGGGGAGGAGCAGGTGGAGAGGAGCAATGAGGGACAGGAGTGGAGGAATGAGTGAGTGCAGGGAGTAACGGGAGAGATGAAGGGTCAATGGGAAAAGTAGAGAGGAATGGGGAGAGTAGGAGAGGATCATGAGAGGAGAGGAGTAATAGGTTTAGGTGGGGAGGAATGGATAGGAAGAATGGGGACAGAAGGAGAGGAATGGGGGAGAGGAGGGGATCCCCTGTAAATAACAGTACTTTATCGAGATCCCCTGTAAATATTCGTACCGTCTCTGGATGCCCTGTAAATAATAGTAGTCTCTGGATCCCTGTAAATATTAGTACCGTCCCTGGATCCCCCATAAATATTAGTACCGTCTCTGGATCCTCTGTAAATATTAGTACCGTCTCTGGATCCCCTGTAAATATTAGTACCGTCTCTGGATCCCCTGTAAAGAATAGTAGTCTGTGGATCCCTGTAAATATTGTTCTGTCTCTGGATCCCTGTAAATATTAGTACCGTCTCTGGATCCCTGTAAATATTAGGACCATCTCAGGATCCCTGTAAATATTAGTACCGTCTCTGGATCTCTGTAAATATTAGTACTGTCTCTGGATCCCCTTTAAATATTTGTGCTGATTCTCGATCCCTGTAAATATTAGCACCGTCTCTGGACCCCTGTAAATATTAATACCATCAGTGGATCCCCTGTAAATATTCGTATCTTCTCTAGATCCCATGAAAATATTAATGCCATCTCTGGATCCCTGTAAATATTAGTACTGTCTCTGGATCCTGTGTAAATATTTGTGCCGTCTCGAGATCCACTGTAAATATTAGTAACGTCTCTGGATCCCCTGTAAATATTAGTACTGTCTATGGATCACCTGCAAATATTAATACCATCTCTGGAACCCTGTAAATATTAGTGCCGTCTCGAGATCCCCTGTAAATATATATATTTTTTTTATTCGTTCACGGGATGTGGGCGTCGCTGGCAAGGCCGGCATTTATTGCCCATCCCTAATTGCCCTCGAGAAGGTGGTGGTGAGCCGCCTTCTTGAACCGCTGCAGTCCGTGTGGTGACGGTTCTCCCACAGTGGCTGTTAGGAAGGGAGTTCCAGGATTTTGACCCAGGGACAATGAAGGAACGGCGATATATTTCCAAGTCGGGATGGTGTGTGACTTGGAGGGGAACGTGCAGGTGGTGTTGTTCCCATGCACCTGCTGCCCTTGTCCTTCTAGGTGGTAGAGGTCGCGGGTTTGGGAGGTGCTGTCGAAGAAGCCTTGGCGAGTTGCTGCAGTGCATCCTGTGGATGGTGCACACTGCAGCCACAGTGCGCCGGTGGTGAAGGGAGTGAATGTTTCGGGTGGTGGATGGGGCGCCAATCAAGCGGGCTGCTTTATCTTGGATGGTGTCGAGCTTCTTGAGTGTTGTTGGAGCTGCACTCATCCAGGCAAGTGGAGAGTATTCCATCACACTCCTGACTTGTGCCTTGCATATGGTGGAAAGGCTTTGGGGAGTCAGGAGGTGATTCATTCGCCGCAGAATACCCAGCCTCTGACCTCCTCTCGTAGCCACAGTATTTATATGGCTGGTCCAGTTAAGTTTCTGGTCAATGGTGACTCCCAGAATGTTGATGCTGGGGGAATTCGGCGATGGTAATGCCGTTGAATGTCAAGGGGAGGTGGTTAGACTCTCTCTTGTTGGATATGGTCATTGACATTTCTGGATCCCTGTAAATATTTGTGCCATCTCTGGATCCCCTGTAAATATTAGTATCGACTCTGGATCCTGTGTAAATATTTGTGCCGTCTCTAGATCCACTGTAAATATTAGTATCGTCTCTGGATCCCCTGTAAATATTAGTACTGTCTATGGATCCACTGTAAATATTGATACCATCTCTGGAACCCTGTAAAAATTAGTACCATGTCTGGAACCGCTGTAAATATTAGTATCATCTCTGGATCCCTGTAAATATTAGTCACGTCTCTGGATACCCTGTAAATATTAGTCTGCTCTCCGGATCCCCTGCAAATATTACTACTGTCTCTGGATCCATGTAAATATTTGTTCCGTCTCTGGATCCCCTGTAAATATTAGTACTCTCTCTGGATCCCCTGTAAATATTAGTACCGAATCTGGATCCTGTGTAAATATTAGTACCGTCTCTGGATCCCCTGTAAATATTAGTACTGTCTCTGGATCACTGTAAATATTTGAGCTCTTTCTGGATCCCTGTAAATATTAATACCGTCACTGGATCCCCAGTTAATATGAATAGCATCTCTGGATTCCTGTAAATATTTGTACCATCTCTGGATCCCTGTAAATATTAGTACAGTCTCTGGATCCCCTGTAAATATTAGTACAGTCTCTGGATTCGCTGCAAATATTAGTAATGTCTCTGGATCCCTGTAAATATTAGTACTGTCTCTGGATCCCTGTAAATATTAGTACAGTCTCATATTCCCTTGTAATTATTAGTACAGTCTCTGTATTCCCAGCAAATATTAGTACTGTCTCTAGATTCCCTTTAAATATTGTCCTGTCTTTGTATCGCTGTAAATATTAGTACTGTCTCTGGACCCCGGTAAATATCAGTACTGTCTCTGGATCCCTGTAAATATTAGTACTGTCTCTGGATCCCTGTCAATATTAGTACCGTCTCTGGATCCTGTGTAAATATTTGTGCCGTCTCTAGATTCCCTGTAAATATTAGTACCGTCTCTGGAACCCTGTAAATATTACTACTGTCTATGTATCACCTGTAAATATGAATACTATCTCTGGATCCCTGTAAATATTCGTACCATGTCTGGATCCCCTGTAAATATTAATACTATCTCTGGATCCCTGTAAATATTTGTGCCATCTCTGGATCCCCTGAAAATATTAGTACCATCTCTGGATCCCTGTAAATATTTGTGCCATCTCTGGATCCCCTGAAAATATTAGTAACGTCTCTGGATACACTGTAAATATTAGTACGCTCTCCGGGACCCCTGTAATTATTAGTACTGTCTCTGGATCCCTGTAAATATTAGTACCGTTTCTGAATCCCCTGTAAACATTAGTGCCGTCTCTGGATCCCCTGTAAATATTAGTACCGTCTCTGGATCCCTGTAAATATTTGTGCCGTCTCTGGACCCCCTGTAAATAATTGCCGTCTCTGGATCCCCTGTCAATATTAGTACCGACTCTGGATCCTGTGTAAATATTAGTACCATCTCTGGATCCCCGATAAATATTAGTACAGTCTATCGGTCCCTGTAAATTTTTGTGCTCTTTCTGGATCGCTGTAAATATTAGGACCGTCACTGAATCCCCTGTAAATATTAATACCATCTCTGGATCCCTGTAAATATTAGTACCATCTCTGGATCCCTGTAAATATTAGTACAGTCTCTGGATCCCCTGTAAATGTTAGTACAGTCTCTGGATTCGCTGTAAATATTAATTATGTCTCTGGATCCCTGTAAATATTAGTACTGTCTCTGGATCCCCTGTAACTATTGGTACCATCTCTGGATCCCTGTAAATATTTGTGCCGTCTCTGTATCCCCTGTAAACATTAGTTACATCTCTGGATACCCTGTAAATATCAGTACGCTCTCCGGATCCCCTGTAAATATTAGTACTTTCTCGGGATACCTGTAAATATTAGTACCATCTCTGGATCCCCTGCAAATATTAGTACCGTCTCTGGATCCCTGTAAATATTTGTGCCGTCTCTGGATCAAATGTAAATATTAGTACCGACTCTGGATCCTGTGTAAATATTAGTACCATCTCTGGATCCCCTCTAAATATTAGTACTGTCTCTGGATCCCCTGTAATTATTAGTAAAGTCTCTGGATTCGCTGTAAATATTAATTATGTCTCTGGATCCCTGTAAATATTAGTACTGTCTCTGGATCCCTGTAAATATTAGTACAGTCTCTGGATCCACTGCAATTATTAGTACAGTCTCTGGATCCCCTGTCATTTTTGTACAGTCTCTGGATTCCCTGTAAATATTAGTCCTGTCTCTGGATCTCTGTAAATATTAGTACCGACTATGGATGCTGTGTAAATATTTGTGCCGTCTCCAGATCCACTGTAAATATTAGTACTGTCTCTGGATCCCCTGTAAATATTAGTACCGTCTCTGAACCCCTGAAATATAACTACTGTCTATGGATCCCCTGTAATTATTGACACCATCTCTGGATCCCTGTAAATATTAGTACCATCTCTGGATGCCCTGTAAATATTAGTGCCATCTCAGGATCCCTGTAAATATTTGTGCCGTCTCTGGATCCCCTGTAATATTAGTAACGTCTCTGTATACCCGCTAAATATTAGTACACTCTCCGGATCTCCTGAAAATATTCGTAGTATCTCTGGATCCCTGTAAATATTAGTACCGTCTCTGGATCCCCTGTAAATATTGGTACCGCCTCTGGATCCCCTGTAACTATTAGTACCATCACTGCATCCCTGCAAATATTTGTGCCTTCTCTGGATCCCCTGCAAATATTAGTACCAATTCTGGATCCTGTGTAAATATTGATACCATATCTGGATCCCTGTAAATATTAGTACCATCTCTGGATCCCTGTAAATATTTGTACAGTCTCTGGATTCCCTGTAAATATTAGTACAGTCTCTCGATCCCCTGTAAATATTAGTACAGTCTCTGGATTCGCTGTAAATATTAGTTATGTCTCTGGATCCCTGTAAATATTAGTAATGTCTCTGGATCCCTGTAAATATTAGTACAGTCTCTGTATCCCTTGTAATTATTAGTACAGTCTCTGTATTCCCAGCAAATATTAGTACTGTCTCCAGATTCCCTTTAAATATTGTACTGTCTCTGGATCCCTGTAAATATTAGTACTGTCTCTGGACCCCGGTAAATATTAGTACTGTCTCTGGATCCCTGTAAATATTAGTCCTGTCTCTGGATCCCTGTCAATATTAGTACCGTCGCTGGAGCCTGTGTAAATATTTGTGCCGTATCTAGATCCCCTGTAAATATTAGTACCGTCTCTGGATCCTCTGTAAATATTGGTACCGCCTCTGGATCCCCTGTAACTGTTAGTACCGTCTCTGCATCCCTGTAAATATTGGTGCCGTCTCTGGATCCCCTGTAAATATTAGTACCTACTCTGGATCCTCTGTAAATATTAATACCATCTCTGGATCCCTGTAAATATTAGTACTGTCTCTGGATCCCTGTAAATATTAGTACAGTCTCATATTCCCTTGTAATTATTAGTACAGTCTCTGTATTCCCAGCAAATATTAGTACTGTCTCTAGATTCCCTTTAAATATTGTACGGTCTTTGTATCGCTGTAAATATTAGTACTGTCTCTGGACCCCGGTAAATATCAGTACTGTCTCTGGATCCCTGTAAATATTAGTACTGTCTCTGGATCCCTGTCAATATTAGTACCGTCTCTGGATCCTGTGTAAATATTTGTGCCGTCTCTAGATTCCCTGTAAATATTAGTACCGTCTCTGGAACCCTGTAAATATTACTACTGTCTATGTATCACCTGTAAATATTAATACTATCTCTGGATCCCTGTAAATATTAGTACCATCTCTGGATCCCTGTAAATATTTGTGCCATCTCTGGATCCCCTGAAAATATTAGTAACGTCTCTGGATACACTGTAAATATTAGTACGCTCTCCGGGACCCCTGTAATTATTAGTACTGTCTCTGGATCCCTGTAAATATTAGTACCGTTTCTGGATCCCCTGTAAACATTAGTGCCGTCTCTGGATCCCCTGTAAATATTAGTACCGTCTCTGGATCCCTGTAAATATTTGTGCCGTCTCTGGACCCCCTGTAAATATTTGCCGTCTCTGGATCCCCTGTCAATATTAGTACCGACTCTGGATCCTGTGTAAAAATTAGTACCATCTCTGGATCCCCGATAAATATTAGTACAGTCTATCGGTCCCTGTAAATTTTTGTGCTCTTTCTGGATCGCTGTAAATATTAGGACCGTCACTGGATCCCCTGTAAATATTAATACCATCTCTGGATCCCTGGAAATATTAGTACCATCTCTGGATCCCTGTAAATATTAGTACAGTCTCTGAATCCCCTGTAAATGTTAGTACAGTCTCTGGATTCGCTGTAAATATTAATTATGTCTCTGGATCCCTGTAAATATTAGTACTGTCTCTGGATCCCTGTAAATATTAGTACAGTCTCTGGATCCACTGCAATTATTAGTACAGTCTCTGGATCCCCTGTCATTTTTGTACAGTCTCTGGATTCCCTGTAAATATTAATCCTGTCTCTGGATCTCTGTAAATATTAGTACCGACTATGGATGCTGTGTAAATATTTGTGCCGTCTCCAGATCCACTGTAAATATTAGTACTGTCTCTGGATCCCCTGTAAATATTAGTACCGTCTCTGAACCCCTGAAATATAACTACTGTCTATGGATCCCCTGTAATTATTGACACCATCTCTGGATCCCTGTAAATATTAGTACCATCTCTGGATGCCCTGTAAATATTAGTGCCATCTCAGGATCCCTGTAAATATTTGTGCCGTCTCTGGATCCCCTGTAATATTAGTAACGTCTCTGTATACCTGCTAAATATTAGTACGCTCTCCGGATCTCCTGAAAATATTCGTAGTATCTCTGGATCCCTGTAAATATTAGTACCGTCTCTGGATCCCCTGTAAATATTGGTACCGTCTCTGGATCCTGTGTAAATATTAATACCATATCTGGATCCCGGTAAATATTAGTACCATCTCTGGATCCCTGTAAATATTTGTACAGTCTCTGGATTCCCTGTAAATATTAGTACAGTCTCTCGATCCCCTGTAAATATTAGTGCAGTCTCTGGATTCGCTGTAAATATTCGTTATGTCTCTGGATCCCTGTAAATATTAGTAATGTCTCTGGATCCCTGTAAATATTAGTACAGTCTCTGTATCCCTTGTAATTATTAGTACAGTCTCTGTATTCCCAGCAAATATTAGTACTGTCTCCAGATTCCCTTTAAATATTGTACTGTCTCTGGATCCCTGTAAATATTAGTACTGTCTCTGGACCCCGGTAAATATTAGTACTGTCTCTGGATCCCTGTAAATATTAGTCCTGTCTCTGGATCCCTGTCAATATTAGTACCGTCGCTGGATCCTGTGTAAATATTTGTGCCATATCTAGATCCCCTGTAACTGTTAGTACCGTCTCTGCATCCCTGTAAATATTGGTGCCGTCTCTGGATCCCCTGTAAATATTAGTACCTACTCTGGATCCTCTGTAAATATTAATACCATCTCTGGATCCCTGTAAATATTAGTACAGTCTCTGGATTCCCTGTAAATATTAATTATGTCTCTGGATCCCTGTAAATATTAGTACTGTCTCTGGATCCCTGTAAATATTAGTACAGTCTCTGGATCCACTGCAATTATTAGTACAGTCTCTGGATCCCCTGTCATTTTTGTACAGTCTCTGGATTCCCTGTAAATATTAGTCCTGTCTCTGGATCTCTGTAAATATTAGTACCGACTATGGATGCTGTGTAAATATTTGTGCCGTCTCCAGATCCACTGTAAATATTAGTACTGTCTCTGGATCCCCTGTAAATATTAGTACCGTCTCTGAACCCCTGAAATATAACTACTGTCTATGGATCCCCTGTAATTATTGACACCATCTCTGGATCCCTGTAAATATTAGTACCATCTCTGGATGCCCTGTAAATATTAGTGCCATCTCAGGATCCCTGTAAATATTTGTGCCGTCTCTGGATCCCCTGTAATATTAGTAACGTCTCTGTATACCCGCTAAATATTAGTACACTCTCCGGATCTCCTGAAAATATTCGTAGTATCTCTGGATCCCTGTAAATATTAGTACCGTCTCTGGATCCCCTGTAAATATTGGTACCGCCTCTGGATCCCCTGTAACTATTAGTACCATCACTGCATCCCTGCAAATATTTGTGCCTTCTCTGGATCCCCTGCAAATATTAGTACCAATTCTGGATCCTGTGTAAATATTGATACCATATCTGGATCCCTGTAAATATTAGTACCATCTCTGGATCCCTGTAAATATTTGTACAGTCTCTGGATTCCCTGTAAATATTAGTACAGTCTCTCGATCCCCTGTAAATATTAGTACAGTCTCTGGATTCGCTGTAAATATTAGTTATGTCTCTGGATCCCTGTAAATATTAGTAATGTCTCTGGATCCCTGTAAATATTAGTACAGTCTCTGTATCCCTTGTAATTATTAGTACAGTCTCTGTATTCCCAGCAAATATTAGTACTGTCTCCAGATTCCCTTTAAATATTGTACTGTCTCTGGATCCCTGTAAATATTAGTACTGTCTCTGGACCCCGGTAAATATTAGTACTGTCTCTGGATCCCTGTAAATATTAGTCCTGTCTCTGGATCCCTGTCAATATTAGTACCGTCGCTGGATCCTGTGTAAATATTTGTGCCGTATCTAGATCCCCTGTAAATATTAGTACCGTCTCTGGATCCTCTGTAAATATTGGTACCGCCTCTGGATCCCCTGTAACTGTTAGTACCGTCTCTGCATCCCTGTAAATATTGGTGCCGTCTCTGGATCCCCTGTAAATATTAGTACCTACTCTGGATCCTCTGTAAATATTAATACCATCTCTGGATCCCTGTAAATATTAGTACTGTCTCTGGATCCCTGTAAATATTAGTACAGTCTCATATTCCCTTGTAATTATTAGTACAGTCTCTGTATTCCCAGCAAATATTAGTACTGTCTCTAGATTCCCTTTAAATATTGTACGGTCTTTGTATCGCTGTAAATATTAGTACTGTCTCTGGACCCCGGTAAATATCAGTACTGTCTCTGGATCCCTGTAAATATTAGTACTGTCTCTGGATCCCTGTCAATATTAGTACCGTCTCTGGATCCTGTGTAAATATTTGTGCCGTCTCTAGATTCCCTGTAAATATTAGTACCGTCTCTGGAACCCTGTAAATATTACTACTGTCTATGTATCACCTGTAAATATTAATACTATCTCTGGATCCCTGTAAATATTAGTACCATCTCTGGATCCCTGTAAATATTTGTGCCATCTCTGGATCCCCTGAAAATATTAGTAACGTCTCTGGATACACTGTAAATATTAGTACGCTCTCCGGGACCCCTGTAATTATTAGTACTGTCTCTGGATCCCTGTAAATATTAGTACCGTTTCTGGATCCCCTGTAAACATTAGTGCCGTCTCTGGATCCCCTGTAAATATTAGTACCGTCTCTGGATCCCTGTAAATATTTGTGCCGTCTCTGGACCCCCTGTAAATATTTGCCGTCTCTGGATCCCCTGTCAATATTAGTACCGACTCTGGATCCTGTGTAAAAATTAGTACCATCTCTGGATCCCCGATAAATATTAGTACAGTCTATCGGTCCCTGTAAATTTTTGTGCTCTTTCTGGATCGCTGTAAATATTAGGACCGTCACTGGATCCCCTGTAAATATTAATACCATCTCTGGATCCCTGGAAATATTAGTACCATCTCTGGATCCCTGTAAATATTAGTACAGTCTCTGAATCCCCTGTAAATGTTAGTACAGTCTCTGGATTCGCTGTAAATATTAATTATGTCTCTGGATCCCTGTAAATATTAGTACTGTCTCTGGATCCCTGTAAATATTAGTACAGTCTCTGGATCCACTGCAATTATTAGTACAGTCTCTGGATCCCCTGTCATTTTTGTACAGTCTCTGGATTCCCTGTAAATATTAATCCTGTCTCTGGATCTCTGTAAATATTAGTACCGACTATGGATGCTGTGTAAATATTTGTGCCGTCTCCAGATCCACTGTAAATATTAGTACTGTCTCTGGATCCCCTGTAAATATTAGTACCGTCTCTGAACCCCTGAAATATAACTACTGTCTATGGATCCCCTGTAATTATTGACACCATCTCTGGATCCCTGTAAATATTAGTACCATCTCTGGATGCCCTGTAAATATTAGTGCCATCTCAGGATCCCTGTAAATATTTGTGCCGTCTCTGGATCCCCTGTAATATTAGTAACGTCTCTGTATACCTGCTAAATATTAGTACGCTCTCCGGATCTCCTGAAAATATTCGTAGTATCTCTGGATCCCTGTAAATATTAGTACCGTCTCTGGATCCCCTGTAAATATTGGTACCGTCTCTGGATCCTGTGTAAATATTAATACCATATCTGGATCCCGGTAAATATTAGTACCATCTCTGGATCCCTGTAAATATTTGTACAGTCTCTGGATTCCCTGTAAATATTAGTACAGTCTCTCGATCCCCTGTAAATATTAGTGCAGTCTCTGGATTCGCTGTAAATATTCGTTATGTCTCTGGATCCCTGTAAATATTAGTAATGTCTCTGGATCCCTGTAAATATTAGTACAGTCTCTGTATCCCTTGTAATTATTAGTACAGTCTCTGTATTCCCAGCAAATATTAGT
Organism: Heptranchias perlo; assembly: GCF_035084215.1. NCBI lineage: Eukaryota > Metazoa > Chordata > Chondrichthyes > Hexanchiformes > Hexanchidae > Heptranchias > Heptranchias perlo. The sequence continues at coordinate 1,082,226 of NW_027139918.1, read as the reverse complement.
ACTGTCTCCAGATTCCCTTTAAATATTGTACTGTCTCTGGATCCCTGTAAATATTAGTACTGTCTCTGGACCCCGGTAAATATTAGTACTGTCTCTGGATCCCTGTAAATATTAGTCCTGTCTCTGGATCCCTGTCAATATTAGTACCGTCGCTGGATCCTGTGTAAATATTTGTGCCATATCTAGATCCCCTGTAACTGTTAGTACCGTCTCTGCATCCCTGTAAATATTGGTGCCGTCTCTGGATCCCCTGTAAATATTAGTACCTACTCTGGATCCTCTGTAAATATTAATACCATCTCTGGATCCCTGTAAATATTAGTACAGTCTCTGGATTCCCTGTAAATATTAGTACAGTCTCTCGATCCCCTGTAAATATTAGTACAGTCTCTGGATTCGCTGCAAATATTAGTTATGTCTCTGGATCCCTGTAAATATTAGTACTGTCTCTGGATCCCTGTAAATATTAGTACAGTCTCTGTATCCCTTGTAATTATTAGTACAGTCTCTGTATTCCCAGCAAATATTAGTACTGTCTCTAGATTCCCTTCAAATATTGTACTGTCTCTGAATCCCTTTAAATATTAGTACTGTCTCTGGACCCCGGTAAATATTAGTACTGTCTCTGGATCCCTGTAAATATTAGTACTGTCTCTGGATCCTTGTCAATATTAGTACCGTCTCTGGATCCTGTGTAAATATTTGTGCCGTCTCTAGATCCCCTGTAAATATTAGTACCGTCTCTGGAACCCTGTAAATATTACTACTGTCTATGTATCACCTGTCAATATTAATACCATCTCTGGTTCCCTGTAAATATTAGTACCATGTCTGGATCCCCTGTGAATATTCGTTCCATATATGGAACCCTGTAAATATTTGTGCCATCTCTGGATCCCCTGAAAATATTAGTAACGTCTCTGGATACACTGTAAATATTAGTACGCTCTCCGGGTCCCCTGTAAATATTAGTACAGTCTCTGGATCCCTGTAAATATTAGTACCGTTTCTGGATCCCCTGTAAACATTAGTGCCGTTTCTGGATCCCCTGTAAACATTTGTGCCGTATCTGGACCCCCTGTAAATATTAGTACTGTCTCTTGGTCCCTGTAAATATTTGTGCTCTTTCTGGATCCCTGTAAATATTAGTACCGTCACTGGATCCCCTGTAAATATTAATACCATCTCTGGATCCCCTGTAACTATTAGTTACATCTCTGGAGCCCTGTAAATATTACTACCGTCTATGTATCCCCTGTAAATATTAATACCATCTCTGGATCCCTATAAATATTATTACCATCTCTGGATCCCCTGTAAATATTAGTACCGTCTCTGGATCCCTGTAAATATTTGTGCCGTCTCTGGACCCCCTGTAAATATTTGCCATCTCTGGATCCCCTGTCAATATTAGTACCGACTCTGGATCCTGTGTAAATATTAGTACCATCTCTGGATCCCCTATAAATATTCGTACAGTCTATGGGTCCCTGTAAATATTTGTGCTCTTTCTGGATCCCTGTAAATATTAGTACCGTCACTGGATCCCCTGTAAATATTAATACCATCTCTGGATCCCTGTAATTATTAATACAGTCTCTGGATCCTTTGTAATTATTCGTACAGTCTCTGGATTCCCTGTAAATATTAGTACTGTCTCTGGGTTCCCTGTAAACACTCGTACCGTCTCTGCATCCCTGTAAATATTAGTACTGTCTCTGGATCCCTGTAAATATTAGTACCGACTCTGGATCCTGTGTAAATATTTGTGCCGTCTCTGGATCCACTGTAAATATTAGTAACGTCTCTGGATCCCCTGTAAATATTCGTACCGTCTCTGGACCCTTGTAAATATTACTACTGTCTATGGATCCCCCGTAAATATTAATAACATCTCTGGATCCCTGGAAATATTGGTGCCATCTCTGGATAACCTGTAAATATGAGTACCATCTCTGGATCCCTGTGAATATTTGTGCCGTCTCTGGATCCCCTGTAAATATTAGTAACGTCTCTGGATTCCCTGTAATTATTAGTACGCTCTCCGGATCCCCAGTAAATATTAGTACTGTCTCTGGATCCCTGTAAATATTAGTACAGTCTCTGGATCCCCTGTAAATATTAGTACCGTCTCTGGATCCCCTGTAAATATTCGTACCGTCTCTGGATCCCTGTGTGTATTTGTGCCGTCTCTTGATCCCCCGTAAATATTAGCACCGACTCTGGATCCTGTGAAATATTAATACCATCTCTGGATCCCTGTAAATATTAGTACCATCTTTGGATCCCTGTAAATATTAGTGCAGTCTCTGGATCCCCTGTAAATATTAGTACTGTCTCTGGATCCCCTGAAAATATTTTTGCCGTCTCTGGATCCGTGTAAATATTAGTACCGTGTCTGGATTCCCTGTAAATATTAGTACCGTTTCTGGATCCCCTGGAAATATGAGCATCGTCACTGGATCCCCTGTAAATATTAGTACCGCGTCTGGATCCCCTGTAAATATTAGTCCCGACTCTGGATCCTGTGTAAATATGTGTGTCTTCTCTCGATCCACAGTAAATATTAGTACAGTCTCTGGATCCCCTGTAAATCTTTGTGTCGTCTTTGGATCCCCTGTAAACATTAATACAGTCTCTGGATCCCCTGTAATCATTAGTAGTGTCTCTGCGATCCTTGTAAATATTAGTACAGTCTCTGGATCCCTGTAATTATTAGTACTGCCTCTGGATCCCTGTAAATATTTGTGCCGTCTCTGGATCCGTGTAAATATTGGCACCGTGTCTGGATCCCCTGTAAATATTAGTACTGTCTCTGCATACCCTTAAATATTAGTACCGTCTCTGGATCCCTGTAAATATTTGTGCCGTCTCTGGAACCCCGGTAAATATTAATACCATCTCTGGATCCCACGTAAATATTAGTACCGTCTCTATCCCCTGAAAATATTCGTACTGTCTCTGGATCCGCTGTATATATTAGTACCGTCTTTGGATCCCCTGTTAATATTAGTACCGTCTCTGGATCCCCTGTAAATATTAGTACCGTCTCTGGATCCCCTGTAAATACTAATACTTTCTGTTGAACCCCCTTTAAAGATTAGACGCATCTCTGGATCGCCTATTATTATTAATGCAGTCGCTGGACCACCTGTAAATGGAGAGAAGTCGGGAGGGATGTGGTCGAGGAGGCGAGCAATGAGGGAGAGGAGGGGATGAGTGGCAGAGAGGAAGGGAGGAATGGGGATAGGAGGAGAGGACCAGGACAAGAAGTGAATTACAGGGGAGAGGAGGTTAGGAATGGGCAGAGGAGGGGAGGAATGAAGAGAGGAGGGGAGGAATGGGCAGAGGAGAGGAGGAATTGGAAGAGGAGGGGAGGAATAGAGAGAGGAGAGGGGGAGACGAGGTGAGGAACGGGGACAGGAGGCGCGGAACAGGGAGAGGAGGGGAGGAACAGGGGGAGAGGAGGGAAGGAACGGGGGAGAGGAGTGGAGGAACAGGGGGAGAGGAGCAATGAGGGACAGGAGTGGAGGAATGTGTGAGTGCAGGGAGCAACGGGGGAGATGAAGGGTCAATGGGAAAAGTAGAGAGGAATGGGGAGAGTAGGAGAGGATCATGAGGGGAGATGAGTAATGGGTTCAGGTGGGGAAGAATGGATAGGAGGAATGGGGACAGAAGGAGAGGAATGGGGGAGAGGAGGGGATCCCCCTGTAAATAATATAACTTTATCTAGATCCCCTGTAAATATTAGTACCGTCTCTGGATCCCCTGTAAATATTTGTGCCGTCTCTGCATCCCTGTAAATATTTGTGCCGTCTCCAGATCCCCTGAAAATATTTGTAACGTCTACGGATCCCCTGTAAATATTAGTACTGTCTATGGATCCCCTGTAAATATTAATACTGTCTCTGGATCCCGTGTAAATATTCGTACCGTCTCTGGATCCACTGTAAATATTAGTAGCATCTCTGCAGTCCTCCTGTTACTATTAGTAATGTCTCTGGATCACCCTCTAACTATAAGGAATTACTCTCGGTACTCTGTCAGTCTTAGTGCAGTCTCTGGATCCCTTCGAAATATTTGTACCCTCTCTGGATCACCCTGTAACTATTAGTAACATTTCCGGGCCTGCTGCAAAAATTAGTATCATCTCTAGATCCCTTTTGAATTTAAGCACTGCTTTTGTATTCTCTGCAAATATTAGTACTTTACCTGGATCACCATGTAAATATTTGTACCACCTTTGCTTCCCCGGTAAATATTAGGAACTACTCTGGAATCCCCTGCAACTGTTAGTACCCTATCTGGATCCCCTGCAACTATTTGTACTTTATCTGGGTCCCCATGTAAATGTTAGCACCATCTCTAGATCCCCTGCATGTATTAATACCATCTCTGGATGCTCTGTAAATATTAATACCATTTCTGGACCCCCTGTCAATATTAGTACCATTTCTGGACCCCCTGCAAATATTAGTATCATCTCCAGATTCCTTGTAAATATTAGTACCATCTCTGAACCCTCGGTAAATATTAGTACTGTCGCTGGATGCCCTGCAAATACCATCAACATCTCTGGAGTCCACCTGTAACTATTAGTACTATCTCTGGATCACCCTGATACTATTAGTAATTTCTCTGGATCTACTGTAAATATTGGTACTGTATCTAGATCCCTTGTAAATATTAGTTACATCTCTGGATCCCCACTGTAAATATTAGCACTGACTCTGGATCCCCCTGATACCATTAGTAATTTCTCCGGGTCTAGGTACATATTAGTACCGTCTCTGTATTCACTGTGAATATTTGAACCGTCTCTGAATACCATGTAAAAATTAATACTGTTTCTGGATCCCCTGTAAATATTAGACTGTCTCAGGATCCCCTGTAAATATCAGACCGTCTCTCGATCCTTTGTAAATATCAGACCGTCTCTAGATCCTTTGTAAATATTAGTACTGTTTCTGGATTCACTGTAAATATTAGTGCCGTCTCTAGATCCCCTGTAAATATTAGTGCCGTCACTGGATCCCCTGTAAATATTGGTACCGTCTCTGGAAGCCCTGTAAATATTAGTACCGTTTCTGGATCCCCTGTAAATATTAGTACAGTCTCTGGATTCCCTGTAAATATTAGTACTGTCCCTAGATCCCCTGTAAATATTAGTGCCGTCTCTGGATCACCTGTAAATATTGGTACCGTCTCTGGATCCCCTGTGAATATTGGTGCCGTCTCTGGAACTCCTGGAAATATTGGTCCCGTCTCTGGAAGCCCTGTAAATATTAGAACCGTCTCTTGAAGCCCTGTAAATATTAGTACCGTCTCTGGATCCCCTGTAAATATTAGTACCGTCTCTTGATACCCTGACGATATTAGTACTGTCCCTAGATCCCCTGTAAATATTAGTGCCGTCTCTGGATCACCTGTAAATATTGGTATCGTCTCTGGATCCCCTGTAAATATTGGTGCCGTCTCTGGAACCCCTGGAAATATTGGTCCCGTCTCTGGAAGCCCTGTAAATATTAGAACAGTCTCTTGAAGCCCTGTAAATATTTGTACCGTCTCTGGATCCCCTGAAGATATTAGTACCGTCTCTGGATCCCCTGTAGTTATTAGCACCGTCTCTGTATCGCCCTACAACGATTGATATTGTATCTGGGTCTCTTGCAAATAATATTGTAATCTCTGGAAACCCTGCAAATATAAATACTGTCTCTGGATACACTGTAAATATTAGTACCGTCTCTGGATACCCTGTAAATATGAATAACATCTCTGGATCCCTGTAAATATTAGTACCATCTCTGGATCCCTGTAATTATTAGTACAGTCTCTGGATCCCCTGTAAATATTAGTAGAGTCTCTGGATTCGCTGTAAATATTAGTTATGTCTCTGGATCCCTGTAAATATTAGTACTGTCTCTGGATCCCTGTAAATAATAGTACAGTCTCTGGATCCCCTGTAATTATTCGTACAGTCTCTGTATTCCCTGCAAATATTAGTACTGTCTCTGGATCCCTGTAAATATTAGTGCTGTCTCTTGACCCCGGTAAATATTAGTACTTTCTCTGGATCCTGTGTAAATATTTGTGCCGTCTCTAGATCCCCTGTAAATATTAGTACCGCCTCTGGACACCTGTAAATATTACTACCGTCTATGTATCCCCTGTAAATATTAATACCATCTCTGGATCCCCATAAATATTATTACCGTCTCTGGATCCCTGTAAATATTTGTGCCATCTCTGGACCCCCTGTAAATATTTGCCGTCGCTGGATCCCCTGTCAATATTAGTACCGACTCTGGATCCTGTGTAAATATTAGTACCATCTCTGGATCCCCTATAAATATTCGTACAGTCTATGGGTCCCTGTAAATATTTGTGCTCTTTCTGCATCCCTGTAAATATTAGTACCGCCACTGGATCCCCTGTAAATATTAATACCATCTCTGGATCCCTGTAATTATTAGTACAGTCTCTGGATCCTTTGTAATTATTAGTACAGTCTCTGGATTCCCTGTAAATATTAGTACTGTCTCCGGGTTCCCTGTAAACACTCGTGCCGTCTCTGCATCCCTGTAAATATTAGTACTGTCTCTGGATCCCTGTAAATACTAGTACCGACTCTGGATCCTGTGTAAATATTTGTGCCGTCTCTGGATCCACTGTAAATATTAGTAACGTCTCTGGATCCCCTGTAAATATTCGTACCGTCTCTGGACCCTTGTAAATATTACTACTGTCTATGGATCCCCTGTAAATATTAATACCATCTCTGGATCCCTGTAAATATTGGTGCCATCTCTGGATAACCTGTAAATATGAGTACCATCTCTGGATCCCTGTGAATATTTGTGCCGTCTCTGGATTCCCTGTAAATATTAGTAACGTCTCTGGATACCCTGTAATTATTAGTACGCTCTCCGGATCCCCTGTAAATATTAGTACTGTCTCTGGATCCCTGTAAATATTAGTACCGTCTCTGGATCCCCTGTAAATATTAGTACCGTCTCTGGATCCCCTGCAAATATTCGTACCGTCTCTGGATCCCTGTGTGTATTTGTGCCTTCTCTTGATCCCCTGTAAATATTAGCACCGACTCTGGATCCTGTGTAAATATTAATACCATCTCTGGATCCCTGTAAATATTAGTACCATCTTTGGATCCCTGTAAATATTAGTACAGTCTCTGGATTCCCTGTAAATATTAGTACTGTCTCTGGATCCCCTGAAAATATTTTTGCCGTCTCTGGATCCGTGTAAATATTAGTACCGTGTCTGGATACCCTGTAAATATTGGTACCTTTTCTGGATCCCCTGGAAATATGAGCATCGTCAATGGATCCCCTGTAAATCTTAGTACCGCGTCTGGATCCCCTGTAAATATTAGTCCCGACTCTGGATCCTGTGTAAATATTTGTGTCTTCTCTCGATCCACAGTAAATATTAGTACCGTCTCTGGATCCCTGTCAATATTAGTACCATCTCTGGATCGCTTGTAAATCTTTGTGTCGTCTTTGGATCCCCTGCAAACATTAATACAGTCTCTGGATCCCCTGTAATTATTAGTAGTGTCTCTGCGATCCTTGTAAATATTAGTACAGTCTATGGATCCCTGTAATTATTCGAACTGTCTCTGGATCCCTGCAAATATTTGTACCATCTCTGGATCCCCTGTAAATATTGGTACTGCCTCTGGATCCCTGTAAATATTTGTGCCGTCTCTGGATCCGTGTAAATATTGGCACCGTGTCTGGATCCCCTGTAAATATTAGTACTGTCTCTGGATACCCTTAAATATTAGTACCGTCTCTGGATCCCTGTAAATATTTGTGCCGTCTCTGGAACCCCGGTAAATATTAATATCATCTCTGGATCCCCCGTAAATATTAGTACCGTCTCTATCCCCTGAAAATATTAGTACTGTCTCTGGATCCTCTGCAAATATTAATACCATCTCTGGATCCCCTGAAAATATTCGTACTGTCTCTGGATCCGCTGTAAATATTAGTACCGTCTTTGGATCCCCTGTTAATATTAGTACCGTCTCTGGATCCCCTGTAAATATTAGTACCGTCTCTGGATCCCCTGTAAATATTAGTACCGTCTCTGGATCCCCTGTAAATATTAGTACCGTCTCTAGATCCCCTGTAAATACTAATACTTTCTGTTGAACCCCCTTTAAAGATTAGACGCATCTCTGGATCGCCTATTATTATTAATGCAGTCGCTGGACCACCTGTAAATGGAGAGAAGTCGGGAGGGATGTGGTCGAGGAGGCGAGCAATGAGGGAGAGGAGGGGATGAGTGGCAGAGAGGAAGGGAGGAATGGGGATAGGAGGAGAGGACCAGGACAAGAAGTGAATTACAGGGGAGAGGAGGTTAGGAATGGGCAGAGGAGGGGAGGAATGGAGAGAGGAGGGGAGGAATGGGCAGAGGAGGGGAGGAATGGAGAGAGGAGGGGAGGATTGGGGAGAGGAGAGGAGGAATGGGAAGAGGAGGGGAGGAATAGGGAGAGGAGAGGGGGAGACGAGGTGAGGAACGGGGACAGGAGGCGAGGAACGGGGAGAAGAGGTGAGGAATGTGGCGAGGAGGCGCGGAACAGGGAGAGGAGGGGAGGAACAGGGGGAGAGGAGGGGAGGAACGGGGGTGAGGAGTGGAGGAACAGGGGGAGAGGAGCAATGAGGGTCAGGAGTGGAGGAATGTGTGAGTGCAGGGAGCAACGGGGGAGATGAAGGGTCAATGGGAAAAGTAGAGAGGAATGGGGAGAGTAGGAGAGGATCATGAGGGGAGAGGAGTAATGGGTTCAGGTGGGGAAGAATGGATAGGAGGAATGGGGACAGAAGGAGAGGAATGGGGGAGAGGAGGGGATCCCCCTGTAAATAATAGAACTTTATCTAGATCCCCTGTAAATATTAGTACCGTCTCTGGATCCCCTGTAATTATTTGTGCCGCCTCTGGATCCCTGTAAATATTTGTGCCGTCTCCAGATCCCATGAAAATATTTGTAACGTCTCTGGATCCCCTGTAAATATTAGTACTCTCTATGGATCCCCTGTAAATATTAATACTGTCTCTGGATCCCGTGTAAATATTCGTACCGTCTCTGGATCCCCTGTAAATATTAGTATCGTCTCTTGTTCCCCTGAAGGGATTAGTACCGTCTCTGGATCCCCTATAGTTATTAGCACCGTCTCTGTATCGCCCTACAACGATTGATATTGTATCTGGGTCTCTTGCAAATAATAGTGTAATCTCTGGAAACCCTGCAAATATAAATACTGTCTCTGGATACACTGTAAATATTAGTACCGTCTCTGGATACCCTGTAAATATGAATAACATCTCTGGATCCCTGTAAATATTAGTACCATCTCTGGATCCGTGTAATTATTAGTACAGTCTCTGGATCCCCTGTAAATATTAGTATAGTCTCTGGATTCGCTGTAAATATCAGTTACATCTCTGGATCCCCACTGTAAATATTAGCACTGACTCTGGATCCCCTTGATACTATTAGTAATTTATCCGGGTCTCGGTACATATCAGTACCGTCTCTTGATTCACTGTGAATATTTGAACCGTCTCTGAATAACATGTAAAAATTAGTACTGTTTCTCGATCCCCTGTAAATATTAGACTGTCTCAGGATCCCCTGTAAATATCAGACCTTCTCTCGATCCTTTGTAAATATCAGACCGTCTCTAGATCCTTTGTAAATATTAGTACTGTTTCTAGATTCACTGTAAATATTAGTACCGACTCTTGATCACCTGAAGATATTAGTACTGTCCCGAGATCCCCTGTAAATATTAGTGCCGTCTCTGGATCACCTGTAAATATTGGTGCCGTCTCTGGAACCCCTGGAAATATTGGTCCCGTCTCTGGAAGCCCTGTAAATATTAGAACCGTCTCTTGAAGCCCTGTAAATATTTGTACCGTCTCTGGATCCCCTGTAAATATTAGTACCGTCTCTTGATCCCCTGAAGATATTAGTACCGTCTCTGGATCCCCTGTAGTTATTAGCACCGTCTCTGTATCGCCCTACAACGATTGATATTGTATCTGGGTCTCTTGCAAACAATAGTGTAATCTCTGGAAACCCTGCAAATATAAATACTGTCTCTGGATACACTGTAAATATTAGTACTGTCTCTGGATCCCTGTAAATATTAGTACAGTCTCTGGATCCCCTGTAATTAGTAGCACAGTCTCTGGATTCCCTGTAAATATTCGTACTGTCTCTGGATTCCCTGTAAATACCAGTACTGTCTCTGGATCCCTGTAAATATTAGTACCGTCTCTGGATCCCCTGTAAATATTAGTACCGTCTCTGGATCCCCTGTAAATATTAGTACCGTCTCTGGATCCCCTGTAAATATTAGTACCGTCTCTGGATCCCCTGTAAATACTAGCACTTTCTGTTGACCCGCATTTAAAGTTTAGAAGCATCTCTGGATCGCCCTGTTAATATTAATGCAGTCTCTGGACCACCTGTAAATGGAGAGAAGTCGGGAGGGATGTGGTCGAGGAGGCGAGCAATGAGGGAGAGGAGGGGACGAGTGGCAGAGAGGAAGGGAGGAATGGGGATAGGAGGAGGGGACCAGGACAAGAAGTGAATTACAGGGGAGAGGAGGTTAGAAATGGGTAGAGGAGGGGCGGAATGGAGAGGGGAGGGGAGGAATGAGCAGAGGAGGGGATGAATGGAGAGAGGAGGGGAGGATTGGGGAGAGGAGAGGAGGAATGGGGAGAGGAGAGGAGGAATGGGGAGAGGAGAGGGGGAGACGAGGTGAGGAACGGGGACAGGAGGCGAGGAACGGTGAGAAGAGTTGAGGAATGTGGCGAGGAGGCGCGGAACGGGACGAGGAGGCGAGGAACAGGGAGAGGAGGCGCGGAACAGGGAGAGGAGGGGAGGAACAGGGGGAGAGGTGTGGAGGAACAGGGGGAGAGGAGGGGTGGAACGGGGGAGAGGAGTGGAGGAACAGGGGGAGAGGAGCAATGAGGGACAGGAGTGGAGGAATTAGTGAGTCCAGGGAGGAACGGGGGAGATGAAGTGTCAATGGGAAAAGTAGAGCGGAATGGGGAGAGTAGGAGAGGATCATGAGAGGAGAGGACTAATGGGTTTAGGTGGGGAAGAATGGATAGGAGGAATGGGGACAGAAGGAGAGGAATGGGGGAGAGGAGGGGATCCCCCTGTAAATCATGGTACTTTGTCCAGATCCCCTGTAAATATAAATACCGTCTCTGGATCCCCTGTAAATATTTGTGCCGTATCTGGATCCCCTGTAAATATTAATACCGTCTATGCATCCCCTGGAAATATTAATACTGTCTCTGGATCCCCTGTAAAAATTAGTACCGTCTCTGGATCCCATGTAAATATTAATACCGTCTCTGGATCCCTGTAAATATTAGTACCGTCTCTGGATCACCTGTAAATATTAGTAGCATCTCTGCAGTCCACCTGTAACTATTAGTAATGTCTCTGGATCACCCTCTAACTATAAGGAATTACTCTCGCTACTCTATCAATGTTGGTACCGTCTCTGGATCCCTTCTAAATATTTGTACCCTCTCTGGATCACCCTGTAACTATTAGTACCATTTCTGGGCCTGCTGCAAAAATTAATACCGTCTCTAGATCCCTTTTGAATTTAAGCACTGCTTTTGTATTCTCTGCAAATATTAGTACTTTACCTGGATCCCCATGTAAATATTAGTACCATATTTGCTTCCCTGGTAAATATTAGTAACAACTCTGGAATCCCCTGCAACTTTTAGTACCCTATCTGGATCCCCTGCAACTATTAGTACTTTATCTGGGTCCCCATGTAAATGTTAGCACCATCTCTCGATCCCCTGCATGTATTAATACCATCTCTGGATGCTCTGTAAATATTAGTACCATTTCTGGACCACCTGTCAATATTAGTACCATTTCTGGACCCCCTGCTAATATTAGTATCATCTCTAGATTCCTTGTAAATATTAGTAACGTCTCTGCATCTCCCTGTAAATATTAGTACCATCTCTGGACCCTCGGTAAATATTAGTACTGTCGCTGGATCCCCTGCAAATATCATCAACATCTCTGGAGTCCACCTGTAACTATCTCTGGATCAATCTGATACTATTAGTAATTTCTCTGGATCTAATGTAAATATTGGTACTGTATCTAGATCCCTTGTAAATATTAGTTACATCTCTGGATCCCCACTGTAAATATTAGCACTGACTCTGGATCCCCCTGATACTATTAGTAATTTCTCCGGGTCTCGGTACATATTAGTACCGTCTCTGGATTCAATGTGAATATTTGAACCGTCTTTGAATACCATGTAAAAATTCGTAATGTTTCTGGATCCCCTGAAATATTACTACTGTCTTTGGATCCCCTGTAAATATTACTCATGTCTTTGGATCCCCTGTAAATATTGGTACCGTCTCTGGATCACCTGTAAATATTAGTACCGTTTCTGGATCCCCTGTAAATATTAGTGCCGTCTCTGGATCCCCTTTAGATATTAGTACCGTCTCTGGATCCCCAGTAAATATTAGCACCATCTCTGGATCCCCCTATAACGATTGAATTTGCCTCTGGGTCCCTTGCAATTAACAGTGGAACCCTGCAAATATTAATACTGTCTCTGAATCCACTGTAAATATTAGTAAATTCTCTGGATCACCTGTAAATATTAGTACCGTCTCTGGATCCCCTGTAAATATTAGTACCGTCTCTGGATCCCCTGTAAATACTAGTACTTTCTGGTGACCCGCCTTTAAAGATTAGAAGCATCTCTGGATCGCCCTGTTAATATTAATGCAGTCTCTAGACCACCTGTAAATGGAGAGAAGTCGGGAGGGATGTGGTCGAGGAGGCGAGCAATGAGGGAGAGGAGGGGACGAGTGGCAGAGAGGAAGGGATGAATGGGGATAGGAGGAGGGGACCAGGACAAGAAGTGAATTACAGGGGAGAGGAGGTTAGGAATGGGTAGAGGAGGGGCGGAATGGAGAGGGGAGGGGAGGAATGGGCAGAGGAGGGGATGAATGGAGACAGGAGGGGAGGATTGGGGAGAGGAGAGGAGGAATGGGGAGAGGAGTGGAGGAATGGGGAGAGGAGAGGGGGAGACGAGGTGAGGAACGGGGAGAGGAGGCGAGGAACGGGGAGAAGAGGTGAGGAATGTGGCGAGGAGGCGCGGAACGGGACGAGGAGGCGAGGAACGGGACGAGGAGGCGCGGAACAGGGAGAGGAGGGGAGGAACAGGGGGAGAGGAGTGGAGGAACAGGGGGAGAGGAGGGGAGGAACGGGGGAGAGGAGTGGAGGAACAGGGGGAGAGGAGCAATGAGGGACAGGAGTGGAGGAATTAGTGTGTCCAGGGAGGAACGGGGGAGATGAAGTGTCAATGGGAAAAGTAGAGCGGAATGGGGAGAGTAGGAGAGGATCATGAGAAGAGAGGAGTAATGGGTTTAGGTGGTTAAGAATGGATAGGAGGAATGGGGACAGAAGGAGAGGAATGGGGGAGAGGAGGGGATCTCCCTGTAAATAATGGTACTTTGTCTAGATCCCCTCTAAATATAAATACTGTCTCTGGATCCCCTGTAAATATTTGTGCCGTCTCTGGATTCCCTGTAAATATTAATACCGTCTATGGATCCCCTGGTAATATTAATACCGTCTCTGGATCCCCTGTAAAATTTAGTACCGTCTCTGGATCCCATGTAAATATTAATACCGTCTCTGGATCACTGTAAATATTAGTACCGTCTCTGGATCACCTGTAAATATTAGTAGCATCTCTGCTGTCCACCTGTAACTATTAGTAATGTCTCTGGATCACCCTCTAACTATAAGGAATTACTCTCGCTACTCTATCAATGTTGGTACCGTCTCTGGATCCCTTCTAAATATTTGTACCCTCTCTGGATCACCCTGTAACTATTAGTACCATTTCTGGGCCTGCTGCAAAAATTAATACCGTCGCTAGATCCCTTTTGAATTTAAGCACTGCTTTTGTATTCTCTGCAAATATTTGTACTTTACCTGGATCCCCATGTAAATATTAGTACCATCTTTGCTTCCCTGATAAATATTAGTAACAAATCTTGAATCCCCTGCAACTGTTAGTACCCTATCTGGATCTCTGCAACTATTAGTACTTTATCTGGGTCCCCATGTAAATGTTAGCACCATCTCTCGATCCCCTGCATGTATTAATACCATCTCTGGATGCTCTGTAAATATTAGTACCATTTCTGGACCCCCTGTCAATATTAGTACCATTTCTGGACCCCCTGCTAATATTAGTATCATCTCTAGATTCCTTGTAAATATTAGTAACGTCTCTGCATCTCCCTGTAAATATTATTACCATCTCTGGACCCTCGATAAATATTAGTACTGTCGCTGGATCCCCTGCAAATATCATCAACATCTCTGGAGTCCACCTGTGACACTCTCTGGATCAACCAGATACTATTAGTAATTTCTCTGGATCTAATGTAAATATTGGTACTGTATCTAGATCCCTTGTAAATATTAGTGACATCTCTGGATCCCCACTGTAACTATTAGTACTGACTCTGGATCCCCCTGATAATATTAGTAATTTCTCCGGTTCTCGGTACATATTAGTACCGTCTCGGGATTCACTGTGAATATTTGAACCGTCTCTGAATACCATGTAAAAATTCGTACTGTTTCTGGATCCCCTGTAAATATTACTACTGTCTTTGGATCCCCTGTAAATATTAGTGCCGTCTCTGGGTCCCCTGTAAAGATTGGTACCGTCTCTGGATCCACTGTAAATACTAGTGCCTTCGCTGGATCCCCTGTAAATATTAGTGCTGTCTCTTGATCCCCGGTAAATATTAGTGCCGTGTCTGGATCCCCTGTAAATTTTGGTACCGTCTCTGGATCCCATGTAAATATTAGTGCCATCTTTGGATCCCCTGTAAATATCAGTGCCGTCTCTGGATCCCCTGTAAATATTGGTACCGTCTCTGGATCACCTGTAAATATTAGTACCGTTTCTGGATCCCCTGTAAATATTAGTGCCGTCTCTGGATCCCCTTTAGATATTAGTACCGTCTCTGGATCCCCAGTAAATATTAGCACCATCTCTGGATCCCCCTATAACGATTGAAATTGCCTCTGGGTCCCTTGCAAATATCAGTGGAACACTGCAAATATTAATACTGTCTCTGAATCCACGGTAAATATTAGTAATGTCTCTGGATCACCTGTATATATTAGGACTGTCTCTCGATCCCCAGTAAATATTAGTACTGTCCTTGGATCCCATGTAAATATAAGTACTGTCTCAGGATCCCCTGTACATATTAGTCCCGTCACTGGATCCCCTGTAAATATTAGCACTGTCTCTGGATCCCCTTTTAATATTACTACTGTCCTTGGATCCCCTGGAATTATTAGTCCTGTCTCTGGATCCCCTGTAAATATTAATGCTGTCTCTGGATCCCCTGTAAATATTAGTACAGTCTCTGGATCCCTTGTAATTATCACTACTGTCTCTGGATCCATGGAAATATTAGTACTGTCTCTGGATTCCCTGTAATTATTAGCACTGTCTCTGGAACCCCTGTAAATATTAGTACCGTCACTGGATCCTCTTTAAATATTAGTACTTTCTCTGGATCACCTGTAAATATTCGTACTGTCTCTGGATCCCCTGTAAATATTGGTACAGTCTCTGGATTCCCTGTAAATATTAGTACTGTCTCTAGATCCCCTGTAAATATTAGTGCTTTCTCTGGATCCCCTGTAAATATTGGTACCGTCTCTGTATCCACTGTAAATATTAGTGCCGTCTCTGGAACCAGTGGAAATATTGGTACGGTCTCTGGAAGCCCTGTAAATAGTAGCACCGTCTCTGGATCCCCTGTAAATATTAGTGCCGTCTATCGATCCCCTGTAGATATTAGTACCGTCTCTGGATCCCCTGTAAATATTAGTGTCGTCTCAGGATCCACTGTAAATATTAGTGCCGTCTCCGGAACCAGTGGAAATATCGGTACCGTCTCTGGAAGCCCTTTAAATAGTAGCACCGTCTCTGGATCCCCTGTAAATATTAGTGCCGTCTATCGATCCCCTGTAGATATTAGCACCGTCTCTGTATCCCCCTATAACGTATGATATTGTATCTGGGTCCCTTGCAAATAATAGTGTAATCTCTGGAAACCCTGCAAATATTAATTCTGTCTCTGGATCCCCTGTAAATATTAATACCCTCACTGGATCCCCTGTAAATTTTTTGCCGCCTCTGGATCCCTGTAAATATTAGTACCGTGTCTGGATCCCCTGTAAATATTAGTACCGTCTCTGGATCCCCTGTAAATATTAGTTGTGTCTTTGGATCCCCTGTACATATTAGTACCGTCACTGGATCCCCTGTAAATATTAGTACTGTCTCTGGACCCCTGTTAATATTAGTACAGTCCTTGGATCCCCTGTAAATATTAGTACTGTCTCTGGATCCCCTGTAAATATTACTACTGTCTTTGGATCCCCTGTAAATATTAGTACAGTCTCTGGGTTCCATCTAAATATTGGTACCGATCTGGTAGCCCTGTAAATATTAGTACCGTTTCTGGATCCCCTGTAAATATTAGCACCATCTCTGGATCCACCTATAAGGATTGATATTGTCTCTGGGTCTCTTGCAAATAATAGTGTAATCTCTGGAAACCCTGAAAATATTAAAACTGTCTCTGGATACACTGAAAATATTAGTACCGTCTCTGGATCCCCTGCAAATATTTTTGCCGTCTCTGGATCCCTGCAAATATTAGTACCGTGTCTGGATCCCCTGTAAATATCAGTACCGTCTCTGGATCCCCTGTAAATATTAGTACCGTCACTGGATCCCCTGTAAATGTTGGTACCGTCTCTGGAAGCCCTGTAAATATTAGTACCGTTTCTGGATCCCCTGTAAATATTGGTGCCGTCTCTAGATCCCCTGTAGATATTAGTACCGTCTCTGGATCCCCAGTAAATATTAGTACCGTCTCTGGATCCCCTGTAAATATTAGTACCGTCTCTGGATACACTGTAAATATTAGTAATGTCTCTGGATCATCTGTAAATATTAGGACTGTCTCTCGATCCTCTGTAAATATTAATACTGTCCTTGGAACCCCTGTTAATATTAGTACTGTCTCTGGATCCCCTGTAAATATTAGTACACTCTTTGGATCCCCTGTAATTATTCGTACTGTCTCTGGATCCCTGTTATCATTAGTACAGTCTCTGAATTCGCTGTAAATATTAGTACTGTCCCTAGATCCCCTGTAAATATTAGTGGCGTCTCTGGATCCCCTGTAAATAATGGTACCGTCTCTGGATCCACTGTAAATATTAGTGTCGTCTCTGGAACCCCTGGAAATATTGGTACCGTCTCTGGAAGCCCTGTAAATATTAGTACCGTCCCTGGATCCCCTGTAAATATTGGTACCGTCGCTTGATCCCCTGTAGATATTAGTACAGTCTCTGGATCACCTGTAATTATTAGCACCGTCTCTGTATCCCCCAAAAACGATTGATATTGTCTCCGGGTCTCTTGCAAATAATAATGTAATCTCTGGAAACCCTGCAAATATAAATACTGTCTCTGGATACACTGTAAATATTAGTATCGCCCCTTGATCACCTGTAAATGTTTTTGCCATCTCTGGATCCCTGTAATTATTAGCACCCTCTCTGGATCCCCCGATAACGATTGATATTGCCTCTGGGTATCTTGCAAATAACAGTGGAATCTCTGGAAACTTTCCAAATATTAATACTGTCTCTGGATCCAATGTAAATAATAGTACCGTCTCTGGATCCCGTGTAAATATTAGTACCGTCTCTGGATCCCCTGTAAATATTAGTACTGTCTCTGGATCCCCTGTAAATATTAGTACCGTCACTGGATCCACTGTAAATATTAGTACTGTCTCTGGATCCCCTGTTAATATTAGTACTGACCTTGGATCCCCTGGAATTATTAGTTCTGTCTCTGGATTCCCTGTAAATATTAGCACAGTCTCTGGATTCCCTGCAAATATTAGTACTGTCTCTGGATCCCCTCTAAATATTAGTACAGTCGCTGGATCCCTTGTCATTATTTGTACTGTCTCTGGATCCCTGTAAATATTAGTACTGTCTCTGGATCCCCTGTAATTATGAGTACTGTCTCTGGATCCCCTGTCAATATTGGTGCTGTCTCTGGATCCGCTGTAAATATTAGTACCGTCTCTGGTTTCCCTGTAAATATTAGTACTGTCTATAGATCCCCTGTAAATATTAGTGCCTTCTCTGGATCCCCTGTAAATATTAGTACCGTCTCTGTATCCCCTGTAATATTTTTGCCATCTCTGGATCCCTGTAATTATTAGCACCTTCTCTGTATCCCCCTATAACGAATGGTATTGTCTCTGGGTCTCTTGGAAATAATAGTGTAATCTCTGGAAACCCTGCAAATATTAATTCTGCCTCTGGATCCCCTGTAAATATTAGTACCGTCTCTGGATCCCCTGTAAATATTTTTGCCGTCTCTGGATCCCTGTAAATATTGGTACCGTCTCTGGATCCCCAGTAAATAATAGTACAGTCACTGGATCCCCTGCAAATATTAGTAATGTCTCTGGTTTCCCTGTAATTATTGGTACCGTCTCTGGAAGCCCTGTAAATATTAGTACCTTCTCGAGATCCCCTGTAGATATTAGTACCGTCTCTGGATCCCCTGTAATTATTAGCACCGTCTCTGGATCCACCTATAATGATTGATATTGCCTCTGGGTCTCTTGCAAATAATAGTGGAATCTCTGGAAACCCTGCAAATATTAATACTGTGTCTGAATCCACTGTAAATATTAGTACCGTCTCTGGATCCCCTGTAATATTAGTACCGTCTCTGGATCCCCTGTAAATATTAGTACTGTCTCTGGATCCCCTGTAAATATTAGTACCGTCTCTGGATCCCCTGTAAATATTAGTGCCGTCTCTGAAACCCCTGGAAATATTGGTACCGTCTCTGGAAGCCCTGTAAATATTAGTACCGTTTCTGGATCCCCTGTAAATATTAGCACCATCTCAGGATCCCCCTATAACGATTGATATTGTCTCTGGGTCTCTTGCAAATAATAGTGTAATCTCTGGAAACCCTGCAAATATTAAAACTGTCTCTGGATCCACTGTAAATATTAGTACCGTCTCTGGACTCCCTGTAAATATTAGTACCGTCACTGGATCGCCTGTAAATATTAGTAATGTATCTGGATTCCCTGAAATTATTGGTACGGTCTCTGGAAGCCCTGTAAATATTAGTACCGTCTCGAGATTCCCTGTAGATATTCGTACCGTCTCTGGATCCCCTGTAATTATTAGCACCGTCTCTGGATCGCCCTATAACGATTGATATTGCCTCTGGGTCTCTTGCAAATAATAGTGGGATCTCTGGAAACCCTGCAAATATTAATACTGTGTCTGAATACACTGTAAATATTAGTACTGTCTCTGGATCCCCTGTTAATCTTGGTACTGTCCTTGGATCCCCTGTAAGTATTAGTACAGTCTCTGGATCCCCTGTAAATATTAGTACCGTCTCTGGATCCCCTGTAAATATTAGTGCCGTCTCTGAAACCCCTGGAAATATTGGTACCGTCTCTGGAAGCCCTGCAAATATTAGTACCGTTTCTGGATCCCCTGTAAATATTAGCACCATCTCTGGATCCCACTATAACGATTGATATTGTCTCTGGGTCTCTTGCAAATAATAGTGTAATCTCTGGAAACCTTGCAAATATTAAAACTGTCTCTGGATCCACTGTAAATATTAGTACCGTCTCTGGATCCCCTGTAAATATTTTTGCCGTCTCTGGATCCCTGTGAATATTAGTACCGTCTCTGGACTCCCTGTAAATATTAGTATCGTCACTGGATCGCCTGTAAATATTCGTACTGTCTCTGGATGCCATGTACATATTAGTACCGTCAATGGATCCCCTGTAAATATTAGTTCTGTCTCTGGATCCCCTGTTAATATTAGTACTGTCCTTGGACCCCTGTAAATATTAGTACTGTCTCTGGATCCCCTGTAAATATTAGTACCGTCTCTGGATCCCCTGTAAGTATTAGTGCCGTCTCTGAAACCCCTGGAAATATTGGTACCGTCTCTGGAAGCCCTGTAAATATTAGTACCGTTTCTGGATCCCCTGTTAATATTAGCACCATCTCTGGATCCCCCTATAACGATTGATATTGTCTCTGGGTCTCTTGCAAATAATAGTGTAATCTCTGGAAACCCTTCAAATATGAATACTGTCTCTGGATCCACTGTAAATATTAGCACAGTCTCTGGATCCCCTGTAAATATTTTTCCCGTCTCTGGATCCCTGTAAATATTTGCACCGTCTCTAGATCCCCCTAAAGCGATTGCTATTGCCTATGGGTCTCTTGCAAATAATAGAGGAATCTCGGGAAAACCTGAAAATATTAATACTCTCTCTGGATCCACTGTAATTATTAGTACCGTCTATGGATCCCCTGTAAATATTAGTGCCGTCTCTGGATCCCCTGTAAATATTGGTACCGCCTCTGGAAGCCCTGTAAATATGAGCACCATCGCTGGATCCCCCTATAACGATTGATATTGTCTCTTGCTCTCTTGCAAATAATAGTGGAATCTCTGGAAACCCGGCAAAAATTAATAATGTCTCTGGATCGACTGTAAATATTAGGACCGTCTCTGGGTCCTCTGCAAATATTAGTACCGCCTCTGGTTCCCCAGTATATAATAGTACTGACTCTGAATCCCCTGGAAATATTTTTGCCTTCTCTGGATCCCTGTAAAAATTAGTATCGTCTCTGGATCCGCTGTAAATATAATACCAACACTCGATCCCCTGTAAATATTAGTACTGTCTCTGGATCCCCTGTAAGTATTAGTACTGTCTCTGGATTCGCTGTGTTTATTACTACTGTCTCTGGATCCCCTGTAAATATTAGTACTGTCTCTGGATCCCTGTAATATTAGTACAGTCTCTGGATCCCCTGCAGTTATTAGTACTGTCTCTGGATGCCCTGTAAATAATAGTACAGTCTCTGGATTCCATGTAAATATTAGTACTGTCTCTGGATCCCCTGTAAATATTAGTACTGTCTATGGATCCCCTCTAAATATTGGTACCGTCTCTGGATCCCCTGTAAATATTAGTGCCTTCTCTGGAACCCCGGGAAATATTGCTACCGTCTCTGGAACCCCTGGAAATATTAATATCGTATATGGATCCCCTGTACATATTAGTACCGTCTCTGGATCACCTGTAAATATTAGTACCGTCACTGGATCCCCTGGAAATATTAGTACCGTCTCTTGATCCTCTATAGATATTAGTAACGTCTCAGGATCCCCTGTAATTATTAGCACCGTCTCTGTATCCTCCTCTAACGATTGATATTGTCTCTGGGTCTCTTGCAAATAATGGTGTCATCTCTGGAAACCCTGCAAATATAAATACTGTCTCTGGATACACTGTAAATATTAGTACCGTCTCTGGAACCCCTGTAAATATTTTTGCCGTCTCTGGATCCCTGTAAATATTAGTACCGTCTCTGGATTCCCCATAAATATTAATAACATCTCTGGATCCCTGTAAATATTGGTACCATCTCTGGATCCCTGTAAGTATTCGTACAATTTCTGGATCCCCTGTACATATTAGTAGAGTCTCTGGATTAGCTGTAAATATTAGTTATGTCTCTGGATCCCTGTAAATATTAGTACTGTCTCTGGATCCCTGTAAATATTGGTACCGTCTCTGGAAGCCCTGTAAATATTAGTGCCGTCTCTGGCTCCCCTGTAAATATTCGTACCGTCTCTAGATCCCCTGTCGATATGAGTACAGTCTCTGGATCCCCGGAAAATATTAGCACCATATCTGGATACCCTATAAAGATTGATATTGTCTCTGGGTCTCTTGCAAATAATAGTGGAATCTCTGGAAACCATGCAAATATTAATGCTGTCTCTGGATACCCTGTAAATATTAGTACTGTCTCTGGATACCCTGTAAATATGAGTACTGTCTCTGGATTACCGGTAAATAGTTTTGCCGTCTCTGGATCCCTGTAAATATTAGTATCGTGTCTGGACCGCCTGTAAATATTAGTACCGTCTCTGGATCCCCTGTAAATATTAGCACCGTCACTGGATCCCATGTATATATTAGCAACGTCTCTGGATCCCCTGTGAATATAAATATCATCTCTGGATCCCCTGTAAATATTAGTACCGTCTCAAGATCACCTATAAATATTAACACCGTCTCTGGATCCCCTGTAAATATTAATACCATCTCTGGATCCTTGTCAATATTAGTGCCGTCTCTGGATCCCATGTAAATATTAGTACAGTCTCTGGATCCCTGTAAATATTAGTACCGACTCTGGATCCTGTATAAATATCTGTGCCGTCTCTCGATCCACTGTAAATATTAGTACCGTCTCTGGATCCCTGTAAATGTTAGTACCGTCTCTGGATCCCCTGTAAATATTAGAACCGTCTTTGGATCCCATGTACATGTTAGTACCGTCACTGGATCCCCTGTAAATATTAGTACTGTCTCTGGATCCCCTGTTAATATTAGTACTGTCCTTGGATCCCCTGTAAATATTAGTACTGTCTCAGGATCCCCTGTAAATATTAGTACCGTCTCTGGATCCCCTGTAAATATTAATGCCGTCTTTGAAACCCAAGGAAATATTGGTACCGTCTCTGGAAGCCTTGTAAATATTCGTACCTTTTCTGGATCCCCTGTAAATTTTAGCACCATCTCAGGATCCCCCTATAACGATTGATATTGTCTCTGGGTCTCTTGCAAATAATAGTGGAATCTCTGGAAACCATGCAAATATTAATGCTGTCTCTGGATACCCTGTAAATAATAGTACTGTCTCTGGATACCCTGTAAATATGAGTACTGTCTCTGGATCACCGGTAAATAGTTTTGCCGTCTCTGGATCCCTGTAAATATTAGTATCGTGTCTGGACCGCCTGTAAATATTAGTACCGTCTCTGGATCCCCTGTAAATATTAGCACCGTCACTGGATCCCATGTAAATATTAGCAACGTCTCTGGATCCCCTGTGAATATAAATATCATCTCTGGATCCCCTGTAAATATTAGTACCGTCTCAAGATCACCTATAAATATTAACACCGTCTCTGGATCCCCTGTAAATATTAATACCATCTCTGGATCCTTGTCAATATTAGTGCCGTCTCTGGATCCCATGTAAATATTAGTACAGTCTCTGGATCCCTGTAAATATTAGTACCGACTCTGGATCCTGTATAAATATCTGTGCCGTCTCTCGATCCACTGTAAATATTAGTACCGTCTCTGGATCCCTGTAAATATTAGTACCGTCTCTGGATCCCCTGTAAATATTAGTACCGTCTTTGGATCCCATGTACATGTTAGTACCGTCACTGGATCCCCTGTAAATATTAGTACTGTCTCTGGATCCCCTGTTAATATTAGTACTGTCCTTGGATCCCCTGTAAATATTAGTACTGTCTCAGGATCCCCTGTAAATATTAGTACCGTCTCTGGATCCCCTGTAAATATTAATGCCGTCTTTGAAACCCAAGGAAATATTGGTACCGTCTCTGGAAGCCTTGTAAATATTAGTACCTTTTCTGGATCCCCTGTAAATTTTAGCACCATCTCAGGATCCCCCTATAACGATTGATATTGTCTCTGGGTCTCTTGCAAATAATAGTGTAATCACTGGAAACCCTGCAAATATTAAAACTGTCTCTGGATCCACTGTAAATATTAGTACCGTCTCTGGATCCCCTGTAAATATTTTTGCCGTCTCTGGATCCCTGTAAATATTAGTACCGTCTCTGGACTCCTTGTAAATATTAGTACCGTCACTGGATCGCCTGTAAATATTACTACTGTCACTGGATCCCCTGTTAATATTAGTACTGTACTTGGATCCCTAGTAAATATTAGCACCGTCTCTGGATCCACTGTAAATGTTAGTACCGTCTCTGGATCCTCTGTAATTATTAGCACCGTCTCTGGATCCCCCTATAACGATTGATATTGCCTCTGGGTCTCTTGCAAATAATAGTGGGATCTCTGGAAACCCTGCAAATATTAATACTGTGTCTGAATCCACTGTAAATATTAGTACCGTCTCTGGATCCCCTGTAAATATTAGTACCGGCTCTGGATCCCCTGTTAATATTAGTACCGTCTTTGGATCCCATGTACATATTAGTACCGTCACTAGATCCCCTGTAGATATTAGTACTGTCTCTGGACCCCCTGTAAATATAAGCACCGTCTCTGGATCACCCTATAACGATTGATATTGCCTCTGGGTCTCTTGCAAATAATAATGGAATCTCTGGAAAACCTGCAAATATTAATACTGTCTCTGGATCCACTGTAAATATTAGTACCGTCTCTGGAAACCCTGTAAATATTTTTGCCGTCTCTGCATCCCTGTAAATATTAGTATCTTCTCTGGATACCCTGTAAATATTAATAACATCTCTGGATCCCCTGTAAATATAAGTAGAGTCTCTGGATTCGCTGTAAATATTAGTTTTGTCTCTGGATCCCTGAAAATATTAGCACCATCTCTGGATCCCCATATAAAGATTGATATTGTCTCTAGGTCTCTTGCGAATAGTAGTGGAATCTCTGGAAACCCTGCAAATATTAATACCGTCTCTGGATCCACTGTAAATATTAGTACCGTCTCTGGATCCCCTGTAAATGTTAGTACCGTCTCTGGATCCCTGTCAATATTTGTGCCGTTTCTGGATCCCTGTAAATATTAGTATCTTCTCTGGATACACTGTAAATATTAATGACATCTCTGGATCCCCTGTAAATATTAGTAGAGTCTCTGGATTCGCTGAAAATATTAGTTATGTCTCTGGATCCCTGTAAATATTAGTACAGTCTCTGGATCCCCTGTAATTATTAGTGCAGTCTCTGGATTATCTGTAGTTATTAGTACTGTCTCTGGATCCCCTAAAAATATTAGTACTGTCTCTGGATCCCCTGTAAATATTAGAACCATCTCTGGATCCCATGTAAATATTGGTATCGCCTCTGGAAGCCCTGTAAATATTAGTACCGTCTCTGGATCCCCTGTAAATATTGGTACCGTCTCTGGAATCCCTGAAAATATTCGTACCGTCTCTGGCTCCCCTGTAAATATTCGTACCGTCTCTCGATCCCCTGTAGATATTAGTACCGTCTCTGGATCCCCTGTAAATATTAGCACCATATATGTATCCCCCTATGAAGATTGATGTTGTCTCTGGTTCTCTTGCAAATAATAATGGAATCTCTGGAAACCCTGCAAATATTAAGACGGTCTCTGGATCCCCTGTACATATTAGTACAGTCTCAAGATCACCTATAAATATTAACACAGTCTCTGGATCCCCTGTAAATATTAATACCATCTCTGGATCCCTGTCAATATTTCTGCCGTCTCTGGATCCCCTGTAAATATTGGTACTGTCTCTTGATCCCTGTAAATATTAGTACCGACTCTGGATCCTGTGTAAATATTTGTGCCGTCTCTTGATCCACTGTAAATATTAGTACCGTCTCTGGATCCCTGTAAATATTAGTACTGTCTCTGGATCGCATGTAAATATTAGTACCGTCTCTGGATCCCCTGTAAAGATTAGTACAGCCTCAGGATTCCTTGTAATCTTTGTGTCGTCTTTGGATCCCCTGTAAACATTAGTACAGTCTCTGGATCCCCTGTAATTATTAGTACTGTCTTATGATCCCTTGTAAATATTAGTACAGTCTTTGGATCCCTGTAATTATTTGTACTGTCTCTGGATCCCCTGTAAATATTAGTACAATCTCTGGATTCCCTGTAAATATTAATACCGTCTCTGGATCCCTGTAAATATGAGTACTGTCTCTGGATCCCTGCAAATATTTGTACCATCTCTGGATCCCATATTAATATTGGTACTGCCTCTGGATCCCTGTAAATATTTGTGCTGTTTCTGGATCCCTCTAAATATTAGTACTGTCTCTGGATACCCTGCAAATATTAGTACCGTCTCTGGATCCCTGTTATTATTTGTGCCGTCTCTGGAACCCCTGTAAATATTAGCACCATATCTGTATCCCCCTATGAAGATTGATGTTGTCTCTGGTTCTCTTGCAAATAATAATGGAATCTCTGGAAACCCTGCAAATATTAATACGGTCTCTGGACCCCCTGTACATATTAGTACAGTCTCAAGATCACCTATAAATATTAACACCGTCTCTGGATCCCCTGTAAATATTAATACCATCTCTGGATCCCTGTCAATATTTCTGCCGTCTCTGGATCCCCTGTAAATATTGGTACTGTCTCTTGATCCCTGTAAATATTAGTACCGACTCTGGATCCTGTGTAAATATTTGTGCCGTCTCTTGATCCACTGTAAATATTAGTACCGTCTCTGGATCCCTGTAAATATTAGTACTGTCTCTGGATCGCATGTAAATATTAGTACCGTCTCTGGATCCCCTGTAAAGATTAGTACAGCCTCAGGATTCCTTGTAATCTTTGTGTCGTCTTTGGATCCCCTGTAAACATTAGTACAGTCTCTGGATCCCCTGTAATTATTAGTACTGTCTTATGATCCCTTGTAAATATTAGTACAGTCTTTGGATCCCTGTAATTATTTGTACTGTCTCTGGATCCCCTGTAAATATTAGTACAATCTCTGGATTCCCTGTAAATATTAATACCGTCTCTGGATCCCTGTAAATATGAGTACTGTCTCTGGATCCCTGCAAATATTTGTACCATCTCTGGATCCCATATAAATATTGGTACTGCCTCTGGATCCCTGTAAATATTTGTGCTGTTTCTGGATCCCTCTAAATATTAGTACTGTCTCTGGATACCCTGCAAATATTAGTACCGTCTCTGGATCCCTGTTATTATTTGTGCCGTCTCTGGAACCCCTGTAAATATTAGTACCGCCTCTGTATCCCCTGTAAATAATAGTAATGTCTATGCATCCCCTGTAAATATTAATACATTCTCTGGATCCCTGTAAATATTAGTACCATCTCTGGATCCCCTGTAAATATTAGTACCGTCTCTGGATCCCCTCTAAATATTAATACCATCTCTGGATCCCCTGTAAATATTAGTAATGTCTCTGGATCACCTGTAAATATTAGTACCGTCTTTGGATCCCCTGTTAATATTAGCACCGTCTCAGCATCACCTGTTAATATTAGTACCCTCTGTGGATCCCCTGTAAATATTAGTGCAGTCTCTGGATTCCCTGTAGTTATTAGTACTGTCACTGGATCCGTGTAAATGTTAGTACAGTCTCTAGATCCCCTGTAAATATTAGAACCATCTCTATATCCCCTGTAAATATTGGTATCGTCTCTGTAAGCCCTTTAAATATTAGTACCGTCTCTGGATCCCCTGTAAATAATGGTATCGTCTCTGTAAGCCCTGTAAGTATTAGTACCGTCTCTGGCTCCCCTGAAAATATTCGTACCGTCTCGAGATCCCCTGTAGATATTAGTAGCGTCTCTAGATCCCCTGTACATATTAGCACCATATCTGGATCCCCCTATTAAGATTGATATTGTCTCTGGGTCTCTTGCAAATAATAATGGATTCTCTGGAAACCCTGCAAATATTAATACTGTCTCTGGATCCACGGTATATATTAGTACCGTCTCTGGATCCCTGTAAATATTAGTACCGTGTCTGGATCCCCTGTAAATATCAGTACCGTCTCTGGATCCCCTGTAAATATTAGCACCGTCATTGGATCCCCTGTAAATATTCGCAACGTCTCTGGATCCCCTGTGAATATAAATATCATCTCTGGTTCCCCTGCAAATATTAGTACCGTCTCAAGATCACCTATAAATATTAACATCGTCTCTGGATCCCCTGTAAATATTAATAACATCTCTGGATCCCTGTCAATATTTGTGCCGTCTCTGCATCCCCTGTTAATATTAGTACTGTCTCCGGATCCCTGTAAATATTAGTACCGACTCTGGATCCTGTGTAAATATTTGTGCCGTCTCTCGATCCACTGCAAATATTAGTACCGTCTCTGGATCCCTGTAAATATTAGTGCTGTCTCTGGATACCCTGTAAATATTAGTACCGTCTGTGGATCCCCTGTAAATATTAGTACAATCTCTGGATTCCCTGTAAATATTAGTACCGTCTCTGGATCCCTGTAAATAGGAGTACTGTCTCTGGATCCCTGCAAATATTTGTACCATCTCTGGATCCCATATAAATATTGGTACTGCCTCTGGATCCCTGTAAATATTTGTGCCGTCTCTGGAACCCCTGTAAATATTAGTACCGCCTCTGTATCCCCTGTAAATAATAGTACTGTCTATGGATCCCCTGTAAATATTAATACCTTCTCTGGATCCCTGTAAATATTAGTACCATCTCTGGATCCCCTGTAAATATTAGTACGGTCACTGGATCCCTTGTATTATTTGTGTCGTCTTTGGATCCCCTGTAAACATTAGTACAGACTCTGGATCCCCTGTAATTATTAGTACTGTCTCTGGATCCATTGTAAATATTAGTACATTCTATGGATCCCTGTAATTATTTGTACTGTCTCTGGATCCCCTGTAAATATTAGTACAATCTCTGGATTCCCTGCACATATTAGTACCGTCTCTGGATCCCTGTAAATATTAGTACTGTCTCTGGATCCCAGCAAATATTTGTACCGTCTCTGTATCCCCTATAAATATTGGTACTGCCTCTGGATCCCTGTAAATATTTGTGCTGTTTCTGGATCCCTGTAAATATTAGTACTGTCGCTGGATACCCTGTAAATATTAGTACAGTCTATTGATCCCTGTAAATATTTGTGCCGTCTCTGGAACCCCGGTTAATATTAATACCGTCTCTGGAACCCCTCTATATATTAGTACCGTTTCGGTATCCACTGTAAATAATAGTACTGTCTATGGAACCCCTGTAAATATTAATACCTTCTCTGGATCCCTGCAAATATTAGCAGCATCTCTGGATCCTCTGTAAATATTAGTACTGTCACTGGATCACCTGTAAATATTAATACCATCCCTGGATCCCCTGTAAATATCAGTACTGTCTCTGTATCACCTGTAAATACTAGTACCGTCTTTGGATCCCCTGTCAATATTAGTACCGTCTCAGGATCACCTGTTAATATTAGTACCGTCTGTGGATCCCCTGTAAATATTAGCACCATCTCTGGATCCACCTATTACGATTCATATTGTCTCTGGGTCTCTTGCAAATCGTAGTGGAATCTCTGGAAACCCTGCAAATATTAATACTGTCTCTGGATCCACTGTAAATATTAGTACCGTCTCTGGATCCCCTGTAAATATTTTTGCCGTCTCTGGATCCCTGTAAATATTAGTGGTAGGTCTGTGGAATTTGCTGCCCCAGGAAGCTGTGGAAGCTACATCATTAGATAAATTTAAAACAGAAATAGACAGTTTCCGAGAAGTAAAGGGAATTAGGGGTTATGGGGAGCGGGCAGGAAATTGGACATGAAGCTGAGTTCGGATCGGTCAATGCCCTGTGGGTGGCGAAGAGGGCCCAGGGGCTATGTGGCCGGGTCCTGCTCCGACTTCTTGTGTTCTTTAGATTTGTGGTTGGGATCAGATCCGCTATGATCTTATTGAATGGCGGAGCAGGCTCGAGGGGCCGATTGGCCTACTCCTGCTCCAATTTCTTATGTTCTTATGTTCTTATGTACCGTGTCTGGATCCCCTGTAAATATTAGTACCGTCTCTGGATCCCCTTTTATTATTAGTACCGTCACTGGATCTCCTGTAAATTTTAGTACTATCTCTGGATCCCCTGTAAACATTGGTACCGTCTTTGGAAGCCCTGTAAATGTTAGTACCGTCTCTAGAACCCTCTAGATATTGGTACCGTCTCTGGATTCACTGTAAATATTCGTAACGTCTCTGGATCCCCTCTAAATATTAGTACTGTCTCTGGATCCCCTGTACATATTAGTACCGTCACTGGATCCCCTGTAAATATTAGTACTGTCTCTGGATCCTCTGTTAATATCAGTACTGTACTTGGATCCCCTGTAAATATTAGTACTGTCTCTGGATCCCCTGTAAATATTACTACTGTCTTTGGATCCCCTGTAAATATTAGTACAGTCTCTGGATCCAATTTAATTATTAGTACTGTCTCTCGCTCCCCTCTAAATATGAGTACAGTCTCTGGATCCCCTGTAACTATTAGTACTGTCTCTGGATTCACTGTAAATATTAGTACTGTCTTAGGATCCCCTGTAAATATTAGTACAGTCTCTGGATTCAATGTAAATATTACTATTGTCTCTAGATCCCCTGTAAATATTAGTGCCGTCTCTGGATCCCCTGTAAATATTAGTACTGTCTCTCTGGATCCCCTGTATATATTAGTACCGTCACTGGATCCCCTGTGAATATTAGCACTGTCTCTGGAACCCATGTTAATATTAGTACTGTCCTTGGATCCCCTGTAAATATTAGTACTGTCTCTGGATCCCCCGTAAATATTACTACTGTCTTTGGATCCCCTGTAAATATTGGTACAGTCTATGGATCCCTGTAATTATTAGTACCGTCTCTGGATCCCTGCAAATATTTGTACCATCTCTGGATCCCCTATAAATATTGGTACTGCCTCTGGATCCCTGTAAATATTTGTGCTGTTTCTGGATCCCTGTAAATATTAGTACTGTCGCTGGATACCCTGTAAATATTAGTACAGTCTATTGATCCCTGTAAATATTTGTGCCGTCTCTGGAACCCCGGTTAATATTAATACCGTCTCTGGAACCCCTGTAAATATTAGTACCGTCTCGGTATCCCCTGTAAATAATAGTACTGTCTATGGAACCCCTGTAAATATTAATACATTCTCTGGATCCCTGCAAATATTAGCAGCATCTCTGGATCCTCTGTAAATATTAGTACTGTCTCTGGATCACCTGTAAATATTAATACCATCCCTGGATCCCCTGTAAATATTAGTACTGTCTCTGGATCACCTGTAAATATTAGTACCATCTTTGGATCCCCTGTCAATATTAGTACCGTCTCAGGATCACCTGTTAATATTAGTACCGTCTGTGGATCCCCTGTAAATATTAGCACCATCTCTGGATCCACCTATAACGATTCATATTGTCTCTGGGTCTCTTGCAAATCGTAGTGGAATCTCTGGAAACCCTGCAAATATTAATACTGTCTCTGGATCCACTGTAAATATTAGTACCGTCTCTGGATCCCCTGTAACTATTTTTGCCGTCTCTGGATCCCTGTAAATATTAGTACCGTGTCTGGATCCCCTGTAAATATTAGTACCGTCTCTGGATCCCCTTTTATTATTAGTACCGTCACTGGACCTCCTGTAAATTTTAGTACTATCTCTGGATCCCCTGTAAACATTGGTACCGTCTTTGGAAGCCCTGTAAATGTTAGTACCGTCTCTAGAACCCTCTAGATATTAGTACCGTCTCTGGATTCACTGTAAATATTCGTAACGTCTCTGGATCCCCTCTAAATATTAGCACTGTCTCTGGATCCGCTGTACATATTAGTACCGTCACTGGATCCCCTGTAAATATTAGTACTGTCTCTGGATCCTCTGTTAATATCAGTACTGTACTTGGATCCCCTGTAAATATTAGTACTGTCTCTGGATCCCCTGTAAATATTACTACTGTCTTTGGATCCCCTGTAAATATTAGTACAGTCTCTGGATCCCATTTAATTATTAGTACTGTCTCTCGCTCCCCTCTAAATATGAGTACAGTCTCTGGATCCCCTGTAACTATTAGTACTGTCTCTGGATTCACTGTAAATATTAGTACTGTCTTAGGATCCCCTGTAAATATTAGTACAGTCTCTGGATTCAATGTAAATATTACTATTGTCTCTAGATCCCCTGTAAATATTTTTGCCGTCTCTGGATCCCTGTAAATATTAGTACCGTGTCTGGATCCCCTGTAAATATTAGTACCGTCTTTGGATCCCCTTTTATTATTAGTACCGTCACTGGATCTCCTGTAAATTTTAGTACTATCTCTGGATCCCCTGTAAACATTGGTACCGTCTTTGGAAGCCCTGTAAATGTTAGTACCGTCTCTAGAACCCTCTAGATATTAGTACCGTCTCTGGATTCACTGTAAATATTCGTAACGTCTCTGGATCCCCTCTAAATATTAGTACTGTCTGTGGATCCCCTGTACATATTAGTACCGTCACTGGATCCCCTGTAAATATTACTACTGTCTCTGGATCCTCTGTTAATATCAGTACTGTCCTTGGATCCCCTGTAAATATTAGTACTGTCTCTGGATCCCCTGTAAATATTACTACTGTCATTGGATCCCCTGTAAATATTAGTACAGTCTCTGGATCCCATTTAATTATTAGTACTGTCTCTCGCTCCCCTCTAAATATGAGTACAGTCTCTGGATCCCCTGTAACTATTAGTACTGTCTCTGGATTCACTGTAAATATTAGTACTGTCTTAGGGATCCCCTGTAAATATTAGTACAGTCTCTGGATTCAATGTAAATATTACTATTGTCTCTAGATCCCCTGTAAATATTAGTGCCGTCTCTGGATCCCCTGTAAATATTAGTACTGTCTCTCTGGATCCCCTGTGTATATTAGTACCGTCACTGGATCCCCTGTGAATATTAGCACTGTCTCTGGAACCCATGTTAATATTAGTACTGTCCTTGGATCCCCTGTAAATATTAGTACTGTCTCTGGATCCCCCGTAAATATTACTACTGTCTTTGGATCCCCTGTAAATATTGGTACAGTCTATGGATCCCTGTAATTATTAGTACCGTCTCTGGATCCCTGCAAATATTTGTACCATCTCTGGATCCCCTATAAATATTGGTACTGCCTCTGGATCCCTGTAAATATTTGTGCTTTTTCTGGATCCCTTTAAATATTAGTACTGTCGCTGGATCCGCTGTAAATATTGGTACCGTCTCTGGATCCCCTGTAAATATTAGAACAGTCTTTGGATCCCCTGTAATTATTAGGACTGTCTCTCGCTCCCCTGTAAATATGAGTACAGTCTCTGGATGCCCTGTAAATATTAGTACAGAATCTGGATACCGTTTAAATATTAGTACAGTCTCTGGATCTCTGTAAGTATTAGTACCGTCTCTGGATCCCCTGTAATTATCAGTCCTGTCTCTGGATTCCCTGTAAATATCAGTACTCTCTTAGGATCCCCTGTAAATATTAGTGACGTCTCTGTATCCCCTCTAAATATTAGTACTGTCTCTGGATCCCCTGTATATATTAGTACCGTCACTGGATCCCCTGTAAATATTAGTACTGTCTCTGGATCCCCTGTTAATATTCGTACTGTCCTTGGATCCGCTGTAAATATTAGTACTGTCTCTGGATCCCCTGTAAATATTAATGCTGTCTTTGGATCCCTTGTAAATATTAGTACAGTCTCTGGATCCCCTGTAATTATTAGTACTGTCTCTGGCTCCCCTGTAAAGGTGAGTACAGTCTCTGGATGCCCTGTAAATATTCGGACAGAATCTGGATCCCGTTTAAATATTAGTACAGTCTCTGGATGTCTGTAAATATTAGTACTGTCTCTGGATCCCCTGTAATTATTGGTACTGTCTCTGGATTCCCAGTAAATATTAGTACTGTCTTAGGATCCCCTGTAATATTAGTACAGTCTCTGGATTCCCTGTAAATATTAGTACTGTCTCTAGATCCCCTGTAAATATTAGTGCCGTCTCTGGATCCCCTGTAAATATTGGTACCGTCTCTGGATCCCCTGTAAATATTAGTGCCGTCTCTGGATCCCCTGTAAATATTGGTACCGTCTCTGGATCCCCTGTAAATATTAGTACCTTCTCTGGATCCCCTGTAAATATTAACACCATCTCTGGATCCCCCTATAACGATTGATATTGTCTCTGGGTCTCTTGCAAATAATAGTGGAATCTCTGGAAACACTGCAAAATATAATACTGTCTCTGAATCGACTGTAAATATTAGTACCGTCTCTGGATCCCCTGTAAATATTAGTACAGTCTCTGGAACACCTGTAAATATTAGTATTGACTCAGGATACCCAGGAAATATTTTCGCCGTCTCTGGATCCCTGTAAATATTAGCACCGTCTCTGGATCCCCTGCAATATTAGTACCATCACTGGATACCCTGCAAATATTAGTACTGTCTCTGGATGCCCTGTAAATATTAGTACTGTCTCTGGGTCCCCTGTAAATATTAGTACTGTCTCTGGATCCCTGTAAATATGAGGACAGTCTCTGGATCCCCTGTAATTATTAGTACTGTCTCTGGATCCCCTGTAAATATTGGTACAGTCTCTGGATTCCCTTTAAATATTAGTACTGTCTCTGGATCCCCTGTAAATATTAGTACTGTCGTTGGATCCCCTGTAAATATTAGTACCGTTTCTGGATCCGCTGTAATTATTAGTGCCGTCTCTATAAGCCCTGTAAATATTAGTACCGTCTCTGGATCCCCTGTAAATATTAGTACCGTCTCTGGATCACCTGTAAATATTAGTAATGTCAATGTATCCCCTGTAAATAATATTACTGTCTCTGGATCCCCTCTAATTATATGTACCGTCTCCGGAAGCCCTGTAAATATAAGTACCGTCTCATGATCCCCTGTAGATATTAGCACCGTCTCTGGATCCCCTGTAATTATTCGCACCGTCTCTGGATCCCCCTATAACGATTGATATTGCCTCTCGGTCTCTTGCAAATAATAGTGGAATCTCTGGAAACCCTCCAAATATTAATACTGTCTCTGGATCCACTGTAATATTAGTAGCGTCTCTGGATCCCCTGTAAATATTAGATCTGTCTCTGGATCCCATGTAAATATTAGTACTGTCTCTGTATCCCCTGTATATATTAGTACCGTCACTGGATCCCCTGTAAATAATTGTGCTGACTCAGGATCCCCTGGAAATATTTTCGCCGTCTCTGGATCCCTGTCAATATTAGCACCATCTCTGGATCCCCTGTCAATATTCGTACCGTCACTGCATCCCCTGTAAATATTAGTACTGTCTCTGGATTCCCTGTAATTTTTAGTACTGTCTCTGGGTCCCCTGTAAATATTAGTACTGTCTCTGGATCCCTGTAAATATTAGTACAGTCTCTGGATCCCCTGTAATTATTAGTACTTTCTCTCGATCCCCTGTAAATATTAGTACAGTCTCTGGATTCCCTGTAATATTAGTACTATCTCTGGATCCCCTGTAAATAATAGTTCTGTCTGTGGATCCCCTGTAAATATTAGTGCCGTCTCTGGATCCCCTGGAAATATTAGTGCCGTCTCTTCAAACCCTAGAAATATTGTTACCGTCTCTGGAAGCCCTGTAAATATTAGAGTCATAGAGTTATACAGCACGGATAGATGCCTTTCGGCCCATCGTGTCCGCGCCGGCCATCAAGCCCTGTCTACTCTACTTCCAAATTCCAGCATTTGGTCCGTCGCCTTGCATTAGTACCGTCTCTGGATTCCCTGTAAATATAAGAACCGTCTCTGGATCACCTGTAAATATTAGTACTGTCAATGGATCCCCTGTAAATATAGGTACCGTCTCCGGAAGCCCTGTAAATATTAGTAGCGTCTCTCGGTCCCCTCTAGTTATTAGCACCGTCTCTGGATCACCTGCAATTATTAGCACCGTCTCTGGATCCCCCTATAACGATTGATATTGCCTCTGGGTCTCTTGCAAATAATAGTGGAATCTTTGGAAACCCTGCAAATATTAATAATGTCTCTGGATCCCCTGTAAATATTAGTACTGTGTCTGGATCCCCTGTTAATATTAGTACTGTCTCTGGATCCCCTGTATATATTAGTACCGTCACTGGATCCCCTGTAAATATTAGTGCTGTCTCTGGATCCACTGTTAATATTAGTACTGTCCTTGGATCCCCTGTAAATATTAGTACTGTCTCTGGATCCCCTATAAATAATACTACTGTCTCTAGATCCCCTGTAGATATTAGCACCGTCTCTGGATCCCCTTTAATTATTCGCACCGTCCCTGGATCCCCATATAACGATTGATATTGCCTCTCGGTCTTTTGCAAATAATAGTGGAATCTCTGGAAACCCTGCAAATATTAATACTGTCTCTGGATCAACTGTAATATTAGTACCGTCTCTGGATCCCCTGTAAATATTAGTACTGCCTCTGGATCCCATGTAAATATTAGTACTGTCTCTGTATCCGCTGCATATATTAGTACCGTCACTGGATACCCTGTACATATTAATACTGTCTCTGGATTCCCTGTAATTATTAGTAATGTCTCTGGGTCCCCTGTAAATAATAGTTCTGTCTCTGGATCCCTGTAAATATTAGTACAGTCTCTGGATCCCCTGTAATTATTAGTACTGTCTCTGGATCCCCTGTAAATATTAGTACAGTCTCTGGATTTACTGTTATATTAGTACTGTCTCTGGATCCCCTTTAAAGATTAGCACTGTCAATGGATCCCCTGTAAATATTAGTACTGTCCCTGGATCCCCTCTAAATACAGGTACCGTCTCCGGAAGCCGTGTAAATATTAGTACCGTCTCCAGGTCCCCTGTAGATATTAGCACCGTCTCTGGATCACCTGCAATTATTCGCACCGTCTCTGGATCACCCTATAACGATTGATATTGCCTCTGGGTCTCTTGCAAATAATAGTGGAATCTTTGGAAACCCTGCAAATATTAATACTGTCTCTGGATCCCCTGTAAATATTAGTACTGTGTCTGGATCCCCTGTAAATATTAGTACTGTCTCTGGATCCCCTGTATATATTAGTACCGTCACTGGATCCCCTGTAAATATTAGTACAGTCTCTGGATCCCCTCTAAATATTACTACTGTCTTTGGATCCCCTGTGAATATGAGTACAGTCTCTGGATCCTCAATAAATATTAGTATTGTCTCTGGATCCCCTGTAAATATTAGTACAGTCTCTGGATCCTCAATAAATATTAGTATTGTCTCTGGATCCCCTGTAAATATTAGTACAGTCTCTGGATTCTCTGTAAATATTAGGACTGTCTCTGGATGCCCTGTAAATATTAGTTCTGTCGATGGAACCCCTGTAAATATTAGTACCGGTTCTGGATCCCCTGTAATTATTAATGCGGTCTCTGGCAACCCTGGAAATATTGGTACCGTCTCTGGAAGCCCTGTAAATATTAGTACCGTCTCTGGATCCGCTGTAAATATTAGTACTGTCTCAGGATCACCTGTAAATATTAGTGCTGTCAATGGATCCCCTGTAAATATTAGTACTGTCTCTGGATCCCCTGTAAATATAGGTACCATCTCCGGAAGCCCTGTAAATATTAGTACCCTCTCTAGATCCCCTGTAGATATTAGCACCGTCTCTGGATCCCCTGTAATTATTCGCACCGTCTCTGGGTCCCCCTATAACGATTGATATTGCCTCTGGGTCTCTTGCAAATAATAGTGGAATCTCTGGAAACCCTGAAAATATTAATACTGTCTCTGGATCCACTGTAATATTAGTACCTTCTCTCGATCCCCTGTAAATCTTAGTGCTGTCTCTGGATCCCCTGTAAATATTAGTACTGTCTCTGGATCCGCTGTATATATTAGTACCGCAACTGGATCCCCTGTAAATATTGGTACTGACTCAGGATCCCCTGGAAATATTTTCGCCGTCTCTGGATCCCTGTGAATATTAGCACCGTCTCTGGATCCCCTGTAAATATTACTACTGTCTCTGGATCCACTGTAAATATTAGTACAGTCTCTGGATCCTCTGTAAATATTAGTACGGTCTCTGGATCCCCTTTAATAATTAGTGATGTCTCTGGATCCCCTGTAAATATTAGTACTGTCTTTGGATACACTGCCAATATTAGTACAGTCTCTGGATTCCCTGTAAATATTAGTACTGTCTATAGATACCCTGTAAATATTAGTGCCGTCTCTGGATCCCCTGCAAATATTGGTGCAATCTCTGAATCCCCTGTAAATATTCGTGCCGTCTCAGGATCCCCTGTATATATTGGTACCGTCTCTGGAAGCCCTGTAAATATTAGTACCGTTTCTGGATCCCCTGTAAATATTAGTACCGCCACTAGATCCCCTGTGGATATTAGTACCGTTTCTGTATCCCCTGTAAATATTAGCACTGTCTCTGGATCCCCTGTAAATATTATTACTGTCTCTGGATCCCCTGTAAATATTAGTACCGTCTATGGATCCCCTGTAAATATTAGCACCGTCTCTGGATCCCCTGTAAAGATGAGTGCCGTCTCTGGAAACCCTGGAAATATTGTTACCGTCTCTGGAAGCTCTGTAAATATTAGAGTCATAGAGTTATACAGAACGGATAGTGGCCCTTCGGCCCATCGTGTCCGCGCCGGCCATCAAGCCCTGTCTGCTCTAATCCCATATTCCAGCATTTGGTCTGTAGCCTTGTATTAGTACCGTCTCTGGATCCCCTGTAAATATCAGTACCGTCTCTGGATCACCTGTAAATATTAGTACTGTCAATGGATCCCCTGTAAATATTAGTACTGTTTCTGGATCCCCTGGTAATATAGGTACCGTCTCCGGAAGCCATCTAAATATTAGTACCGTCTCTAGGTCCCCTGTAGATATTAGCACCGTCTCTGGATCACCTGCAATTATTAGCACCGTCTCTGGATTCCCCTATAACGATTGATATTGCCTCTGGGTCTCTTGCAAATAATAGTGGAATCTTTGGAAACACTGCAAATATTAATACTGTCTCTGGATCCGCTGTAAATATTAGTACTGTGTCTGGATCCCCTGTAAATATTAGTACTGTCTCTGGATCCCCTGTATATATTAGTACCGTCACTGGATCCCCTGTAAATATTCGTACTGTCTCTGGATCCCCTTTTAATATTATTACTGTCCTTGGATCCCCTGGAAATATAAGTACTGTCTCTGGATCCCCTGTAAATATTACTACTGTCTTTGGATGCCCTGTAAATATGAGTACAGTCTCTGGATCCCCTGTAATTATTAGTACTGTCTCTGGATCCTCTGTAAATATTCGTACAGTCTCTGGATCCTCTGTAAATATTAGTACTGTCTCTGGATCCCCTGTTAATATTAGTACAGTCTCTGGATTCCCTCTAAATATTAGGACTGTCTCCGGATCCCCTGTAAATATTAGTTCTGTCGATGGAACCCCTGTAAATATTAGTACCGTTTCTGGATCCCCTGTAATTATTAATGCGGTCTCTGGAAACCCTGTAAATATTGGTACCGTCTCTGGAAGCCCTGTAAATATTAGTACCGTCTCTGGATCCCCTGTGAATATTAGTACCGTCTCTGGATCCCCTGTAAATAAAGGTACCGTCTCCGGAAGCCCTGTAAATATGAGGACCGTCTCTCGATCACCTGTCGATATTAGCACCGTCTCTGGATCCCCTGTAATTATTAGCACCGTCTCTGGATCCCCCAAAAACGATTGATATTGCCTCTGGGTCTCTTGCAAATAATAGTGGAATCTCTGGAAACCCTGCAAATATTAATACTGTCTCTGGATCCACTGTAATATTAGTACCGTCTCTGGATCCCCTGTAAATATTAGTACTGTCTCTGGATCCCCTGTAAATATGAGTACTGTCTCTGGATCCGCTGTATATATTAGTACCGTCACTGGATCCCCTGTAAATATTAGTACTGTCTCTGGATCCCCTGTTAATATTAGTACTGTCCTTAGGATCCCCTGTAAATATTAGTACTGTCTCTGCATCCGCTGTAATATTACTACTGTCTTTGTATCCCCTGCAAATATTAGTACAGTCTCTGGATCCCCTGTAATTATTACTACTGTCCCTGGATCCCCTCTAAATATAGGTACCGTCTCCGGAAGCCCTGTAAATATTAGTACCGTCTCTAGATCCACTGTAAATATTAGCACCGTCTCTGGATCCCCTGTAATTATTCGCACCGTCTCTGGATCCCCCTATAACGATTAATATTGCCTCTCGGTCTCTTGCAAATAATAGTGGAATCTCTAGAAACCCTGCAAATATTAATACTGTCTCTGGATCCACTGTAATATTAGTACCGTCTCTGTATCCCCTGTAAATATTAGTACTATCTCTGGATCCCATGTAAATATTAGTACTGTCTCTGGATCCCCTGTAAATATTAGTACCGTCTATGGATCCCCAGTAAATATGAGCACCGTCTCTGGATCCCCTGTAAATATTATTACTGTCTCTGGATCCCCTGTAAATATTAGTACCGTCCATGGATCCCCTGTAAATATTAGCACCGTCTCTGGATCCCCTGTAAAGATGAGTGCCGTCTCTGGAAAACCTGTAATTATTACTACTGTCCCTGGATCCCCTCTAAATATAGGTACCGTCTCCGGAAGCCCTGTAAATATTAGTACCGTCTCTAGATCCACTGTAAATATTAGCACCGTCTCTGGATCCCCTGTAATTATTCGCACCGTCTCTGGATCCCCCTATAACGATTAATATTACCTCTCGGTCTCTTGCAAATAATAGTGGAATCTCTAGAAACCCTGCAAATATTAATACTGTCTCTGGATCCACTGTATTATTAGTACCGTCTCTGTATCCCCTGTAAATATTAGTACTGTCTCTGGATCCCATGTAAATATTAGTACTGTCTCTGGATCCCCTCTAAATATTAGTACCGTCTATGGATCCCCTGTAAATATTAGCACCGTCTCTGGATCCCCTGTAAATATTATTACTGTCTCTGGATCCCCTGTAAATATTAGTACCGTCTATGGATCCCCTGTAAATATTAGCACCGTCTCTGGATCCCCTGTAAAGATGAGTGCCGTCTCTGGAAACCCTGGAAATATTGTTACCGTCTCTGGAAGCCCTGTAAATATTAAAGTCATAGAGTTATACAGAACGGATAGTGGCCCTTCGGCCCATCGTGTCCGCGCCGGCCATCAAGCCCTGTCTGCTCTAATCTCATATTCCAGCATTTGGTCTGTAGCCTTGTATTAGTACCGTCTCTGGATCCCCTGTAAATATCAGTACCGTCTCTGGATCACCTGTAAATATTAGTACTGTCAATGGATCCCCTGTAAATATTAGTACTGTTTCTGGATCCCCTGTAAATACAGGTACCGTCTCCGGAAGCCATCTAAATATTAGTACCGTCTCTAGGTCCCCTGTAGATATTAGCACCGTCTCTGGATCACCTGCAATTATTAGCACCGTCTCTGGATCCCCCTATAACGATTGATATTGCCTCTGGGTCTCTTGCAAATAATAGTGGAATCTTTGGAAACACTGCAAATATTAATACTGTCTCTGGATCCGCTGTAAATATTAGTACTGTGTCTGGATCCCCTGTAAATATTAGTACTGTCTCTGGATCCCCTGTATATATTAGTACCGTCACTGGATCCCCTGTAAATATTCGTACTGTCTCTGGATCCCCTTTTAATATTATTACTGTCCTTGGATCCCCTGTAAATATTACTACTGTCTTTGGATGCCCTGTAAATATGAGTACAGTCTCTGGATCCCCTGTAATTATTAGTACTGTCTCTGGATCCCCTGTAAATATTCGTACAGTCTCTGGATCCTCTGTAAATATTAGTACTGTCTCTGGATCCCCTGTTAATATTAGGACAGTCTCTGGATTCCCTCTAAATATTAGGACTGTCTCCGGATCCCCTGTAAATATTAGTTCTGTCGATGGAACCCCTGTAAATATTAATGCGGTCTCTGGAAATCCTGTAAATATTGGTACCGTCTCTGGAAGCCCTGTAAATATTAGTACCGTCTCTGGATCCCCTGTGAATATTAGTACCGTCTCTGGATCCCCTGTAAATATAGGTACCGTCTCCGGAAGCCCTGTAAATATGAGGACCGTCTCTCGATCACCTGTCGATATTAGCACCGTCTCTGGATCCCCTGTAATTATTAGCACCGTCTCTGGATCCCCCAAAAACGATTGATATTGCCTCTGGGTCTCTTGCAAATAATAGTGTAATCTTCACAAACCCTGCAAATATTAATACTGTCTCTGGATCCACTGTAATATTAGTACCGTCTCTGGATCCCCTGTAAATATTAGTACTGTCTCTGGATCCCCTGTAAATATTAGTACTGTCTCTCGATCCGCTGTATATATTAGTACCGTCACTGGATCCCCTGTAAATATTAGTACTGTCTCTGTATCCCCCTATAACGATTGATATTGTCTCTGGGTATCTTGCAAATAATAGTGTAGTCTCTGGAAACCCAGCAAATATTAATGCTGTCTCTGGATCCACTGTAAATATTAGTACCGGCTCTAGATCCCCTGTAAATATTAGTACCGTCACTGGATCCCCTGTAAATATGAGCACCGTCTCTAGATACCCTATAGATAGTAGTACCATCGCTGGATCCCCTGTAAATATTTGCACCGTCTCTGGATCCCCCTATAACGATTGATATTGCCTCTGGGACTCGTGCAAAGAATAGTGGAATCTCTAGAAACCCTGCAAATATTAATACTGTCTCTGGATCCACTGTAAATATTAGTACCGTCTCTGGATCGCCTGTAAATATTAGTACCGTCTCTGGATCCCCTGTAAATATTAGTACTATCTCTGGATCCCCTCTAAATATTAGTACCGTCACTGGATCTGCTGTAAATATTAGTGCTGTCTCTGGATCCACTGTTAATTTTAGTACTGTCCTTGGATCCCCTGTAATTATTAGTACTATCTCTGGATCCACTGTAAATGGTAGTACAGTCTCTGGATTCCCTCTAAATATTAGTACTGTCTCTGGATCCCCTGTAAATATTAGTACAGTCTCTGGATCCCCTGTAATTATCAGTACTGTCTCTGGATCGCCTGTAAATATTAGTACTGTCTCTGGATCCCCTTTAATTATCAGCACTGTCTCTGGATCCCTGTAAATATTAGAACCGTCTCTGGATACCCTTTAAATATTAGTACTGTCTCTGGATCCCCTGTAATTATTAGTACCGTCACTGGATCCCCTGTAAATGTTAGTACTGTCTCAGGATCCGCTGTAATTATTTGTACTGTATCTGGATCCACTGTAAATATTAGTACCATCTCTGGATCCCCTGTAAATATTTTTGCCGTCTCTGGATCCCTGTAAATATTAGTACTGTCACTGGATCCCCTATTAATATGAGTACTGTCCTTGGATCCCCTGTAAATATTTGTACTGTCTCTGGATCCCCTGGAAATATTAGTACTGTCTTCGGATTCCCTGTAAATATTGGTACTGTCTCTGGATCCCTGTTAATATTAGTACTGTCTCTGGATCCACTCTAAATATTAGTACCGTCTCTAGATCCCCGATAGATATTTGTACCATCGCTGGATCCCCTGTAAATATTTGCACCGTCTCTGGATTCCCGATAACGATTGATATTGCCGGTGGGTCTCTTGCAAATAATAGTGAAATCTCTGGAAACCCTGCAAATATTAATACCGTCTGTGGATCCCCTGAAAATATAAGTACCGTCTCTGGATCCCCTATATATATTAGTACCGTCACTGGATCCCCTGTAAATATTAGAACTGTCTCTGGATCCCCTGTTAATATTAGTACTGTCCTTGGATCCCCTGTAAATATCAGTACTGTCTCTGGATCCCCTGTAAATATTACTACTGCCTTTGGTTCCCCTGT
Organism: Heptranchias perlo; assembly: GCF_035084215.1. Lineage (NCBI taxonomy): Eukaryota > Metazoa > Chordata > Chondrichthyes > Hexanchiformes > Hexanchidae > Heptranchias > Heptranchias perlo. The sequence goes on along the minus strand of NW_027139918.1, from coordinate 1,038,426 downwards.
AAATATTAGTACAGTCTCTGGATCCCCTGTAATTATTAGTACTGTCTCTGGATCCCCTGTAAATATTAGTACAGTCTCTGGATCCCCTGTAAATATTAGTACAGAATCTGGATCCCCTTTAAATATTAGTACACTATCTGGATCCCTGTAAATATTAGTACAGTCTCTGGATCCCCTGTAATTATTAGTAATGTCTCTGGATTCCCTGTAAATATTAGTACTGTCTTCGGATCCCCTGTATATATTAGTGCAGTCTCTGGATTCCCTGTAAATATTAGTACTGTCTCTAGATCCCCTCTAAATATTAGTGCCGTCTCTGGATCCCCTGTAAATATTGGTACCGTCTCTGCATCCCCTGTAAATATTAGTGCCGTCTCTGGATCCCCTGTAATTATTAGTACTGTCTCTGGATCCCCTGTAAATATTCGTACAGTCTCTGGATCCTCTGTAAATATTAGTACTGTCTCTGGATCCCCTGTTAATATTAGGACAGTCTCTGGATTCCCTCTAAATATTAGGACTGTCTCCGGATCCCCTGTAAATATTAGTTCTGTCGATGGAACCCCTGTAAATATTAGTACCGTTTCTGGATCCCCTGTAATTATTAATGCGGTCTCTGGAAATCCTGCAAATACTGGTACCGTCTCTGGAAGCCCTGTAAATATTAGTACCGTCTCTGGATCCCCTGTGAATATTAGTACCGTCTCTGGATCCCCTGTAAATATAGGTACCGTCTCCGGAAGCCCTGTAAATATGAGGACCGTCTCTCGATCACCTGTCGATATTAGCACCGTCTCTGGATCCCCTGTAATTATTAGCACCGTCTCTGGATCCCCCAAAAACGATTGATATTGCCTCTGGGTCTCTTGCAAATAATAGTGGAATCTCTGGAAACCCTGCAAATATTAATACTGTCTCTGGATCCACTGTAATATTAGTACCGTCTCTGGATCCCCTGTAAATATTAGTACTGTCTCTGGATCCCCTGTAAATATTAGTACTGTCTCTCGATCCGCTGTATATATTAGTACCGTCACTGGATCCCCTGTAAATATTAGTACTGTCTCTGTATCCCCCTATAACGATTGATATTGTCTCTGGGTATCTTGCAAATAATAGTGTAGTCTCTGGAAACCCAGCAAATATTAATGCTGTCTCTGGATCCACTGTAAATATTAGTACCGGCTCTAGATCCCCTGTAAATATTAGTACCGTCACTGGATCCCCTGTAAATATGAGCACCGTCTCTAGATACCCTATAGATAGTAGTACCATCGCTGGATCCCCTGTAAATATTTGCACCGTCTCTGGATCCCCCTATAACGATTGATATTGCCTCTGGGACTCGTGCAAAGAATAGTGGAATCTCTGGAAACCCTGCAAATATTAATACTGTCTCTGGATCCACTGTAAATATTAGTACCGTCTCTGGATCGCCTGTAAATATTAGTACCGTCTCTGGATCCCCTGTAAATATTAGTACTATCTCTGGATCCCCTCTAAATATTAGTACCGTCACTGGATCTGCTGTAAATATTAGTGCTGTCTCTGGATCCACTGTTAATTTTAGTACTGTCCTTGGATCCCCTGTAATTATTAGTACTATCTCTGGATCCACTGTAAATGGTAGTACAGTCTCTGGATTCCCTCTAAATATTAGTACTGTCTCTGGATCCCCTGTAAATATTAGTACTGTTTCTGGATCCCCTGTAAATACAGGTACCGTCTCCGGAAGCCATCTAAATATTAGTACCGTCTCTAGGTCCCCTGTAGATATTAGCACCGTCTCTGGATCACCTGCAATTATTAGCACCGTCTCTGGTTCCCCCTATAACGATTGATATTGCCTCTGGGTCTCTTGCAAATAATAGTGGAATCTTTGGAAACACTGCAAATATTAATACTGTCTCTGGATCCGCTGTAAATATTAGTACTGTGTCTGGATCCCCTGTAAATATTAGTACTGTCTCTGGATCCCCTGTATATATTAGTACCGTCACTGGATCCCCTGTAAATATTCGTACTGTCTCTGGATCCCCTTTTAATATTATTACTGTCCTTGGATCCCCTGTAAATATTACTACTGTCTTTGGATGCCCTGTAAATATGAGTACAGTCTCTGGATCCCCTGTAATTATTAGTACTGTCTCTGGATCCCCTGTAAATATTCGTACAGTCTCTGGATCCTCTGTAAATATTAGTACTGTCTCTGGATCCCCTGTTAATATTAGGACAGTCTCTGGATTCCCTCTAAATATTAGGACTGTCTCCGGATCCCCTGTAAATATTAGTTCTGTCGATGGAACCCCTGTAAATATTAGTACCGTTTCTGGATCCCCTGTAATTATTAATGCGGTCTCTGGAAATCCTGTAAATATTGGTACCGTCTCTGGAAGCCCTGTAAATATTAGTACCGTCTCTGGATCCCCTGTGAATATTAGTACCGTCTCTGGATCCCCTGTAAATATAGGTACCGTCTCCGGAAGCCCTGTAAATATGAGGACCGTCTCTCGATCACCTGTCGATATTAGCACCGTCTCTGGATCCCCTGTAATTATTAGCACCGTCTCTGGATCCCCCAAAAACGATTGATATTGCCTCTGGGTCTCTTGCAAATAATAGTGGAATCTCTGGAAACCCTGCAAATATTAATACTGTCTCTGGATCCACTGTAATATTAGTACCGTCTCTGGATCCCCTGTAAATATTAGTACTGTCTCTGGATCCCCTGTAAATATTAGTACTGTCTCTCGATCCGCTGTATATATTAGTACCGTCACTGGATCCCCTGTAAATATTAGTACTGTCTCTGTATCCCCCTATAACGATTGATATTGTCTCTGGGTATCTTGCAAATAATAGTGTAGTCTCTGGAAACCCAGCAAATATTAATGCTGTCTCTGGATCCACTGTAAATATTAGTACCGGCTCTAGATCCCCTGTAAATATTAGTACCGTCACTGGATCCCCTGTAAATATGAGCACCGTCTCTAGATACCCTATAGATAGTAGTACCATCGCTGGATCCCCTGTAAATATTTGCACCGTCTCTGGATCCCCCTATAACGATTGATATTGCCTCTGGGACTCGTGCAAAGAATAGTGGAATCTCTAGAAACCCTGCAAATATTAATACTGTCTCTGGATCCACTGTAAATATTAGTACCGTCTCTGGATCGCCTGTAAATATTAGTACCGTCTCTGGATCCCCTGTAAATATTAGTACTATCTCTGGATCCCCTCTAAATATTAGTACCGTCACTGGATCTGCTGTAAATATTAGTGCTGTCTCTGGATCCACTGTTAATTTTAGTACTGTCCTTGGATCCCCTGTAATTATTAGTACTATCTCTGGATCCACTGTAAATGGTAGTACAGACTCTGGATTCCCTCTAAATATTAGTACTGTCTCTGGATCCCCTGTAAATATTAGTACAGTCTCTGGATCCCCTGTAATTATCAGTACTGTCTCTGGATCGCCTGTAAATATTAGTACTGTCTCTGGATCCCCTTTAATTATCAGCACTGTCTCTGGATCCCTGTAAATATTAGAACCGTCTCTGGATACCCTTTAAATATTAGTACTGTCTCTGGATCCCCTGTAATTATTAGTACCGTCACTGGATCCCCTGTAAATGTTAGTACTGTCTCAGGATCCGCTGTAATTATTTGTACTGTATCTGGATCCACTGTAAATATTAGTACCATCTCTGGATCCCCTGTAAATATTTTTGCCGTCTCTGGATCCCTGTAAATATTAGTACTGTCACTGGATCCCCTATTAATATGAGTACTGTCCTTGGATCCCCTGTAAATATTTGTACTGTCTCTGGATCCCCTGGAAATATTAGTACTGTCTTCGGATTCCCTGTAAATATTGGTACTGTCTCTGGATCCCTGTTAATATTAGTACTGTCTCTGGATCCACTCTAAATATTAGTACCGTCTCTAGATCCCCGATAGATATTTGTACCATCGCTGGATCCCCTGTAAATATTTGCACCGTCTCTGGATTCCCGATAACGATTGATATTGCCGGTGGGTCTCTTGCAAATAATAGTGAAATCTCTGGAAACCCTGCAAATATTAATACCGTCTGTGGATCCCCTGAAAATATAAGTACCGTCTCTGGATCCCCTATATATATTAGTACCGTCACTGGATCCCCTGTAAATATTAGAACTGTCTCTGGATCCCCTGTTAATATTAGTACTGTCCTTGGATCCCCTGTAAATATCAGTACTGTCTCTGGATCCCCTGTAAATATTACTACTGCCTTTGGTTCCCCTGTAAATATTAGTACAGTCTCTGGATCCCCTGTAATTATTAGTACTGTCTCTGGATCCCCTGTAAATATTAGTACAGTCTCTGGATCCCCTGTAAATATTAGTACAGAATCTGGATCCCCTTTAAATATTAGTACAGTATCTGGATCCCTGTAAATATTAGTACAGTCTCTGGATCCCCTGTAATTATTAGTAATGTCTCTGGATTCCCTGTAAATATTAGTACTGTCTTCGGATCCCCTGTATATATTAGTGCAGTCTCTGGATTCCCTGTAAATATTAGTACTGTCTCTAGATCCCCTCTAAATATTAGTGCCGTCTCTGGATCCCCTGTAAATATTGGTACCGTCTCTGCATCCCCTGTAAATATTAGTGCCGTCTCTGGATCCCCTGTAATTATTAGTACTGTCTCTGGATCCCCTGTAAATATTCGTACAGTCTCTGGATCCTCTGTAAATATTAGTACTGTCTCTGGATCCCCTGTTAATATTAGGACAGTCTCTGGATTCCCTCTAAATATTAGGACTGTCTCCGGATCCCCTGTAAATATTAGTTCTGTCGATGGAACCCCTGTAAATATTAGTACCGTTTCTGGATCCCCTGTAATTATTAATGCGGTCTCTGGAAATCCTGTAAATATTGGTACCGTCTCTGGAAGCCCTGTAAATATTAGTACCGTCTCTGGATCCCCTGTGAATATTAGTACCGTCTCTGGATCCCCTGTAAATATAGGTACCGTCTCCGGAAGCCCTGTAAATATGAGGACCGTCTCTCGATCACCTGTCGATATTAGCACCGTCTTTGGATCCCCTGTAATTATTAGCACCGTCTCTGGATCCCCCAAAAACGATTGATATTGCCTCTGGGTCTCTTGCAAATAATAGTGGAATCTCTGGAAACCCTGCAAATATTAATACTGTCTCTGGATCCACTGTAATATTAGTACCGTCTCTGGATCCCCTGTAAATATTAGTACTGTCTCTGGATCCCCTGTAAATATTAGTACTGTCTCTCGATCCGCTGTATATATTAGTACCGTCACTAGATCCCCTGTAAATATTAGTACTGTCTCTGTATCCCCCTATAACGATTGATATTGTCTCTGGGTATCTTGCAAATAATAGTGTAGTCTCTGGAAACCCAGCAAATATTAATGCTGTCTCTGGATCCACTGTAAATATTAGTACCGGCTCTAGATCCCCTGTAAATATTAGTACCGTCACTGGATCCCCTGTAAATATGAGCACCGTCTCTAGATACCCTATAGATAGTAGTACCATCGCTGGATCCCCTGTAAATATTTGCACCGTCTCTGGATCCCCCTATAACGATTGATATTGCCTCTGGGACTCGTGCAAAGAATAGTGGAATCTCTAGAAACCCTGCAAATATTAATACTGTCTCTGGATCCACTGTAAATATTAGTACCGTCTCTGGATCGCCTGTAAATATTAGTACCGTCTCTGGATCCCCTGTAAATATTAGTACTATCTCTGGATCCCCTCTAAATATTAGTACCGTCACTGGATCTGCTGTAAATATTAGTGCTGTCTCTGGATCCACTGTTAATTTTAGTACTGTCCTTGGATCCCCTGTAATTATTAGTACTATCTCTGGATCCACTGTAAATGGTAGTACAGTCTCTGGATTCCCTCTAAATATTCGTACTGTCTCTGGATCCCCTGTAAATATTAGTACAGTCTCTGGATCCCCTGTAATTATCAGTACTGTCTCTGGATCGCCTGTAAATATTAGTACTGTCTCTGGATCCCCTTTAATTATCAGCACTGTCTCTGGATCCCTGTAAATATTAGAACCGTCTCTGGATACCCTTTAAATATTAGTACTGTCTCTGGATCCCCTGTAATTATTAGTACCGTCACTGGATCCCCTGTAAATGTTAGTACTGTCTCAGGATCCGCTGTAATTATTTGTACTGTATCTGGATCCACTGTAAATATTAGTACCATCTCTGGATCCCCTGTAAATATTTTTGCCGTCTCTGGATCCCTGTAAATATTAGTACTGTCACTGGATCCCCTATTAATATGAGTACTGTCCTTGGATCCCCTGTAAATATTGGTACTGACTCTGGATCCCTGTTAATATTAGTACTGTCTCTGGATCCACTCTAAATATTAGTACCGTCTCTAGATCCCCGATAGATATTTGTACCATCGCTGGATCCCCTGTAAATATTTGCACCGTCTCTGGATTCCCGATAACGATTGATATTGCCGGTGGGTCTCTTGCAAATAATAGTGAAATCTCTGGAAACCCTGCAAATATTAATACCGTCTGTGGATCCCCTGAAAATATAAGTACCGTCTCTGGATCCCCTATATATATTAGTACCGTCACTGGATCCCCTGTAAATATTAGAACTGTCTCTGGATCCCCTGTTAATATTAGTACTGTCCTTGGATCCCCTGTAAATATCAGTTCTGTCTCTGGATCCCCTGTAAATATTACTACTGCCTTTGGTTCCCCTGTAAATATTAGTACAGTCTCTGGATCCCCTGTAATTATTAGTACTGTCTCTGGATCCCCTGTAAATATTAGTACAGTCTCTGGATCCCCTGTAAATATTAGTACAGAATCTGGATCCCCTTTAAATATTAGTACAGTATCTGGATCCCTGTAAATATTAGTACAGTCTCTGGATCCCCTGTAATTATTAGTAATGTCTCTGGATTCCCTGTAAATATTAGTACTGTCTTCGGATCCCCTGTATATATTAGTGCAGTCTCTGGATTCCCTGTAAATATTAGTACTGTCTCTAGATCCCCTCTAAATATTAGTGCCGTCTCTGGATCCCCTGTAAATATTGGTACCGTCTCTGCATCCCCTGTAAATATTAGTGCCGTCTCTGGATCCCCTGTAATTATTAGTACTGTCTCTGGATCCCCTTTAAATATTAGTACAGTCTCTGGATCCCCTGTAAATATTAGTACAGTATCTGGATCCCCTTTAAATATTAGTACAGTCTCTGGATCACTGTAAATATTAGTGCAGTCTCTGGATCCCCTGTAATTATGAGTACTGTCTCTGGATTCCATGTAAATATTTGTACCGTCACTGGATCGCCTGTGAATATTAGTACTATCTCTGGATCCCCTGTTAATATTAGTCCTGTCCTTGGATCACCTGTAAATATTAGTACCGTCACTGGATCCCCTGTAAATATTATTACAGTCTCTGGATCTCCTGTAATTATTAGTACCGTCTCTGGATCCCCTGTAAATATTAGTATTGACTCTGGATCCCCTGGAAATATTTTTGCAGTCTCTGTATCCCTGTAAATATGAGGACCGTTTCTGGATCCCCTGTAAATATTGGTGCCATCACTGGATCCCCTGTAAATATTAGTACTGTCTCTGGATCCCCTGTAAATATTAGTACGGTCTCTGGATCCCATTTAATTATTAGTACTGTATATGGATCCCGTGTAAACATTAGTACTGTCTCTGGATCCCCTGTATATATTAGTACCGTCACTGGATCCCCTGTAAATTTTAGTACTGTCTCTGGATCACATGTTAACATTAGTACTGTCCTTGGATCCCCTGTAAATATTAGTGCTGTCTCTGGATCCCCTGCAAATATTACTACTGTCTTTGCATCCCCTGTAAATATTAGTACATTATCTGGATCCCCTGTAATTATTAGTACTGTCTCTGGATCCGCTGTAAATATTAGTAATGTATTTGGATCCACTGTAAATATTAGCACAGTCTCTGGATTACCTGTAAATATTAGTACTGTCTATAGATCCCCTGTAAATATTAGTGCCGTCTCTGGATCCCCTGTAAATATTAGTGCCGTATCTGGATCCCCTGTAAATATTGGTACCGTCTCTGGAAGCCATGTAAATATTAGTGCCGTATCTGGATCCCCTGTAAATATTGGTACCGTCTCTGGAAGCCCTGTAAATATTAGGACCGTTTCTGGAATCCGTGTAAACATTAGTACCATCACTAGATCCCCTGTGGATAGTAGTACCGTCTCTGGATCCCCTGTAAGTATTAGCACCATCTCTGGATTCCCCTATAACGATTGATATTGTCTCTGGGTCTCTTGCAAATAATAGTGTAATCTCTGGAAACCATGCAAATATTAATACTGTCTTTGGATCCACTGTAGATATTAGTACCGTCTCTGGATCCCTGTAAATATTAGTACAGTGTCCGGATCCCCTGTAAATATTAGTACCGTCACTGGATCCCCTGTAAATATTAGTACTGTCTCTGGATCCCCTGTAAATATTGGTACCGTGTCTGGAAGCCCTGTAAATATTAATACCGTCTCTAGATCCCCTGTAGATATTAGTAAAGTCTCTGGATCCCTCTAAATATTTGCACCGTCTCTGGATCCCCCTTTTACGATTGATATTGCCTCTGGGTCTCTTGCAAATAATAGTGGAATATCTGGAAATCCTGTAAATATTGGTACTGTCTCTGGATCCATTGTAAATATAAGTACCGTCTCTGGATCCCCTGTAATTATTAGTACTGTCTCTGGATCCCCTGTAAATATTACTACAGTCTCTGGATCCCCTGTAAATATTAGTACACTCTCTGGATCCCCTGTAAATATTAGTACCGTCACTGGATCCCCTGTAAATATTAGTACTGTCTCTGGATCCCCTGTAAATATTGGTACTGTCTCTGGAAGCCCTGTAAATATCAGTACCGTCTCTAGATCCCCTGTAGATATTAGTACCGTCTCTGGATCCCCTGTAAATATTTGCATCGTCTCTGGACCCCCTATAACGATTGATATTGCCTCTCGGTCTCTTGCAAATAATAATGGAATCTCTGGAAACCCTGCAAATATTAATAGTGTCTCTGGATCCACTGTAAATATTAGTACTGTCTCTGGATCCCCTGCAATTATGAGTACTGTCTCTGGCTCCCCTGTAAATATTAGTACAGTCTCTGGATCCCCTGTAAATATTAGTACAGTCTCTGGATCACCTGTAAATATTAGTACAGTCTCTGGATCCCCTGTAAATATTAGTAATGTATTTCGATCCACTGTGAATATTAGTACAGTCTCTGGATTCCCTGTAAATATTAGTACTGTCCATAGATCCCCTGTAAATATTAGTGCCGTCTCTGGATCCCCTGTAAATATTAGTAATTATTTGGATCCCCTGTGGATATTGGTACCGTCTCTGGATCCCCTGTAAATATTGGGACCGTCTCTGGAAGCCCTGTAAATATTAGTACCGTCTCTAGATCCCCTGTAGATATTAGTACCGTTTCTGGATCCCCTGTAAATATTTGCACCTTCTCTGGATCCCACTATAACGATTGATATTGCCTCTGGGTCTCTTGCAAATAATAGTGGAATCTCTGGAAACACTTCAAATATTAATACTGTCTCTGGATCCACTGTAAATATGAGTACTGTCTCTGGATCCCCTGTAAATATTACTACTGTCTTTGGATCCCCTGTGAATATCAGTACAGTCTCTGGATCACCTGTAATTATTAGTACTGTCTCTGGATCCCCTGTAAATATTAGTACTGTCTCTGGATCCCCTGTAAATATTCTTACTGTCTTTGGATCCCCTGTAAATATTAGTACAGTCTCTGGATCCCCTGTAATTATTAGTACTGTCTCTGGATCCCCTTTAAATATTAGTACAGTCTCTGGATCCCCTGTAAATATTAGTAGAGAATCTGGATCCCTTTTAAATATTAGTACAGTCTCTGGATCACTGTAAATATTAGTGCAGTCTCTGGATCCCCTGTAATTATTAGTAGTGTCTCTGGATTCCATTGTAAATATTTGTACCGTCACTGGATCCCCTGTAAATATTAGTACTATCTCTGGATCCCCTGTTAATATTAGTCCTGTCCTTGGATCACCTGTAAATATTAGTACCGTCACTGGATCCCCTATAAATATTAGTACAGTCACTGGATCCCCTGTAATTATTAGTACTGTCTCTGTATCCCCCTATAACGATTGATATTGTCTCTGGGTATCTTGCAAATAATAGTGTAGTCTCTGGAAACCCAGCAAATATTAATGCTGTCTCTGGATCCACTGTAAATATTAGTACCGGCTCTGGATCCCCTGTAAATATTAGTTCCGTCACTGGATACCCTGTAAATATTAGCACCGTCTCTCGATACCCTATAGATAGTAGTACCATCGCTGGATCCCCTGTAAATATTTGCACCGTCTCTGGATCCCCCTATAACGATTGATATTGCCTCTGGGACTCGTGCAAAGAATAGTGGAATCTCTAGAAACCCTGCAAATATTAATACTGTCTCTGGATCCACTGTAAAAATTAGTACCGTCTCTGGATCGCCTGTAAATATTAGTACCGTCTCTGGATCCCCTGTAAATATTAGTACTATCTCTGGATCCCCTCTAAATATTAGTACCGTCACTGGATCTGCTGTAAATATTAGTGCTGTCTCTGGATCCACTGTTAATTTTAGTACTGTCCTTGGATCCCCTGTAATTATTAGTACTATCTTTGGATCCACTGTAAATGGTAGTACAGTCTCTGGATTCCCTCTAAATATTAGTACTGTCTCTGGATCCCCTGTAAATATTAGTACAGTCTCTGGATCCCCTGTAATTATCAGTACTGTCTCAGGATCGCCTGTAAATATTAGTACTGTCTCTGGATCCCCTTTAATTATCAGCACTGTCTCTGGATCCCTGTAAATATTAGAACCGTCTCTGGATACCCTTTAAATATTAGTACTGTCTCTGGATCCCCTGTAATTATTAGTACCGTCACTGGATCCCCTGTAAATGTTAGTACTGTCTCAGGATCCGCTGTAATTATTTGTACTGTATCTGGATCCACTGTAGATATTAGTACCATCTCTGGATCCCCTGTAAATATTTTTGCCGTCTCTGGATCCCTGTAAATATTAGTACTGTCACTGGATCCCCTATTAATATGAGTACTGTCCTTGGATCCCCTGTAAATATTTGTACTGTCTCTGGATCCCCTGGAAATATTACTACTGTCTTCGGATTCCCTGTAAATATTGGTACTGTCTCTGGATCCCTGTTAATATTAGTACTGTCTCTGGATCCACTCTAAATATTAGTACCGTCTCTAGATCCCCGATAGATATTTGTACCATCGCTGGATCCCCTGTAAATATTTGCACCGTCTCTGGATTCCCGATAACGATTGATATTGCCGGTGGGTCTCTTGCAAATAATAGTGAAATCTCTGGAAACCCTGCAAATATTAATACCGTCTCTGGATCCCCTGAAAATATAAGTACCGTCTCTGGATCCCCTATATATATTAGTACCGTCACTGGATCCCCTGTAAATATTAGAACTGTCTCTGGATCCCCTGTTAATATTAGTACTGTCCTTGGATCCCCTGTAAATATTAGTACTGTCTCTGGATCCCCTGTAAATATTACTACTGCCTTTGGTTCCCCTGTAAATATTAGTACAGTCTCTGGATCCCCTGTAATTATTAGTACTGTCTCTGGATCCCCTGTAAATATTAGTACAGTCTCTGGATCCCCTGTAAATATTAGTACAGAATCTGGATCCCCTTTAAATATTAGTACAGTATCTGGATCCCTGTAAATATTAGTACAGTCTCTGGATCCCCTGTAATTATTAGTAATGTCTCTGGATTCCCTGTAAATATTAGTACTGTCTTCGGATCCCCTGTATATATTAGTCCAGTCTCTGGATTCCCTGTAAATATTAGTACTGCCTCTAGATCCCCTGTAAATATTAGTGCCGTCTCTGGATCCCCTGTAAATATTGGTACCGTCTCTGCATCCCCTGTAAATATTAGTGCCGTCTCTGGATCCCCTGTAATTATTAGTACTGTCTCTGGATCCCCTTTAAATATTAGTACAGTCTCTGGATCCCCTGTAAATATTAGTACAGTATCTGGATCCCCTTTAAATATTAGTACAGTCTCTGGATCACTGTAAATATTAGTGCAGTCTCTGGATCCCCTGTAATTATGAGTACTGTCTCTGGATTCCATGTAAATATTTGTACCGTCACTGGATCGCCTGTGAATATTAGTACTATCTCTGGATCCCCTGTTCATATTAGTCCTGTCCTTGGATCACCTGTAAATATTAGTACCGTCACTGGATCCCCTGTAAATATTATTACAGTCTCTGGATCTCCTGTAATTAATAGTACCGTCTCTGGATCCCCTGTAAATATTAGTATTGACTCTGGATCCCCTGGAAATATTTTTGCAGTCTCTGGATCCCTGTAAATATGAGGACCGTTTCTGGATCCCCTGTAAATATTGGTGCCATCACTGGATCCCCTGTAAATATTAGTACTGTCTCTGGATCCCCTGTAAATATTAGTACGGTCTCTGGATCCCATTTAATTATTAGTACTGTATATGGATCCCGTGTAAACATTAGTACTGTCTCTGGATCCCCTGTATATATTAGTACCGTCACTGGATCCCCTGTAAATTTTAGTACTGTCTCTGGATCACATGTTAACATTAGTACTGTCCTTGGATCCCCTGTAAATATTAGTGCTGTCTCTGGATCCCCTGCAAATATTACTACTGTCTTTGCATCCCCTGTAAATATTAGTACATTATCTGGATCCCCTGTAATTATTAGTACTGTCTCTGGATCCGCTGTAAATATTAGTAATGTATTTGGATCCACTGTAAATATTAGCACAGTCTCTGGATTACCTGTAAATATTAGTACTGTCTATAGATCCCCTGTAAATATTAGTGCCGTCTCTGGATCCCCTGTAAATATTAGTGCCGTATCTGGATCCCCTGTAAATATTGGTACCGTCTCTGGAAGCCATGTAAATATTAGTGCCGTATCTGGATCCCCTGTAAATATTGGTACCGTCTCTGGAAGCCCTGTAAATATTAGGACCGTTTCTGGAATCCGTGTAAATATTAGTACCATCACTAGATCCCCTGTGGATAGTAGTACCGTCTCTGGATCCCCTGTAAATATTAGCACCATCTCTGGATTCCCCTATAACGATTGATATTGTCTCTGGGTCTCTTGCAAATAATAGTGTAATCTCTGGAAACCATGCAAATATTAATACTGTCTTTGGATCCACTGTAGATATTAGTACCGTCTCTGGATCCCTGTAAATATTAGTACAGTGTCCGGATCCCCTGTAAATATTAGTACCGTCACTGGATCCCCTGTAAATATTAGTACTGTCTCTGGATCCCCTGTAAATATTGGTACCGTGTCTGGAAGCCCTGTAAATATTAATACCGTCTCTAGATCCCCTGTAGATATTAGTAACGTCTCTGGATCCCTCTAAATATTTGCACCGTCTCTGGATCCCCATTTTACGATTGATATTGCCTCTGGGTCTCTTGCAAATAATAGTGGAATATCTGGAAATCCTGTAAATATTGGTACTGTCTCTGGATCCATTGTAAATATAAGTACCGTCTCTGGATCCCCTGTAATTATTAGTACTGTCTCTGGATCCCCTGTAAATATTACTACAGTCTCTGGATCCCCTGTAAATATTAGTACACTCTCTGGATCCCCTGTAAATATTAGTACCGTCACTGGATCCCCTGTAAATATTAGTACTGTCTCTGGATCCCCTGTAAATATTGGTACTGTCTCTGGAAGCCCTGTAAATATCAGTACCGTCTCTAGATCCCCTGTAGATATTAGTACCGTCTCTGGATCCCCTGTAAATATTTGCATCGTCTCTGGACCCCCTATAACGATTGATATTGCCTCTGGGTCACTTGCAAATAATAATGGAATCTCTGGAAACCCTGCAAATATTAATAGTGTCTCTGGATCCACGGTAAATATTAGTACTGTCTCTGGATCCCCTGCAATTATGAGTACTGTCTCTGGCTCTCCTGTAAATATTAGTACAGTCTCTGGATCCCCTGTAAATATTAGTACTGTCTATAGATCCCCTGTAAATATTAGTGCCGTCTCTGGATCCCCTGTAAATATTAGTAATGTATTTGGATCCCCTGTGGATATTGGTACCGTCTCTGGATCCCCTGTAAATATTGGTACCGTCTCTGGAAGCCCTGTAAATATTAGTACCGTCTCTAGATCCCCTGTAGATATTAGTACCGTTTCTGGATCCCCTGTAAATATTTGCACCTTCTCTGGATCCCACTATAACGATTGATATTGCCTCTGGGTCTCTTGCAAATAATAGTGGAATCTCTGGAAACACTTCAAATATTAATACTGTCTCTGGATCCACTGTAAATATGAGTACTGTCTCTGGATCCCCTGTAAATATTACTACTGTCTTTGGATCCCCTGTAAATATCAGTACAGTCTCTGGATCACCTGTAATTATTAGTACTGTCTCTGGATCCCCTGTAAATATTAGTACTGTCTCTGGATCCCCTGTAAATATTCTTACTGTCTTTGGATCCCCTGTAAATATTAGTACAGTCTCTGGATCCCCTGTAATTATTAGTACTGTCTCTGGATCCCCTTTAAATATTAGTACAGTCTCTGGATCCCCTGTAAATATTAGTAGAGAATCTGGATCCCTTTTAAATATTAGTACAGTCTCTGGATCACTGTAAATATTAGTGCAGTCTCTGGATCCCCTGTAATTATTAGTAGTGTCTCTGGATTCCATTGTAAATATTTGTACCGTCACTGGATCCCCTGTAAATATTAGTACTATCTCTGGATCCCCTGTTAATATTAGTCCTGTCCTTGGATCACCTGTAAATATTAGTACCGTCACTGGATCCCCTATAAATATTAGTACAGTCTCTGGATCCCCTGTAATTATTAGTACTGTCTCTGGATCCATTGTAAATATTAGTACAGTCTCTGGACCCACTGTAAATATTAGAACAGAATCTGGATCCCCTTTAAATATTAGTACAGTCTCTGGATCCCTGTAAATATTAGTACAGTCTCTGGATCAAATGTAATTATTTGGACTGTCCCTGGATTCCCTGTAAATATTAGTGCTGTCTTAGGATCCCCTGTAAATATTAGTGCCGTCTCTCGATCCCCTGTAAATATTAGTGCCGTCTCTGGATCCCCTGTCAATATTGGTACCGTCTCTGGAAGCCCTGTAAATATTAGTACCGTCTCTAGATCCCCTGTAGATATTAGTACCGTTTCTGGATCCCCTGTAAATATTTGCACCTTCTCTGGATCCCACTATAACGATTGATATTGCCTCTGGGTCTCTTGCAAATAATAGTGGAATCTCTGGAAACACTTCAAATATTAATACTGTCTCTGGATCCACTGTAAATATGAGTACTGTCTCTGGATCCCCTGTAAATATTACTACTGTCTTTGGATCCCCTGTAAATATCAGTACAGTCTCTGGATCACCTGTAATTATTAGTACTGTCTCTGGATCCCCTGTAAATATTAGTACTGTCTCTGGATCCCCTGTAAATATTCTTACTGTCTTTGGATCCCCTGTAAATATTAGTACAGTCTCTGGATCCCCTGTAATTATTAGTACTGTCTCTGGATCCCCTTTAAATATTAGTACAGTCTCTGGATCCCCTGTAAATATTAGTAGAGAATCTGGATCCCTTTTAAATATTAGTACAGTCTCTGGATCACTGTAAATATTAGTGCAGTCTCTGGATCCCCTGTAATTATTAGTAGTGTCTCTGGATTCCATTGTAAATATTTGTACCGTCACTGGATCCCCTGTAAATATTAGTACTATCTCTGGATCCCCTGTTAATATTAGTCCTGTCCTTGGATCACCTGTAAATATTAGTACCGTCACTGGATCCCCTATAAATATTAGTACAGTCTCTGGATCCCCTGTAATTATTAGTACTGTCTCTGGATCCATTGTAAATATTAGTACAGTCTCTGGACCCACTGTAAATATTAGAACAGAATCTGGATCCCCTTTAAATATTAGTACAGTCTCTGGATCCCTGTAAATATTAGTACAGTCTCTGGATCAAATGTAATTATTTGGACTGTCCCTGGATTCCCTGTAAATATTAGTGCTGTCTTAGGATCCCCTGTAAATATTAGTGCCGTCTCTCGATCCCCTGTAAATATTAGTGCCGTCTCTGGATCCCCTGTCAATATTGGTACCGTCTCTGGAAGCCCTGTAAATATTAGTACCGTTTCTGGATCCCCTGTAAATATTAGAACCGACTCTGGATCCCCTGTAAATATTAGCACCATCTCTGGATCCCCCTATAACGATTGATATTGTCTCTGGGTCCCTTGCAAATAATAGCGGAATGTCTGGAAAACCTGCAAAAATTAATACTGTCTCTGGATCGACTGTAAACATTAGTACCGTCTCTGGGTCCCCTGCAAATATTAGTACCGTCTCTGGATCTCCTGTAAATATTAGTGTTGACTCTGGATCCCCTGGAAATATTTTTGCAGTCTCTGGATCCCTGAAAATATTAGTACCGTTTCTGGATCCCCTGTAAATATTGGTGCCGTCACTGGATCCCCTGTAAATATTAGTACTGTCTCTGGATCCCCTGTAAATATTAGTACCGTCTCAAGATCCCATTTAATGATTAGTACTGTCTCTGGATCCCGTGTAAATATTAGTACTGTCTCTGGATCCCCTGTATATCAGTACCGTCACTGGATCCCCTGTAAATATTAGTACTGTCTCTGGATCACATGTTAATATTAGTACTGTCCTTGGATCCCCTGTAAATATTAGTGCTCTCTCTGGATCCCCTGTAAATATTACTACAGTCTTTGGATCCCCTGTAAATATTAGTACAGTCTCTGGATCCCCTGTAAATATTAGTACTGTCTCTGGATCCACTGTAAATATTAGTAACGTCTCTGGATCCCCTGTAAATATTTTTGCAGTCTCTGGATCCCTGTAATTATTAGTACCGTCTCTGGATCCCCCAATAACGATTGATATTGCCTCTGGGTTTCTTGCAAATAATAGTTTAATCTCTGGAAACCCGGTAAATATTAATACTTTCTCTGGATCCACTTTAAATATTAATACCGTCTCTGGATCCCTTGTAAATATTAGTACCCTCTCTGGATTCCTTTTAAATATTACTACCGTCTCTAGATCCCCTGTAGATATCAGTACCGTTTCTGGATCCCCTGTAAATATTAGCACCGTCTCTGTATCCCCCTATAACGATT
Source organism: Heptranchias perlo (assembly GCF_035084215.1). Lineage (NCBI taxonomy): Eukaryota > Metazoa > Chordata > Chondrichthyes > Hexanchiformes > Hexanchidae > Heptranchias > Heptranchias perlo. The sequence goes on along the minus strand of NW_027139918.1, from coordinate 1,021,028 downwards.
GATATTGTCTCTGGGTATCTTGCAAATAATAGTGTAGTCTCTGGAAACCCAGCAAGTATTAATGCTGTCTCTGGATCCACTGTAAATATTAGTACCGGCTCTGGATCCCCTGTAAATATTAGTACCGTCACTGGATCCCCTGTAAATATTAGCACCGTCTCTAGATACCCTATAGATAGTAGTACCATCGCTGGATCCCCTGTAAATATTTGCACCGTCTCTGGATCCCCCTATAACGATTGATATTGCCTCTGGGTCTCGTGCAAAGAATAGTGGAATCTCTAGAAACCCTGCAAATATTAATACTGTCTCTGGATCCACTGTAAATATTAGTACCGTCTCTGGATCGCCTGTAAATATTAGTACCGTCTCTGGATCCCCTGTAAATATTAGTACTATCTCTGGATCCCCTCTAAATATTAGTACCGTCACTGGATCTGCTGTAAATATTAGTGCTGTCTCTGGATCCACTGTTAATTTTAGTACTGTCCTTGGATCCCATGTAATTATTAGTACAGTCTCTGGATTCCCTCTAAATATTAGTACTGTCTCTGGATCCCCTGTAAATATTAGTACTGTCTCTGGATCACCTGTAAATATTAGTGCAGTCTCTGGATCCCCTGTAATTATCAGTACTGTCTCTGGATCGCCTGTAAATATTAGTACTGTCTCTGGATCCCCTTTAATTATCAGCACTGTTTCTGGATCCCTGTAAATATTAGAACCGTCTCTGGATACCCTTTAAATATTAGTACTGTCTCTGGATCCCCTGTAATTATTAGTACCGTCACTGGATCCACTGTAAATATTAGTACTGTCTCAGGATCCGCTGTAATTATTTGTACTGTATCTGGATCCACTGTAAATATTAGTACCATCTCTGGATCCCCTGTAAATATTTTTGCCGTCTCTGGATCCCTGTAAATATTAGTACTGTCACTGGATCCCCTATTAATATGAGTACTGTCCTTGGATCCCCTGTAAATATTTGTACTGTCTCTGGATCCTCTGGAAATATTACTACTGTCTTCGGATTCCCTGTAAATATTGGTACTGTCTCTGGATCCCTGTTAATATTAGTACTGTCTCTGGATCCACTCTAAATATTAGTACCGTCTCTAGATCCCCGATAGATATTTGTACCATCGCTGGATCCCCTGTAAATATTTGCACCGTCTCTGGATTCCCGATAACGATTGATATTGCCGGTGGGTCTCTTGCAAATAATAGTGAAATCTCTGGAAACCCTGCAAATATTAATACCGTCTCTGGATCCCCTGAAAATATAAGTACCGTCTCTGGATCCCCTATATATATTAGTACCGTCACTGGATCCCCTGTAAATATTAGAACTGTCTCTGGATCCCCTGTTAATATTAGTACTGTCCTTGGATCCCCTGTAAATATTAGTACTGTCTCTGGATCCCCTGTAAATATTACTACTGCCTTTGGTTCCCCTGTAAATATTAGTACAGTCTCTGGATCCCCTGTAATTATTAGTACTGTCTCTGGATCCCCTGTAAATATTAGTACAGTCTCTGGATCCCCTGTAAATATTAGTACAGAATCTGGATCCCCTTTAAATATTAGTACAGTATCTGGATCCCTGTAAATATTAGTACAGTCTCTGGATCCCCTGTAATTATTAGTAATGTCTCTGGATTCCCTGTAAATATTAGTACTGTCTTCGGATCCCCTGTATATATTAGTGCAGTCTCTGGATTCCCTGTAAATATTAGTACTGTCTCTAGATCCCCTGTAAATATTAGTGCCGTCTCTGGATCCCCTGTAAATATTGGTACCGTCTCTGCATCCCCTGTAAATATTAGTGCCGTCTCTGGATCCCCTGTAATTATTAGTACTGTCTCTGGATCCCCTTTAAATATTAGTACAGTCTCTGGATCCCCAGTAAATATTAGTACAGTATCTGGATCCCCTTTAAATATTAGTACAGTCTCTGGATCACTGTAAATATTAGTGCAGTCTCTGGATCCCCTGTAATTATGAGTACTGTCTCTGGATTCCATGTAAATATTTGTACCGTCACTGGATCGCCTGTGAATATTAGTGCTATCTCTGGATCCCCTGTTAATATTAGTCCTGTCCTTGGATCACCTGTAAATATTAGTACCGTCACTGGATCCCCTGTAAATATTATTACATTCTCTGGATCCCCTGTAAATATTAGTACAGTCTCTGGATACCCTGTAATTATTAGTACTGTCTCTGGATCCCCTGTAAATATTAGTACAGTCTCTGGATCCCCTCTAAATATTAGTACAGTCTCTGGATCCCTGTAAATATTAGTACACTCTCTGGATCTCCTGTAAATATTAGTACAGTCTCTGGATGCCCTGTAAATATTATTAATGTATTTGGATCCATTGTAAATATTAGTACAGTCTCTGGAAGTCCTGTAACGATTGGAACCGTTTCTGGATCCCCTGTAAATATTAGTACCATCACTAGATCCCCTCTGGATATTAGTACCGTCTCTGGATCCCCTGTAAATATTTGTACAGTCTCTGGTTTCCCTGTAATTATTAGCACTGTTTTATTATCCCCTGTAAATAATAGTACAGTCTCTGGATTCCCTGTAAATAGTAGTACCGTCTCTCGATCCCCTGTAAATATTAGTGCCGTCTCTGGATCCCCTGCAAATATTAGTATCATAGAGAGTCATAGAGTCATACAGCACGGATAGAGGCCCTTCGGCCCATCGTGTCCGCGCCGGCTATCAGCCCTTTCTACTCTAATCCCATATTCCAGCATTTGGTCCGTAGCCTTGTATGCTATGGCATTTCAAGTGCTCATCCAAATGCTTCTTGAATGTTGTGAGGGTTCCTGCCTCCACAACCCTTTCAGGCAGTGACTTCCAGACTCCAACCATCCTCTGGGTGAAAAAGTTCTTTCTCAAATCCCCTCTAAACCTCCCGCCTTTTACCTTGAATCTATGTCCCCTTGTTATAGAACCCTCAACGAAGGGAAAAAGCTCCTTAGTATCAATCCTATCTGTGCCCCTCATAATTTTGTACACCTCAATCATGTCCCCCCTCAGCCTCCTCTGCTCCAAGGAAAACAAACCCAATCTTCCCAGTCTCTCTTCATAGCTGAAGCGCTCCAGCCCTGGTAACATCCTGGTGAATCTCCTCTGCACCCTCTCCAAAGCGATCACATCCTTCCTGTAGTGTGGCGACCAGAACTGCACACAGTACTCCAGCTGTGGCCTAACCAGTGTTTTATACAGCTCCATCATAACCTCCTTGCTCTTATATTCTGTGCCTCGGCTAATAAAGGCAAGTTTCCCATATGCCTTCTTTACCACCTTATCTACCTGTTCCGCTGCCTTCAGGGATCTGTGAACTTGCACACCAAGATCCCTCTGACCCTCTGTCTTGCCTAGGGTCCTCCCATTCATTGTGTATTCCCTTGCCTTGTTAGTCCCTCCAAAGTGCATCACCTCGCACTTTTCCGGGTTAAATTCCATTTGCCACTGTTCCGCCCATCTGACCAACCCATCTATATCGTCCTGCAGACTGAGGCTATCCTCCTCACTATTTACCACCCTACCAATCTTCGTATCATCAGCGAACTTACTGATCATACCTTTTACATTCATATCCAAGTCATTAATGTAGACCACAAACAGCAAGGGACCCAGCACCGATCCCTGTGGTACCCCACTGGCCACAGGCTTCCAGTCACAAAAACAACCTTCGACCATCACCCTCTGCCTTCTGCCACTAAGACAGTTTTGTATCCAAAGTGCCAAGGCACCCTGGATTCCTTGGGCTCGTACCTTCTTGACCAGTCTCCTGTGGGGGACTTTATCGAAGGCCTTACTGAAATCCATGTATACCACATCCACTGCGTTACCCTCATCCACACGCCTAGTCACCCCCTCAAAAAATTCAATCAAATTAGTCAGACATGATCTTCCCTTGACAAAGCCATGTTGACTATCCCTGATTAATCCTTGCTTCTCCAAGTGGAGACTAATTTTGTCCTTCAGAATTTTTTCCAATAATTTTCCTACCACTGATGTTAGGCTCACTGGCCTGTAGTTCCCCGGTTTTTCCCTACTCCCCTTCTTGAATAATGGTATTACATTAGCGGGTCTCCAGTCCTCTGGCACATCCCTTGTGGCCAGAGAGGTTCTGAATATATGTGTCAGAGCCCCCGCAATCTCCTCCTTTGCCTCACACAGTAGCCTGGGATACATTTCGTCCGGGCCTGGGGATTTATCCATTTTTAGGCCTGCTAAAACCGCCAATGCCTCCTCCCGCTCGATGTTAATATGTTCGAGTATATCACAGTCCCCCTGCCGTATTTCTATGTCTACATCGTCCTTCTCCAGATGCAAAAAATTCATTTAGAACCCCTCCTACATCTGCCGGCTCCACACACAGATTGCCATTTTTGTCCCTAATGGGCCCTATTTTTTCCCTCGTCATCCTCTTACCCTTAATATACTTATAAATCATCTTAGGATTTTCCTTTATTTTGCTCGCCAGTGTTATTTCATGGCCCCTCCTTGATCTCCTAATTTCTTTTTTAAGTATCCCCTTGCACTTTTTGTACTCCTCTCGGGCTTCCTCCGTCTTTAGCCTTTTGTATCTGCCAAAAGCCCTCCTTTTTTTCCTAATCCATTCTCGTATATCCCCTGACATCCAAGGCTCCCTGGAGTTCTTGGAACCACCCTTGACCTTTACGGGAACATGTTGCCATTGTATGGTCTCAATCTCCCTTCTGAAAGACTCCCATTGCTCCGATGCGGATTTTCCTACAAGCAGCTGATCCCAGTCCATTTTGGCCAGATCCTGCCTTATCCTATTAAAATCGGCCTTCCTCCAATTTAGAACCTTTATTTCCGGCCCCTCCCTGTCCTTTTCCATGACCACCTTAAATCTCACCGAATTATGGTCACTGTCACCAAAGTGCTCACCGACTTGCACTTCTTCCACTTGGCCAGCCACATTCCCAAGAATTAGGTCCAGTACCGCCCCCTCTCTTGTAGGACTTTCTACATGCTGGCTCAAAAAGCTCTCCTGGATGCACGTTAAGTATTTTGTACCCTCTAAGCCTTTTACACTCTGAGTATCCCAGTTAATATTGGGGAAGTTGAAATCCCCCACGATTATTACCCTATTATTTGCACAATTTTCTGAGATTTGCCTACATATCTGTTCCTCGATCTCCCCCTGACTGTTTGGGGGCCTATAGTACACTCCCATCAAAGTGCTTGCCCCCTTTTTGTTTTTAAGCTCCACCCATATGGCCTCATTAGAGGAACCTGCTAATATATCATCCCTCCTTATGGCAGTAATTGATTCTTGAATTAATATTGCGACCACCCCCCTCCTCTTATACCTCCCCCACTGTCTCGCCTGAAGATTCTGTACCCTGAAATATTGAGCTGCCAGTCTTGCCCCTCCCTCAACCATGTCTCTGTGACAGCAACAATATCATACTCCCATGTGTTTTTCAACACCTTCAGTTCATCCACCTTATTCGCAAGACTCCTTGCATTAAAATAGATGCCATCCAGCCTTGTCCTTACATATTTGCCCTGTCTTCCAAGCTGACTTGTTTTTTTCTCTATATTTGGCTGCACATCAGCCCCTATTGTAGCTCCACTCTGTATCCCATCCCCCTGCCAAGTCAGTTTAAACCCCCCCCCCCCCAACAGTGCTAGCAAACCTCCCCGCAAGGAATTTTGTCCCGCTCTGGATCCCCTGTAAATATTAGCACCACCTCTGGATGCACTTATAACGATTGATATTGTCTCTGGGTCTCTTGCAGATAATAGTGGAATCTCTGGAAAACCTGCAAAAATTAATACAGTCTCTGAATCGAATGTAAATATTAGTACCGTCTCTGAGTCCCCTGTAAATATTCGTACCGTCTCTGGATCCCCAGTAAATATTAGCACTGACTCTGGATCCCCTGGAAATATTTTTGCTCTCTCTGGATCCTTGTATATATTAGTACCGTCTCTGGATACCCTGTAAATATTAGTACTGTCTTTAGATCCCCTGTAAATATTAGTACCGTCTCTGGATCCCCTTTAATTAGTCGTAATGTCTCTGGATCCCGTGTAAATATTGTACTGTCTCTGGATCCCCTGTATATATTAGTGCCGTCACTGGATCCCCTGTAAATATTAGTACTGTCTCTGGATCACATGTTAATGTTTGTGCTGTCCTTGGTTCCCCTGTAAATATGAGTACTGTCTCTGGATCCACCGTAAATATTACTACTGTCTTTGGATCCCCTGTAAATATTAGTACAGTCTCTGGATCCCCTGTAATTATTAGTACTGTCTCTGGATCCCCTGTAAAAATTAGTACAGTCTCTGGATCCCCTGCAAATATTGGTACCGTCTCTGGATCCCCTGTAAATCTTAGTGCCGTCTCTGGATCCCCTGTTAATATTGGTACCGTCTCTGGAAGCCCTTTAAATATTAGGACCGTTTCTGGAAACCCTGTAAATATTAGTCCCGTCACTAGATCCCCTGTGGATATTAGTACCGTCTCTGGATCCCCTGTAAATATTAGCACCATCTCTGGATTCTCCAAAACGATTGATATTGTCTCTGGGTCTCTTGCAGATAATAGTGTAATCTCTGGAAACCATGCAAATATCCATACTGTCTCTGGATCAACTGTAAATATTAGTACCGTCTCTGGATCCCCTGTAAATATTTTTCCCGTCTCTGGAACCCTGTAAATATTAGTACAGTGTCTGGATCCCCTGCAAATATTAGTACCGTCACTGGATCCCTTATAAATATTAGCACTGTCTCTGGATCCCCTGTAAATATTGGTACCGTCTCTGGAAGCCCTGTAAATATTAGCACTGACTCTGGATCCCCTGGAAATATTTTTGCTCTCTCTGGATCCTTGTATATATTAGTACCGTCTCTGGATACCCTGTAAATATTAGTACTGTCTTTAGATCCCCTGTAAATATTAGTACCGTCTCTGGATCCCCTTTAATTAGTCGTAATGTCTCTGGATCCCGTGTAAATATTGTACTGTCTCTGGATCCCCTGTATATATTAGTGCCGTCACTGGATCCCCTGTAAATATTAGTACTGTCTCTGGATCACATGTTAATGTTTGTGCTGTCCTTGGTTCCCCTGTAAATATGAGTACTGTCTCTGGATCCACCGTAAATATTACTACTGTCTTTGGATCCCCTGTAAATATTAGTACAGTCTCTGGATCCCCTGTAATTATTAGTACTGTCTCTGGATCCCCTGTAAATATTCGTACAGTCTCTGGATCCCCTGTAAAAATTAGTACAGTCTCTGGATCCCCTGTAATTATTAGTACTGTCTATGGATCGCCTGTAAATATTAGTAATGTATTTGGATCCACTGTAAATATTAGTACAGTCTCTGGATTCCCTGAAAATATTAGTACTGTGTATAGATCCCCTGTAAATATTAGTGCCGTCTCTGGATCCCCTGCAAATATTGGTACCGTCTCTGGATCCCCTGTAAATATTAGTGCCGTCTCTGGATCCCCTGTTAATATTGGTACCGTCTCTGGAAGCCCTTTAAATATTAGGACCGTTTCTGGAAACCCTGTAAATATTAGTCCCGTCACTAGATCCCCTGTGGATATTAGTACCGTCTCTGGATCCCCTGTAAATATTAGCACCATCTCTGGATTCTCCAAAACGATTGATATTGTCTCTGGGTCTCTTGCAGATAATAGTGTAATCTCTGGAAACCATGCAAATATCCATACTGTCTCTGGATCAACTGTAAATATTAGTACCGTCTCTGGATCCCCTGTAAATATTTTTCCCGTCTCTGGAACCCTGTAAATATTAGTACAGTGTCTGGATCCCCTGCAAATATTAGTACCGTCACTGGATCCCTTATAAATATTAGCACTGTCTCTGGATCCCCTGTAAATATTGGTACCGTCTCTGGAAGCCCTGTAAATATTAATACGGTCTCTAGATCCCCTGTAGATATTAGTACCGTCTCTGGATCCCCTGTAAATATTTGCACCGTCTCTGGATCCCCCTTTTACGATTGATATTGCCTCTGGGTCTCTTGCAAATAATAGTGGAATCTCTGGAAACAGTGCAAATATTAATACTGTCTCTGGATCCACTGTAAAAATTAGTACAGTATCTGGATCCCCTGTAATTATTAGTACTGTCTCTGGATCCCCTGTTAATATTAGTACCGTCTCTGGATCCCCTGTAAATATTAGTAAGGTATTTGGATCCACTGTAAATATTAGGACAGTCTCTGGATTACCTGTAAATATTAGTACTGTCTATAGATCCCCTGTAAATATTAGTGCCGTCTCTGGATCCCCTGCAAATATTGGTACCGTCTCTGGATCCCCTGTAAATATTAGTGCCGTATCTGGATCACCTGTAAATATTGGTACCGTCTCTGGAAGCCCTGTAAATATTAGGACCGTTTCTGGAACCCCTGTAAATATTAGTGCCATCACTAGATCCCCTGTGGATAGTAATACCGTCTCTGGATCCCCTGTAAATATTAGCACCATCTCTGGATTCCCCTATAACGATTGATATTGTCTCTGGGTCTCTTGCAAATAATAGTGTAATCTCTGGAAACCAAGCAAATATTAATACTGTATCTGGATCCACTGTAAATATTTGTACCGTCTCTGGATCCCTGTAAATATTAGTACAGTGTCCGGATCCCCTGTAAATATTAGTACCGACACTGGATCCCCTGTAAACATTAGTACTGTCTCTGGATCCCCTGTAAATATTGGTACCGTCTCTGGAAGCCCTGTAAATATTAATACCGTCTCTAGATCCCCTGTAGATATTAGTACCGTCTCTGGATCCCCTGTAAATATTTGCACCGTCTCTGGATCCCCCTTTTACGATGGATATTGCCTCTGGGTCTCTTGCAAATAATAGTGGAATATCTGGAAACCCTGCAAATATTAGTACTGTCTCTGGATCCACTGTAAATATTAGTACCGTCTCTGGATCCCCTGAAATTATTAGTACTGTCTCTGGATCCCCTGTAAATATTACTACAGTCTCTGGATCCCCTGTAAATATTAGTACACTCTCTGGATCCCCTATAAATATTAGTACCGTCACTGGATCCCCTGTAAATATTAGTACTGTCTCTGGATCCCCTGTAAATATTGGTACCGTCTCTGGAAGCCCTATAAATATTAGCACCGTCTCTAGATCCCCTGTAGATATTAGTACCGTCTCTGTTTCCCCTGTAAATATTAGTACTGTCTCTGGATCCCCTGTAATTATTAGTACTATCTCTGGATCCCCTGTAAATATTAGTACAGTCTCTGGATACCCTGTAAATATTAGTACAGTCTCTCGATCCCCTGTAAATATTAGTACAGTCTCTGGATCCCCTGTAAATATTAGAAATATATTTGGATCCACTGTGAATATTAGTACAGTCTCTGGATTCCCTGTAAATATTAGTACTGTCTATAGCTCCCCTATAAATATTAGTGCCGTCTCTGGATCCCCTGTAAATATTGGTACGGTCACGAGATCCCCTGTGGATATTGGTACCGTCTCTGGATCCCCTGCAAATATTAGCACCATCTCTGGATCCCCCTATATCGATTGATATTGTCTCTGGGTCTCCTGCAAATAATAGTGTAATCTCTGGAAAGCCTGCAAATATTAATACTGTCTCTGGATCCAATTAAAATATTAGTACCGTCTCTGGATCCCCTGTAAATATTTTTCTCGTCTCTGGATCCCGATATATATTAGTACAGTGTCTGCATCCCCTGTAAATATTAGTACCGTCTCTGGATCCCCTGTAGATATTAGTACCGTCTCTGGATCCACTGCAAATATTTGCACCATCTCTGGATCCCACTATAACGATTGATATTGCCTCTGGGTCACTTGCAAATAATAGTGGAATCTCTGGAAACACTTCATATATCAATACTGTCTCTGGATCCACTGTAAATATTAGTAATGTCTCTGGATCCCCTGTACATATTAGTACATTCAATGGATCCCCTGTAAATATTAGTACTGTCTCTGGATCCCCTGTTAATATTAGTACTGTCCTTGGATCCCTTGTAAATATTAGTACAGTCTCTGGATAACCTGTAAATATTAGTACTGTCTCCGGATCCCATGTACATATTAGTACCGTCACTGGAACCCCTGTAAATATTTGTACAGAATCTGGATCCCCTTTAAATATTAGTACATTCTCTGGATCCCTGTAAATATTAGTACAGTCTCTGGATCCCCTGTAATTATTAGTAATGTCTCTGGATTCACTGTAAATATTAGTGCCGTCTCTGGATCCACTGTAAATATTCGTACCGTCTCTGGATCCCCTGTAAATATTAGTACCGTCACTAGATCTCCTGTAAATATTGTTACTGTCTCTGGATACCCTGCAAATATTGGTACAGTCTCTGGAAGCCCTGTAATTATTATTACCGTCTCCAGATCGCATGTAGATGTTAGTACCCTCTCTGGATCCCCTGTAAATATTAGTACAGTCTCTGGATACCCTGTAAATATTAGTACAGTCTCTGGATCCCCTGTAAATATTAGTACATTCTCTGGATCCCCTGTAAATATTAGTAATATATTTGGATCCACTGTGAATATTAGTACAGTCTCTGGATTCCCTGTAAATATTAGTACTGTCTATAGCTCCCCTATAAATATTAGTGCCGTCTCTGGATCCCCTGTAAATATTGGTACGGTCACTAGATCCCCTGTGGATATTGGTACCGTCTCTGGATGCCCTGCAAATATTAGCACCATCTCTGGATCCCCCTATATCGATTGATATTGTCTCTGTGTCTCCTGCAAATAATAGTGTAATCTCTGGAAACCCTGCAAATATTAATACTGTCTCTGGATCCACTGTAAATATTAGTGCCGTCTCTGGATCCCCTGTAAATATTTTTCCCATCTCTGGATCCCGATAAATATTGGTACAGTGTCTGCATCCCCTGTAAATATTAATACCGTCTCTGGATCCCCTGTAAGTATTGGTACCGTCTCTGGAAGCCCTGTAAATATTAGTACCGTCTCTAGATCCCCTGCAGATATTAGTACCGTCTCTGGATCCACTGTAAGTATTTGCACCGTCTCTGGATCCCACTATAACGATTCATATTGCCTCTGGGTCTCTTGCAAATAATAGTGGAATCTCTGGAAACACTTCAAATATTAATACTCTCTCTGATAGCCACTATAAATATTAGTACTGTCTCTGGATCCCCTGTACATATTAGTACCGTCACTGGATCCCTGTAAATATTAGTACAGTCTCTGGATCCCCTGTTCATATTAGTACTGTCCTTCGATCCCTTGTAAATATTAGTACAGTCTCTGGATAACCTGTAAATATTGGTACCGTCTCTGGAAGCCCTGTAAATATTAATAACGTCTCTAGATCCCCTGTAGATATTAGTACCGTCTCTGGATCCCCTGTAAATATTTGCACCGTCTCTTGATCCCCCTTTTACGATTGATATTGCCTCTGGGTCTCTTGCAAATAATAATGGAATCTCTGGAAACAGTGCAAATATTAATACTGTCTCTGGATCCACTGTAAAAATTCGTACCGTCTCTGGATCCCCTGTAATTAATAGTACTGTCTCTGGATCCCCTGTTAATATTAGTACAGTCTCTGGATCCCCTGTAAATATTAGTATAGTCTCTGCATCCCCTGTAAATATTAGTACCGTCACTGGATTAACCTGTAAATATTAGTACTTTCTCTGGATCCCCTGTAAATATTGGTACCGTCTCTGGAAGCCCTGTAAATATTAGTACCGTCTCTAGATCCCCTGTAGATATTAGTACCGTCTCTGGATCCCCAGTTAATATTTGCACCGTCTCTGGATCCCCCTATAACGATTGATATTGCCTCTGGGTCTCTTGCAAATAATAGTGGAATCTCTGGGAACCCTGCAAATATTAATACTGTCTCTGGATCCACTGTAAATATTAGTACTGTCTCTAGATCCCCTGTAATTATTAGTACTGTCTCTGGATCCCCTGTAAATATTATTACAGTCTCTGGATACCCTGTAAATATTAGTACAGTCTCTCGATCCCCTGTAAATATTAGTACAGTCTCTGGATCCCCTGTAAATATTAGTAATGTATTTGGATCCACTGTGAATATTAGTACAGTCTCTGGATTCCCTGTAAATATTAGTACTGTCTATAGCTCCCCTATAAATATTAGTGCCGTCTCTGGAACCCCTGTAAATATTAGTACGGTCACTAGATCCCCTGTGGATATTGGTACCGTCTCTGGATCCCCTGCAAATATTAGCACCATCTCTGGATCCCCCTATATCGATTGATATTGTCTCTGGGTCTCCTGCAAATAATAGTGTAATCTCTGGAAAGCCTGCAAATATTAATACTGTCTCTGGATCCAATTTAAATATTAGTACCGTCTCTGGATCCCCTGTAAATATTTTTCCCGTCTCTGGATCCCGATAAATATTAGTACAGTCTCTCGATCCCCTGTAAATATTAGTAATGTATTTGGATCCACTGTGAATATTAGTACAGTCTCTGGATTCCCTGTAAATATTAGTACTGTCTATAGCTCCCCGATAAATATTAGTGCCGTCTCTGTATCCCCTGTAAATATTGGTACGGTCACTAGATCCCCTGTGGATATTGGTCCCGTCTCTGGATCCCCTGCAAATATTAGCACCATCTCTGGATCCCCCTATATCGATTGATATTGTCTCTGGGTCTCCTGCAAATAATAGTGTAATCTCTGGAAAGCCTGCAAGTATTAATACTGTCTCTGGACCCAATTAAAATATTCGTACCGTCTCTGGATCCCCTGTAAATATTTTTCCCGTCTCTGGATCCCGATAAATATTAGTACAGTGTCTGCATCCCCTGTAAATATTAATACCGTCTCTGGATCCCCTGTAAATATTGGTACCGTCTCTGGAAGCCCTGTAAATATTAGTACCGTCTCTAGATCCCCTGTAGATATTAGTACCGTCTCTGGATCCACTGTAAGTATTTGCACCGTCTCTGGATCCCACTATAACGATTGATATTGCCTCTGGGTCTCTTGCAAATAATAATTGAATCTCTGGAAACACTTCAAATATTAATACTGACTCTGATATCCACTGTAAATATTAGTACTGTCTGGGGATCCCCTGTGCATATTAGTACAGTCACTGGATCCCCTGTAAATATTAGTACTGTCTCTGGATCCCCTATTAATATTAGTACTGTCCTTGGATCCCTTGTAAATATTAGTACAGTCTCTGGATAACCTGTAAATATTGGTACCGTCTCTGGAAGCCCTGTAAATATTAATACCGTCTATAGATCCCCTGTCGATATTAGTACCGTCTCTGGATCCCCTGTAAATATTTTTCCCGTCTCTGGATCCCGATAAATATTAGTACAGTCTCTCGATCCCCTGTAAATATTAGTACAGTCTCTGGATCCCCTGTAAATATTAGTAATGTATTTGGATCCACTGTGAATATTAGTACAGTCTCTGGATTCCCTGTAAATATTAGTACTGTCTATAGCTCGCGATAAATATTAGTGCCGTCTCTGGATCCCCTGTAAATATTGGTACGGTCACTAGATCCCCTGTGGATATTGGTCCCGTCTCTGGCTCCCCTGCAAATATTAGCACAATCTCTGGATCCCCCTATATCGATTGATATTGTCTCTGGGTCTCCTGCAAATAATAGTGTAATCTCTGGAAAGCCTGCAAGTATTAATACTGTCTCTGGATCCAATTAAAATATTTGTACCGTCTCTGGATCCCCTGTAAATATTTTTCCCGTCTCTGGATCCCGATAAATATTAGTACAGTGTCTGCATCCCCTGTAAATATTAATACCGTCTCTGGATCCCCTGTAAATATTGGTACCGTCTCTGGAAGCCCTGTAAATATTAGTACCGTCTCTAGATCCCCTGTAGATATTAGTACCGTCTCTGGATCCACTGTAAGTATTTGCACCGTCTCTGGATCCCACTATAACGATTGATATTGCCTCTGGGTCTCTTGCAAATAATAATTGAATCTCTGGAAACACTTCAAATATTAATACTGACTCTGATATCCACTGTAAATATTAGCACTGTCTGGGGATCCCCTGTGCATATTAGTACAGTCACTGGATCCCCTGTAAATATTAGTACTGTCTCTGGATCCCCTATTAATATTAGTACTGTCCTTGGATCCCTTGTAAATATTAGTACAGTCTCTGGATAACCTGTAAATATTGGTACCGTCTCTGGAAGCCCTGTAAATATTAATACCGTCCATAGATCCCTGTAGATATTAGTACCGTCTCTGGATCCCCTGTAAATATTTGCACTGTCTCTGGATCCCCTTTTTACGATTGATATTGCCTCTGGGTCTCTTGCAAATAATAGTGGAATCTCTGGAAACAGTGCAAATATTAATACTGTCTCTGGATCCACTGTAAAAATTAGTACCGTCTCTGGATCCCTGTAATTATTAGTACTGTCTCTGGATCCCCTGTTAATATTAGTACAGTCTCTGGATTCTCTGTAAATATTAGTACAGTCTCTGGATCCCCTGTAAATATTAGTACCGTCACTGGATCCCCTGTAAATATTAGTACTGTCTCTGGATCCCCTGTAAATATTGGTACCGTCTCTGGATCCCCTGTAAATATTAATACAGTCTCTAGATCCCCTGTAGATATTAGTACCGTCTCTGGATCCCCTGTAAATATTAGTACCGTCACTGGATCCCCTGTAAATATTAGTACTGTCTCTGGATCCCCTGTAAATATTGGTACCGTCTCGAGATCCCCTGTAGATATCAGTACCGTCTCTAGATCCCCTGTAGATATTAGTACCGTCTCTGGATCCCCTGTTAATATTTGCACCGTCCCTGGATCCCCCGAAAACTATTGATATTGCCTCTGGGTCTCTTGCAAATAATATTGGAATCTCTGGAAACCCTGCAAATATTAATACTGTCTCTGGATCCACTGTAAATATTAGTACTGTCTCTGGATCCCCTGTAATTATTAGTACTGTCTCTGGATCCCCTGTAAATATTAGTACAGTCTCTGGATACCCTGTAAATATTAGTAATGTATCGGAACCACTGTGAATATTAGTACAGTCTCTGGATTCCCTGCAAATATTAGTACTCTCTATAGCTCCCCTATAAATATTAGTGCCGTCTCTGGATCCCCTGTAAATATTGGTACGGTCACGACATCCCCTGTGGATATTGGTACCGTCTCTGGATCCCCTGCAAATATTAGCACCATATCTGGATCCCCCTATATCGATTGATATTGTCCCTGGGTCTCCTGCAAATAATAGTGTAATCTCTGGAAAGCCTGCAAATATTAATACTGTCTCTGGATCCAATTTAAATGTTAGTACCGTCCCTGGATCCCCTGCAAATATTTTTCCCGTCTCTGGATCCCGATAAATATTAGTACAGTGTCTGCATCCCCTGTAAATATAAGTACCGTCTCTGGATCCCCTGTAGATATTAGTACCGTCTATGGATCCACTGTAAATATTTGCACCTTCTCTGGATCCCACTATAACGATTGATATTGCCTCTGGGTCACTTGCAAATAATAGTGGAATTTCTGGAAACACATCAAATATTAATACTGTCTCCGGATCCACTGTAAATATTAGTACTGTCTCTGGATCCCCTGTACATATTAGTACCGTCACTGGATCCCCTGTAAATATTAGTACAGTCTCTGGATACCCTGTAAATATTAGTACAGTATCTCGATCCCCTATAAATATTAGTACAGTCTCTGGATCCCGTGTATATATTAGTAATGTATCGGAACCACTTTGAATATTAGTACAGTCTCTGGATTCCCTGTAAATATTAGTACTCTCTATAGCTCCCCTATAAATATTAGTGCCGTCTCTGGATCCCCTGTAAATATTGGTACGGTCACTACATCCCCTGTGGATATTGGTACCGTCTCTGGATCCCCTGCAAATATTAGCACCATCTCTGGATCCCCCTATATCGATTGATATTGTCCCTGGGTCTCCTGCAAATAATAGTGTAATCTCTGGAAAGCCTGCAAATATTAATACTGTCTCTGGATCCAATTTAAATATTAGTACCGTCTCTGGATCCCCTGCAAATATTTTTCCCGTCTCTGGATCCCGATAAATATTAGTACAGTGTCTGCATCCCCTGTAAATATTAGTACCGTCTCTGGATCCACTGTAAATATTTGCACCGTCTCTGGATCCCACTATAACGATTGATATTGCCTCTGGGTCACTTGCAAATAATAGTGGAATCTCTGGAAACACATCAAATATTAATACTGTCTCCGGATCCACTGTAAATATTAGTACTGTCTCTGGATCCCCTGTATATATTAGTACCGTCACTGGATCCCCTGTAAATATTAGTACAGTCTCTGGATACCCTGTAAATATTAGTACAGTCTCTCGATCCCCTATAAATATTAGTACAGTCTCTGGATCCCGTGTATATATTAGTAATGTATCGGAACCACTGTGAATATTAGTACAGTCTCTGGATTCCCTGTAAATATTAGTACTCTCTATAGCTCCCCTATAAATATTAGTGCCGTCTCTGGATCCCCTGTAAATATTGGTACGGTCACTACATCCCCTGTGGATATTGGTACCGTCTCTGGATCCCCTGCAAATATTAGCACCATCTCTGGATCCCCCATTATCGATTGATATTGTCCCTGGGTCTCCTGCAAATAATAGGGTAATCTCTGGAAAGCCTGCAAATATTAATACTGTCTCTGGATCCAATTTAAATATTAGTACCGTCTCTGGATCCCCTGCAAATATTTTTCCCGTCTCTGGATCCCGATAAATATTAGTACAGTGTCTGCATCCCCTGTAAATATTAGTACCGTCTCTGGATCCACTGTAAATATTTGCACCGTCTCTGGATCCCACTATAACGATTGATATTGCCTCTGGGTCACTTGCAAATAATAGTGGAATCTCTGGAAACACATCAAATATTAATACTGTCTCCGGATCCACTGTAAATATTAGTACTGTCTCTGGATCCCCTGTACATATTAGTACCGTCACTGGATCCCCTGTAAATATTAGTACTGTCTCTGGATCCCCTGTTAATATTAGTACTGTCCTTGGATCCCTTGTAAATATTAGTACAGTCTCTGGATAACCTGTAAATATTAGTACTGTCTCTGGATCCCCTGTACATATTAGTACCGTCACTGGAACCCCTGTAAATATTGGTACTGTCTCTGGATCCCATGTAAATATTACTACTGTCTTTGGATCCCCTATAAATATTAGTACAGTCTCTGGAGCCCCTGTAATTATTAATACAGTCTCTGGATCCCCTGTAATTATTGGTACTGTCTCTGGAATCCCTGTAAATATTATTACCGTCTCCAGATCGCATGTAGATGTTAGTACCGTCTCTGGATCCGCTGTAAATATTAGTACAGTCTCTGGATACCCTGTAAATATTAGTACAGTCTCTGGATCCCCTGTAAATATTAGTACAGAATCTGAATCCCCTTTAAATATTAGTACATTCTCTGGATCCCTGTAAATATTAGTACAGTCTCTGGATCCCCTGTAATTATTAGTACTGTCTCTGGATTCCCTGTAAATATTAGTGCCGTCTCTGGATCCACTGTAAATATTAGTACCGTCTCTGGATCCCCTGTAAATATTAGTACCGTCACCAGATCCCCTGCAAATATTGTTACTGTCTCTGGATCCCCTGCAAATATTGGTACCGTCTCTGGAAGCCCTGTAATTATTATTACCGTCTCCAGATTGCATGTAGATGTGAGTACCGTCTCTGGAACCCCGGTAAATATTAGCACCATCTCTGGATCCCCCTATAACGATTGATATTGCCTCTGGGTCTCTTGCAAATAATTGTGGAATCTCTGGAAACCCTGCAAATATTAATATTGTCTCTGGATCCACTGTAAATATTAGTACCGTCGCTGGATCCACTGTAAATATTAGTACCGTCTCTGGATCCCCTGTAAATATTAGTACTGTCTCTGGATCCCTGTACAAATTAGTACCGTCACTGGATCCCCTGTAAATACTAGTACTGCCTCTGGATCCCCTGTTAATATGAGTACTGTCCTTGGATCACCTGTAAATATTAGTACCGTCACTGGAACCCCTGTAAATATTAGTACAGTCTCTGGATTCCCTGTAATTATTGGTACTGTCTCTGGATCCACTGTAAATATTAGTACAGTCTCTGGATCCCTGTAAATATTAGTACAGTCTCTGGATCACCTGTAATTATTGGTACTGTCCCTGGATTCCCTGTAAATATTAGTACTGTCTTAGGATCCACTGTAAATATTAGTAAAGTCTATGGATTCCCTGTAAATATTAGTACTGTCTCTAGATCCCCTGTAAATATTAGTGCCGTCTCTGGATCCCCTGTAAATATTAGCACCATCTCTGGATCCCCCTATAACGATTGATATCGTCTCTGGGTCTCTTGCAAATAATAGTGGCTTCTCTGGAAACCCTGCAAAAATTAATACTGTCTCTGGATCGACTGTAAATATTAGTACCGTCTCTGGATCCCCTGTAAATATTAGTACAGTCTCTGGATCCCCTGAAAATATTAGTACTGACTCTGGATCCCCTGGAAATATTTTTGCGGTCACTGGATCACTGTAAATATTAGTACCGTGTCTGGATCCCCTGTAAATATTAGTGCCGTCACTGGAGCCCCTGTCAATATTAGTACTGTCTCTGGATCCCCTGTAAATATTACTACTGTCTTTGGATCCCCTGTAAATGTTAGTACAGTCTCTGGATCCCCTGTAATTATTAGTACTGACTCTGGATCCCCTGTAAATATTAGTACAGTCTCTGGATCCCATGTAAATATTAGTACAGTCTCTGGATCCCCTGTAAATATTAGTACAGTCTCTGGATCCCTGTAAGTATGACTACAGTCTCTGGATCCCCTGTAATTATTAGTACTGTCTCTGGATCCCCTGTAAATATTAGTAATGTATTTGGATCCACTGTAAATATTAGTACAGTCTCTAGATTCCTCGTGAATATTAGTACTGTCTATAGATCCCCAATAAATATTAGTGCCGTCTCTGGATCCAATGCAAATATTGGAATTGTCTCGGGAAGCCCTGTAAATATTAGTACCGTTTCTGGATCCCCTTTAAATATTAGCACCGTCACGAGATCCCCTGTGGATATTTGTACCGTCTCTGGATCCCCTGTAAATATTAGCACCATCTCTGGATCGCCCAATAACGATTGATATTTTCTCTGTATCCCCTGTAAATATTTGTACAGTCTCTGGATTCCCTGCCAATATTAGCACTGTCTCTGGATCCCCTGTAAATATTAGTACAGTCTCTGGATCCCCCGTAATTATTCTGTCATGGGTGGAGGATTGGTTATCGAACAGGAAGCAGAGAGTTGGGATAAATGGTTCATTTTCGGACTGGCAACCAGTAACCAGTGGTGTTCCACAGGGGTCGGTGCTGGGTCCCCAACTCTTTACAATCTATATTAACGATTTTGAGGAGGGGCCCGAGTGCAACATATTAAAATTTGCAGATGATACAAAGATAGGAGGGAAAGTAGAGAGTGAGGAGGACATTAAAAACCTGCAAGGGGATATAGACAGGCTGGGTGAGTGGGCGGAGATTTGGCAGATGCAATATAATATTGGAAAATGTGAGGTTATGCACTTTGGCAGGAAAAATCAGAGAGCAAGTTATTTTCTTAATGGCGAGAGACTGGAAAGTACTGCAGTACAAAGGGATCTGGGGGTCCTAGTGCAAGAAAATCAAAAAGTTGGTATGCAGGTGCAGCAGGTGATCAAGAAAGCCAACGGAATGTTGGCTTTTATTGCGAGGGGGATAGAATATAAAAACAGGGAGGTATTGCTGCAGTTATATAGGGTATTGGTGAGACCGCACCTGGAATACTGCATACAGTTTTGGTCTCCATACTTAAGAAAAGACATACTTGCTCTCGATGCAGTACAAAGAAGGTTAACTCGATTAATCCCGGGGATGAGGGGGCGGACATATGAGGAGAGGTTGAGTAGATTGGGACTCTACTCATTGGAGTTCAGAAGAATGAGAGGCGATCTTATTGAAACATATAAGATTGTGAAGGGGCTTGATCGGGTGGATGCAGTAAGGATGTTCCCAAAGATGGGTGAAACTAGAACTAGGGGGCATCATCTTAGAATAAGGGGCAGCTCTTTCAAAACTGAGATGAGGAGAAACTTCTTCACTCAGAGGGTGGTAGGTCTGTGGAATTTGCTGCCCCAGGAAGCTGTGGCAGCTACATCATCAGATAAATTTAAAACAGAAATAGACATTTTTCTCGAAGTAAAGGGAATTAGGGGTTATGGGGAGCGGGCAGGAAATTGGACATGAAGCTGAGTTCGGATCGGTCAATGCCCTGTGGGTGGCGGAGAGGGCCCAGGGGCTGTGTAGCCGGGTCCTGCTCCTACTTCTTGTGTTCTTTAGATTTGTGGTTGGGATCAGATCAGCCATGATCTCATTGATAGGCGGAGCAGGCTCGAGGGGCCGATTGGCCTACTCTTGCTCCAATTTCTTATGTTCTCATTAGTACAGTCTCTGGATAGCTGTAAATATTAGTACTGTCTCTGGAGCCCCTGCAATTATTAGTCCTGTCTCTGGATCCCTTGTAAATTTTTGTGTCTTATTTGGATCCCCTGTAAACATTAGTGCAGTCTCTGGAACCCCTGTAATTATTATTACAGTCTCTGGGTTCCTTGTAAATATTAATACCGTCTCTGGATCCTCTGTAAATATTAGTACCGTCTCTGGATCCCTGTAAATATTTGTGCCATCTCTGGATCCCCTGTAAATATTAGTACTTTCTCTGGATCCCTGTAAATATTTGTGCTGTTTCTGTATCTCTTTAAATATTAGTACCGTCTCTGGATCCCCTGTAAATATTTGTGCCTTCTCTTGGTCCCTGTAAATATTAGTACCGTCTCTGGATCCCCTGTAAATAATAGTACCGTCTCTGGATCCCTGTAATTATTAGTACCATCTCTGGATCCCAAGTAAATATTGGTACAGTCTCTGGATCTCTGTAAATTTTTATGCCGTCTCTGGATCTCCTGTAAATATTAGTACCATCTGTGGATCCGCTGTAAATAATAATACCATCTCCGGATCCCCTGTAAAAATTAGCACTGTCTCTGGATCCCCTGTAAATATTAATATCATCTCTGGATCCCCTGTAAATATTAGTACTGTCTCTGGATCACCTGGATATATTAGTACAGTCTCTGGATCCGCTGTCAATATTAGCACCGTCTCTGGATCCTCTGTAAATATTAGTACCGTCTCTGAATCCCCTGTAAATATTAGTACCGTCTCTGGATCCCCTGGAAATATTATTAACGTCTCTGGATCCCCTGTCAATATTAGCACTGTCTCTGGGTCCCCTGTAAATAGTAGCACCATCTCTGGATTCCCCCATAACGATTGATATTGTCTGTGGGTCTCTTGTAAATAATAGTGGAATCTCTGGAAACCCTGTAAATATTAATACCATCTCTGGATCCACTGTTTTTTTTATATTCGTTCATGGGATGTGGGCGTCATTGGCGAGGATGTTCGGGATGGTGTGTGACTTGGAGGGGAACGTGCAGGTGGTGGTGTTCCCATGTACCTGCCGTTCTTGCCCTTCCAGGTGGAACAGGTCGCTGGTTTGGGAGGTGCTGTCGAAGAATCATTGGCGAGTTGCTGCAGTGCATCCTGTGTGTGGCACATACAGCAGCCACAGTGCGCCAGTGGTGAAGGGAGTGAATGTTTAGGGTGGTGGATGGGGTACCATTCAAGCGGGCTGCTTTGTCCTGGATGGTGTCGAGCTTCTTGAGTGTTGTTGGAGCTGCACTCATCAAAGCAAGTGGAGAGTATTCCATCACACTCCTGACTTGTGCCTTGTAGATGGTGGAAAGGCTTTGGGGAGTCAGGAGGTGAGTCACTCGCCGCAGAATACCCTGGCTCTGACCTGCTCTGGTAGCCACAGTATTTGTGTGGCTGGTCCAGTTAAGTTTCTGGCCAATGGTGACCCCCAGAATGTTGATTGTGGGGGATTCGGCGATGGTAATGCCATTGAATGTCAAGGGGAGATGGTTAGACTCTCTCTTGTTGGAGATGGTCATTGCCTGGCACTTGTCTGGCGTGAATGTTACTTGCCACTCATCAGCCCAAGCGTGGATGTTGTCCAGGTCTTGCTGCATGTGGGCTCAGACTGCTTCATTATTTGAGGGGTTGTGAATGGAACTGAACACTGTGCAATCATCAGCGAACATCCCCATTTCTGACCTTATGATGGAGGGAAGGTCATTGATGAAGCAGCTGAAGATGGTTGGGCCTAGGACACTGCCCTGAGGAACCCCTGTAGCAATATCCTGGGGCTGAGATGATTGGCCTCCAACAACCACGACCTAGTTCCTTTGTGCCAGGTATGACTCCAGCCACTGGAGAGTTTTCCCCCTGATTCCCATTGACTTCAATTTTACTCGGGCTCTTTGGTGCCACACTCGGTCAAATGTGTCGTCTTTGGATCCCCTGGAAACATTAGTACAGTCTCTGGATCCCCTGTAATTATTCGTACTGTCTCTGGATCCCTTGTAAATATTAGTACAGTCTATGGATCCCTGTAATTATTTGTACTGTCTCTGGATTCCATGTAAATATTAGGACTGTCTCTGGATCCCTGCAAATATTTGTAACATCTCTGGATCCCCGATAAATATTGGTACTGCCTCTGGATCCCTGTAAATATTTGTGCTGTTTCTGGATCCCTGTAAATATTAGTGCTGTCTCTGGATACCCTGCAAATATTAGCACCGTCTCTGGATCCCTGTAATATTTGTGCCGTCTCTTGAACCCCGGTTAATATTAATACCGTCTCTTGAACCCCTGCAAATATTAGTACCGTCTCTGTATCCCCTGTAAATAATAGTCCTGTCTATGGATCCCCTGTAAATATTAATACCTTCTCTGGATCCCTGTAAATATTAGTACCATCTCTGGATCCCCTGTTAATATTAGTACTGTCTCTGGATCACCTGTAAATATTAGTACCGACTTTGGATCCCCTCTTAATATTTGTACCGTCTCAGGATCACCTGTTAATATTTGTACCGTCTGTGGATCCCCTGGAAATATTAGCACCATCTCTGGATCCCCCTATAACGATTGATATTGTCTCTGGGTCTCTTGCAAATAGTAGTGGAATCTCTGGAAACCCTGCAAATATTAATACTGTCTCTGGATCCACTTTAAATATTAGTACCGTCTCTGGATCCCCTGTAAATATTTTTGCCGTCTCTGGATCCCTGTAAATATTAGTACCGTGTCTGGATCCCCTGTAAATATTACTACCGTCTCTGGATCCCCTGTAAATTTTAGTACCGTCACTGGATCTCCTGTAAATATTAGTACTGTCTCTGGATCCCCTGTAAATATTGGTAACGTCTTTGGAAACCCTGTAAATATTAGTACCGTCTCTAGATCCCCTGCAGATATTAGTACCGTCTCTGGATCCCCTGTAAATATTAGCACCTTCTCTGGATCCCCCAATAACGATTGATATTGCCTCTGGGTCTCTTGCAGATAACAGTGGAAACTCTGGAAACCCTGCAAATATTAATACTGTCTCTGGATCCACTGTAAATATTAGTACCGTCTCTGGATCCCCTGTATTTATTAGTACCGTCACTGGATCTCCTGTAAATATTAGTACTGTCTATGGATCCCTTGTAATCTTTGTGTCGTCTTTGGATCCCCTGTAAACATTAGTACAGTCTCTGGATTCCCTGTAAATATTAGGACTGTCTCTGGATCCCTGCAAATATTTGTACAATCTCTGGATCCCCGATAAATATTGGTACTGCCTCTGGATCCCTGTAAATATTAGCACCGTCTCTGGATCCCTGTAAATATTTGTGCCGTCTCTTGAACCCCGGTTAATATTAATACCGTCTCTTGAACCCCTGCAAATATTAGTACCGTCTCTGTATCCCCTGTAAATAATAGTGCTGTCTATGGATCCCCTGTAAATATTAATACCTTCTCTGGATCCCTGTAAATATTAGTACCATCTCTGGATCCCCTGTTAATATTAGTACTGTCTCTGGATCACCTGTAAATATTAGTACCGACTTTGGATCCCCTCTTAATATTTGTACCGTCTCAGGATCACCTGTTAATATTAGTACCGTCTGTGGATCCCCTGGAAATATTAGCACCATCTCTGGATCCCCCTATAACGATTGATATTGTCTCTGGGTCTCTTGCAAATAGTAGTGGAATCTCTGGAAACCCTGCAAATATTAATACTGTCTCTGGATCCACTTTAAATATTAGTACCGTCTCTGGATCCCCTGTAAATATTTTTGACGTCTCTGGATCCCTGTAAATATTAGTACCGTGTCTGGATCCCCTGTAAATATTACTACCGTCTCTGGATCCCCTGTAAATATTAGTACCGTCACTGGATCTCCTGTAAATATTAGTACTGTCTCTGGATCCCCTGTAAATATTGGTAACGTCTTTGGAAATCCTGTAAATATTAGTACCGTCTCTAGATCCCCTGCAGATATTAGTACCGTCTCTGGATCCCCTGTAAATATTCGAACGTCTCTGGATCCCCCTATAACGATTGATATTGCCTCTGGGTCTCTTGCAAATAACAGTGGAAACTCTGGAAACCCTGCAAATATTAATACTGTCTCTGGATCCACTGTAAATATTAGTACCGTCTCTGGATCCCCTGTATTTATTAGTACCGTCACTGGATCTCCTGTAAATATTAGTACTGTCTCTGGATCCCTTGTAATCTTTGTGTCGTCTTTGGATCCCCTGTCAACATTAGTACAGTCTCTGGATCCCCTGTAATTATTATTACAGTCTCTGGGTTCCTTGTAAATATTAATACCGTCTCTGGATCCTCTGTAAATATTAGTACCGTCTCTGGATCCCTGTAAATATTTGTGCCATCTCTGGATCCCCTATAAATATTAGTACTTTCTCTGGATCCCTGTAAATATTTGTGCTGTTTCTGTATCTCTTTAAATATTAGTACCGTCTCTGGATCCCCTGTAAATAGTTGTGCCTTCTCTTGGTCCCTGTAAATATTAGTACCGTCTCTGGATCCCCTGTAAATAATAGTACCGTCTCTGGATCCCTGTAATTATTAGTAACATCTCTGGATCCCAAGTAAATATTGGTACAGTCTCTGGATCTCTGTAAATTTTTATGCCGTCTCTGGATCTCCTGTAAATATTAGTACCATCTGTGGATCCGCTGTAAATAATAATACCATCTCCGGATCCCCTGTAAAAATTAGCACTGTCTCTGGATCCCCTGTAAATATTAATATCATCTCTGGATCCCCTGTAAATATTAGTACTGTCTCTGGATCCCCTGTATATATTAGTACAGTCTCTGGATCCCCTGTAAATATTAGTACTGTCTCTGCATCCCCTGCAAATGTTAGCACCGTCTCTGGATCCGCTGTCAATATTAGCACCGTCTCTGGATCCTCTGTAAATATTATTACCGTCTCTGGATCCCCTGTCAATATTAGCACTGTCTCTGGGTCCCCTGTAAATAGTAGCACCATCTCTGGATTCCCCCATAACGATTGATATTGTCTGTGGATCTCTTGTAAATAATAGTGGAATCTCTGGAAACCCTGTAAATATTAATACCATCTCTGGATCCACTGTTTTTTTTATATTCGTTCATGGGATGTGGGCGTCATTGGCGAGGATGTTCGGGATGGTGTGTGACTTGGAGGGGAACGTGCAGGTGGTGGTGTTCCCATGTACCTGCCGTTCTTGCCCTTGCAGGTGGAACAGGTCGCGGGTTTGGGAGGTGCTGTCGAAGAATCATTGGCGAGTTGCTGCAGTGCATCCTGTGTGTGGCACATACAGCAGCCACAGTACGCCAGTGGTGAAGGGAGTGAATGTTTAGGGTGGTGGATGGGGTACCATTCAAGCGGGCTGCTTTGTCCTGGATGGTGTCGAGCTTCTTGAGTGTTGTTGGAGCTGCACTCATCAAAGCAAGTGGAGAGTATTCCATCACACTCCTGACTTGTGCCTCGTAGATGGTGGAAAGGCTTTGGGGAGTCAGGAGGTGAGTCACTCGCCGCAGAATACCCTGCCTCTGACCTGCTCTGGTAGCCACAGTATTTGTGTGGCTGGTCCAGTTAAGTTTCTGGTCAATGGTGACCTCCAGAATGTTGGTTGTGGGGGATTCGGCGATGGTAATGCCATTGATTGTCAAGGGGAGGTGGTTAGACTCTCTCTTGTTGGAGATGGTCATTGCCTGGCACTTGTCTGGCGTGAATGTTACTTGCCACTCATCAGCCCAAGCATGGATGTTGTCCAGGTCTTGCTGCATGTGGGCTCAGACTGCTTCATTATTTGAGGGGTTGTGAATGGAACTGAACACTGTGCAATCATCAGCGAACATCCCCATTTCTGACCTTATGATGGAGGGAAGGTCATTGATGAAGCAGCTGAAGATGGTTGGGCCTAGGACACTGCCCTGAGGAACCCCTGTAGCAATGTCCTGGGGCTGAGATGATTGGCCTCCAACAACCACGACCAAGTTCCTTTCTGCCAGGTATGACTCCAGCCACTGGAGAGTTTTCCCCCTGATTCCCATTGACTTCAATTTTACTCGGGCTCTTTGGTGCCAACTCGGTCAAATGTGTCGTCTTTGGATCCCCTGGAAACATTAGTACAGTCTCTGGATCCCCTGTAATTATTCGTACTGTCTCTGTATCCCTTGTAAATATTAGTACAGTCTATGGATCCCTGTAATTATTTGTACTGTCTCTGGATTTCCTGTAAATATTAGGACTGTCTCTGGATCCCTGCAAATATTTGTACCATCTCTGGATCCCTGTAAATATTTGTGCCGTCTCTGGAACCCCGATTAATATTAATACCGTCTCTTGAACCCCTGCAAATATTAGTACCGTCTCTGTCTCCCCTGTAAATAATAGTACTGTCTATGGATCCCCTGTAAATATTAATACCTTCTCTGGATCCCTGTAAATATAAGTACCATCTCTGGATCCCCTGTTAATATTAGTACTGTCTCTGGATCAGCTGTAAATATTAGTACCGACTTTGGATCCCCTCTTAATATTTGTACCGTCTCAGGATCACCTGTTAATATTAGTACCGTCTGTGGATCCCCTGGAAATATTAGCACCATCTCTGGATCCCCCTATAACGATTGATATTGTCTCTGGGTCTCTTGCAAATAGTAGTGGAATCTCTGGAAACCCTGCAAATATTAATACTGTCTCTGGATCCACTTTGAATATTACTACCGTCTCTCGATCCCCTGTAAATATTAGTACCGTCACTGGATCTCCTGTAAATAATAGTACTGTCTCTGGATCCCCTGTAAATATTGGTAACGTCTTTGGAAACCCTGTAAATATTAGTACCGTCTCTAGATCCCCTGCAGATGTTTGTACCGTCTCTGGATCCCCCTATAACGATTGATATTGCCTCTTGGTCTCTTGCAAATAACAGTGGAAATTCTGGAAACCCTGCAAATATTAATACTGTCTCTGGATCCACTGTAAATATTAGTACCGTCTCTGGATCCCCTGTAATTATTAGTACAGTCACTGGATCTCCTGTAAATTTTAGTACTGTCTCTGGATCCCTTGTAATCTTTGTGTCGTCTTTGGATCCCCTGTAAACATTAGTACAGTCTCTGGATCCCCTGTAATTATTAGTACTCTCTCTGGATCCCTTGTAAGTGTTAGTACAGTCTATGGATCCCTGTAATTATTTGTACTGTCTCTGGATCCCTGTAAATATCAGTACTGTCTCTGGATCCCTGCAAATATTTGTCCCATCTCTGGTTCCCCTATAAATATTGGTACTGCCTCTGGATCCCTGTAAATATTTGTGCTGTTTCTGGATCCCTGTAAATATTAGTACTGTCTGCGGATACCCTGTAAATATTAGTACCGTCTCTTGAACCCCTCAAAATATTAGTACCGTCTCTGTATCCCCTGTGAATAATAGTACTGTCTATGGATCCCCTGTAAATATTAATACCTTCTCTGGATCCCTGTAAATATTAGTACCGTCTCTGGATCCCCTGTAAATGTTATACCGTCTCAGGATCACCTGTTAATATTATTACCGTCTGTGGATCCCCTGTAAATATTAACACCGTCTCTGAATCCCCCTATAACGATTCATATTGCCTCTGGGTCTCTTGCAAATAATAGTGGAAACTCTGGAAACCCTGCAAATACTAATTCTGTCTCTGGATCCACTCTAAATATTAGTAACGTCTCTGGATCCCCTGTAATTATTAGTAACGTCTCTGGATCACCTGTAAATATTAGTACTGTCTCTGGATCCCCTGAACATATTGGTACCGTCACTGGATCTCCTGTAAATATTGGTACTGTCTCTGGATCCCTTGTAATCTTTGTGTCGTCTTTGGATCCCCTGTAAACATTAGTACAGTCTCTGGATCCCCTGTAATTATTAGTACTGTCTCTGGATCCCTTGTAAGTATTAGTACAGTCTATGGATCCCTGTAATTATTTGTACTGTCTCTGGATCCCCTGTAAATATTAGTACAATCTATGGATTCCCTGTAAATATTGGTAACGTCTCTGGATCCCTGTAAATATTAGTACTGTCTCTGGAACCCTGCAAATATTTGTCCCATCTCTGGTTCCGCTATAAATATTGGTACTGCCTCTGGATCCCTGTAAAAATTTGTGCTGTTTCTGGATACCTGTAAATATTAGTACTGCCTGCGGATACCCTGTAAATATTAGTACAGTCTCTTGAACCCCTGTAAATATTATCACCGTCTGTGGATCCCCTGTAAATATTAGCACCATCTCTGGATCCCCCTACGACGATTGATATTGTCTCTGGGTCTCTTGCAAAAAGTAGTGGAATCTCTGAAACCCCTGCAAATATTAATACCGTCTCTGGATCCCCTGTAAATATTTTTGCCGTCTCTGGAACCCTGTAAATATTAATACCGTGTCTGGATCCTCTGTAAATATTAGTACCGTCTCTGGATCCCCTATATATATAAGTACCGTCACTGGATCTCCTGTAAATATTAGTACTGCCTCTGGATCCCTGTAAATATTGGTACCGTCTTTGGAAGCCCTGCAAATATTAGTACCGTCTCTAGATTCCCTGTAGACATTAGTACCGTCTCTGGATCCCCTGTAAATATTAGCACCGTCTCTGGATCCCCCTATAACGATTGATATTGCCTCTGGGTCTCTTGCAAATAATAGCGGAAACTCTGGAAACCCTGTAAATATTAATACTGTCTCTGGATCCACTGTAAATATTAGTACCGTGTCTGAATCCCCTGTAAATATTAGTACCGTGTCTGGATCCCCTATAATTATTAGTAGTGTCTCTGGATCCCCTGTACATATTAGTACCGTCACTGGATCCCCTGTAAAAATTAGTACTGTCTCTGGATCCCCTGTTAATATTAGCACTGTCCTTGGATCCCCTGTAAATATTAGTACTGTCTCTGGATCCCCTGTAAATATTACTACTGACTTTGGATCCCCTGTAAATATTAGTACAGTCTCTGGATCCCCTGTAATTATTAGTACAGTCTCTGGATCCCCTGTAAATATTAGTACAGAATCTGGATCCCCTTTAAATATTCGTACAGTCTCTGGAACGCTGTAAATATTAGTGCAGACTCTGTATTCCCAGTAATTATTAGTACTGTCTCTGAATTCCCTGTAAATATTAGTACTGTTTTAGGATCCCATGTAAATATTAGTACATTCTCTGGATTCCCTGTAAATATTAGTACTGTCTCTAGATCCCCTTTAAATATTAGTGCCGTCTCTGGATCCCCCTATAACGATTGATATTGCCTCTGGGTCTCTTGCAAATAATAGCGGAAACTCTGGAAACCCTGTAAATATTAATACTGTCTCTGGATCCACTGTAAATATTAGTACCGTGTCTGAATCCCCTGTAAATATTAGTACCGTGTCTGGATCCCCTATAATTATTAGTAGTGTCTCTGGATCCCCTGTACATATTAGTACCGTCACTGGATCCCCTGTAAAAATTAGTACTGTCTCTGGATCCCCTGTTAATATTAGCACTGTCCTTGGATCCCCTGTAAATATTAGTACTGTCTCTGGATCCCCTGTAAATATTACTACTGACTTTGGATCCCCTGTAAATATTAGTACAGTCTCTGGATCCCCTGTAATTATTAGTACAGTCTCTGGATCCCCTGTAAATATTAGTACAGAATCTGGATCCCCTTTAAATATTCGTACAGTCTCTGGAACGCTGTAAATATTAGTGCAGACTCTGTATTCCCAGTAATTATTAGTACTGTCTCTGAATTCCCTGTAAATATTAGTACTGTTTTAGGATCCCATGTAAATATTAGTACATTCTCTGGATTCCCTGTAAATATTAGTACTGTCTCTAGATCCCCTTTAAATATTAGTGCCGTCTCTGAATCCCCCTATATCGATTGATATTGTCTCTGCGTCTCTTGCAAATAATAGTGTAATCTCTGGAAACCCTGCAAATATGAATACTGTCTCTGGATCCACTGTAAATATTTGCACCGTCTCTGGATCCCCTGTAAATATTTTTCCCGTCTCTGGATCCATGTAAATATTAGTACCGTCTCTGGATCCCCTGTAAATATTTGCACCGTCACTAGATCCCCCTATAACGATTGATATTGCCTCTGGGTCTCTTGCAAATAATAGAAGAATCTCTGGAAAACCTGAAAATCTTAATACTCTCTCTGGATCCACTGTAATTATTAGTACCGTATCTGGATCCCCTGTAATTATTAGTGCTGTCTCTGGATCCCCTGTAAATATTAGTACAGTCTCTGGATCCCTGTAAATATTAGTACAGTCTCTTGATCCCTTGTAATTATTAGCACTGTCTCTGGATTCTCTGTAAATATTATTACTGTTTTCGGATCCCCTGTAAATATTAGTACAGTCTCTGGAATCCCTGTCTCTAGATCCCCTGTAAGTATTAGTGCCGTCTGTGGATCCACTGTAAATATTAGTACCGTCTCTGGATCCCCTGTCATTATTATTGACGTCTCTGGATCCCCTGTAAATATTGGTACCGCCTCTGGAAGCCCTGTGAATATTAGCACCGTTTCTGGATCCCCTGTCGATATTAGTACCGTCTCTGGATCCCCTGTAGATATTAGCACCATCTCTGGATCCCCCTATAACGATTGATATTGTCTCTGGGTCTCTTGCAAATAATAGTGGAATCTCTGGAAACCCTGCAAATATTAATACTGTCTCTGGATCCACTGCAAATATTAGTACCGTATCTGGATCCCCTGTAAATATTAGTACCGTGTCTGGATCCCCTGTAAATATTAGTTCTGTCTCTGGATCCCCTGTAATTATTTGTACCGTCACTGGATCCCCTGTAAATATTATTACTGTCTCTGGATCCCCTGAAAATATTGGTACCGTCTCTGGAAGCCCTGTAATTATTACTACCGTCTCTCGATCCCCTGTAGATATTTGTACCGTCTCTGGAACCCCTTTAAATATTAGCAACATCTCTGGATCCCCCGATAACGATTGATATTGCCTCTGGGTCTCTTGCAAATAATAGTGGATTCTCTGGAAACCCTGCAAATATTAATACTGTCTCTGGATCCACTGTAAATATTAGTACCGTCTCAGGATCCCCTGTAAATATTAGTACTGTATCTGGAATCCCTGTAACTATTAGCACTGTCTTAGGATCCCCTGTAAATATTAGTACAGTCTCTGGATTTCATGTAAATATTAGTACTGTCTCTCGATCCCCTGTAAATATTAGTGCCGTCTCTGGATCCCCTGTAAATATTAGTGCCGTCTCTGGATCCCCTGTAAATATTGGTACCGCCTCTGGAAGCCCTGTAAATATTAGCACCGTTTCTGGATCACCTGTAAATATTAGTACCGTCTCTCGATCCCCTGTAGATATCAGTACTGTCTCTGGATCCCCTGTAAATACTAGTACATTCTCTGGAATCCCTATAATTATTAGTACTATCTCTGGATTCCCTGTAACTATTAGTACTGTCTTAGGATCCCCTGTAAATATTAGTACAGTCTCTGGATTCCCTGTAAATATTAGTACAGTCTCTGGATCCCCTGTAAATATTAGTACAGAATCTGGATCCCCTTTAAATATCAGTACAGTCTCTGGACCCCTGTAAATATTAGTTCAGTCTCTGGATCCCCCATAATTATTAGTACTGTCTCTGGATTCCCTGTAAATATTAGTGCTGTCTAAGGATCCCCTGGAAATATTGGTACCGCCTCTGGAAGCCCTGTAAATATTAGCACCGTTCCTGGATTCCCTGTAAATATTAGTACCGTCTCTAGATCCCCTGTAGATATTACTACTGTCTCTGGATCTCCTGTAAATATTAGCACCATCTCTGGATCCCCCTATAACGATTGATATTATCTGTGGGTCTCTTGAAAATAATAGTGCAATCTCTGGAAACCATGCAAATATTAATACTGTCTCTGGATCCACTGTAAATATTAGTACCGTCTCTGGATCCCCTGTAAATATTTTCCGGTCTCTGGATCCCTGTAAATATTAGTACCGTCTCTGGATCCCCTGGAAATATTTGCACCGTCTCTAGATCCCCCAATAACGATGGATATTGCCTCTGGGTCTCTTGCAAAAAGCAGTGGAATCTCTGAAAGCCTGCAAATATTAATACTCTCTCCGGATCCGCTGTTAATATTAGCACTGTCCTTGGATCCCCTGTAAATATTATTACTGTCTCTGGATACCCTGTAAATATTACTACTGACTTTGGATCCCCTGTAAATATTAGTACAGTCTCTGGATCCCCTGTAAATATTAGTGCAGTCTCTGGAACGCTGTAAATATTAGTGCAGACTCTGGATTCCCAGTAATTATTAGTACTGTCTCTGAATTCCCTGTAAATATTAGTACTGTTTTAGGATCACCTGTAAATATTAGTACAGTCTCTGGATTCCCTGTAAATATTAGTACTGTCTCTAGATCCCCTTTAAATATTAGTGCCGTCTCTGGATCCACTGTAAATATTAGTACCGTATCTGGGTCCCCTGTAAATATTAGTGCCGTCTCTGGGTCCCCTGTAAATATTGGTACCGCCTCTGGAAGCCCTGTAAATATCAGCACCGTTTCTGGATCACCTGTATATATTAGGACCGTCAATAGATCCCCTGTAGATATAAGTACTGTCTCTGGATCCCCAGTAGATATTATCACCATGTCTGAATCCCCCTATAACGATTGATATTGTCTCTGGTTCTCTTGCAAATAATAGTGGAATCTCTGGATCCCCTGCAAATATTGGTACCGTCTCTGGAAGCCCTGTAATTGTTAGTACCGTCGAGAGATCACCTGTTGATATTAGTACCGTCTCTGGAACCACTGTAAATATTAGCAACATCTCTGGATCCCCCTATAACGATTGATATTGCCTCTGGGTCTCTTGCAAATAATAGTGCAATCTCTGGAAAACCTGCATATATTAATACTGTCTCTGGATCCACTGTAAATATTAGTACCGTCTCAGGATCCCCTGTAAATATTAGGACTGTCTCTGGATCCCCTGTACATATTAGTACCGTCACTGGATCTCCTGTAAATATTGGTACAGTCTCTGGATCCCCTGTAATTATTAAAACTTTCTCTGGATCCACTGTAAATATTAGTACAGACTCTCGATCCACTGTAAATATTAGTACAGAATCTGGATCCCCTTTAAATATTAGTACAGTCTCTGGATCCCTGTAAATATTAGTACAGTGTCTGGATCCCCTGTAATTATTAGTACTGTATCTGGATTCCCTGTAAATATTAGTACTGTCTTAGGATCCCCTGTAAATATTAGTAAAGACTCTGGATTCCCTGTAACTATTCGTACTGTCTAAGGATCCCCTGGAAATATTAGTGCCGTCACTGGATCCCCTGTAAATATTATTACTGTCTCTGGATCCCCTGTAAATATTGGTACCGTCTCTGGAAGCCCTGTAATTATTACTACCGTCTCTAGATCCCCTGTAGATATTACTACCGTTTCTGGAACCCCTGTAAATATTAGCACCATCTCAGGATCCCACTACAACGATTGATATTGCCTCTGGGTCTCTTGCAAATAATCGTGGAATCTGTGGAAACCCTGCAAATATTAATGCTGTCTCTGGATCCACTGTAAATATGAGTACCGTCCCTGGATCCGCTGTAAATATGAGTACTCTCTCTGGATCCCCTGTACATATTAGTACCGTCACTGGACCCCGTGTAAATATTAGTACTGTCTCTGGATCACCTGTTAATATTAGTACTGTCCTTGGATCCCCTGTAAATATTAGTACTGTCTCTGGATCCCCTGTAAATATTACTACTGTCTTTGGATCCCCTGTAAATATTAGTACAGTCTCTGGATCCCTGTAAATATTAGTGCAGTCTCTGGATCCTCTGTAATTATTAGTAATGTCTCTGGATCCCCTGTAAATATTACTACTGTCTTTGGATCCCCTGTAAATATTAGTACAGTCTCTGGATCCACTGTAAATATTAGTACAGTCTCTGGATCCATTGTAAATATTAGTACAGAATCTCGATCCCCTTTAAATATTAGTACAGTCTCTGGATCCCTGTAAATATTAGTACAGTGTCTGGATCCCCTGTAATTATTGGTACTGTATCTGGATTCGCTCTAAATATTAGTACTGTCTCTAGATCCCCTGTAAATATTAGTGCCGTCTCTGGATCCCCTGTAAATATTGGTACCGTCTCTGGAAGCCCTCTAAATATTAGTGCCGTCTCTGCATCCCCTGTAAATATTAGTGCCGTCTCTGGATCCCCTGTAAATATTAGTGCAGTCTCTGGAACGCTGTAAATATTAGTGCAGACTCTGGATTCCCAGTAATTATTAGTACTGTCTCTGAATTCCCTGTAAATATTAGTACTGTTTTAGGATCACCTGTAAATATTAGTACAGTCTCTGGATTCCCTGTAAATATTAGTACTGTCTCTAGATCCCCTTTAAATATTAGTGCCGTCTCTGGATCCACTGTAAATATTAGTACCGTATCTGGGTCCCCTGTAAATATTAGTGCCGTCTCTGGGTCCCCTGTAAATATTGGTACCGCCTCTGGAAGCCCTGTAAATATCAGCACCGTTTCTGGATCACCTGTATATATTAGGACCGTCAATAGATCCCCTGTAGATATAAGTACTGTCTCTGGATCCCCAGTAGATATTATCACCATGTCTGAATCCCCCTATAACGATTGATATTGTCTCTGGTTCTCTTGCAAATAATAGTGGAATCTCTGGATCCCCTGCAAATATTGGTACCGTCTCTGGAAGCCCTGTAATTGTTAGTACCGTCGAGAGATCACCTGTTGATATTAGTACCGTCTCTGGAACCACTGTAAATATTAGCAACATCTCTGGATCCCCCTATAACGATTGATATTGCCTCTGGGTCTCTTGCAAATAATAGTGCAATCTCTGGAAAACCTGCATATATTAATACTGTCTCTGGATCCACTGTAAATATTAGTACCGTCTCAGGATCCCCTGTAAATATTAGGACTGTCTCTGGATCCCCTGTACATATTAGTACCGTCACTGGATCTCCTGTAAATATTGGTACAGTCTCTGGATCCCCTGTAATTATTAAAACTTTCTCTGGATCCACTGTAAATATTAGTACAGACTCTCGATCCACTGTAAATATTAGTACAGAATCTGGATCCCCTTTAAATATTAGTACAGTCTCTGGATCCCTGTAAATATTAGCACAGTGTCTGGATCCCCTGTAATTATTAGTACTGTATCTGGATTCCCTGTAAATATTAGTACTGTCTTAGGATCCCCTGTAAATATTAGTAAAGACTCTGGATTCCCTGTAACTATTCGTACTGTCTAAGGATCCCCTGGAAATATTAGTGCCGTCACTGGATCCCCTGTAAATATTATTACTGTCTCTGGATCCCCTGTAAATATTGGTACCGTCTCTGGAAGCCCTGTAATTATTACTACCGTCTCTAGATCCCCTGTAGATATTACTACCGTTTCTGGAACCCCTGTAAATATTAGCACCATCTCAGGATCCCACTACAACGATTGATATTGCCTCTGGGTCTCTTGCAAATAATCGTGGAATCTGTGGAAACCCTGCAAATATTAATGCTGTCTCTGGATCCACTGTAAATATGAGTACCGTCCCTGGATCCGCTGTAAATATGAGTACTCTCTCTGGATCCCCTGTACATATTAGTACCGTCACTGGACCCCGTGTAAATATTAGTACTGTCTCTGGATCACCTGTTAATATTAGTACTGTCCTTGGATCCCCTGTAAATATTAGTACTGTCTCTGGATCCCCTGTAAATATTACTACTGTCTTTGGATCCCCTGTAAATATTAGTACAGTCTCTGGATCCCTGTAAATATTAGTGCAGTCTCTGGATCCTCTGTAATTATTAGTAATGTCTCTGGATCCCCTGTAAATATTACTACTGTCTTTGGATCCCCTGTAAATATTAGTACAGTCTCTGGATCCACTGTAAATATTAGTACAGTCTCTGGATCCACTGTAAATATTAGTACAGAATCTCGATCCCCTTTAAATATTAGTACAGTCTCTGGATCCCTGTAAATATTAGTACAGTGTCTGGATCCCCTGTAATTATTGGTACTGTATCTGGATTCGCTCTAAATATTAGTACTGTCTCTAGATCCCCTGTAAATATTAGTGCCGTCTCTGCATCCCCTGTAAATATTAGTGCCGTCTCTGGATCCCCTGTAAATATTGGTACCGTCTCTGGAAGCCCTCTAAATATTAGTGCCGTCTCTGCATCCCCTGTAAATATTAGTGCCGTCTCTGGATCCCCTGTAAATATTGGTACTGTCTCTGGAAGCCCTTTAATTATTACTACCGTCTCTAGATCCCCTGTCGATATTAGCACCATCTCTGGATCCCCCTGTAACTATTGATATTGCCTCTGGGTCTCTTGCAAATAATAGTGGAATCTGTGGAAACCCTGCAAATATTAATACTTTCTCTGGATCCAATGTGAATATTAGTAACGTCCCTGGATCCGCTGTAAATATTAGTACTGTCTCTGGATCCCCTGTACATATTAGTACCGTCACTGGACCCCCTGTAAATATTAGTACTGTCTCTGGATCCCCTGTTAATATTAGTACTGTCCTTGGATCCCCTGTAAATATTAGTACTGTCTCTGGATCCCCTGTAAATATTACTGCTGTCTTTGGATCCCCTGTAAATATTAGTACAGTCTCTGGATCCCCTGTAATTATTAGTGCTATCTCTGGATCCACTGTAAATATTAGTGCAGTCTCTGGATCCCCTGTAATTATTAGTACAGTCGGTGAGCGGCGGCAAAGAGCGCGACCAGAGCGGTGATAAAAACAGCTCGGAGAGAGTGAGAGTCCAGTCGGTGAGCGGCGGCAAAGAGCGAGACCAGAGCGGGGATAAAAACTGCGCGGAGAGAGCGGGAGTCCAGTCGGTGAGCGGCGGCAAAGAGCGAGACCAGAGCGGGGATATAAACAGCGCGGTGAGAGCGAGAGTTCAGTCGGTGAGGGGGGAGAGAGCGGGACCAGAGCGGGGATATAAACAGCGCGGAGAGAGCGGGAGTTCAGTCGGTGAGCGGCGGGAAAGAGCGAGACCAGAGCGGGGATATAAACAGCGCGGAGAGAGCGGGACCAGAGCGGGGATATAAACAGCGCGGAGAGAGCGGGACCAGAGCGGGGATATAAACAGCGTGGAGAGAGTGAGACCAGAGCGGGGATATAAACAGCGCGGAGAGAGCGAGACCAGAGCGGGGATATAAACAGGTCGGAGAGAGCGAGACCGGAGCGGGGATATAAACAGCGCAGAGAGAGCGGGAGAGAGCGAGACCAGAGCGGGGATATGAACAGCGCGGAGAGAGCGGGACCAGAGCGGGGATATAAACAGCGCGGAGAGAGCGGGACCAGAGCGGGGATATAAACAGCACGGAGAGAGTGAGACCATAGCGGGGATATAAACAGCGCGGAGAAAGCGAGACCAGAGCGGGGATATAAACAGGGCGGAGAGAGCGAGACCGGAGCGGGGATATAAACAGCGCGGAGAGAGCGGGAGAGAGCGAGACCAGAGCGGGGATATGAACAGCGCGGAGAGAGCGAGACCAGAGCGGGGATATAAACAACGCAGAGAGAGCGAGACCAGAGCGGGGATGTAAACAGCGCGGAGAGAGCGAGACCAGAGCGGGGATATAAACAACGCAGAGAGAGCGAGACCAGAGCGGGGATGTAAACAGCGCGGAGAGAGCGGGAGAGAGCGAGACCAGAGCGGGGATATGAACAGCGCGGAGAGAGCGAGACCAGAGCGGGGATATAAACAACGCAGAGAGAGCGAGACCAGAGCGGGGATGTAAACAGCGCGGAGAGAGCGAGACCAGAGCGGGGATATAAACAGCGCGGAAAGAGCGTGACCAGAGCGGGGATATAAACAGCGCGGAGAGAGCGAGAGCAGAGCGGGGATATAAACAGCGCGGAGGGAGCGAGAGCAGAGCGGGGATATAAACAGCGCGGAGACAGCGAGACCAGAGCGGGGATATAAACAGCGTGGAGAAAGTGAGACCAGAGCGGGGATCTTAACAGCGCGGAGAGAGCGAGACCAGAGCAGGGATATAAACAGTGCGGAGAGAGCGGGACCAGAGCGGGGATATAAACAGCGCGGAGAGAGTGAGACCAGAGCGGGGATATAAACAGCGCGGAGAGAGTGAGACCAGAGCTTACTCTGAGAGCGAGACTCTGAGACCAGCGGCAGTTCGGGGTGACGTCACCAGTCAGAAAGTGACGCGGCACAGGGGAGGCAGCTGATTGGTGAGTAGGTTCAGGTGAGTATTTCTATCATTTTACTGTAAGTAAAGTAATAAGAAAGGGAAGATCTGCAGGTTTTGTAGCAGATAGTGTTTTTTTTTAGTGAACCTAGGTCCCTAGTATAGTTAACATTTTCTAATTTCAACGTAATTTAAAAGGGGTAACTAAGCTAAGGCACGTCATGGCAGCAGACCTCGCACCCGTGATATGCTCCTCCTGCAAGATGTGGGAAGTCATGGACACGACCAGTGTCCCTGCCGACCATGTGTGCGGGAAGTGTGTCCACCTGCAGCTACTGACCGATCGTATCTCGGAGCTGGAGCTGCGGGTGGACTCACTGTGGAGCATCCGCGATGCAGAGAAACTCGTGGATAGCACGTTTAGTGAGTTGGTCACACCGCAGGTAAAGGGTATACAGGCAGGAAGTGAATGGGTGACCACCAGGAAGAGTAAGAGGTGCAGGCAGGTAGTGCAGGGGTCCCCTGTGGCCATCCCCCTCTCAAACAGATATGCCACTTTGGATGCTGTTGGGGGGGATGACTTATCAGGGGAAGGCAGCAGCAGCCAACTTCCTGGCACCACGGGTAGCTCTGCTGCACAGGCTGGGAGGAAAAAGAGTGAAAGAGCTATAGTGATAGGGGACTCAATTGTAAGGGGAATAGACAGGCGTTTCTGCGGCCGCAACCGAGACACCAGGATGGTGTGTTGCCTCCCTGGTGCAAGGATCAAGGACGTCTCGGAGCGGCGACAGAACATTTTGGAGGGGGAGGGCGAACAGCCAGCTGTCGTGGTGCACATAGGCACCAACGATATAGTTTAAAAAAGGGATGAGGTCCTAAAAGCAGAATACAGGGAGTTAGGAGGTAAATTAAAAAATAGGACCTCAAAGGTAGTAATCTCACGATTGCTGCCAGTGCCACGTGCTAGTCAGAGTAGAAATAGGAGGATATTTCAAATGAATACGTGGCTAGAGGAATGGTGCAAGGGGAGGGATTCAAATTCCTGGGACACTGGAAACGGTTCTGGGGGAGGTGGGACCAGTACAAACCGAACGGTCTGCACCTGGGCAGGGCCGGGACCGCTGTCCTTGGAGGAGTGTTTGCTAGTGCTGTTGGGGAGGGTTTAAACTAAAGTGGCAGGGGGTTGGGAACCTGAGCAGGGAGAGAGAGGAAAGCGTAACAGGAAGGGACAGAAGGTATGGAGTAATAGGTAAAGTGTTAAAAAAGGAAAGAGCAGGAACTAAGCGTCACAAAACAGATTTGAAAGTTCTTTATCTGAATGCACGTAGCATTCGTAACAAAATGGAGGAGTTAACGGCACAAATAACTACGTATGGGTATGATCTTGTAGCCATTACAGAAATATGGCTGCAGGGTGACAACGACTGGGAATTAAATATGCCAGGGTATTTAACAATCAGGAAGGACAGGCAGGAAGGAAGGGGAGGTGGGGTGGCTATGTTAATAAAGGAAGGAATCACTGTAATACAGATAAATGATATTGGGACAAAGCATCAAGATAATGAAACAGTTTGGGTGGAGATAAGGAATAATAAGGGGAAAAAAAACATTAGTGGGCGTAGTATATAGGCCTCCTAATAGTTGCAACTCTGCTGGAAGAAGTATTAATCAGGAAATAGTCGGGGCATGTAATAAGGGAACAGCCATAATTATGGGAGATTTTAATTATCATATTAACTGGACAAATCAAATTGGGCAGAGTAGCCTTGACGACGAGTTCATTGAGTGCATCAGGGATGGATTTCTTGAGCAGTATGTAACTGATCCTACTAGGGGGCAGGCAACCTTGGACCTGGTCCTGTGTAATGAGTCAGGATTAATTAATAATGTCCTAGTTAAGGATCCCCTTGGAACGAGCGACCACAACATGGTTGAATTCCATATCCAATTAGAGGGTGAGAAGGTTGATTCTCAAACAAGCGTACTGAGCTTGAATAAAGGAGACTATGATGGTATGAGAGCGGAATTGATTAAAGTGGACTGGGAAAATAGATTAAAGGGTAAGACGGTACATGAGCAGTGGTGTTCATTTAGGGAGTTGTTTTACAACTTTCAAAATAAATATATTCCACTGAGGAAAAAAGGGTGTAAAAGAAATGACAGCCATCCGTGGCTAAGTAAAGAAATCAAGGATAGAATCCGACCAAAAACAAGGACATATAAGGTAGCCAAACTTAGTGGGAGGATAGAAGATTGGGAATTCTTCAAAAGACAGCAAAAAGTAACTAAAGGATTGATTAAGAAAGGGAAGTTAGATAATGAAAAGAAATTAGCAAAAAATATAAAAACAGATAGCAAGAGTTTCTATAGTTATACAAAAAGAAAAAGGGTGGCTCAGGCAAACGTAGGTCCCTTAGAGGATGAGACCGGGAAATTAATGGTGGGAAACATGGAGATGGCAAAAATGCTGAACAAATATTTTGTTTCAGTCTTTACAGTAGAGGACACTAAGAATATCCCAACACTGGACAAACAGGGGACTCTACGGGGGGAGGAGCTAAATACGATTAAAATCACTCAGGAGATGGTACTCAGTAAAATAATGGGACTCAAAGCGGATAAATCCCCTGGACCTGATGGCTTCCATCCTAGGGTCTTGAGGGAAGTGGCAGTAGGGATTGTGGATGCTTTGGTGATAGTTTTCCAAAATTCCCTGGACTCAGGAGAGGTCCCGGCAGATTGGAAAACTGCTAATGTAACACCGTTATTTAAAAAGGGTAGTAGGCAGAAGGCTGGAAATTATAGGCCAGTTAGCTTAACATCTCTGGTGGGTAAAATTTTGGAGTCTATTATTAAGGAGACAGTAACGGAACATTTAGATAAGCATAATTTAATAGGACAAAGTCAGCATGGCTTTATGGAGGGGAAGTCATGTCTGACAAATTTGCTTGAGTTCTTTGAGGATATAACGTACAGGGTGGATAAAGGGGAACCAGTGGACATAGTGTATTTAGACTTCCAGAAGGCATTCGACAAGGTGTCACATAAAAGATTATTACTTAAGATAAAAAATCACGGGATTGGGGTAATATTCTGGCATGGGTGGAGGATTGGTTATCGAACAGGAAGCAGAGAGTTGGGATAAATGGTTCATTTTTGGACTGGCAACCAGTAACCAGTGGTGTTCCACAGGGGTCGGTGCTGGGTCCCCAACTCTTTACAATCTATATTAACGATTTGGAGGAAGGGACCGAGTGCAACATATCAAAATTTGCAGATGATACAACGATGGGAGGGAAAGTAGAGAGTGAGGAGGACATAAAAAACCTGCAAGGGGATATAGACAGGCTGGGTGAGTGGGCGGAGATTTGGCAGATGCAATATAATATTGGAAAATGTGAGGTTATGCACTTTGGCAGGAAAAATCAGAGAGCAAGTTATTTTCTTAATGGCGAGAGACTGGAAAGTACTGCAGTACAAAGGGATCTGGGGGTCCTAGTGCAAGAAAATCAAAAAGTTGGTATGCAGGTGCAGCAGGTGATCAAGAAAGCCAACGTAATGTTTTTTTTTTTTGCAAGGGGGATAGAATATAAAAACAGGGAGGTATTGCTGCAGTTATATAGGGTATTGGTGAGACCGCACCTGGAATACTGCATACAGTTTTGGTCTCCATACTTAAGAAAAGACATACTTGCTCTCGATGCAGTACAAAGAAGGTTAACTCGATTAATCCCGGGGATGAGGGGGCGGACATATGAGGAGAGGTTGAGTAGATTGGGACTCTACTCATTGGAGTTCAGAAGAATGAGAGGCGATCTTATTGAAACATATAAGATTGTGAAGGGGCTTGATCGGGTGGATGCAGTAAGGATGTTCCCAAAGATGGGTGAAACTAGAACTAGGGGGCATAATCTTAGAATAAGGGGCAGCTCTTTCAAAACTGAGATGAGGAGAAACTTCTTCACTCAGAGGGTGGTAGGTCTGTGGAATTTGCTGCCCCAGGAAGCTGTGGAAGCTACATCATCAGATAAATTTAAAACAGAAATAGACAGTTTTCTAGAAGTAAAGGGAATTAGGGGTTATGGGGAGCGGGCAGGAAATTGGACATGAAGCTGAGTTCGGATCGGTCAATGCCCTGTGGGTGGCGGAGAGGGCCCAGGGGCTGTGTGGCCGGGTCCTGCTCCTACTTCTTGTGTTCTTTAGATTTGTGGTTGGGATCAGATCAGCCATGAACTTATTGAATGGCGGAGCAGGCTCGAGGGGCCGATTGGCCTACTCCTGCTCCAATTTCTTATGTTCATATGTTCTTATGTTCTCTGGATTCCCTGTAAATATTAGTACTGTCTTAGGATCCCCTGTAAATATTGGTAAAGTCTCTGGATTCCCTGCAAATGTTAGTAAAGTCTCTGGATCCCCTATAAATATGAGTGTCGTTTCTGGATCCCATGTAATTATTGGTACCGTCTCTGGAAGCCCTGTAAATATTAGTACCGTTTCTGGATCCCCTGTAAATATTAGCACCATCTCTGGATCCCCCAATAACGATTGATATTGTCTCTGGATCTCTTGCAAATAATAGTGGAATCTCTGGAAAACCTTCAAAAATTAATACTGTCTCTGGATCGACTGTAAATAGTAGTACCGTCTCTGGGTCCCCTGTAAATATTAGTACCGTCTCTGGATCCCCTGTAAATATTAGTATTGACTCTGGATCCCCTGGAAATATTTTTGCAGTCTCTGGAACCCTGTAAATATTAGTACCGTTTCTGGATCACCTGTAAATATTGGTGCCGTCACTGGATCCCCTGTAAATATTAGTACTGTCTCTGGATCCCCTGTAAATATTAGCACCTTCTCTGGATCCCCCAATAACGATTGATATTGTCTCTGGATCACCTGTAAATATTTGCACAGTCTCTGGATTCCCGGTAAATATTAGCACTGTTTTAGGATCCCCTGTAAATATTAGTACAGTCTCTGGATTCCCTGTAAATAGTAGTACTGTCTCTAGACCCCTTGCAAATATTAGTGCCGTCTCTGGATCCCCTGCAAATATTAGTACCGTCTCTGGATCCCATTATAACGATTGATATTGTCTCTGGGTCTCTTGCAAATAATAGTGGAATCTCTGGAAAACCTGCAAAAATTAATACTGTCTCTGGATCGACTGTAAATATTAGTACCGTCTCTGAGTCCCCTGTAAATATTCGTATCGTCTCTGGATCCCCTGAAAATATCAGTACTGACTCTGGATCCACTGGAAATATCTTTGCAGTCTCTGGATCCCTGGATATATCAGTACCGTCTTTGGATCCCCTGTAATATTAGTGCCATCACTGGATCCCCTGTAAATATTAGCACTGTCCTTGGATCCACTGAAAATATTAGTACTGTCTCTAGATCCCCTGTAAATATTACTATTGTCTTTGGATCACCTGTAAATATTAGTACAGTCTCTGTATCCCCTGTATATAT
This sequence comes from Heptranchias perlo, assembly GCF_035084215.1. Taxonomy (NCBI): domain Eukaryota; kingdom Metazoa; phylum Chordata; class Chondrichthyes; order Hexanchiformes; family Hexanchidae; genus Heptranchias; species Heptranchias perlo. Next base: position 976,574 of record NW_027139918.1, on the reverse strand, counting down.
TAGTACAGTCTCTGGATCCCTGTAAATATTAGTACAGTCTCTGGATCCCCTGTAAGTATTAGTACTGTCCATGGATCGCCTGTAAATATTAGTAATGTATTTGGATCCACTGTAAATATTAGTACAGTCTCTGGATTCCCTGTAAATATTAGTACTAGAATCATAGAATCATAGAAGTTACAACATGGAAACAGGCCCTTCGGCCCAACATGTCCATGTCGCCCAGTTTATACCACTAAGCTAGTCCCAATTGCCTGCACTTGGCCCATATCCCTCGATACCCATCTTCCCCATGTAACTGTCCAAATGCTTTTTAAAAGACAAAATTGTACCCGCCTCTACTACTGCCTCTGGCAGCTCGTTCCAGACACTCACCACCCTTTGAGTGAAAAAATTGCCCCTCTGGATCCTTTTGTATCTCTCCCCTCTCACCTTAAATCTGTGCCCCCTCGTTATAGACTCCCCTACCTTTGGGAAAAGATTTTGACTATCGACCTTATCTATGCCCCTCATTATTTTATAGACTTCTATAAGATCACCCCTTAACCTCCTACTCTCCAGGGAATAAAGTCCCAGTCTGTCTAACCTCTCCCTGTAAGTCAAACCATCAAGTCCCGGTAGCATCCTAGTAAATCTTTTCTGCACTCTTTCTAGTTTAATAATATCCTTTCTATAATAGGGTGACCAGAACTGTACACAGTACTCCAAGTGTGGCCTCACCAATGCCCTGTACAACTTCAACAAGACATCCCAACTCCTGCATTCAATGTTCTGACCAATGAAACCAAGCATGCTGAATGCCTTCTTCACCACCCTATCCACCTGTGACTCCACTTTCAAGGAGCTATGAATCTGTACTCCTAGATCTCTTTGTTCTATAACTCTCCCCAACGCCCTACCATTAACGGAGTAGGTCCTGGCCCGATTCGATCTACCAAAATGCATCACCTCACATTTATCTAAATTAAACTCCATCTGCCATTCATCGGCCCACTGGCCCAATTTATCAAGATCCCGTTGCAATCCTAGATAACCTTCTTCACTGTCCACAATGCCACCAATCTTGGTGTCATCTGCAAACTTACTAACCATGCCTCCTAAATTCTCATCCAAATCATTAATATAAATAACAAATAACAGCGGACCCAGCACCGATCCCTGAGGCACACCGCTGGACACAGGCATCCAGTTTGAAAAACAACCCTCGACAACCACCCTCTGTCTTCTGTCGTCAAGCCAATTTTGTATCCAATTGGCTACCTCACCTTGGATCCCATGAGATTTAACCTTATGTAACAACCTACTGTCTATAGATCCCCAGTAAATATTAGTGCCGTCTCTGGATCCCCTTGCAAATATTGGTACCGTCTCTGGATCCCCTGTAAATATTAGTGCCGTCTCTGGATCCCCTGTAAATATTGGTTCCGTCTCTGGAAGCCCTGTAAATATTAGGACCGTTTCTTGAACCCCTGTAAATATCAGTACCGTCACTAGATCGCCTGTGGATATTAGTACCGTCTCTGGATCCCCTGTAAATATAAGCACCATCTCTGGATTCCCCTATAACGATTGATATTGCCTCTGTGTCTCTTGCAAATAATAGTGGAATCTCTGGAAACCCTGCAAATATTAATACTGTCTCTGGATCCACTTTAAATTTTAGTACCGTCTCTGGATCCCCTGTAAATATTAGCACTGTCTCTGGATCCCCTGTACATATTAGTACCGACACTGGATCCCCTGTAAATATTAGTGCCGTCTCTGGATCCCCTGTACATATTAGTACCGACACTGGATCCCCTGTAAATTGTAGTGCCGTCGCTGGATCCCCTGTAAATATTGGTACCGTCTCTGGAAGATCTGTAAATATTAGTGCCGTTTCTGGATCCCCTGTAAATATTAGTACCGTCTCTGGATCCCCTGTAAATATTAGTACCGTCTCTGGATCCCCTGTAAATATTAGTACCGTCACGGGATCCATTGTAAATATTATTACTGTCTCTGGATCCCCTCTAATATTGGTACCGTCTCTGGAAGCCCTGTAATTATTACTACCGTCTCTAGATCCCCTTTAGATATTACTACCGTCTCTGGAACCCATGTAAATATGAGCACCATCTCTGGATCCCCCTATGACGATTGATATTGCCTCTGGGACTCTTGCAAATAATAGTGGAATCTGTGGAAACCCTGCAAATATTAATACTGTCTCTGGATCCACTGTAAATATTAGTACCGTCCCTGGATCCGCTGTAAATATTAGTACTGTCTCTGGATCCCGTGTACATATTAGTACCGTCACTGGACCCCCTGTAAATATTAGTACTGTCTCTGGATCCCCTGTTAATATTAGTACTGTCCTTGGATCCTCTTTAAATATTAGTACTGTCTCTGGATCCCCTGTAAATATTAGTACCGTCTCTGGATCCCCTGTAAATATTAGTACCGTCACGGGATCCACTGTAAATATTAGTGAAGTCTCTGGATCCACTGTAAATATTAGTACAGAATCTGGATCCAGTGTAAATATTTGTACAGTCTCTGGATCCCTGTAAATATTAGTGCAGTACCTTGATCCCCTGTAATTATCAGTGCTGTATTTGGATTCCCTGTAAATATTAGTACTGTCTTAGGATCCACTGTAAATATTAGTAAAGTCTCTGGATTCCCTGTAAATATTAGTAAAGTCTCTGGATCCCCTGTAAATATGAGTACAGTCTCTGGATCCCCTGTAAATATTAGTGCCGTCTCTGGATCCCCTTTAATTATTGGTACCGTCTCTGGAAGCCCTGTAAATATTAGTGCCATCTCTGGATCCCCTGTAAATAATGGTACCGTCTCTGGAAGCCCTGTAAATATTAGGACCGTTTCTGGGTCCCCTGTAAACATTAGTACCATCACTCGCTCCCCTGTGGATATTAGTACCGTCTCTGGATCCCCTGTGAATATTAGCACCATCTCTGGATCCCCCAATAACGATTGATATTGTCTCTGGATCCCCTGTAAATATTTGTACAGTCTCTGGATTCCCTCTAAATATTAGCACTGTTTTAGGATCCCCTGTAAATATTACTACAGTCACTGGATTCCCTGTAAATAGTAGTACTGTCTCTAGATCCCCTGTAAATAATAGTGCCGTCTCTGGATCCCCTGCAAATATTCGTACCGTCTCTGGATCCCGTGTAAATATTAGCACCATCTCTGGATCCCTTAATAACGATTGATATTGTCTCTGGGTCTCTTGCAAATAATAGGGAATCTCTGGAAAACCTGCAAAAATTAATACTGTCTCTGGATCGACTGTATATATTAGTACCGTCTCTGGATCCCCTGTAAATATTAGTGCCGTCACTGGATCCCCTGTAAATATTAGTACCGTCTCTGGATCCCCTGTAAATATTAGCACTGTCTCTGGATCCCCTGTACATATTAGTACCGTCACTGGATCCCCTGTAAATATTAGTGCTGTCTCTGGATCCCCTGTACATATTAGTACCGTCACTGGATCCCCTGTAAATATTAGTGCCGTCTCTGCATCCCCTGTAAATATTAGTGCCGTCTCTGGATCCCCTGTAAATATTAGTACCGTGTCTGGATCCCCTGTAAATATTAGTACCGTGTCTGGATCCCCTGTAAATATTAGTACCGTGTCTGGATCCCCTGTAAATATTAGTACCGTCACGGGATCCCCTGTAAATATTATTACTGTCTCTGGATCCCCTCTAAATATTGGTACCGTCTCTGGAAGCCCTGTAATTATTACTACCTTCTCTAGATCCCCTTTAGATATTACTACCGTCTCTGGAACCCCTGTAAATATTAGCACCATCTCTGGATCCCCCTATGACGATTGATATTGCCTGTGGGTCTCTTGCAAATAACAGTGGAATCTGTGGAAACCCTGCAAATATTAATACTGTCTCTGGATCCCCTGTAAATATTAGTACCGTCCCTGGATCCGCTGTAAATACTAGCACTGTCTCTGGATCGCCTGTACATATTAGTACCTTCACTGGAAGCCCTGTAATTATTACTACCTTCTCTAGATCCCCTTTAGATATTACTACCGTCTCTGGAACCCCTGTAAATATTAGCACCATCTCTGGATCCCCCTATGACGATTGATATTGCCTGTGGGTCTCTTGCAAATAACAGTGGAATCTGTGGAAACCCTGCAAGTATTAATACTGTCTCTGGATCCCCTGTAAATATTAGTACCGTCCCTGGATCCGCTGTAAATATTAGTACTGTCTCTGGATCCCCTGTTAATATTAGTACTATCCTTGGATCCCCTGTAAATATTTGTACTGTCTCTGGATCCCCTGTAAATATTACTACTGTCTTTAGATCCCCTGTAAATATTAGTAGTCTCTGGATCCCCTGTAATTATTAGTACTGTCTCTGGATCCACTGTAAATATCAGTGAAGTCTCTGGATCCCTGTAAATATTACTGCAGTCTCTGGATCCCCTGTAATTATTAGTACTGTCTCTGGATTCCCTGTAAATATTAGTACTCTCTTAGGATCCCATGTAAATATTAGTAAAGTCTCTGGATTCCCTGTAAATATCAGTAAAGTCTCTGGATCCCCTGTAAATATTAGTACTGTCTCTGGATCCCCTGTAAATATTAGTGCCGTCTCTGGATCACCTGTAATTATTGGTACCGTCTCTGGAAGCCCTGTAAATATTAGTGTCGTCTCTGGATCCGCTGTAAATAATGGTACCGTCTCTGGAAGCCCTGTAAATATTAGGACCGTTTCTGGGTCCCCTGTAAATATTAGTATCATCACTCGCTCCCCTGTAAATATTAGTACTGTCTCTGGATCCCCTGAACATATTAGTACTGTCCTTGGATCCCCTGTAAATATTAGTGCTGTCTCTGGATCTCCTGTACATATTACTACTGTCTTTGGATCCCCTGTAAATATTAGTACAGTCTCTGAATCCCCTGTAATTATTAGTACTGTCTCTGGATTCAGTGTAAATATTAGTGCAGTCTCTGGATCCACTGTAAATATTAGTACAGAATATGGATCCCCTTTAAATATTAGTACAGTCTCTGGATCCCTGTAAATATTAGTGCAGTCTCTGCATCCCCTGTAATTATTAGTACTGTCTCTGGATTCCCTGTAAATATTAGTGATGTCTTAGGATCCCCTGCAAATATTAGTAAAGTCTCTGGATTACCTGTAAATATTAGTAAAGTCTCTGGATCCCCTGTAAATATTAGTACTGTCTCTGGATCCCCTGTAAATATTAGTACTGTCTCTGGATCCCCTGTTAATAATGGTACCGTCTCTGGAAGCCCTGTAAATATTAGGACCGTTTCTGGGTCCCCTGTAAATATGAGTACCATCACTCGCTCCCCTGTGGATATTAGTACCGTCTCTGGATCCCCTGTGAATATTAGCACCATCTCTGGATCCCCCAATAACGATTGATATTGTCTCTGGATCCCCTGTAAATATTAGTACAGTCTCTGGATTCACTGTAAATATTAGCACTGTTTTAGGATCCCCTGTAAATATTACTACTGTCACTGGATTCCCTGTAAATAGTAGCACTGTCTCTAGATCCCCTGTAAATAATAATGCCGTCTCTGGATCCCCTGCAAATATTCGTACCGTCTCTGGATCCCGTGTAAATATTAGCACCATCTCTGGATCCCCTTATAACGATTGATATTGTCTCTAGGTCTCTTGCAAATAATAGGGAATCTCTGGAAAACCTGCAAAAATTAATACTGTCTCTGGATCGACTGTATATATTAGTACCGTCTCTGGATCCCCTGTAAATATTAGTGCCGTCACTAGATCCCCTGTAAATATTAGTACTGTCTTTGGATCCCCTGTAAATATTAGTACCGTCTCTGGATCCCCTTTAATTATTCGTACTGTCTCTGGATCCCGTGTAAATATTGTACTGTCTCTGGATCCCCTGTATATATTAGTACTGTCACTGGATCCCCTGTAAATATTAGTACTGTCCTTGGATCCACTGAAAATATTAGTACTGATTCTATATCCCCTGTAAATATTACTACTGTCTTTGGATCACCTGTAAATATTAGTACAGTCTCTAGATCCCCTGTAATTATTAGTACTGTCTCTGGACCTCGTGTAAATATTAGTACCGTCTCTGGATCCCCTGTAAATATTAGTACCGTCACGGGATACCATTTAAATATTATTACTGTCTCTGGATCCCCTCTAAATATTGGTACCGTCTCTGGAAGCCCTGTAATTATAACTACCGTCTCTAGATCCCTTTTAGATATTACTACCGTCTCTGGAACCCCTGTAAATATTAGCACCATCACTGGATCCCCCCATGACGATTGATATTGCCTCTGGGTCTCTTGCAAATAATACTGGAATCTGTGGAAACCCTGCAAATATTAACACTGTCTCTGGATCCACTGTAAATATAAGTACCGTCCCTGGATCCGCTGTAAATATTAGTACTGTCTCTGGATCCCCTGTTAATATTAGTACTGTCCTTGGATCCCCTGTAAATATTAGTACTGTCTCTGGATCCCCTGTAAATATTACTACTGTCTTTGGATCCCCTGTAAATATTAGTACAGTCTCTGGATCGCCTGTAATTATTAGTACTGTCTCTGGATCCACTGTAAATATCAGTGAAGTCTCTGGATCCCTGTAAATATTACTGCAGTCTCTGGATCCCCTGTAATTATTAGTACTGTCTCTGGATTCCCTGTAAATATTAGTACTCTCTTAGGATCCCATGTAAATATTAGTAAAGTCTCTGGATTCCCTGTAAATATCAGTGAAGTCTCTGGATCCCCTGTAAATATTAGTACTGTCTCTGGATCCCCTGTAAATATTAGTGCCGTCTCTGGATCACCTGTAATTATTGGTACCGTCTCTGGAAGCCCTGTAAATATTAGTGTCGTCTCTGGATCCGCTGTAAATAATGGTACCGTCTCTGGAAGCCCTGTAAATATTAGGACCGTTTCTGGGTCCCCTGTAAATATTAGTATCATCACTCGCTCCCCTGTAAATATTAGTACTGTCTCTGGATCCCCTGAACATATTAGTACTGTCCTTGGATCCCCTGTAAATATTAGTGCTGTCTCTGGATCTCCTGTACATATTACTACTGTCTTTGGATCCCCTGTAAATATTAGTACAGTCTCTGGATCCCCTGTAATTATTAGTACTGTCTCTGGATCCAGTGTAAATATTAGTGCAGTCTCTGGATCCACTGTAAATATTAGTACAGAATATGGATCCCCTTTAAATATAAGTACAGTCTCTGGATCCCTGTAAATATTAGTGCAGTCTCTGCATCCCCTGTAATTATTAGTACTGTCTCTGGATTCCCTGTAAATATTAGTGATGTCTTAGGATCCCCTGCAAATATTAGTAAAGTCTCTGGATTACCTGTAAATATTAGTGAAGTCTCTGGATCCCCTGTAAATATTAGTACTGTCTCTGGATCCCCTGTAAATATTAGTACTGTCTCTGGATCCCCTGTTAATAATGGTACCGTCTCTGGAAGCCCTGTAAATATTAGGACCGTTTCTGGGTCCCCTGTAAATATGAGTACCATCACTCGCTCCCCTGTGGATATTAGTACCGTCTCTGGATCCCCTGTGAATATTAGCACCATCTCTGGATCCCCCAATAACGATTGATATTGTCTCTGGATCCCCTGTAAATATTAGTACAGTCTCTGGATTCACTGTAAATATTAGCACTGTTTTAGAATCCCCTGTAAATATTACTACTGTCACTGGATTCCCTGTAAATAGTAGCACTGTCTCTAGATACCCTGTAAATAATAATGCCGTCTCTGGATCCCCTGCAAATATTCGTACCGTCTCTGGATCCCGTGTAAATATTAGCACCATCTCTGGATCCCCTTATAACGATTGATATTGTCTCTAGGTCTCTTGCAAATAATAGGGAATCTCTGGAAAACCTGCAAAAATTAATACTGTCTCTGGATCGACTGTATATATTAGTACCGTCTCTGGATCCCCTGTAAATATTAGTGCCGTCACTGGATCCCCTGTAAATATTAGTACTGTCTTTGGATCCCCTGTAAATATTAGTACCGTCTCTGGATCCCCTTTAATTATTCGTACTGTCTCTGGATCCCGTGTAAATATTGTACTGTCTCTGGATCCCCTGTATATATTAGTACTGTCACTGGATCCCCTGTAAATATTAGTACTGTCCTTGGATCCACTGAAAATATTAGTACTGATTCTATATCCCCTGTAAATATTACTACTGTCTTTGGATCACCTGTAAATATTAGTACAGTCTCTGGATCCCCTGTAATTATTAGTACTGTCTCTGGACCCCGTGTAAATATTAGTACCGTCTCTGGATCCCCTGTAAATATTAGTACCGTCACGGGATACCATTTAAATATTATTACTGTCTCTGGATCCCCTCTAAATATTGGTACCGTCTCTGGAAGCCCTGTAATTATAACTACCGTCTCTAGATCCCTTTTAGATATTACTACCGTCTCTGGAACCCCTGTAAATATTAGCACCATCACTGGATCCCCCCATGACGATTGATATTGCCTCTGGGTCTCTTGCAAATAATACTGGAATCTGTGGAAACCCTGCAAATATTAACACTGTCTCTGGATCCACTGTAAATATAAGTACCGTCCCTGGATCCGCTGTAAATATTAGTACTGTCTCTGGATCCCCTGTTAATATTAGTACTGTCCTTGGATCCCCTGTAAATATTAGTACTGTCTCTGGATCCCCTGTAAATATTACTACTGTCTTTGGATCCCCTCTAAATATTAGTACAGTCTCTGGATCCCCTGTAATTATTAGTACTGTCTCTGGATCCACTGTAAATATTAGTGCAGTCTCTGGATCCACTGTAAATATTAGTACAGAATCTGGAACCCCTTTAAATATCATTACAGTCTCTGGATCCCTGTAAATATTAGTGCAGTCTCTGGATCCCCTGTACTTATTAGTACTGTCTCTGGATTCCCTGTAAATATTAGTGCTGTCTTAGGACCCCCTGTAAATATTAGTAATGACTCTGGATTCCCTGTAAATATTAGTAAAGTCTCTGGATCCCCTGTAAATATTGGTACTGTCTCTGGATCCCCAGTAAATATTAGTGCCGTCTCTGGATCCCCTGTAATTATTGGTACCGCCTCTGGAAGCCCTGTAAATATTAGTGCCGTCTCCGGATCCCCTGTAAATAATGGTACCGTCTCTGGAAGCCCTGTAAATATTAGGACCGTTTCTGGGTCCCCTGTAAATATTAGTACCATCACTCGCTCCCCTGTGAATATTAGCACCATCTCTGGATCCACCAATAACGATTGATATTGTCTCTGGATCCCCGGTAAATATTTGTACAGTCTCTGGATTCCCTGTAAATATTAGCACTGCTTTAGGATCCCCTGAAAATATTACTACAGTCTCTGGATTCCCTGTAAATAGCAGTACTGTCTCTAGATCCCCTGTAAATAATAGTGTCGTCTCTGGATCCCCTGCAAATATTAGTACCGTCTCTGGATCCCGTGTAATTATTAGCACCATCTCTGGATCCGCTTATAACGATTGATATTGTCTCTGGGTCTCTTGCAAGTAATAGTGGAATCTCTGGAAAGCCTGCAAAAATTAATACTGTCTCTGGATCGACTGTGTATATTAGTACAGTCTCTGGATCCCCTGTAAATATTAGTGCCGTCATTGGATCCCCTGTAAATATTAGTACCGTCTCTGGATCCCCTTTAATTATTCGTACTGTCTCTGGATCCCGTGTAAATATTGTACTGTCTCTGGATCCCCTACATATATTAGTGCTGTCACTGGATCCCCTGTAAATATTAGTACTGTCCTTGGATCCCCTGAAAATATCAGTACTGTCTCTAGATCCCCTGTAAATAATACTACTGTCTTTGGATCACCAGTAAATATTAGTACAGTCTCTGGATCCCCTGTAATTATTAGTGCTGTCTCTGGATCCCCTCTAAATATTAGTACAGTCTCTGGATCCCCTGTAAATATTAGTACAGTCTCTGGATCCCCTGTAAATATTCGTAATGTATTTGGATTCACTGTAAATATTAGTACAGTCTCTGGGTTCCCTGTAAATATTAGTACTGTCTATAGATCCCCTGTAAATATTAGTACAGTGTCTGGATCACCTGTAAATATTAGTACCGTCATTGGATCCCCTGTAAATATTAGTACTGTCTCTGGATCCCCTGTAAATATTGGTACCGTCTCTGGAAGCCCTGTAAATATTAGTACCGTCTCTGGATGCCCTGTAGATATTAGTACCGACTCTGGATCCCCTGTAAATATTTGCACCGTCTCTGGATCCCCCTTTTACAATTGATATTGCCTCTGGGTCTCTTGAAAACAATAGTGGAATCTCTGGAAACCCGGCAAATATTAATACTGTCTCTGGATCCACTGTAAATATTAGTACCGTCTCTGGATCCCCTGTAATTATTAGTACTGTCTCTGGATCCCCTGTAAATATTAGCACCATCTCTGGATCCTCCTATAACGATTGATATAGCCTATGGGTCGCCTGCAAATAATAGTGGAATCTCTGGAAACCCTGCAAATATTAATACTGTCTCTGGATCCACTGTAAATATTAGTACCGTCCCTGGATCCTCTGTAATATTATTACTGTCTCTGGATCCCCTGTGCATATTTGTACCGTCACTGGAACCCCTGTAAATATTAGTACTGTCTTAGGATCCCCTGTAAATATTAGTAAAGTCTCTGGATTCCCTGTAAATATTAGTAAATTCTCTGGATCCCCTGTAAATATTAGTGCCGTCTCTGGATCCCCTGTAAATATTAGTGCCGTCTCTGGATCCCCTGTAAATATTGGTACGGTCTCTGGAAGCCCTATAAATATTAGTACCGTTTCTGGATCCCCTGTAATATTAGCACCGTCTCTGGATCCCCTGTTAATGTTAGTATTGACTCTGGATCCCCTGGAAATATTTTTGCAGTCTCTGGATCCCTGTAAATATTAGTACCGTTTCTGGATCCCCTGTAAATATTAGTACAGTCTCTGGATCCCCTGTAAATATTAGTATTTTATTTGGATCCACTGTAAATATTAGTACAGTCTCTGGATTACCTGTAAAAATTAGTACTGTCTAGAGATCCCCTGTAAATATTAGTGCCGTCTCTGTATGCCCTGCAAATATTGGTACCGTCTCTGGATCCCCTGTAAATATTAGTACTCATTCTGGATCCCCTGGAAATATTTTTGCTGTCTCTGGAATTCCTGTAAATATTAGGACCGTTTCTGGATCCCCTGTAAATATTAGTACCATCACTAGATCCTCTGTCGATATTAGTACCGTCTCTGGATCCCCTGTATATATTCGCACTGTTTTATTATCCCCTGTAAATATTAGTACAGTCTCTGGATTCCCTGTAAATAGTAGTACTGTCTCTCGATCCTCTGTAAATATTAGTGCCGTCTCTGGATCCCCTGCAAATATTAGTACCGTCTCTGGATCCCCTGTAAATATGAGCACCATCTCTGGATCCCCTTATAACGATTGATATTGTCTCTGGGTCTCTTGCAAATAATAGTGGAATCTCTGGAAAACCTGCAAAAATTAATACTGTCTCTGGATCGACTGTAAATATTAGTACCGTCTCTGAGTCCCCTGTAAATATTCGTACCGTCTCTGGATCCCCTGTAAATATTAGTACTCACTCTTGATCCCCTGGAAATATTTTTGCTGTCTCTGGATCCCTGTATATGTAGGCAAATCTCAGAAGATTGTGCAAATAATTGGGTAATAACAGTGGGGGATTTCAACTTCCCCAATATTAACTGGGATACTCAGAGTGTAAAAGGCTTAGAGGGAACAAAATTCTTAACGTGCATCCAGGAGAGCTTTTTGAGCCAGCATGTTGAAAAGCCTACAAGAGAGGGGGCGGTACTGGACCTAATTCCAGGGAATGTGGCCGGCCAAGTGGAAGAAGTGCTAGTCGGTGAGCACTTTGGTGACAGTGACCATGATTCGGTGAGATTTAAGGTGGTCATGGAAAAGGACAGGGAGGGGCCGGAAATAAAGGTTCTAAATTGGGGGAAGGCTGATTTTAATAGGATAAGGCAGGATCTGGCCAAAATGGACTGGGATCAGCTGCTTGTCGGAAAATCCGCATCGGAGCAATGGGAGTCTTTCAGAAGGGAGATTGAGACCAAACAATGGCAACATGTTCCCGTAAAGGTCAAGCGTGGTTCCAAGAACTCCAGGGAACCTTGGATGTCAGGGGATATACGAGAATGGATTAGGAAAAAAAGGAGGGCTTTTGGCAGATACAAAAGGCTAAAGACGGAGGAAGCCCGAGAGGAGTACAAAAAGTGCAAGGGGATACTTAAAAAAGAAATTAGGAGATCAAGGAGGGGCCATGAAATAACACTGGCGAGCAAAATAAAGGAAAATCCTAAGATGTTTTATAAGTATATTAAGGGTAAGAGGGTGACTAGGGAAAAAATAGGGCCCATTAGGGACTAAAATGGCAATCTGTGTGTGGAGCCGGCAGATATAGGAGTGGTTCGAAATGATTTTTTTGCATCTGTTTTCACTATGGAGAAGGACGATGTGGACATAGAAATACGGCAGGTGGACTGTGATATACTCGAACATATTAACATCGAGCGGGAGGAGATATTGGCGGTTTTAGCAGGCCTAAAAATGGATAAATCCCCAGGCCCGGACGAAATGTATCCCAGGCTACTGTGTGAGGCAAAGGAGGAGATTGCGGGGGCTCTAACACATATATTCAGAACCTCTCTGGCCACAGGGGATGTGCCAGAGGACTGGAGAACCGCTAATGTAGTACCATTATTCAAGAAGAGGAGTAGGGAAAAACCAGGGAACTACAGGCCATTGAGCCTGACATCAGTGGTAGGAAAATTATTGGAAAAAATTCTGAAGGACAAAATTAGTCTCCACTTGGAGAAGCAAGGATTAATCAGGGATAGTCAACATGGCTTTGTCAAGGGAAGATCATGTCTGACTAATTTGATTGAATTTTTTGAGGGGGTGACTCGGCGTGTGGATGAGGGTAACGCAGTGGATGTGGTATACATGGATTTCAGTAAGGCCTTCGATAAAGTCCCCCACAGGAGACTGGTCAAGAAGGTACGAGCCCATGGAATCCAGGGTGCCTTGGCACTTTGGATACTAAACTGGCTTAGTGGCAGAAGGCAGAGGGTGATGGTCGAAGGTTGTTTTTGTGACTGGAAGCCTGTGGCCAGTGGGGTACCACAGGGATCGGTGCTGGGTCCCTTGCTGTTTGTGGTCTACATTAATGACTTGGATATGAATGTAAAAGGTATGATCAGTAAGTTCGCTGATGATACGAAGATTGGTAGGGTGGGAAATAGCGAGGAGGATAGCCTCAGTCTGCAGGACGATATAGATGGGTTGGTCAGATGGGCGGAACAGTGGCAAATGGAATTTAACCCGGAAAAGTGCGAGGTGATGCACTTTGGAGGGACTAACAAGGCAAGGGACCACACAATGAATGGGAGGACCCTAGGCAAGACAGAGGGTCAGAGGGATCTTGGTGTGCAAGTTCACAGATCCCTGAAGGCGGCGGAACAGAAAGATAAGGTGGTAAAGAAGGCATATGGGATACTTGCCTTTATTAGCCGAGGCATAGAATATAAGAGCAAGGAGGTTATGATGGAGCTGTATAAAACACTGGTTAGGCCACAGCTGGAGTACTGTGTGCAGTTCTGGTCGCCGCACTACAGGAAGGATGTGATCGCTTTGGAGAGGGTGCAGAGGAGATTCACCAGGATGTTACCAGGGCTGGAGCGCTTCAGCTATGAAGAGAGACTGGGAAGATTGGGTTAATTTTCCTTGGAGCAGAGGAGGCTGAGGGGGGACATGATTGAGGTGTACAAAATTATGAGGGGCACAGATAGGATGGATACGAAGGAGCGTTTTCCCTTCGTTGATGGTTCTATAACAAGGGGACATAGATTCAAGGTAAAAGGCGGGAGGTTTAGAGGGGATTTGAGAAAGAACTTTTTCACCCAGAGGGTGGTTGGAGTCTGGAACTCACTGCCTGAAAGGGTTGTGGAGGTAGGAACGCTCAAAAAATTCAACAAGCATTTTGATGAACACTTGAAATGCCATAGCATACAAGGCTACGGACCAAATGCTGGAATATGGGATGAGAGTCGACAGGGCTTGATGGCCGGCGCGGACACGATGGGCCGAAGGGCCTCTATCCATGCTGCATAACTCTATGACTCTATGACTCTATATATTAGTAACGTCTCTGGATCCCCTGTAAATATTAGTGCCGTCACTGGATCCCCTGTAAATATTAGTGCCGTCTCTGGATCCCCTGTAAATATTTGTACTGTCTTCAGATCCCCTGTAAATATTAGTACCGTCTCTGGATCCCCTTTAATTATTCGTACTGTCTCTGGATTCCGTGTAAATATTGCACTGTCTCTGGATTCCCTGTATATATTAGTACCGTCACTGGATCCCCTGTAAATATTAGTACTGTCTCTGGATCACATGTTAATATTAGTACTGTCCTTGGATCCCCTATAAATATGAGTACTGTCTCTGCATCACCTGTAAATATTACTACTGTCTTTGGATTCCCTGTAAATATTAGTACAGTCTCTGGATCCCCTGTAATTATTAGTACTGTCTCTGGATCCATTGTAAATATTAGTACAGTCTCTGGATCCCCTGTAAATATTAGTACAGTCTCTGGATCCCCTGTAAATATTAGTACAGTCTCTGGATCCCTGTAAATATTATTACAGTCTCTGGATCCCCTGTAATTATTAGCACTCTCTATGGATCGCCTGTAAATATTAGTAATCAATTTGGATCCACTGCAAATATTAGTACAGTTTCTGGATTCAATGTAAATATTAGCACTGTGTATAGATCCCCTGTAAATATTAGTGCCGTCTCTGGCTCCCCTGCGAATATTGGTACCGTCTCTGGATCCCCTGTAAATATTAGTGCCGTCTCTGGATCCCCTGTAAATATTGGTACCGTATATGGAAGCCCTGTAAATATTAGGAGCGTTTCTGGAACCCCTGTAAATATTAGTACCGTCACTAGATCCCCTGTGGATATTAGTACCGTCACTAGATCCCCTGTGGATATTAGTACCGTCTCTGGATCCCCTGTAAATATTAGCACCATCTCTGGAACACCCAATAACGATTGATATTGTCTCTGGATCCCCTGCAAATATTGGTACCGTCTCTGGATCCCCTGTAAATATTAGTACCGTCACTAGATCCCCTGTGGATATTAGTACCGTCTCTGGATCCCCTGTAAATATTAGCACCATCTCTGCATTCCCCTATAACGATTGATATTGTCTCTGGGTCTCTTGCAAATAATAGTGTAATCTCTGGAAACCATGCAAATATTAATACTGTCTCTGGATCCACTGTAAATATTAGTACCGTCTCTGGATCCCATGTAAATATTTTCCCGTCTCTGGATTCCTGTAAATATGAGTACAGTGTCTGGATCCCCTGTAAATATTGGTACCGTCTCTGGAACCCCTGTAAATATTAGTACCGTCTCTGGATCCCCTGTAGATATTAGTTCCGTCTCTGGATCCCCTGTAAATATCAGCACCATCTCTGCATTCCCCTATAACGATTGATATTGTCTCTGGGTCTCTTGCAAATAATAGTGTAATCTCTGGAAACCATGCAAATATTAATACTGTCTCTGGATCCACTGTAAATATTAGTACCGTCTCTGGATCCCATGCAAATATTTTCCCGTCTCTGGATCCCCTGTAAATATTAGTACTGTCTCTGGAAGCCCTGTAAATATTCGTACCGTCTCTACATCCCCTGTAGATATTAGTACCGTCTCTGGATCCCCTGTAAATATTTGCACCGTCTCTGGATCCGTCGATAACGATTGATATTGCCTCTGGGTCTCTTGCAAATAATGGTGGAATCTCTGGAAACCCTGCAAATATTAATACTGTCTCTGGATCCACTGTAAATATTTTTCCCGGCTCTGGATCCCTGTACATATTAGTACTGTCTCTGGATCCCCTGTAAATATTAGTAATGTATTTGGATCCACTGTGAATATTAGTACAGTCTCTGGAATCCCTGTAAAGATTAGTGCAGTCTCTGGATCCCCTGTAAATATTAGTACAGTCTCTGGATCCCCTGTAAATATTAGTACAGTCTCTGGATCCCTGTAAATATTAGAACAGTCTCTGTATCCCCTGTACTTATTAGTACTGTCTCTGGATCCCCTGTAAATATTAGTAATGTATTTGGATCCACTGTGAATATTAGTACAGTCTCTAGATTACCTGTAAATATTCGTACTGTCAAAAGATCCCCTGTAAATATTAGTGCCGTCTCTGGATCCCCTGCAAATATTGGTACCGTCTCTGGATCACTTGTAAATATTAGTGCCGTCTCTGGATCCCCTGTAAATATTGGTACCGTCACTAGATCCCCTTTGGATATTAGTACCGTCTCTGGATCCCCCTGTAACGATTGATATTGTCTCTGGTTCTCCTGCAAATAATAGTGTAATCTCTGGAAACCCTGCAAAAATTAATACTGTCTCTGGATCCCCTGTAAATATTTTTCCCGTCTCTGGATCCCGATAAATATTAGTACAGTGTCTGCATCCACTGTAAATATTCGTATCGACTCTGGATCCCCTGTAAATATTGGTACCGTCTCTGGAAGCCCTGTAAATATCAGTACAGCCTCTAGATCCCCTCTAGATATTAGTACCGTCTCTGGATCCCCTGTAAATATTTGCACCGTCTCTGGATCCCACGATAACGATTGATATTGCCTCTGGGTCTCTTGCAAGTAATAGTGGAATCTCTGCAAACACTTCAAATATTAATACTGTCTCTGGATCCACTGTAAATATTAGTACTGTCTCTGGATCCCCTGTACATATTAGTACCGTCACTGGATCCCCTGTAAATATTAGTACTGTCTCTGGATCCCCTGTACATATTCGTACCGTCACTGGATCCCCTGTAAATATTACTACTGTCTCTGGATCCCCTGTAAATATTACTGCTGTCTTTGGATCCCCTGTAAATATTAGTACAGTCTCTGGTTCCCCTTTAATTATTAGTACTGTCTCTGGATCCCCTGTACATATTAGTACTGTAACTGGATCCACTGTAAATATTAGTACTGTCTCTGGATCACCTGTAAATATTACTACTGTTTTTGGATCCCCTGTAAATATTAGTACAGTCTCTGGATTCCCTGTAATTATAAGTACTGTCTCTGGATCCCCTGTAAGTATTAGCACAGAATCTGGATCCCCTTTAAATATTAGTACAGTCTCTGGATCCCTGTAAATATTAGTACAGTCTCTGGATCCCCTGTAATTATTAGTACTGTCTCTGGATTCCCTGTAAATATTAGTACCTTCTCTGGATCCCCCTATAACGATTGATATTGCCTCTGGGTGTCTTGCAAATAACAGTGGAATCTCTGGAAACCCTGCAAATATTAAAACTGTCTCTGGATCCAGTGTAAATATTAGTACCGTCTCTGGATCCATGGTAAATATTAGTCCCGTCTCTGGATCCCCTGTAACTATTAGTACTGTCTCTCGATCCCCTGTAATTATTAGTACTGTCTCTGGATCCCCTGTAAATATTAGTACAGTCTCTGGATCCACTGTAAATATTAGTACAGAATCTGGATCCCCTTTAAATATTCGTAAAGTCTCTGGATCCCTGTAAATATTAGTACAGTCTCTGGATCACCTGTAATTATTAGTACTGTCCCTGGATTCCCTGTAAATATTAGTACTGTCTAAGGATCCCCTGTAAATATTAGTAAAGTCTCTGGATTCCCTGTAAATATTAGTACTGTCTCTAGATACACTGTAAATATTAGTGCCGTCTCTGGATCCCCTGTAAATATTAGTGCCGTTTCTGGATCCCCTGTAAATATTGGTACCGTCTCTGGAAGCCCTGTAAATATTAGTACCGTTTCTGGATCCCCTGTAAATATTAGTACCGTCTCTGGATCCCCTGTAAATATTTGCACCATCTCTGGATCCCCCGAAAACGATTGATATCGACTCTGGGTCTCTTGCAAATAATAGGGGAATCTCTGGAAACCCCGCAAAAATTAATACTGTCTCTGTATCGACTGTAAATATTAGTACCGTCTCTGGGTCCCCTATAAATATTAGTACCGTCTCTGGATCCCCTGAAAATATTAGTACTGACTCTTGATCCCCTGGAAATATTTTTGCATTCTCTGGATCCCTGTAAATATTCGTACCGTCTCTGGATCCCCTGTAAATATTAGTGCCGTCACTGGAGCCCCTGTCAATATTAGTGCTGTCTCTGGATCCCCTGTAAATATTAGTACTGTCTCGGGATCCCCTGTAAATATTACTACTGTCTTTGTATCCACTGTAAATGTTACTACAGTCTCTGTATCCCCTGTAATTATTAGTACTGTCTCTGGATCCCCTGTAAATATTAGTACACTCTCTGGATCCCCTCTAAATATTAGTACAGTCTCTGGATCCCCTGTAATATTAGTACAGTCTCTGGATCCCCTGTAATTATTAGTACTGTCTCTGGAACCACTGTAAATATTTGTACAGTCTCTGGATCCACTGTAAATATTAGTACAGAATCTGGATCCCCTTTAAATATTCGTAAAGTATCTGGATCCCTGTAAATATTAGTACAGTCTCTGGATCACCTGTATTTATTAGTACTGTCCCTGGATTCCCTGTAAATATTAGTACTGTCCAAGGATCCCCTGTAAATATTAGTAAAGTCTCTGGATTCCCTGTAAATATTAATACTGTCTCTAGAAACACTGTAAATATTAGTGCCGTCTCTGGATCCCCTGTAAATATTAGTGCCGTCTCTGGATCCCCTGTAAATATTGGTACCGTCTCTGGAAGCCCTGTAAATATTAGTACCGTTTCTGGATCCCCTGTAAATATTAGGACCGTCTCTGGATCCCCTGTAAATATTTGCACCATCTCTGGATCCCCCGAAAACGATTGATATCGTCTCTGGGTCTCTTGCAAATAATAGGGGAATCTCTGGAAACCCTGCAAAAATTAATACTGTCTCTGGATCGACTGTAAATATTAGTACCGTCTCTGGGTCCCCTGTAAATATTAGTACCGTCTCTGGATCCCCTGAAAATATTAGTACTGACTCTTGATCCGCTGGAAATATTTTTGCAGTCTCTGGATCCCTGTAAATATTCGTACCGTCTCTGGATCCCCTGTAAATATTAGTGCCGTCACTGGAGCCCCTGTCAATATTAGTACTGTCTCTGGATCCCCTGTAAATATTAGTACAGTCTCTGGATCCCCTGTAAATATTAGTACAGTCTCTGGATCCCTGTAAATATTACTACAGTCTCTGGATCCCCTGTAATTATTAGTACTGTCTCTGGATCCCCTGTAAATATTAGTAATATATTTGGATGCACTGTAAATATTAGTACAGTCTTTGGATTCCCTGTAAATATTAGTACTGTCTATAGATCCCCTGTAAATATTAGTGCCGTCTCTGGATGCCCTGCAAATATTGGTACAGTCTATGGAACCCCAATAAATATTAGTGCCGTCTCCAGATCCAATGCAAATATTGGTACTGTCTCTGGAAGCTCTGTAAATATTAGGACCGTTTCTGGATCCCATTTAAATATTAGTACCGTCACTAAATCCCCTGTAGATATTTGTACCGTCTCTGGATCCCCTGTAAATATTAGCACCATCTCTGGATCGCCCAATAACGATTGATATTTTCTTTCGATCCCCTGTAAATATTTGCACAGTCTCTGGATTCCCTGTAAATATTAGCACTGTCTCTGGATCCCCTGTAAATAATAGTACAGTCTCTGGATCCCCTGTAATTATTAGTACAGTCTCTGGATCCCCTGCAATTATTAGTACTGTCTCTGGATCCCCTGTAAAAATGAGTACTGTCTCTCGATCCCCTGTAAATATTAATACCGTCTCTGGATCCCTTGTAAATTTTTGTTTCTTATTTGGATCCCTTGTAAACATTAGTACAGTCTCTGGATCCCCTGTAATTATTATTACAGTCTCTGGGTTCCTTGTAAACAATAATACCGTCTCTGGATCCTCTGTAAATATTAGTACCGTTTCTGGATCCCTGTAAATATTTGTGCCATCTGTGGATCCCCTGTAAATATTGGTACTGTCTCTGGATCCCTGTAAATATTTGTGCTGTTTCTGGATCCCTTTAAATATTAGTACCGTCTCTGGATCCCCTGTAAATATTTGTGTCTTCTCTTGGTCCCTGTAAAAATTAGTACCGTCTCTGGATCCCGTGTAAATATTAGTACCGTCTCTGGATCCGTGTAAATATTAGTACCATCTCTGGATCCCAAGTAAATATTGGTACAGTCCCTGGATCCCTGTAAATATTAGTACTGTCTCTGGATCCCCTGTAAATATTAGTCCCATCTGTGGATCCCCTGTAAATATTAATACCATCTCTGGATCCCCTGTAAAAATTAGCACTGTCTCTGGATCCCCTGTATATATTAGTACCGTCTCTGGATCCCCTGTAAATATTAGTACTGTCTCCGGATCCCCTGTAAATTTTGGCACCGTCTCTGGATCCGCTGTCAATATTAGTACCGTCTCTGGATCCCCTGGAAATATTATACCGTCTCTGGATTCCCTGTCAATATTAGCACTGTCTCAGGGTCCCCTGTAAATAGTAGCACCATCTCTGGATTCCCCCATAACGATTGATATTGTCTGTGGGTCTCTTGTAAATAATAGTGGAATCTCTGGAAACCCTGTAAATATTAATACCATCTCTGGATCCACTGTTTTTTTACATTCGTTCATGGGATGTGGGCGTCATTGGCGAGGATGTTCGGGATGGTGTGTGACTTGGAGGGGAACGTGCAGGTGGTGGTGTTCCCATGTACCTGCCGTTTTTGCCCGTCTCGGTTGAACAGGTCGCGGGTTTGGGAGGTGCTGTCGAAGATTCATTGGCGAGTTGCTGCAGTGCATCCTGTGTGTGGCACACACAGCAGCAACAGTACGCCAGTGGTGAAGGGAGTGAATGTTTAGGGTGGTGGATGGGGTGCCAATCAAGCGGGCTGCTTTGTCCTGGATGGTGTCGAGCTTCTTGAGTGTTGTTGGAGCTGCACTCATCAAAGCAAGTGGAGAGTATTCCATCACACTCCTGACTTGTGCCTTGTAGATGGTGGAAAGGCTTTGGGGAGTCAGGAGGTGAGTCACTCGCCGCTGAATACCCAGCCTCTGACCTGCTCTCGTAGCCACAGTATTTGTGTGGCTGGTCCAGTTAAGTTTCTGGTCAATGGTGACCCCCAGAATGTTGATTGTGGGGGATTCGGCGATGGTAATGCCATTGAATATCAAGGGGAGGTGGTTAGACACTCTCTTGTTGGAGATGGTCATTGCCTGGCACTTGTCTGGCGTGAATGTTACTTGCCACTCATCAGCCCAAGCCTGGATGTTGTCCACGTCTTGCTGCGTGTGGGCTCAGACTGCATCATTATTTGAGGGGTTGTGAATGGAACTGAACACTGTGCAATCATCAGCGAACATCCCCATTTCTGACCTTATGATGGAGGGAAGGTCATTGATGATGCAGCTGAAGATGGTTGGGCCTAGGACACTGCCCTGAGGAACCCCTGTAGCAATGTCCTGGGGCTGAGATGATTGGCCTCCAACAACCACTACCAAGTTCCTTTGTGCTAGGTATGACTCCAGCCACTGGAGAGTTTTCCCCCTGATTTCCATTGACTTCAAATTTACTCAGGCTCTTTGGTGCCACACTCGGTCAAATGCTGCCTTGATGTCAAGGGCAGTCACTCAAACCTCACCTCTGGAATTCAGCTCTTTTGTCCATGTTTGGATCAAGGCTGTAATGAGGTCTGGAGCCGAGTGGTCCTGGCGGAACCCAAACTGAGCATCGGTGAGCAGGTTATTGGTGAGTAAGTGCCGCGTAAGTGCTGAGTAAGTGTTAGTATTAATAGCATCTCTGGATCCACTGTTAATATTAGTACCGTCTCATGATCTCCAGTAAATATTAGTACATTGTCTGGGTCCCCTCTAAATAATAATACTGCTTCTGGATCACACTGCACATATTACAACCGACTGTGGGTCCCTTGTAAATGTTAGTCCATCTCTGGATCCCCTATAAATATTAAACCATCTTTGGATTCCCTGTAAATATTAATACCGTCTCTGGATACCCTGTAAATATTAGTACCGTCTTTGGATCAAATATAAATATTAGTGCCGTCTCTGTATCCCCTGTAATTATTAGTACCGTCCCTGGATCCCCTGTAAATATTAGTACCGTCCCTGGATCCCCTGTAAATATTAGTACCGTCCCTGGATCCCCTGTAAATATTAGCACCATCTCTGGATCCTCCTATATCGATCAGTACTGTCTCTGAATCCCCTGCAAACATTAGTGCTGCATCTGGATCTCCCTTTCAATATTAGTGCCGACTCTGGATCCAATGTAAATATTTGTAAAATCTCTCGATTCCCTGTAAACAGTAGTACTGCCTCTGGATCTCCCTGTGAATATTAGTACAGTTTCAGGATCCAATGCAATATTAGTACTCTCTCTGGATTCACTGTAAATAATTTAACAATCTGTGGAGCTCGCATAACGATTATTATTGTCTCTGGATCCACCTGTAAATATTACTACCCTCTGTGCATCCCCGATATCTCTTACGACCATCTCTGGATCCCCCTGGAATTATTTGCACTTTCTCTGGATCCCTATGCAAATATTAATACCATCTCTGGATCCCCTGTAATATAAATACTGAACCAAAGGCGACATGAGGAAACACTTTTTTACACAGCGAGTGGTTAGGATCTGGAATGCACGGCCCGAGGGGGTGGTGGAGGCAGCTTCAATCATGGCCTTCAAAAGGGAACTGGAGAAGTGCTTGAAAGGAAAGAATTTGCAGGGCTTCAGGAATAGGGCGGGGAGTGGGATTTGCTGGATTGCTCTTGCATAGAGCCAGTGTGGACTCAATGGGCCGAATGGCCTCCTTCCGTGCTGTAACCTTTCCATGATTCTATGATTCTATCTGGATCCCCTGGAAATATTATCGACTCTGGATCCCCTCTAAATATGAGTACTTTCTGTTGATCCCCCTTTAAAGAATAGAAGCATCTCTGGATCGCCCTGTTAATATTAATGCTTTCCCTGGACCACCTGTAAATGGAGAGAAGTTGGGAGGGATGTGGTCGAGGAGGCGAGCAATGAGGGAAAGGAGGGGACGAGTGGCAGAGAGGAAGGGAGGAATAGGGGTAGGAGGAGAAGACCAGGACAAGAAGTGAATTACAGAGGAGAGGAGGTTAGGAATGGGCAAAGGAGGGGAGGAATGGAGAGAGGAGGGGAGGATTGGGGAGAGGAGGGGAGGAATGGGGAGAGGAGGGGAGGAATGGGGAGAAGAGGTTAGGAATGTGGCGAGGAGGCGCGGAACGGGACGAGGAGGCGAGGAACGGGACGAGGAGGCGCGGAACAGGGGGAGTGGAGTGGAGGAACAGGGGGAGAGCAGGGGAGGAACAGGGGGAGAGGAGAGGAGGAACGGGGGAGAGGAGGGGAGGAACAGGGTGAGAGGAGCAATGAGGGACAGGAGTGGAGGAATAAGTGAGTGCGGGGAGTAACGGGGGAGATGAAGTTTCAATGGGAAAAGTAGAGAGGAATGGGGAGAGTAGGAGAGGAATGGGGGAGAGGAGGGGATCCCCCTGTAAATAATAGTACTTTATCTAGATACCCTGTAAATATTAGTACCGTCTCTGGATCCCCTGTAAATAATAGTAGTCTCTGGATCCCTGTAAATATTAGTGCCGTCCCTGGATCCCGTGTAAATATTAGTACCGTCTCTGGATCCCCTGTACTGAGATTTATGGTGGTCATGGAAAAGGACAGGGAGGGGCCGGAAATAAAGGTTCTAAATTGGGGGAAGGCCGATTTTAATAGGATAAGGCAGGATCTGGCCAAAATGGACTGGGATCAGCTGCTTGCAGGAAAATCCGCATCGGAGCAATGGGAGTCTTTCAGAAGGGAGATTGAGACCATACAATGGCAACATGTTCCCGTAAAGGTCAAGGGTGGTTCCAAGAACTCCAGGGAACCTTGGATGTCAGGGGATATACGAGAATGGATCAGGAAAAAAAGGAGGGCTTTTGGCAGATACAAAAGGCTAAAGACGGAGGAAGCCCTAGAGGAGTACAAAAAGTGCAGGGGGATACTTAAAAAAGAAATTAGGAGATCAAGGAGGGGCCATGAAATAACACTGGCGAGCAAAATAAAGGAAAATCCTAAGATGTTTTATAAGTATATTTAGGATAAGAGGATGACGAGGGGAAAAATAGGGCCCATTAGGGACAAAAATGGCAATCTGTGTGTGGAGCCGGCAGATGTAGGAGGGGTTCGAAATGATTTTTTTGCATCTGTTTTCACGATGGAGAAGGACGATGAAGACATAGAAATACGGCAGGGGGACTGTGATATACTCGAACATATTAACATCGAGCGGGAGGAGGTATTGGCGGTTTTAGCAGGCCTAAAAATGGATAAATCCCCAGGCCCGGACGAAATGTATCCCAGGCTACTGTGTGAGGCAAAGGAGGAGATTGCGGGGGCTCTGACACATATATTCAGAACCTCTCTGGCCACAGGGGATGTGCCAGAGGACTGGAGAACCGCTAATGTAGTACCATTATTCAAGAAGGGTAGTAGGGAAAAACCGGAGAACGACAGGCCAGTGAGCCTAACATCAGTGGTAGGAAAATTATTGGAAAAAATTCTGAAGGACAAAATTAGTCTCCACTTGGAGAAGCAAGGATTAATCAGGGATAGTCAACATGGCTTTGTCAAGGGAAGATCATGTCTGACTAATTTGATTGAATTTTTTGAGGTGGTGACTAGGCGTGTGGATGAGGGTAACGCAGTGGATGTGGTATACATGGATTTCAGTAAGGCCTTCGATAAAGTCCCCCACAGGAGACTGGTCAAGAAGGTACGAGCCCATGGAATCCAGGGTGCCTTGGCACTTTGGATACTAAACTGGCTTAGTGGCAGAAGGCAGAGGGTGATGGTCGAAGGTTGTTTTTGTGACTGGAAGCCTGTGGCCAGTGGGGTACCACAGGGATCGGTGCTGGGTCCCTTGCTGTTTGTGGTCTACATTAATGACTTGGATATGAATGTAAAAGGTATGATCAGTAAGTTCGCTGATGATACAAAGATTGGTAGGGTGGTAAATAGCGAGGAGGATAGCCTCAGTCTGCAGGACGATATAGATGGGTTGGTCAGATGGGCGGAACAGTGGCAAATGGAATTTAACCCGGAAAAGTGCGAGGTGATGCACTTTGGAGGGACTAACAAGGCAAGGGAATACACAATGAATGGGAGGACCCTAGGCAAGACAGAGGGTCAGAGGGATCTTGGTGTGCAAGGTCACAGATCCCTGAAGGCGGCGGAACAGGTAGATAAGGTGGTAAAGAAGGCATATGGGATACTTGCCTTTATTAGCCGAGGCATAGAATATAAGAGCAAGGAGGTTATGATGGAGCTGTATAAAACACTGGTTAGGCCACAGCTGGAGTACTGTGTGCAGTTCTGGTCGCCACACTACAGGAAGGATGTGATCGCTTTGGAGAGGGTGCAGAGGAGATTCACCAGGATGTTACCAGGGCTGGAGCGCTTCAGCTATGAAGAGAGACTGGGAAGATTGGGTTTGTTTTCCTTGGAGCAGAGGAGGCTGAGGGGGGACATGATTGACGTGTACAATATTATGAGGGGCACAGATAGGATGGATACTATGGAACTTTTTCCCTTCGTTGAGGGTTCTATAACAAGGGGACATAGATTCAAGGTAAAAGGCGGGAGGTTTAGAGGGGATTTGAGAAAGAACTTTTTCACCCAGAGGGTGGTTGGAGTCTGGAACTCACTGTCTGAAAGGGTTGTGGAGGCAGGAACCCTTACAACATTCAAGAAGCATTTGGATGAGCACTTGAAATGCCATAGCATACAAGGCTACGGACCAAATGCTGGAATATGGGATTAGAGTAGACAGGGCTGATGGCCGGCGCGGACACGATGGGCCGAAGGGCCTCTATCCGTGCTGTATAACTCTATGACTCTATGACTCTAAATATTAGTTCCGTCTCTTGATCCCCTGCAAATGATAGTAGTCTCTGGATCCCTGTAAATATTAGTACCGTCTCTGGATCCCTGTAAATATTAGTACCGTCTCTGGATCCCTGTAAATATTAGTACCGTCTCTGGATCCCTGTAATTATTTGTGCCGTCTTTGGATCCCCTGTCAATATTGATACCATCTCTGGATCCCTGTAAATATTAGAACCGTCTCTGGATCCACTTTAAATATTTGTGCTTCTTCTGGTTCCCTGTAAATATTAGTACTGTGTAAATATTTATGCCATCTCTCGATCCACTGCAAATATTAGTAACGTCTCTGGATCCCCTGTAAATATTAGTAACGTCTCTGGACCCCTGAAATATTACGACTATCTGTGGATCCCTGTAATTATTAATACCATCTCTGGATCCTTGCATTTATTAGTACCATCTCTGGCTCACCTGTAAATATTAGTCCCATCTCTGGATCCTTGTAAATATTTGTGCCGTCTCTGGATCCCCTGTAAATATTGGTATCGTCTCTGGATACCCTGTAAATATTAGTACTGTGTCTGGATCCCTGTAAATATTAGTACCGTTTCTGGATGCCCTGTAAATATTAGTACCGCCTCTGGATCCCCTGTAAATATTAATACCATCTCTGGATCCCTGTAAATATTTGTGCCGTCTCTGGATCCCCTTTAAATATTTGTGCTTCTTCTGGTTCCCTGTAAACATTAGTACTGTCTCTGGATCCCTGTAAATATTAGTACCGACTCTGGATCCTGTGTAAATATCTGTGCCGTCTCTTGATCCACTGTAAATATTAGTAACGTCTCTGGATCCCCTGTAAATATTAATACTGTCTATGGATCCCCTATGAATATTAGGTGTGCTGATATTACACAGTGTGCTGAGAGTTCCGTACGTGTGGGAGTTAGGTGAAGTGGAGGAAGGAGGTGCTGCTTTGCCTTGCTTTTCCTGCAGAGCGGTAGTGGACCTGAGAGCGGTGAGCGGCGGGAGAGAGCGAGACCAGAGCGGGGATAAAAACAGCGCGGAGAGAGCGAGAGTCCAGTCGGTGAGCGGCGGGAGAGAGCGAGACCAGAGCGGAGATATCAACAGCGCGGAGAGAGCGAGAGTCCAGTCGGTGAGCGGCGGGAGAGAGCGAGACCAGAGCGGAGATATAAACAGCGCGGAGAGAGCGAGAGTCCAGTCGGTGAGCGGCGGGAGAGAGCGGGACCAGAGCGGAGATATAAACAGCGCGGAGAGAGCGAGACCAGAGCGGGGATATAAACAGCGCGGAGAGAGTGAGACCAGAGCGGGGATATAAACAGCGCGGAGAGAGTGAGACCAGAGCGGGGATATAAACAGCGCGGAGAGAGTGAGACCAGAGCTTACTCTGAGAGCGAGACTCTGAGACCAGCGGCAGTTCGGGGTGACGTCACCAGTCAGAAAGTGACGCGGCACAGGGGAGGCAGCTGATTGGTGAGTAGGTTCAGGTGAGTATTTCTACCATTTTACTGTAAGTAAAGTAATAAGAAAGGGAAGATCTGCAGGTTTTATAGCAGATAGTGTTTTTTTTTTAGTGAACCTAGGTCCCTAGTATAGTTAACATTTTCTAATTTCAACGTAATTTATAAGGGGTAACTCAGCTAAGGCAAGTCATGGCAGCAGACCTCGCACCCGTGATATGCTCCTCCTGCAAGATGTGGGAAGTCATGGACACTACCAGTGTCCCTGCCGACCATGTGTGCGGGAAGTGTGTCCACCTGCAGCTACTGACCGATCGTATCTCGGAGCTGGAGCTGCGGGTGGACTCACTGTGGAGCATCCGCGATGCAGAGAAACTCGTGGATAGCACGTTTAGTGAGTTGGTCACACCGCAGGTAAAGGGTATACAGGCAGGAAGTGAATGGGTTACCATCAGGAAGAGTAAGAGATGCAGGCAGGTAGTGCAGGGGTCCCCTGTGTCCATCCCACTCTCAAACAGATATACCACTTTGGATGCTGTTGGGGGGGATGACTTATCAGGGGAAAGCAGCAGCAGCCAACTTCCTGGCACCACGGGTAGCTCTGCTGCACAGGCTGGGAGGAAAAAGAGTGGCAGAGCTATAGTGATAGGGGACTCAATTGTAAGGGGAATAGACAGGCGTTTCTGCGGCCGCAACCGAGACTCCAGGATGGTGTGTTGCCTCCCTGGTGCAAGGATCAAGGATGTCTCGGAGCGGCTACAGAACATTTTGGAGGGGGAGGGCGAACAGCCAGCTGTCGTGGTGCACATAGGCACCAACGATATAGGTAAAAAAGGGGATGAGGTCCTAAAAGCAGAATATAGGGAGTTAGGAGGTAAATTAAAAAATAGGACCTCAAAGGTAGTTATCTCAGGATTGCTGCCAGTGCCACGTGCTAGTCAGAGTAGAAATAGGAGGATATTTCAAATGAATACGTGGCTAGAGGAATGGTGCAAGGGGGAGGGATTCAAATTCCTGGGACACTGGAAACGGTTCTGGGGGAGGTGGGACCAGTACAAACCGGACGGTCTGCACCTGGGCAGGGCCGGGACCGCTGTCCTAGGAGGAGTGTTTGCTAGTGCTGTTGGGGAGGGTTTAAACTAAAGTGGCAGGGGGTTGGGAACCTGAGCAGGGAGAGAGAGGAAAGCGTAACAGGAAGGGACAGAAGGTATGGAGTAATAGGTAAAGTGTTAAAAAAGGAAAAAGCAGGAACTAAGCGTCACAAAACAGATTTGAAAGTTCTTTATCTGAATGCACGTAGCATTCGTAATAAAATGGACGAGTTAACTGCACAAATAACTACGTATGGGTATGATCTTGTGGCCATTACAGAAACATGGCTGCAGGGTGACAACGACTGGGAATTAAATATGCCAGGGTATTTAACAATCAGGAAGGACAGGCAGGAAGGAAGGGGAGGTGGGGTGGCCATGTTAATAAAGGAAGGAATCACTGTAATACAGAGAAATGATATTGGGACAAAGCATCAAGATAATGAAACAGTTTGGGTGGAGATAAGGAATAATAAGGGAAAAAAAACATTAGTGGGCGTAGTATATAGGCCTCCTAATAGTTGCAACTCTGCTGGAAGAAGTATTAATCAGGAGATAGTCGGGGCATGTAATAAGGGAACAGCCATAATTATGGGGGATTTTAATTATCATATTAACTGGACAAATCAAATTGGGCAGAGCAGCCTTGAGGACGAGTTCATTGAGTGCATCAGGGATGGATTTCTTGAGCAGTATGTAACTGATCCTACAAGGGGGCAGGCAACCTTGGACCTGGTCCTGTGTAATGAGTCAGGATTAATTAATAATGTCCTAGTTAAGGATCCCCTTGGAACGAGCGACCACAACATGGTTACGTTCCATATCCAATTAGAGGGTGAGAAGGTTGGTTCTCAAACAAGCGGACTGAGCTTGAATAAAGGAGACTATGATGGTATGAGAGCGGAATTGATTAAAGTGGACTGGGAAAATAGATTAAAGGGTAAGACGGTACATGAGCAGTGGTGTTCATTTAGGGAGTTATTTTACAACTTTCAAAATAAATATATTCCACTGAGGAAAAAAGGGTGTAAAAGAAATGACAGCCACCCGTGGCTAAGTAAAGAAATCAAGGATAGTATCCGACTAAAAACAAGGACATATAAGGTAGCCAAACGTAGTGGGAGGATAGAAGATTGGGAATTCTTCAAAAGACAGCAAAAAGTAACTAAAGGATTGATTAAGAAAGGGAAGTTAGATTATGAAAAGAAATTAGCAAAAAATATAAAAACAGATAGCAAGAGTTTCTATAGTTATATAAAAAGAAAAAGGGTGGCTAAGGCAAACATAGGTCCCTTAGAGGATGAGACCGGGAAATTAATGGTGGGAAACATGGAGATGGCAAAAATGCTGAACAAATATTTTGTTTCAGTCTTTACAGTAGAGGACACTAAGAATATCCCAACACTGGACAAACAGGGGACTCTCGGGGGGGAGGAGCTAAATACGATTAAAATCACTCAAGAGATGGTACTCAGTAAAATAATGGGACTCAAGGCGGATAAATCCCCTGGACCTGATGGCTTCCATCCTAGGGTCTTGAGGGAAGTGGCAGTAGGGATTGTGGATGCTTTGGTGATAGTTTTCCAAAATTCCCTGGACTCAGGCGAGGTCCCGGCAGATTGGAAAACTGCTAATGTAACACCGTTATTTAAAAAGGGTAGTAGGCAGAAGGCTGGAAATTATAGGCCAGTTAGCTTAACATCTGTGGTGGGTAAAATTTTGGAGTCTATTATTAAGGAGACAGTAACGGAACATTTAGATAAGCATAATTTAATAGGACAAAGTCAGCTTGGCTTTATGAAGGGGAAGTCATGTCTGACAAATTTGCTTGAGTTCTTCGAGGATATAACGTATAGGGTGGATAAAGGGGAACCAGTGGACGTAGTGTGTTTAGACTTCCAGAAGGCATTCGACAAGGTGCCACATAAAAGATTATTACTTAAGATAAAAAATCACGGGATTGGGGGTAATATTCTGGCATGGGTGGAGGATTGGTTATCAAACAGGAAGCAGAGAGTTGGGATAAATGGTTCATTTTCGGACTGGCAACCAGTAACCAGTGGTGTTCCACAGGGGTCGGTGCTGGGTCCCCAACTCTTTACAATCTATATTAACGATTTGGAGGAGGGGACCGAGTGCAACATATCAAAATTTGCAGATGATACAAAGATGGGAGGGAAAGTAGAGAGTGAGGAGGACATAAAAAACCTGCAAGGGGATATAGACAGGCTGGGTGAGTGGGCGGAGATTTGGCAGATGCAATATAATATTGGAAAATGTGAGGTTATGCACTTTGGCAGGAAAAATCAGAGAGCAAGTTATTTTCTTAATGGCGAGAGACTGGAAAGTACTGCAGTACAAAGGGATCTGGGGGTCCTAGTGCAAGAAAATCAAAAAGTTGGTATGCAGGTGCAGCAGGTGATCAAGAAAGCCAACGGAATGTTGGCTTTTATTGCTAGGGGGATAGAATATAAAAACAAGGAGGTATTGCTGCAGTTATATAAGGTATTGGTGAGACCGCACCTGGAATACTGCATACAGTTTTGGTCTCCATACTTCAGAAAAGACATACTTGCTCTCGAGGCAGTACAAAGAAGGTTCACTCGGTTAATCCCGGGGATGAGGGGGCGGACATATGAGGAGAGGTTGAGTAGATTGGGACTCTACTCATTGGAGTTCAGAAGAATGAGAGGCGATCTTATTGAAACATATAAGATTGTGAAGGGTCTTGATCGGGTGGATGCAGTAAGGATGTTCCCAAAGATGGGTGAAACTAGAACTAGGGGGCATAATCTTAGAATAAGGGGCTGCTCTTTCAAAACTGAGATGAGGAGAAACTTCTTCACTCAGAGGGTGGTAGGTCTGTGGAATTTGCTGCCCCAGGAAGCTGTGGAAGCTACATCATTAGATAAATTTAAAACAGAAATAGACAGTTTCCTAGAAGTAAAGGGAATTAGGGGTTATGGGGAGCGGGCAGGAAATTGGACATGAAGCTGAGTTCGGATCGGTCAATGCCCTGTGGGTGGCAGAGAGGGCCCAGGGGCTATGTGGCCGGGTCCTGCTCCGACTTCTTGTGTTCTTTAGATTTGTGGTTGGGATCAGATCAGCCATGATCTTATTGAATGGCGGAGCAGGCTCGAGGGGCCGATTGGCCTACTCCTGCTCCAATTTCTTATGTCCTTATGTTCTTATTAATGCCATCTCTGGAACCCTGTAAATATTGGTGCCGTCTCCAGATCCCCTGTAAATATTAATACCATCTCTGGATCCCTGTAAATATTTGTGCCGTCTCTGGACCCCTGGAAATATTAGTAACGTGACTGGATACCCTGTAAATATTAGTACCGACTCTGGATCCTGTGCAAATGTTTGTGCCGTCTCTAGATCCACTGTAAATATTGGTAACGTCTCTGGATCCCCTGTAAATATTAGTACTGTCTATGGATCCCCTGTAAATATTGATAACATCTCTGGAACCCTGTAAATATTAGTACCATCTCTGGAACACCTGTAAATATTAGTACCATCTCTGGATCCCTGTAAATATTTGTGCCGTCTCTGGACCCCTGTAATTATTAGTAACGAGTCTGGATACCCTGTAAATATTAGCACTATCTCTGGATCGCCTGAAAATATTAGCACCGACTCTGGATCCCTGTAAATATTTGTGCCATCTCTGGATCCCCTGTAAATATTAGTACCGACTCTGGATCCTGTGTAAATATTGGTACTGTCTCTGGATCCCCTATAAATATTAGTACTGTCTCTGGGTCCCTGTAATATTTGTGCTCTTTATGGATCCCTGTAAATATTAAAACGGCCACTGGATCCCCAGTAAATATTAATACCATCTCTGGATTCCTGTAAATATTAGCACATTCTCTGGATCCCCTGTAAATATTAGTACAGTCTCTGGATTCGCTGTAAATATTAGTTATGTCTCTGGATCCCTGTAAATATTAGTAAAGTCTCTGGATCCCTTGTAATTATTAGTACAGTCTCTGTATTCCCTGCAAATATTAGTACTGTCTCTGGATTCCCTGTAAATATTGTACTGTCTCTAGATCCCTGTAAATATTAGTACTGTCTCTGGATCCTTGTAAATATTAGTAACGTCTCTGGATCCCCTGTAAATATTATGACTGTCTATGGATACGCTGTAAATATTAACAACATCTCTGGATCCCAATAAATATTAGTACCATCTCTGGATCCCCTGTAAATATTAGTACCATCTCTGGATCCCTGTAAATATTTGTGCCGTCTCTTGATCCCCTGAAAATATTAGTGCCGTCTCTGGATCCCCTGTAAATATTAGTACCGTCTGTGGATCCCTGTAAATATTTGAGGCGTCTCTGGATCCCCTGTAAATATTGTGCCGTCTCTGGATCCACTGTAAATATGAGTACTGTCTATGGATCCCTGTAAATATTACTACCGTCTCTGGATCCCCTGTAAATATTAGTACCGTCTCTGGATCCCTGTAAATATTTGTGCCGTCTCTGGATCAAATGTAAATATTAGTACCGACTATGGATCCTGTGTAAATATCAGTACCATCTCTGGATCCCCTCTAAATATTAGTAATGTCTCTGGATCCCCTGTAATTATTTGTAGAGTCTCTGGATTCGCTGTAAATATCAATTATGTCTCTGGATCCCTGCAAATATTAGTACGCTCTCCGGATCCGCTCTAAATATGAGTACTGTCTCTGTTTCCCTGCAAATATTAGCACCGTCTCTGTATCCCCTGTAAATATTAGTGCCGTCTCTGGATCCCCTGTAAATATTAGTACCGTCTCTGGATCCCTGTAAATATTTGTGCCGTCTCTGGACCCACTGTAAATATTGTGCCGTCTCTGGATCCCCTGTAAATATTAGTACCGTCTCTGGATCCCTGTAAATATTTGTGCCGTCTCTGGATCAAATGTAAATATTAGTACCGACTCTGGATCCTGTGTAAATATTAGTACCATCTCTGGATCCCCTCTAAATATTAGTACAGTCTCTGGATCCCCTGCAATTATTAGTAGAGTCTCTGGATTCGCTGTAAATATCAATTATGTCTCTGGATCCCTGCAAATATTAGTACTGTCTCTGGATCCCAGTAAATATTAGAACAGACTCTGGATCCCCTGTAATTATTAGTACAGTCTCTGGATCCCGTGTAATTATTAGCACAGTCTCTGGATTCCCTGTCAATATTAATACTGTCTCTGGATTCCCTGTAATTACTAGTACTGTCTCTGGATCCCTGTAAATATCAGTACTGTCTCTGGATTCCTGTAAATATTAGTACTATCTCTGGATCTCTGTAAATATTAGTACCGAATCTGGATGCTGTGTAAATATTTAAGCCGTCTCTAGATCCACTGCAAATATTAGTAACGTCTCTGGATCCCCTGTAAATATTCGTACCGTCTCTGGACCCCTGAAATATTACTACTGTCCATGGATCCCCTGTAATTATTAATACCATCTCTGGATCCTTGCATTTATTAGTACCATCTCTGGCTTACCTGTAAATATTAGCACCATCTCTGGATCCTTGTAAATATTTCTGCCCTCTCTGGATCCCCTGTAAATATTGGTAACGTCTCTGGATACCCTCTAAATATTAGTACCATCTCTGGATCCCTGTAAATAGTTGTGCCGTCTCTGGATCCCCTGTAAATATTAGTACTGTGTCTGGATCCCTGTAAATATTTGTGCCGTCTCTGGATCCCCTGTAACTATTAGTACCGTCTCTGGATCCCGGTAAATATTTGTGCCCTCTCTGGTTCCCCTGAAAATATTAGTACCGACTCTGAATCCTGTGTAAATATTAATACCATCTCTGGATCCCTGTAAATATTGGTGCAGTCTTTGGATTCGCAGTAAATATTAGTACCATCTCTGGATCCCTGTAAATATTTGTGCCGTCTCTGGATCCCCTGAAAATATTAGTGCCGTCTCTGGATCCCCTGTAAATATTAGTACCGTCTGTGGATCCCTGTAAATATTTGAGGCGTCTCTGGATCCCCTGTAAATATTGTGCCGTCTCTGGATCCACTGTAAATATGAGTACTGTCTATGGATCCCTGTAAATATTACTCCCGTCTCTGGATCCCCTGTAAATATTAGTACCGTCTCTGGATCCCTGTAAATATTTGTGCCGTCTCTGGATCAAATGTAAATATTAGTACCGACTTTGGATCCTGTGTAAATATTAGTACCATCTCTGGATCCCCTCTAAATATTAGTAATGTCTCTGGATCCCCTGTAATTATTTGTAGAGTCTCTGGATTCGCTGTAAATATCAATTATGTCTCTGGATCCCTGCAAATATTAGTACGCTCTCCGGATCCGCTCTAAATATGAGTACTGTCTCTGTTTCCCTGCAAATATTAGCACCGTCTCTGTATCCCCTGTAAATATTAGTGCCGTCTCTGGATCCCCTGTAAATATTAGTACCGTCTCTGGATCCCTGTAAATATTTGTGCCGTCTCTGGACCCACTGTAAATATTGTGCCGTCTCTGGATCCCGTGTAAATATTAGTACCGTCTCTGGATCCCTGTAAATATTTGTGCCGTCTCTGGATCAAATGTAAATATTAGTACCGACTCTGGATCCTGTGTAAATATTAGTACCATCTCTGGATCCACTCTAAATATTAGTACAGTCTCTGGATCCCCTGCAATTATTAGTAGAGTCTCTGGATTCGCTGTAAATATCAATTATGTCTCTGGATCCCTGCAAATATTAGTACTGTCTCTGGATCCCAGTAAATATTAGAACAGACTCTGGATCCCCTGTAATTATTAGTACAGTCTCTGGATCCCGTGTAATTATTAGTGCAGTCTCTGGATTCCCTGTCAATATTAATACTGTCTCTGGATTCCCTGTAAATATCAGTACTGTCTCTGGATTCCTGTAAATATTAGTACTATCTCTGGATCTCTGTAAATATTAGTACCGAATCTGGATGCTGTGTAAATATTTAAGCCGTCTCTACATCCACTGCAAATATTAGTAACGTCTCTGGATCCCCTGTAAATATTAGTACCGTCTCTGGACCCCTGAAATATTACTACTGTCCATGGATCCCCTGTAATTATTAATACCATCTCTGGATCCTTGCATTTATGAGTACCATCTCTGGCTCACCTGTAAATATTAGCACCATCTCTGGATCCTTGTAAATATCTCTGCCCTCTCTGGATCCCCTGTAAATATTGGTAACGTCTCTGGATACCCTCTAAATATTAGTACCATCTCTGGATCCCTGTAAATATTTGTGCCGTCTCTGGATCCCCTGTAAATATTAGTACTGTGCCTGGATCCCTGTAAATATTAGTACCGTCTCTGGATCCCTGTAAATATTTGAGGCGTCTCTGGATCCCCTGTAAATATTGTGCCGTCTCTGGATCCACTGTAAATATGAGTACTGTCTATGGATCCCTGTAAATATTACTACCGTCTCTGGATCCCCTGTAAATATTAGTACCGTCTCTGGATCCCTGTAAATATTTGTGCCGTCTCTGGATCAAATGTAAATATTAGTACCGACTATGGATCCTGTGTAAATATCAGTACCATCTCTGGATCCCCTCTAAATATTAGTAATGTCTCTGGATCCCCTGTAATTATTTGTAGAGTCTCTGGATTCGCTGTAAATATCAATTATGTCTCTGGATCCCTGCAAATATTAGTACGCTCTCCGGATCCGCTCTAAATATGAGTACTGTCTCTGTTTCCCTGCAAATATTAGCACCGTCTCTGTATCCCCTGTAAATATTAGTGCCGTCTCTGGATCCCCTGTAAATATTAGTACCGTCTCTGGATCCCTGTAAATATTTGTGCCGTCTCTGGACCCACTGTAAATATTGTGCCGTCTCTGGATCCCCTGTAAATATTAGTACCGTCTCTGGATCCCTGTAAATATTTGTGCCGTCTCTGGATCAAATGTAAATATTAGTACCGACTCTGGATCCTGTGTAAATATTAGTACCATCTCTGGATCCCCTCTAAATATTAGTACAGTCTCTGGATCCCCTGCAATTATTAGTAGAGTCTCTGGATTCGCTGTAAATATCAATTATGTCTCTGGATCCCTGCAAATATTAGTACTGTCTCTGGATCCCAGTAAATATTAGAACAGACTCTGGATCCCCTGTAATTATTAGTACAGTCTCTGGATCCCGTGTAATTATTAGTACAGTCTCTGGATTCCCTGTCAATATTAATACTGTCTCTGGATTCCCTGTAATTACTAGTACTGTCTCTGGATCCCTGTAAATATCAGTACTGTCTCTGGATTCCTGTAAATATTAGTACTATCTCTGGATCTCTGTAAATATTAGTACCGAATCTGGATGCTGTGTAAATATTTAAGCCGTCTCTAGATCCACTGCAAATATTAGTAACGTCTCTGGATCCCCTGTAAATATTAGTACCGTCTCTGGACCCCTGAAATATTACTACTGTCCATGGATCCCCTGTAATTATTAATACCATCTCTGGATCCTTGCATTTATTAGTACCATCTCTGGCTTACCTGTAAATATTAGCACCATCTCTGGATCCTTGTAAATATTTCTGCCCTCTCTGGATCCCCTGTAAATATTGGTAACGTCTCTGGATACCCTCTAAATATTAGTACCATCTCTGGATCCCTGTAAATAGTTGTGCCGTCTCTGGATCCCCTGTAAATATCAGTACTGTGTCTGGATCCCTGTAAATATTTGTGCCGTCTCTGGATCCCCTGTAACTATTAGTACCGTCTCTGGATCCCGGTAAATATTTGTGCCGTCTCTGGTTCCCCTGAAAATATTAGTACCGACTCTGAATCCTGTGTAAATATTAATACCATCTCTGGATCCCTGTAAATATTGGTGCAGTCTCTGGATTCGCAGTAAATATTAGTACCATCTCTGGATCCCTGTAAATATTTGTGCCGTCTCTGGATCCCCTGAAAATATTAGTGCCGTCTCTGGATCCCCTGTAAATATTAGTACCGTCTGTGGATCCCTGTAAATATTTGAGGCGTCTCTGGATCCCCTGTAAATATTGTGCCGTCTCTGGATCCACTGTAAATATGAGTACTGTCTATGGATCCCTGTAAATATTACTCCCGTCTCTGGATCCCCTGTAAATATTAGTACCGTCTCTGGATCCCTGTAAATATTTGTGCCGTCTCTGGATCAAATGTAAATATTAGTACCGACTTTGGATCCTGTGTAAATATTAGTACCATCTCTGGATCCCCTCTAAATATTAGTAATGTCTCTGGATCCCCTGTAATTATTTGTAGAGTCTCTGGATTCGCTGTAAATATCAATTATGTCTCTGGATCCCTGCAAATATTAGTACGCTCTCCGGATCCGCTCTAAATATGAGTACTGTCTCTGTTTCCCTGCAAATATTAGCACCGTCTCTGTATCCCCTGTAAATATTAGTGCCGTCTCTGGATCCCCTGTAAATATTAGTACCGTCTCTGGATCCCTGTAAATATTTGTGCCGTCTCTGGACCCACTGTAAATATTGTGCCGTCTCTGGATCCCGTGTAAATATTAGTACCGTCTCTGGATCCCTGTAAATATTTGTGCCGTCTCTGGATCAAATGTAAATATTAGTACCGACTCTGGATCCTGTGTAAATATTAGTACCATCTCTGGATCCACTCTAAATATTAGTACAGTCTCTGGATCCCCTGCAATTATTAGTAGAGTCTCTGGATTCGCTGTAAATATCAATTATGTCTCTGGATCCCTGCAAATATTAGTACTGTCTCTGGATCCCAGTAAATATTAGAACAGACTCTGGATCCCCTGTAATTATTAGTACAGTCTCTGGATCCCGTGTAATTATTAGTACAGTCTCTGGATTCCCTGTCAATATTAATACTGTCTCTGGATTCCCTGTAATTACTAGTACTGTCTCTGGATCCCTGTAAATATCAGTACTGTCTCTGGATTCCTGTAAATATTAGTACTATCTCTGGATCTCTGTAAATATTAGTACCGAATCTGGATGCTGTGTAAATATTTAAGCCGTCTCTAGATCCACTGCAAATATTAGTAACGTCTCTGGATCCCCTGTAAATATTAGTACCGTCTCTGGACCCCTGAAATATTACTACTGTCCATGGATCCCCTGTAATTATTAATACCATCTCTGGATCCTTGCATTTATGAGTACCATCTCTGGCTCACCTGTAAATATTAGCACCATCTCTGGATCCTTGTAAATATCTCTGCCCTCTCTGGATCCCCTGTAAATATTGGTAACGTCTCTGGATACCCTCTAAATATTAGTACCATCTCTGGATCCCTGTAAATATTTGTGCCGTCTCTGGATCCCCTGTAAATATTAGTACTGTGTCTGGATCCCTGTAAATATTTGTGCCGTCTCTGGATCCCCTGTAACTATTAGTACCGTCTCTGGATCCCGGTAAATATTTGTGCCGTCTCTGGTTCCCCTGTAAATATTAGTGCCGACTCTGGATCCTGTGTAAATATTAATACCATCTCTGGATCCCTGTAAATATTAGTGCAGTCTCTGGATTCGCAGTAAATATTAGTTATGTCTCTGGATCCCTGTAAATATTAGCACTGTCTCTTGATCCCCTGTAAATATTAACAACGTCTCTGGATACCCTGTAAATATTAGTACTGTCTCTGGATCCCTGTAAATATGAGTACCGTCACTGGATCCCCTGTAAATATTTGTACCGTCTCTGGATCCCCTGTAAATATTTGAACCGTCTCAGTATCCCTGTAAATATTTGTGCCGTCTCTGGATCCCCTGTAAATATTAGTACCGACTCTGGATCCTGTTTAAATATTAGTACCGTCTCTGGATCCCCTGTAAATATTAGTACTGTCTCTGGGTCCCTGTAATATTTGTGCTCTTTATGGATCCCTGTAAATATTAAAACGGTCACTGGATCCCCAGTAAATATTAATACCATCTCTGGATTCCTGTAAATATTAGCACATTCTCTGGATCACCTGTAAATATTAGTACAGTCTCTGGATTCGCTGTAAATATTAGTTATGTCTCTGGATCCCTGTAAATATTAGTAAAGTCTCTGGATCCCTTGTAATTATTAGTACAGTCTCTGTATTCCCTGCAAATATTAGTACTGTCTCTGGATTCCCTGTAAATATTGTACTGTCTCTAGATCCCTGTAAATATTAGTACTGTCTCTGGATCCTTGTAAATATTAGTAACGTCTCTGGATCCCCTGTAAATATTATGACTGTCTATGGATACGCTGTAAATATTAACAACATCTCTGGATCCCTATAAATATTAGTACCATCTCTGGATCCCCTGTAAATATTAGTACCATCTCTGGATCCCTGTAAATATTTGTGCCGTCTCTTGATCCCCTGAAAATATTAGTGCCGTCTCTGGATCCCCTGTAAATATTAGTACCGTCTGTGGATCCCTGTAAATATTTGAGGCGTCTCTGGATCCCCTGTAAATATTGTGCCGTCTCTGGATCCACTGTAAATATGAGTACTGTCTATGGATCCCTGTAAATATTACTGCCGTCTCTGGATCCCCTGTAAATATTAGTACCGTCTCTGGATCCCTGTAAATATTTGTGCCGTCTCTGGATCAAATGTAAATATTAGTACCGACTATGGATCCTGTGTAAATATTAGTACCATCTCTGGATCCCCTCTAAATATTAGTAATGTCTCTGGATCCCCTGTAATTATTTGTAGAGTCTCTGGATTCGCTGTAAATATCAATTATGTCTCTGGATCCCTGCAAATATTAGTACGCTCTCCGGATCCGCTCTAAATATGAGTACTGTCTCTGTTTCCCTGCAAATATTAGCACCGTCTCTGTATCCCCTGTAAATATTAGTGCCGTCTCTGGATCCCCTGTAAATATTAGTACCGTCTCTGGATCCCTGTAAATATTTGTGCCGTCTCTGGACCCACTGTAAATATTGTGCCGTCTCTGGATCCCCTGTAAATATTAGTGCCGACTCTGGATCCTGTGTAAATATTAATACCATCTCTGGATCCCTGTAAATATTAGTGCAGTCTCTGGATTCGCAGTAAATATTAGTTATGTCTTCGGATCCCTGTAAATATTAGCACTGTCTCTTGATCCCCTGTAAATATTAGCAACGTCTCTGGATACCCTGTAAATATTAGTACTGTCTCTGGATCCCTGTAAATATGAGTACCGTCTCTGGATCCCCTGTAAATATTTGTACCGTCTCTGGATCCCCTGTAAATATTTGAACCGTCTCAGTATCCCTGCAAATATTTGTGCCGTCTCTGGATCCCCTGTAAATATTAGTACCGACTCTGGATCCTGTTTAAATATTAGTACCGTCTCTGGATCCCCAGTAAATATTAGTACTGTCTCTTGGTCCCTGTAAATATTTGTGCTCTTTCTGGATCCCTGTAAATATTAGTACTGTCACTGCATCCCCGATAAATATTAATACCTTCTCTGGATCCCTGTAAATATTAGTACCAATTCTGGATCCCTGTAAATATTAGTACAGTCTCTGGATCCCCTGTAAATATTAGTAGAGTCTCTGGATTCGCTGTAAATATTCGTTCTGTCTCTGGATCCCCTGTAAATATTAGTAATGTCTCTGGAACCCTGTAAATATTGGTACCGTCTGTGGATCCGTGTAAATATTTGAGGCGTCTCTGGATCCCCTGTAAATATTGTGCCGTCTCTGGATCCACTGTAAATATGAGTACTGTCTATGGATCCCTGTAAATATTACTACCGTCTCTGGATCCCCTGTAAATATTAGTACCGTCTGTGGATCCCTGTAAATATTTGAGGCGTCTCTGGACCCCCTGTAAATATTGTGCCGTCTCTGGATCCACTGTAAATATGAGTACTGTCTATGGATCCCTGTAAATATTACTACCGTCTCTGGATCCCCTGTAAATATTAGTACCGTCTCTGGATCCCTGTAAATATTTGTGCCGTCTCTGGATCAAATGTAAATATTAGTACCGACTATGGATCCTGTGTAAATATTAGTACCATCTCTGGATCCCCTCTAAATATTAGTAATGTCTCTGGATCCCCTGTAATTATTTGTAGAGTCTCTGGATTCGCTGTAAATATCAATTATGTCTCTGGATCCCTGCAAATATTAGTACGCTCTCCGGATCCGCTCTAAATATGAGTACTGTCTCTGTTTCCCTGCAAATATTAGCACCGTCTCTGTATCCCCTGTAAATATTAGTGCCGTCTCTGGATCCCCTGTAAATATTAGTACCGTCTCTGGATCCCTGTAAATATTTGTGCCGTCTCTGGACCCACTGTAAATATTGTGCCGTCTCTGGATCCCCTGTAAATATTAGTACCGTCTCTGGATCCCTGTAAATATTTGTGCCGTCTCTGGATCAAATGTAAATATTAGTACCGACTCTGGATCCTGTGTAAATATTAGTACCATCTCTGGATCCACTCTAAATATTAGTACAGTCTCTGGATCCCCTGCAATTATTAGTAGAGTCTCTGGATTCGCTGTAAATATCAATTATGTCTCTGGATCCCTGCAAATATTAGTACTGTCTCTGGATCCCAGTAAATATTAGAACAGACTCTGGATCCCCTGTAATTATTAGTACAGTCTCTGGATCCCGTGTAATTATTAGTACAGTCTCTGGATTCCCTGTCAATATTAATACTGTCTCTGGATTCCCTGTAATTACTAGTACTGTCTCTGGATCCCTGTAAATATCAGTACTGTCTCTGGATTCCTGTAAATATTAGTACTATCTCTGGATCTCTGTAAATATTAGTACCGAATCTGGATGCTGTGTAAATATTTAAGCCGTCTCTAGATCCACTGCAAATATTAGTAACGTCTCTGGATCCCCTGTAAATATTAGTACCGTCTCTGGACCCCTGAAATATTACTACTGTCCATGGATCCCCTGTAATTATTAATACCATCTCTGGATCCTTGCATTTATTAGTACCATCTCTGGCTCACCTGTAAATATTAGCACCATCTCTGGATCCTTGTAAATATTTCTGCCCTCTCTGGATCCCCTGTAAATATTGGTAACGTCTCTGGATACCCTCTAAATATTAGTACCATCTCTGGATCCCTGTAAATAGTTGTGCCGTCTCTGGATCCCCTGTAAATATTCGTACTGTGTCTGGATCCCTGTAAATATTTGTGCCGTCTCTGGATCCCCTGTAACTATTAGTACCGTCTCTGGATCCCGGTAAATATTTGTGCCGTCTCTGGTTCCCCTGTAAATATTAGTACCGACTCTGAATCCTGTGTAAATATTAATACCATCTCTGGATCCCTGTAAATATTAGTGCAGTCTCTGGATTCGCAGTAAATATTAGTACCATCTCTGGATCCCTGTAAATATTTGTGCCGTCTCTGGATCCCCTGAAAATATTAGTGCCGTCTCTGGATCCCCTGTAAATATTAGTACCGTCTGTGGATCCCTGTAAATATTTGAGGCGTCTCTGGATCCCCTGTAAATATTGTGCCGTCTCTGGATCCACTGTAAATATGAGTACTGTCTATGGATCCCTGTAAATATTTGTGCCGTCTCTGGATCCACTGTAAATATTAGTACCGTCTCTGGATCCCTGTAAATATTTGTGCCGTCTCTGGATCAAATGTAAATATTAGTACCGACTATGGATCCTGTGTAAATATTAGTACCATCTCTGGATCCCCTCTAAATATTAGTAATGTCTCTGGATCCCCTGTAATTATTTGTAGAGTCTCTGGATTCGCTGTAAATATCAATTATGTCTCTGGATCCCTGCAAATATTAGTACGCTCTCCGGATCCGCTCTAAATATGAATACTGTCTCTGTTTCCCTGCAAATATTAGCACCGTCTCTGTATCCCCTGTAAATATTAGTGCCGTCTCTGGATCCCCTGTAAATATTAGTACCGTCTCTGGATCCCTGTAAATATTTGTGCCGTCTCTGGACCCACTGTAAATATTGTGCCGTCTCTGGATCCCCTGTAAATATTAGTACCGTCTCTGGATCCCTGTAAATATTTGTGCCGTCTCTGGATCAAATGTAAATATTAGTACCGACTCTGGATCCTGTGTAAATATTAGTACCATCTCTGGATCCACTCTAAATATTAGTACAGTCTCTGGATCCCCTGCAATTATTAGTAGAGTCTCTGGATTCGCTGTAAATATCAATTATGTCTCTGGATCCCTGCAAATATTAGTACTGTCTCTGGATCCCAGTAAATATTAGAACAGACTCTGGATCCCCTGTAATTATTAGTACAGTCTCTGGATCCCGTGTAATTATTAGTACAGTCTCTGGATTCCCTGTCAATATTAATACTGTCTCTGGATTCCCTGTAATTACGAGTACTGTCTCTGGATCCCTGTAAATATCAGTACTGTCTCTGGATTCCTGTAAATATTAGTACCATCTCTGGATCTCTGTAAATATTAGTACCGAATCTGGATGCTGTGTAAATATTTAAGCCGTCTCTAGATCCACTGCAAATATTAGTAACGTCTCTGGATCCCCTGTAAATATTAGTACCGTCTCTGGACCCCTGAAACATTACTACTGTCCATGGATCCCCTGTAATTATTAATACCATGTCTGGATCCTTGCATTTATTAGTACCATCTCTGGCTCACCTGTAAATATTAGCACCATCTCTGGATCCTTGTAAATATTTCTGCCC
Organism: Heptranchias perlo; assembly: GCF_035084215.1. Taxonomy (NCBI): domain Eukaryota; kingdom Metazoa; phylum Chordata; class Chondrichthyes; order Hexanchiformes; family Hexanchidae; genus Heptranchias; species Heptranchias perlo. The sequence goes on along the minus strand of NW_027139918.1, from coordinate 932,128 downwards.
TCTCTGGATCCCCTGTAAATATTGGTAACGTCTCTGGATACCCTCTAAATATTAGTACCATCTCTGGATCCCTGTAAATAGTTGTGCCGTCTCTGGATCCCCTGTAAATATTCGTACTGTGTCTGGATCCCTGTAAATATTTGTGCCGTCTCTGGATCCCCTGTAACTATTAGTACCGTCTCTGGATCCCGGTAAATATTTGTGCCGTCTCTGGTTCCCCTGTAAATATTAGTACCGACTCTGAATCCTGTGCAAATATTAATACCATCTCTGGATCCCTGTAAATATTAGTGCAGTCTCTGGATTCGCAGTAAATATTAGTACCATCTCTGGATCCCTGTAAATATTTGTGCCGTCTCTGGATCCCCTGAAAATATTAGTGCCGTCTCTGGATCCCCTGTAAATATTAGTACCGTCTGTGGATCCCTGTAAATATTTGAGGCGTCTCTGGATCCCCTGTAAATATTGTGCCGTCTCTGGATCCACTCTAAATATGAGTACTGTCTATGGATCCCTGTAAATATTACTACCGTCTCTGGATCCCCTGTAAATATTAGTACCGTCTCTGGATCCCTGTAAATATTTGTGCCGTCTCTGGATCAAATGTAAATATTAGTACCGACTATGGATCCTGTGTAAATATTAGTACCATCTCTGGATCCACTCTAAATATTAGTAATGTCTCTGGATCCCCTGTAATTATTTGTAGAGTCTCTGGATTCGCTGTAAATATCAATTATGTCTCTGGATCCCTGCAAATATTCGTACGCTCTCCGGATCCGCTCTAAATATGAATACTGTCTCCGTTTCCCTGCAAATATTAGCACCGTCTCTGTATCCCCTGTAAATATTAGTGCCGTCTCTGGATCCCCTGTAAATATTAGTACCGTCTCTGGATCCCTGTAAATATTTGTGCCGTCTCTGGACCCACTGTAAATATTGTGCCGTCTCTGGATCCCCTGTAAATATTAGTACCGTCTCTGGATCCCTGTAAATATTTGTGCCGTCTCTGGATCAAATGTAAATATTAGTACCGACTCTGGATCCTGTGTAAATATTAGTACCATCTCTGGATCCACTCTAAATATTAGTACAGTCTCTGGATCCCCTGCAATTATTAGTAGAGTCTCTGGATTCGCTGTAAATATCAATTATGTCTCTGGATCCCTGCAAATATTAGTACTGTCTCTGGATCCCAGTAAATATTAGAACAGACTCTGGATCCCCTGTAATTATTAGTACAGTCTCTGGATCCCGTGTAATTATTAGTACAGTCTCTGGATTCCCTGTCAATATTAATACTGTCTCTGGATTCCCTGTAATTACTAGTACTGTCTCTGGATCCCTGTAAATATCAGTACTGTCTCTGGATTCCTGTAAATATTAGTACTATCTCTGGATCTCTGTAAATATTAGTACCGAATCTGGATGCTGTGTAAATATTTAAGCCGTCTCTAGATCCACTGCAAATATTAGTAACGTCTCTGGATCCCCTGTAAATATTAGTACCGTCTCTGGACCCCTGAAATATTACTACTGTCCATGGATCCCCTGTAATTATTAATACCATCTCTGGATCCTTGCATTTATTAGTACCATCTCTGGCTCACCTGTAAATATTAGCACCATCTCTGGATCCTTGTAAATATTTCTGCCCTCTCTGGATCCCCTGTAAATATTGGTAACGTCTCTGGATACCCTCTAAATATTAGTACCATCTCTGGATCCCTGTAAATATTTGTGCCGTCTCTGGATCCCCTGTAAATATTAGTACTGTGTCTGGATCCCTGTAAATATTTGTGCCGTCTCTGGATCCCCTGTAACTATTAGTACCGTCTCTGGATCCCGGTAAATATTTGTGCCGTCTCTGGTTCCCCTGTAAATATTAGTGCCGACTCTGGATCCTGTGTAAATATTAATACCATCTCTGGATCCCTGTAAATATTAGTGCAGTCTCTGGATTCGCAGTAAATATTAGTTATGTCTCCGGATCCCTGTAAATATTAGCACTGTCTCTTGATCCCCTGTAAATATTAGCAACGTCTCTGGATACCCTGTAAATATTAGTACTGTCACTGCATCCCCGATAAATATTAATACCTTCTCTGGATCCCTGTAAATATTAGTACCAATTCTGGATCCCTGTAAATATTAGTACAGTCTCTGGATCCCCTGTAAATATTAGTAGAGTCTCTGGATTCGCTGTAAATATTCGTTCTGTCTCTGGATCCCCTGTAAATATTAGTAATGTCTCTGGAACCCTGTAAATGTTAGTACAGTCTCTGAATCCCCTGTAATTATTAGTACAGTCTCTGGATACCCTGTAAATATTAGTACTGTCTCTGGGTTCCCTGTAAATACTAGTACTGTCTCTGTATCCCTCTAAATATTAGTACTGTCTCAGGATCCCTGTAAATATTACTGCTCTCTCTGGATCCCTGTAAATATTAGTGCCGACACATGGTCCTGTGTAAATATTTGTGCCGTCTCTGGATCCACTGTAAATATTTGTAACGTCTCTGGATCCCCTGTAAATATTAGTACCGTCTCTGGACCCCTGTAAATATTACTACTGCCTATGGATCCCCTGTAAATATTAATACCATCTCTGGATCCCTCTAAATATTGGTACCATCTCTGGATCCCCTGTAAATATTAGTACCATCTCTGGATCCCTGTACATATTTGTGCCGTCTCTGGATCCCCTGTAAATATTAGTTACGTCTCTGGATACCCTGTAATTATTAGTTATGTCTCTGGATCCCTGTAAATATTAGTACTGTCTCTGGATTCCCTGAAAATATGAGTACCATCTCTGGATCCCTGTAAATATTTGTGCCATCTCTGGATCCCCTGTAAATATTAGTAACGTCTCTGGATACCCTGTAAATATCAGTACGCTCTCCGGGTCCCCTGTAAATATTAGTACTGTCTCTGGATCCCCTGTAAATATTAGTACTGTGTCTGGATCCCTGTAAATATTAGTACCGCCTCTGGATCCCCTGTAAATATTAATACCATCTCTGGATCCCCTGTAAATATTAGTACAGTTTCTAGATCCCCTGTAAATATTAATGCCATCTCTGGATCCCTGTAAATATTTGTGCCATCTCTGGATCCCCTTTAAATATTTGTGCTTCTTCTGGTTCCCTGTAAATATTAGTAATGTCTCTGGATCCCTGTAAATATTAGTACCGACTCTGGATCCTGTGTAAATATATGTGCCGTCTCTTGATCCACTGTAAATATTAGTAACGTCTCTGGATCCCCTGTAAATATTAATACTGTCTATGGATCCCCTATAAATATTAATGCCACCTCTGGAACCCTGTAAATATTGGTGCCGTCTCCAGATCCCCTGTAAATATTAATACCATCTCTGGATCCCTGTAAATATTTGTGCCGTCTCTGGACCCCTGGAAATACTAGTAACGTGACTGGATACCCTGTAAATATTAGTACCGACTCTGGATCCTGTGCAAATATTTGTGCCGTCTCTAGATCCACTGTAAATATTGGTAACGTCTCTGGATCCCCTGTAAATATTGGTACCGTCTCTGGATCCCTGTAAATATTTGTGCCCTCTCTGGACCCACTGTAAATATTGTGCCGTCTCTGGATCCCTGTAAATATTTGTGCTGTCTCTGGATCAAATGTAAATATTAGTACCGACTCTGGATCCTGTGTAAATATTAGTACCATCTCTGGATCCCCTCTAAATATTAGTACAGTCTCTGGATCCCCTGCAATTATTAGTAGAGTCTCTGGATTCGCTGTAAATATCAATTATGTCTCTGGATCCCTGCAAATATTAGTACTGTCTCTGGATCCCAGTAAATATTAGAACAGACTCTGGATCCCCTGTAATTATTAGTACAGTCTCTGGATCCCGTGTAATTATTAGTACAGTCTCTGGATTCCCTGTCAATATTAATACTGTCTCTGGATTCCCTGTAATTACTAGTACTGTCTCTGGATCCCTGTAAATATCAGTACTGTCTCTGGATTTCTGTAAATATTAGTACTATCTCTGGATCTCTGTAAATATTAGTACCGAATCTGGATGCTGTGTAAATATTTAAGCCGTCTCTAGATCCACTGCAAATATTAGTAACGTCTCTGGATCCACTGTAAATATTAGTACCGTCTCTGGACCCCTGAAATATTACTACTGTCCATGGATCCCCTGTAATTATTAATACCATGTCTGGATCCTTGCATTTATTAGTACCATCTCTGGCTCACCTGTAAATATTAGCACCATCTCTGGATCCTTGTAAATATTTCTGCCCTCTCTGGATCCCCTGTAAATACTGGTAACGTCTCTGGATACCCTCTAAATATTAGTACCATCTCTGGATCCCTGTAAATATTTGTGCCGTCTCTGGATCCCCTGTAAATATTAGTACTGTGTCTGGATCCCTGTAAATATTTGTGCCGTCTCTGGATCCCCTGTAACTATTAGTACCGTCTCTGGATCCCGGTAAATATTTGTGCCGTCTCTGGTTCCCCTGTAAATATTAGTACCGACTCTGAATCCTGTGTAAATATTAATACCATCTCTGGATCCCTGTAAATATTGGTGCAGTCTCTGGATTCGCAGTAAATATTAGTACCATCTCTGGATCCCTGTAAATATTTGTGCCGTCTCTGGATCCCCTGAAAATATTAGTGCCGTCTCTGGATCCCCTGTAAATATTAGTACCGTCTGTGGATCCCTGTAAATATTTGAGGCGTCTCTGGATCCCCTGTAAATATTGTGCCGTCTCTGGATCCACTGTAAATATGAGTACTGTCTATGGATCCCTGTAAATATTACTACCGTCTCTGGATCCCCTGTAAATATTAGTACCGTCTCTGGATCCCTGTAAATATTTGTGCCGTCTCTGGACCCACTGTAAATATTGTGCCGTCTCTGGATCCCCTGTAAATATTAGTACCGTCTCTGGATCCCTGTAAATATTTGTGCCGTCTCTGGATCAAATGTAAATATTAGTACCGACTCTGGATCCTGTGCAAATATTAGTACCATCTCTGGATCCACTCTAAATATTAGTACAGTCTCTGGATCCCCTGCAATTATTAGTAGAGTCTCTGGATTCGCTGTAAATATCAATTATGTCTCTGGATCCCTGCAAATATTAGTACTGTCTCTGGATCCCAGTAAATATTAGAACAGACTCTGGATCCCCTGTAATTATTAGTACAGTCTCTGGATCCCGTGTAATTATTAGTACAGTCTCTGGATTCCCTGTCAATATTAATACTGTCTCTGGATTCCCTGTAATTACTAGTACTGTCTCTGGATCCCTGTAAATATCAGTACTGTCTCTGGATTCCTGTAAATATTAGTACTATCTCTGGATCTCTGTAAATATTAGTACCGAATCTGGATGCTGTGTAAATATTTAAGCCGTCTCTAGATCCACTGCAAATATTAGTAACGTCTCTGGATCCCCTGTAAATATTAGTACCGTCTCTGGACCCCTGAAATATTACTACTGTCCATGGATCCCCTGTAATTATTAATACCATCTCTGGATCCTTGCATTTATTAGTACCATCTCTGGCTCACCTGTAAATATTAGCACCATCTCTGGATCCTTGTAAATATTTCTGCCCTCTCTGGATCCCCTGTAAATATTGGTAACGTCTCTGGATACCCTCTAAATATTAGTACCATCTCTGGATCCCTGTAAATATTTGTGCCGTCTCTGGATCCCCTGTAAATATTAGTACTGTGTCTGGATCCCTGTAAATATTTGTGCCGTCTCTGGATCCCCTGTAACTATTAGTACCGTCTCTGGATCCCGGTAAATATTAGTGCCGTCTCTGGATCCCCTGTAAATATTAGTACCGTCTGTGGATCCCTGTAAATATTTGAGGCGTCTCTGGATCCCCTGTAAATATTGTGCCGTCTCTGGATCCACTGTAAATATGAGTACTGTCTATGGATCCCTGTAAATATTACTACCGTCTCTGGATCCCCTGTAAATATTAGTACCGTCTCTGGATCCCTGTAAATATTTGTGCCGTCTCTGGATCAAATGTAAATATTAGTACCGACTCTGGATCCTGTGCAAATATTAGTACCATCTCTGGATCCACTCTAAATATTAGTACAGTCTCTGGATCCCCTGCAATTATTAGTAGAGTCTCTGGATTCGCTGTAAATATCAATTATGTCTCTGGATCCCTGCAAATATTAGTACTGTCTCTGGATCCCAGTAAATATTAGAACAGACTCTGGATCCCCTGTAATTATTAGTACAGTCTCTGGATCCCGTGTAATTATTAGTACAGTCTCTGGATTCCCTGTCAATATTAATACTGTCTCTGGATTCCCTGTAATTACTAGTACTGTCTCTGGATCCCTGTAAATATCAGTACTGTCTCTGGATTCCTGTAAATATTAGTACTATCTCTGGATCTCTGTAAATATTAGTACCGAATCTGGATGCTGTGTAAATATTTAAGCCGTCTCTAGATCCACTGCAAATATTAGTAACGTCTCTGGATCCCCTGTAAATATTAGTACCGTCTCTGGACCCCTGAAATATTACTACTGTCCATGGATCCCCTGTAATTATTAATACCATCTCTGGATCCTTGCATTTATTAGTACCATCTCTGGCTCACCTGTAAATATTAGCACCATCTCTGGATCCTTGTAAATATTTCTGCCCTCTCTGGATCCCCTGTAAATATTGGTAACGTCTCTGGATACCCTCTAAATATTAGTACCATCTCTGGATCCCTGTAAATATTTGTGCCGTCTCTGGATCCCCTGTAAATATTAGTACTGTGTCTGGATCCCTGTAAATATTTGTGCCGTCTCTGGATCCCCTGTAAATATTAGTACTGTGTCTGGATCCCTGTAAATATTAGTGCCGACTCTGGATCCTGTGTAAATATTAATACCATCTCTGGATCCCTGTAAATATTAGTGCAGTCTCTGGATTCGCAGTAAATATTAGTTATGTCTCTGGATCCCTGTAAATATTAGCACTGTCTCTTGATCCCCTGTAAATATTAGCAACGTCTCTGGATACCCTGTAAATATTAGTACTGTCTCTGGATCCCTGTAAATATGAGTACCGTCTCTGGATCCCCTGTAAATATTTGTACCGTCTCTGGATCCCCTGTAAATATTTGAACCGTCTCAGTATCCCTGTAAATATTTGTGCCGTCTCTGGATCCCCTGTAAATATTAGTACCGACTCTGGATCCTGTTTAAATATTAGTACCGTCTCTGGATCCCCAGTAAATATTAGTACTGTCTCTTGGTCCCTGTAAATATTTGTGCTCTTTCTGGATCCCTGTAAATATTAGTACTGTCACTGCATCCCCGATAAATATTAATACCTTCTCTGGATCCCTGTAAATATTAGTACCAATTCTGGATCCCTGTAAATATTAGTACAGTCTCTGGATCCCCTGTAAATATTAGTAGAGTCCCTGGATTCGCTGTAAATATTCGTTCTGTCTCTGGATCCCCTGTAAATATTAGTAATGTCTCTGGAACCCTGTAAATGTTAGTACAGTCTCTGAATCCCCTGTAATTATTAGTACAGTCTCTGGATACCCTGTAAATATTAGTACTGTCTCTGGGTTCCCTGTAAATACTAGTACTGTCTCTGTATCCCTGTAAATATTAGTACTGTCTCAGGATCCCTGTAAATATTACTACTCTCTCTGGATCCCTGTAAATATTAGTGCCGACACATGGTCCTGTGTAAATATTTGTGCCGTCTCTGGATCCACTGTAAATATTTGTAACGTCTCTGGATCCCCTGTAAATATTAGTACCGTCTCTGGACCCCTGTAAATATTACTACTGCCTATGGATCCCCTGTAAATATTAATACCATCTCTGGATCCCTCTAAATATAGGTACCATCTCTGGATCCCCTGTAAATATTAGGACCATCTCTGGATCCCTGTACATATTTGTGCAGTCTCTGGATCCCCTGTAAATATTAGTTACGTCTCTGGATACCCTGTAATTATTAGTTAAGTCTCTGGATCCCTGTAAATATTAGTACTGTCTCTGGATTCCCTGAAAATATGAGTACCATCTCTGGATCCCTGTAAATATTTGTGCCATCTCTGGATCCCCTGTAAATATTAGTACTGTGTCTGGATCCCTGTAAATATTAGTACCGTCTCTGGATGCCCTGTAAATATTAGTACCGCCTCTGGATCCCCTGTAAATATTAATACCATCTCTGGATCCCCTGTAAATATTAGTACAGTTTCTAGATCCCCTGTAAATATTAATGCCATCTCTGGATCCCTGTAAATATTTGTGCCGTCTCTGGATCCCCTTTAAATATTTGTGCTTCTTCTGGTTCCCTGTAAATATTAGTAATGTCTCTGGATCCCTGTAAATATTAGTACCGACTCTGGATCCTGTGTAAATATTTGTGCCGTCTCTTGATCCACTGTAAATATTAGTAACGTCTCTGGATCCCCTGTAAATATTAATACTGTCTATGGATCCCCTATAAATATTAATGCCACCTCTGGAACCCTGTAAATATTGGTGCCGTCTCCAGATCCCCTGTAAATATTAATACCATCTCTGGATCCCTGTAAATATTTGTGCCGTCTCTGGACACCTGGAAATATTAGTAACGTGACTGGATACCCTGTAAATATTAGTACCGACTCTGGATCCTGTGCAAATATTTGTGCCGTCTCTAGATCCACTGTAAATATTGGTAACGTCTCTGGATCCCTTGTAAATATTAGTACTGTCTATGGATCCCCTGTAAATATTGATAACATCTCTGGAACCCTGTAAATATTAGTACCATCTCTGGAACACCTGTAAATATTAGTACCATCTCTGGATCCCTGTAAATATTTGTGCCGTCTCTGGACCCCTGTAAATATTAGTAACGTGTCTGGATACCCTGTAAATATTAGCACTATCTCTGGATCCCCTGAAAATATTAGCACCGACTGTGCATCCCTGTAAATATTTGTGCCATCTCTGGATCCCCTGTAAATATTATTACCGACTCTGGATCCTGTGTAAATATTGGTACCGTCTCTGGATCCCCTGTAAATATTAGTACTGTCTCTGGGTCCCTGTAATATTTGTTCTCTTTCTGGATCCGTGTAAATATTAAAACGGTCACTGGATCCCCAGTAAATATTAACACCATCTCTGGATTCCTGTAAATATTAGCACATTCTCTGGATCCCCTGTAAATATTAGTACAGTCTCTGGATTCGCTGTAAATATTAGTTAAGTCTCTGGATCCCAGTAAATATTAGTAAAGTCTCTGGATCCCCTGTAAATATTAGTACCGTCTCTGGATCCCTGTAAATATTTGTGCCGTCTCTGGACCCACTGTAAATATTGTGCCGTCTCTGGATCCCCTGTAAATTTTAGTACCGTCTCTGGATCCCTGTAAATATTTGTGCCGTCTCTGGATCAAATGTAAATATTAGTACCGACTCTGGATCCTGTGTAAATATTAGTACCATCTCTGGATCCCCTCTAAATATTAGTACAGTCTCTGGATCCCCTGCAATTATTAGTAGAGTCTCTGGATTCGCTGTAAATATCAATTATGTCTCTGGATCCCTGCAAATATTAGTACTGTCTCTGGATCCCAGTAAATATTAGAACAGACTCTGGATCCCCTGTAATTATTAGTACAGTCTCTGGATCCCGTGTAATTATTAGTACAGTCTCTTGATTCCCTGTCAATATTAGTACTGTCTCTGGATTCCCTGTAATTACTAGTACTGTCTCTGGATCCCTGTAAATATCAGTACCCTCTCTGGATTCCTGTAAATATTAGTACTGTCTCTGGATCTCTGTAAATACTGGTACCGAATCTGGATGCTGTGTAAATATTTATGCCGTCTCTAGATCCACTGCAAATATTAGTAACGTCTCTGGATCCCCTGTAAATATTAGTACCGTCTCTGGACCCCTGAAATATTACTACTGTCTATGGATCCTCTGTAATTATTAATACCATCTCTGGATCCTTGCATTTATTAGTACCATCTCTGGCTCACATGTAAATATTCGTACCATCTCTGGATCCCTTTAAATATTTGTGCCGTCTCTGGATACCCTGTAAATATTTGTACCGTCTCTGGATCCCCTGTAAATTGTTGTACCGTCTCTGGATCCCCTGTAAATATTTGAACCGTCTCAGTATCCCTGTAAATATTTGTGCCGTCTCTGGATCCCCTGTAAATATTAGCACCGACGCTGGATCCTGTTTAAATATTAGTACCGTCTCTGGATCCCCAGTAAATATTAGTACTGTCTCTTGGTCCCTGTAAATATTTGTGCTCTTTCTGGATCCCTGTAAATATTAGTACTGTCACTGCATCCCCGGTAAATATTAATACCTTCTCTGGATCCCTGTAAATATTAGTACCATTTCTGGATCCCTGTAAATATTAGTACAGTCTCTGGATCCCCTGTAAATATTAGTAGAGTCTCTGGATTCGCTGTAAATATTCGTTCTGTCTCTGGATCCCCTGTAAATATTAGTAATGTCTCTGGATCCCTGTAAATGATAGTACAGTCTCTGAATCCCCTGCAATTATTAGAACAGTCTCTGAATACCCTGTAAATATTAGTACTGTCTCTGGGTTCCCTGTAAATACTAGTACTGTCTCTGTATCCCTGTAAATATTAGTACTGTCTCTGGATCCCTGTAAATATTAGTGCCGACACTTGATCCTGTGTAAATATATGTTCCGTCTCTAGATCCACTGTAAATATTAGTACCGTCGATGGGTCCCTGTAAATATTTGTGCGCTTTCTGGATCCCCTGTAAATATTAGTACCGTCACTGGATCCCCTGTAAATATTAATGCCATCTCTGGATCCCTGTAAATATTAGTACCATCTCTGGATCCCTGCAATTATTAGTACAGTATCTTGATTCCCTGTAAATATTAGTAGAGTCTCTGGATTCGCTGTAAATATTAGTACTGTCTCTGGATCCCCTGTAAATATTAGTACCATCTCTGGATCGCTTCTAAATCTTTTTTTGTCGTCTTTGGATCCCTGTAAACAATAGTACAGTCTCTGGATCCACTGTAAATATTACTACTGTCTCTGGATCCCCTGTAAATAACACTACTGTCTCTGGATTCCCTGTAAATATCAGTACCATCTCTGGCTCCCTTCTAAATCTTTGTGTCGTCTTTGGATTCCCTGTAAACATTAGTACAGTCTCTGGATCCCCTGTAATTATTGCAGTGTCTCTGGGTCCCTTTTAAATATTTGTACAGTCTCTGGATCCCTGTAAATATTAGCACTGCCTCTGGATCCCTGCAAATATTTGTACCATCACTGGATCCCCTGCAATATTGGTACTGCCTCTGGATCCCTGTAAATGTTTGTGATGTTTCTGGATCCCTGTAAATATTAGTACTGTCTCTGGATACTCTGTAAATATTATTACCGTCTCTGGATCCCTGTAAGTATTTGTGCCGTCTGTGGAACCCCGGTAAATATTTATACCATCTCTGGATCCCCTGTAAATATTAGTACCGTCTCTGTATCCCCTGTAAATATTAGTACCGTCCATGGATCGCCTCTAAATATTAATACCTTCTCTGGATCCATGTAAATATTAGTACCATCTCTGCATCCCCTGTAAATATTAGTACCGACTCTGGATCCTGTGTAAATATTAATACCATCTCTGGATCCCTGTAAATATTAGTACAGTCTCTGGATTCGCAATAAATATTAGTTATGTCTCTGGATCCCTGTAAATATTCGTACTGTCTCTGGATCCTCTCTAAATATTAGAATCAACTCTGGATCCCTGTAAATATTTGTGCCGTCTCTTGATCCCCTGTAAATATAGCAACGTCTCTCGATACCCTGTAAATATTAGTACTGTCTCTGGATCCCTGTAAATATGAGTACCGTCTCTGGATCCCCTGTAAATATTTGTACCGTCTCTGGATCCCCTGTAAATATTTGTACCGTCTCAGTATCCCTGTAAAAATCTGTGCCGTCTCTGGATCCCCTGTAAATATTAGTACCGACTCTGGATCCTGCTAAAATATTAGTGCCGTCTCTGGATCCCCTGTAAATATTAGTGCTGTCTCTGGGTCCCTGTAAATATTTGTGCTCTTTCTGGATCCCTGGAAATATTAGTACCGTCACTGCATCCCCGGTAAATATTAATACCTTCTCTGGATCCCTGTAAATATTTGTAACGTCTCTGGATCCCCTGTAAATATTATTACTGTCTCTGGACCCCTGTAAATATTACTACTGTCTATGGATCCCCTGTAAATATTAATACCATCTCTGGATCCCTGTAAATATTACTACCATCTCTGGATCCCTGTAATTATTAGTACAGTCTCTTGATCCCCTGTAAATATTAGTAGAGTCTCTGGATTCGCTGTAAATATTAGTACTGTCTCTGGATCCCCTGTAAATATTAGTACCATCTCTGGATCGCTTCTAAATCTTTTTTGTCGTCTTTGGATCCCCTGTAAACATTAGTACAGTCTCTGGATCCACTGTAAATATTAGTACTGTCTCTGGATCCCCTGTAAATAAGACTACTGTCTCTGGATTCCCTTTAAATATTAGTACCATCTCTGGATCCATTGTAAATCTTTGTGTCGTCTTTGGATTCCCTGTAAACATTAGTACAGTCTCTGGATCCCCTGTAATTATTGCAGTGTCTCTGGGTCCCTTGTAAATATTAGTACAGTCTCTGGATCCCTGTAAATATGAGCACTGTCTCTGGATTCCTGCAAATATTTGGACCATCTCTGGATCCCCTGCAAATATTGGTACTTCCTCTGGATCCCTGCAAATATTAGTACTGTCTCTGGATACCCTGTAAATATTATTACCGTCTCTGGATCCCTGTAAGTATTTGTGCCGTCTCTGGAAACCCGGTAAATATTTATACCATCTCTGTATCCCCTATAAATATTAGTACCGTCCATGGATGCCCGGTAAATATTCGTACCGTCTCTGGATCCCAGTAAATATTTGTGCCGTCTCTGGATCCCCTGCAAATATTAGTACCGACTCTGGATCCTGTGTAAATATTAATACCATCTCTGGATCCCTGTAAATATTAGTACAGTCTCTGGATTCGCAGTAAATATGAGTTATGTCTCTGGATCCCTGTAAATATTAGAATCAACTCTGGATCCCTATAAATATTTGTGCCGTCTCTTGATCCCCTGTAAATATTAGCAACGTGTCTGGATACCGTGTAAATATTAATACTGTCTCTGGATCCCTGTAAATATGAGTACCGTCTCTGGATCCCCTGTGAATATTTGTACCGTCTCTGGATCCCCTGTAAATATTTGTACCGTCTCAGTATCCCTGTAAATATTTGTGCCGTCTCTGGATTCCCTGTAAATATTAGTACCGACTCTGGATCCTGTTTAAATATTAGTGCCGTCTCTGGATGCCCTGTAAATATTAGTACTGTCCCTGGGTCCCTGTAAATAGTTGTACTCTTTCTGGATCCCTGCAAATATTCGTAACGTCACTGCATCCCCGGTAAATATTAATACCATCTCTGGATCCCTGTAAATATCAGTACCATCTCTGAATACCCTGTAAATATTAGTACTGTCTCTGGGTTCCCTGTAAATACTAGTACTGTCTCTGTATCCCTGTAAATATTAGTACTGTCTCTGGATCCCTGTAAATATTAGTGCCGACACTTGATCCTGTGTAAATATATGTTCCGTCTGTAGATCCACTGTAAATATTAGTACCGTCGATGGGTCCCTGTAAATATTTGTGCGCTTTCTGGATCCCCTGTAAATATTAGTACCGTCACTGGATCCCCTGTAAATATTAATGCCATCTCTGGATCCCTGTAAATATTAGTACCATCTCTGGATCCCTGCAATTATTAGTACAGTATCTTGATCCCCTGTAAATATTAGTAGTCTCTGGATTCGCTGTAAATATTAGTACTGTCTCTGGATCCCCTCTAAATATTAGTACCATCTCTGGATCGCTTCTAAATCTTTTTTTGTCGTCTTTGGATCCCCTGTAAACAATAGTACAGTCTCTGGATCCACTGTAAATATTACTACTGTCTCTGGATCCCCTGTAAATAACACTACTGTCTCTGGATTCCCTGTAAATATCAGTACCATCTCTGGCTCCCTTCTAAATCTTTGTGTCGTCTTTGGATTCCCTGTAAACATTAGTACAGTCTCTGGATCCCCTGTAATTATTGCAGTGTCTCTGGGTCCCTTGTAAATATTTGTACAGTCTCTGGATCCCTGTAAATATTAGCACTGCCTCTGGATCCCTGCAAATATTTGTACCATCACTGGATCCCCTGCAATATTGGTACTGCCTCTGGATCCCTGTAAATGTTTGTGATGTTTCTGGATCCCTGTAAATATTAGTACTGTCTCTGGATACTCTGTAAATATTATTACCGTCTCTGGATCCCTGTAAGTATTTGTGCCGTCTGTGGAACCCCGGTAAATATTTATACCATCTCTGGATCCCCTGTAAATATTAGTACCGTCTCTGTATCCCCTGTAAATATTAGTACCGTCCATGGATCGCCTCTAAATATTAATACCTTCTCTGGATCCATGTAAATATTAGTACCATCTCTGCATCCCCTGTAAATATTAGTACCGACTCTGGATCCTGTGTAAATATTAATACCATCTCTGGATCCCTGTAAATATTAGTACAGTCTCTGGATTCGCAATAAATATCAGTTATGTCTCTGGATCCCTGTAAATATTAGTACTGTCTCTGGATCCCCTCTAAATATTAGAATCAACTCTGGATCCCTGTAAATATTTGTGCCATCTCTTGATCCCCTGTAAATATAGCAACGTCTCTCGATACCCTGTAAATATTAGTACTGTCTCGGGATCCCTGTAAATATGAGTACCGTCTCTGGATCCCCTGTAAATATTTGTACCGTCTCTGGATCCCCTGTAAATATTTGTACCGTCTCAGTATCCCTGTAAAAATCTGTGCCGTCTCTGGATCCCCTGTAAATATTAGTACCGACTCTGGATCCTGTTTAAATATTAGTGCCGTCTCTGGATCCCCTGTAAATATTAGTGCTGTCTCTGGGTCCCTGTAAATATTTGTGCTCTTTCTGGATCCCTGGAAATATTAGTACCGTCACTGCATCCCCGGTAAATATTAATACCTTCTCTGGATCCCTGTAAATATTTGTAACGTCTCTGGATCCCCTGTAAATATTACTACTGTCTATGGATCCCCTGTAAATATTAATACCATCTCTGGATCCCTGTAAATATTACTACCATCTCTGGATCCCTGTAATTATTAGTACAGTCTCTTGATCCCCTGTAAATATTAGTAGAGTCTCTGGATTCGCTGTAAATATTAGTACTGTCTCTGGATCCCCTGTAAATATTAGTACCATCTCTGGATCGCTTCTAAATCTTTTTTGTCGTCTTTGGATCCCCTGTAAACATTAGTACAGTCTCTGGATCCACTGTAAATATTAGTACTGTCTCTGGATCCCCTGTAAATAAGACTACTGTCTCTGGATTCCCTGTAAATATTAGTACCATCTCTGGATCCTTTGTA
Source organism: Heptranchias perlo (assembly GCF_035084215.1). NCBI lineage: Eukaryota > Metazoa > Chordata > Chondrichthyes > Hexanchiformes > Hexanchidae > Heptranchias > Heptranchias perlo. The sequence goes on along the minus strand of NW_027139918.1, from coordinate 916,539 downwards.
AATCTTTGTGTCGTCTTTGGATTCCCTGTAAACATTAGTACAGTCTCTGGATCCCCTGTAATTATTGCAGTGTCTCTGGGTCCCTTGTAAATATTAGTACAGTCTCTGGATCCCTGTAAATATGAGCACTGTCTCTGGATTCCTGCAAATATTTGGACCATCTCTGGATCCCCTGCAAATATTGGTACTTCCTCTGGATCCCTCTAAATATTAGTACTGTCTCTGGATACCCTGTAAATATTATTACCGTCTCTGGATCCCTGTAAGTATTTGTGCCGTCTCTGGAAACCCGGTAAATATTTATACCATCTCTGTATCCCCTGTAAATATTAGTACCGTCCATGGATCCCCGGTAAATATTCGTACCGTCTCTGGATCCCAGTAAATATTTGTGCCGTCTCTGGATCCCCTGCAAATATTAGTACCGACTCTGGATCCTGTGTAAATATTAATACCATCTCTGGATCCCTGTAAATATTAGTACAGTCTCTGGATTCGCAGTAAATATTAGTTATGTCTCTGGATCCCTGTAAATATTAGTACTGTCTCCGGATCCCCTGTAAATATTAGAATCAACTCTGGATCCCTGTAAATATTTGTGCGGTCTCTTGATCCCCTGTCAATATTAGCATCGTCTCTGGATACCCTGTAAATATTGGTACTGTCTCTGGATCCCTGTAAATATAAGTACCGTCTCTGGATCCCCTGTAAATATTTGTACCGTCTCTGGATCCCCTGTAAATATTTGTACCGTCTCAGTATCCCTGTAAATATTTGTGCCGTCTCTGGATCCCCTGTAAATATCTGTACCGACTCTGGATCTTGTAAAATATTAGTGCCGTCTCTGGATCCCCTGTAAATATTAGTACTGTCTCTGGGTCCCTGTAAATATTTGTGCTCTTTCTGGATCCCTGTAAATATTAGTACCGTCACTGCATCCCCGGTAAATATTAATACCTTCTCTGGATCCCTGTAAATATTAGTACAGTCTCTGGATCCCCTGTAAATATTAGTAGAGTCTCTGGATTCGCTGTAAATATTCGTTCTGTCTCTGGATCCCCTGTAAATATTAGTTCCATCTCTGGACCCCTGTAAATATTACTGCTGTCTATGGATCCCCTGTAAATATTAATACCATCTCTGGATCCCTGTAAATATTGGTACCATCTCTGGATCCCCTGTAAATATTAGTACCATCTCTGGATCCCTGTAAATATTTGTGCCGTCTCTGGATCCCCAGTAAATATTAGTACTGTCTCTGGATCCCTGAAAATATTCATTGCGTCTCTGTAATCTTAATACCGTCTCAGGACCCCCTGTAATATTAGTTGCGTCTCTGTAACCCATGTAAATATTAGTACTGTCTATGGATCCCCTGTAAATATTAATACCATCTCTGGATCACCTGTTAATATTCGTACCGTCTATGGATCCCCTGTAAATATTAATACCTTCTCTGGATCCCTGAAAATATTAGTACGCTCTCCGGATCCGGTCTTAATATTAGTACTGTCTCTGTTTCCCTGCAAATATTAGTCCCGTCTCTGTATCCCCTGTAAATATTTGTGCCGTCTCTGGACCCACTGTAAATATTGTGCCGTCTCTGGGTCCCCTGTAAATATTAGTACCGTCTCTGGATCCCTGTAAATATTTGTGCCGTCTCTGGATCAAATGTAAATATTAGTACCGACTCTGGATCCTGTGTAAATATTGGTACCATCTCTGGATCCCCTCTAAATATTAGTACAGTCTCTGGATCCCCTGTAATTATTAGTGGAGTCTCTGGATTCGCTGTAAATATCAATTATGTCTCTGGATCCCTGCAAATATTAGTACTGTCTCTGGATCCCAGTAAATATTAGAACAGACTCTGGATCCCCTGTAATTATTAGTACAGTCTCTGGATCCCGTGTAATTATTAGTACAGTCTCTGGATTCCCTGTCAATATTGGTACTGTCTCTGGATTCCCAGTAAATACTAGTACTGTCTCTGGATCCCTGTAAATATCAGTCCTGTCTCTGGATTCCTGTAAATATTAGTACTGTCTCTGGATCTCTGTAAATATTAGTACCGAATCTGGATGCTGTGTAAATCTTTATGCCGTCTCTAGATCCACTGCAAATATTAGTAACGTCTCTGGATCCCCTGTAAATATTAGTACCGTCTCTGGACCCCTGAAATATTACTACTGTCTATGGATCCCCTGTAATTATTAATACCATCTCTGGATCCTTGCATTTATTAATACCATCTCTGGATCACATCTAAATATTAGTACCATCTCTGGATGCTTGTAAATATTTGTGCCGTCTCTGGATCCCCTGTAAATATTGGTAACGTCTCTGGATACCCTCTAAATATGAGTACCATCTCTGGATCCCTGTAAATATTTGTGCCGTCTCTGGATCCCCTGTAAATATTAGTACTGTGTCTGGATCCCCTGTAAATATTAGTACCATATCTGGATGCCCTGTAAATATTTGTGCCGTCTCTGGATCCCTGTAAATATTAGTACAGTCTCTGGATTCGCAGTAAATATTAGTTATGTCTCTGGATCCCTGTAAATATTAGTACTGTCTCTTGATCCCCTGTAAATATTTGTAGCGTCTCAGTATCCCTGTAAATATTTGTGCCGTCTCTGGATCCCCTGTAAATATTAGTACCGACTCTGGATCCTGTTTAAATACTAGTACCGTCTCTGGATCCCCTGTAAATATTAGTACTGTCTCTTGGTCCCTCTAAATATTTGTGCTCTTTCTGGATCCCTGTAAATATTAGTACTGTCACTGCATCCCCGGTAAATATTAATACCTTCTCTGGATCCCTGTAAATATTAGTACCATTTCTGGATACCTGTAAATATTAGTACAGTCTCTGGATCCCCTGTAAATATGAGTAGAGTCTCTGGATTCGCTGTAAATATTCGTTCTGTCTCTGGATCCCCTGTAAATATTAGTAATGTCTCTGGATCCCTGTAAATGTTAGTACAGTCTCTGAATCCCCTGTAATTATTAGTACAGTCTCTGGATACCCTGTAAATATGAGTACTGTCTCTGGGTTCCCTGTAAATACTAGTACTGTCTCTGTATCCCTGTAAATATTAGTACTGTCTCTGGATCCCTGAAAATATTCGTACTGTCTCTGGATCCCTGTAAATATTACGACTGTCTCTGGATCCCTGTAAATATTAGTGCCGACACTTGATCCTGTGTAAATATTTGTGCCGTCTCTGGATCCACTGTAAATATTTGTAACGTCTCTGGATCCCCTGTAAATATTAGTACCGTCTCTGGACCCCTGTAAATATTACTATTGTCTATAGATCCCCTGTAAATATTAATACCATCTCTGGATCCCTGTAAATATTGGTACCATCTCTGGATCCCCTGTAAATATTAGTACCATCTCTGGATCCCTGTAAATATTTGTGCCGTCTCTGGATCCCCTGTAAATATTAGTTACGTCTCTGGACACCCTGTAATTATTAGTTATGTCTCTGGATCCCTGTAAATATTAGTACTGTCTCTGGATTCCCTGAAAATATGAGTACCATCTCTGGATCCCTGTAAATATTTGTGCCATCTCTGGATCCCCTGTAATTATTAGTAACGTCTCTGGATACCCTGTAAATATGAGTACGCTATCCGGGTCCCCTGTAAATATTAGTACTGTATCTGGATCCCTGTAAATATTAGTACCGTCTCTGGATCCCCTGTAAATATTAGTACCGTCTCTGGATCCCCTCTGAATATTAGTACTGTCGATGGATCCCTGTAAATATTTGTGCCGTCTCTGGATCCTGTGTAAATATTAGTACTGCCTCTGGATCCCCTGTAAGTATTCGTACTGTCTCTGGGTCCCTGTAAATATTTGTGCGCTTTCTGGATCCCCTGTAAATATTAGTACCGTCACTGGATCCCCTGTAAATATTAATACCATCTCTGGATACCTGTAAATATTTGTACCATCTCTGGATCCCTGTAATTATCTGTACAGTCTCTTGATCCCCTGTAAATATTAATAGAGTTTCTGGATTCGCTGTAAATATTAGTACTGTCTCTGGATCCCCTGTAAATATTAGTACCATCTCTGGATCGCTTGTAAATCTATTTTTGTCGTCTTTGGATCTCCTGTAAACAATAGTACAGTCTCTGGATCCACTGTAAATATTAGTACTGTCTCTGGATCCCCTGTAATTAACACTACTGTCTCTGGATTCCCTGTAAATATTGGTACCATCTCTGGATCCCTTCTAAATCTTTGTGTCGTCTTTGGATTCCCTGTAATTATTGTAGTGTCTCTGGGTCCCTTGTAATTATTTGTACAGTCTCTGGATCCCTGTAAATATCAGCACTACCTCTGGATCCCTGCAAATATTTGTACCATCTCTGGATCTCCTGCAAATATTGGTACTGCCTCTGGATCCCTGTAAATGTTTGTGCTGTTTCTGGATCCCTGTAAATATTAGTACTGTCTCTGGATACCCTGTAAATATTATTACCGTCTCTGGATCCCTGTAAGTATTTGTGCCGTCTCTGGAACCCCGGTAATATTTATACCATCTCTGGATCCCCTGTAAATATTAGTGCCGTCTCTGTATCCCCTGTAAATATTAGTACCGTCCATGGATCCCCTCTAAATATTAATACTTTCTCTGGATCCATGTAAATATTAGTACCATCTCTGCATCCCCTGTAAATATTAGTCCCGCCTCTGGATCCCCTGTAACTATTAGTACCGTCTCTGGATCCCTGTAAATATTTGTGCCGTCTCTGGATCCCCTGTAAATATCAGTACTGACTCTGGATCCTGTGTAAATATTAATACCATCTCTGGATCACTGTAAATATTAGTACAGTCTCTGGATTCGCAGTAAATATTAGTTATGTCTCTGGATGCCCTGTAAATGTTAGAATCAACTCTGGATCCCTATAAATATTTGTGCCGTCTCTTGATCCCCTGTAAATATTAGCAACGTGTCTGGATACCGTGTAAATATTAATACTGTCTCTGGATCCCTGTAAATATGAGTACCGTCTCTGGATCCCCTGTGAATATTTGTACCGTCTCTGGATCCCCTGTAAATATTTGTACCGTCTCAGTATCCCTGTAAATATTTGTGCCGTCTCTGGATTCCCTGTAAATATTAGTACCGACTCTGGATCCTGTTTAAATATTAGTGCCGTCTCTGGATGCCCTGTAAATATTAGTACTGTCCCTGGGTCCCTGTAAATAGTTGTACTCTTTCTGGATCCCTGCAAATATTCGTAACGTCACTGCATCCCCGGTAAATATTGATACCATCTCTGGATCCCTGTAAATATCAGTACCATCTCTGGATCCCTGTAATTATTAGTACTGTCTCTGGATCCCCTGTAAATAAGACGACTGTCTCTGGATTCACTGTAAATATTCGTACCACCTCTGGATCCCTTGTAAATCTTTGTGTCGTCTTTGGATCCCCTGTAATTATTGTAGTGTCTCTGGGCCCCTTGTAAATATTAGTACAGTCTCTGGATCCCTGTAAATATTAGCACTGTCTCTGGATCCCTGCAAATATTTGGACCATTTCTGGATCCCCTTCAAATATTGGTACTGCCTCTGCATCCCTGTAAATGTTTGTGCTGTTCCTGGATCCCTGTAAATATTAGTATTGTCTCTGGATACCCTGTAAATATTATTACCGTCTCTGGATCCCTGTAAGTATTTGTGCCGTCTCTGGAAACCCGGTCAATATTTATACCATCTCTGGATCCCCTGTAAATATTAGTACCGTCTCTGTATCCCCTGTAAATATTAGTATCGTCCATGGATCCCCTGTAAATATTAGTACCGTCTCTGGATCCCTGTAATTATTTGTGCCGTCTCTGGATCCCCTGTAAATATTAGTACCGACTCAGGATTCTGTGTAAATATTAATAACATCTCTGGATCCCTGTAAATATTTGTGCCATCTCTGGATCCCCTGTAAATAATAGTAACGTCTCTGGATACCCTGTAAAGATCAGTACGCTATCCGGGTCCCCTGTAAATAATAGCACTGTCTCTGGATCCCTGTAAATATTAGTACCATCTCTGGATCCCCTGTAAATATTAGTACCGTCTCTGGATCCCCTGTAAATATTAGTACCGTCGATGGATCCCTGTAAATATTTGTGCCGTCTCTGGAACCCCTGTAAATATTAGTCCCGACTCTGCATCCTGTGTAAATATTAGTACTGCCTCTGGATCCCCTGTAAATATTAGTACTGTCTCTGGGTCCCTGTAAATATGTGTGCGCTTTCTGGATCCCCTGTAAATATTAGTACCGTCACTGGATCCACTGTAAATATTAATACCATCTCTGGATCACCTGTAAATATTAGTACCATCTCTGGATCCCTGTAATTATTAGTACAGTCTCTTGATCCCCTGTAAATATTAGTAGAGTCTCTGGATTCGCGGTAAATATTAGTACAGTCTCTGGATCCACTGTAAATATTAGTACCATCTCTGGATCGCTTGTAAATCTTTTTTTGTCGTCTTTGGATCCCCTGTAAACATTAGTACAGTCTCTGGATCCACGGTAAATAGTAGTACTGTCTCTGGATCCCCTGTTAATAAGACTACTGTCTCTGGATTCCCTGTAAATATTCGTACCATCTCTGGATCCCTTGTAAATCTTTGTGTCGTCTCTGGATCCCCTGTAATTATTGTAGTGTCTCTGGGTCCCTTGTAAATATTAGCACTGTCTCTGGATCCCTGCAAATATTTGGACCATTTCTGGATCCCCTGCAAATATTGGTACTGCCTCTGGATCCCTGTAAATGTTTGTGCTGTTTCTGGATCCCTGTAAATATTAGTACTGTCTCTGGATACCCTGTAAATATTCGTACCATCTCTGGATCCCTTGTAAATCTTTGTGTCGTCTCTGGATCCCCTGTAATTATTGTAGTGTCTCTGGGTCCCTTGTAAATATTAGCACTGTCTCTGGATCCCTGCAAATATTTGGACCATTTCTGGATCCCCTGCAAATATTGGTACTGCCTCTGGATCCCTGTAAATGTTTGTGCTGTTTCTGGATCCCTGTAAGTATTTGTGCCGTCTCTGGAAACCCGGTCAATATTTATACCATCTCTGGATCCCCTGTAAATATTAGTACCGTCTCTGTATCCCCTGTAAATATTAGTACCGTCCATGGATCCCCTGTAAATATTAGTACCGTCTCTGGATCCCCTGTAAATATTTGTGCCGTCTCTGGATCCCCTGTAAATATTTGTACCGTCTCAGTATCCCTGTAAATATTTGTGCCGTCTCTGGATTCCCTGTAAATATTAGTACCGACTCTGGATCCTGTTTAAATATTAGTGCCGTCTCTGGATGCCCTGTAAATATTAGTACTGTCCCTGGGTCCCTGTAAATAGTTGTACTCTTTCTGGATCCCTGCAAATATTCGTAACGTCACTGCATCCCCGGTAAATATTAATACCATCTCTGGATCCCTGTAAATATCAGTACCATCTCTGGATCCCTGTAATTATTAGTACTGTCTCTGGATCCCCTGTAAATAAGACGACTGTCTCTGGATTCACTGTAAATATTCGTACCACCTCTGGATCCCTTGTAAATCTTTGTGTCGTCTTTGGATCCCCTGTAATTATTGTAGTGTCTCTGGGCCCCTTGTAAATATTAGTACAGTCTCTGGATCCCTGTAAATATTAGCACTGTCTCTGGATTCCTGCAAATATTTGGACCATTTCTGGATCCCCTTCAAATATTGGTACTGCCTCTGCATCCCTGTAAATGTTTGTGCTGTTCCTGGATCCCTGTAAATATTAGTATTGTCTCTGGATACCCTGTAAATATTATTACCGTCTCTGGATCCCTGTAAGTATTTGTGCCGTCTCTGGAAACCCGGTCAATATTTATACCATCTCTGGATCCCCTGTAAATATTAGTACCGTCTCTGTATCCCCTGTAAATATTAGTACCGTCCATGGATCCCCTGTAAATATTAGTACCGTCTCTGGATCCCTGTAATTATTTGTGCCGTCTCTGGATCCCCTGTAAATATTAGTACCGACTCAGGATTCTGTGTAAATATTAATAACATCTCTGGATCCCTGTAAATATTTGTGCCATCTCTGGATCCCCTGTAAATAATAGTAACGTCTCTGGATACCCTGTAAAGATCAGTACGCTATCCGGGTCCCCTGTAAATAATAGCACTGTCTCTGGATCCCTGTAAATATTAGTACCATCTCTGGATCCCCTGTAAATATTAGTACCGTCTCTGGATCCCCTGTAAATATTAGTACCGTCGATGGATCCCTGTAAATATTTGTGCCGTCTCTGGAACCCCTGTAAATATTAGTCCCGACTCTGCATCCTGTGTAAATATTAGTACTGCCTCTGGATCCCCTGTAAATATTAGTACTGTCTCTGGGTCCCTGTAAATATGTGTGCGCTTTCTGGATCCCCTGTAAATATTAGTACCGTCACTGGATCCACTGTAAATATTAATACCATCTCTGGATCACCTGTAAATATTAGTACCATCTCTGGATCCCTGTAATTATTAGTACAGTCTCTTGATCCCCTGTAAATATTAGTAGAGTCTCTGGATTCGCGGTAAATATTAGTACAGTCTCTGGATCCACTGTAAATATTAGTACCATCTCTGGATCGCTTGTAAATCTTTTTTTGTCGTCTTTGGATCCCCTGTAAACATTAGTACAGTCTCTGGATCCACGGTAAATGGTAGTACTGTCTCTGGATCCCCTGTTAATAAGACTACTGTCTCTGGATTCCCTGTAAATATTCGTACCATCTCTGGATCCCTTGTAAATCTTTGTGTCGTCTCTGGATCCCCTGTAATTATTGTAGTGTCTCTGGGTCCCTTGTAAATATTAGCACTGTCTCTGGATCCCTGCAAATATTTGGACCATTTCTGGATCCCCTGCAAATATTGGTACTGCCTCTGGATCCCTGTAAATGTTTGTGCTGTTTCTGGATCCCTGTAAATATTAGTACTGTCTCTGGATACCCTGTAAATATTATTACCGTCTCTGGATCCCTGTAAGTATTTGTGCCGTCTCTGGAAACCCGGTCAATATTTATACCATCTCTGGATCCCCTGTAAATATTAGTACCGTCTCTGTATCCCCTGTAAATATTAGTACCGTCCATGGATCCCCTGTAAATATTAGTACCGTCTCTGGATCCCCTGTAAGTATTTGTGCCGTCTCTGGATCCCCTGTAAATATTAGTAACGTCTCTGGATACCCTGTAAATATCAGTACGCTCCCCGGGTCCCCTGTAAATATTAGTACTGTCTCTGGATCCCTGTAAATATTAGTACCGTCTCTGGATCCCCTGTAAATATTAGTACCGTCTCTGGATCCCCTGTAAATATTAGTACCGTCGATGGATCCCTGTAAATATTTGTGCCGTCTCTGGAACCCCTGTAAATATTAGTCCCGACTCTGAATCCTGTGTAAATATTAGTACTGCCTCTGGATCCCCTGTAAATATTAGTACTGTCTCTGGGTCCCTATAAATATTTGTGCGCTTTCTGGATCCCCTGTAAATATTAGTACCGTCACTGGATCCCCTGTAAATATTAGTACCGTCTCTGTATCCCTTGTAAATATTAGTACCGTCCATGGATCCCCTGTAAATATTAGTACCGTCTCTGGATCCCTGTAAATATTTGTGCCGTCTCTGGATCCCCTGTAAATATTAGTACCGACTCTGGATCCTGTGTAAATATTAATACCATCTCTGGATCCCTGTAAATATTTGTGCCATCTCTGGATCCCCTGTAAATATTAGTAACGTCTCTGGATACCCTGTAAATATTAGTACTGTCTCTGGATCCCCTGTAAATATTAGAATCAACTCTGGATCCCTGTAAATAGTTGTGCCATCTCTTGATCCACTATAAATATTAGCATCGAATCTGGATCCCCTGTAAATTTTTGTACCGTCTCTGCATCCCCTGTAAATATTTGTACCGTCTCTGGATCCCCTGTAAATATTTGTACCGTCTCAGTATCCCTGTAAATATTTGTGCCGTCTCTGGATCCCCTGTAAATATTAGTACCGACTCTGGATCCTGTTTAAATATTAGTGCCGTCTCTGGATCCCCTGTAAATATTAGTACTGTCTCTGGTTCCTGTAAATATTTGTGCTCTTTCTGGATCCCAGTAAATATTAGTACCGTCACTGCATCCCCGGTAAATATTAATATCTTCTCTGGATCCCTGTAAATATTAGTACCATTTCTGGATCCCTGTAAATATTAGTACAGTCTCTGGATCCCCTGTAAATATTAGTAGAGTCTCTGGATTCGCTGTAAATATTCGTTCTGTCTCTGGATCCCCTGTAAATATTAGTACTCTCTCTGGATCCCTGTAAATGTTCGTACAGTCTCTGGATCCACTGTAAATATTAGTACCATCTCTGGATCGCTTGTAAATCTTTTTTTGTCGTCTTTGGATCCCCTGTAAACATTAGTACAGTCTCTGGATCCACGGTAAATAGTAGTACTGTCTCTGGATCCCCTGTTAATAAGACTACTGTCTCTGGATTCCCTGTAAATATTCGTACCATCTCTGGATCCCTTGTAAATCTTTGTGTCGTCTCTGGATCCCCTGTAATTATTGTAGTGTCTCTGGGTCCCTTGTAAATATTAGCACTGTCTCTGGATCCCTGCAAATATTTGGACCATTTCTGGATCCCCTGCAAATATTGGTACTGCCTCTGGATCCCTGTAAATGTTTGTGCTGTTTCTGGATCCCTGTAAATATTAGTACTGTCTCTGGATACCCTGTAAATATTATTACCGTCTCTGGATCCCTGTAAGTATTTGTGCCGTCTCTGGAAACCCGGTCAATATTTATACCATCTCTGGATCCCCTGTAAATATTAGTACCGTCTCTGTATCCCCTGTCAATATTAGTACCGTCCATGGATCCCCTGTAAATATTAGTACCGTCTCTGGATCCCCTGTAAATATTTGTGCCGTCTCTGGATCCCCTGTAAATATTAGTAACGTCTCTGGATACCCTGTAAATATCAGTACGCTCCCCGGGTCCCCTGTAAATATTAGTACTGTCTCTGGATCCCTGTAAATATTAGTACCGTCTCTGGATCCCCTGTAAATATTAGTACCGTCTCTGGATCCCCTGTAAATATTAGTACCGTCGATGGATCCCTGTAAATATTTGTGCCGTCTCTGGAACCCCTGTAAATATTAGTCCCGACTCTGAATCCTGTGTAAATATTAGTACTGCCTCTGGATCCCCTGTAAATATTAGTACTGTCTCTGGGTCCCTATAAATATTTGTGCGCTTTCTGGATCCCCTGTAAATATAGTACCGTCGATGGATCCCTGTAAATATTTGTGCCGTCTCTGGAACCCCTGTAAATATTAGTCCCGACTCTGAATCCTGTGTAAATATTAGTACTGCCTCTGGATCCCCTGTAAATATTAGTACTGTCTCTGGGTCCCTATAAATATTTGTGCGCTTTCTGGATCCCCTGTAAATATTAGTACCGTCACTGGATCCCCTGTAAATATTAGTACCGTCTCTGTATCCCCTGTAAATATTAGTACCGTCCATGGATCCCCTGTAAATATTAGTACCGTCTCTGGATCCCTGTAAATATTTGTGCCGTCTCTGGATCCCCTGTAAATATTAGTACCGACTCTGGATCCTGTGTAAATATTAATACCATCTCTGGATCCCTGTAAATATTTGTGCCATCTCTGGATCCCCTGTAAATATTAGTAACGTCTCTGGATATCCTGTAAATATTAGTACTGTCTCTGGATCCCCTGTAAATATTAGAATCAACTCTGGATCCCTGTAAATAGTTGTGCCATCTCTTGATCCACTATAAATATTAGCATCGAATCTGGATCCCCTGTAAATTTTTGTACCGTCTCTGCATCCCCTGTAAATATTTGTACCGTCTCTGGATCCCCTGTAAATATTTGTACCGTCTCAGTATCCCTGTAAATATTTGTGCCGTCTCTGGATCCCCTGTAAATATTAGTACCGACTCTGGATCCTGTTTAAATATTAGTGCCGTCTCTGGATCCCCTGTAAATATTAGTACTGTCTCTGGTTCCTGTAAATATATGTGCTCTTTCTGGATCCCAGTAAATATTAGTACCGTCACTGCATCCCCGGTAAATATTAATATCTTCTCTGGATCCCTGTAAATATTAGTATCATTTCTGGATCCCTGTAAATATTAGTACAGTCTCTGGATCCCCTGAAAATATTAGTAGAGTCTCTGGATTCGCTGTAAATATTCGTTCTGTCTCTGGATCCCCTGTAAATATTAGTACTCTCTCTGGATCCCTGTAAATGTTCGTACAGTCTCTGGATCCACTGTAAATATTTGTAACGTCTCTGGATCCCCTGTCAATATTAGTTCCGTCTCTGAACCCCTGTAAATATTACTGCTGTCTATGGATGCCCTGTAAATATTAATACCATCTCTGGATCCCTGTAAATATTGGTACCATCTCTGGATCCCCTGTAAATATTAGTACCATCTCTGGATCCCTGTAAATATTTGTGCCGTCTCTGGACCCCCTGTAAATATTAGTAACGTCTCTGGATACCCTGTAATTATTAGTTATGTCTCTGGATCCCTGTCAATATTAGTACTGTCTCTGGATTCCCTGAAAATATGAGTACCATCTCTGGATCCCTGTAAATATTTGTGCCATCTCTGCATCCCCTGTAAATATTAGTAACGTATCTGGATACCCTGAAAATATCAGTACGCTCTCCGGGTCCCCTGTAAATATTAGTACTGTCTCTGGATCCCTGTAAATATTAGTATCGTCTCTGGATGCCCTGTAAATATTAGTACCGTCTCTGGATCCCCTCTAAATATTAGTACCGCCGATGGATGCCTGTAAATATTTGTGCCGTCTCTGGAACCCCTGTATATATTGGTACCGAATCTGGATCCTGTGTAAATATTAGTACTGCCTCTGGATACCCTGTAAATATTAGTACTGTCTCTGGGTCCCTGTAAATATTTGTGCGCTTTCTGGATCCCCTGTAAATATTAGTACCGTCACTGGATCCCCTGTAAATATTAATACCATCTCTGGATCCCTGTAAATATTAGTACCATCTCTGGATCCCTGTAATTATTAGTACAGTCTATTGATCCCCTATAAATATTAGTAGAGTCTCTGGATTCGCTGTAAATATTAGTTATGTCTCTGGATCCCTGTAAGTATTAGTACTGTCTCTGGATCCCTGTAAATATTAGTACTGTCTCTGGATCAGCTGTAAATATTAGTTCCATCTCTGGATCGCTTGTAAATCTTTTTTTGTCGTCTTTGGATCTCCTGTAAACATTAGTACAGTCTCTGGATCCCCTGTAAATATTAGTACTGTCTCTGGATCCCCTGTAAATGAGACTACTGTCTCTGGTTCCCCTGTAAATATTAGTACCATCTCTGGATCCCTTGTAAATCTTTGTTTCGTCTTTGGATTCCTTTAAACATTAGTGCAGTCTCTGGATCCCCTGTAATTATTAGTAGTGTCTCTGGGTCCCTTGTAAATATCAGTACAGTCTATGGATCCTTGTAATTATTAGTACTGTCTCTGGATCCCCTGTAAATATTAATACCATCTCTGGATCCCTGTAAATATTTGTGCCGTCTCTGAATCCCCTGTAAATATTAGTACTGTCTCTGGATCCCTGTAAATATTAGTTGCGTCTCTGTAATATTAATACCGTCTTTGGACCCCCTGTAATATTAGTTGCGTCTCTGTAACCCATGTAAATATTAGTACTGTCTATGGATCCCCTGTAAATATTAATACCATCTCTGGATCACCTGTTAATATTCGTACCGTCTCTGGATCCCCTGTAAATATTAGTACTGTCTATGGATCCCCTGTAAATATTGATACCTTATCTAGATCCCTGTAAATATGAGTACCATCTCTGGATCCCCTATAAATATTAGTACAATCTCTGGATCCGCTGCAAATACGAGTACTTTCTGTTGACCCCCATTTAAAGATTAAAAGCATCACTGGATCGCCCTGTTAATATTAATGCAGTCTCTGGACCACCTGTAAATGGAGAGAAGTCAGGAGGGATGTTGTCGAGGAGGCGAGCAATGAGGGAGAGGAGGGGACGAGTGGCAGAGAGGAAGGGAGGGATAGGGATAGGAGGAGAGGACCAGGACAAGAAGTGAATTACAGGGGACAGGAGGTTAGGAATGGGCAGAGGAGGTGAGGAATGGAGAGAGAAGGGGAGGAATGGGCAGAGGAGGGGAGGAATGGAGAGAGGAGGGGAGGATTGGGGAGAGGAGAGGAGGAATGGGGAGAGGAGGGGAGGAATGGGGAGGGGAGAGGGGGAGACGAGGTGAGGAACGGGGACAGGAGGCCAGGAACGTGGTGAAGAGGTGAGGAATGTGGCGAGGAGGCGCGGAACAGGGAGAGGAGGGTAGGAACAGGGGGAGAGGAGTGGAGGAACGGGGGAGAGGAGTGGAAGTACAGGGGGAGAGGAGCAATGAGGGACAGGAGTAGAGGAATGAGTGAGTGCAGGGAGGAACGGGGGAGATGAAGGGTCAATGGGAAAAGTGGAGAGGAATGGGGAGAGTAGGAGAGGATCATGAGAGGAGAGGAGTAATGGGTTTAGGTGGTGACGAATGGATAGGAGGAATGGGGACAGAAGGAGAGGAATGGGGTAGAGGAGGGAATCCCCCTGTAAATAATAGTACTTTATCTAGATCCCCTGTAAATATTGGTACCGTCTCTGGATCACCTGTAAATATTTGTGCCGTCTCTGGATCCCTGTAAATATTAATACCGTCTCTGGATCCCCTGTAAATATTAATACCGTCTCTGGATCCCCTGTAAATATTAGTACCGTCTCTGGATCCCCTGTAAATATTAATACCGTCTATGGATCCCCTGTAAATATTAGTACCGTCTCTGGATCCCCTGTAAATTTTAGTAGCAACTCTGCAGTCCACCTGTCACGATTAGTAATGTCTCTGGATCACCCTCTCACTATAAGGAATTACTCTCGGTACTCTATCAATGTTAGTACCGTCTCTGGATTCCTTCTAAATATTTGTACCCTCTCTGGATCACCATGTAACTATTAGTACCATTTCTGGGCCTGCTGCAAAAATTAATACCGTCTCTCGATCCCTTTTGAATTTAAGCACTGCTTTTGTATTCTCTGCAAATATTAGTACTTTACCTGGATCCCCATGTAAATATTAGTACCATCTTTGCTTCCCCGGTAAATATTAGTAACTACTCTTGAATCCCCTGCAACTCTTAGTACCCTATCTGGATCCCCTGCAAATATTAGTACTTTAGCTGGGTCCCCATGTAAATGTTAGCACGATCTCCAGATCCCCTGCATGTA
Source organism: Heptranchias perlo (assembly GCF_035084215.1). NCBI lineage: Eukaryota > Metazoa > Chordata > Chondrichthyes > Hexanchiformes > Hexanchidae > Heptranchias > Heptranchias perlo. The sequence goes on along the minus strand of NW_027139918.1, from coordinate 901,127 downwards.
TTAATACCATCTCTGGATGCTCTGTAAATATTAGTACCATTTCTGGACCACCTGTCAATATTAGTACCATTTCAGGACCGCCTGCAAATATTAGTATCATCTCCAGATTACTTGTAATTATTAGTAACGTCTCTGGATCTCCCTGTAAATATTAGTACCATCTCTGGACCCTCGGTAAATATTAGTACTGTCGCTGCATCCCCTGTAAATATCATCAACATCTCTGGAGTCCACCTGTAACTATTAGTACTGTCTCTGGATCACCCTGATACGATTAGCAATTTCTCTGGATCTACTGTAAATATTGGTACTGTATCTAGATCCCTTGTAAATATTAGTTGCATCTCTGGATCCCCACTCTAACTATTAGTACTGACTCTGGATCTCCCTGATACTATTAGTAATTTCTCCAGGTCTCGATACATTTTAGTACCGTCTCTGGATTCACTGTGAATATTTGAACCGTCTCTGAATACTATGTGAAAATTCGTACTGTTTCTGGATCCCCTGTAAATATTAGAGTGTCTCAGGATCCCCTGTAAATATCAGACCGTCTCTCAATCCTTTGTAAATATCAGACCGTCTCTAGATACTTTGTAAATATTGGTACTGTTTCTGGAACCCCTGTTAATATTAGTGCCGTCTCTGGGTCCCCTGTTAAGATCGGTACCGTCTCTGGATCCCCTGTAAATATTAGTGCTGTCTCCAGATCCCCTGTAAATATTAGTACTGTCTCTGGATCACCTGGAAATATTAGGATTGTCTCTGGATCCCCTGTAAATATTAGTACTGTCCTTGGATCCCCTGTAAATATTAGTACTGTCTCTGGATCCCCTGTAATTATTCATACTGTCTCTGGATCCCCTGTAAACTTTACTACAGTCTCTGGATTCCCTATAAATATGAGTACTTTCTCTTGATCCCCTGTAAATATTAGTACAGTCTCTGGATCCCCTGTAATGATTAGTACTGTCTCTGGATCCCCTGTAAATATTAGTACTGTCTCTGGATCCCCTGCAAATATTAGTACCGTCGCTTGATCCCCTGTAGTGTAATCTCTGGAAACCCTGCAAATATAAATACTGTCTCTGGATACAATGTAAATATTAGTATCGTCTCTGGATCACCTGTAAATGTTTTTGCCGTCTCTGGATCCCTGTAAATATTAGTACCGTCAATGGATCCCCTGTAAATATTGGTACTATCTCTGGATCCCCTGTAAATATTAGTACCGTCTCTGGAAGCTCTGTAAATATTAGTACTGTGTCTAGATCCCCTGTAGATATTAGTAACGTCTCTGGATCCCCTGTAAATATGAGCACCGTCTCTGGATCCCCCTTTAACGATTGATATTGCCTCTGGGTCTCTTGCAAATAATAGTGTAATCTCTGGAAACCCTGCGATTATTAATACTGTCTCTGGATCCACTGTAAATATTACTACCTTCTCTGGATCCACTGTAAATATTTTTGCCATCTCTGGAACCCTGTAAATATTTGTACCCTGTCTGGATCCCCTGTAAATATTAGTACCGTCTCTGGATCCCCTGTAAATATTAGTACCGTCACTGGATCCCGTGTAAATATCAGTACTGTCTCTGGAGCCCTTAAAATATTGTTACCGTCTCTGGAAGCCCTGTAAATATTAGGACTGTCTCTGGATCCCCTATTAATATTAGTACTGTCGTTGGATCCCCTGTAAATATTAGTGCCGTCTCTGGATCCCCTCTAAATATTGGTACCGTCTCTGGATCCCCTGTAAATATTAGTGTCGCCTCTGAAACCCCTGGAAATATTGGTACCGTCTCTGGAAGCCGTGTAAATATTAGTACCGTCTCTAGATCCCCTGTAGATATAAGCACCGTCTCTGGATCACCTGTAAATATAAGCACCGTCTCTGAATCCCCCTACAACGATTGATATTGTCTCTGGGTCTCTTGCAAATAATAGTATAATCTCTGGAAACCCTGCAAATATTAATACTCTCTCTGTATCCACTGTAAATGTTAATGCCTTCTCTGGATCCCCTGTAAATATTTTTGGCGTCTCTGGATCCCTGTAAATATTATTACCGTGTCTGGATCCCCAGTAAATTTTTATTACCGTCTTTGGAAGCCCTGTAAATATTAGCACCGTCTCAGGATCCCCCTATAACGATTGATATTGCCTCTGGGTCTCTTGCAAATAATAATGGAATCTCTGGAAACCCTGCAAATATTAATACTGTCTCTGGATCCACTGTATATATTAGTACCGTCTCTGGATCCCCTGTAAATATTGGTACAGTCTATGGAAGCCCTGTAAATATTAGTACCATTTCTGGATCCCCTGTAAATATTAGTGCCGTCTCCAGATCCCCAGTAGATATTAGTACCGTCTCTGGATCCCCTGTAATTATTAGCACCATCTCTGGATCCCCCTATAACGATTGATATTGCATCTGGGTCCCTTGCAAATAACAGTGGAATCTCTGGAAATCCTGCAAATATTAATACTGTCTCTGGATCCCCTGTAAACATTAGGACCGTCTCTGGATCCCCTGTAAATATTAGTACTGTCTCTGGATCACCTGTAAATATTAGGACTGTCTCTGGATCCCCTGTGAATAATAGTACTGTCCTTGGATCCCCTGTAAATATTAGTAATGTCTCTGGATCCCTTGTAAATATTAGTACAGTCTCTGGATCCCCTGTAATTATTCGTAGTGTCTCTGGATCCCCTGTAAACTTTACTACAGTCTCTGGATTCCCTATAAATATTCGTACTTTATCTGGATCCCCTGTAATTATTAGTACTGTCTCTGGATCCCCTGTAAATATTAGTACTGTCTCTGGATTCCCTGTAATTATTAGTACTGTCTCTGGATCCCCTGTAATTATTAGTACAGTCTATGGATTCCCTGTAAATATTACTACTGTCCCGAGATCCCCTGTAAATATTCGTGCCGTCTCTGGAACCCCTGGAAATATTGTTACCGTCTCTGGAAGCCCTGTAAATATTAGTACCGTCTCTATATCCCCTCTAAATATTAGTACCGTCGTTTGATCCCCTGTGGATATTAGTATCGTCTCTGGATCCACTGTAATTATGAACACCGTCTCTCTATCCCCCTATAACGATTGATATTGTCTCTGGGTCTCTTGCAAATAATAGTGTAATCTCTGGAAACCCTGCAAATATAAATACCGTCTCTGGATCCCTGTAAATATTTGTACCGTGTTTTGATCCCCTGTAAATATTTGTACCGTCTCTGGATCCCCTGTAAATATTTGTTCCGTCACTGGATCCCGTGTAAATATTGGTACTATCTCTGGATCCCCTGTAAATATTAGTACCGTCTATGGAAGCTCTGTAAATATTAGTACTGTGTCTAGATCCCCTGTAGATATTAGTAACGTCTCTGGATCCCCTGTAAATATGAGCACCGTCTCTGGATCCCCCTATAACGATTGATATTGCCTCTGGGTCTCTTGCAAATAATAGTGTAATCTCTGGAAACCCTGCGATTATTAATACTGTCTCTGGATCCACTGTAAATATTACTACCTTCTCTGGATCCACTGTAAATATTTTTGCCGTCTCTGGAACCCTGTAAATATTTGTACCCTGTCTGGATCCCCTGTAAATATTAGTACCGTCTCTGGATCCCCTGTAAATATTAGTAACGTCACTGGATCCCGTGTAAATGTCAGTACTGTCTCTGGAGCCCTTAAAATATTGTTACCGTCTCTGGAAGCCCTGTAAATATTAGGACTGTCTCTGGATCCCCTATTAATATTAGTACTGTCGTTGGATCCCCTGTAAATATTAGTGCCGTCTCTGGATCCCCTCTAAATATTGGTACCGTCTCTGGATCCCCTGTAAATATTAGTGTCGCCTCTGAAACCCCTGGAAATATTGGTACCGTCTCTGGAAGCCGTGTAAATATTAGTACCGTCTCTAGATCCCCTGTAGATATAAGCACCGTCTCTGGATCACCTGTAAATATAAGCACCGTCTCTGAATCCCCCTACAACGATTGATATTGTCTCTGGGTCTCTTGCAAATAATAGTATAATCTCTGGAAACCCTGCAAATATTAATACTCTCTCTGTATCCACTGTAAATGTTAATGCCTTCTCTGGATCCCCTGTAAATATTTTTGGCGTCTCTGGATCCCTGTAAATATTATTACCGTGTCTGGATCCCCAGTAAATTTTTATTACCGTCTTTGGAAGCCCTGTAAATATTAGCACCGTCTCAGGATCCCCCTATAACGATTGATATTGCCTCTGGGTCTCTTGCAAATAATAATGGAATCTCTGGAAACCCTGCAAATATTAATACTGTCTCTGGATCCACTGTAAATATTAGTACCGTCTCTGGATCCCCTGTAAATATTGGTACCGTCTATGGAAGCCCTGTAAATATTAGTACCTTTTCTGGATCCCCTGTAAATATTAGTGCCGTCTCCAGATCCCCAGTAGATATTAGTACCGTCTCTGGATCCCCTGTAAATATTAGCACCATCTCTGGATCCCCCTATAACGATTGATATTGCCTCTGGGTCCCTTGCAAATAACAGTGGAATCTCTGGAAATCCTGCAAATATTAATACTGTCTCTGGATCCCCTGTAAACATTAGTACCGTCTCTGGATCCCCTGTAAATATTAGTACTGTCTCTGGATCACCTGTAAATATTAGGACTGTCTCTGGATCCCCTGTGAATATTAGTACTGTCCTTGGATCCCCTGTAAATATTAGTACTGCCTCTGGATCCCTTGTAAATATTAGTACAGTCTCTGGATCCCCTGTAATTATTCGTAGTGTCTCTGGATCCCCTGTAAACTTTACTACAGTCTCTGGATTCCCTATAAATATTCGTACTTTATCTGGATCCCCTGTAATTATTAGTACTGTCTCTGGATCCCCTGTAAAAATTAGTACTGTCTCTGGATTCCCTGTAATTATTAGTACTGTCTCTGGATCCCCTGTAATTATTAGTACAGTCTATGGATTCCCTGTAAATATTAGTACTGTCCCGAGATCCCCTGTAAATATTCGTGCCGTCTCTGGAACCCCTGGAAATATTGTTACCGTCTCTGGAAGCCCTGTAAATATTAGTACCGTCTCTATATCCCCTCTAAATATTAGTACCGTCGCTTGATCCCCTGTGGATATTAGTATCGTCTCTGGATCCACTGTAATTATGAACACCGTCTCTCTATCCCCCTATAACGATTGATATTGTCTCTGGGTCTCTTGCAAATAATAGTGTAATCTCTGGAAACCCTGCAAATATAAATACCGTCTCTGGATCCCTGTAAATATTTGTACCGTGTCTGGATCCCCTGTAAATATTTGTACCGTCTCTGGATCCCCTGTAAATATTTGTTCCGTCACTGGATCCCGTGTAAATATTGGTACTATCTCTGGATCCCCTGTAAATATTAGTACCGTCTCTGGAAGCTCTGTAAATATTAGTACTGTGTCTAGATCCCCTGTAGATATTAGTAACGTCTCTGGATCCCCTGTAAATATGAGCACCGTCTCTGGATCCCCCTATAACGATTGATATTGCCTCTGGGTCTCTTGCAAATAATAGTGTAATCTCTGGAAACCCTGCGATTATTAATACTGTCTCTGGATCCACTGTAAATATTACTACCTTCTCTGGATCCACTGTAAATATTTTTGCCGTCTCTGGAACCCTGTAAATATTTGTACCCTGTCTGGATCCCCTGTAAATATTAGTACCGTCTCTGGATCCCCTGTAAATATTAGTACCGTCACTGGATCCCGTGTAAATATCAGTACTGTCTCTGGAGCCCTTAAAATATTGTTACCGTCTCTGGAAGCCCTGTAAATATTAGGACTGTCTCTGGATCCCCTATTAATATTAGTACTGTCGTTGGATCCCCTTTAAATATTAGTGCCGTCTCTGGATCCCCTCTAAATATTGGTACCGTCTCTGGATCCCCTGTAAATATTAGTGTCGCCTCTGAAACCCCTGGAAATATTGGTACCGTCTCTGGAAGCCGTGTAAATATTAGTACCGTCTCTAGATCCCCTGTAGATATAAGCACCGTCTCTGGATCACCTGTAAATATAAGCACCGTCTCTGAATCCCCCTACAACGATTGATATTGTCTCTGGGTCTCTTGCAAATAATAGTATAATCTCTGGAAACCCTGCAAATATTAATACTCTCTCTGTATCCACTGTAAATGTTAATGCCTTCTCTGGATCCCCTGTAAATATTTTTGGCGTCTCTGGATCCCTGTAAATATTATTACCGTGTCTGGATCCCCAGTAAATTTTTATTACCGTCTTTGGAAGCCCTGTAAATATTAGCACCGTCTCAGGATCCCCCTATAACGATTGATATTGCCTCTGGGTCTCTTGCAAATAATAATGGAATCTCTGGAAACCCTGAAAATATTAATACTGTCTCTGGATCCACTGTATATATTAGTACCGTCTCTGGATCCCCTGTAAATATTGGTACCGTCTATGGAAGCCCTGTAAATATTAGTACCGTTTCTGGATCCCCTGTAAATATTAGTGCCGTCTCCAGATCCCCTGTCGATATTAGTACCGTCTCTGGATCCCCTGTAAGTATTAGCACCATCTCTGGATCCCCCTATAACGATTGATATTGCCTCTGGGTCCCTTGCAAATAACAGTGGAATCTCTGGAAATCCTGCAAATATTAATACTGTCTCTGGATCCCCTGTAAATATTAGTACCGTCTCTGGATCCCCTGTAAATATTAGTACTGTCTCTGGATCACCTGTAAATATTAGGACTGTCTCTGGATCCCCTGTGAATATTAGTACTGTCCTTGGATCCCCTGTAAATATTAGTACTGTCTCTGGAGCCCTTAAAATATTGTTACCGTCTCTGGAAGCCCTGTAAATATTAGGACTGTCTCTGGATCCCCTATTAATATTAGTACTGTCGTTGGATCCCCTGTAAATATTAGTGCCGTCTCTGGATCCCCTCTAAATATTGGTACCGTCTCTGGATCCCCTGTAAATATTAGTGTCGCCTCTGAAACCCCTGGAAATATTGGTACCGTCTCTGGAAGCCGTGTAAATATTAGTACCGTCTCTAGATCCCCTGTAGATATAAGCACCGTCTCTGGATCACCTGTAAATATAAGCACCGTCTCTGAATCCCCCTACAACGATTGATATTGTCTCTGGGTCTCTTGCAAATAATAGTATAATCTCTGGAAACCCTGCAAATATTAATACTCTCTCTGTATCCACTGTAAATGTTAATGCCTTCTCTGGATCCCCTGTAAATATTTTTGGCGTCTCTGGATCCCTGTAAATATTATTACCGTGTCTGGATCCCCAGTAAATTTTTATTACCGTCTTTGGAAGCCCTGTAAATATTAGCACCGTCTCAGGATCCCCCTATAACGATTGATATTGCCTCTGGGTCTCTTGCAAATAATAATGGAATCTCTGGAAACCCTGCAAATATTAATACTGTCTCTGGATCCACTGTATATATTAGTACCGTCTCTGGATCCCCTGTAAATATTGGTACCGTCTATGGAAGCCCTGTAAATATTAGTACCGTTTCTGGATCCCCTGTAAATATTAGTGCCGTCTCCAGATCCCCAGTAGATATTAGTACCGTCTCTGGATCCCCTGTAAGTATTAGCACCATCTCTGGATCCCCCTATAACGATTGATATTGCCTCTGGGTCCCTTGCAAATAACAGTGGAATCTCTGAAAATCCTGCAAATATTAATACTGTCTCTGGATCCCCTGTAAATATTAGTACCGTCTCTGGATCCCCTGTAAATATTAGTACTGTCTCTGGATCACCTGTAAATATTAGGACTGTCTCTGGATCCCCTGTGAATATTAGTACTGTCCTTGGATCCCCTGTAAATATTAGTACTGTCTCTGGATCCCTTGTAAATATTAGTACAGTCTCTGGATCCCCTGTAATTATTCCTACTGTCTCTGGATCCCCTGTAAACTTTACTACAGTCTCTGGATTCCCTATAAATATTCGTACTTTATCTGGATCCCCTGTAATTATTAGTACTGTCTCTGGATCCCCTGTAAATATTAGTACTGTCTCTGGATTCCCTGTAATTATTAGTACTGTCTCTGGATCCCCTGTAATTATTAGTACAGTCTATGGATTCCCTGTAAATATTGTACTGTCCCGAGATCCCCTGTAAATATTCGTGCCGTCTCTGGAACCCCTGGAAATATTGTTACCGTCTCTGGAAGCCCTGTAAATATTAGTACCGTCTCTATATCCCCTCTAAATATTAGTACCGTCGCTTGATCCCCTGTGGATATTAGTATCGTCTCTGGATCCACTGTAATTATGAACACCGTCTCTCTATCACCCTATAACGATTGATATTGTCTCTGGGTCTCTTGCAAATAATAGTGTAATCTCTGGAAACCCTGCAAATATAAATACCGTCTCTGGATCCCTGTAAATATTTGTACCGTGTCTGGATCCCCTGTAAACATTAGTACCGTCTCTGGATCCCCTGTAAATATTAGTACTGTCTCTGGATCACCTGTAAATATTAGGACTGTCTCTGGATCCCCTGTGAATATTAGTACTGTCCTTGGATCCCCTGTAAATATTAGTACTGCCTCTGGATCCCTTGTAAATATTAGTACAGTCTCTGGATCCCCTGTAATTATTCGTAGTGTCTCTGGATCCCCTGTAAACTTTACTACAGTCTCTGGATTCCCTATAAATATTCGTACTTTATCTGGATCCCCTGTAATTATTAGTACTGTCTCTGGATCCCCTGTAAAAATTAGTACTGTCTCTGGATTCCCTGTAATTATTAGTACTGTCTCTGGATCCCCTGTAATTATTAGTACAGTCTATGGATTCCCTGTAAATATTAGTACTGTCCCGAGATCCCCTGTAAATATTCGTGCCGTCTCTGGAACCCCTGGAAATATTGTTACCGTCTCTGGAAGCCCTGTAAATATTAGTACCGTCTCTATATCCCCTCTAAATATTAGTACCGTCGCTTGATCCCCTGTGGATATTAGTATCGTCTCTGGATCCACTGTAATTATGAATACCGTCTCTCTATCCCCCTATAACGATTGATATTGTCTCTGGGTCTCTTGCAAATAATAGTGTAATCTCTGGAAACCCTGCAAATATAAATACCGTCTCTGGATCCCTGTAAATATTTGTACCGTGTCTGGATCCCCTGTAAATATTTGTACCGTCTCTGGATCCCCTGTAAATATTTGTTCCGTCACTGGATCCCGTGTAAATATTGGTACTATCTCTGGATCCCCTGTAAATATTAGTACCGTCTCTGGAAGCTCTGTAAATATTAGTACTGTGTCTAGATCCCCTGTAGATATTAGTAACGTCTCTGGATCCCCTGTAAATATGAGCACCGTCTCTGGATCCCCCTATAACGATTGATATTGCCTCTGGGTCTCTTGCAAATAATAGTGTAATCTCTGGAAACCCTGCGATTATTAATACTGTCTCTGGATCCACTGTAAATATTACTACCTTCTCTGGATCCACTGTAAATATTTTTGCCGTCTCTGGAACCCTGTAAATATTTGTACCCTGTCTGGATCCCCTGTAAATATTAGTACCGTCTCTGGATCCCCTGTAAATATTAGTACCGTCACTGGATCCCGTGTAAATATCAGTACTGTCTCTGGAGCCCTTAAAATATTGTTACCGTCTCTGGAAGCCCTGTAAATATTAGGACTGTCTCTGGATCCCCTATTAATATTAGTACTGTCGTTGGATCCCCTTTAAATATTAGTGCCGTCTCTGGATCCCCTCTAAATATTGGTACCGTCTCTGGATCCCCTGTAAATATTAGTGTCGCCTCTGAAACCCCTGGAAATATTGGTACCGTCTCTGGAAGCCGTGTAAATATTAGTACCGTCTCTAGATCCCCTGTAGATATAAGCACCGTCTCTGGATCACCTGTAAATATAAGCACCGTCTCTGAATCCCCCTACAACGATTGATATTGTCTCTGGGTCTCTTGCAAATAATAGTATAATCTCTGGAAACCCTGCAAATATTAATACTCTCTCTGTATCCACTGTAAATGTTAATGCCTTCTCTGGATCCCCTGTAAATATTTTTGGCGTCTCTGGATCCCTGTAAATATTATTACCGTGTCTGGATCCCCAGTAAATTTTTATTACCGTCTTTGGAAGCCCTGTAAATATTAGCACCGTCTCAGGATCCCCCTATAACGATTGATATTGCCTCTGGGTCTCTTGCAAATAATAATGGAATCTCTGGAAACCCTGAAAATATTAATACTGTCTCTGGATCCACTGTATATATTAGTACCGTCTCTGGATCCCCTGTAAATATTGGTACCGTCTATGGAAGCCCTGTAAATATTAGTACCGTTTCTGGATCCCCTGTAAATATTAGTGCCGTCTCCAGATCCCCTGTCGATATTAGTACCGTCTCTGGATCCCCTGTAAGTATTAGCACCATCTCTGGATCCCCCTATAATGATTGATATTGCCTCTGGGTCCCTTGCAAATAACAGTGGAATCTCTGGAAATCCTGCAAATATTAATACTGTCTCTGGATCCCCTGTAAATATTAGTACCGTCTCTGGATCCCCTGTAAATATTAGTACTGTCTCTGGATCACCTGTAAATATTAGGACTGTCTCTGGATCCCCTGTGAATATTAGTACTGTCCTTGGATCCCCTGTAAATATTAGTACTGTCTCTGGAGCCCTTAAAATATTGTTACCGTCTCTGGAAGCCCTGTAAATATTAGGACTGTCTCTGGATCCCCTATTAATATTAGTACTGTCGTTGGATCCCCTGTAAATATTAGTGCCGTCTCTGGATCCCCTCTAAATATTGGTACCGTCTCTGGATCCCCTGTAAATATTAGTGTCGCCTCTGAAACCCCTGGAAATATTGGTACCGTCTCTGGAAGCCGTGTAAATATTAGTACCGTCTCTAGATCCCCTGTAGATATAAGCACCGTCTCTGGATCACCTGTAAATATAAGCACCGTCTCTGAATCCCCCTACAACGATTGATATTGTCTCTGGGTCTCTTGCAAATAATAGTATAATCTCTGGAAACCCTGCAAATATTAATACTCTCTCTGTATCCACTGTAAATGTTAATGCCTTCTCTGGATCCCCTGTAAATATTTTTGGCGTCTCTGGATCCCTGTAAATATTATTACCGTGTCTGGATCCCCAGTAAATTTTTATTACCGTCTTTGGAAGCCCTGTAAATATTAGCACCGTCTCAGGATCCCCCTATAACGATTGATATTGCCTCTGGGTCTCTTGCAAATAATAATGGAATCTCTGGAAACCCTGCAAATATTAATACTGTCTCTGGATCCACTGTATATATTAGTACCGTCTCTGGATCCCCTGTAAATATTGGTACCGTCTATGGAAGCCCTGTAAATATTAGTACCGTTTCTGGATCCCCTGTAAATATTAGTGCCGTCTCCAGATCCCCAGTAGATATTAGTACCGTCTCTGGATCCCCTGTAAGTATTAGCACCATCTCTGGATCCCCCTATAACGATTGATATTGCCTCTGGGTCCCTTGCAAATAACAGTGGAATCTCTGAAAATCCTGCAAATATTAATACTGTCTCTGGATCCCCTGTAAATATTAGTACCGTCTCTGGATCCCCTGTAAATATTAGTACTGTCTCTGGATCACCTGTAAATATTAGGACTGTCTCTGGATCCCCTGTGAATATTAGTACTGTCCTTGGATCCCCTGTAAATATTAGTACTGTCTCTGGATCCCTTGTAAATATTAGTACAGTCTCTGGATCCCCTGTAATTATTCCTACTGTCTCTGGATCCCCTGTAAACTTTACTACAGTCTCTGGATTCCCTATAAATATTCGTACTTTATCTGGATCCCCTGTAATTATTAGTACTGTCTCTGGATCCCCTGTAAATATTAGTACTGTCTCTGGATTCCCTGTAATTATTAGTACTGTCTCTGGATCCCCTGTAATTATTAGTACAGTCTATGGATTCCCTGTAAATATTGTACTGTCCCGAGATCCCCTGTAAATATTCGTGCCGTCTCTGGAACCCCTGGAAATATTGTTACCGTCTCTGGAAGCCCTGTAAATATTAGTACCGTCTCTATATCCCCTCTAAATATTAGTACCGTCGCTTGATCCCCTGTGGATATTAGTATCGTCTCTGGATCCACTGTAATTATGAACACCGTCTCTCTATCACCCTATAACGATTGAGATTGTCTCTGGGTCTCTTGCAAATAATAGTGTAATCTCTGGAAACCCTGCAAATATAAATACCGTCTCTGGATCCCTGTAAATATTTGTACCGTGTCTGGATCCCCTGTAAATATTTGTACCGTCTCTGGATCCCCTGTAAATATTTGTTCCGTCACTGGATCCCGTGTAAATATTAGTACTGTGTCTGGATCCCCTGTAAATATTGTTACCGTCTCTGGAAGCCCTGTAAATATTAGTACCGTCTCTCGATCCCCTGTAGATATTTGTACCGTCGCTGGATCCCATGTAAATATTACCACCGTCTCTGGATCCCCCTACAACGATTGATATTGCCTCTGGGTCACTTGCAAATAATAGTGGAATCTCTGGAAACCCTGCAAATATTAATACTGTCTCTGGATCCACTCTAAATATTACTACCTTCTCTGGATCCAATGTAAATATTTGTACCGTCTCTGGATCCCCTTTAAGTATAAGTACCGTCTCTGGCTCCCCTGTACATATTAGTACCGTCACTGGATCCCCTGTAAATATTGGTACTGTCTCTGGTTCCCCTGTAAATATTAGTACCGTCTCTGGAAGCTCTGTAAATATTAGTACTGTCTCTAGATCCCCTGTAGATATTAGTACCGTCTCTGGATCCCCTGTACATATTAGCACCGTCGCTGGATCCCCCTATAACGATTGATATTGCCTCTGGGTCTCTTGCAAACAATAGTGTAATCTCTGGAAACCCTGCAAATATGAATACTGTCTCTGGATCCACACTAAATATTACTACCTTCTCTGGATCCACTGTTAATATTTTGCCGTATCTGGATCCCTGTAAATATTTGTACCGTGTCTGGATCCCCTGTAAATATTAGTACTGTCTCTGGATCCCCTATTAATATTAGTACTGTCCTTGGATCCCCTGTTAATCTTAGTACCGTCTCTAGATCCCCTGTAGATATTAGCACCGTCTCTGGATCACCTGTAAATATTAGCACCGTATCTGAATCCCCCTATAACGATTGATATTGTCTCTGGGTCTCTTGCAAATAATTGTATAATCTCTGGAAACCCTGCAAATGTTAATACTCTCTCTGTGTCCACTGTAAATATTCGTGCCTTCTCTGGATCCCCTGTAAATATTTTTGGCGTCTCTGGATCCCTGTAAATATTATTACCGTGTCTGGATCCCCTGTAAATATTAGAACCGTCTTTGGAAGCCCTGTAAATATTAGTACAGTCTCTAGATCCGCTGTAGATATTAGTACCGTCTCTGGATCCCCTGTAAATATTAGCACCGTATCAGGATCCCCCTATAAGGATTGATATTGCCTCTGTGTCTCATGCAAATAATAATGGAATCTCTGGAAACCCTGCAAATATTAATACTGTCTCTGGATCCACTGTAAATATTAGTACCGTCTCTGGATACCCTGTAAATATTAGTACTGTCTCTGGATCCCCTGTACATATTAGTACTGTCTCTGGATCCCCTGTAAATATTAGTACTGTATCTGGATCCCCTGTACATATTATTACCGTCTCTGGATACCCTGTAAATATTAGTACCGTCTCTGGATCCCCTGTAAATATTAGTACTGTCTCTCGATCCCCTGTACATATTAGTACCGTCACTGGATCCCCTGTAAATATCAGTACTGTATCTGGATCCCCTGTACATATTAGTACTGTCTCTGGATCCCCTGTAAATATTAGTACAGTCTCTGGATCCCCTGTAAATATTAGTACAGAATCTGGACCCCCTTTAAGTATTACTACAGTCTCTGGATCTTTGTAAATATTAGTACAGTCTCTGCATCCCCTGTAATTATTAGTACTGTATCTGGATTCCCTGTAAATATTAGTACTGTCTCAGGATCCCCTCTAAATATTAGTACTGTCTCTGGATTCCTTGTAAATATTAATACTGTCTCTCGATACCCTGTAAATATCAGAACCGTCAATGGATCCCCTCTAAATATTGGTACCGCGTCTGGAAGCCCTGTAAATAGTAGTACCGTTTATGGATCCCCTGTAAATATTAGTACTGTCTCGAGATCCCCTGTAAATATTAGTACTGTCTCCAGATCCCCTGTAGATATTAGTACCGTCTCTGGATCCTCTGTAAGTATTAGCACCATCGCTGGATCCCCCTATCACGATTGATATTGTCTCTGGGTCTCTTCCAAATATTAGTGGAATCTCTGGAAACTCTGCAAAAATTGATACTGTCTCTGGGTCGACTGTAAATATTAGTACCGCCTCCGGGTCCCCTGTAAATATTAGTACTGACTCTAGATCCCCTGGAAATATTTTTGCCGTCTCTGGATCCCTGTAAATATTAGTGTCGCCTCTGGATCCCCTGTAAATATTAGTACCGTCACTGGATCCCCTGTAAATATTAGTACTGTCTCTGGATCCCCTGCAAATATTAGTACTGTCTCTGGATTCCCTGTAATTATTACCACTGCCTCAGGATCCCCTGTAAACATTAGTACTGTCTCTGGATCCCTGTAAATATTAGTTCAGTCTCTGGATCCCCTGCAGTTATTCGTACAGTCTCTGGATTCCCTGTAAATATTTGTACTGTCTCTGGATCCCCTGCAAATATTCGGACTGTCCATGGATCCCCTGTAAATAATAGTACCGTCTCTGGATCCCCTGAAAATATTAGTGCCGTCTCTGGAACCCTTGGAAATATTGAGACCGTATCTGGAAGCCCTGTAAATATTAATAAAATCCCTGGATCTCTGTAAATATTAGTACCATCTCTGGATCCCTGCAATTATTAGTCCAATCTCTGGATCCCCTGTAAATATTAGTAGAGTCTCTGGATTCACTATAAATATTAGTACTGTCTCTGGATCCCTGTAAATATTAGTACTTTCTCTAAATCCCTGTAAATATTAGTACATTCTCTGGATCCGCTGTAATTATTAGCACAGTCTCTGGATTCCCAATAAATCATAGGACTGTCTCTGGATTCCCTGTAAATACCAATACTGTCTCTGGATCCCTGTAACTATTGGTGCCGTCTCTGGAAGCCCTGTAAATATTAGTACCGGCTCTGGATCCCCTGTAAATATTGGTACCGTCTCGGGAAGCCCTGTAAAAATTAGTACAGTCTCTGGCTCCCCTGTAAATATTATTACTGTCTTTGGATCCCCTGTAAATATTAGTACAGTCTCTGGATCCCCTGTAATTATTAATACTGTCTCTGGATCCCCTGTAAATATTAGTACAGTCTCTGGATCCCCTGTAAATATTACTACAGAATCTGGACCCCCTTTAAATATTACTACAGTCTCTGGATCCTTGTAAATATTAGTACAGTCTCTGGATCACCTGTAATTATTAGTACTGTATCTGGATTCCCTGAAAATGTTAGTACTGTCTCAGGATCCCCTGTAAATATTAGTACCGTTTCTGGTTCCCCTGTAAATATTAGTACTGTCTCTAGATCCCCTGTAGATATTAGTACCGTCTCTGGATCCCCTGTAAATATTATCACCATCGCTGGATCCCCCTGTAACGATTGATATTGTCTCTGGGTCACTTCCAAATAATAGTGGAATCTCTGGAATCTCTGCAAAAATTAATACTGTCTCTGCGTCGACTATAAATATTAGTACCGTCTCCGGGTCCCCTGTAAATATTGGTACCGTCTCTGGATCCCCTGTAAATATTAGTACTGTCTCTGGATCCCCTGCAAATATTAGTACTGTCTCTGGATTCCCTGTAATTATTACCACAGTCTCTGGATCCCCTGTAAACATTAGTACTGTCTCTGGATCCCTATAAATATTAGTACAGTCTCTGGATCCCCTGCAGTTATTAGTACTGTCTCTGGATCCCCTGTAAATAATAGTACTGTCTCTGGATCCCCTGTAAATAGTAATACCATCTCTGGATCCCCTGTAAACATTAGTACTGTCTCTGGATCCCTGTAAATATTAGTACCATCTCTGGATCCCTGTAATTATTATTCCAATCTCTGGATCCCCTGTAAATATTAGCAGAGTCTCTGGATTCACGAGAAATATTAGTACTGTCTCTGGATCCCTCTAAATATTAGTACTGTCTCTGGATCCCTGTACATATTAGTACATTCTCTGGATTACCCTGTAATTATTAGCACAGTCTCTGGATTCCCAATAAATAATAGTACTGTCTCTGGAAGCCCTGTAAATATTAGTACCATCTCTGGATCCCCTGTCAATATTGGTACCGTCTCTGGAAGCCCTGTAAAAATTCATACAGTCTCTGGCTCACATGTAAATATTCGTACGGGTCCAGATCCCCTGTAGATATTAGTACCGTCTCTGGATCCCCTGTAAATATTAACACCATATCTGGATCCCCCGATAAAGATTGATATTGTCCATGGGTCTCCTGGAAATAACAGTGGAATCTCTAGAAACCCTGCAAATATTAATACTGTCTCTGGATCCACTGTAAATATTAGTACCGTCTCTTAATCCCCTGTAAATATTCGTACTGTCTCTGGATTCCCTGTAAATATTTTTGATGTCTCTGGATCCCTGTAAATATAAGTAGCGTGTCTGGATCCCCTGTAAATATAAGTACCTTCTCTGGATCCCCTGTAAATATTAGCACCGTCACTGGATCCCCTGTAAATAAAATATCATCTCTGGATCCCCTGCAAATTTTAGTACTGTCTCTGGATCCCCTGTAAATATTAGTACTGCCTCTGGATCCCCTGTAAATATTAGTACCGTCTCTGGATCCTGTGTAAATATTTGTGCCGACTCTCGATCCTCTGTAAATATTGGTACGGTCTCTGGATCCCTGTAAATATTAGTAGTCTCTGGATCCCCTGTAATAATTAGAACTGTCTCTGGATCTCCTGTAAACATTAGTACAGTCTCTGGATCCTCTGTAATTATTGGTACTTTCTCTGGATCCGCTGTAAATATTAGTACAATCTCTGGATTCCCTGTAAATATTAGTACCGTCTCTGGATCCCTGTAAATATTATTACTGTCTCTGGATCCCTGCAAATATTTGTACCATCTCTGGATCCCCTGGAGATATTGGTACTGCCTCTGGATCCCTGTAAATATTTCTGCTGTTTCTGGATCCCTGTAAATATTAATGCTGTCTCTGGATTCCCTGTAAATATTAGTACCATATCTGGATCCCTGTAAATATTTGTGCCATCTCTGCAACCCCGGTTAATATTAGTGCCGTCTGTGGATCTCCTGTAAATATTAATGCCTTCTCTGGATCCCTGTAAATATTAGTACCATCTCTGGATCACCTGTAAATATTAGTACTGTCTCTGGATCCCCTGTAAATATTAATACCATCTCTGGATCCCCTGTAAATATTAGTACTGCCTCTGGATCCCCTGTAAATATTAGTACCGTCTCTGGATCCCCTGTAAATACTAGTATTTTCTGTTTACCCCTCTTTAAAGATTAGCTGCATCTCTGGATCGCCCTGTTAATATTAATGCAGTCTCTGGAGCACCTGTAAATGGAGAGAAGTCGGGAGGGATGTGGTCGAGGAGGCGAGCATTGAGGGAGAGGAGGGGACGAGTGGCAGAGAGGAAGGGAGGAATGGGAATAGGAGGAGTGGACCAGGACAAGAAGTGAATTACAGAGGAGAGGAGGTTAGGAATGGGCAAAGGAGGGGAGGAATGGAGAGAGGAGGGGAGGAATGGGCAGAGGAGGGGAGGAATGGGGAGAGGAGAGGGGGAGACGAGGTGAGGAACGGGGACAGGAGGCGAGGAACGGGGAGAAGTGGTGAGGAATGTGGCGAGGGGGCGCGGAACGGGTCGAGGAGGGGAGGAACAGGGAGAGGAGGGGAGGAACGGGGGAGAGGAGTGGAGGAACAGGGGGAGAGGAGGGCAGGAACGTGGGAGAGGAGTGGAGGAACAGGGGGAGAGGAGCAATGAGGGACAGGAGTGGAGGAATGAGTGAGTCCAGGGAGGAACGGGGGAGATGAAGGTTCAATGGGAAAAGTAGAGAGGAATGGGGAGAGTAGGAGAGGATCATGAGAGAAGAGGAGTAATGGGTTTCGGTGGGGAAGAATGGATAGGAGGAATGGGGACAGAAGGAGAGGAATGGGGGAGAGGAGGGGATCCCCCTGTAAATAATAGAACTTTATCGAGATCCCCTGTAAATATTATTACCGTCTCTGGATCCTCTGTAAATATTTGTGCCGTCTCTGGATCCCCTGTAAATATTTGTGCCGTCTCTGGATCCCTGTAAATATTTGTGCCGTCTCGATATCCCCTGTAAATATGTGTAACGTCTCTGGATCCCCTGTAAATATTAGTAACAGCTCTGCAGTCCACCTGTAACTATTAGTAATGTCTCTGGATCACCCTCTAACTATAAGGAATTACTCTCGGTACTCTATCAATGTTAGTACCGTCTCTGGATTCCTTCTAAATATTTGTACCCTCTCTGGATCACCCTGTAACTATTAGTACCATTTCTGGGCCTGCTGCAAAAATTAATACCGTCTCTCGATCCGTTTTGAATTTAAGCACTGCTTTTGTATTCTCTGCAAATATTAGTACTTTACCTGGATCCCCATGTAAATATTAGTACCATCTTTGCTTCCCCGGTAAATATTAATAACTACTCTGGAATCCCCTGCAACTGTTAGTACTTTATCTGGGTCCCCGTCTAAATGTTAGCACCATCTCCAGATCCCCTGCATGTATTAATACCATCTCTGGATGCTCTGTAAATATTAGTACCATTTCTGGATCCCCTGTAAATATTGGGACCGTCTCTGCATCCCCTGTAAATAATGGTACCGTCTCTGGAAGCCCTGTAAATATTAGTACCGTTTCTGGATCCCCTGTAAATATTAGTGCCGTCTCTAGATCCCCTGTCGATATTAGTACCGTCTCTGGATCCCCTGTAAATATTAGCACCAACTCTGGATCCGCTATAAATATTAGTGCCATCTCCAGATCCCCTGTAAATATTAGTGCCGTCTCTGGATCCCCTGTAAATATAGGTACCGTCTCTGGAAGCCCTGTAAATATTCGTGCCGTTTCTGGATGGCCTGTAAATATTAGTGCCGTCTCTTGATCCCCTGTAGATACGAGTACCGTCTCTGGATCCCCTTTAAATATGAGCACCATCTTTGGATCCCCCAATAACGATTCATATTGCCTCTGAGTCCCTTGCAAATAATAGTGGAATCTCTGGAAACCCTGCAAATATTAATACTGTCTCTGGATCCACTATAAATATTAGTACCGTCTCTGGATCGCCTGTACTTATTCGTACTGCCTCTGGATCCCCTGTAAATATTAGTACTGTCTCTGGATCCCCTTTAAATTTTAATACTGTTTCTGGATCCTCTGTAAATATTAGTACTGTCTCTGGATCCGCTGTAAATATTAGTACAGTCTCTTGATTCCCTGTAAATATTAGTACTGTCCCTAGATCCCCTGTAAATATTAGTGCCGTCTCTGGAACCCCTGGAAATATTAGTACCGTCTCTTGATCCCCTGTAGATATTACTACCATCTCTGGATCCCCTGCAATTATTAGCACCGTCTCTGTATCCCCCTATCACGATTGATATTGCCTCTGGATCTCTTGCAAATAATAGTGTAATCTCTGGAAACCCTGCAAATATAAATACTGTCTCTGGATACACTGTAAATAATAGTACCGTCTCTGGATCCCCTGTAATTATTTTTGCCGTCTCTGGATCCCTGTAAATATTAGTACCGTCTCTGGAGCCCCTGTAAATATTAGTACCGTCTCTGGATCCCCTGTAAATACTAGTACTTTCTGTTGACCCCCCTTTAAATATTAGAAGCATCTCTGGATCGCCCTGTTAATATTAATGCAGTCTCTGGACCACCTGTAAATGGAGAGAAGTCGGGAGGGATGTGGTCGAGGAGGCGAGCAATGAGGGAGAGGAGGGGACGAGTGGCAGAGAGGAAGGGAGGAATGGGGAAAGGAGGAGAGGACCAGGACAAGAAGTGAATTACAGGGGAGAGGAGGTTAGGAATGGGCAGAGGAGGTGAGGAATGGAGAGAGGAGGGGAGGAATGGGCAGAGGAGGGGAGGAATTGAGAGAGGAGGGGAGGATTGGGGAGAGGAGAGGAGGAATGGGGAGAGGAGGGTATGAATGGGGAGAGGAGAGGTGGAGACGAGGTGAGGAACGGGGACAGGAGGCGAGGAACGGGGAGAAGAGGTGAGGAATGTGGCGCGGAGGTGCGAAAAGGGGCGAGGAGGCGAGGAACGGGACGAGGAGGCGCGGAACAGGGAGAGGAGGGGAGGAACAGGGTGAGAGGAGTGGAGGAACAGGGGGAGAGGAGGGGAGGAACGGGGGAGAGGAGTGGAGGAACAGGGGGAGAGGAGCAATGAGGGACAGGAGTGGAGGAATGAGTGAGTGCAGGGAGGAACGGGGGAGATGAAGGGTCAATGGGAAAAGTAGAGAGGAATGGGGAGAGTAGGAGAGGATCATCAGAGGAGAGGAGTAATGGGTTGAGGTGGGGAAGAATTGATAGGAGGAATGGGGACAGAAGGAGAGGAATGGGGGAGAGGAGGGGATCCCCCGAAAATAATAGAAATTTATCCAGATCCCCTGTAAATATTAGTACCGTCTCTGGATCCTCTGTAAATATTTGTGCCGTCTCTAGATCCCCTGAATATATTTGTAACGTCTCTGGATCCCCTGTAAATATTAGTACTGTCTGTGGATCCCCTGTAAATATTAATACAGTCTCTGGATCACCTGTAAATATTAATACCGTCTCTGGATCCCCTGTAAATATTAGTAGCATCTCTGCAGTCCACCTGTAACTATTAGTAATGTCTCTGGATCACCCTCTAACTATAAGGAATTACTCTCGGTACTCTATCAATGTTAGTACCGTCTCTGGATCCCTTCTAAATATTCGTACCCTCTCTGGTTCACCCTGTAACTATTAGTACCATTTATGGGCCTGCTGCAAAAATTAATACCGTCTCTAGATCCCTTTTGAATTTAAGCACTGCTTTTGTATTCTCTGCAAATATTAGTACTTTACCTGGATCCCCATGTAAATATTAGTACCATCTTTGCTTCCCCGGTAAATATTAGGAACTACTCTGGAATCCCCTGCAACTGTTGGTACCATATCTGGATCCCCTGCAACTATTAGTACTTTATCTGGGTCCCCATGTAAATGTTAGCACCATCTCTAGATCCCCTGCATGTATTAATACCATCTCTGGATGCTCTGTAAATATTAGTACCATTTCTGGACACCCTGCAAATATTAGTATCATCTCTAGATTTCTTGTAAATATTAGCAACGTCTCTGCATCTCCCTGTAAATATTAGTACTGTCGCTGGACCCTCGGTAAATATTAGTACTGTCGCTGGATCCCCTGCAAATATCATCAACATCTCTGGAGTCCACCTGTAACTATTAGTACTATCTCTGGATCACCCTGATACTATTAGTAATTTCTCTGGAACTACTGTAAATATTGGTACTGTATCTAGATCCCTTGTAAATACTAGTTACATCTCTGGATCCCCACTGTAAATATTAGTACTGACTCTGGATCCCCCTGATACTATTAGTAATTTCTCCGGTTCTAGGTACATATTAGTACCGTCTCTGGATTCACTGTGAATACTTGAACCGTCTCTGAATACCATGTAAAAATTCGTACTGATTCTGGATCCCCTGTAAATATTAGACTGTCTCAAGATCCCCTGTAAATATCAGACCGTCTCTAGATCCTTTGTAAATATTAGTACTGTTTCTGGATCCCCTGTAAATATTAGTGCCGTCTCTGGGTCCCCTGTAAAGATTGGTACCGTCTCTGGATCCACTGTAAATACTAGTGCCTTCTCTGGATCCCCTGTAAATATTAGTGCTGTCTCTAGATCCCCTGTAAATATTCGTGCCGTCTCTGCATCCCCTTCAAATATTGGTACCGTTTCTGGATCCCCTGTAAATATTAGTGCCATCTCTGGATCCCCTGTAAATATTAGTGCCGTCTCTCGATCCCTTGTAAATATTAGTGCCGTCTCTGGATCCCCTGTAAATATTGGTACCGTCTCTGGATCCCCTGTAAATATTAGTGCCCTCTCTGGAACCCCTAGAGATATTGGTACCGTCTCTGGAAGCTATGTAAATATTTGTACCGTCTCTGGATCCCCTGTAAATATTAGTACCGTCGCTGAATCCCCTGTAAATATTAGCACCGTCTCTGGATCCCCCTATAACGATTGATATTGCCTCTGGGTATCTTGCAAATAATAGTGGAATCTCTGGAAACCCTGCAAATATTAATACTGTCTCTGGATCCACTGTAAATATTAGTCCCGTCTCTGGATCCCCTGTAAATATTAATGCCGTCTCTGTGAGAATCCCTGCGTGGTCAGTTTTCGGTAAAATATTAAGATGCCTCCGTGGCAAAGAAGCAGAATGCAAAATGGTTAGAAAGGGTTAATTAGTTAGTAACTGAGATTGGTACAGGTGGCCTGGCCTCCTGCTGGGCCATATGTTTGCGTCGTCAGCAGGTTTGCATGGTCTTAGCAATGTAGAGTCTTTGATGTGATTCAAGGACTGGTCTGAATGTCTCCATGTTTATGGCAGATCAATATAGGTAACGAGCTTAGCCAAAGTTGAAAGACATTCCAGGTTGGGAGATAAGGAACAGAAGGGACAGGGAAGAACATTCCAAGTTGGAAGGTGAGGAAGTATCCCCTTTGATGTCTAACAGCAACATGGTCAGCACATGATTATCTATGATTGGCCGGAAATAATGTAACTTCGCATGGCAACCTGTGCCCGGCTTATGATTGGTGTTGACACTCGTTAAGTATGTTCCAACCCTATTGATTTGTATAAAAACGTGTGGATTTCTGTATGTTTTTGTTCTTGCTCTGCCAGCATAGAGGGACTCTATCAGGAGTCCAAATCAATGCTGCAGACTAAGAACCCTGCTATTAAAGTTGTGATGAACTTTAAAATGTATTCGACTTCAGTTTTTACTGAACCAGACTGAGGCGAAAGAATCCGGATCGTCATTTGGTGGCGCGTACGGGGATCTTAACGGTCGTTCACCGAGAGTTCGCGGAGTAAGAGGCGGATTGTCTCAGACACGGAGGAAGGAAATGGCGCCCCGATGTAAGTAGTCTTAATTTACTACGTCGGTTTTCCTCCAATCCGTCAGTCTGACGACGAATCGTCCAATCGCTAACACTCGTGTGGCATCCTTACAAGATTCAGGTCAGTCTGGCGAATACACAGAAATAGCAGGAAGAGGTCAGTGGTCGAATATCACTGAGGGTCAGCTCCGGCTGAGGTCAGCGTACGTACTGAGGGAATAACTTGTAAGCGGTAGGTCAGTGGTTAATATCACTGAGGGTAGTCAGGGTTTAAGTTCCTGATGATTGGATATAAACAGGAACTATTGATAAAACTTAGATGCCGCAAAAAAGGCTCAGGAATTAATTTGGAAAAATAACAGAGGTACCACAGCCAAAGAACTAATTGCTTTATGGAGACAGTACTGTAAAAAAAATGGATAGAATTAAGTGACTAGACAAATGTTTAAAAGACAGAGACCCGAAAAAGAAAGGTTTTGTTGTTTAAGTGTACTGTCCCTTTAAAAAGCCTGTCTTGATCAGTGTTTTTTTTTGTCGGTGTTGTGGGCCACGCCCCCTTCTTACTGTGTCTTACGTGTTTTCTTCCTTTGTGTAATGTATCTGTCTTGTCGTGTGTTTAATTCTGATACTGCTGAATTAAAATTGGAGTTATTGAGGTTAAGTGACCTATTAAATTCTGGTTCTTATAAAGTGTGGGCATGTTAAATTCCAGACATGGGATCTTCAAAAAATTGGCATTTTGGATATTTATTTTGTGATTGGCTGTGGTTTAAA
Source organism: Heptranchias perlo (assembly GCF_035084215.1). Lineage (NCBI taxonomy): Eukaryota > Metazoa > Chordata > Chondrichthyes > Hexanchiformes > Hexanchidae > Heptranchias > Heptranchias perlo. The sequence goes on along the minus strand of NW_027139918.1, from coordinate 876,995 downwards.
AAGAAGTTAAAAATTAACGGGATAGATTAAAAAAAACTATCAGGATCATTGTGATAGGAAAAGTCAGAAAGCTGGAACAGCTCGGAGCATTGATTATAATCACATCCACTAAAAGTATGTGAAAAAATAGTGTGCAAAAATATAGTATAAAGCAATCCACAAATGTGAGAAGTAAAAAAATCGGTCAAACCTGTGTGAAGTGAAATTTTGAAGGTGGGAACTTAATCTCAAAAGGGAGAAGGATCAAGTTACTCCTGCCACAAGAGCAAGTCAATGTTAACCCCTTCCATCCCAAGAAGCCAGACTGTCATGCCAAGAGCAGTTCAAACAGATAGAAATGACCCAGTCGGTTGAGAACTGTCTGAGGCTTGCCCAGAACACAGGTGAACATGAGGTAACAATTGGTATAGGTTATATTAGTAAAACTGTCCGAATCACTCGGAAATGCCAAAGGCTACAATTGACTGAGATGTAAGTTTTCACGCTACAGTGAAAAATTGATAAGAAAGGAATGTAAAACAAATCATATGAAAAGGAAGCATAGGTTAGAAAATTGGAAGTCCATTACTTGAGTTATGTACTGACACAGGGTACTAAACACCTATCAGTTTTACCCTGCCACAGTATGATAAGGAAGTTTTGACAAGTTCTGGGGCTATTCAATTTTATTTGAAATTAATAGTAGAATACAAGATCTGACCAAAGAGGGGAGACCTTCCCTGACAAATTATATAACTCGCATTGAGACTGCTAAGAAAACTCAACAATTAGATCAACACCTCCTAACTCAAGTGTTAAAACAAAGAGCGACATGGAATGGAGGTGGACTTCGTAAAAAGAGATAGGCAAATATGGAGACGTAAAGATCTGTGATAAGTGATATAGCAACTGCCTTTGCCTCAGTTGTTAACACCATTGATTTGACAACATTAGATCAAAAGGTCAGAGATTTAGGGTCTCGCATTAAAGATATATTAAAAGATAAATGAACATATAGATAAGGAATTGTCTGAGGATCAAATGCTGACCATATATTTGCAAAGGATAGCTACAGTGCTAGAAACACATGCCCAAACCATTAATAAATTAATAAAAGAGGAATATAACGTATCTTAGCAGGCGGCTGCTAATGATATCTGCTTAATGTGGTTACATCTTGAAAACACAGAGATTAGGACTTGGAGTTAGAAATTCCAGTCTGCAGCCCTGCGTACATCTGTATGTGGGAGAGACAGTGTTTATTTCAGACAGGCTGCGTGCTTCAGAGAGAGAGCGAGAGTGGAACTAGGCAATTTCTCTCTCCTGTTTTGTTTTCTAAATTTGTTTCGGGTATAGGGATTATTCCTTTGGATAAATAAATAATAAATGAAGATTTGACAAATTAATCATTGAGTGCATCAGGGATGGATTTCTTGAGCAGTATGTAACTGATCCTACAAGGGGGCAGGCAACCTTGGACCTGGTCCTGTGTAATGAGTCAGGATTAATTAATAATGTCCTAGTTAAGGATCCCCTTGGAACGAGCAACCACAACATGGTTGAATTCCATATCCAATTAGAGGGTGAGAAGGTTGATTCTCAAACAAGCGTACTGAGCTTGAATAAAGGAGACTATGATGGTATGAGAGCGGAATTGATTAAAGTGGACTGGGAAAATAGATTAAAGGGTAAGACGGTACATGAGCAGTGGTGTTCATTTAGGGAGTTATTTTACAACTTTCAAAATAAATATATTCCACTGAGGAAAAAAGGGTGTAAAAGAAATGACAGCCATCCGTGGCTAAGTAAAGAAATCAAGGATAGTATCCGACTAAAAACATGGACATATAAGGTAGCCAAACTTAGTGGGAGGATAGAAGATTGGGAATTCTTCAAAAGACAGCAAAAAGTAACTAAAGGATTGATTAAGAAAGGGAAGTTAGATTATGAAAAGAAATTAGCAAAAAATATAAAAACAGATAGCAAGAGTTTCTATAGTTATATAAAAAGAAAAAGGGTGGCTAAGGCAAACATAGGTCCCTTAGAGGATGAGACCGGGAAATTAATGGTGGGAAACATGGAGATGGCAAAAATGCTGAACAAATATTTTGTTTCAGTCTTTACAGTAGAGGACACTAAGAATATCCCAACACTGGACAAACAGGGGACTCTCGGGGGGAGGAGCTAAGTACGATTAAAATCACTCAAGAGATGGTACTCAGTAAAATAATGGGACTCAAGGCGGATAAATCCCCTGGACCTGATGGCTTCCATCCTAGGGTCTTGAGGGAAGTGGCAGTAGGGATTGTGGATGCTTTGGTGATAGTTTTCCAAAATTCCCTGGACTCAGGAGAGGTCCCGGCAGATTGGAAAACTGCTAATGTAACACCGTTGTTTAAAAAGGGTAGTAGGCAGAAGGCTGGAAATTATAGGCCAGTTAGCTTAACATCTGTGGTGGGTAAAATTTTGGAGTCTATTATTAAGGAGACAGTAACGGAACATTTAGATAAGCATAATTTAATAGGACAAAGTCAGCATGGCTTTATGAAGGGGAAGTCATGTCTGACAAATTTGCTTGAGTTCTTCGAGGATATAACGTATAGGGTGGATAAAGGGGAACCAGTGGACGTAGTGTATTTAGACTTCCAGAAGGCATTCGACGAGGTGCCACATAAAAGATTATTACTTAAGATAAAAAATCACGGGATTGGGGGTAATATTCTGGCATGGGTGGAGGATTGGTTATCGAACAGGAAGCAGAGAGTTGGGATAAATGGTTCATTTTCGGACTGGCAACCAGTAACCAGTGGTATTCCACAGGGGTCGGTGCTGGGTCCCCAACTCTTTACAATCTATATTAACGATTTGGAGGAGGGGACCGAGTGCAACATATCAAAATTTGCAGATGATACAAAGATGGGAGGGAAAGTAGAGAGTGAGGAGGACATAAAAAACCTGCAAGGGGATATAGACAGGCTGGGTGAGTGGGCGGAGATTTGGCAGATGCAATATAATATTGGAAAATGTGAGGTTATGCACTTTGGCAGGAAAAATCAGAGAGCAAGTTATTTTCTTAATGGCGAGAGACTGGAAAGTACTGCAGTACAAAGGGATCTGGGGGTCCTAGTGCAAGAAAATCAAAAAGTTGGTATGCAGGTGCAGCAAGTGATCAAGAAAGCCAACGGAATGTTGGCTTTTATTGCTCGGGGGATGGAATATAAAAACAAGGAGGTATTGCTGCAGTTATATAAGGTATTGGTGAGACCGCACCTGGAATACTGCATACAGTTTTGGTGTCCATACTTAAGAAAAGACATACTTGCTCTCGAGGCAGTACAAAGAAGGTTCACTCGGTTAATCCCGGGGATGAGGGGGCGGACATATGAGGAGAGGTTGAGTAGATTGGGACTCTACTCATTGGAGTTCAGAAGAATGAGAGGCGATCTTATTGAAACATATAAGATTGTGAAGGGTCTTGATCGGGTGGATGCAGTAAGGATGTTCCCAAAGATGGGTGAAACTAGAACTAGGGGGCATAATCTTAGAATAAGGGGCTGCTCCTTCAAAACTGAGATGAGGAGAAACTTCTTCACTCAGAGGGTGGTAGGTATGTGGAATTTGCTGCCCCAGGAAGCTGTGGAAGCTACATCATTAGATAAATTTAAAACAGAAATAGACAGTTTCCTAGAAGTAAAGGGAATTAGGGGTTATGGGGAGCGGGCAGGAAATTGGACATGAAGCTGAGTTCGGATCGGTCAATGCCCTGTGGGTGGCGGAGAGGGCCCAGGTGCTATGTGGCCGGGTCCTGCTCCGACTTCTTGTGTTCTTTAGATTTGTGGTTGGGATCAGATCAGCCATGATCTTATTGAATGGCGGAGCAGGCTCGAGGGGCCGATTGGCCTACTCCTGCTCCAATTTCTTATGTTCTTATGTTCTAATCACTTGGGCTCTCAAGAAGAGCCGCAATGGATTTTCTGTGTTTCTTTTAAAACAGGTGACCCTGTTTTTTTTTGACCACGCGAGTGTTGATGGTGCAGGATTACCAAGAGTAGTTACAAAGTTACGGTGCAACCTTTGCTGGAGAAATTTGGTGCAGGAAACGATCCAGTGGTGTTAACGATTTAAGACTTTAGCTGCAGACATCAGCAGATACCAAATGTCACAGCGTGGTGATATCAACCTGATTCTCTTCTTTTGAAAACATTTTGATTTGTTTTGTTTTAACATATTTGTTGTCTTCCGAGAGAGAATGCTCGAGGTGGGGAGATATGGGAATTTCTCTAAAGTCATTGAATTGGGCATGATAAAAAAATCAATCTGGCATAAATATACAATCTAGTGGAAGTCAGGAAAGTGTAGTTGAGAATAGTAAATTGATAGCTTTCTCGTGGAGATATTTGTGTCCTTGCCTATAATGAATAATGAGAAAACTACACTCAATAGCCTGGCCACTACCCTGACATCGGGACCATGCAGGGGGAGATAAGCACGCCAGACACCCCTGATCTTTTTGATAAGATAACCTGAAAACCTCAGAGTGGCTACAGTGGACATAAAAGATACAAATGTATGTTGCCATCATCTGAAACGGAGATCAGGATGAAGAACATGATTACAAAGGCCTATGGCCTGGTGAGCTATTGCAACCACTCTTTAAACAAACCAGTTGCTTTTACAGGACTGAATCCTACAGGTCATATGATGTGTGCCATGGAAAATGTTCGGAAATACCATGAGGAAGAAGAGACTGGCCAGCAGAAAGTTCATATCCAAGAACACTAAGCTCATTCCTATGAGATGCTGCTAGTATGCGGAGATACATGAAGAAGATACAGTGAAGAATGAGTCTCAGACAGGCTCAGTTACTTGACAACAGCACAACAGGAAAATGGTTAATGTGGTCCAGGCGAGTGAGAAATCCTTTTAAACAAGGCACTGACACATGGTCCATAGAGAAACCAACTAATTAATGAAACAGTCAGGAAACACTGGTATCAATCAAAAGGACTGAAATTAAAGTAAAGAGGGACACAGTAATTTGGATTTCCAAAATTCAGGGTTAGGTTCCCATTAGTTAACAATAAAATTGGGAGAAACAATATTTAGAAGATATCTGCACGATGGATACAAAATTACAAGATTATGAGGGGCCCAGATAAAGTAGACAGGAAGTACCTGTTTCCCCTCGCAGAGGGTTCAAGAACTAGAGGACATAGATTTAAGCTGATTGGCTGGAACAAAATTAAAGGGATGTGTTACCAGACATGCTGTCACTGTGTGTCCACATAGTGTTGGACACAGCCTAGAAGCACAGTGTGGGTTTAATAATACCGGTACCAATCCGGATATTAACTGTACCATGGAGGCCCTAGAGGCGGATCTAAAACCCACTTAAGTGGCATATGCCGGAGAGGGCGAATATTGTGTTACAACTAATTTGAAAACGTTTAAATATGCCAATCTAACTTGTGATATGTTAAGTCCAGAATTCTACTCCATTTCTGAAGTCTTGGTTCGGATTGGACCCGAGGAACTGGTAGAGATACACCGGCATAACCTCACCACCTTACAAGTTTCTGAGAATGTCAATAAGGACTTAAAAGCATATCAGGACACATTTGGGTATCTGACATCCCTGTTGCCTAAATACTTGAAAGCATTGCGAATGGAGATACGCCTCTCCCAGAACGTTTATTATAACCTACAACAGGACAATAACAACATTAAGCATGACATTGACCAAATTAAAGTCACCACCTGGTGAAATGACCTCTGGAATTTGGGACTGAATATACAGATCCATCCTTGGATTAGATTAATTTCATATGTATTAGTCGTTGTGCAGTTTGTTGTAATGTGCTTCTTGATTTTCATTGCATGTAATAAATGTAAGCAGAGGATGAAGGGTTTGGCAAAAATAGTAAAACAGAGCCTGGGTGAGAATGTCCCCATTGTCTCTGTGATTTCAACTAAGAAAACATCTTAATGGTACCGGGAGTAGCACCCGCTGGGGTAAGGTGCATGTAAAAGGGAAGACAATTATAGTTTGATAGGATTATCAGATGCTCTGCCTCTCTTCCACCCGGACTGGTGGCCAACACGAAGGAAACCTGGTTAAGATGAGGTACAGCATCTAACGGGATATTGTAGGGAGAATTTGGATTAAGGGATATAATGGGGAGGGCACCAATTCACAGGTGTAAAATGGTCTGAAAGGTACCATTCAGTCTAGTTAGGCTGGAAACAAAATATAAAACACCACGGGATATTTGACAATGTTAGCCTTTTTCAAGCTAACATGAATAGGTTTAGCTGACCAAGGACATTCGCAGCTTACTTGAGAGATGTTTAGAAGGAGTCTGTTCCTGAGAACAGATAAGAGTACAAAGGCGTATTGATGAAACATGTCTGTGTTCTATTGAGACTTCTCTAGTTCAAGGGCTAGTCATATTCATTGTTATAATTCTTATAGTTTATTGCTTACTTAAATGTTGCTGCACTGCAGAACCTGCAGAACCAGTGAGCACCGTAATAATTGGTTATTTTGTTTTTTTCATTCGTTCACGGGATGTGGGCGTCGCTGGCAAGGCCGGCATTTATTGCCCATCCCTAATTGCCCTCGAGAAGGTGGTGGTGAGCCGCCTTCTTGAACCGCTGCAGTCCGTGTGGTGACGGTTCTCCCACACTGCTGTTAGGAAGGGAGTTCCAGGATATTGACCCAGCGACAATGAAGGAACGGCGATATATTTCCAAGTCGGGATGGTGTGTGACTTGGAGGGGAACGTGCAGGTGGTGTTGTTCCCATGCGCCTGCTGCCCTTGTCCTTCTAGGTGGTAGAGGTCGCGGGTTTGGGAGGTGCTGTCGAAGAAGCCTTGGCGAGTTGCTGCAGTGCATCCTGTGGATGGTACACACTGCAGCCACAGTGCGCCGGTGGTGAAGGGAGTGGATGTTTAGGGTGGTGGATGGGGTGCCAATCAAGCGGGCTGCTTTATCTTGGATGGTGTCGAGCTTCTTGAGTGTTGTTGGAGCTGCACTCATCCAGGCAAGTGGAGAGTATTCCATCACACTCCTGACTTGTGCCTTGTATATGGTGGAAAGGCTTTGGGGAGTCAGGAGGTGATTCACTCGCCGCAGAATACCCAGCCTCTGACCTGCTCTCGTAGCCACAGTATTTATATGGCTGGTCCAGTTAAGTTTCTGGTCAATGGTGACCCCCAGGATGTTGATGGTGGGGGATTCGGCGATGGTAATGCCGTTGAATGTCAAGGGGAGGTGGTTAGACTCTCTCTTGTTGGAGATGGTCATTGCCTGGCACTTATCTGGCGCGAATGTTACTTGCCACTTATCAGCCCAAGCCTGGATGTTGTCCAGGTCTTGCTGCATGCAGGCTCGGACTGCTTCATTATCTGAGGGGTTGCGAATGGAACTGAACACTGTGCAGTCATCAGCGAACATCCCCATTTCTGACCTTATGATGGAGGGAAGGTCATTGATGAAGCAGCTGAAGATGGTTGGGCCTCGGACACTGCCCTGAGGAACTCCTGCAGCAATGCCCTGGGGCTGAGATGATTGGCCTCCAACAACCACTACCATCTTCCTTTGTGCTAGTTATGACTCCAGCCACTGGAGAGTTTTCCCCCTGATTCCCATTGACTTCAATTTTACTCGGGCTCCTTGGTGCCACACTCGGTCAAATGCTGCCTTGATGTCAAGGGCAGTCACTCTCACCTCACCTCTGGAATTCAGCTCTTTTGTCCATGTTTGGACCAAGGCTGTAATGAGGTCTGGAGCCGAGTGGTCCTGGCGGAACCCAAACTGAGCATCGGTGAGCAGGTTATTGGTGAGTAAGTGCAGCTTGATAGCACTGTCGACGACACCTTCCATCACTTTGCTGATGATTGAGAGTAGACTGATGGGGCGGTAATTGGCCGGATTGGATTTGTCCTGCTTTTTGTGGACAGGACATACCTGGGCAATTTACCACATTGTCGGGTGGATGCCAGTGTTGTAGCTGTACTGGAACAGCTTGGCTAGAGGCGCAGCTCGTTCTCGAGCACAAGTCTTCAGCACTACAGCTGGGATGTTGTCAGGGCCCATAGCCTTTGCTGTATCCAGTGCACTCAGCCGTTTCTTGATATCACGTGGAGTGAATCGAATTGGCCGAAGACTGGCTTCCGTGATGGTGGGGATATCGGGAGGAGGCTGAGATGGATTATCCACTCGGCACTTCTGGCTGAAGATGGTTGCAAACGCTTCAGCCTTGTCTTTTGCACTCACGTGCTGGACTCCGCCATCATTGAGAATGGGGATGTTTGCAGAGCCTCCTCCTCCCGTTAGTTGTTTAATTGTCCACCACCATTCACGACTGGATGTGACAGGACTGCAGAGCTTTGATCTGATCCGTTGGTTGTGGAATCGCTTAGCTCTGTCTATAGCATGTTGCTTCCGCTGTTTAGCATGCATGTCGTCCTGAGTTGTCGCTTCACCAGGTTGGCACCTCATTTTTCGGTCCGCCTGGTGCTGCTCCTGGCATGCTCTTCTGCACTCCTCATTGTACCAGGGTTGATCCCCTGGCTTGTTGGTAATGGTAGAGTGAGGAATATGCCGGGCCATGAGGTTACAGATTGTGCTGGAATACAATTCTGCTGCTGCTGATGGCCCACAGCGCCTCATGGATGCCCAGTTACGAGCTGCTAGATCTGTTCTGAATCTATCCCATTTAGCACGGTGGTAGTGCCACACAACACGTTGGATGGTGTCCTCAGTGCGAAGACGGGATTTCATCTCCACGAGGACTGTGCGGTGGTCACTCCTACCAATACTGTCATGGACAGATGCATTTGCGACAGGTAGATTGGTGAGGACGAGGTCAAGTAGGTTTTTCCCTCGTGTTGGTTCGCTCACCACCTGCCGCAGGCCCCGTCTCGCAGCTATGTCCTTCAGGACTCGGCCAGCTCGGTCAGTCGTGGTGCTACCGAGCCACTCTTGGTGATGGACATTGAAGTCCCCCACCCAGAGTACATTTTGAGCCCTTGCTACCCTCAGTGCTTCCTCCAAGTGTTGTTCAACATGGAGGAGGACTGATTCATCAGCTGAGGGAGGACGGTAGGTGGTAATCAGCAGGAGGTTTCCTTGCCCATGTTTGACCTGATGCCATGAGATTTCATGGGGTCCAGAGTCAATGTTGAGTACTCCCAGGGCCACTCCCTCCTGACTGTATATCACTGTACCGCCACCTCTGGTGGGTCTGTCCTGCCGGTGGGACAGGACATACCCAGGGATGGTGATGGAAGATTCTGGGACGTTGGCTGAAAGATATGATTCTGTGAGTATGGCTATGTCAGGCTGTTGCTTGACTAGTCTGTGGGACAGCTCTCCCAATTTTGGCACAAGTCCCCAGATGTTAGTAAGGAGGACCTTGCAGGGTCGACTGGGCTTGGTGTTTTGCCGTTGTCGTGTCCGGTGCCGAGTGGTCCGTCCGGTTTTATTATTTTTCTGACTTTTCGTAGCGAGATTTTACAACTGAGTGGCTTGCTAGGCCATTTCAGAGGGCAATTAAGAATCAACCACCTTGCTGTGGGTCTGGAGTCACATATCGGCCAGACCGGGTAAGGGCGGCAGGATTCCTTCCCTGAAGGACATTAGTGAACCAGATGGGTTTTTACGACAATCCGATAGTTTCATGGCCATCATTACTGATACTCGTATTTTAATTACAGATTTGTATTTAATTAATTGACTTTAATTAATTAATTAATTGAATTTAAATTCGCCAGCTACCGTGGCGGGATTTGAACTCATGACTCTGGATTTTAGTCCAGGCCTCTGGATTACTAGCCCAGTAACATAACCACTATGCTACCGTACCCGATATGATAAAAGGGGGGAATGAGAATCCCTACGTGGTCAGTTTTCTGTAAAATATTAAGATGCCGACGTGGCAAAGAAGCAGAATGCAAAATGGTTAGAAACGGTTAATTAGTTCGTAACTGAGATTGGCACAGGTGGCCTGGCCTCCTGCTGGGCCATATGTTTGCGCAGTCAGCAGGTTTGCATGGTCTGAGCAATGTTGAGTCTTTGATGTGATTCAAGGACTGGTCTGAATGTCTCCATGTTTATGGCAGATCAATATAGGTAACGAGCTTAGCCAAAGTTGAAAGGCATTCCAGGTTGGGAGATAAGGAACAGAAGGGACAGGGAAGAACATTCCAAGTTGGAAGGTGAGGAAGTATCCCCTTTGATGTCCAACAGCAACATGGTCAGCACATGATTATCTGTGATTGGCCGGAAATAATGTAACCTCGCATGGCAACAAGTGCCCGGCTTATGATTGCTGTTGACCCTCGTAAAGTATGTTCCAACCCTATTGATTTGTATAAAAACGTGTGGATTTCTGTATGTTTTTGTTCTTGCTCTGCCAGCACAGAGAGACTCTATCAGGAGTCCAAATCAATGCTGCAGACTAAGAACCCTGCTATTAAAGTTGTGATGAACTTTAAAATGTATTCGACTTCAGTTTTTACTGAACCAGACAGAGGGGAAAGAATCCGGATCGTCATCTGGATCCCCTGTAAATATTAGTACAGTTTCTGGATCCCCGGTAAATATTAGTACCGTCACTGGATCCCCTGTAAATATTAATACCATCTCTGGATTCCCTGTAAATATAAGTGCTGTTTCTGGATCCCCTGAAAATATTAGTACAGTCTCTGGATCCCTTGTAATTATTAGTACTGTCTCTGGATCCCTGGAAATATTAGTACTGTCTCTGGATCCCCTGCAATTATTAGTACTGTCTCTGGAACCCCTGTAAATATTAGTACTGTCTCTGGATCCCCTGTAATTATTAATACTGTCTCTGGATACCTGTAAATATTAGTACTGTCTCCGGATCCGCTGTAAATATTCGTACCGTCACTGGATCCCCTTTAAATTTTAGGACTTTCTCTGGATCCCCTGTAAATATTAATACTGTCTCTGGATCCCCTGTAAATATTAGTACAGTCTCTGGATTCCCTGTAAATATTAGCACTGTCTCTAGATCCCCTGTAATATTAGTGCCTTCTCTGGATCCCCTGTAAATATAGGTACCGTCACTGGATTCTCTGCAAATATTAGTGCCGTCTCTGGAACCGTTGGAAATATTGGTACCGTCTCTGGAAGCCCTGTAAATAGTAGTACCGTCTCTGGATCCCCTGCAAAAATTAGTACCGTCTCTCGATACCCAGTACATATTAGTACCGTCTCTGGATCCCCTGTAAATATTAGTACCTTCTCTGTATCCCCCGATAACGAATGATATTGTCTCTGGGTCTCTGGCAAATCATGGTGTAATCTATGGAAAACCTGCAAATATAAATTCTGTCTCTGGATCCGCTGTAAATATTAGTACCGTCTCTGGTTCCCCTGTATGTATTTTTGCCGTCTCTGGATCCCTGTAAATATTGGTACCGTCTCTGGAAGCCCTGTAAATATTAGTACCGTCTCGAGATCCCCTGTCGATATTAGTACCGTCTCTGGATCCCTTGTAAATATGAGCACCGTCTCTGGATCCCCCTATAACGATTGATATTGCATCTGGGTCTCTTGCAAATAATAGTGGAATATCTGGAAACCCTGCAAATATTAATACTGTCTCTGGATCCATTGTAAATATTAGTACCGTGTCTGGATCCCCTGTAAATATTAGCACCGTCTCTGGATCCCCTGTAAATATTAGTACTGTCTTTGGCTCCCTTGTACATATGAGTACCGTCACTGGATCCCTTGTAAATATTATTACTGTCACTGGATCCCCTGATAATATTAGTACTGTCTCTGGATCTCCTGTAAATATTAGAACAGTCTCTGGATTCCCTGTTAATATTGGTACCGCTCTGGAAGCCCTGTAAATATTATTACCGTTTCTGGATCCCGTGTAAATATTAGTGCCGTCTCTGGATCCCCCGTAAATATTAGTGCCGTCTCTGGAACCCCTAGAAATATTGGTACCGTCTCTGGAAGCCCTGTAAATATTTGTGCCGTCTCTGGATCCCCTGTAAATATTAGTACCGTCGATGGATCCCCTGTAAATATTAGCACCGTCTCTGGATCCCCCTATAACGATTGATATTGCCTCTGGGTCTCTTGCAAATAATAGTGGAATCTCTGGAAACCCTGCAAATATTAACACTGTCTCTGGATCCATTGTAAATATTAGTACCGTGTCTGGATTCCCTGTAAATATTCGTACCGTCTCCGGATCCCCTCTAAATATTAGTACTGTCTTTGGATCCCTTGTACATATGAGTACCATCACTGGATCCCTTGTAAATATTAGTACTGTCTCTGGATCCCCTGTAATTATTCGTACTGTCTTTGGATCCCCTGTAAATATCAGTACAGTCTCTGGATTCCCTGTTAATATTGGTACCGCTCTGGAAGCCCTGTAAATATTATTACAGTTTCTGGATCCGCTGTAAATATTAGTGCCGTCTCTGGATCCCCCGTAAATATTAGTGCCGTCTCTGGAACCCCCTAGAAATATTGGTACCGTCTCTGGAAGCCCTGTAAATATTTGTACCGTCTCTGGATCCCCTGTAAATATTAGTGCAGTCTCTGGATTCCCTGTAAATATATGTGCTGTTTCTGGATCCCCTGAAAATATTAGTACAGTCTCTGGATCCCTTGTAATTATTATTACTGTCTCTGGATCCCTGTAAATATTAGTACCGTCTCTAGATCCCCTGTAGATATTAGCACTGTCGCTGGATCCCCTGTAAATATGAGCACCATCTCTGGATTCCCCTATAACGATTGATATTGCCTCTGGGTATCTTGCAAATAATAGTGGAATCTCTGGAAACCCTGCAAATATTAATACTGTCTCTGGATCCACTTGTAAATATTTGTACCGTCTCTGAATCCCCTGTAAATATTAATACCGTCTCTGGATCCCCTGTAAATATTAGTACAGTTTCTGGATCCCCTGTAAATATTGGTACCGTCTTTGGAAGCCCTGTAAATATTAGTACAGTCTCTAGATCGCCTGTAGATATTAGTACCGTCTCTGGATCCCCTGCAATTATTAGCACCGTCTCTGGATCCCCCTATAACGATTGATGTTGCCTCTGGGTCTCTTGCAAATAATAGTGGAAACTCTGGAAACCCTGCAAATATTAATACTGTCTCTGGATCCAATGTAAATATTAGTATCGTCTCTGGATCCCCTGTAATTATTAGTACCGTCTCTGAATCCCCTCTAAATATTAGTGCTGTCTCTGGATCCACGGTACATATTAGTACCGTCACTGGATCCCCTGTAAATATTAGTACTGTCTCTGGATCCCCTGTTAATATTAATACTGTCCTTGGATCCCCTGTAAATATTAGTACTGTCTCTGGATCCCCTGTAAATATTACTATTGTCTTTGGATCCCCTGTAAATATTAGTACAGTCTCTGGATCCCCTGTAATTATTAGTATTGTCTCTGGCTCCCCTGTAAATATTAGTACAGTCTCTGGATGCCCTGTAAATATTAGTACAGAATCTGGATCCCGTTTAAATATTAGTACTGTCTCTGGATCCCTGTAAATATTAGTGCAGTCTCTGGATCCCCTGCAATTATTAGTACTGTCTGTGGATTCCCTGTAAATATTAGAACTGTCTTCGGATCCCCTGTAAATATTCGTACAGTCTCTGGATTCTCTGTAAATATTAGTACTGTCTCTAGATCCCCTGTAAATATTAGTGCCGTTTCTGGATCCCTCTGTAAATATTAATGCCATCTCTGCATCCCCTGTAAATATTAGTACCTTCTGTGGATCCCCTGTAAATATTAATACTTTCTCTGGATCCCTCTGTAAATATTAATACTGTCTCTGGATCCATATGTAAATATTAATACCATCTCTGGATCCCCTGTAAATATTAATACCATCTCTGGATCCCTCTGTAAATATTAATACCTTCCCTGGATCCCTCTGTACATATTAGTACCTTCTCTGGAGCCCCTGGAAATATTAGTACCTTCTCTGGATCCCTCTGTAAATATTAGTACCTTCTCTGGAGCCCCTGGAAATATTAGTACCGTCTGTGTCCCACTTGTAAAAGGAGAGAGGCGGGGAGGTATGGGGGAGAGGTGGGGAGGGACGCAGTCGAGGGGGCAAGCAATGAGGATGAGGATGGGAGGACCAGCGGAAAGGAACGGAGGAATGGCGAGAGGATACGAATGGAGGGTGAGGAGGGGAGGTACAGTGGGTGAGGAGGGGAAGATCGAGGGTGAGGAGGGGAAGAACCAGGGTGAGAAGAGGAGGACGGAGCGTGAAGAGGGGAGGAACGAGTGTGAGGGGGGTAGAACGAGGGTAAGGGGGAGGAACATGGGGAGGAAGGGAGGAACGGAGGGTGAGGAGGGAGGAACGACTGTGAGGAGGGAGGAACGAGTGTGAGGAGGGAGGAACGAGGGGAGGAACAAGCGGAGGAGGGGAGGAACGAGGGGGAGGAGAGGAGGAACGAGGGGGGGAGGAGGAGAAGAACATGGTAGAACTTGGTAGAAACGGGGAGGGGAGGGGAGGAACGGGGAGTGGAGGAAAGAGGATGGAAGGAATGAGGGAGAGGAGGTTTCTATCCTTCTGTTAGTGATGTCCCTTTATTCCACTGCCATTATGTTATATCTAATTAGTACAGCTACTCCACTCCCTCAATTCTTCCTTCTCTATCCTTTCTGATTGTTAGAGCCCGCAATATTTAATTGCCAGTCCTGCTCTTTATGTAGCCATGTTTCAGTTATTCCTGCTACATCTGTTTCCTCCCTGCGGATTATCGGGCTAGAAATTGGGCCCTGTAGCAACCGTTGTTTCGGCGGCCTCCCGAACATCCAGGATGGCTCCTTGGATGTGCACACACATTTCCAGGGTGACGCGCACCGGGCGCCATCTTGGTATATCAATTGAAATAAAAGATATAAAGGATAGATCACACTAATAGGGATATACTACAGACCACCTAATAGTGGCAAGGAGGTGGAGAAAGAAATATGTCAGCAAATATGTGAAATGAGTAAAGGACATAGAATAATAATCATGGGAGATTTTAACTATTCCCAAACAAGCTGGCAAGAAGAGGTAGGTAAAGGGGAACAGGGAATGGGGTTTTTACAATGTGTGCAGGACTCCTTTCTTACACAGTATGTAAAAAGCCCAACAAAGGAATTGGGAATTGGAAGTACAATTTCAAAATTTGGGGATGACACCAAATTGGGGGGTACAGTTAATACCGAGGAGGACAGCGACAAAATATGGGAAGACATTAATAAACTTGCAGAATGGGCGTGTAATTGGCAAATTAATTTCAATATTGATAAGTGTGAGGTATTACATTTTGGTAGGAAGAATAAAGGGGGCCACATACTGATTGGATAATAAGAGTCGCAGGTTAATAAGGCCATTAAAAGGCAAACCACACCCTGGGGTTCATTTCTAGAGGGATAGAATGGAAAAGCAGAGAAATTATGTTAAAATTGTATAGAACCTTGGTTAGACCACACTTGGAGTATTGTGAACAGTTCTGGTCTCCATATTATAAAAAGGATATAGAGGCACTGGAGAAGGTGCAAAAAAGATTCACAAGGATGAGACCAGAACTGAGAGGATATTTCGATCAGGAAAGATGGAGCAGGCTGGAGCTCTTTTCTCCAGAAAAGAGGTGATCGAGATGTGACCTGATCGAGGTCCTTACGATTATGAAACGGTTTGATGGGGTAGACATAGAGAAGGTGTTTCCACTTGCGGGGGAGGCCAAAACTAGGAGCCATAAATATAAGATAGTCACTAATAAATCCAACAGGGAATTCAGGAGAAACTTCTTAACCCAGAGAGTGGTGAGAATGTGAAACTCACTACCACAAGGAGTACTTGAGACAACTAGTAGAGATGCATTTAAGGAGAAGCTGGGTAAGAGAAGGAGAAAGAAATATGGTGATAGGGTTAGACGAAGTAGGGAAGGAGGAATGGGGGTGAGAAGGGGAGGAACGGGAAGAGGAAGGGAAAGGGGAATGGGGAAGCAACAGGAAAGAAATGGAGGAACAGGAGAGAGGTGGGTAGGAATGCGGAGAGGAGGGAAGGAATGGGGAGAGGAGAGGAGAATTGGGGCGATGAGTGGAGGAATGGAGAGAACATAAGAACATAAGAAATGGGAGCAGGAGTAGGCCTTATGGCCCCTCGAGCCTGCTCCGCCATTCAATAGGATCGTGGCTGATCTTTAACCTCAACTCCACTTTCCCACCCAATCCCCATATCCCTTGATGCCCCTCGAGCCCAAAAACCTATTAATCTCAGCCTTGAATATATATTCAGCATCCACAGCCCTCTGGGGGAGAGAATTCCAAAGATTCACAACCCACTGTGTGAAGAAATTCCTCCTCATCTCAGTCTCAAATGGCCGACCCCTTATCCTGAGATTATGCCCCCTCGTTCTAGAGTCTCCAGCCATGGGAAAGAACATCTCAGCATCTACCATTTCAAGCCCCCTCAGAATCTTACACGTTTCAATGAGATCACCACTCATTCTTCTGAACTCCAAATAGTGTGGGCCCGTTCTACTCAACCTTTCCTCATATGACAGCCCTCTCATCCCAGGAATTGATCAAGTGAACCTTCGTTGCACCGCCTCTAAGGCAAGTATATCCTTCCTTAGATAAGGAGACCTAAACTGTACGCAGTACTCCAGGTGAGGTCTCACCAAAGCCCTGCACAATTGTAATAAGACTTCCTTACTCTTGTACTCCAACCCCCTTGCAATAAAGGCCAACGTGCCATTTGCTTTCCTAGTTGCTTGCTGCACCTGCATGTTAACTTTTTGTGTTTCTTGTACGAGGACACCCAAGTCTCTCTGGACTTCAACATTTAATAGCTTCTCACCATTTAAAAAATATTCTGTTTTTCTATTCTTCCTACCAAAATGAATAACCTCACATTTCCCCACATGATAGTCCATCTGCCACCTTCTTGCCCACTCACTTAACCTGTCGATATCCCATTGCAGACTCTTTGTGTCCTCCTCACAGCTTACTTTCCCACCTAGCTTTGTATCGTCAGCAAACTTGGATTCATTACACTCGGTCCCTTCATCTAAATCATTAATACAGATTGTGAATAGCTGAGGCCCAAGCACCGATCCTTGCAGCACCCACTAGTTACAGCCTGCAAACCTGAAAATGACCCATTTGTTCCTACTCTATTTTCTGTCCTTTAACCAATCCTCTATCCATGCTAATATATTACTCCCAACCCCATGAGCCCTTATATTGCGTAACAACCTTTTATGTGGCACCTTATCGAATGCCATTTGAAAATCCAAATATACTCCATCCACTGGTTCCCCTTTATCTATCCTGATAGTTACATCCTCAAAAAACTCTAATAAATTTGTCAAACACGATTTCTCTTTCATAAAACCATGTTGACTCTGTCAAATCACATTTTTTAAAATTCATTCATGGGATGTGGGCGCCGCTGGGAAGGCCGGCATTTATTGCCCATCCCTAATTGCCCCTTGAGAAGGTGGTGGTGAGCCGCCTTCTTGAACCGCTTCAGTCCGTGTGGTGAAGGTTCTCTCACATTACTGTTAGGAAGGGAGTTCCAGGATTTTGACCCAGCGATGATAGAATCATAGAATCATAGAAGTTACAACATGGAAACAGGCCCTTCGGCCCAACATGTCCATGTCGCCCAGTTTATACCACTAAGCTAGTCCCAATTCCCTGCACTTGGCCCATATCCCTCGATACCCATCTTCCCCATGTAACTGTCCAAATGCTTTTTAAAAGACAAAATTGTACCCGCCTCTACTACTGCCTCTGGCAGCTCGTTCCAGACACTCACCACCCTTTGAGTGAAAAAATTGCCCCTCTGGATCCTTTTGTATCTCTCCCCTCTCACCTTAAATCTGTGCCCCCTCGTTATAGACTCCCCTACCTTTGGGAAAAGATTTTGACTATCGACCTTATCTATGCCCCTCATTATTTTATAGACTTCTATAAGATCACCCCTTAACCTCCTACTCTCCAGGGAATAAAGTCCCAGTCTGTCTAACCTCTCCCTGTAAGTCAAACCATCAAGTCCCGGTAGCATCCTAGTAAATCTTTTCTGCACTCTTTCTAGTTTAATAATATCCTTTCTATAATAGGGTGACCAGAACTGTACACAGTACTCCAAGTGTGGCCTCACCAATGCCCTGTACAACTTCAACAAGACATCCCAACTCCTGCATTCAATGTTCTGACCAATGAAACCAAGCATGCTGAATGCCTTCTTCACCACCCTATCCACCTGTGACTCCACTTTCAAGGAGCTATGAATCTGTACTCCTAGATCTCTTTGTTCTATAACTCTCCCCAACGCCCTACCATTAACGGAGTAGGTCCTGGCCCGATTCGATCTACCAAAATGCATCACCTCACATTTATCTAAATTAAACTCCATCTGCCATTCATCGGCCCACTGGCCCAATTTATCAAGATCCCGTTGCAATCCTAGATAACCTTCTTCACTGTCCACAATGCCACCAATCTTGGTGTCATCTGCAAACTTACTAACCATGCCTCCTAAATTCTCATCCAAATCATTAATATAAATAACAAATAACAGCGGACCCAGCACCGATCCCTGAGGCACACCGCTGGACACAGGCATCCAGTTTGAAAAACAACCCTCGACAACCACCCTCTGTCTTCTGTCGTCAAGCCAATTTTGTATCCAATTGGCTACCTCACCTTGGATCCCATGAGATTTAACCTTATGTAACAACCTACCATGCGGTACCTTGTCAAAGGCTTTGCTGAAGTCCATGTAGACCACGTCTACTGCACAGCCCTCATCTATCTTCTTGGTTACCCCTTCAAAAAACTCAATCAAATTCGTGAGACATGATTTTCCTCTCACAAAACCATGCTGACTGTTCCTAATTAGTCCCTGCCTCTCCAAATGCCTGTAGATCCTGTCCCTCAGAATACCCTCTAACAACTTACCCACTACAGATGTCAGGCTCACTGGTCTGTAGTTCCCAGGCTTTTCCCTGCCGCCCTTCTTAAACAAGGGCACAACATTTGCTACCCTCCAATCTTCAGGCACCTCACCTGTAGCGGTGGATGATTCAAATATCTCTGCTAGGGGACCCGCAATTTCCTCCCTAACCTCCCATAACGTCCTGGGATACATGTCATCAGGTCCCGGAGATTTATCTACCTTGATGCGCGTTAAGACTTCCAGCACCTCCCTCTCTGTAATATGTACACTCCTCAAGACATCACTATTTATTTCCCCAAGTTCCCTAACATCCATGCCTTTCTCAACCGTAAATACCGATGTGAAATATTCATTCAGGATCTCACCCATCTCTTGTGGTTCCGCACTTAGATGACCTTGTTGATCCTTAAGAGGCCCTACTCTCTCCCTAGTTACCCTTTTGCCCTTTATGTATTTGTAGAAGCTCTTTGGATTCACCTTTGCCTGATCTGCCAAAGCAATCTCATATCCCCTTTTTGCCCTCCTGATTTCTCTCTTAACTCTACTCCGGCAATCTCTATACTCTTCAAGGGATCCACTTGATCCCAGCTGCCTATGCATGTCATATGCCTCCTTCTTATTTTTGACTAGTGCCTCAATCTCCCGAGTCATCCAAGGTTCCCTACTTCTACCAGCCTTGCCCTTCACTTTATAAGGAATGTGCTTACCCTGAACCCTGGTTAACACACTTTTGAAAGCCTCCCACTTACCAGACGTCCCTTTGCCTGCCAACAGACTCTCCTAATCAACTTCTGAAAGTTCCTGTCTAATACCATCAAAATTGGCCTTTCCCCAATTTAGAATTTTAACTTTTGGGCCAGACCTATCCTTCTCCATAGCTATCTTAAAACTAATGGAATTATGATCACTGGTCCCAAAGTGATCCCTCACTAACACTTCTGTCACCTGCCCTTCCTTATTTCCCAAGAGGAGGTCAAGTTTTGCCCCCTCTCTAGTCGGGCCATCCACATACTGAATGAGAAATTCCTCCTGAATACACTCAACAAATTTCTCTCCATCCAAGCCCCTAATGCTATGGCTGTCCCAGTCAATGTTGGGAAAGTTAAAGTCCCCTACTATTACCACCCTATTTTTCTTGCAGCTGTCTGTAATCTCCTTACATATTTGCTCCTCAATTTCCCGTTGACTATTTGGGGGTCTGTCGTACAATCCTATCAAAGTGATCTCTCCCTTCTTATTTTTCAGTTCTACCCATATGGACTCAGTGGGCGAACCCTCGGATATATCCCCTCTCACTACTGCCGTGATGTTCTCCCTAATCAAGAACGCAACTCCCCCTCCTCTCTTACCTCCTGCTCTATCTTTCCTATAGCATCTGTACCCTGGAACATTGAGCTGCCAGTCCTGCCCCTCCCTTAGCCATGTTTCAGTAATAGCTATAACATCCCAGTCCCATGTACCCATCCATGCCCTGAGTTCATCTGCCTTGCCCATCAGACTTCTTGCATTGAAATAAATGCAGTTTAATCTAGACTTCCCTTGGTCTTTGCCCTGCTTTCTCAGACCATCTGTCCGGTCATGTTCTGTACACTCTCCCTTACTGCCTTTTGTTTCTGTCACCACTTAATTTCCCACTGACTTCCTGCATCGGTTCCCATCCCCCTGCCACATTAGTTTAAACCCTCCCCAACAGCACTGGCAAACACTCCCCCTAGGACATTGGTTCCAGTCCTGCCCAGATGCAGACCGTCCAATTTGTACTGGTCCCACCTCCCCCAGAACCGGTTCCAATGGCCCAGGAATTTGAATCCCTCCAGCTTGCACCATCTCTCAAGCCACGTATTCATCTTAGCTATCCTGTCATTCCTACTCTGACTAACCCGTGGCACTGGTAGCAATCCTGAGATTACTACCTTTGAGGTCCTACTCTTTAGTTTAACTCCTAACTCCCTAAATTCAGCTTGTAGGACCTCATCCTGTTTTTTACCTATATCGTTGGTGCCTATATGCACCACGACAACTGGCTGTTCACCCTCCCCCTCCAAAATGTCCTGCAGCCGCTCCGAGACATCCTTGACCCTTGCACCAGGGAGGCAACATACCATCCTGGAGTCTCGGTTGCGTCCGCAGAAACGCCTGTCTATTCCCCTTACAATCGAGTCCCCTATCACTATAGCTCTGCCACTCTTTTTCCTGCCCTCCTGTGCAGCAGAGCCAGCCACGGTGCCATGAACCTGGCCACTGCCACCTTCCCCTGGTGAGCCATCTCCGCCAACAGTATCCAAAACGGTATACCTGTTTTGGAGGGAGATGACCGCAGGGGACCCCTGCACTGCCTTCCTACTCTTCCTCTGTCTGTTGGTCACCCATTCACTATCTCCCTCAGTAATTTTTATCTGCGGTGTGACCAACTCACTGAACGTGCTATCCACGACTTTCTCAGCATCGCGGATGCTCCAAAGTGAGTCCATCCGCAGCTCCAGAGCCGTCAAGCGGTCAAACAATAGCTGCAGCTGGACACACTTCCCGCAGGTGAAGGAATCAGGGATACAGGAAGGAGCCCCGAATTCCCACATCCCACAAGAGGAACATGACACGGCGCTGGGATCTCCTGCCATGACTTAACCCTTAAATTAGCTTAAGAACAACTACAATGTCAAGAGAAAAAAAAAGGAAAGAAAAACTACTTACCACTCCCTTTAAGGAGTTTACTCCTTTAAATTGTTCTCAATTTAGAGAATGTTAACTACACTGGGGACCTTGATTCACTAAAAAATAAACGCTACTTCCTATAAGACCTGCAGACCTTCCCTTTCCTTTTACTTCAGTTACTGTAGATAAGGAGAAATACTCACCTGAACCTACTCACCAATCAGGTGCCTCCCCTGTGTCGCGTCCCGATCTGATTCCTGACGTCACTTCGAACTCGGTCGCAGCTCCGCTCGGCTCCTCTCAGCGCTCTGAAATCCCGCCTTTTATCGGACGCTCCCTCCGCTCGGCTCGGCTCCTCTCAGCGCTCTGAAATCCCGCCTTTTATCGGACGCTCCCTCCGCTCGGCTCGGCTCCTCTCAGCTGTTCTCAGCGCTCTGAAATCCCGCCTTTTATCGGACGCTCCCTCCGCTCGGCTCGGCTCCTCTCAGCTGTTCTCAGCGCTCTGAAATCCCGCCTTTTATCGGACGCTCCCTCCGCTCTGCTCGGCTCCTCTCAGCGCTCTGAAATCCCGCCTTTTATCGGACGCTCCCTCCGCTCGGCCGATATATTTCCAAGTCGGAATGGTGTGTGACTTGGAGGGGAACGTGCAGGTGGTGTTGTTCCCATGTGCCTGCTGCTCTTGTCCTTCTAGGTGGTAGAGGTCGCGGGTTTGGGAGGTGCTGTCGAAGAAGCCTTGGCGAGTTGCTGCAGTGCATCCTGTGGATGGTACACACTGCACCACGGTGCGCCGGTGGTGAAGGGAGTGAATGTTTCGGGTGGTGGATGGGGTTCCAATCAAGCGAGCTGCTTTGTCCTGGATGGTGTCGAGCTTCTTGAGTGTTGTTGGAGCTGCACTCATCCAGGCAAGAAGAGAGTATTCCATCACACTCCTGACTTGTGCCTTGTTGATTGTGGAAAGATTTTGGGGAGTCAGGAGGTGAGTCACTCGCCGCAGAATACCCAGCCTCTGACCTCCTCTTGTGGTCATAGTATTTATGTGGCTGGTCCAATTAAGTTTCTGGTCAATGGTGACCCCCAGAATGTTGATGGTGGGAGATTCAGCGATGGTAATGCCATTGAATGTCAAGGGGAGGCGGCTAGACTCTCTCTTGTTGGAGATGGTCATTGCTTGGCACTTGTCTGGCGCGAATGTTACTTGCCACTTTTGAGCCCAAGCCTGGATGTTATCCAGGTCTTGCTGCATGCGGGCTCGGACTGCTTCATTATTTGAGGGGTCGCGAATGGAACTGAACACTGTGCAATCAGCAGCGAACATCTTCATTTCTGACCTTATGATGGAGGGAAGGTCATTGATGAAGCAGCTGAAGATGGTTGGGCCTCGGACACTGCCCTGAGGAACTCCTGCAGCAATGTCCTGCGGCTGAGATGATTGGCCTCCAACAACCACGACCAAGTTCCTTTATGCCATGTATGACTACAGCCACTGGAGAGTTTTCCCCCTGATTCCCATTGATTTCAATTTTACTCGGGCTCCTTGGTGCCACACTCGGTCAAATGCTGCCTTGATGTCAAGGGCAGTCATTCTCACCTCCCCTATGGAATTCACCTCTTTTGTCCATGTTTGGATCAAGGCTGTAATGAGGTCTGGAGCCGAGTGGTCCTGGCGGAACCCAAACTGAGCATTGGTGAGCAGGTAAATGGTGAGTAAGTGCCGCTTGATAGCACTGTCAACGACACCTTCCATCACTTTGATGATGATTGAGAGTAGACAGATGGGACAGTAATTGGCCGGATTGGATTTGTCCTCCTTTTTGTGGACAGGACATCCCCTGGGCAATTTTCCACATTCGGGTAAATGCCAGATACCAGTACCTGGAACAGTTTGGCTAGAGGCACGGCTCGTTCTGGAGCACAAGCCTTCAGCACGACAGCTGGGATGTTGTCGGGGCCCACAGCCTTTGCTGTATCCAGTGCACTCAGCCGTTTCTTGATATCATGTGGAGTGAATCGAATTGGCTGAAGACTGGCTTCTGTGAAGGTGGGGATATCGGGAGGAGGCCGAGATGGATCATCCGCTCGGCACTTCTGGCTCAAGATGGTTGCAAACGCTTCAGCCTTGTCTTTCAGCCCAATGTAACAGACCAGTTTGCCTGACATCAGTAGTACGGAAAATGCGAGAGTCTGTTATAAAGGATGTGATAACAGAACACTTGGAAGGCATTAAAAGGATTGGACAAAGTCAACATGGGTTTATGAAAGGGAAGTCATGCTTAACAAATCGACTGGAGTTTTTTGAGGAGGTAACTGGTAGAATAGATACGGGAGAACCAGTAGATGTGGTGTATTTGGATTTTCAGAAGGCTTTTGATAAGGTCCCACACAAGAGGTTAGTGTGCAAAATTAAAGCACATGGGATTGGGGGGAATATATTGGCATGGATTGAAAATTGGTTGACAGACAAAAAACGGAGAGTAGGAATAAACGGATCTTTTTCTGGGTGGCAGGCAGTGACTAGTGGGGTACCGCAGGGATCAGTGCTTGGGCCCCAACTATTCACAATATATATCAATGATTTGGATGAGGGAACTGAATGTAACATTTCCAAGTTTGCAGACGACACAAAGCTGGGGTGGAATGTGAGCTGTGAGGAGGATGCAAAGAGGCTCCAATGTGATTTAGACAAGTTGGGTGAGTGGGCATGAACATGGCAGATGCAGTATAACGTGGATAAATGTGAGGTTATCCACTTTGATTGTAAAGACAGAAAGACAGATTATTGTCTGAATGGTAATAGATTGGGAAAAGGGGAGGTGCAACAAGACCTGGGTGTACTTGTGTACCATTCGCTGAAAGCAAGTATTCAGGTGCAGCAAGCAGTTAGGAAGGCGAATGGTCTGTTGGCGTTCATTGCAAGAGGATTTGAGTACAGGAGCAGGGATGTCTTACTGCAGTTATACAGGGCCTTGGTGAGACCACATCTGGAGTGTTGTATGCAGTTTTGGTCTCCTTATCTGAGGAAGGATGTCCTTGCCATGGAGAGAGTGTAACAAAGGTTTACCAGACTGATTCCTGGGATGGCAGGACTGACGTATAAGGAGAGATTGGGTCGACTAGGCCTATATTCACTCGAGTTTAGAAGAATGAGGTGATCGCATCGAAACTTATAAAATTCTAACAGGACTAGACAGACTAGATGCAGAGAGGATGTTCCCAATGGATGGGGAATCCATAACCAGGGGTCACAGTCTCAAGATACGGGGTATGCCATTTAGAACCGAGATGAGGAGAAATTTCTTCACTCAGAGGGTGGTGAACCTGTGGAATTCTCGACCACAGAAGGCAGTGGAGGCCAAGTCATTAGATGTATTCAAGAAGGAGATAGATATATTTCTTAATGCTAAAGGGATCAAGGGATATGGGAAAAATCGGGAACAGGGTGCTGAGTTCGACGATCAGCCATGATCATTTTAAATGGTGGAGCAGGCCCGAAGGGCCGAATGGCCTACTCTTGCTCCTATTTTCCATGCTTCCATAAACGCTGGCCTTGCCAGTGATGCCCACATCCCACGAACGAATGAAAAAAGCATCTGCTCCTTTTCCATTCTGCCTGTCTTTTCTAAATGTCATGTACCCTGGAATATTTAGTTTCCAATCTTGGTCATTTTGCAACCATGTCTCTGTAATGGTTATTAGACCAAACCCATTTATCTCTATTTGAGCAATTAATGCATCTATCTTGTTACCAATGCTCCGTGCATTCAGATAAAGAGCCTTTAATTTGAACTTGTTACAATTTTTCCCTGCTTTGACCTTACTTGTTGATGCTCCATTCCCGGTAAACTCTCTGTCACTTCCTGCCACACTCTGCTTACCTTGACCCAAATCACTACACTGCTCTGTTGCCTTGACTTTTCTTATTAAATTTCAAAATTTCTCCTCACCTGACCCCTCCCCTCCCTTTTTTAGTTTAAAGCCCCGTCTACAGCCCCAGTTATTCGATTCTCCAGGACGCTGGTCCCAACCTGTTTAAGTGAATCCCGTCCCAATGGAACTGCTCCCTCGTTCCCCAGTACTGGTGCCAGTGCCCCATGATTCGAAACCCCGTCTCCCACACCACTCTTTGAGCCCCACATTTAACTCTCTGATCTGTCTGTCCCAATGCCAATTTGCGTGTGGCTCAGGTAGTAATCCAGGGATTATTATCTTTGAGGTTCGACTGATTAATTTAGACCTGAGCTCCTCAAACTCCCTCAGTAGAACCTCATTCCTAGTTCTACCTATCGCGTTGGTTCCTACATGGACCACGACAACTGGATCCTTCCCTCATGCTCCAAGTTCTTCTCCAGCCGCTAGGAGAGGTCCTTAACCCTGGCACCGGGCAGGCAATACAGCCTTCGGGACTCTCAGTCTCAGCTGCAGAGTACAGTGTCCATCCCCCTGACTATAATATCCTCCACTTGATTGGCCCTCTGTACCGCAGTGTCGTGCTCAGTTTGCCCATCCTCCCTGCAGGCTTTGTTCTCATCCATACAGGTAGCAAGTATCTCGTACCTGTTGGACAAATTCGAGGGCTGAGGCTCCTTCATCATTGCATCCTGTGTCCCCATAGCTGCCTGACTCGCAGTCACACCCTTCTGTCCCTGACCACTGAATGAATCTAAACTACTCGCTAACCTAAGGGGTGTGGACTACCTCCTGGATCAAAGCGTCCATATAACTCTCCTCCTCCCGGATGCATCGCAATGTCTGCAGATCGGACTCCAGCTCAACAACGCTGAGCTGAAGTCCCTCGAGTTGCAGACGCTTCCTGCGGATGTGGTACATGGGGATCTCGCTGCTCTGCACCAATTCCCACATGTTGCAGTTACGACACACCCCCTGCCCTGTCACCGCTTGTCGAAGCAGAATTTACTTATTTACTTGATGAGTTTTTAATCTCTCGCTATTGTTAGTTTTATCAACTAATTAATTTATCTAGTTTAAGTTATTGATTTAATCTCTCAGTTAAAGCCCTGTCCTAACTTAGAGAGAAAAAAACCCAGTAGTACTCACCAATCACCAATCACCGACATGCTGTCCTGTGACGGTACTCTTTCAAATTCTGCCTCTGGTGAGTTGACTGCAATTGTGTCTCACTCGACATTCGGGCCTTCTCCCACCGACCTACTGTCCTGTGACGGCACTCCTTGATTTTTTATTTTCAATCCTATCGATTTTATCCTGACCATTTCCCGCCTCCGCTGCTCCAAGTGAGTTTAGGCCTTCGATCCCCGACTTTTATTTACTTATCTCAGCCGCTCCGGTCCCCGATCCTCGTCTCCGCTGGTCTCAGAGCTCTTGCTTTCTGTTCACCGTCCTTCCCCCTCGACACCGAATTCCCCCATTCACCAAATTCTCAAGTTCCCACTCTGTTCATCGCCCACTCTGTTCGCTCTGTGCTTCTGCAGCTACTTTCTGCTTTATACTCCTTTTGAGAACAGCAGTTACAACTTCTCAAGCAGCTTCCAACTCCCAGTAATTACCCTCTATTCAGACAATCGCATTCAGCTCATTAACTGTTCACTGCCATTGACTTGCAGTTTCTGCGAAACTTTTAAGGTTCCATGTTAAATTTTAAAGTAAATTTTAATTTCAATTCATTCACTATTTCAACAGAGTCCCTCTCTCACCAAATTCTCAAGCTCCCATTCTGTTCGTAATCCACTCTGTTCGCTCTGTGCTTTATGGGGAGAGGAGAGGAGGAATGGGGAGAGGAAGGGAGGAATGGGGAGAGGAGGGGAGGAATGAGGAGAGGAGGGGAAGAATGGGGAGAGGAACAAGGGATGGGGGAGAGCAGGGGAGGAAGGGGGAGAGGAAGGGAGGAATGGGGAGAGCAAGAGAGGAATGGAGAGAGGAAGAGAGGAATGGGGAGAGGAAGGGAGGAATGGGGAGAGGAGGGACGGAATGGGGAGGGGAGGGATGGAATGGGGAGAGGAGGGGAGGAATGGGTAGAGGAGGGGAGGAATGGGGAGAGGAGGGGAGGAATGGGTAGAGGAGGGGAGGAATGGGGAGAGGAGGGGAGGAATGGGGAGAGGAAGGGAGGAATGGGGAGAGGAAGAGAGGAATGGAGAGAGGAAGAGAGGAATGGGGAGAGGAAGGGAGGAATGAGGAGTGGAGGGAAGGAATGGGGAGTGGAGGGAAGGAATGGGGAGAGGAGGGATAGAATGGGGAGGGGAGGGATGGAATGGGGAGGGGAGGGAAGGAATCGGGAGAGGAGGAAAAGAATGGGGAGGAGAGGGGAAGAATGGGGAGAGGAGTGGAGGAATGGGAAGAGGAAGAAGGGAAGGGGAGAGGAGGGGGAATGGAGAGACGAAGTGAGGAATGGGGAGAGGAAGAGAGCAATGAGGAAAGGAGGAGAGGAATGGGGAGAAGGAAAGAGGAATGCAGAGAGGAGGGGAGGAATGGGGAGGGTAAGAGAGGAATGGAGAGGGGAGGGGAGGAATGGGGAGAGGAAGAGTGGAATGGGGAGAAGAAGAAGGGAAGGGGAGAGGAGGGGAGGAATGGGGAGAGGAGGGGAGGAATGTGGAGTGGAAGGGAGGAATGGGGAGAGGAAGAAAGTATTGGAGAGAGAAGGGGAGTAATGGGGAGAGGAAGAGAGGAATGGGAAATGGAGGAGAGAAATGGGGAGAGGACGAGAGGAATGGAGAGAGGAGGGGAGGATTGGGGAGAGGAAGAGAGGAATGGGGAGAAGAAGAGACGAATGGGGAGAGGAAGAGAGGAATGGGGAGTGGAAGAGAGGAATGGAGAGGGGAGGGGAGGAATGGGGAGGGGAAAAAGGGAAGGGGAGAGGAGGAGAGGAATGGGGAGAGGAAGAGAGGAATGGGGAGAGGAAGAATGGAAGGGGAGAGGAGGGGAGGAATGGGGAGAGGAGGAGAGGAATGGGGAGAGGAGGGGAGGAATGTGGAGAGGAAGGGAGGAATGGGGAGAGGAAGAGAGGATTGGAGAGAGAAGGGGAGTAATGGGGAGAGGAAGAGAGAAATGGGGAGTGGAGGGGAGAAATGGGGAGAGGAAGAGATGAATGGAGAGAGGAGAGAAGGATTGGGGAGAGGAAGAGAGGAATGGGGAGAGGAGGAAGGGAAGGGGGAGAGGAGGGGAGGAATGGGGAGAAGAAGAGACGAATGGGGAGAGGAAGAGAGGAATGAGGAGAGGAGGGGAGGAATGGGGAGAAGCATTTAAGGGGAAGCTGGGTAAGGGAAGGAGAAAGAAATATGGTGATAGAGTAGGACAAAGTAGGGAAGGAGGTATGGGGGTGAGAAGGG
Source organism: Heptranchias perlo (assembly GCF_035084215.1). Lineage (NCBI taxonomy): Eukaryota > Metazoa > Chordata > Chondrichthyes > Hexanchiformes > Hexanchidae > Heptranchias > Heptranchias perlo. Next base: position 848,064 of record NW_027139918.1, on the reverse strand, counting down.
GAGGAACGGGAAGAGGAGGAGAAAGGGGAATGGGGAAGCAACAGGAAATAAATGGAGGAACAGGGGAGAGATGGGTAGGAATGCGGAGAGGAGGGTAAGGAATGGGGAGAACATAAGAACATAAGAAATAGGAGCACGAGTAGGCCATGCGGCCCCGCGAGCCTGCTCTGCCATTCAATAAGATCGTGGCTGATCTTTCACCTCAATTCCACTTTCCCACCCGATCCCCATATCCCTTGATTCCCCTGGAGTCCAAAAACCTATCAATCTCAGCCTTGAATATACACAACGACTGAGCATCCACAGCCCTCTGGGGTAAAGAATTCCAAAGATTCATAACCCTCTGAGTGAAGAAATTCCTCCTCATCTCAGTCGCAAATGGCCAATCCCTTATCCTGAGACTATGCCCCCTAGTTCTAGAGTCTCCAGGCAAGGGAAAGAACCTCTCAGCATCTACCCTGTCAAGCCCCCTCAAAATCTTATATGTTTCAATGAGATCACCTCTCATTCTTCTAATTCCAGCGAGTATTGGCCCATTCTACTCAATCTCTCCTCATTGGACAACCCTCTCATCCCAGGAATTAATCTCGTGAACCTTCGTTGCTCCGCCTCCAAGGCAAGTATATCCTTCCTTTGATCAGGAGACCAAAACTGTATGCAATTCTCCAGGTGAGATCTCACCAAAGCCCTGTACAATTGAAGTAAGACTTCCTTACTCTTGTACTCTCACCCCCTTGCAATAAAGGCCAACGTGCCATTTGCTTTCCTAATTTCTTGTTGGACCTGCATGTTAACTTTTTGTGTTTTTTGTACGAGGACACCCAAGTCTCTCTGGACTTCAACATTTAATAGCTTCTCACCATTTAAAAAATATTCTGTTTTCTATTCTTCCTACCAAAATGAGAAACCTCACATTTCCCCACATGATAGTCCATCTGCCACCTTCTTGCCCACTCACTTAACCTGTCGATATCCCTTTACAGACTCTTTGTGTCCTCCTCACAGCTTACTTTCCCACCGAGCTTTGAATCGTCAGCAAACTTGGATTCATTACACTCGGTCCCTTCATCAAAGTCATTAATATAGATTGTAAATAGTTGAGGCCCAAGCACCGATCCTTGCAGCACCCCACTAGTTACAGCCTGCAAACCTGAAAATGTCCCGTTTATTCCCACTCTCTTTTCTGTCATTTAACCAATCCTCTATCCATGCTAATATATTACTCCCAACCCCATGAGCCCTTATATTGCGTAACAACCTTTTATGTGGCACCTTATCGAATGCCTTTTCAAAATCCAAATATACTCCATCCACTGGTTCCTCTTTATCTACCCTAATCGTTACATCCTCAAAAAACTCTAATAAATTTGTCAAACACGATTTCTCTTTCATAAAACCATGTTGACTCTGTCTAATCATATTTTTTTTATTCGTTCATGGGATGTGGGCGCCGCTGGCGAGGCCAGCATTTATTGCCCATCCCTAATTGCCCCTTGAAAAGGTGGTGGTGAGCCGCCTTCTTGAACCGCTGCAGTCCGTGCGGTGAAGGTTCTCTCACAGTGCTGTTAGGAAGGGAGTTCCAGGATTTTGACCCAGCAATGATGAAGGAACGGCCGATATATTTCCAAGTCGGAGAGAGAGAGAAGCAGGGGGCCAGAGAGAGAGAGAGAAACAGGCGGTCAGAGAGAGAGAGAGAAACAGGGGGTCAGAGAGAGAGAGAGAAATAGGGGGTCAGAGAGAGAGAGGGAAACAGGGGGTCAGAGAGAGAGAGAGAAACAGGGGGCCAGAGAGAGAGAGAGAAACAGGGTGTCAGAGAGAGAGAGAAACAGGGGGTCAGAGAGAGAGAGAGAAACAGGGGGCCAGAGAGAGAGAGAGAGAAACAGGGTGTCAGAGAGAGAGAGAGAGAGAGAAACAGGGGGTCAGAGAGAGAGAGAGAGAGAGAAACAGGGGGTCAGATGCAGTATAACGTGGATAGATGTGAGGTTATCCACTTTGATTGTAAAAACAGAAAGGCAGATTATTATCTGAATGGTGATAGATTGGGAAAAGGGGAGGTGCAACGAGACCTGGGTGCCCTTGTATACCAGTCGCTGAAAGCCAGCATTCAGGTGCAGCAAGCAGTTAGGAAGGCGAATGGTCTGTTGGCGTTCATTGCAAGAGGATTTGAGTACAGGAACAGGGACGTCTTACTGCAGTTATAAAGGGCCTTGGTGAGACCACATCTGGAGTATTGTGTGCAGTTTTGCTCTCCTTATCTGAGGAAGGATGTCCTTGCCATGGAGGGAGTGCAACGAAGATTTACCAGACTGATTCCTGGGATAAATATAAGGAATCTTACAACACCAGGTTATAGTCCAACAAATTTATTTTAAAATCACAATCTTTCGGAGATTATCCCCTTCGTCAGGTGAGATTCCTTACATTTGTCCACCCCAGTCCATCACCGGCATCTCCACATCATGATTCCTGGGATGGCAGGGCTGATGTATGAGGGGAGATTGGGTCGACTAGACCGATATTCACTCGAGTTTAGAAGAATGAGAGGTGATCTAATCGAAACATATAAAATTCTAACAGGACCAGACAGACGAGATGCAGGGAGGATGTTCCCGATGACTGGGGAATCCATAACCAGGGGTCACAATCTCAGGATACGGGTATGCCATTTAGAACCGAGATGAGGAGAAATTTCTTCACTCAGAGGGTGGTGAACCTGTGGAATTCTCGACCACAGAAGGCAGTGGAGGCCAAGTCATTAAATATATTCAAGAAGGAGATTGATATATTTCTTAATGCTAAAGGGATCAAGGGATATGGGGAATAATCGGGAACAGGGTACTGAGTTCGGCTATCAGCCATGATCATTTTGAATGGTGGAACAGGCCCGAAGGGCCGAATGGCCTACTCTTGCTCCTATTTTCCATGATTCTATGATTTGACATCATTTGAACCCTTCTGACTTCATTTCACTACGTTTAACTTCATTTGACTTCATTTAACCTCATTTCACTTCATTTCACTTCATTTGACGCCATTTCACTTCATTTGACATGATTTGAACCCTTTTCACTTCATTTCTCTTATTTTCAAACCATTTCACTTCATTTGAACCCATTTCACTTCATTGGTGTTAATTTGATTCCATTTTACTTCATTTTACACCATTTCACATCATTCTGACAAGAGAAGTGGGGTCAAATAAAGTAAAAAGAGGGTGAAATGGGGTCAAATGTAGTGAAATGGGGTCAATTAATTCAAATGTAGTGAAATGGGGTCAAATTAATTCAAATGAAGTGAAATGGGTTCAAGTGAAATGAAATGTGGTCAAATAAAGAAACATTAAGAGAAATGGGGTCAAATGAAGTCAAGTAAAGTGATATCGGGTACAAATGAAGTCAAATAAACTGAACTAGGGTCAAATGAACTTGAATGGAGTGAAATGGGTTCAAAAGAAATGAAATGGCGTCAAATGCAGTGAAATGGGGGTCGAATGAAGTGAAATGAATACATAAATAAACTGAAATGGGTTCAAATGTAGTCATATGAAGTGAAATGGGGTGAAATAAAATGCAATGAAGGCAAATAGGGTCAAATTAAATCAGATGCAGTGAAATGGGGTCAAATGAAATGAAATAGGGTCAAATGAAGAGACATGAAGTGAATTTGGTTCAAATAAAGTCAAATGAATTGAAATGGGGGCACCGTCCCCAAATTGGTCCGCGCTCGCTGCCGCCGTCCCCAAATTGGTCCCCGCTTGCAGGAGCCGTCCCCAAATTGGTCTCCGCTCGCAGGCGCCGTAACCAAATTAGTCCCCACCCGTTGGCGCCGTCCCCATTTTGGTCTCCTCTTTCTGCTACTGTCCCAAATTTGGTCCATTTACAGGTGCGTCAAATGAAGTTTAATGGAGTTAGATTTCATTTTATGACTTTATTTGACCCCATTTCTTTTCTTTTCAATTCATTTGACCCCCCATTACTTCACTTGACTTAATTTGGCCCCATTTGGCTGATATGGACACAATTTCACTCCATTTGACATGATTTGAATCCATTTCATTTAATTTCACTTCTTCTCAACCCATTTGATTGAATTTTACGTCATTTACCTTCATTTGATGTTACTTGACCCAACTGCACTTCATTGGTGTTAATTTGAACCCATTTAACTTCATTTGACACAATTTCACTTCCTTTGACCCCATTTCTCATCATTTGTCCCCATTTCTCATCATTTGTCCCCATTTCTCGTCAATTAACCTCCTTTCACGTCATTTGACCCCTTTTGTCATCATGTAACCCCATTTGACATCATTTGAACCCATTTCACTTCATTTAATCCCATTTCACTTCATTTGACCCCATTTCACTTTATATGACCCCATTTCACCACATTTCACTTCATTTGAACCGATTTCACTTCATTTGACCCGATTTCACTTCATTTGACCCCATTTCATGACATTTCACTTCATTTGACCCCATTTCACTACATTTCACTTCATTTGACCCCATTTCACTTTATATGACCCCATTTCACGACATTTCACTTCAATTTGACCCCATCAAACTGCATTTCACTTCATTTGACCACATTTCACTTCATTTGACCCCATTTCACTTCATTTGACCCCATCTCACCACATTTCACTTCATTTGACCACATTTCACTTCATTTGACCCCATCTCACTAAATTTCACTTCATTTGACCACATTTCACTTCATTTGACCCCATCTCACGACATTTCACTTAATTTAACCCCATTTTATTCATTTGACCCCATCTCACTACATTTCACTTCGTTTGACCACATTTCACTTCATTTGACCCCATTTCACCAAACTTCACTTCATTTGACCCCATTTCACTTCATTTGACCCCATTTCACAACATTCAACTACATTTCACTGCATTTGTCCCCATTTCACTTTATATGAACCCATTTGACTTTATCTGAATTCATTTGGACCCATTTCACTTCATCTGACTGAATTTCACTTCATTTGTATTCATTTGACCCAATTTCTTTTCTTTTCAATTCATTTGTCTCTCTTGTCACTTCTCTTGATTTAATCTGACCCCATTTGGCTGTATTTGACACCATTTCACTTCATTTGGCATGATTTGAACTCTTTTCACTTAATTTCTCTTATTTTCAAACCATTTGACTTCATTTGAACCCATTTCACTTCATTGGTGTTAATTTGAACCCATTTCACTTCATTTTACACCGTTTCACATCATTCCGAGAAGAGAAATAGGGTCAAATGAAGTAAAAAGTGGGTGAAATGGGGTCAAGTGAAATGAAATGTGGTCAAATAAAGAAAAGTTAAGAGAAATGGGGTCAAATGAAGTCAAGTAAAGCGATATCGGTTACAAATGAAGTCAAATGAACTGAACTAGGGGTCAAATGAACTTGAATGGAGTGAAATGGGTTCAAAAGAAATGAAATGGCGTCAAATGCAGTGAAATGGGGGTCGAATGAAGTGAAATGAAATCATAAATAAACTGAAATGGGTTCAAATGTAGTCATATGAAGTGAAATGGGGTGAAATAAAATGCAATGAAGGCAAATAGGGTCAAATTAAATCAGATGAGTGAAATGGGGTCAAATGAAGTGAAATAGGGTCAAATGAAGATAAACTTGGTTCAAATAAAGTCAAATGAATTGAAATGGGGGCACCTTCCCCAAATTGGTCCGCGCTCGCTGCCGCCGTCCCCAAATTGGTCCCCGCTTGCAGGAGCCGTCCCCAAATTGGTCTTCGCTCGCAGGCGCCGTAACCAAATTAGTCCCCACCCGCTGGCGCCGTCCCCATTTTGGTCTCCTCTTGCTGCTACTGTCCCCAATTTGGTCCATTTACAGGTGCGTCAAATGAAGTTTAATGGAGTTAGATTTCATTTTATGACTTTATTTGACCCCATTTCTTTTCTTTTCAATTCATTTGACCCCCCCATTACTTCACTTGACTTAATTTGGCCCCATTTGGCTGTTATGGACACAATTTCACTTCATTTGACATGATTTGAATCCTTTTCATTTAATTTCACTTTTTCTCAACGCATTTGATTGAATTTTACGTCATTTTCCTTCATTTGATGTTACTTGACCCAACTGCACTTCATTGGTGTTAATTTGAACCCATTTAACTTCATTTGACCCAATTTCACTTCCTTTGACCCCATTTCTCATCATTTGTCCCCATTTCTCGTCATTTGTCCCCATTTCTCGTCAATTAACCTCATTTGACGTCATTTGACCCCTTTTGCCATCATATAACCCCATTTGACATCATTTGAACCCATTTCACTTCATTTAATCCCATTTCACTTCATTTGACCCCATTTCACTTTATATGACCCCATTTCACCACATTTCACTTCATTTGAACCGATTTCACTTCATTTGACCCGATTTCACTTCATTTGACCCCATTTCATGACATTTCACTTCATTTGACCCCATTTCACTACATTTCACTTCATTTGACCCCATTTCACTACATTTCACTTCATTTGACCCCATTTCACTACATTTCACTTCATTTGACCCCATTTCACTTCATATGACCCCATTTCACGACATTTCACTTCAATTTGACCCCATCAAACTGCATTTCACTTCATTTGACCACATTTCACTTCATTTGACCCCATTTCACTTCATTTGACCCCATCTCACCACATTTCACTTCATTTGACCACATTTCACTTCATTTGACCCCATCTCACTAAATTTCACTTCATTTGACCACATTTCACTTCATTTGACCACATTTCACGACATTTCACTTAATTTAACCCCATTTTAATTCATTTGACCCCATCTCACTACATTTCGCTTCGTTTGACCACATTTCACTTCATTTGACCCCATTTCACCAAATTTCACTTCATTTGACCCCATTTCACTTCATTTGACCCCATTTCACAACATTCAATTACATTTCACTGCATTTGTCCCCATTTCACTTTATATGAACCCATTTGACTTTATCTGAATTCATTTGGACCCATTTCACTTCATCTGACTGAATTTCACTTCATTTGTATTCATTTGACCCAATTTCTTTTCTTTTCAATTCATTTGTCTCTCTTGTCACTTCTCTTGATTTAATCTGACCCCATTTGGCTGCATTTGACAGCATTTCACTTCATTTGGCATGATTTGAACTCTTTTCACTTAATTTCTCTTATTTTCAAACCATTTGACTTCATTTGAACCCATTTCACTTCATTGGTGTTAATTTGAACCCATTTCACTTCATTTTACACCGTTTCACATCATTCCGAGAAGAGAAATAGGGTCAAATGAAGTAAAAAGTGGGTGAAATGGGGTCAAGTGAAATGAAATGTGGTCAAATAAAGAAAAGTTAACAGAAATGGGGTCAAATGAAGTCAAGTAAAGCGATATCGGTTACAAATGAAGTCAAATGAACTGAACTAGGGGTCAAATGAACTTGAATGCAGTGAAATGGGTTCAAAAGAAATGAAATGGCGTCAAATGCAGTGAAATGGGGGTCGAATGAAGTGAAATGAAATCATAAATAAACTGAAATGGGTTCAAATGTAGTCATATGAAGTGAAATAGGGTGAAATAAAATGCAATGAAGGCAAATAGGGTCAAATTAAATCAGATGAGTGAAATGGGGTCAAATGAAGTGAAATAGGGTCAAATGAAGATAAACTTGGTTCAAATAAAGTCAAATGAATTGAAATGGGGGCACCTTCCCCAAATTGGTCCGCGCTCGCTGCCGCCGTCCCCAAATTGGTCCCCGCTTGCAGGAGCCGTCCCCAAATTGGTCTTCGCTCGCAGGCGCCGTAACCAAATTAGTCCCCACCCGCTGGCGCCGTCCCCATTTTGGTCTCCTCTTGCTGCTACTGTCCCCAATTTGGTCCATTTACAGGTGCGTCAAATGAAGTTTAATGGAGTTAGATTTCATTTTATGACTTTATTTGACCCCATTTCTTTTCTTTTCAATTCATTTGACCCCCCCATTACTTCACTTGACTTAATTTGGCCCCATTTCGCTGTTATGGACACAATTTCACTTCATTTGACATGATTTGAATCCTTTTCATTTAATTTCACTTTTTCTCAACGCATTTGATTGAATTTTACGTCATTTACCTTCATTTGATGTTACTTGACCCAACTGCACTTCATTGGTGTTAATTTGAACCCATTTAACTTCATTTGACCCAATTTCACTTCCTTTGACCCCATTTCTCATCATTTGTCCCCATTTCTCGTCATTTGTCCCCATTTCTCGTCAATTAACCTCCTTTGACGTCATTTGACCCCTTTTGCCATCATATAACCCCATTTGACATCATTTGAACCCATTTCACTTCATTTAATCCCATTTCACTTCATTTGACCCCATTTCACTTTATATGACCCCATTTCACCACATTTCACTTCATTTGAACCGATTTCACTTCATTTGACCCGATTTCACTTCATTTGACCCCATTTCATGACATTTCACTTCATTTGACCCCATTTCACTACATTTCACTTCATTTGACCCCATTTCACTACATTTCACTTCATTTGACCCCATTTCACTACATTTCACTTCATTTGACCCCATTTCAATTTATATGACCCCATTTCACGACATTTCACTTCAATTTGACCCCATCAAACTGCATTTCACTTCATTTGACCACATTTCACTTCATTTGACCCCATTTCACTTCATTTGACCCCATCTCACCACATTTCACTTCATTTGACCACATTTCACTTTATATGACCCCATTTCACCACATTTCACTTCATTTGACCACATTTCACTTCATTTGACCACATTTCACGACATTTCACTTAATTTAACCCCATTTTAATTCATTTGACCCCATCTCACTACATTTCACTTCATTTGACCCCATTTCACTACATTTGACTTCATTTGACCCCATTTCACTACATTTCACTTCATTTGACCCCATTTCACTTTATATGACCCCATTTCACGACATTTCACTTCAATTTGACCCCATCAAACTGCATTTCACTTCATTTGACCACATTTCACTTCATTTGACCCCATTTCACTTCATTTGACCCCATCTCACCACATTTCACTTCATTTGACCCCATCTCACTAAATTTCACTTCATTTGACCACATTTCACTTCATTTGACCACATTTCACGACATTTCACTTAATTTAACCCCATTTTATTCATTTGACCCCATCTCACTACATTTCACTTCGTTTGACCACATTTCACTTCATTTGACCCCATTTCACCAAATTTCACTTCATTTGACCCCATTTCACTTCATTTGACCCCATTTCACTTTATATGACCCCATTTCACGACATTTCACTTCAATTTGACCCCATCAAACTGCATTTCACTTCATTTGACCACATTTCACTTCATTTGACCCCATTTCACTTCATTTGACCCCATCTCACCACATTTCACTTCATTTGACCACATTTCACTTCATTTGACCCCATCTCACTAAATTTCACTTCATTTGACCACATTTCACTTCATTTGACCACATTTCACGACATTTCACTTAATTTAACCCCATTTTATTCATTTGACCCCATCTCACTACATTTCACTTCGTTTGACCACATTTCACTTCATTTGACCCCATTTCACCAAATTTCACTTCATTTGACCCCATTTCACTTCATTTGACCCCATTTCACAACATTCAACTACATTTCACTGCATTTGTCCCCATTTCACTTTATATGAACCCATTTGACTTTATCTGAATTCATTTGGACCCATTTCACTTCATCTGACTGAATTTCACTTCATTTGTATTCATTTGACCCAATTTCTTTTCTTTTCAATTCATTTGTCTCTCTTGTCACTTCTCTTGATTTAATCTGACCCCATTTGGCTGTATTTGACACCATTTCACTTCATTTGGCATGATTTGAACTCTTTTCACTTAATTTCTCTTATTTTCAAACCATTTGACTTCATTTGAACCCATTTCACTTCATTGGTGTTAATTTGAACCCATTTCACTTCATTTTACACCGTTTCACATCATTCCGAGAAGAGAAATAGGGTCAAATGAAGTAAAAAGTGGGTGAAATGGGGTCAAGTGAAATGAAATGTGGTCAAATAAAGAAAAGTTAACAGAAATGGGGTCAAATGAAGTCAAGTAAAGCGATATCGGTTACAAATGAAGTCAAATGAACTGAACTAGGGGTCAAATGAACTTGAATGGAGTGAAAAGGGCTCAAAAGAAATGAAATGGCGTCAAATGCAGTGAAATGGGGGTCGAATGAAGTGAAATGAAATCATAAATAAACTGAAATGGGTTCAAATGTAGTCATATGAAGTGAAATGGGGTGAAATAAAATGCAATGAAGGCAAATAGGGTCAAATTAAATCAGATGCAGTGAAATGGGGTCAAATGAAGTGAAATAGGGTCAAATGAAGATAAACTTGGTTCAAATAAAGTCAAATGAATTGAAATGGGGGCACCTTCCCCAAATTGGTCCGCGCTCGCTGCCGCCGTCCCCAAATTGGTCCCCGCTTGCAGGAGCCGTCCCCAAATTGGTCTTCGCTCGCAGGCGCCGTAACCAAATTAGTCCCCACCCGCTGGCGCCGTCCCCATTTTGGTCTCCTCTTGCTGCTACTGTCCCCAATTTGGTCCATTTACAGGTGCGTCAAATGAAGTTTAATGGAGTTAGATTTCATTTCATGACTTTATTTGACCCCATTTCTTTTCTTTTCAATTCATTTGACCCCCCCATTACTTCACTTGACTTAATTTGGCCCCATTTGGCTGATATGGACACAATTTCACTTCATTTGACATGATTTGAATCCTTTTCATTTAATTTCACTTTTTCTCAACGCATTTGATTGAATTTTACGTCATTTACCTTCATTTGATGTTACTTGACCCAACTGCACTTCATTGGTGTTAATTTGAACCCATTTACTTCATTTGACCCAATTTCACTTCCTTTGACCCCATTTCTCATCATTTGTCCCCATTTCTCGTCATTTGTCCCCATTTCTCGTCAATTAACCTCCTTTGACGTCATTTGACCCCTTTTGCCATCATATAACCCCATTTGACATCATTTGAACCCATTTCACTTCATTTAATCCCATTTCACTTCATTTGACCCCATTTCACTTTATATGACCCCATTTCACCACATTTCACTTCATTTGAACCGATTTCACTTCATTTGACCCCATTTCATGACATTTCACTTCATTTGACCCCATTTCACTACATTTCACTTCATTTGACCCCATTTCACTACATTTCACTTCATTTGACCCCATTTCACCACATTTCACTTCATTTGACCCCATTTCACTTCATTTGACCCCATCTCACCACATTTCACTTCATTTGACCCCATCTCAACACATTTCACTTCATTTGAACTTATTTCACTACATTTCACTTCATTTGACCCCATTTCACTACATTTCACTTCATTTGACCCCATTTCACTTTATATGACCCCATTTCACGACATTTCACTTCAATTTGACCCCATCAAACTGCATTTCACTTCATTTGACCACATTTCACTTCATTTGACCCCATTTCACTTCATTTGACCCCATCTCACCACATTTCACTTCATTTGACCACATTTCACTTCATTTGACCCCATCTCACTAAATTTCACTTCATTTGACCACATTTCACTTCATTTGACCACATTTCACGACATTTCACTTAATTTAACCCCATTTTATTCATTTAACCCCATCTCACTACATTTCGCTTCGTTTGACCACATTTCACTTCATTTGACCCCATTTCACCAAATTTCACTTCATTTGACCCCATTTCACTTCATTTGACCCCATTTCACAACATTCAACTACATTTCACTGCATTTGTCCCCATTTCACTTTATATGAACCCATTTGACTTTATCTGAATTCATTTGGACCCATTTCACTTCATCTGACTGAATTTCACTTCATTTGTATTCATTTGACCCAATTTCTTTTCTTTTCAATTCATTTGTCTCTCTTGTCACTTCTCTTGATTTAATCTGACCCCATTTGGCTGCATTTGACACCATTTCACTTCATTTGGCATGATTTGAACTCTTTTCACTTAATTTCTCTTATTTTCAAACCATTTGACTTCATTTGAACCCATTTCACTTCATTGGTGTTAATTTGAACCCATTTCACTTCACTTTACACCGTTTAACATCATTCCGAGAAGAGAAATAGGGTCAAATGAAGTAAAAAGTGGGTGAAATGGGGTCAAATGAAGTGAAATGGGGTCAAGTGAAATGAAATGTGGTCAAATAAAGAAAAGTTAAGAGAAATGGGGTCAAATGAAGTCAAGTAAAGCGATATCGGTTACAAATGAAGTCAAATGAACTGAACTAGGGGTCAAATGAACTTGAATGGAGTGAAATGGGTTCAAAAGAAATGAAATGGCGTCAAATGGGGTCAAATGAAGTGAAATGAAGCACAAATTAACTGAAAAATGGGTCAAATGAACTCAAATGAAGTGAAATGGATTCAAATGAAAAAACTAAGTGAAATGGGGTCAAATGAAGTCGAATGAAATGAAAAGGACTCAAATAAAGTTAAGCGAAATGAAATGGGGTCAAATGAATGAAAATGGGGTCAAATGGAGTGGAAAGGGCTAAAATCAAGTCAAATGAATTGAATTTGTATCAACGGAAGGCAATGAAATGAAATGGTGTTAAATGAACTCAAATGGAGTAAAATGGGATGAAATGAAATCATCTAAAGTGAAATGGGGTCAAATGAATTGCAATGAAGGCAAGTGGGGTCAAATGAAATCAAATGAAGTGAAATGTGAGCAAATAAAGAAAAATTAAGAAATGGGGTGAAATGCAGTCAATTGGGGTCAAATGAAGTGAAATGGGGGCAAAAGAGGTCAAATGGGTTCAAATGAACTCAAATGAAGTGAAATTGGTTCAAATAAAGTCAAATGAAGTGAAATGAAGAGAATTTGAACAAATGAAATGAAATGAAGTCAAATTCTGTCAAATCAAGTGAAATGTGGGCAAATGAAGAAAAATTAAGTGAAATGGTGTCAAATGAAGTCAAACAAAGTAAAATGGAGTCAAATGAAGTGCAATGAAGGCAAATAGGGTCAAATGAAGTGAAATGTGGGCAAATGAAGAAAAATGAAGTGAAATGGGTTCAAAAGAACTCAAATGAATTGAAATTGGTTCAAATGAAGTGAAATGAAGTGAAAAGGGGTCAAATGAAGTGAAATGTGGGCAAGTGAAATAAAATTAAGTGAAATTGTGTTTAAAGAAGTCGAATGAAGTGAAATGATGGGGTCTAATTAATTCAAAGTAAATATATGGGGTCAAATGAAGGGAAATGGGGTCAAATAAAGTGAAATGCAGCCAACTGAAGTCAATGAAGTGAAATGGGTTCAAATAAAGTCAAATGAATTAAAATGGGGGCGCGTCCCCAAAATGGTCCGCGCTCGCTGCCGCCGTCCCCAAATTGGTCTCCGCTCGCAGGCGCCGTACCCAAATTGGTCCCCACCTGCTGGCGCCGTCCCCATTTTGGTCTCCTCTTGTTGCCACTGTCCCCAATTCGGTCCATTTACGGGTGCATCACCTGAAGTTTAACGGAGATAGATTTCATTTTATGACTTTATTTGACCCCATTTCTTTTCTTTTCAATTCATTTGACTCCCTATCACTTCACTTGACTTAATTTGGCCCCATTTGGCTGATATGGACACAATTTCACTTCATTTGACATTATTTGAATCCTTTTCATTTCATTTCACTTCTTCTCAACCCATTTGATTTAATTTTACATCATTTACCTTCGTTTGATGTTCCTTGACCCAATTGCACTTCATTTGTATTAATTTGAACCCATTTGACTTCATTTGATCCAATTTCACTACCTTTGACCCCATTTCTCGTCATTTGTCCCCATTTCTTGTCATTTGTCCCCATTTCTTGTCATTTGACCTCCTTTGACGTCATTTGACCCCTTTTGCCATCATATAACCCCATTTGACATCATTTGAACCCATTTCACTTCATTTAATCCCAGTTCACTTCATTTGACCCCATTTCACTTTATATGACCCCATTTCACCACATTTCACTTCATTTGACCCGATTTCACTTCATTTGACCCGATTTCACTTCATTTGACCCCATTTCACTACATTTCACTACATTTCAATTCATTTGACCCCATTTCACTTCATTTGACCCCATTTCACTACATTTCATTTCATTTGACCCCATTTCACTACATTTGACCCGATTTCAATTAATTTGACCCCATTTCACTACATTTGACCCCATTTCACTTCACTTGACTGAATTTCACTTCATTTGTATTCATTTGATCCAATTTCTTTTCTTTTCAATTCATTTGTCCCTCTTGTCACTTCTCTTGACTTTTGGCTGCATTTGACATAATTTCACTTCCTTTGACCCCATTTCTCGTCATTTGACCCCCTTTCACATCATTTGATCCCCTTTGAATTCATTTGACTCCATTTGACTTCATTTGAACTCCTTTCACTTCATTTCACTCTGTTTAACTTCATGTGACCCCATTTCACTTCGACTTTATTTGACCTCATTTCACTTCATTTGACTTCATTCGAATCCTTCTGAATTCATTTCACTCCGTTTAACTTAGTTGACTTCATTGGACCCCATTTCACTTAATTTGACTTCATTAGACACCATTTCACTTCATTTGATTCCAATTCACTTTATTTGACCCCAATTGCTTTCATTTGACCTCATTTCACATCGCATGACTTCATTTGACACCATTTGAACCCATTTCACTTCATTTGACCCCTTTTGACTTCATTTGACCCCATTTCACTTCATTTGACTTCATTTGACCCTATTTCACTTAACTTGACCCTATTTCACTTCATTTGACCCCATTTCATTTTATATGAACCCATTTCACTTTATCTGAGTTCATTTGGACCCATTTAGTCTCCACTTGGAGAAGCAAGGATTAATCAGGGATAGTCAACATGGCTTTGTCAAGGGAAGATCATGTCTGACTAATTTGATTGAATTTTTTGAGGGGGTGACTAGGCGTGTGGATGAGGGTAACGCAGTGGATGTGGTATACATGGATTTCAGTAAGGCCTTCGATAAAGTCCCCCACAGGAGACTGGTCAAGAAGGTACGAGCCCATGGAATCCAGGGTGCCTTGGCACTTTGGATACAAAACTGGCTTAGTGGCAGAAGGCAGAGGGTGATGGTGGAAGGTTGTTTTTGTGACTGGAAGCCTGTGGCCAGTGGGGTACCACAGGGATCGGTGCTGGGTCCCTTGCTGTTTGTGGTCTACATTAATGACTTGGATATGAATGTAAAAGGTATGATCAGTAAGTTCGCTGATGATACAAAAATTGGTAGGGTGGTAAATAGCGAGGAGGATAGCCTCAGTCTGCAGGACGATATTGGTCAGATGGGCGGAACAGTGGCAAATGGAATTTAACCCGGAAAAGTGCGAGGTGATGCACTTTGGAGGGACTAACAAGGCAAGGGAATACACAATGAATGGGAGGACCCTAGGCAAGACAGAGGGTCAGAGGGATCTTGGTGTGCAAGTTCACAGATCCCTGAAGGCGGCGGAACAGGTAGATAAGGTGGTAAAGAAGGCATATGGGATACTTGCCTTTATTAGCCGAGGCATAGAATATAAGAGCAAGGAGGTTATGATGGAGCTGTATAAAACACTGGTTAGGCCACAGCTGGAGTACTGTGTGCAGTTCTGGTCGCCACACTACAGGAAGGATGTGATCGCTTTGGAGAGGGTGCAGAGGAGATTCACCAGGATGTTACCAGGGCTGGAGCGCTTCAGCTATGAAGAGAGACTGGGAAGATTGGGTTTGTTTTCCTTGGAGCAGAGGAGGCTGAGGGGGGACATGATTGAGGTGTACAAAATTATGAGGGGCACAGATAGGATGGATACTAAGGAGTTTTTTCCCTTCGTTGAGGGTTCTATAACAAGGGGACATAGATTCAAGGTAAAAGGCGGGAGGTTTAGAGGGGATTTGAGAAAGAACTTTTTCACCCAGAGGGTGGTTGGAGTCTGCAACTCATTGCCTGAAAGGGTTGTGGAGGCAGGAACCCTCACAACATTCAAGAAGCATTTGGATGAGCAATTGAAATGCCATAGCATACAAGGCTACGGACCAAATGCTGGAATATGGGATTAGAGTAGACAGGGCTGATGGCCGGAGCGGACACGATGGGCCGAAGGGCCTCTATCCGTGATGTATAACTCTATGACTCTATGACTCTATGACTCATTTCACTTAATTAGACCCTATTTCACTTCATTTGGCTGAATTTCACTTCATTTGTATTCATTTGACCCAATTTCTATTCTTTTCAATTCATTTGACCCACTTATCACTTCTCTTGACTGAATCTGACCCCATTTGGCTGCATTTGACACCATTTCACTTCATTTGACATGATGAAAATGGGATGAAATGAAATCATCTAAAGTGAAATTGGGGTCAAGTGAATTGCAATGAAGGCAAGTGGGGTCAAATGAAATCAAATGAAGCGAAATGTGAGCAAATAAAGAAAAATTAAGAAATGGGGTGAAATGCAGTCAATCGGGGTCAAATGAAGTGAAATGCGGGCAAAAAAAGAAAAATTAAGAAATGGGGTAAAATGCAGTCAATCGGGAGCAAATGAAGTGAAATGAAGAAAATTTGGTTCAAATGAAATGAAATGAAGTCAAATTCTGTCAAATCAAGTGAAATGTGGGCAAATCATAGAATCATAGAATCATAGAAGTTACAACATGGAAACAGGCCCTTCGGCCCAACATGTCCATGTCGCCCAGTTTATACCACTAAGCTGGTCCCAATTGCCTGCACTTGGCCCATATCCCTCTATACCCATCTTCCCCATGTAACTGTCCAAATGCTTTTTAAAAGACAAAATTGTACCCGCCTCTACTGCTGCCTCTGGCAGCTCGTTCCAGACACTCACCACCCTTTGAGTGAAAAAATTGCCCCTCTGGACCCTTTTGTATCTCTCCCCTCTCACCTTAAATCTATGCCCCCTCGTTATAGACTCCCCTACCTTTGGGAAAAGATTTTGACTATCGACCTTATCTATGCCCCTCATTATTTTATAGACTTCTATAAGATCACACCTTAACCTCCTACTCTCCAGGGAAAAAAGTCCGAGTCTGTCTAACCTCTCCCTGTAAGTCAAACCATCAAGTCCCGGTAGCATCCTAGTAAGTCTTTTCTGCACTCTTTCTAGTTTAACAATAAAATGAAGAAAGATTAAGTGAAATGGGGTCAAATGAAGTCAAACGAAGTGAAATGGGGTCAAATGAAGTGCAATGAAGGCAAATAGGGTCAAATGAAATCAGATGCAGTGAAATGGGGTCAAATGAAGATAAATGAAGTGAATTTGGTTCAAATGAAGTCAAATTCTATCAAATCAATTGAAATGTGGGCAAATTAAGAAAAATTAAGTGAAATGGGATCAAATGAACTCAAATGAATTGAAATGGGCTCACTGAAGTGAAATGTGGGCAAGTGAAGTGAAATTAAGTGAAATGGTGTTCAAAGAAGTCGAATGAAGTGAAATGATGGGGTCTAAGAATTCAAAGAAAAAATATGGGCTCAAATGAAGTGAAATGAAGTCAAATAAAGTTAAATGGGGCCATACAGAAACATTGATAGAAACATCGGAAGTAGGAGCAGGAATAGGCCATTCAGCCCTTCGATCCTGCTCCACCATTCAATATGATCATGGCTGATCCTCTACCTCAATACCATATTCCCGCGCTCTCCCCTTACCTATTGATGCCTTTTGTGTCCAGAAATCGATCTAGCTCCTTCTTAAATATATTCAGTGACGTGGCCTCCACAGCATTCTGCGGTGGAGAATTTCACAGGTTCACCACCCTCTGAGTGAGAAAATCTCCCCTCATCTCAGTCCTAAATGTGCTACCCCGTATCCTGAGACTATGACCCCTCTTTCTGGACCCCCCCAGCCAAGGAAAACATCCTCCCTGCATCCAGTCTGTCTAGCTCTGTCAGAATAGTATACGTTTCAAAGAGATCCCCTCTCATTCACGTAAAGTCTAGTGAATACATGTCAAATTAGGTGAAATGGGGTCAAATGAAGTCAAGTTGGGTCAAATAAAGTGAAATGGATCAAATGAAGTGAAATGAGGTCAAATGAAGTGAAATGGATCAAATGAAGTGAATTGGGGGCAAATTAAGTCAAATGAACTGAAATGGATTCAAATGAACAAAATTAAGTGAAATTAGTTCAATGAATTGAAATGGGGCCAAATGAATTCAAAGAAAAGATATGGGGTCAAATGAATTGAAATGGGGTCAAATAAAGTGAAATTAGGTCAAAAGAAGTCAAATGAAGTGCAATGGGGTGAAATGAAGTGAAATGGGGTCAAATGATGTCAAATGGGTTCAACTGATGTCATATAAAGTGAAATGGGGTCAAATAAAGTCAAATGGAGTGAAATTGGGGCATATGATGTCAAATGAACTGAAATAGGGTCTAATGAAGTCAAACATGAGCAAATGAATCAAAATTAAGTGAAATGTAGTCAAATGAAGTGAAATGATGCAAATTATTTCAAATTAAATCAAATGGAGTCAAATGAGCACAACTGAAGTGAAATAATATGAAATGGGGGCAAATGAAGTTAGAGGAAGTGAAATGGGGTCAAATTAAGTCAAAGGAAGTGATATGGAATCGAATGAAGTCATATAAAGTGAAATGGGATCAAATGAAGTTGAATAAAGTGAAATGATGGGGTCTGATGAATTTGAATGAAAAGAAATGGGGTCAAATGAAGTGCAATGGGGTCAAATAAAGTCAAATAAAGTAAAATGGGTACAAATAAAGTAAAATGGGTACAAATGAAGTGAAATGGGTTCAAATGAAGTCAATTGAAGTGACATCGGGTCAAATAGAGTGAAATGGGGACGAATGGCGTGAAATCTAATCAAATAAATTTAAATGAAGTGAAATTAGTTCAAATGAAATGAAATGGCATTAAATGAAGTCAAATAAAGTGAAATGAGGTCAAATGAAATGAAATTAAGTGAATTTGGTTCAAATGAATTGAAATGAAGTCAAATTTTGTCAAATGAAGTGAAATGTGGGCAAATGAATAAAAATTAAAGAAATGTTATCAAATGAAGTTGAATGAAGTGAAATGGGGTCAAATGAAGACAAATGAAGTCAAATTAGGTCAAGAGAAGTCAAATGAAGTGAAATGGGGTCAAATGAAGTGAAATGAAGTGAAATGGTAATTTTTCGTGGTTCTTGTCACTTTGTTTGTTATCAACAAATCTGCTTATCTCAGTGAGATAAAGCTTTTTTCTCAAATGGCTTAAGATTTTATCTTCAAATCCAGTAAATTTTCATGGTTCTTGTAACTTTTTGCTTCTTTTCATCAGATGTACTGATTTCAGTGAGATAAAGCTTTTTGTTTAATGGCTTAGGATTTTATCTTGAAATCCAATGCATTTTCGTGGTTCTTGTCACTTTTTGCTTCTTTTCATCAAATGCACTTATTTCAGTGAGATAAAGCTGAAGATTTTATCTTGAAATCCAGTAAAATGTTGTGGTTCTTGTCACTTTTTGATGGTTTTCATCAAATGCACTTATTTCAGTGAGATAAAGCTTTTTTTTGTTTAATGACTTAAAATTTTATCTTCAAATACAATGAATTTTTGAGGTTCTTGTCACTTTTTGTTTGCGATAATCAAATCTACTTATTTCAGAGAGATAAAGTTTTTTTTCTGTGAACTTCAATTTCTTCACTTTCAAGTGAAGAAAATGAAGTGAAATTGTTTCAAATGAAGTGAAATGATGAGGTCTACTGAATTCAAATGAAAAGCAATCAGGTCAAATGAATACAAAGAGGTGAAATGCGTTCAAATTATATCAAATGAAGTGAAATGGGTTCAAATGAAGTGAAATTGGGTCAAATGCAGTGAAATGAAGTCAAACGGGGTCAAATGAAGTCAACTGAAGTTAAACGGGTTCAAATAAACTGAAATGGGGTCAATTTTTTTATTCGTTCATAAGATGTGGGTGTCACTGGCAAGACTGGCATTTATTGCCTATCCGTAATTGCCCTTGAGGAGGTGGTGGTGAGCCGCCTTCTTGAACCGCTGCAGTCCGTGTGGTGAAGGTTCTCCCACAGTGCTGTTGGGGAGAGAGTTCCACGATTTTGACTCAGTGACGATGAAGGAACGGCCGATGTATTTCCAAGTCGGGATGGTGTGTGACTTGGAGGGGAACGTGCAAGTGGTGTTGTTCCCATGTGCCTGCTGCCCTTGTCCTTCCAGGTGTTAGAGGTCGTGGGTTTGGGAGGTTCTGTCGAAGAAGCCTTGGCGAGTTGCTGCAGTGCATCCTGTAGAGTGCAGGAAAGTGGGGTCGAGGGCAATGAAGTGGGCTCAAATGGGGGGAGGGGGTGAAGTGGGGGGAGGGGTGAAGGGGAGAGGGGGAGGGGGAGGGAGAGTGAGGGGGAGGGGGAGTGAAGTGAATTTGATGAAATGAGGCCGAGTGAAGGAGAATGGATGAAATGGGGAATTTGATGAAATGGGGAATTTGATGAAATGGGGAATGTTTTGCTCCTTTTGATCAGATTCCCTTCTCTCCGTAAGCTGAGTTGTTTTGATCTTGAAATCCAGTGAATGAAGGAAAACGACAGGAAATGAATTGAAATTAAATCAAGTAAACGGAAATAAATTGAAGTAAATTCAAACACCGACCTGTTGTCCGCTCACCCCGCGCGCGCAGTCCGTTTGTTAACGCACATGCGCAAAACTGGAGGTCCCGCGAGAGGAGCCCCGCCCCGCGCACGCGCAGTAGAGAGAGAGAGCGTGAGGGAGGGAGTGAGTGAGTGTGAGAGAGAAATGGGGAGTGAGAGAGGAAGAGTGAGTGAGAGAGAGTGAGATTGAGAGGGAGTGAGAGAGAGGGGAGGGAGAGGGAGGGAGAGACTGAGTGTGAGAGAGAGTGAGAGAGAAAGGGGGAGTGAGAGAGAGGGAGTGAGAGAGAAAGGGGGAGTGAGAAAGAGAGGGAGGGAGAGTGAGTGAGAGAGAGGGAGGGAGAGTGAGAGAGAGAGAGAGGAAGAGTGAGTGAGAGAGGGAGTGAGAGAGAGGGAGAGAGAGGGAGAGAATGAGGGAGAGAGACAGGGAGGGACAGGGAGCGAGTGGGAGAGGGAGGGAAAGTGAGGGAGGGAGGGAGAGTGAGAGAGAGTGAGTGGGAGAGAGAGGGAGAGGAAGACTGAGAGAGGAAGTGAGGGAGGGAGTGAGAGTGAGAGAAAGGAAGAGTGAGTGAGAGAGAGAGGGAGAGGGAGAGGGAATGAGAGAGAGAGGGAGGGTGAGTGAGAGAGAATGAGAGAAAGAGAGAGGGAGGGAGATGAAGAAAGGGAGTGTGAGTGAGAGAGAGGGTGAGAGAGAGTGAAAGAGAGAGGGAGAGGCAGGGAGAAAGAATGAGAGAGAGAGGGGGGAGAGAGGGACGGAGAGTGAGAGTGAGTGAGAGAGGGTGTGAGAGTGGGGGAGGGAGAGAGAGAGAGGGAGGGAGAGAGTGAGAGAGAGTGAGTGGGAGAGAGAGGGAGAGGAAGACTGAGAGAGGAAGTGAGAGAGGGAGTGAGAGTGAGAGAGAGGAAGAGTGAGTGAGAGAGAGAGGGAGAGGGAATGAGAGAGAGAGGGAGGGTGAGTGAGAGAGAATGAGATAAAGAGAGAGGGAGGGAGAGGGAGAAAGGGAGTGTGAGTGAGAGAGAGGGTTAGAGAGAGTGAAAGAGAGAGGGAGAGGCAGGGAGAAAGAATGAGAGAGAGAGGGGGAGAGAGGGAGGGAGAGTGAGAGTGAGTGAGAGAGGGTGTGAGAGTGGGAGAGGGAGAGAGAGAGAGGGAGGGAGAGTGAGTGAGAGAGAGAGAGAGATTGAGAGAGGGGGAGGGGAGATTGGGAGAGGGAGGGAGAGAGAGAGGGGGAGAGAGAGGGGGAGCGAGATAGAGGGAGAGAGAGAGATAGAGAGGGAGTGAGGGAGAGTGAGAGAAAGAAAGAGAGATAGTGGGAGAGAGAGTGAGGGGGAGAGAGATATAGAGGGAGAGAGAGAGATAGAGGGAGAGAGAGATAGAGGGAGAGAGAGAGATAGAGGGAGAGATGAGGGGGAGAGGGAGAGAGAGAGATAGAGGGAGAGAGTGAGGGCGAGAGGAAGAGAGTGAGGGAGAGGGGGAGAGAGAGCGAGGGAGTGAGGGGAGGGAGGGGGAGGGAGAGAGAGGGAGTGAGGGCAGGGAGAGACCAAAGGGGATCGGGGAGGGGAACTTCACCCCCTGGGGATCGGGGGAGAGGAGGTTCACCCCCTCGGGATCGGGGGAGGAGAACATCCCCCCCTGGGGATCGAGGGATGGGGACTTCACCCTCGAGGGATTGAGCTTCAATATTGGGGATTGAGATGATTGTGGGGAATGTCCATCCCCTGTGTGTTTATTTGGGGCGTCTGGACCAAGGTTTCCCATTTCACAAGTGAAAGGCCTTCGACTCTTGCTTGGGAGGTGCAAGTTTTTGGACCATTTTTCAGTGACCTGTTGAAAACCAGTATCTACCCTGAACGTTGTGTCTTTTCCTCATATTCTTCGAGGAACAGAGAGGGGCCAGTCTCCGTCTGAGCATTTCTTTCGATTGGCTGGAAGAAACACCCTGCCCCTGAGAGAAAACTTTTGGAATTCTTCAGTCCGGGCACTGCAAGTATTCGGAGTGATTAAACGGTGTTCGCTGATTGGGATCTCCCATTAGGTGTCTTTGTGGTTCTCCTACTCACTCATTCTAGGCCGGTAGACGGCCCCATCCCCAAATAGCTCCGCGCTCGCTGGGACCGACCCCAGATAGCTCCCCGCTCACGGCCGCCGTCCCCAAATAGGTCCCCACTCGCTGGCGCTGTTCCCAAATAGGTCCCCACTCGGTGGCGCTGTCCCCAAATAGGTCCCCACTCGCTGGCGCTGTCCCCAAATTGGTCTCCTCTTGCTGTCACCGTCCCCAAATTGGTTCATTTACAGGTGCGCCAAATCAAGTTTAATGGAGTTAGATTTCATTTTATGACTTTATTTGACCCCCTTTCTTATCTTTACAATTCATTTGACCCCCTATCACTTCACTTGACTTTATTTGGACTCATTTGGCTGATTTGGACACAATTTCACTTCATTTGACATGATTTGAAACCTTTTCATTTCCTTTCACTTCTTCTCAACCCATTTGATTTAATTTTACGTCATTTACCTTCATTTGACGTTACTTGACCCTATTTCACTTCATTTGTCTTAATTTGAACCCATTTGACTTCATTTGACCCAATTTCACTTCCTTTGACCCCATTTCTCATCCATTTGACCCCCTTTGCCATCATTTAACTTCATTTGACGTCATTTGACCCCATTTGACTTCATTTGACATAATTTGAACCCTTCTGACTTCATTTCACTCCATTTAACTTCATTTGACTTCATCAGACCCCATTTCACGACATTTGACATCATTTGACTGAATTTCACTTCATTTGTATTCATTTGACCCAATTTCTTCTATTTTCAATTCATTTGACCCTCTTGTCACTTCTCTTGACTTAATCTGACCCAATTTGGCTGCATTTGGACACAATTTCACTTCATTTGACACGATTTGAACCCTTTTCACTTAATTTCTCTTATTTTCAACCCATTTCACTTGATTGGTGTTAATTTGAACCCTTTTCACTTCATCGGTGTTAATTTGAACCCATTTTACACCATTTTACACCATTTCACATCATTCTGACAAGAGAAATGGGGTCAAATCAAGTAAAAAGAGGGTGAAATGGGGTCAAATGTAATGAAATGGGGTCAAATTAAGTCAAATGAAGTGAAATGGGTTCAAGTGAAATGAAATGTGGTCAAATAAAGAAAAATTAAGAGAAATGGGGTCAAATGAAGTCAAGTAAACTGATATAGGGTACAAATGAAATTGAATACAGTGAAATGGGTTCAAACGAAATGAAACGGCGTCAAATGCAGTGAAATCGGGTCAAATGAAGTGAAATGAAGGCACAATTTAACTTAAATGGGGTCAAATGAACTCAAATGGAGTGAATGGGTTCAAATGTAGTCAAATGAGGTGAAATTTGGTCAAATGATGGCAAATGGGGTAAAATAAAATCAAATGAAGTGAAATGTAGTCAAATAAAAAAAACTAAGTGAAATAGGATCAAATGAAGTTGAATGAAATGAAAAGGACTCAAATAAAGTTAAGTGAAATGAAATGGGGTCAAATGAATGAAAATTGGGTCAAATGAAGTGAAAAGGGCTAAAATGAAGTTAAATGAATTGAGAGAGGGTCAAATGAAGTGAATTTGTGTCAATTGAAGGCGAATGAAAGGAAATGGTGTTAACTGAACTCAAATGGAGTAAAATGGGATGAAATGAAGTCAAATGAACTGAACTAGGGTCAAATGAACATGAATGGAGTGAAATGGGTTCAAAAGAAACGAAATGGCGTCACATGAAGTGAAATGAAGGCACAAATTAATGAAAAAGGGTCAAATGAACTCAAATGAAGTGAAATGGATTCAAATGAAAAAACTAAGTGAAAAGGGGTCAAATGAAGTCGAATGAAATGAAAAGGACTCAAATAAAGTTAAGTGAAATGAAATGGGGTCAAATGAAGTGAAAAGGGCTAAAATGAAGTTAAATGAATTGAGAGAGGGTCAAATGAAGTGAATTTGTGTCAATTGAAGGCTAATGAAAGGAAATGGTGGTCAGTGAACGCCAAATGAGTAAAATGGGATGAAATGAAGTCATCTAAAGTGAAATGGGGTCAAATGAATTGCAATGAAGGCAAGTGGGGTCAAATGTAATCAAATGAAGTGAAATGTGAGCAAATAAAGAAAAATTAAGAAATGGGGTGAAATGCAGTCAATCGGGGGCAAATGACGTGAAATGAAGAGAATTTGGTTCAAATGAAATATAATGAAGTCAAATTCTGTCAAATCAAGTGAAATGTGGGCAATGAAGAAAAAATTAAGTGAAATGGTGTCAAATGAAGTCAAACGAAGTGAAATGGGGGCAAATGAAGTGAAATGAAGGCACAAATAAACTGAAATAGGCGCAAATGTAGTCATATGAAGTGAAATGGGGTCAAATGAAGTGCAATGAATGCAAATAGGATCAAATGAAATCAGATGCAGTGAAATGGGGTCAAATGAAGTGAAATGATGTGAAATAGGGACAAATGAAGATAAATGAAGTGAATTTGGTTCAAATGAAGTCAAATTCTATCAAATCAAGTGAAATGTGGGCAAATTAAGAAATATGAAGTGAAATGGAATCAAATGAACTCAAATGAATTGAAATGGGTTCACTGAAGTGAAATGTGGGCAAGTGAAGTGAAATTAAGTGAAATGGTGTTTAAAGAAGTCGAATGAAGTGAAATGATGGGGTCTAATGAATTCAAAGAAAAGATATGGGGTCAAATGAAGTTAAATGGGGCCATATAGAAACATTGATAGAAACATAGAAAGTAGGAGCAGGAGTTAGCCATTCAGCCCTTCGATCCTGCTCCACCATTCAATATGATCATGGCTGATCCTCTATCTCAATACCATATTCTCGCGCTCTCCCCATAGCTATTGATGCCTTTTGTGTCTAGAAATCGATCTAGCTCCTTCTTAAATATATTCAGTGACGTGGCCTCCACAGCATTCTGCGGTAGAGAATTTCACAGGTTCACCACCCTCTGAGTGAGGAAATCTCTCCTCATCTCAGTCCTAAATGTGCTACCCCGTATCCTGAGACTATGACCCCTCTTTCTGGACCCCCCCAGCCAAGGAAAACATCCTCCCTGCATCCAGTCTGTCTGGCTCTGTCAGAATAGTATACGTTTCAAAGAGATCCCCTCTCATTCACCTAAAGTCGAGTGAATTCAGGTCAAATTAGGTGAAATGGGGTCAAAAGAAGTTAAGTTGG
Organism: Heptranchias perlo; assembly: GCF_035084215.1. Taxonomy (NCBI): domain Eukaryota; kingdom Metazoa; phylum Chordata; class Chondrichthyes; order Hexanchiformes; family Hexanchidae; genus Heptranchias; species Heptranchias perlo. Next base: position 822,070 of record NW_027139918.1, on the reverse strand, counting down.
GTCAAATGAAGTGCAATGGATCAAATGATGGCAAATGGGGTAAAATAAAATCAAATGAAGTGAAATGTCGTCAAATAAAAAAAACTAAGTGAAATAGGATCAAATGAAGTTGAATGAAATGAAAAGGACTCAAATAAAGTTAAGTGAAATGAAATGGGGTCAAATGAATGAAAATGGGGTCAAATGAAGTGAAAGGGGCTAAAATGAAGTTAAATGAATTGAGAGAGGGTCAAATGAAGTGAATTTGTGTCAATTGAAGGCGAATGAAAGGAAATGGTGTTAAATGAACTCAAATGGAGTAAAATGGGATGAATTGAAGTCATCTAAAGTGAAATGGGGTCAAATCAATTGTAATGAAGGCAAGTGGGGTCAAACGTAATCAAATGAAGTGAAATGTGAGCAAATAAAGAAAAATTAAGAAATGGGGTGAAATGCAGTCAATATGGGACAAATGAAGTGAAATGAAGAGAATTTGATTCAAATGAAATGAAATGAAGTCAAATTCTGTGAAATTAAGTGAAATGGAATCAAATGAAGTGAAATGGAGTGAAATGTAGGCAAGTGAGGTAAAATTAAGTGAAATTGTGTTGAATGAAGTGAAATGATGGGGTGAAATAAAGCAAAGTGCTGTCAAATGAAAAGAAAATCAGTGAAATACGGGCAAATGAAGTCAAATGAAGTGAAATAGGGTCAAATGAAGTGAATTGGGTTCAATTGAAGTCATATAAAGTGAAATGGGGTCAAATGAAGTGAAATGGGGGCACCTTACCCAAATTGGTCCGCGCTCGCTGGCGCCATCCCCAAATTGGTCCCCGCTCACAGGTGCCGTCCCCAAATTGGTCCCCACTCGCTGGCGCCGTCCCCAAATTGGTCCCCACCCGCTGCCGCCGTCCCCATACTGGTTTCCTCTTGCTGCCACCATCCCCAATTTGGTCCATTTACAGGTGCATCAATTGAAGTTTAATGGAGTTAGATTTCATTTTATGACTTTATTTGACCCCATTTCTTTTCTTTTCAATTCATTTGACCCCCTATCACTTCACTTCACTTAATGTGGCCCCATTTGGCTGATTTGGACACAATTTCACTTCATTTGACATGATTTGAATCCTTTTAATTTCATTTCACTTCTTTTCAACCCATTTGATTTAATTTTATGTCATTTAACTTCATTTGTCGTTGTTTGACCCCATTTCACTTCATTTGTCTTAATTTGAACCCATTTGACTTCATTTGACCCAATTGCACTTCCTTTGACCCCATTTCTCGTCATTTGATCCCATTTCTCGTCATTTGACCCCCTTTCATGTCATTTGACCCCCTTTGGCATCATTTGACCCCCTTTGAATTCATTTGACCCCATTTCACTTCATTTGACTTCATTCGAACCCGTCTGAAATCATTTCACTCCGTTTAACTTCAATGAATTCATTTCACTCCGTTTAACTTAGTTGACTTCATTTGACCCCATTTCACGTAATTTGACTTCATTAGACACCATTTCACTTCATTTGATTCCAATTCACTTTATTTGAATTCATTTGACCCCAATTGCCTTCATTTGACCTCATTTCACATCGTATCACTTCATTTGACACCATTTGATCCAATTTCACTTCATTTGGCATCATTTCACTTCATTTGACTTCATTTGACCCCATTTCACTTCATTTGGCATCATTTCACTTCTTTTGACATCATTTGACCCCATTTCACTTCATTTCACTTTATCTGAGTTCATTTGGACCCATTTCACTTCATTTGACCCCATCTGACATAATTTAACCCAATTTCACCATTTGTATTCATTCGACCCAATTTCTTTTAAATTCATTTGATCCTCTGTCACTTCACTTGACTTAATCTGACCCCATTTGGCTGCATTTGACACCATTTCGCTTCATTTGACATGATTTGAACCCTTTTCACTTCATTTCTCTTATTTTTAACCCTTTTCACTTCATTTCTCTTATTTTAAACCCATTTCACTTCATTGGTGTTAATTTGAACCCATTTTGCTTCATTTTACACCGTTTCACATCATTCTGACAAGAGAAATGGGGTCAAATGAAGTGAAATGTCGTCAAATAAAGAAAAATTAAGAGAAATTGGGTCAAATGAAGTCAAGTAAAGTGATATAGGGTACAAATGAAGTCAAATGAACTGAAATAGGGTCAAATGAACTTGAATGGAGTAAATTGGGTTCAAAAGAAATGACATGGCATCAAATGCAGTGAAATGGGGTCAAATGAGGTGAAATGGGCACAAATAAACTGAAATGGGTTCAATTGAACTGAAATGCAGTGAAATGGGGTGAAATGAAAATAAATGAAGTGAATTTGGTTTCAAATGAAGTCAAATTCTGTCAAGTGAAGTGAAATGTGGGCAAATGAAGAAAAATGAAGTGAAATGGGATCAAATGAACTCAAATTAATTGAAATCGGTTCAATTGAAGTGAAATGAGATTAAAAGGTGAAATGGGGGCACCGTCCCCAAGTTGGTCCCCGCTCACAGGCGCCGTCCCCAAATTCGTCCCCACTCGCTGGCACCATCCCCATACTGGTCTCCTCTTGTTGCCACCGTCCTCAATTTGGTCCATTTACAGGTGCATCAAATGAAGAATAATGGAGTTAGATTTCATTTTATGATTTTATTTGACCCCATTTATTTTCTTTTCAATTCATTTGACCCCCCATTATTTCACTTGACTTAATTTGGCCACAATTTCACTTCATTTGACATGATTTGAACCCTTTTCATTTCATTTCACTTCTTTTCAACCCATTTGATTTAATTTTACGTCATTTACCTTCATTTGACGTTACTTGACCCTATTTCACTTCACTTGCCTTAATTTGAACCCATTTGACTTCGTTTGAGCCCATTTCACTTCCTTTGTCCCCATTTCACTTCATATGAACCAATTTCACTTTATCTGAGTTCATTTAGACCCTATTTCACTTCCTTTGTCCCCATTTCACTCCCTTTGTCTCCATTTCACTTCATTTGAACCCATTTCACTTCATTGGTGTTAATTTGAACCCATTTTACTTCATTTTACACCGTTTCACATCATTCTGACAAGAGAAGTGGGGTCAAATGAAGTGAAATGGACCAAATGAAGTAAAATGGGGTCAAATGAATTCGAACAAAGTAAAATAGGATGAAATGAAGTCAAAAGAATTGAAATGGGTTCAAAATGAAGTCGAATGAAATGAAATGGGATCAAATGAAGTGAATCGGTGTCCAATGAAGTGAAATGGGGGCAAATTAAATCAAATGAAGTGAAATGGGGGCAAATTAAATCAAATGAAGTGAAATGGGTTCAAATGAACACAAATTAAGTGAAATTAGTTCCAATGAATTGAAATGGGGTCAAATGAAGTCATATCAAGTGAAATGTTGACAAATGAAGAAAAATTAAATGAATTGGGATCAAATGACGTCGAGTAAAGTGAACCAATGGGGTCTAATGAATTCAAAGAAAAGATTTGGGGTCAAATGTAGTGAAATGGGTTAAACAAAGTGAAATGCAGTCAAATGAAAAAAAAATCAGTGAAATGGGGTCAAATGAAGTGCAATGGTGTCAAATGAAGAAAAACGAAGTTCCAATGTGGTGAAATGAAGTGAAATGGGTTGAATTGAAGTCATATAAAGTGAAATGGGGTCAAATAAAGTCAAATGAAGTGAAATGGGGGCGCGTCCCCAAATTGGTCTCCGCTCGCAGGTGTTGTACCCAAATTGGTCCCCACCCACTGGTGCCGTCCCCATTTTGGTCTCCTCTTGCTGCCACCGTCCCCAATTCGGTCCATTTACAGATGCGTCAAATGAAGTTTAATGGAGTTAGATTTCATTTTATGACTTTATTTGACCCCATTTCTTTTCTTTTCAATTCGTTTGACTCCCTATCACTTCACTTGACTTAATTTGGCCCCATTTGGCTGATTTGGACTCAATTTCACTTCATTTGACATGATTTGAATCCTTTTCATTTCATTTCACTTCTTTTCAACCCATTTGATTTAATTTTACGTAATTTACCTTCGTTTGACGTTATTTGACCCAACTGCATTTCATTGGTGTTAATTTGAACCCATTTGACTTCATTTGACCCAATTTCACTTCCTTTGACCCCATTTCTCGTCATTTGTCCCCATTTCTCGTCACTTGACCCCCTTCCACGTCATTTGACCCCTTTTGCCATCATTTGACCCCATTTGACTACATTTGACATCATTTGAACCCTTTTCACTCCATTTGACCCCATTTCACACCATTTGACCCCATTTCATTCCATTTGACCCCATTTCACTCTGTTTCACTTCATTTCACATTATATAGCCCCATATCACTTTATATGAACCCATTTCACTTTATCTGAGTTCATTTGGACCCATTGCACTTCATTCGACCCATTTCACTTCATTGGTGTTAATTTGAACCCATTTTACTTCATTTTACACCATTTCACATCACTCCGAGAAGAGAAATGGGGTCAAATGAAGTAAAAAGAGGGTGAAATGGGGTCAAATTAAGTCAAATGGGGTCAAATTAAGTCAAATAAAGTGAAATGGGTTCAAGTGAAATGAAATGTGGTCAAATAAAGAAAAGTTAAGTGAAATGGGGTCAAATGAAGTCAAGGAAAGTGATATTGGGTACAAATGAAGTGAAATGAACTGAACTAGGGTCAAATTAACTTGAATGGAGTGAAATGGGTTCAAAAGAAATGAAATGGCGTCAAATGGGGTCAAATGAAATGAAATGAAGTGAAATGGGTTCACATGCAGTCATATGAGGTGAAATTGGGTCAAATGAAGGCAAATGGGGTAAAATAAATCAAATAAAGTGAAATTTGGTCAAATAAAAAAACTAAGTGAAATGGGGTCAAATGAAGTTGAATGAAATGAAAAGGACTCAAAGTTAAGTGAAATGAAATGGGGTCAAATGAATGAAAATTGTGTCAAATGAAGTGAAAAGGGTTAAAATGAAGTTAAATGAATTGAAAGATGGTCAAATTAAGTGAATTTGTGTCAATTGAAGGCTAATGAAATGAAATGGTGTTAAATTAACTCAAATGGAGTAAAATGGGATGAAATGAAGTCATCTAAAGTGAAAGAAACCGCTTCTCCCAGGGTTTATAGAGCTCCGTCCAACTGCTTCTCCCACGGTTTACAGAGCTCCTTCCAGCCGCTTCTCCCAGTGTTCACAGAGCTCCTTCCAGCCACTTCTCCCAGGATTTATAAAGCTCCTGCCAGCCGCGTCCAACAGGGTTAATAGAGCTCCTTCCAGCCGCTTCTCCCGTGGTTTACAGAGCTCCTTCCAGCCGCTTCCCCCAGGAACGTGATTCCCTTGTTTGAATGGAGTGGGATAATTGTCAAAGTTACACTGCTTCATCTTAAGAAAAATCAATTTTTATAGCAACAAGGCTTTCTTTGTCGAATAAATTTTTGAAATATAGAGCTCCATACAGCCACTTCACCCAGTGTTTATAGAGCTGCTTCCAGCCGCTTCTCCCAGGGTTTATGGAGCTCCATCCAGCCGCTTCTCCCAGGGTTTATAGAGCTCTTTCCAGCCGCTTCTCCCAGGGTTTATGGAGCTCCATCCAGCCGCTTCTCCCAGGGTTTATGGAGCTCCATCCAGCCGCTTCTCCCAGGGTTCATGGAGCTCCATCCAGCCGCTTCTCCCAGGGTTTATAGAGATCTTTCCAGCCGCGTCTCCCAGGGTTTATGGAGCTCCATCCAGCCGCTTCTCCCAGGGTTTAGAGAGCTCCTTCCAGCCGCTTCTCCCAGGTTTATAGAACTCTTTCCAGCCGCTTCACCCAGGGTTTATAGAGCTCCTTCCAGCCGCTTCTCCCAGCTTTATAGAGCTTCTTCCAGCCGCTTCTGCCAGGGTTTATGGAGCTCCTTCCAGCCGCTTCTCCCAGGTTTATAGAGCTCCTTCCAGCCGCTTCTCCTAGGTTTATAGAGCTTCTTCCTGCCGCTTCTCCCAGGGTTTATGGAGCTCCTTCCAGCTGCTTCTCCCAGGTGTATAGAGCTTCTTCCAGCCGCTTCTCCCAGGTTTATAGAGCTCCATCAAGCTGCTTCTCCCAGGTTTATAGAGCTCCTTCCAGCCGCCTCTCCCAGGGTTTATAGAGCTCCATCCTGCTGCTTCTCCCAGGTTTATGGAGCTCTTCCAGCCGCTTCTTCCAGGTATTTTGAGCTCCTACCAGCCGCTTCTCCCAGGGTTTATAGAGCTCCTTCCAGCCGCTTCTCCCAGGGTTTACAGAGCTCCTTCCAGCCGCTTCTCCCACGTTTATGGAGCTCCTTCCAGCCGCTTCTCCCAGGGTTTATAAAGCTCCTTCCAGCCGCTTCTCCCAGGTTTATAGAGCTCCGTCCAGCTGCTTCTGCCAGGGTTTATGGAGCTCCTTCCAGCCGCTTCTCCCAGGTTTATAGAGCTCCTTCCAGCAGCTTCTCCCAGGTTTATGGAACTCCTTCCAGCCGCTTCTCCCAGGGTTAAAAGAGCTCCTTCCAGCCGCTTCTCCCAGGTTTAAACGAGCTCCATCCAGCCGCTTCTCTCGGGGTTTAAAGAGCTCCTTCCAGCAGCCTCTCCCAGAGTTTATCGAGCTTCTTCCTGCAGTGGGTGGTGGTCTGTGTCAGCTTCACCTCTGACTTCTGAGCGGTTCGAATCGCTCCCACTCCCTGGGTTCTGATCCTTGGACTTATTTGGGGGTTGTGACAAAGTGCAGCAGACAACTGGTTTTGGTGCAAGAAACTTTGATCTTTATTTAAGAGAGAAAATACAACACAACAATCTTAACACTCTAATAAAATGCGGAACACTTCCCATTATACTGGTTAAGTTGGACTCTAAAGGAACAGAGATAATGCTCACCAAACGAATCCTTGACAGTAATTCACCCAGAGGCAAGTCAGAAATAGATTGTAGAGTGGAAACTTTGCAGATCCTCGGTTTTCTCCCGAGTCGGTTTTCTTTGGTCGCAGTGGCCCAATATTACCCGGTTGGTTGGTGGTCATATGCGGTTGGTTGTTTTGTAAGGCCCTTGTTGCCGCAAGGTGTCTGATGGTCACTGGGGCTGTTGCTCTGGTTTCTTCTTGTGTGTAAGTTTTCCATAGTCAGGGAAAAGGTGAATTTCTTTTGGGTTTTTCTCCGAGTTTTCGGGGATCTGTGAATTTTGAGAATCTGACACTCCCAGGGTTCATGGAGCTCCTTCCAGCCGCTTCTCCCAGGGTTTATGGAGCTCCTTCCAGCCGCTTCTCCCATGTTTATGGAGCTCCTTCCAGCCGCTTCTCCCAGGGTTTATAGAGCTCCTTCCAGACGCTTCTCCCGTGGTTGATAGAGCTCCTTCCAGCCGCCTCTCCCAGGTTTATGGAGCTCATTCCAGCCGCTTCTCCCAGGGTTTAAAGAGCACCTTCCAGCCGCTTCTCCCAGGTTTTATTGGGCTCCTTCAAGCCGCTTCTCCCAGGGTTTAGAGAGCTGCGTGTGGACGCTTCTCCCGTGGTTTATAGAGCTCCTTCCAGCCGCCTCTCCAGGTTGATGGAGCTCCTTTCAGCCGCTTCTCCCAGGGTTTATGGAGCGCCTTCCGGTAGCTTCTCCCAGGGTTTATAGAGCTCCGTCCAGACGCTTCTCCCATGGTTTATAGAGCTCCTTCCAGCCGCCTCTCCCAGAGTTTATAGAGCTTCTTCCTGTAGAGGGTGGTGGTCTGTGTCAGCTTCACCTCTGACTTCTGAGCGGTTCGAATCGCTCCCACTCCCTGGGTTCTAAAGAGAACTGAAGCTCCGCTTTGCTTTCTACAGTTTGATCAGCGACACCGTATGAATAAAGTCTGTCCAGTGTCTGGAGTTACTCGAAGAATGTGGCTGTGAACCAAAGTAGGAAGGTGACACAACACCCTTCCAGAGCAACATTTGTTAAAACCCAACTCAAGGTCGTTGGGGGCTTGGCATGAACAGCGTCGAGGCCCATGGTTATTGTTCACAAGCATCGCTGCCGTGGAGAATGAAGATACTTACCTTGGGTCCCATCTCCTCATTGCCTGCCCAAGATCCATCTCTTTATAGCGCATCTCACAATGGAAGTTCGTCTCCAGAACAAGAAGGAAGTGAATCTACAGTCCCGGGACTTCCTCTACCTTCCGCCCCATCAACACACTGGTCAACACCTACAGACCCGGGACCTCCTCTACCTCCCGCCCCATTAACACACTGGTCAACACCTACAGACCCGGGACCTCCTCTACCTCCCGCCCCATTAACACACTGGTCAACACCTACAGTCCAGGGACCTCCTCTACCTCCCGCCCCATTAACACACTGATCAACACCTACAGTCCAGGGACCTCCTCTACCTCCCACCCCATTAACACACTGATCAACACCTACAGTCCAGGGACCTCCTCTACCTCCCGCCCCATTAACACACTGGTCAACACCTACAGTCCAGGGACCTCCTCTACCTCCCACCCCATTAACACACTGGTCAACACCTACAGTCCAGGGACCTCCTCTACCTCCCACCCCATTAACACGCAGGTCACCGACTCCTTGTATTGTTCTTTATTTTATTTCCTTTGAATTTCTCCAACATGGTCAAACATTTGGTGCAATTAGTAGGCACATATTATTTTACAACTTGTACTTGCATGAGATATAAACTTTGAGAAACGCTGTAAAATGAGTTGATGAATTGCATCATGTTATCAACCTTTGCCGAATATCCAGTGTTTGTAGCACCACTGCCTGGAGTAGAGAGGATCAGGCATTGTATGACACAGAACGGACTCTGCTGTTAGAAAGTCTTCAGATCTTCCAATTATTTAATGAATTTAACAACGACAGTAAAGGGATATTTCACGACGTTCTTCAACTGCTCTCTGAATTTCGTCTGGGTCACGGCATAAATACAAGTGTTTGTGCAGCAACTCAGGAGCTGGAGCATGAATCCCAGTTCTTGTACCAACACAGGTAGAAATACAGACCCATACCCCAACCACCACAAACGGCTCCATACAGAATACACCATAAACACCGACCATAACAGGATGAAATTCCCCGAGATAACAAACAGTAAAATGATGGATTTCCTTCGGCTCTCCATCTCTGGGTCTCTGGGATTCTCTCCACTGCTGTGGCCCCGGAGTCTCCTGCGGGCTCTGCTGGCCACTAAAATGTGTCTGACGGTTAAAGTATTGAGCAACAGAATCAGAATGAATGGGACGCACGGGGTGAGGATATAATGAAGGAGTTCAATTACTCCCCATATCCGGGAATACCGAACACTGATTGTTACAATGCAAAACCAGGGGCTATTGTAAAGCTTATACCGTCCTCTGAACATGAAGCACCAGAAAATGTTCTTCAAACAGCTCAGCACACTCACTGTTCCCAGAACCACAGTCGCCGTTCTCTCGGTGCAATATTTAATTTTCAGATTCTGGCAACAAATGGCCACAAATCGATCAAAGGTGAAAGTGACAGTGAACCAGACGGAACAGTCTGTGGCTGCGAAAAGCAGGGCGGCGTGAATATTACACACGGGGATGTACCACCGCAGGAATTCGAATTGTGCCCGATAAACAATCGGAATCTGCCTCAGGATCAGATCGGTGATCACGACCAGTCGATCCGCCACTGCCATCGCCACCAGGTAGCGAGTGACACATTTGGAGAGACCGCACTTACCCTGGGACAGGATCCTAATCGTCAATAAGTTAACTGTAAGTGAAAGAAAAAGGGAAATTATACATCAGACTGGTAGCCCCTGCAAGTATTGATACCGTCTCTGGATCCCTCTGTAAATATTAATACCCATATCTTGTTCCCACTGTAACTATTAGTTCCTTACCGTCATCCCACTGTAAATATTAGTATCGTCTCTGAATTCCCTGTAAATACTAGTGCCGTATCTGTATCCCCCTGTAAATATTAGTACTGTCTCTGAATTCCCTGTAAATACTAGTGACGTGTCTGTATCCCCCTGTAAATATCAGTATTGTCTCTGAATTCCCTGTAAATACTAGTGACGTGTCTGTATCCCCCTGTAAATATCAGTATCGTCTCTGAATTCCCTGTAAATACTAGTGCCGTATCTGTATCCCCCTGTAAATATTAGTACTGTCTCTGAATTCCCTGTAAATACTAGTGACGTGTCTGTATCCCCCTGTAAATATCAGTATTGTCTCTGAATTCCCTGTAAATACTAGTGATGTGTCTGTATCCCCCTGTAAATATCAGTATTGTCCCTGAATTCCCTGTAAATACTAGTTCCATCTCTGTATCCCCCTGTAAATATTAGTACTGTCTCTGAATTCCCTGTAAATACTAGTGATGTGTCTGTATCCCGCTGTAAATATCAGTATTGTCTCTGAATTCCCTGTAAATACCAGTGATGTGTCTGTATCCCCCTGTAAATATCAGTATTGTCTCTGAATTCCCTGTAAATACTAGCGACGTGTCTGTATCCCCCTGTAACTATTAGTTTCGTCTCTGGTTTTCGCTGTAAGCATTATGACCATCTCTGGATCGCTTTGTAAATATTAATACCGTCTCTAGATCCCCTGTAAATATTAATACTGTCTCTAGATCCCTGAAAATATTAATACCATTGCTGGACTTATTGTAAATGTTAGTACCACCTCTGGATCCAGTGTAAATATCAGTAACATCTCTGGACCCACTGTAAATATTAATACCGTATCAGGAACCCCTGTGAATATTAGTACATATCTGGATACCCTGTATATATTGGTACCGTCACTAAATCCCCTGTAAATATTAATACCGTCTCTTGATCCCCTGTAAATATTAATACCGCCTCTAGATCCCCTGTAAATATTAATACCGTCTCTAGGTCCCCTGTAAATATTAATACCGTCTCTAGATCCCCTGTAAATATTAATACCATCTCTCGATCCCCAGTAAATATTAATACCGTCTCTAGATCCCCTGTAAATATTAATTCCGTCTCTAGATCCCCTGTAAATATTAATACCGTCTCTAGGTCCCCTGCAAATGTTTATACCGTCTCCAGGTCCCCTGTAAATATTAATACCGTCTCTCGATCCCCTGTAAATATTAATACCGTCTCTCGATCCCCTGTAAATATTAATACTGTCTCTGGATCGTCCTATAAGTAATAGCACCGTCTCTGGACCCCTCTTTAAATATTAATACCATCTCTTGTTCCCATTATAACTATTAGTACCTTATATATCATCTCTGGATCCTCTGTATATATTAGTACTCTCTATGGATCCTCTGTATATATTAGTACTCTCTATGGATCCTCTGTATATATTAGTACTCTCTATGGATCCTCTGTATATATTAGTACTCTCTATGGATCCCCTGTATATATTAGTACCTTCAATTGATCCCCCTGTGACTAATGACACCATCTTTTGTTCCCTTTGTAACTATTAGTACCATCTCTACATCCTCTCTAAATATTTTTGCCGTCGCTGGACCCCCGCAAATATTAGAAACATCTATGGATCTGCTGTAAATATAAGTACCTTTTCTGGATCAATATAGAAGTATTGGTACTGTCTCTTTATCCCTCTGTAAATATTACTACTGTCTCTCATTAGCCTGTACATAGTAATACCATATCTGGGTATCCTGTAATTATTAGTACTGTCACTGGATGCCCTGTAAATATTAGTACCATCTCATAATCTCCCTGTAACTATTATTGCCGTCCCTGGATCCCTCTGTAAATATTATTACTGTCACTTGATCCCCTTGAAATTATTAGTACCGTCTCTGGATCACCCCTCTAAATATTAGCACCGTTTCTTGATACCTCTGTAATTATTAGTAGCATCTCTGGATCCACCTGTAAATATTAATGCCATCTCTGAATCCCTCTTTGAATATTAGTACCGTTTCATGATCTCTCGGTAACTATCAGTATGGTATCTCGTTCCGCCTGTAATTAGTTGCACCGTCTCTGAATCCTCTCTAAATATTAGGACCGTCTCCAGATCCCTGCAAATATTAGAGACATCTATGAATCGCCTGTAAATATTAGTACCTTCTTTGGATCACTATGTGAATATTAGTAGCATCTCTTGATCCCGTGTAACTATTAGTGCTGCATGTGGATGGCTCTGCAAATATGAGCACCATCTCTAATTCCCCTGCAAATAATAGCACCATCTCTGGATCACCTGTAAATATTACTATTGTCTCTGATTCCCCTGTAAATAATAGCAGCATTTCTGGATCACCTGTAAATATAAATACCGTCTCTGATTCCCCTGTAAATATTAGCACCATCTCTCGATCACTTGTAAATATTACTAGCGTCTCTGGTTGCCCTGTAAATATTAGTACCATCTCTGGATCACCTGCAAATATTACTACCATCTCTGATTTCCCTGTAAATATTACTACCATCTCTGGATCACCTGCAAATATTAGTACCATCTCTGATGCCCCTCTAAATATTAGTACCATCTCTGGATCAGTTGTAAATATTACTACCGTCTCTGATTCCCCTGTAAATATTAGTACCATCTCTGGATCACCTGCAAATATTACTTCCATCTCTGATTTCCCTGTAAATATCATTACCATATCTGGATCACCTACAAATATTAGCACCATCTCTGGATCACCTGCAAATATTACTACCATCCCGGATTCCCCTGTAAATATTAGTACCATTCCCTGATCACCTGCAAATATTAATACCGTCTCTGATTCTTCTGTAAATATGAGAACCATCTCTGGAACACCTGCAAATATTCCTACCATCTCTGATTCCCCTGTAAATATTAGTACCATCCCTGGATCACCTGCAAATATTACTACCGTTTCTGATTCCCCTGTAAATATTAGTACCATTTCTGGATCACCTTCAAATATTACTACCATCTTTCATTCCCCTGGAAATATAAGTACCATTCTCTGATCACCTGCAAATATTACTACCGCCTCTCATTCCCCTGGAAATATAAGTACCATTCTCTGATCACCTGCAAATATTACTACCGCCTCTCATTCCCCTGTAAATATTACTACCATCTCTGGATCACCTGCAAATATTACTATCGTCTCTCATTCCCTTATAAATATTAGTACCATTCTATGGACCACCTGCAAATATTAATACCATCTCTCATTCCCCTGAAAATATGAACACCATCTCTGGATCACCTGCAAATATTACTACCATCCCTGATTCCCCTGTAAATATTAGTACCATTCTCTGATCACCTGAAAATATTGATACCGTCTCTGATTCCTCTTTAAATATTAGAACCATCTCTGGATCACCTGCAAATATTCCTACCATCTCCGATTCCCCTGTAAATATTAGTACCATCTCTGGATCACCTGCAAATATGACTACCGTCTCTGATTCCCCTGTAAATATTTGTACCATTTCTGGATCACCTGCAAATATTACTACCGCCTCTCATTCCCCTGGAAATATTACTACCATCTCTGGACCACCTGCAAATATTAATACCATCTCTCATTCGCCTGAAAATATGAACACCATCTCTGGATCACCTGCAAATATTACTAACATCTCTGATTCCCCTGTAAATATTAGTACCATCTCTGCCTCACCTGAAAATATTACTACAGTCTCTAATTCCATTGTAAATATTAGTACCATTCTCTGGATCACCTGCAAATATTAATACCATCTCTTATTCCCCAGTAAATATTAGCACCATCTCCGGATCTCCTGCAAATATTACTACCGTCTCTGATTCCCATGTAAATATTAGTACCAATCTCTGAATCACCTGCAAATATTGCTATCGTCTCTCATTCCCCTGTAAATATTCGTACCATCTCTGGATCACCTGCAAATATTACTACCATCTCTGATTCCCCTGTAAATATTTGTACCATCTCCGGATCACCTGCAAATATTACTACGTCTCTCACTTTACTCTAAATATTAGTACCATCTCTGGATCACCTGCAAATATTACTACCATCTCTGATTCCCCTGTAAATATTAGTACCTTCTCTGGATCACCTGCAAATATTACTACCATCTCTGATTCCCCTGTAAATATTAGCACCATCTCTGGATCACCTTTTAAATATTACTACCGACTCTCATTCCCCTGTAAATATTAGCACCATCTCTGGATCACCTGCAAATATTGCTACCGTCTCTTTGTTCCCCTGTAAATATTAGTGTCACCTCTCGATCCTTCTGAAAATATTAGTGCCATCACTGCATCCTTTGAAAGTATCACCACCGTCTCTGGACCTGTCTGTAAATATTAGTACCGTCTTTGTGCCCTATAAATATTACTACTGACTCGGGTTCCCCCTGTAAATAGTACAACTGCTTCTATATCCCAATTAATAAATATATACATATGAACATACGAATGAAGAGCAGGAGTAGGCCATTCGGCCCCTCATTCCTGCACTGCCATTTGATAAGATCATGGTTGATCTGATTGTGACCTCAACCTTACTTTCCCATCTACCTACTAAAACCTTTGACTCGCTTGTTAATCAGGAATCTATCTAACTCAGCCTTAAAAATATTCAATGACCCTGCCTCCCCCACTCTCTGGGGAAGGGAGTTCCACAGACTCACGACCCCATGAGAGAAAAAATCTCTCCTCATCTCCGTCGTAAATGGGAGACCCCTTATTTTTAAACTGTGTGCCTTGGTTCTAGTCTCTCCCGCAAGGGGAAACATCCTCTCAGCATCTACCCCTTCAAGTCCCCTCAGGATCTTATATGTTTCAATAAGATCACCTCTCATTCTTCTAAACTCTAGTGTATACAGGCCCAACTTGTCCAACCTTTCCTCATAAGATAACCCCCTCATCCCAGGAATCAGTCGAGTGAACCTTCTCTGAACTGCCTCTAAAGCAATTATGTCCTTTCTTGAATAAGGAGACCAAAACTGCACATAGTATTCTAGATGTGGTCTCAACAATGCTCTGTACAACTGTAGCAAAACATCTCTACTTGTATATTCCATTCCCCTTCCAATAAATGAGTGCACTGGATACAGCAAAGGCTATGGGCTCCAACAACATCCCGGCTGTAGTGCTGAAGACTTGTGCTCCAGAACTAGCTGCGCCTCGAGCCAAACTGTTCCAATACAGCTCCAACATTGGCATCTACCCGACAATGTGGAAAATTGCCCAGGTATGTCCTGTCCACAAAAAGCAGGACAAATCCAATCCCATCAATTACCACCCCATCAGTCCACTCTCAATTATCAGCAAAGTGATGGAAGGTGTCGCAGACAGTGCTATCAAGCGGCACTTACTCACCAATAACATGCTCACCGATGCACAGTTTGGGTTCCGCCAGGACCACTCGGCTCCAGACTTCATTACAGTCTTGGTCCAAACATGGACAAAAGAGCTGAATTCCAGAGGTGAGGTGAGAGTGACTGCCCTTGACATCAAGGCAGCATTTGACCGAGAGTGGCACCAAGGAGCCCCAGTAAAATTGAAGTCAATGGGAATCAGGGGGAAAACTCTCCAGTGGCTGGAGTCATACTTGCACAAGGGAAGATAGTAGTGGTTGAAGGAGGCCAATCATCTCAGCCCCAGGACATTGCTGCAGGAGTTCCTCAGGGAAGTGTCCTCGGCCCAACCAATCTGCTGCTTCATCAATGACCTTCCCTCCATTCTAAGGTCAGAAATGGGGATGTTCGCTGATGACTGCACAGTGTTCAGTTCCATTCGCAACCCCTCAAATAATGAAGCAGTTCCGTGCCGGCATGCAGCAAGACCTGGACAACATCCAGGCTTGGTCTCATAAGTGGCAAGTAACATTCGTGCCAGACAAGTGGCAGGCAATGACCATCTCCAACAAGAGAGAGTCCAACCACCTCCCCTTGACATTCAACGGCATTACCATCGCCGAATTCCCCCACCATCAACATCCTGGGGTCGCCATTGACCAGAAACTTAACTGGACAGCCATATAAATATTGTGGCTACAAGAGCAGGTCAGAGGCTGGGTATTCTGCGGCGAGTGACTCACCTCCTGACTCCCCAAAGCCTTTCCACCATCTACAAGGCACAAGTCAGGAGTGTGATGGAATATTCTCCACTTGCTTGGATGAGTGCAGCTCCAACAGCACTCAAGAAGCTCGACAGCATCCAGGACAAAGCGCCCGCTTGATTGGCACCCCATCCACCACACTAAACATTCACTCCCTTCAGCACCAGCGCACCGTGGTGCAGTGTGTACCATCCACAGGATGCACTGCAGCAACTCGCCAAGGCTTCTTCGATAGCACCTCCCAAACCCATGACCTCTACCACCTAGAAGGAGAAGGGCAGCAGGCACATGGGAACAACACCACCTGCACGTTCCCCTCCAAGTCACACACCATCCCGAATTGGAAATATATCGGCCTTCATCGTCGCTGGGTCAAAATCCTGGAACTCCCTTCCTAACAGCACTGCGGGAGAACCGTCACCACACGGACTGCAGCGGTTCAAGAAGGCGGCTCACCACCACCTTCTCAAGGGCAATTAAGGATAGGAAATAAATCCGGCCTCGCCAGCGACGCCCACATCCCGTGAACGAATGAAAAAAAAATGACAACATTCCATTTGCCTTCCTAATCACTTGCTGGACCTGCATACCAACTTTTTGTGAATCATGTACCAGGACACCCAGATCCCTCTGTACATCAGAGTTTTGCAGTCTCTCTCCATTTAAATAATATACAGCTTTTCTATTCCTCCTGCCAAAGTGGACAAGTTCACATTTTCCCACATTATACTCCATCTGCCAAATGTTTGCCCACTCGCTTAACCTATCGATATCCCTCTGCAGCCTCCTTGGAGGAAAAGTTGGACAGAGGCCGTTTTTGGGCACAGGCAGTGTGATGTGCTATTCCCCCACGCCCAATGGCCCCAGCGCAGGCAGGACACAAGTTCGGACCCACCAGAGGACTCGCCTGCAATCAGCGTCCCTTCCAGGCCTTGCACGCGGAATCGATGCAATTTGAACTTTCCGCCACCAGGGGGAGCTCAATCTCTTAAAGGGAGGATGTTTCTTTGAAATCTCTTAAAGTTAGCTGGTACCTGTTATTTGCTGAAAATAACAGTCTACTGTCTGCACGGAGTCTGAACGGAGATCAGACATCGCACATGTAAAACACAGATGCAGGTCCCATCCCTATGTTTACACTCTCATGAGTTATGTTGAAACATTGAATAAAGGTTGCGCACTACTAAATCCCACATCCTCCCATCTGCAAACCAGACCTCACCAATCTGCCGATCTGAATTGGTACCAGGCCAGTGAGAGTCTGTGCACCAAGATTCTCTGTGATGCACCAGAGACCTTGGTGCAAGAGGTGGACAGAAGGAGGGACATCCTATATCCGCAGGGTGGTGGGGGGAGAGGCCCTCCAGACATATGCCCAAAAGGCAGTGGGAGGCAGCGGGGGATGAAGTCAATGTCAGGCTCACAGCACCATGAACATGGGTGCAGTGCAGGAAGAAGTTCAATGCTTTGTCATGAGTGGTGAAGGTGAGTGAGGTCAACTGTCAAGTGGCGTCTCCTATCAACTGCACCACACACTACACCCCCCATCACCCACATACCAATAAACTCTTTCCATCAGTACTCAACTCTTCCAACCAGATGATTCCTCTCACCCTCACCCATTACCACTGTTTCAAGCCGCCCACCCACAACTCACAAGTCACACACACTAGCTATTCAACCATGACAGACACATCACCCAGACACACGTCCCGCTTTCTTGCAGGAGAAAATGGCGCATATCAGGAGGCAGCAAGCAGCAGTGGCATTTAGCCCCTCGAGCCTGTTTCGCCATTCAATGAGATCATGGTGGACCTGTGACCTAACTCCTTATACCCGCCAGAGCCCCATATCCCTTAATACCCTTGGTTCACAGAAATCTATCAATCTCAGATTTAACATTCACAAGTGAGCTAGCATCAACTGCCATCTGCAGAAGAGAGTTCCAAACTTCTCCCACCCTTTGCGTGTAAAAGCATTTCCAAACTTCACTCCTGCACGTCCTGGCTCTAAATGTTAGGCTATGTCCCCGCGTCCTAGTATTCAAGTCTCGGAGACCTCCAAAAACAGTTGCAAATGTCGCGGCAGCCCTAAGCAATAATCCGGCCACTAACCTGTAAATCCTGCATGGTCCCTTTAAATAGCACTGGTGGGGGGTCCTCCAGACACTCTGAGACACGTTCAGATGGTCGGGATTAAGACTGTACGTTGAGTTGAGCGTTAAGTCCCAAAATGGTGTCTGTCACTTTAAATCAGCGTTGTACACTGATTGAAGCCATTTTCTCCCTACTTTCCATGACTCCAGCGTTTGTTATCTGCGCCTGCGCTAACTCCTACACCAAGATGGCGTCCGGCGCACGTCACTCTGGAAACGAACAACATGACCCACTTTAGCATATCCCCTTCACAACTTACTTTCCTCCCTACCATTGTATCATCAGCAAATTTAGCAACCATACATTCGGCCCTTTCATCCAAGTCATTGATATAGATTGTAAATAGTTGAGACCCAGGCACTCCACTCATTACATCTTGCCAACCTGAAAATGACCCATTTCGGCCAACTCTCTGTTTCCTGTTAGCTAACCAATCCTTTATCCATGCTAATATATTACCCCCTACACCATGAGCTCTTATTTTATGTAGTAGCCTTTGATGTTGCGCCTTGTCAAAAGGCTTCTGGAAATCCAAGTACACCAGATCCACAGGATCCCCTTTTTCCACATTGCTTCCTCAAAGAACCCTAATAAATTAGTCAAACACAATGTCACTTTCACAACACCGTGTTGACACTGCCTGATTGCATTGAGGTTTTCTAAGTGCCCTAATATAACCTCCTTAATAATAGATTCTAGTATTTTCCCTGTGACAGATGTTAAACTTACTGGCCTGTAGTTTCCTGCTGTCTGTCTCCCTCCTCTCTTGAATAGAAAAGTTACATTCGCTTTAATACCATCTCTGGATTCCCTGTAAATATTAATATCATCTCTGGATCCCTCTGGATCTACTAGTACCATTTCTGTATCCAAATTAAATGTTAGCACCGTCTCGGGGTCCCTCTAAAATATTCATAACGTCTTTGGAGCCTCTGTAAATATTAGTACCATCCCATGATCTGCCTGTAGCTATTTGTATCATCTCTGGGTCCCCCTGTAAATATTAGTGCTGTTTCTGGATTCCCTGCAAGTATTAATACCATCTCTGGATATTCTGTAACCATAGTACCATCTCAGAATCCACATGTAAATATTAGTGGAGCCTCTGGATCCATTGTAAATATTAGTACCGCCTCTGGATCCACTGTAAATATTCGTACAATCTCTAGATCCCCTGTAATTATTAATACCATCTCTGGATCCATGTATAAATATAAGTAGGGCCTCCAGATCCCATGTAAATATTCCTACAATCTCGAAACCCCCGAAAATATTGGTATCGATACTGGATCTTCTGTAAATATTAGTACTGTCTCTCAATCCTCTTGTAAATATTAGTATCACCTCTGGATCCCTCTGTAGATATTTTACCATCTCTGGATCCATCTGTAAATATTAGTCCCGTCTCTGGATCCATCCCTAAATATTAGAAAACTCTCTGGATTCCCTTGTAAATATTTATACCATCTCTGCATCCCCCTGTAAATATTATTACTCTCTAAATATTAGTACCTACTCTTGTTCCCCCTATACATTTTAGTTCCATCTCTGTGTTGCCCTGTAAATATTAGTACCATCACTGGATCCCTCTGCAATTATTGGGACCATCTCTGGATGCCAATGGTCTCTGGGTCCCCTTGCAAATATTCGTACCGTCTTGGGATACCCTGTAAATATCAGTACCGCCTTTGGAATCTCTATAAATAATTGTAACATCTCTGGATCCCCGTGTAAATATTAGTACGATCTCTGTATCCCTGTGTAAATATTAGTACCGTCTCTGGATCCCCGTGTAAATATTCGTACCGTCTTTGGATACCCTGTAAATGTCAGCACCGCCTTTGGAATCTCTATAAATAATTGTAACATCTCTGGATCCCCGTGTAAATATTAGTACGATCTCTGTATCCCTGTGTAAATATTAGTACCGTCTCTGGATCCCCGTGTAAATTTTCGTACCGTCTTTGGATACCCTGTAAATATCAGTACCGGCATTGGATCCTATGTAAATATTTGTAACATCTCCGGATCCCCGTGTAAATATTAGTAACATCTCTGGATCCCCGTGGAAATATTAGTACCATCTCTGGATCCCCGTGGAAATATTCGTTTCGTCTCTGGATCCCCTCTAAATATTAGTACCGTCTCTAGATCCCCTGTAAATATTAGTACCATCTCTGGTTCCCTCTGTAAATATGAGTAGCGTCTCTGGATCCACATGTAAATATTTGTAGCATCTCTGGATCCCCGTGTAAATATTAGTGCCGTCTCTGGATCCCCGTGTAAATATTAGTACCGTCTCTGGATCCCCGTATAAATATTGGTGCCATCTCTGGATCCCTGTGTAAATATTTGTAGCGTCTCTGGATCCCCGCGTAAATATTTGTTGCGTCTCTGGATCCCCGTGTAATTATTAGCACCATCTCTGTATCCCCGTGTAAATGTTTGTACCGTCTCTGGATCCCCGTGTAAATATTAGTAACGTCTCTGGATCCCTGTGTAAATATTAGTACCGTCTCTGGATCTCCGTGTAAATATTTGTAGCGTCTCTGGATCCCCTGTAAATATTTGTAGCTTCTCTGGATCCCCTGTGAATATTTGCAGCACCTTTGATCCCTGTGTAAATATTTGTAGCATCTCTGGGTCCCTATGTAAATATTAATACCGTCTCTGGATCCCCGTGTAAATATTAGTACCGTCTCTGGATTCCTTTGTGAATATTAGAAATGTCTCCAGATCCACATGTAAACATTAGTACCTGGATCCCTAGTAAATATTGATAGTATCTCTGGATCCCTCCGCAAATCTTAGAAATGTCTCTGGATCTCCCTGTAAATTTTACATCGTCTCCCCTTGATCCCCCTGTAAATATTAGTACCATCTCTGGATCCCCCTCTTAATATTAGCATCACCTCTGGAACCCCTGTAACTGTTACAACTGCCTCCAGATCCCCTTTAACTGTTAGTACCAACTATTGATCACTCTGTAGCTTTTGGTACAGTATCTGGATCCCCCTGTAAATATTAGTATTGTCTCTGGATCCCCTGTAAATATGAGCATTGTCTCTGGATCCCCTGTAACTGTTAGTACCGTTCTTGGATCCCCTGGAAATACTAATACACTCCAAGGACCATGTAAAAAGAGGCACATGCCAGGAAACCTGCAGATACAGCCTCACTCCCAAGGACCCATTGTAAATGAAATCTCCCAGCCAGAAGACCTCCCTAAATATATTTGCTTCCCTGCATCACCCCCTCCCCTCACCTAGAAATATCTCTCCCATCCCGGGCAGCAGCTGAATTTTTGAGCTCGATATAGACTTACCAGCAACTCCATGAACAATTTACAATTAATAACTGGATACAGTGACTTCCCAGGAACACAGCAAGAGCGGTTTCAGGGAATGGGCAATACAGTCAAACATGGTATATAAAATTAATAGCTGGATATAGAAACTTACCAGTGACACCGACAGCAGCGAGGAGGGGATAGTAGATTAATTGTATACCCTTAAGCACTAGATATATCCGATTCTCCGGTGTCATTGAATCATAGTGTTCACACAGAAGGTGAAACATCCAGAATGGACTGTTGCAATCTATTGCTCTCAGATTCTGACCCATCGTTTTAACATTCCCATCTATTGCTCTCAGGAAGAAAGAAAGGTCGGAATCTGACTGATCGCTGTTGGTGCCGGAGGTAATGCTCTCACTGATGACTATCGGCTAACATGTTGAAATTAGTCACTTATTAATAGCAGAGAGAAACACTCCAGTGACACAATTAAGGTCCATGGAGACTGACATTAATTACAGTCACTGAACAAACACATTCACTTAAAAACTTTAGCCCAACACTTCTTATATCACAACATATATTGAACCAAATATAACACAGATGGAAAGCTCAAAGCTCAGTGTATTATTTTAATTAATATTAGGAAGAACAGAAACTATGAGACCCACAGTCTGATCGCACTTCATTTACACATTGCAGATTATTTCCGAGTGAAATCCTGTAATTTCAGAGAGTTCTTACCCAGTCCTCAAGGGTTAGGTTTTTGTTCAGAGATGGAAACGGAACCATTGTAGAGTCATAGAGTCATAGAGTTATACAGCACGGATAGAGGCCCTTCGGCCCATCGTGTCCGCGCCGGCCAGCAGCCCTGTCTACTCTAATCCCATATTCCAGCATTTGGTCCGTAGCCTTGTATGCTATGGCATTTCAAGTGCACATCCAAATGCTTCTTGAATGTTGTGAGGGTTCCTGCCTCCACAACCCTTTCAGGCAGTGAGTTCCAGACTCCAACCACCCTCTGGGTGAAAAAGTTCTTTCTCAAATCCCCTCTAAACCTCCCGCCTTTTACCTTGAATCTATGTCCCCTTGTTATAGTACCCTCAACGAAGGGAAAAAGCTCCTCAGTATCCATCCTATCTGTGCCCCTCATAATTTTGTACACCTCAATCATGTCCCCCCTCAGCCTCCTCTGCTCCAAGGAAAACAAACCCGATCTTCCCAGTCTCTCTTCATAGCTGAAGCGCTCCAGCCCTGGTAACATCCTGGTGAATCTCCTCTGCACCCTCTCCAAAGCGATCACATCCTTCCGTAGTGTGGCGACCAGAACAGCACACAGTACTCCAGCTGTGGCCTAATTAGTGTTTTATACAGCTCCATCATAACCTCCTTGCTCTTATATTCTATGCCTCGGCTAATAAAGGCAAGTATCCCATATGCCTTCTTTACCACCTTATCTACCTGTTCCGCCGCCTTCATGGATCTGTGAACTTGCACACCAAGATCCCTCTGACCCTCTGTCTTGCCTAGGGTCCTCCAATTCATTGTGTATTCCCTTGCCTTGTTAGTCCCTCCAAAGTGCATCACCTCGCACTTTTCCGGGTTAAATTCCATTTGCCACTGTTCCGCCCATCTGACCAACCCATCTATATCGTCCTGCAGACTGAGGCTATCCTCCTCGCTATTTACCACCCTACCAATCTTTGTATCATCAGCGAACTTACTGATCATACCTTTTACATTCATATCCAAGTCATTAATGTAGACCACAAACAGCAAGGGACCCAGCACCGATCCCTGTGGTACCCCACTGGCCACAGGCTTCCAGTCACAAAAACAACCTTCGACCATCACCCTCTGCCTTCTGCCACTAAGCCAGTTTTGTATCCAAAGTGCCAAGGCACCCTGGATTCCATGGGCTCGTACCTTCTTGACCAGTCTCCTGTGGGGGACTTTATCGAAGGCCTTACTGAAATCCATGTATACCACATCCACTGCGTTACCCTCATCCACACGCCTAGTCACCACCTCAAAAAATTCAATCAAATTAGTCAGACATGATCTTCCCTTGACAAAGCCATGTTGACTATCCCTGATTAATCCTTGCTTCTCCAAGTGGAGACTAATTTTGTCCTTCAGAATTTTTTCCAATAATTTTCCTACCACTGATGTTAGGCTCACTGGCCTGTAGTTTCCCGGTTTTTCCCTACTCCCCTTCTTGAATAATGGTATTACATTAGCGGTTCTCCAGTCCTCTGGCACATCCCCTGTGGCCAGAGAGGTTCTGAATATATGTGTCAGAGCCCCCGAAATCTCCTCCTTTGCCTCACACAGTAGCCTGGGATACATTTCGTCCGGGCCTGGGGATTTATCCATTTTTAGGCCTGCTAAAACCGCCAATACCTCCTCCCGCTCGATGTTAATATGTTCGAGTATATCACAGTCCCCCTGCCGTATTTCTATGTCTACATCGTCCTTCTCCACAGTGAAAACAGATGCAAAAAATTCATTTAGAACCCCTCCTACATCTGCCGGCTCCACACACAGATTGCCATTTTTGTCCCTAATGGGCCCTATTTTTTGCCTAGTCATCCTCTTACCCTTAATATACTTATAAAACATCTTAGGATTTTCCTTTATTTTGCTCGCCAGTGTCATTTCATGGCCCCTCCTTGATCTCCTAATTTCTTTTTTAAGTACCCCCCTGCACTTTTTGTACTCCTCTAGGGCTTCCTCCGTCTTTAGCCTTTTGTATCTGCCAAAAACCCTCCTTTTTTTCCTAATCCATTCTCGTATATCCCCTGACATCCAAGGTTCCCTGGAGTTCTTGGAACCACCCTTGACCTTTACGGGAACATGTTGCCATTGTATGGTCTCAATCTCCCTTCTGAAAGACTCCCATTGCTCTGATGTGGATTTTCCGACAAGCAGCTGATCCCAGTCCATTTTGGCCAGATCCTGCCTGATCCTATTAAAATCGGCCTTCCCCCAATTTAGAACCTTTATTTCCGGCCCCTCCCTGTCCTTTTCCATGATCACCTTAAATCTCACCAAATTATGGTCACTGTCACCAAAGTGCTCACCTACTCGCACTTCTTCCACTTGGCCGGCCACATTCCCTAGAATTAGGTCCAGGACCGCCCCCTCTCTTGTGGGACTTTCTGCATTCTGGCGGAGGGAGCGGAGGGAGCGTCCGATAAAAGGCGGAATTTCAGAGCGCTGAGAGGAGCCGAGCCGAGCGGAGGGAGCGTCCGATAAAAGGCGGGATTTCAGAGCGCTGAGAGGAGCCGAGCCGAGCGGAGGGAGCGTCCGATAAAAGGCGGGATTTCAGAGCGCTGAGAACAGCTGAGAGGAGCTGAGCCGAGCGGAGGGAGCGTCCGATAAAAGGCGGGATTTCAGAGCGCTGAGAGGAGCCGAGCCGAGCGGAGGGAGCGTCCGATAAAAGGCGGGATTTCAGAGCGCTGAGAGGAGCCGAGCGGAGCTGCGACCGAGTTCGAAGTGACGTCAGGAATCAGATCGGGACGCGACACAGGGGAGGCACCTGATTGGTGAGTAGGTTCAGGTGAGTATTTCTCCTTATCTACAGTAACTGAAGTAAAAGGAAAGGGAAGGTCTGCAGGTCTTATAGGAAGTAGCGTTTATTTTTTAGTGAATCAAGGTCCCCAGTGTAGTTAACATTCTCTAAATTGAGAACAATTTAAAGGAGTAAACTCCTTAAAGGGAGTGGTAAGTAGTTTTTCTTTCCTTTTTTTTTCTCTTGACATTGTAGTTGTTCTTAAGCTAATTTAAGGGTTAAGTCATGGCAGGAGATCCCAGCGCCGTGTCATGTTCCTCTTGTGGGATGTGGGAATTCGGGGCTCCTTCCTGTATCCCTGATTCCTTCACCTGCGGGAAGTGTGTCCAGCTGCAGCTATTGTTTGACCGCTTGACGGCTCTGGAGCTGCGGATGGACTCACTTTGGAGCATCCGCGATGCTGAGAAAGTCGTGGATAGCACGTTCAGTGAGTTGGTCACACCGCAGATAAAAATTACTGAGGGAGATAGTGAATGGGTGACCAACAGACAGAGGAAGAGTAGGAAGGCAGTGCAGGGGTCCCCTGCGGTCATCTCCCTCCAAAACAGGTATACCGTTTTGGATACTGTTGGCGGAGATGGCTCACCAGGGGAAGGTGGCAGTGGCCAGGTTCATGGCACCGTGGCTGGCTCTGCTGCACAGGAGGGCAGGAAAAAGAGTGGCAGAGCTATAGTGATAGGGGACTCGATTGTAAGGGGAATAGACAGGCGTTTCTGCGGACGCAACCGAGACTCCAGGATGGTATGTTGCCTCCCTGGTGCAAGGGTCAAGGATGTCTCGGAGCGGCTGCAGGACATTTTGGAGGGGGAGGGTGAACAGCCAGTTGTCGTGGTGCATATAGGCACCAACGATATAGGTAAAAAACAGGATGAGGTCCTACAAGCTGAATTTAGGGAGTTAGGAGTTAAACTAAAGAGTAGGACCTCAAAGGTAGTAATCTCAGGATTGCTACCAGTGCCACGGGTTAGTCAGAGTAGGAATGACAGGATAGCTAAGATGAATACGTGGCTTGAGAGATGGTGCAAGCTGGAGGGATTCAAATTCCTGGGCCATTGGAACCGGTTCTGGGGGAGGTGGGACCAGTACAAATTGGACGGTCTGCATCTGGGCAGGACTGGAACCAATGTCCTAGGGGGAGTGTTTGCCAGTGCTGTTGGGGAGGGTTTAAACTAATGTGGCAGGGGGATGGGAACCGATGCAGGAAGTCAGTGGGAAATAAAGTGGTGACAGAAACAAAAGGCAGTAAGGGAGAGTGTACAGAACATGACCGGACAGATGGTCTGAGAAAGCAGGGCAAAGACCAAGGGAAGTCTAGATTAAACTGCATTTATTTCAATGCAAGAAGTCTGATGGGCAAGGCAGATGAACTCAGGGCATGGATGGGTACATGGGACTGGGATGTTATAGCTATTACTGAAACATGGCTAAGGGAGGGGCAGGACTGGCAGCTCAATGTTCCAGGGTACAGATGCTATAGGAAAGATAGAGCAGGAGGTAAGAGAGGAGGGGGAGTTGCGTTCTTGATTAGGGAGAACATCACGGCAGTAGTGAGAGGGGATATATCCGAGGGTTCGCCCACTGAGTCCATATGGGTAGAACTGAAAAATAAGAAGGGAGAGATCACTTTGATAGGATTGTACTACAGACCCCCAAATAGTCAACGGGAAATTGAGGAGCAAATATGTAAGGAGATTACAGACAGCTGCAAGAAAAATAGGGTGGTAATAGTAGGGGACTTTAACTTTCCCAACATTGACTGGGACAGCCATAGCATTAGGGGCTTGGATGGAGAGAAATTTGTTGAGTGTATTCAGGAGGAATTTCTCATTCAGTATGTGGATGGCCCGACTAGAGAGGGGGCAAAACTTGACCTCCTCTTGGGAAATAAGGAAGGGCAGGTGACAGAAGTGTTAGTGAGGGATCACTTTGGGACCAGTGATCATAATTCCATTAGTTTTAAGATAGCTATGGAGAAGGATAGGTCTGGCCCAAAAGTTAAAATTCTAAATTGGGGAAAGGCCAATTTTGATGGTATTAGACAGGAACTTTCAGAAGTTGATTGGGAGAGTCTGTTGGCAGGCAAAGGGACGTCTGGTAAGTGGGAGGCTTTCAAAAGTGTGTTAACCAGGGTTCAGGGTAAGCACATTCCTTATAAAGTGAAGGGCAAGGCTGGTAGAAGTAGGGAACCTTGGATGACTCGGGAGATTGAGGCACTAGTCAAAAATAAGAAGGAGGCATATGACATGCATAGGCAGCTGGGATCAAGTGGATCCCTTGAAGAGTATAGAGATTGCCGGAGTAGAGTTAAGAGAGAAATCAGGAGGGCAAAAAGGGGATATGAGATTGCTTTGGCAGATCAGGCAAAGGTGAATCCAAAGAGCTTCTACAAATACATAAAGGGCAAAAGGGTAACTAGGGAGAGAGTAGGGCCTCTTAAGGATCAACAAGGTCATCTAAGTGCGGAACCACAAGAGATGGGTGAGATCCTGAATGAATATTTCACATCGGTATTTACGGTTGAGAAAGGCATGGATGTTAGGGAACTTGGGGAAATAAATAGTGATGTCTTGAGGAGTGTACATATTACAGAGAGGGAGGTGCTGGAAGTCTTAACGCGCATCAAGGTAGATAAATCTCCGGGACCTGATGAAATGTATCCCAGGACGTTATGGGAGGTTAGGGAGGAAATTGCGGGTCCCCTAGCAGAGATATTTGAATCATCCACCGCTACAGGTGAGGTGCCTGAAGATTGGAGGGTAGCAAATGTTGTGCCTTTGTTTAAGAAGGGCGGCAGGGAAAAGCCTGGGAACTACAGACCAGTGAGCCTGACATCTGTAGTGTGTAAGTTGTTAGAGGGTATTCTGAGGGACAGGATCTACAGGCATTTGGAGAGGCAGGGACTAATTAGGAACAGTCAGCATGGTTTTGTGAGAGGAAAATCATGTCTCACGAATTTGATTGAGTTTTTTGAAGGGGTAACCAAGAAGATAGATGAGGGCTGTGCAGTAGACGTGGTCTACATGGACTTCAGCAAAGCATTTGACAAGGTACCGCATGGTAGGTTGTTACATAAGGTTAAATCTCATGGGATCCAAGGTGAGGTAGCCAATTGGATACAAAATTGGCTTGACGACAGAAGACAGAGGGTGGTTGTCGAGGGTTGTTTTTCAAACTGGATGCCTGTGTCCAGCGGTGTGCCTCAGGGATCGGTGCTGGGTCCGCTGTTATTTGTTATTTATATTAATGATTTGGATGAGAATTTAGGAGGCATGGTTAGTAAGTTTGCAGATGACACCAAGATTGGTGGCATTGTGGACAATGAAGAAGGTTATCTAGGATTGCAACGGGATCTTGATAAATTGGGCCAGTGGGCCGATGAATGGCAGATGGAGTTTAATTTAGATAAATGTGAGGTGATGCATTTTGGTAGATCGAATCGGGCCAGGACCTACTCCGTTAATGGTAGGGCGTTGGGGAGAGTTATAGAACAAAGAGATCTAGGAGTACAGATTCATAGCTCCTTGAAAGTGGAGTCACAGGTGGATAGGGTGGTGAAGAAGGCATTCAGCATGCTTGGTTTCATTGGTCAGAACATTGAATGCAGGAGTTGGGATGTCTTGTTGAAGTTATACAGGGCATTGGTGAGGCCACACTTGGAGTACTGTGTACAGTTCTGGTCACCCTATTATAGAAAGGATATTATTAAACTAGAAAGAGTGCAGAAAAGATTTACTAGGATGCTACCGGGACTTGATGGTTTGACTTACAGGGAGAGGTTAGACAGACTGGGACTTTATTCCCTGGAGAGTAGGAGGTTAAGGGGTGATCTTATAGAAGTCTATAAAATAATGAGGGGCATAGATAAGGTCGATAGTCAAAATCTTTTCCCAAAGGTAGGGGAGTCTATAACGAGGGGGCACAGATTTAAGGTGAGAGGGGAGAGATACAAAAGGATCCAGAGGGGCAATTTTTTCACTCAAAGGGTGGTGAGTGTCTGGAACGAGCTGCCAGAGGCAGTAGTAGAGGCGGGTACAATTTTGTCTTTCAAAAAGCATTTGGACAGTTACATGGGGAAGATGGGTATAGAGGGATATGGGCCAAGTGCAGGCAATTGGGACTAGCTTAGTGGTATAAACTGGGCGACATGGACATGTTGGGCCGAAGGGCCTGTTTCCATGTTGTAACTTCTATGATTCTCTGATTCTATGATTCTATGAAAAAGCTCTCCTGGATGCACGTTAAGAATTTTGTGCCCTCTAAGCCTTTTACACTCTGAGTATCCCAGTTAATATTGAGGATTGCACCAGCATTCGCAGGGTGGTCTCAGTTTGGAGACCACCCTGCGAATGCTGGTGCAATCCTTGGATACCCCCTTAATATTAGAAAGTCTTTGGATCCTCTTGTAAATATTGGCACAGTCTCTGGATTTATCTGTAAATAATGGTACATTGTTTGGAATCTACTCTAGATATTCACACAGTCTATGGATTTCCCTGCAAATATTCCTATAGATTATGATAAAGGTTATCGATACTTCCAAAAATATTGGTTCGCTTCCTGATTTCCTGACACTATCTGTGGACTGTCCAATTGTGTACACTGCCTGATACTGCTGTGAATAATGAATCACTCCCACAGACCCCCTGTAAATGCTGACAAAGTCTGGTTACAGCTTGAATGTGCACAGTCGCTGGTAACCCTGTAAATAGTGACTCAGTCCCACAGACCCCTGTAAATGCTGAAACAGTAAGGGGATTGTCTGAATGTACCAGTCCCTGGGACCTCTGTAAATATTGACTCATGCTCACAGAAACCTGTGTGAGGAAATGTCAAATATAAGTTGCCAAGAGCACCATGGAATAGTTGGCATATGTGATGAACTGCAAAGTTTACAAAATGCCTAGAAGAGGGGACGCGGGGATTAGTTTGGCAGTGTTCGGGTTCAAATAGATGTGGGATGGAAAATTATTGAGACTGGGTCAGCTGAGAAGGAATTGTAGTTTGACACAACAGTTAGCAGTTTCGCTCTGTAAACGGTCATGTGATATCATGGTATCATAGCATGGAGGAGGCCATTCAGCCCATCGTGCCTGTGCCAGTTCCTTGATAAAGCTAATCCAATTAATCCCACACCCCTGGACTTTTTTTTCTTTCAAATATTTATCCAATTCCCTTTTGAAAGTTATTATTGAATCTGCTTCCACCGCCCTTTCAGGCAGCGCATTCCAGATCAGAACAACTCGCTGCGTCAAAAAAATGTTTCCTCATCTCCTCCAGCTCTTTTGCCAATCACCTTAAATCTGTGTCCTCTGGTTACCGACCCTTCTGCCACTGGAAACAGTTTCTCCTTATTTACTCTATCAAAACCCCTTCATGATTTTGAACACCTCGATTAAATCTCCCCTTAACCTTCTCTGCTCTAAGGAGAACAATCCCAGCTTCTCCAGTCTCTCCATATAAGTGAAGTCCCTCATCCCTGGTACCATTCTAGTAAATCTCTTCTGAACCCTCTCTAAAGCCTTGACATCCTTCCTAAAGTGTGGTGCCCAGAATTGGACACAATACTCCAGCTGAGGCCTAACCAGTTTTATATCAAGGGTTTAGTATAACTTCCTTGCTTTTATACTCTATACCTCTATTAATAAAGCCCAGGACCCCATGTGCTTTTTTAACAGCCTTCTCAACTTGTCCTGCCACCTTCAATGATTTGTGTACATACATCCCCAGGTCTCTCTGTTCCTGCACTGCCTTTAAAATTGTACCATTTAGTTTACTTTGCCTCCCCTCATTCTTCCTACCAAAATGAATCACTTCACACTTCTCTGAGTTAAATTCTATCTGCCATGTGTCTGCCTATTTCACCAGCCTGTCTCTGTTCCACTGAAGTCTGTTACCATTCTCCACATTGTTTACCACATTCCCAGGTTTTGTGGCGTCTGCAAACTTTGAAATTATACCCTGAATCCCAAGTCCAGGTCTTTAATATATATCAAAAAGAGCAGTGGTCCCAATACCGACCCCTGGGGAACACCACTGTATACTTCCCTCCAGTCTGAAAAACAACCGTTCACCACTACTCTCTGCTTTCTGTCCCGTAGCCAATATTATATCCACACTGCCACTGTCACTTTAATCCCATGGGCTTTAATTTTGCTAACAAGTCTATTATGTGGTACTTTATCAAATGCCTTTTGAAAGTCCATATACACAACATCAACCACACTCCCCTCATCAACCCTCTCCGTTACTTCATCAAAGATCTAAATCAAGTTCGTGAGACACGATTTTCCTTCAACTAATCCGTGCTGACTTCCATTTATTGGCCCAGACTTTTCCAAGTGCCAATTAATTTTGTCCCAGATTATTGTCTCTAAAAGTTTCCCCACCACCGACATTAGGCTGACCGGCCTGTAATTGTCGGGTTTATCCCTCTACCCTTTTTGAAGAGGGGTGTTATATTTGCAATCCTCCAGTCCTCTGGCACCGCCCCCATATCGAAGGAGGATTGGAAGATTGTGGCCAGAGCCTCCGCAATTTCCACCCTTACTCCCCTCAGTAACCGAGGGTGCCTCCCATCAGGACCGGGTGACTTTTCTACTTCCAGTACTGTCAACCTTTTAAGTACCTCCTCTTTATCTATTATTCTCCTATCCAATATCGCTACTACCTCCTCTTTCACTGTTACAATGGTTTTCATTTAGTGCCTCAGCCATGCCTTCTGCCCCAGAAGAAGATTGTCTGTTTTGTCCCTAATCGGCCCCACCCTTCCTTTGACTACCCTTTCACTATTTATATGGTGATAAGAGACTTTTGGGTTGCCTTTTATGTTAGCTGCATATCTATTCTCGTACTCTTTCTTTGCCCCTCTTATTCTCTTTTTTCGATCGCCTCTGTACTTTCTGTATTCAGCCTGGTTCTCGACTGTATTATCAACCTTACATTTGTCATAAGCCTCCTTTTTCTGTTTGATTTTAATCTATATCTTTCGTCATCCAGGGAGCTCTAGCTTTGGATGTCCTTTCCTTTCCCCCTTGTGGGAATGTGTCTGCTCTGTACCCGAACAAGCTCCTCCTTGAAGACCTCCCATTGTTCAATTATTGTTTTGCCCACCAATTTTTGACTCCTATCCACCTGGGGAAGATCCCTTTTTAACTCCCTGAAATTACCCATCCTCCAGCGAAGTATTTTTATGCTTGATTGTTCCTTGTCATTTTCCATAACTATTCTAAACCTAATGATATTGTGATCACTGTTCCCCAAATGCTCCACCATTGAAACATGCTCCATTTGCCCCACTTCATTGCCCAGAACTAGCTCCAGCACTGCTTCCTTCCTCGTTGGGCTGGAAACACACTGATCAAGAAAGATCCCTTCTACACATTTCAGGAATTCCTCCCCCTCATTGCCCTTCACACTATTACTGTCCCAGTCTATATTGGGATAATTAAAGTCCCCCCTTGTCACCACTCTATAGTTCTTGCATTTTTCTGTAATTTGCCTGTAAATTTTCTCCTCTTTCTCCTTCCCACTATTTGGTGGCCTATAGACCCCACCCAGTACTGTAATAGTTCCTTTATTGTTCCTTAATTCAAACCAAATAGATTCTGTCTTTCACCCCTCAACTAAACCATCCCTTTCCAGTGCTATAATAGTTCATTTGATCAATACTGCCTCCCATCCCCTTTCTTTCCTTCCCTATCTTTCCTAAATACCTTGTAGCCAGGAATATTAAGTACCCAATCCTCTCCTTCTTTGAGCCAGGACTCTGTTATTCCCACTATATCATCGTCCCATGTGACGATTTGATCCTGCAGCTCACCAACCTTATTTACCAGGCTACGTGCATTTACACACATGCATTTCAAACTCATCTTAGACTTTCTCGCATTTCCCGCTGTCTGATCCCTCCCATTTCTGAACTATTCTTTTCTCTAGTGTTATTTGTCACCTCCAACCCTCTGATTCTCTTTTCTAATGTTTCATCCTGGTGCCCATCCCACTGCTAAATTAGTTTAAACCCTCCCCCACAGCAATAGTTAATCTTGCCGCGATGACGTTGGTCCCAGCCCTGTTGAGGTGCAACGCGAACCATTTGTACACATCCCTCCTGCCCTAAAACTTGTCCCAGTGCCCAAGGAATCTGAAACCCTCCCTCCTGCACCATTTTTCCAGCCATGCAGTCTTATCCTACGAATCCTATACTCACTGGCGCGTGGCACTGAGAGCAATCCAGAGATTACTACCTTTGAGGTCCTGCTTTTTCACTTCCTTCCTAGCTCCTGAAATTCTGACAGCAGGACCTCATTCCTTTTCCTTCCGATGTCGTTGATACCCACATGGACCACAACGTCTGGCTCTTATTCTCCCTCTCCTCAAAATGTTCTGCAACCTTTGAATTAGTACCATCTGTGGATCCCCTGTCACTATCAGTAGAGTATCTAGACACCCTGTAACTATTAGTACTGTTTCTAGAACCCATCTAAAAATTAGAACCGTCCCTCGATCCCTTGTAAATATTAGTACCATCTCTGGATCCCCTGTAAATATTAGAACCATCTCGAGATCCCCTGTAAATATTTGCACCGTCTCTAGATCCCCTGTAAATATTAGTACCATCTCTGGATCCCCTGTAAATATTAGTACCATCTCTGGATCCCCTGTAAATATTAGTACAGTCTCTGGATCCCCTGTAAATATTGATGCCGTCTCTGGATCCCCTGTAAATATCAGAACCGCCTCGAGATGCCCTCAATATATTAGGACCATCTCTGGATCCCCTGTAAATATTAGTGCCGTCTCTAGATCCCCTGTAAATATTAGTACCATCTCTAGATTCCTGGTAAATATCAGTACCATATCTGGAAACCCTGTGAATATTAGTCCCATCTCTGCATTCCCTGCAAATGTTCGTACCCTCTCTGGATCCCCTGTAAATATTAGTAGTTTCTCTGGATCATCTGTAAATACTGAACCAACTATCGATCAGCTTTAAATATTGATATCGTATCTGGATCCGTCTGTAAATATAACAGACTATGGAACACTGTAAATATTAATACAGTATCGAGATCACCTCTAAACATTAGTACCGTTTCTGGATCCCCGGTAAATATTCATACCGTCTCTGGATCTCCTGTAAATATTAATACTGCCTCTCGATCCTTGTAGCTATTAATACCATCTCTGGATACCCCCGTTACGATCAATACCAACTCTGGATCCACTGTAAAGATTAGTACAGTCTCTGGAAACCCTGCAAGTATTAGCAACGTCTCTGGATCCCCCTGTTACTATCAGTACTGTCTCCAGATCCACTGTAAATATTAGTACCATCTCTGCTTCCCCGGTAAATATTAGTAACTACTCTGGAATCCCCTGCAACTGTGAGTACCCTATCTGGATCCCCTGCAACTATTAGTACTTTATCTGGGTCCCCATGTAAATGTTAGCAGCATCTCTAGATCCCCTGCGTGTATTAATACCATCTCTGGATGCTCTGTAAATATTAGTACCATTTCTGGACCCCCTGTCAATAATAGTACCATTTCTGGACCCACTGTAAATATTAGTATCATCTCTAGATTCCTTGTAAATATTAGAAACGTCTCTGGATCTCCCTGTAAATATTAGTACCATCTCTGGATCCTCGGTAAATATTAGTACTGTCGGTGGAACCCCTGCAAATATCATCAACATCTCTGGAGTCCACCGGTAACTATTAATACTATCTCTGGATCACCCTGATACTATTAGTAATTTCTCTGGACCTACTGTAAATATTGGTACTGTATCTAGATTCCTTGTAACGATTAGTTACATCTCTGGATCTCCACTGTAACTATTAGTACTGAATCTGGATCCCCCTGGTACTATTAGTAATTTCTCCGGGAACTCGGTACATATTAGTACCGTCTCTGGATTCACTGTGAATATTTGAACCGTCTCTTAATCCCGTGTAAAAATTAGCACTGTTTCTGCATCCCCTGTAAATATTAGACCGTCACTGGAACCCCTGTAAATATCAGACCGTCTCTGGATCCTTGGGAATATTAGTACTGTTTCTGGATCCACTGTAAATATTAGTGCCGTCTCTAGATCACCTGAAAATATTGGTACCGTCTCTGGATCCCCTGTAAATATTAGTGTCGTCTCTGGTACCCCTGTAAATATTAGTGCCGTCTCTGGATCCCCTGTAAATTTTAGTGCCGTCTCTGGATCCCCTGTAAATATTGGTACCGTCTCTGGATCCCCTGTAAATATTAGCACCATCTCTGGATTCCCCTATAACGATTGATATTGTCTCTGGGTCTCTTGTAAATAATAGTGGAATCTCGTGAAACCCTGCAAATATTAATAATGTCTCTGGATCCACTGTAAATATTAGTACCGTCTCTGGATCCCCTGTAATATTAGTACCGGCTCTGGATCCATTGTAAATATTAGTACTGTCTCTGGAACCCCTGTAAATAATTGTGCCGTCTCTGGAACCCCTGTATATATTAGTACAGTCACTGGATCCCCTGCAAATATTAGAACTGTCTCTGGATCACATGTTAATAATAGTACTGTCCTTGGATCCCCTGTAAATATTGGTACTGTCTCTGGATCCCCTATCAATATTAGTAGTCTCTGGATCCCCTGAAATTATTAGTACAGTCTCTGGATCCCCTGTAAATATTAGTACAGTCTCTGGATCCCCTGTAAGAATGAGTACAGTGTCTGGATCCCTGCAAATATTAGTACAGTCTCTGGATCCCCTGTAATTATTAGTACTGTCTCTGGATCCACTGTAAATATTAGTACAGTCCCTGGATTCCCTGTAAATATTGGTACTGTCTATAGATCCCCTGCAAATATTAGTGCCGTCTCTGGATCCCCTGCAAATATTGGTACCGTCTCTGGATCCCCTGTAAACATTAGTACCGTCACTAGATCCCCTGTGCATATTAGTACCGTCTCTGGATCCCCTGTAAATATTAGCACCATCTCTGGATCCCCAATAACGATTGATATTGTCTCTGGATCCCCTGTAAATATTTGTACAGTCTTTGGATTCCCTGTAAATATTAGTACTGTCTCTGGGTCCACTGTAAATATTAGTACAGTCTCTTGATCCACTGTAAATATTAATACCGTCTCTGGATCCCCTGTAAATATTTGTACTGTCTCTGGATCCCCTGTATATATTAGTACCGTCACTGGATCCCCTGTAAATATTAGTACTGTCTCTGGATCCCCTGTTAATATTAGTACTGTCCTTGGATCCGCTGTAATTATTAGTACTCTCTCTGGATCCCCTGTAAATATTACTAATGTCTTTGGATCACCTGTAAATATTAGTAAAGTCTCTCGATCCCCTGTAAATTATTAGTACTGTCTCTGGATCCACTGTAAATATTAGTACAGTCTCTGGATCCAGTGTAAATATTAATACAGAATCGGGATCCCCTTTAAATATTAGTAAAGTCTCTGGATCTCTGTAAATATTAATACAGTCTCTGGATCACCTGTAATTATTAGTACTGTCTCTGGATTCCCTGTAAATATTAGTACTGTCTTAGGATCCCCTGTAAATATTAGTGCCGTCGCTGGATCCCCTGTAAATATTAGTGCCGTCTCTGGATCCCCTGTAAATATTGGTACCGTCTCTGGAATCCCTGTAAATATTAGTACTGTCTCTGGATCCCCCTATGACGATTGATATTGTCTCTGGGTCTCTTGCAAATAATAATTGAATCTCTGGAAACCCTGCAAATATTAATACTGTCTCTGGATACACTGTAAATATTAGTACCGTCTCTGGATCCCCTGTAAATATTAGTACTGACTCTGGATCCTCTGGAAATATTTTTGCAGTCTC
The DNA here is from genome assembly GCF_035084215.1 of Heptranchias perlo. Classification (NCBI taxonomy): domain Eukaryota; kingdom Metazoa; phylum Chordata; class Chondrichthyes; order Hexanchiformes; family Hexanchidae; genus Heptranchias; species Heptranchias perlo. The sequence continues at coordinate 785,175 of NW_027139918.1, read as the reverse complement.
TGGATCCATGTAAATATTAGTACCGCCTCTGGATCCCCTGTAAATATTAGTGCCGTCACTGGATCCCCTGTAAATATTAGTACTGTCTCTGGATCCCCTTTAATTATTAGTACTGTCCCTGGATCCCGTGCAAATATTAGTACTGTCTCTGGATCTCCTGTATATATTTGTACCGTCACTGGATCCACTGTAAATATTAGTACTGTCTCTGGATCACATGTTAATATTAGTACCGTCCTTGGATCCCCTGAAAATATTAGTACTGTCTCTGGATCCCTTGTAAATATTACTACTGTGTTTGGATCCCCTGTAAATATTAGTACAGTCTCTGGATCCCCTGTAATTATTAGTACTGTCTCTGGATCCTCTGTAAATATTAGTACAGTCTCTGGATCCCCTGTAAATATTAGTACAGTCTCTGGATCCCTGTAAATATTAGTACAGTCTCTGGATCCCCTGTAATTAATAGTACTGTCTCTGGATCGCCTGTAAATATTAGTAATGTATTTGGATCCACGGTAAATATTAGTACAGTATCTGGATTCCCTGTAAATATTAGTACTGTCTATGGATCCCCTGTAAATATTAGTTCCGTCTCTGGATCACCTGCAAATATTGGTACCGTCTCTGGAAGCCCTGTAAATATTAGTACCGTTTCTGGATCCTCTGTAAATATTAGTACCGTCTCTGGATCCCTGTAAACATTTGTGCCATCTCTGGATCCCCTGTAAATATTAGTACTGTGTCTGGATCCCTGCAATAATTTGTGCTGTTTCTGGATCCCTTTAAATATTAGTAAAGTCTCTGGATTCCCTGTAAATATTAGTACCGTCTCTGGATCCCTGTAAATATTAGTACAATCTCTGGATCCCCTGTAAATATTTGTACAGTCTGTGGATTCCCTGTAAATATTAGTACTGTCTCTAGATCCCCTATAATTATTAGTACTGTCTCTGGATCTCCTGTTAATATTGGTAATGTCTCTCGATCCCCTGTAAATATTAGTACCGTCTCTGGATCCCTTGTAATTGTTTGTGTCGTCTTTGGATCCCCTGTAAACATTAGTACAGTCTCTGGATTCACTGTAATTATTATTACTATCTCTGGGTTCCTTGTAAATATTAATACCGTCTCTGGATCCTCTGTAAATATTAGTACTGTGTCTGGATCCCTGCAATAATTTGTGCTGTTTCTGGATCCCTTTAAATATTAGTAAAGTCTCTGGATCCCCTGTAAATATTAGTACTGTCTCTGGATCCCTGTAATAATTTGTGCTGTTTCTGGATCCCTTTAAATATTAGTACCGTCTCTGGATTCCCTGTAAATATTAGTACCGTCTCAGGATCCCTGTAAATATTAGTACCATCTCTGGATCCCAAGTAAATATTGGTACAGTCTCTGGATCCCTGTAAATTTTTGTGCGGTCTCTGGATCCCCTGTAAATATTGGTACCGTCTCTGGAATCCCTGTAAATATTAGTACCGTTTCTGGATCCCCTGTAAATATTCGCACCGTCTCTGGATCCCCCTATGACGATTGATATTGTCTCTGGGTCTCTTGCAAATAATAGTGGAATCTCTGGGTCCCCTGTAAATATTAGTACCGTCTCTGGATCCCCTTTAAATATTAGTAAAGTCTCTGGATCTCTGTAAATATTAATTCAGTCTCTGGATCACCTGTAATTATTAGTACTGTCTCTGGATTCCCTGTAAATATTAGTACTGTCTTAGGATCCCCTGTAAATATTAGTGACGTCGCTGGATCCCCTGTAAATATTAGTGCCGTCTCTGGATCCCCTGTAAACATTGGTACCGTCTCTGGAATCCCTGTAAACATTAGCACCATCTCTGGATCCCCCTATGACGATTGATATTGTCTCTGGGTATCTTGCAAATAATAGTGGAATCTGTGGAAACCCTGCAAATATTAATACTGTCCCTGGATACACTGTAAATATTACTACCGTCCCTGGATCCCCTGTGAATATTAGTACTGACTCTGGATCCGCTGGAAATATTTTTGCATTCTCTGGATCCCTGTAAATATTAGTACCGTCTCTGGGTCCCCTGTAAATATTAGTGCCGTCACTGGATCCCCTGTAAATATTAGTACTATCTCTGGATCCCCTTTAATTATTAGTACTGTCCCTGGATCCCGTGTAAGTATTAGTACTGTCTCTGGATCCCCTGTAATTAATAGTACTGTCTCTGGATCGCCTGTAAATATTAGTAATGTATTTGGATCCACTGTAAATATTAGTACAGTATCTGGATCCCCTGTAAATATTAGCACCATCTCTGGATCCCCAATAACGATTGCTTTGTCTCTGGATCCCCTGTAAATATCTGTACAGTCTTTGGATTCCCTGTAAATATTAGTACTGTCTCTGGGTCCACTGTAAATATTAGTACCGTCTCTGGATCCACTGTAAATATTAATACCGTCTCTGGATCCCCTGTAAATATTTGTACTGTCTCTGGATCCCCTGTAGATATTAGTACTGTCACTGGATCCCCTGTAAATATTAGTACTGTCTCTGGATCCCCTGTTAATATTAGTACTGTCCTTGGATCCGCTGTAATTATTAGTACTCTCTCTGGATCCCCTGTAAATATTACTAATGTCTTTGGATCCCCTGTAAATATTAGTAAAGTCTCTCGATCCCCTGTAAATTATTAGTACTGTCTCTGGATCCACTGTAAATATTAGTACAGTCTCTGGATCCAGTGTAAATATTAATACAGAATCGGGATCCCCTTTAAATATTATAAAGTCTCTGGATCTCTGTAAATATTAATACAGTCTCTGGATCACCTGTAATTATTAGTACTGTCTCTGGATTCCCTGTAAATATTAGTACTGTCTTAGGATCCCCTGTAAATATTAGTGCCGTCGCTGGATCCCCTGTAAATATTAGTGCCGTCTCTGGATCCCCTGTAAATATTGGTACCGTCTCTGGAATCCCTGTAAATATTAGTACTGTCTCTGGATCCCCCTATGACGATTGATATTGTCTCTGGGTCTCTTGCAAATAATAGTTGAATCTCTGGAAACCCTGCAAATATTAATACTGTCTCTGGATACACTGTAAATATTAGTACCGTCTCTGGATCCCCTGTAAATATTAGTACTGACTCTGGATCCTCTGGAAATATTTTTGCAGTCTCTGGATCCATGTAAATATTAGTACCGCCTCTGGATCCCCTGTAAATATTAGTGCCGTCACTGGATCCCCTGTAAATATTAGTACTGTCTCTGGATCCCCTTTAATTATTAGTACTGTCCCTGGATCCCGTGCAAATATTAGTACTGTCTCTGGATCTCCTGTATATATTTGTACCGTCACTGGATCCACTGTAAATATTAGTACTGTCTCTGGATCACATGTTAATATTAGTACCGTCCTTGGATCCCCTGAAAATATTAGTACTGTCTCTGGATCCCTTGTAAATATTACTACTGTGTTTGGATCCCCTGTAAATATTAGTACAGTCTCTGGATCCCCTGTAATTATTAGTACTGTCTCTGGATCCTCTGTAAATATTAGTACAGTCTCTGGATCCCCTGTAAATATTAGTACAGTCTCTGGATCCCTGTAAATATTAGTACAGTCTCTGGATCCCCTGTAATTAATAGTACTGTCTCTGGATCGCCTGTAAATATTAGTAATGTATTTGGATCCACGGTAAATATTAGTACAGTATCTGGATTCCCTGTAAATATTAGTACTGTCTATGGATCCCCTGTAAATATTAGTTCCGTCTCTGGATCACCTGCAAATATTGGTACCGTCTCTGGAAGCCCTGTAAATATTAGTACCGTTTCTGGATCCTCTGTAAATATTAGTACCGTCTCTGGATCCCTGTAAACATTTGTGCCATCTCTGGATCCCCTGTAAATATTAGTACTGTGTCTGGATCCCTGCAATAATTTGTGCTGTTTCTGGATCCCTTTAAATATTAGTAAAGTCTCTGGATTCCCTGTAAATATTAGTACCGTCTCTGGATCCCTGTAAATATTAGTATCATCTCTGGATCCCAAGTAAATATTGATACAGTCTCTGGATCCCTGTAAATATTTGTGCCATCTCTGGATCCCCTGTAAATATTAGTACCATCTCTGGATCCCCCAATAACGATTGATATTGTCTCTGGATCCCCTGTAAATATTTGTACAGTCTGTGGATTCCCTGTAAATATTAGTACTGTCTCTAGATCCCCTATAATTATTAGTACTGTCTCTGGATCCCCTGTAAATATTAGTAATGTCTCTCGATCCCCTGTAAATATTAGTACCGTCTCTGGATCCCTTGTAATTGTTTGTGTCGTCTTTGGATCCCCTGTAAACATTAGTACAGTCTCTGGATTCACTGTAATTATTATTACTATCTCTGGGTTCCTTGTAAATATTAATACCGTCTCTGGATCCTCTGTAAATATTAGTACTGTGTCTGGATCCCTGCAATAATTTGTGCTGTTTCTGGATCCCTTTAAATATTAGTAAAGTCTCTGGATCCCCTGTAAATATTAGTACTGTCTCTGGATCCCTGTAATAATTTGTGCTGTTTCTGGATCCCTTTAAATATTAGTACCGTCTCTGGATTCCCTGTAAATATTAGTACCGTCTCAGGATCCCTGTAAATATTAGTACCATCTCTGGATCCCAAGTAAATATTGGTACAGTCTCTGGATCCCTGTAAATTTTTGTGCAGTCTCTGGATCCCCTGTAAATATAGATACCGTCTCTGGAATCCCTGTAAATATTAGTACCGTTTCTGGATCCCCTGTAAATATTCGCACCGTCTCTGGATCCCCCTATGACGATTGATATTGTCTCTGGGTCTCTTGCAAATAATAGTGGAATCTCTGGGTCCCCTGTAAATATTAGTACCGTCTCTGGATCCCCTTTAAATATTAGTAAAGTCTCTGGATCTCTGTAAATATTAATTCAGTCTCTGGATCACCTGTAATTATTAGTACTGTCTCTGGATTCCCTCTAAATATTCGTACTGTCTTAGGATCCCCTGTAAATATTAGTGACGTCGCTGGATCCCCTGTAAATATTAGTGCCGTCTCTGGATGCCCTGTAAACATTGGTACCGTCTCTGGAATCCCTGTAAACTTTAGCACCATCTCTGGATCCCCCTATGACGATTGATATTGTCTCTGGGTATCTTGCAAATAATAGTGGAATCTGTGGAAACCCTGCAAATATTAATACTGTCCCTGGATACACTGTAAATATTACTACCGTCCCTGGATCCCCTGCGAATATTAGTACTGACTCTGGATCCGCTGGAAATATTTTTGCATTCTCTGGATCCCTGTAAATATTAGTACCGTCTCTGGGTCCCCTGTAAATATTAGTGCCGTCACTGGATCCCCTGTAAATATTAGTACTATCTCTGTATCCCCTTTAATTATTAGTACTGTCCCTGGATCCCGTGTAAGTATTAGTACTGTCTCTGGATCCCCTGTAATTAATAGTACTGTCTCTGGATCGCCTGTAAATATTAGTAATGTATTTGGATCCACTGTAAATATTAGTACAGTATCTGGATCCCCTGTAAATATTAGCACCATCTCTGGATCCCCAATAACGATTGATATTGTCTCTGGATCCCCTGTAAATATTTGTACAGTCTTTGGATTCCCTGTAAATATTAGTACTGTCTCTGGGTCCACTGTAAATATTAGTACTGTCTCTGGGTCCACTGTAAATATTAGTACCGTCTCTGGATCAACTGTAAATGTTAATACCGTCTCTGGATCCCCTGTAAATATTAGTGCCGTCTCTGGATCCCCTGTAAACATTGGTACCGTCTCTGGAATCCCTGTAAACATTAGCACCATCTCTGGATCCCCCTATGACGATTGATATTGTCTCTGGGTATCTTGCAAATAATAGTGGAATCTGTGGAAACCCTGCAAATATTAATACTGTCCCTGGATACACTGTAAATATTACTACCGTCCCTGGATCCCCTGTGAATATTAGTACTGACTCGGGATGCGCTGGAAATATTTTTGCATTCTCTGGATCCCTGTAAATATTAGTACCGTCTCTGGATCCCCTGTAAATATTAGTGCCGTCACTGGATCCCCTGTAAATATTAGTACTGTCTCTGGATCCCCTTTAATTATTAGTACTGTCCCTGGATCCCGTGTAATTATTAGTACTGTCTCTGGATCCCCTGTAATTAATAGTACTGTCTCTGGATCGCCTGTAAATATTAGTAATGTATTTGGATCCACTGTAAATATTAGTACAGTATCTGGATGCCCTGTAAATATTAGTACTGTCTATAGATCCCCTGTAAATATTAGTTCCGTCTCTGGATCACCTGCAAATATTGGTACCGTCTCTGGAAGCCCTGTAAATAATAGTACCGTTTCTGGATCCCCTGTAAATATTAGTACCGTCACTAGATCCCCTGTGGATAGTAGAACCGTCTCTGGATTCCCTGTAAATATTAGCACCATCTCTGGATCCCCCAATAACGATTGATATTGTCTCTGGATCCCCTGTAAATATTTGTACAGTCTGTGGATTCCCTGTAAATATTAGTACTGTCTCTGGATACCTGTAAATATTCGTACTGTCTCTGGATCCCCTATAATTATTAGTACTGTCTCTGGATCCCCTGTAAATATTAGTAATGTCTCTCGATCCCCTGTAAATATTAGTACCGTCTCTGGATTCACTGTAATTATTATTACTATCTCTGGGTTCCTTGTAAATATTAATACCCTCTCTGGATCCTCTGTAAATATTGGTACCGTGTCTGGATCCCTGTAAATATTTGTGCCATCCCTGGATCCCCTGTAAATATTAGTACTGTCTCCGGAGCCCTGTAATAATTTGTGCTGTTTCTGGATCCCTTTAAATATTAGTACCGTCTCTGGATTCCCTGTAAATATTAGTACCGTCTCTGGATCCCTGTAAATATTAGTACCATCTCTGGATCCCAAGTAAATATTGGTACAGTCTCTGGATCCCTGTAAATTTTTGTGCCGTCTCTGGATCCCCTGTAAATATTGGTACCGTCTCTGGAATCCCTGTAAGTATTAGTACCGTTTCTGGATCCCCTGTAAATATTCGCACCGTCTCTGGATCCCCTGTAAATACGAGCACCATCTCTGGATCCCCCGATGACGATTGATATTGTCTCTGGGTCTCTTGCAAATAATAGTGGAATCTCTGGATCCCCTATAAATATTAGTACCGTCTCTGGATCCCCTGTAAATATTAGTACTGTCTCTGGATCCTCTGGAAATATTTTTGCAGTCAATGGATCCCCTGTAAATATTAGTACTGTCTCTGGATCCCCTGTAAATATTAGTACCGTCACTGGGTCCCCTGTAAATATTAGTACCGTCTCTGGATCCCCTGTAAATATTAGTACGTACTCTGGATCCTCTGGAAATATTTTTGCAATCTCTGGATCCCTGTAAATATTAGTACCGTCTCTGGATCCCCTGTAAATATTAGTGCCGTCACTGGATCCCCTGTAAATATTAGTACTGTCTCTGGATCCCCTTTAATTATTAGTACTGTCTCTGGATCCCGTGTAAATATTGGTACTGTCTCTGGACCCCCTGTATATATTTGTACCGTCACTGGATCCCCTGTAAATATTAGTACTGTCTCTGGATCACATGTTAATATTAGTACCGTCCTTGGATCCCCTGAAAATATTAGTACTGTCTCTGGATCCCTTGTAATTATTACTACTGTCTTTGGATCCCCTGTATATATTAGTACAGTCTCTGGATCCCCTGTAATTATTAGTACTGTCTCTGGATCCTCTGTAAATATTAGTACAGTCTCTGGATCCCCTGTAAATATTAGTACAGTCTCTGGATCACTGCAAATATTAGTACAGTCTCTGGATCCCCTGTAATTAATAGTACTGTCTCTGGATCCCCTGTAAATATTAGTAATATATTTGGATCCACTGTAAATATTAGTACAGTCTCTGGATTACCTGTAAATATTAGTACTGTGTATCGATCCCCTGTAAATATTAGTGCCGTCTCTGGATCCCCTGCAAATATTGGTACCGTCTCTGGAAGCCCTTCAAATATTAGTACCGTTTCTGGATCCCCTGTAAATATTAGTACCGTCACTAGATCCCCTGTGGATATTAGTACCGTCTCTGGATCCCCTGTAAATATTAGCACCTTCTCTGGATCCCCCAATAACGATTGATATTGTCTCTGGATCCCCTGTAAATATTTGTACAGTCTGTGGATTCCCTGTAAATATTAATACTGTCTCTGGATTCCCTGTAAATATTAGTACAGTCTCTGGATCCCCTGTAATTATTAGTACTGTCTCTGGATACCTGTAAATATTAGTACTGTCTCTGGATCCCCTGTAATTATTAGTGCTGTCTCTGGATCCCCTGTAAATATTAGTAATGTCTCTCGATCCCCTGTAAATATTAGTACCGTCTCTGGATCCCTTGTAATTTTTTGTGTCGTCTTTGGATCCCCTGTAAACATTAGTACAGTCTCTGGATCCCCTGTAATTATTATTACTATATCTGGGTTCCTTGTAAATATTAATACCGTCTCTGGATCCTCTGCAAATATTAGTACCGTCTCTGGATCCCTCTAAATATTTGTGTCATCTCTGGATCCCCTCTAAATATTAGTACTGTCTCTGGATCCCTGCAATAATTTGTGCTGTTTCTGGATCCCTTTAAATATTAGTACCGTCTCTGGATGCCCTGTAAATATTAGTACCGTCTCTGGATCCTTGTAAATATTAGTACCATCTCTGGATCCCAAGTAAATATGGGTACAGTCTCTGGATTCCTGTAAATGTTTGTGCCTTCTCTGGATCCCCTGTAAATATTAGTACCATCTGTGGATCCCCTGTAAATATTAAAACCATCTCTGCATACCCTGTAAAAATTAGTACTGTCTCTGGATCCCCTGTAAATATTAATACCATCTCTGGATCCCCTGTAAATATTAGTACTGTCTCTGGATCCCCTGTAATTATTAGTGCTGTCTCTGGATCCCCTGTAAATATTAGTAATGTCTCTCGATCCCCTGTAAATATTAGTACCGTCTCTGGATCCCTTGTAATTTTTTGTGTCGTCTTTGGATCCCCTGTAAACATTAGTACAGTCTCTGGATCCCCTGTAATTATTATTACTATATCTGAGTTCCTTGTAAATATTAATACCGTCTCTGGATCCTCTGTAAATATTAGTACCGTCTCTGGATCCCTCTGAATGTTTGTGTCATCTCTGGATCCCCTCTAAATATTAGTACTGTCTCTGGATCCCTGTAATAATTTGTGCTGTTTCTGGATCCCTTTAAATATTAGTACCGTCTCTGGATGCCCTGTAAATATTAGTACCGTCTCTGGATCCCTGTAAATATTAGTACCATCTCTGGATCCCAAGTAAATATGGGTACAGTCTCTGGATTCCTGTAAATGTTTGTGCCTTCTCTGGATCCCCTGTAAATATTAGTACCATCTGTGGATCCCCTGTAAATATTAAAACCATTTCTGCATACCCTGTAAAAATTAGTACTGTCTCTGGATCCCCTGTAAATATTAATACCATCTCTGGATCCCCTGTAAATATTAGTACTGTCTCTGGATCCCCTGTAATTGTTAGTGCTGTCTCTGGATCCCCTGTAAATATTAGTAATGTCTCTCGATCCCCTGTAAATATTAGTACCGTCTCTGGATCCCTTGTAATTTTTTGTGTCGTCTTTGGATCCCCTGTAAACATTAGTACAGTCTCTGGATCCCCTGTAATTATTATTACTATATCTGGGTTCCTTGTAAATATTAATACCGTCTCTGGATCCTCTGTAAATATTAGTACCGTCTCTGGATCCCTCTAAATGTTTGTGTCATCTCTGGATCCCCTCTAAATATTAGTACTGTCTTTGGATCCCTGTAATAATTTGTGCTGTTTCTGGATCCCTTTAAATATTAGTACCGTCTCTGGATGCCCTGTAAATATTAGTACCGTCTCTGGATCCCTGTAAATATTAGTACCATCTCTGGATCCCAAGTAAATATGGGTGCAGTCTCTGGATCCCTGTAAATGTTTGTGCCTTCTCTGGATCCCCTGTAAATATTAGTACCATCTGTGGGTCCCCTGTAAATATTAAACCATCTCTGCATACCCTGTAAAAATTAATACTGTCTCTGGATCCCCTGTAAATATTAATACCATCTCTGGATCCCCTGTAAATATTAGTACTGTCTCTGGATCCCCTGTAAATATTAGTACCGTCTCTGGATCCCCTGTAAATATTAGTACCGTCTCAGGGTCCCCTGTAAATAGTAGCATCATCTCTGGATTCCCCTATAACGATTGATATTGTCTGTGGGTCTCTTGTAAATAATAGTGGAATCTCTGGAAACCCTGTAAATATTAATAAAATCTCTTGATCCACTGTTTTTTTATACTCGTTCATGGGATGTGGGCGTCATTGGCGAGGATGTTCGGGATGGTGTGTGACTTGGAGGGGAACGTGCAGGTGGTGGTGTTCCCATGTACCTGCCGTTCTTGCCCTTCTAGGTGGAACAGGTCGCGGGTTTGGGAGGTGCTGTCGAAGAATCCTTGGCGAGTTGCTGCAGTGCATCCTGTGTGTGGCACATACAGCAGCCACAATACGCCAGTGGTGAAGGGAGTGAATGTTTAGGGTGGTGGATGGGGTGCCAATCAAGCGGGCTGCATTGTCCTGGATGTTGTCGAGCTTCTTGAGTGTTGTTGGAGCTGCACTCATCAAAGCAATTGGAGAGTATTCCATCACACTCCTGACTTGTGCCTTGTAGATGGTGGAAAGGCTTTGGGGAGTCAGGAGGTGAGTCACTCGCCGCAGAATACCCAGCCTCTGACATGCTCTCGTAGCCACAGTATTTATGTGGCTGGTCCAGTTAAGTTTCTGGTCAATGGTGACTCCCAGAATGTTGATTGTGGGGGATTCGGCGATGGTAATGCCATTGAATGTCAAGGGGAGATGGTTAGACTCTCTCTTGTTGGAGATGGTCATTGCCTGGCACTTGTCTGGCGTGAATGTTACTTGCCACTTATCAGCCCAAGCCTGGATGTTGTACATGTCTTGCTGCATGTGGGCTCAGACTGCTTCATTATTTGAGGGGTTGTGAATGGAACTGAACACTGTGCAATCATCAGCGAACATCCCCATTTCTGACCTTATGATGGAGGGAAGGTCATTGATGAAGCAGCTGAAGATGGTTGGGCCTAGGACACTGCCCTAATGAAACCCTGTAGCAATGTCCTGGGCTGAGATGATTGGCCTCCAACAACCACTACCAAGTTCCTTTGTGCAAGGTATGACTCCAGCCACTGGAGACTTTTCCCCCTGATTCCCATTGACTTCAATTTTACTCGGGCTCTTTGGTGCCACACTCGGTCAAATGCTGCCTTGATGTCAAGGGCAGTCACTCAAACCTCACCTCTGGAATTCAGCTCTTTTGTCCATGTTTGGATCAAGGCTGTAATGAGGTCTGGAGCCGAGTGGTCCTGGCGGAACCCAAACTGAGCATCGGTGAGCAGGTTATTGGTGAGTAAGTGCCGCGTAAGTGCTGAGTAAGTGTTATTATTAATACCATCTCTGGATCCACTGTTAATATTATTACCGTCTCATGATCTCCAGTAAATATTAGTACATTGTCTGGCTCCCCTCTTAATAATAATACTGCTTCTGGATCACACTGCACATATTACAACCGACTGTGGGTCCCTTGTAAATGTTGGTCCATCTCTGGATCCCCTATAAATATTAAACCATCTTTGGATTCCCTGTAATATCAATACCGTCTCTGGATCCCCTGTAATTATTAGTACCGTCCCTTGATCCCCTGTAAATATTAGTACCGTCCATGGATCCCCTGAAAATATTAGTACCGTCCCTTGATCCCCTGTAAATATTAGTACCGTCCATGGATCCCCTGAAAATATTAGTACTGTCTCTGGATCCCCTGTAAATATTAGTACTGTCTCTGGATCCCCTGTAAATGTTACCACCGTCTCTGGATCCGCTGTCAATATTAGTACAGTCTCTGGATCCTCTGTAAATATTAGTACCGTCTCTGAATCCCCTCTAAATATTAGTACCGTCTCAGGGTCCCCTGTAAATAGTAGCACCATCTCTGGATTCCCCTATAACGATAGATATTGTCTGTGGGTCTCTTGTAAATAATAGTGGAATCTCTGGAAACCCTGTAAATATTAATAAAATCTCTTGATCCACTGTTTTTTTACACTCGTTCATGGGATGTGGGCGTCATTGGCGAGGATGTTCGGGATGGTGTGTGACTTGGAGGGGAACGTGCAGGTGGTGGTGTTCCCATGTACCTGCCGTTCTTGCCCTTCTAGGTGGAACAGGTCGCGGGTTTGGGAGGTGCTGTCGAAGAATCCTTGGCGAGTTGCTGCAGTGCATCCTGTGTGTGGCACATACAGCAGACACAGTACGCCAGTGGTGAAGGGAGTGAATGTTTAGGGTGGTGGATGGGGTGCCAATCAAGCGGGCTCCATTGTCCTGGATGGTGTCGAGCTTCTTGAGTGTTGTTGGAGCTGCACTCATCAAAGCAAGTGGAGAGTATTCCATCACACTCCTGACTTGTGCCTTGTAGATGGTGGAAAGGCTTTGGGGAGTCAGGAGGTGAGTCACTCGCCGCAGAATACCCAGCCTCTGACCTGCTCTCGCAGCCACAGTATTTATGTGGCTGGTCCAGTTAAGTTTCTGGTCAATGGTGACCCCCAGAATGTTGATTGTGGGTGATTCGGCGATGGTAATGCCATTGAATGTCAAGGGGAGATGGTTAGACTCTCTCTTGTTGGAGATGGTCATTGCCTGGCACTTGTCTGGCGTGAATGTTACTTGCCACTTATCAGCCCAAGCCTGGATGTTGTCCATGTCTTGCTGCATGTGGGCTCAGACTGCTTCATTATTTGAGGGGTTGTGAATGGAACTGAACACTGTACAATCATCAGCGAACATCCCCATTTCTGACCTTATGATGGAGGGAAGGCCATTGATGAAGCAGCTGAAGATGGTTGGGCCTAGGACACTACCCTGAGGAAATCCTGTAGACATGTCCTGGGGCTGAGATGATTGGCCTCCAACAACCACTACCAAGTTCCTTTGTGCAAGGTATGACTCCAGCCACTGGATACTTTTCCCCCTGATTCCCATTGACTTCAATTTTACTCGGGCTCTTTGGTGCCACACTCGGTCAAATGCTGCCTTGATGTCAAGGGCAGTCACTCAAACCTCACCTCTGGAATTCAGCTCTTTTGTCCATGTTTGGATCAAGGCTGTAATGAGGTCTGGAGCCGAGTGGTCCTGGCGGAACCCAAACTGACCATCGGTGAGCAGGTTATTGGTGAGTAAGTGCCGCGTAAGTGCTGAGTAAGTGTTGGTATTAATACCATCTCTGGATCCACTGTTAATATTAGTACCGTCTCATGATCTCCAGTAAATATTAGTACATTGTCTGGCTCCCCTCTAAATAACAATACTGCTTCTGGATCACACTGCACATATTACAACCGACTGTGGGTCGCTTGTAAATGTTGGTCCATCTCTGGATCCCCTATAAATATTAAACCATCTTTGGATCAAATATAAATATTAGTGCCGTCTCTGGATCCCCTGTAATTATTAGTACCGTCCCTTGATCCCCTGTAAATATTAGTACCGTCCCTGGATCCCCTGTAAATATTAGTACCGTCCCTGGATCCCCTGTAAATATTAGTACCTTCTCTGGATCCTCCTACATCTATTATTACTGTCTCTGAATCCCCTGCAAATATTAGTACTGCATCTGGATCCCCCTTTAAATATTAGTACCGACTCTGGATCCAATGTAAATATTTGTAATATCTCTCGATCCCCTGTAAACAGTAGTACTGCCTCTGGATCTCCCTGTGAATATTAGTACAGTTTCAGGATCCAATGCAATATTAGTACTCTCTCTGGCTTCCCTGTATATAATGTAACAATCTGTGGAGCTCACATAACGATTATTATTGTCTCTGGATCCACCTGTAAATATTATTACCTCTGGAACCACTGTAATTTTTGGTACATCCTTGGATCGTCTGTAAATAATACTACCCTCTGTGCATCCCCTATATCTCTTATGACCATCTCTGGATCCCCCTGGAATTATTTGCTTTTTCTCTGGATCCCTATGTAAATATTAATACCATATCTGGGTCCCCTCTAATATAAATACTGAACCAAAGGCGACATGAGGAAACACTTTTTTACACAGCGAGTGGTTAGGAACTGGAATGCACGGCCCGAGGGGGTGGTGGAGGCAGCTTCAATCATGGCCTTCAAAAGGGAACTGGAGAAGTGCCTGAAAGGAAAGAATTTGCAGGGCTTCAGGACGAGGGCGGGGAGTGGAACAAGCTGGATTGCTCTTGCATAGAGCCAGCGTGGACTCAATGGGCCGAATGGCCTCCTTCCGTGCTGTAACCTTACTATGATTCTATGATTCTATCTGGATCCCCTGGAAATATTCTCGACTCTGGATTCCCTGTAATTATTCGTACCGTATCTGAATCCCTTGGTAACTGTTAATAACATCTCTGGGTGCCCTGTGAATATTATTACTGTCTCTGGATCCCATGTAAATATGAGTACTTTCTGTTGATCCCCCTTTAAAGATTAGAAGCATCTCTGGATCGCCCTGTTAATATTAATGCATTCCCTGGACCAACTGTAAATGGAGAGAAGTCGGGAGGGATGTGGTCGAGGAGGCGAGCAATGAGGGAAAGGAGGGGACGAGTGGCAGAGAGGAAGGGAGGAATGGGGATAGGGGGAGAGGACCTAGAAAATAAGTGAATTACAGAGGAGAGGAGGTTAGGAATGGGCAAAGGAGGGGAGGAATGGAGAGAGGAGGGGAGGATTGGGGAGAGGAGGGGAGGAATGGGGAGAGGAGGGGAGGAACGGGGGAGAGGAGGGGAGGAACAGGGGGAGAGGAGCAATGAGGGACAGGAGTGGAGGAATGAGTGAGTGCAGGGAGTGACGGGAGAGATGAAGGGTCAATGGGAAAAGTAGAGAGAAATCGAGAGAGTGGGAGAGGATCATGAAAGGAGAGGAGCAATAGGTTTAGGTGGGGAGGAATGGATAGGAGGAATGGGGACAGAAGGAGAGGAATGGGGGAGAGGAGGGGATCCCCTGTAAATAATAGTGCTTTAACTAGATCCCCTGTAAATATTAGTACCGTCTCTGGATCCCTGTAAATATTAGTACCGTCCCTGTATCCCTTGTAAATATTCGTACCGTCCCTGGATCCCTTGTAAATATGTGTACCGTCTCTGGATCCCCTGTAAATAATAGTAGTCTCTGGATCCCTGGAAATATTGTTCTGTCTCTGGATCCCTGTAAATATTAGTACCGTCTCTGGATCCCTGTAAATATTAGGACCGTCTCAGGATCCCTGTAAATATTAGTACCGTCTCTGGATCCCTGTAAATATTTGTGCCGTCTTTGGATCCCCTGTCAATGTTGATACCATTTCTTGATCCCTGTAAATATTAATACCATCTCTGGATCCCCTGTAAATATTAGTACCGTCTCGAGATCCCCTGAAAATATTAATGCCATCTCTGTATCCCTGTAAATATTTGTGCCGTCTCTGGATCACCTGTAAATATCAGTACTGTCTCTGGATCCTTGTAAATATTAGTACCGACTCTGGATCCTGTGTAAATATTTGTGCCGTCTCTAGATCCACTGTAAATATTAGTAACGTCTCTGGATCCCCTGTAAATATTAGTACTGTCTACGGATCACCTGTAAATATTAATACCATCTCTGTAACCCTGTAAATATTAGTACCGTCTCTAGATCCCCTGTAAATATTAATACCATCTCTGGATCCCTGTAAATATTTGTGCCATCTCTGGATCCGCTGTAAATATTAGTACTGTCTCTGGATCCCTGTAAATATTAGTACCGACTCTGGATCATGTGTAAATATTTGTGCCGTCTCTAGATCCACTGTAATTATTAGTAACGTCTCTGGATCCCCTGTAAATATTAGTACGCTCTCCGGATCCCCTGCAAATATTACTACTGTCTCTGGATCCCTGTAAACATTAGTACCATGTCTGGAACCGCTGTAAATATGAGTACCATCTCTGGATCCCTGTAAATATTTGTGCCGTCTCTGGATCCCTGTAAATATTAGTAACGTCTCTGGATACCCTGTAAATATTAGTACGCTCTCCGGATCCCCTGCAAATATTACTACTGTCTCTGGATCCCTGTAAATATTAGTACCGTCTCTAGATCACCTGTAAATATTAGTACTGTCTCTGGATCCCCTGTAAATATTAGTACGACTCTGGATCCCTGTAAATATTTGTTCCATCTCTGGATCCCCTGTAAATATTAGTACTGTCTCTGGATCCCCTGTAAATATTAGTACCAACTCTGGATCATGTGTAAATATTAGTACCGTCTCTGGATCCCCTGTAAATATTAGAACTGTCTCTGGATCCCTGTAAATATTTGTGCTCTTTCTGGATCCCTGTAAATATTAATACCGTCACTGGATCCCCAGGAAATATTAATGCCATCTCTGGAATCCTGTAAATGTTTTTACCATCTCTGGATCCCTGTAATGATTAGTACAGTCTCTCGATCCCCTGTTAATATTAGTACAGTCTCTGGATTCGCTGTAAATATTAGTTATGTCTCTGTATCCCTGTAAATATTAGTACTGTCTCTGGATCCCTGTAAATATTAGTACAGTCTCTGGATCTCCTGAAATTATGAGTACAGTCTCTGTATTCCCAGCAAATATTAGCACTGTCTCTGGATTCCCTTTAAATATTGTACTGTCTCTGGATCCCTGTAAATATTAGTACTGTCTCTGGACCCCGAATATATTCGTACTGTCTCTGGATCCCTGTAAGTAATAGTTCTGTCTCTGGATCCCTGTAAATATTAGTACCGTCTCTGGATCCTGTGTAAATATTTGTGCCGTCTCTAGATCCCCTGTAAATATTAGCACCGTCTCTCGACTACTGTAAATATTACTACTGTCTATGGATCCCCTGAAAATATTAGTACCATCTCTGGATCCCTTCTAAATATTAGTACCATCTCTGGATCCCCTGAAAATATTAGTAACGTCTTTGGATACACTGTAAATATTAGTACGCTCTCCGGGTCCTGTGTAAATATTAGTGCCATCTCTGGATCCCATATAAATATTACTACTGTCTCTGGGTCCCTGTAATAATTTGTGCTCTTTCTGGATCCCTGTAAATATTAGTACCGTCACTGGATCCCCTGTAAATATTAGTACCATCTCTGGATCCCTGTAAATATTAGTACCATCTCTGGATCCCTGTAAATATTAGTACAGTCTCTGGATTCCCTGTTAATATTCGTACAGTCTCTGGATTTGCTGTAAATATTAATTATGTCTCTGGATCCCTGTAAATATGAGCACTGTCTCTGGACCCCGAATATATGAGTACTGTCTCTGGATCCCTGTAAGTAATAGTTCTGTCTCTGGATCCCTGTAAATATTAGTACCGTCTCTGGATCCTGTTTAAATATTTGTGCCGTCTCTAGATCCCCTGTAAATATTAGCACCGTCTCTCGACTACTGTCAATATTACTACTGTCTATGGATCCCCTGAAAATATTAGTACTGTCTCTGGATCCCCTGTAAATGTTACCACCGTCTCTGGATCCGCTGTCAATATTAGTACAGTCTCTGGATCCTCTGTAAATATTAGTACCGTCTCTGAATCCCCTCTAAATATTAGTACCGTCTCAGGGTCCCCTGTAAATAGTAGCACCATCTCTGGATTCCCCTATAACGATAGATATTGTCTGTGGGTCTCTTGTAAATAATAGTGGAATCTCTGGAAACCCTGTAAATATTAATAAAATCTCTTGATCCACTGTTTTTTTACACTCGTTCATGGGATGTGGGCGTCATTGGCGAGGATGTTCGGGATGGTGTGTGACTTGGAGGGGAACGTGCAGGTGGTGGTGTTCCCATGTACCTGCCGTTCTTGCCCTTCTAGGTGGAACAGGTCGCGGGTTTGGGAGGTGCTGTCGAAGAATCATTGGCGAGTTGCTGCAGTGCATCCTGTGTGTGGCACATACAGCAGACACAGTACGCCAGTGGTGAAGGGAGTGAATGTTTAGGGTGGTGGATGGGGTGCCAATCAAGCGGGCTCCATTGTCCTGGATGGTGTCGAGCTTCTTGAGTGTTGTTGGAGCTGCACTCATCAAAGCAAGTGGAGAGTATTCCATCACACTCCTGACTTGTGCCTTGTAGATGGTGGAAAGGCTTTGGGGAGTCAGGAGGTGAGTCACTCGCCGCAGAATACCCAGCCTCTGACCTGCTCTCGCAGCCACAGTATTTATGTGGCTGGTCCAGTTAAGTTTCTGGTCAATGGTGACCCCCAGAATGTTGATTGTGGGTGATTCGGCGATGGTAATGCCATTGAATGTCAAGGGGAGATGGTTAGACTCTCTCTTGTTGGAGATGGTCATTGCCTGGCACTTGTCTGGCGTGAATGTTACTTGCCACTTATCAGCCCAAGCCTGGATGTTGTCCATGTCTTGCTGCATGTGGGCTCAGACTGCTTCATTATTTGAGGGGTTGTGAATGGATCTGAACACTGTACAATCATCAGCGAACATCCCCATTTCTGACCTTATGATGGAGGGAAGGCCATTGATGAAGCAGCTGAAGATGGTTGGGCCTAGGACACTACCCTGAGGAAATCCTGTAGACATGTCCTGGGGCTGAGATGATTGGCCTCCAACAACCACTACCAAGTTCCTTTGTGCAAGGTATGACTCCAGCCACTGGAGACTTTTCCCCCTGATTCCCATTGACTTCAATTTTACTCGGGCTCTTTGGTGCCACACTCGGTCAAATGCTGCCTTGATGTCAAGGGCAGTCACTCAAACCTCACCTCTGGAATTCAGCTCTTTTGTCCATGTTTGGATCAAGGCTGTAATGAGGTCTGGAGCCGAGTGGTCCTGGCGGAACCCAAACTGACCATCGGTGAGCAGGTTATTGGTGAGTAAGTGCCGCGTAAGTGCTGAGTAAGTGTTGGTATTAATACCATCTCTGGATCCACTGTTAATATTAGTACCGTCTCATGATCTCCAGTAAATATTAATACATTGTCTGGCTCCCCTCTAAATAACAATACTGCTTCTGGATCACACTGCACATATTACAACCGACTGTGGGTCGCTTGTAAATGTTGGTCCATCTCTGGATCCCCTATAAATATTAAACCATCTTTGGATCAGATATAAATATTAGTGCCGTCTCTGGATCCCCTGTAATTATTAGTACCGTCCCTTGATCCCCTGTAAATATTAGTACCGTCCCTGGATCCCCTGTAAATATTAGTACCGTCCCTGGATCCCCTGTAAATATTAGTACCTTCTCTGGATCCTCCTACATCTATTATTACTGTCTCTGAATCCCCTGCAAATATTAGTACTGCATCTGGATCCCCCTTTAAATATTAGTACCGACTCTGGATCCAATGTAAATATTTGTAATATCTCTCGATCCCCTGTAAACAGTAGTACTGCCTCTGGATCTCCCTGTGAATATTAGTACAGTTTCAGGATCCAATGCAATATTAGTACTCTCTCTGGCTTCCCTGTATATAATGTAACAATCTGTGGAGCTCACATAACGATTATTATTGTCTCTGGATCCACCTGTAAATATTATTACCTCTGGAACCACTGTAATTTTTGGTACATCCTTGGATCGTCTGTAAATAATACTACCCTCTGTGCATCCCCTATATCTCTTATGACCATCTCTGGATCCCCCTGGAATTATTTGCTTTTTCTCTGGATCCCTATGTAAATATTAATACCATATCTGGGTCCCCTCTAATATAAATACTGAACCAAAGGCGACATGAGGAAACACTTTTTTACACAGCGAGTGGTTAGGAACTGGAATGCACGGCCCGAGGGGGTGGTGGAGGCAGCTTCAATCATGGCCTTCAAAAGGGAACTGGAGAAGTGCCTGAAAGGAAAGAATTTGCAGGGCTTCAGGACGAGGGCGGGGAGTGGAACAAGCTGGATTGCTCTTGCATAGAGCCAGCGTGGACTCAATGGGCCGAATGGCCTCCTTCCGTGCTGTAACCTTACTATGATTCTATGATTCTATCTGGATCCCCTGGAAATATTCTCGACTCTGGATTCCCTGTAATTATTCGTACCGTATCTGAATCCCTTGGTAACTGTTAATAACATCTCTGGGTGCCCTGTGAATATTATTACTGTCTCTGGATCCCATGTAAATATGAGTACTTTCTGTTGATCCCCCTTTAAAGATTAGAAGCATCTCTGGATCGCCCTGTTAATATTAATGCATTCCCTGGACCAACTGTAAATGGAGAGAAGTCGGGAGGGATGTGGTCGAGGAGGCGAGCAATGAGGGAAAGGTGGGGACGAGTGGCAGAGAGGAAGGGAGGAATGGGGATAGGGGGAGAGGACCTAGAAAATAAGTGAATTACAGAGGAGAGGAGGTTAGGAATGGGCAAAGGAGGGGAGGAATGGAGAGAGGAGGGGAGGATTGGGGAGAGGAGGGGAGGAATGGGGAGAGGAGGGGAGGAACGGGGGAGAGGAGGGGCGGAACAGGGGGAGAGGAGCAATGAGGGACAGGAGTGGAGGAATGAGTGAGTGCAGGGAGTGACGGGAGAGATGAAGGGTCAATGGGAAAAGTAGAGAGAAATCGAGAGAGTGGGAGAGGATCATGAAAGGAGAGGAGCAATAGGTTTAGGTGGGGAGGAATGGATAGGAGGAATGGGGACAGAAGGAGAGGAATGGGGGAGAGGAGGGGATCCCCTGTAAATAATAGTGCTTTAACTAGATCCCCTGTAAATATTAGTACCGTCTCTGGATCCCTGTAAATATTAGTACCGTCCCTGTATCCCTTGTAAATATTCGTACCGTCCCTGGATCCCTTGTAAATATGTGTACCGTCTCTGGATCCCCTGTAAATAATAGTAGTCTCTGGATCCCTGGAAATATTGTTCTGTCTCTGGATCCCTGTAAATATTAGTACCGTCTCTGGATCCCTGTAAATATTAGGACCGTCTCAGGATCCCTGTAAATATTAGTACCGTCTCTGGATCCCTGTAAATATTTGTGCCGTCTTTGGATCCCCTGTCAATGTTGATACAATTTCTTGATCCCTGTAAATATTAATACCATCTCTGGATCCCCTGTAAATATTAGTACCGTCTCGAGATCCCCTGAAAATATTAATGCCATCTCTGTATCCCTGTAAATATTTGTGCCGTCTCTGGATCACCTGTAAATATCAGTACTGTCTCTGGATCCTTGTAAATATTAGTACCGACTCTGGATCCTGTGTAAATATTTGTGCCGTCTCTAGATCCACTGTAAATATTAGTAACGTCTCTGGATCCCCTGTAAATATTAGTACTGTCTACGGATCACCTGTAAATATTAATACCATCTCTGTAACCCTGTAAATATTAGTACCGTCTCTAGATCCCCTGTAAATATTAATACCATCTCTGGATCCCTGTAAATATTTGTGCCATCTCTGGATCCGCTGTAAATATTAGTACTGTCTCTGGATCCCTGTAAATATTAGTACCGACTCTGGATCATGTGTAAATATTTGTGCCGTCTCTAGATCCACTGTAATTATTAGTAACGTCTCTGGATCCCCTGTAAATATTAGTACGCTCTCCGGATCCCCTGCAAATATTACTACTGTCTCTGGATCCCTGTAAACATTAGTACCATGTCTGGAACCGCTGTAAATATGAGTACCATCTCTGGATCCCTGTAAATATTTGTGCCGTCTCTGGATCCCTGTAAATATTAGTAACGTCTCTGGATACCCTGTAAATATTAGTACGCTCTCCGGATCCCCTGCAAATATTACTACTGTCTCTGGATCCCTGTAAATATTAGTACCGTCTCTAGATCACCTGTAAATATTAGTACTGTCTCTGGATCCCCTGTAAATATTAGTACGACTCTGGATCCCTGTAAATATTTGTTCCATCTCTGGATCCCCTGTAAATATTAGTACTGTCTCTGGATCCCCTGTAAATATTAGTACCAACTCTGGATCATGTGTAAATATTAGTACCGTCTCTGGATCCCCTGTAAATATTAGAACTGTCTCTGGATCCCTGTAAATATTTGTGCTCTTTCTGGATCCCTGTAAATATTAATACCGTCACTGGATCCCCAGGAAATATTAATGCCATCTCTGGAATCCTGTAAATGTTTTTACCATCTCTGGATCCCTGTAATGATTAGTACAGTCTCTCGATCCCCTGTTAATATTAGTACAGTCTCTGGATTCGCTGTAAATATTAGTTATGTCTCTGTATCCCTGTAAATATTAGTACTGTCTCTGGATCCCTGTAAATATTAGTACAGTCTCTGGATCTCCTGAAATTATGAGTACAGTCTCTGTATTCCCAGCAAATATTAGCACTGTCTCTGGATTCCCTTTAAATATTGTACTGTCTCTGGATCCCTGTAAATATTAGTACTGTCTCTGGACCCCGAATATATTCGTACTGTCTCTGGATCCCTGTAAGTAATAGTTCTGTCTCTGGATCCCTGTAAATATTAGTACCGTCTCTGGATCCTGTGTAAATATTTGTGCCGTCTCTAGATCCCCTGTAAATATTAGCACCGTCTCTCGACTACTGTAAATATTACTACTGTCTATGGATCCCCTGAAAATATTAGTACCATCTCTGGATCCCTTCTAAATATTAGTACCATCTCTGGATCCCCTGAAAATATTAGTAACGTCTTTGGATACACTGTAAATATTAGTACGCTCTCCGGGTCCTGTGTAAATATTAGTGCCATCTCTGGATCCCATATAAATATTACTACTGTCTCTGGGTCCCTGTAATAATTTGTGCTCTTTCTGGATCCCTGTAAATATTAGTACCGTCACTGGATCCCCTGTAAATATTAGTACCATCTCTGGATCCCTGTAAATATTAGTACCATCTCTGGATCCCTGTAAATATTAGTACAGTCTCTGGATTCCCTGTTAATATTCGTACAGTCTCTGGATTTGCTGTAAATATTAATTATGTCTCTGGATCCCTGTAAATATGAGCACTGTCTCTGGACCCCGAATATATGAGTACTGTCTCTGGATCCCTGTAAGTAATAGTTCTGTCTCTGGATCCCTGTAAATATTAGTACCGTCTCTGGATCCTGTGTAAATATTTGTGCCGTCTCTAGATCCCCTGTAAATATTAGCACCGTCTCTCGACTACTGTCAATATTACTACTGTCTATGGATCCCCTGAAAATATTAGTACCATCTCTGGATCCCTTCTAAATATTAGTACCATCTCTGGATCCCCTGAAAATATTAGTAACGTCTTTGGATACACTGTACATATTAGTACGCTCTCCGGGTCCTGTGTAAATATTAGTGACATCTCTGGATCCCATATAAATATTAGTACTGTCTCTGGGTCCCTGTAATAATTTGTGCTCTTTCTGGATCCCTGTAAATATTAGTACCGTCACTGGATCCCCTGTAAATATTAGTACCATCTCTGGATCCCTGTAAATATTAGTACCATCTCTGGATCCCTGTAAATATTAGTACAGTCTCTGGATTCCCTGTTAATATTCGTACAGTCTCTGGATTTGCTGTAAATATTAATTATGTCTCTGGATCCCCTGTCAATATTAGTACCGCCTCTGGATCCCCTGCAACTATTTGTACCGTCTCTGGATCCCTCTATATATTAGTACTGTCTCTTGATCCCTGTAAATATTAGTACAGTCTCTGGATCCCCTGTAATTATTAGTACAGTCTCTGTATTCCCTGCAAATATTAGGACTGTCTCTGGATCCCTGTAAATATTAGTACCGTCTCTGGATCCCCTGTAAACATTCGTGCCGTCTCTGGATCCCCTGTAAATATTAGTACCATCTCTGGATCCCTGCAAATATTTGTGCCGTCTCTGGACCCCCTGTACATATTTGCCGTCTCTGGATCCCCTGTAAATATTAGTACCGACTCTGGATCCTGTGTAAATATTAGTACCATCTCTGGATCCCCTACAAATATTAGTACAGTCTATGGGTCCCTGTAAATATTTGGGCTCTTTCTGGATCCCTGTAAATATTAGTACCGTCACTGGATCCCCTGTAAATATTAATACCATCTCTGGATCACTGTAAAGATTAGTACCATCTCTGGATCCCTGTAAATATTAGTACAGTCTCTGGATCCCCTGTAAATATTAGTGCATTCTCTGGATTCGCTGTAAATATTAATTATGTCTCTGGATCCCTGTAAATATTAGTACGGTCTCTGGATCACCTGTAAATATCAGTACCGTCTCTGGATCCCCTGTAAATATTAGTACCGTCTCTGGATCCCTGTAAATATTTGTGCCGTCTCTGGATCAAATGTAAATATTAGTACCGACTCTTGATCCTGTGTAAATATTAGTACCATCTCTGGATCCCCTCTAAATATTAGTACTGTCTCTGGATCCCCTGTAATTATTAGTAGAGACTCTGAATTCGCTGTAAATATCAATTATGTCTCTGGATCCCTGTAAATATTAGTACTGTCTCTGGATCCCTGTAAATATTAGTACAGTCTCTGGATCCCCTGCAATTATTAGTACAGTCTCTGGATTCCCTGTAAATATTAGTACTGTCTCTGGATTCTCTGTAAATACTAGAACTGTCTCTGGATCCCTGTAAATATTAGTACTGTCTCTGGATCTCTGTAAATATTAGTACCGACTCTGGATGCTGTGTAAATATTTGTGCCGTCTCTAGATCCACTGTAAATATTAGTACTGTCTCTGGATCCCCTGTAAATATTTGTACCGTCTCTGGACCCCTGAAATATTGCGACTGTCTATGGATCCCATGTAATTATTGATACCATCTCTGGATCCCTGTAAATATTAGTACCATCTCTGGATCCCCTGTAAATATTAGTACCATCTCTGGATCCCTGTAAATATTTGTGCTGTCTCTGGATCCCTGTAAATATTAGTAACGTCTCTGGATACCCTGTAAATATTAGTACGCTCTCCGGATCCCCTGCAAATATTTCTACTGTCTCTGGATCCCTTTAAATATTAGTACCGTCTCTGGATCCCCTGTAAATATTAGTACTGTCTCTGGATCCCCTGTAAATATTAGAACCGACTCTGGATCCCTGTAAATATTTGTTCCGTCTCTGGATCCCCTGTAAATATTCGTACTGTCTCTGGATCCTCTGTAAATATTAGTACCAACTCTGGATCATCTGTAAATATTAGTACCGTCTCTGGATCCCCTGTAAATATTAGTACTGTCTCTGGATCCCTGTAAATATTTGTGCTCTTTCTGGATCCCTGTAAATATTAATACCGTCACTGGATCCCCAGTAAATATTAATGCCATCTCTGGATTCCTGTAAATATTTGTACCATCTCTGGATCCCTGTAATGATTAGTACAGTCTCTCGATCCCCTGTAAATATTAGTACAGTCTCTGGATTCGCTGTAAATATTAGTTATGTCTCTGGATCCCTGTAAATATTGGTACTCTCTCTGGATCCCTGTAAATATTAGTACTGTCTCTGGACCCCGAATATATGAGTTCTCTCTCTGGATCCCTGTAAGTAATAGTTCTGTCTCTGGATCCCTGTAAATATTAGTACCGTCTCTGGATCCTGTGTAAATATTTGTGCTGTCTCTAGATCCCCTGTAAATATTAGTACCGTCTCTCGACTACTGTAAATATTACTACTGTCTATGGATCCCCTGTAAATATTAATACCATCTCTAGATCCCTGTAAATATTAGTACCATCTCCGGATCCCCTCTAAATATTAGTACCATCTCTGGATCCCTGTAAATACTTGTGCCATCTCTGGATCCCCTGAAAATATTAGTAACGTCTTTGGATACACTGTAAATATTAGTACGCTCTCCGGGTCCTGTGTAAATATTAGTGCCATCTCTGGATCCCATATAAATATTAGTACTGTCTCTGGATCCCTGTAAATATTAGTACTGTCTCTGGATCTCTGTAAATATTAGTACCGACTCTGGATGCTGTGTAATATTTGTGCCGTCTCTAGATCCACTCTAAATATTAGTACTGTCTCTGGATCCCCTGTAAATATTAGTACCGTCTCTGGACCCCTGAAATATTGCTACTGTCTGTGGATCCCATGTAATTATTGATACCATCTCTGGATCCCTGTAAATATTAGTACCATCTCTGGATCCCCTGTAAATATTAGTACCATCTCAGGATCCCTTTAAATATTTGTGCCGTCGCTGGATCCCCTGTAATATAAGTAACGTCTCTGTATACCCTCTCAATATTAGTAACGTCTCTGGATCCCCTGTAAATATTTGTGCAGTCTCTGGATCCCCTGTAAATATTAGTACCGACTCTGGATACTGTGTAAATATTAATACCATCTCTGGATCCCTGTAAATATTAGTACCATCTCTGGATCCCTGTAAATATTAGTACAGTCTCTGGATTCCCTGTTAATATTCGTACAGTCTCTGGATTTGCTGTAAATATGAATTATGTCTCTGGATCCCTGTAAATATTAGTACTGTCTCTGGACCCCGAATATATTAGTACTGTCTCTGGATCCCTGTAAGTAATAGTTCTGTCTCTGGATCCCTGTAAATATTAGTACCGTCTCTGGATCCTGTGTAAATATTTGTGCCGTCTCTAGATCCCCTGTAAATATTAGCACCGTCTCTCGACGACTGTAAAAATTACGACTGTCTATGGATCCCCTGAAAATATTAGTACCATCTCTGGATCCCTTCTAAATATTAGTACCATCTCTGGATCCCCTGAAAATATTAGTAACGTCTTTGGATACACTGTAAATATTCGGACGCTCTCCGGTTCCTGTGTAAATATTAGTGCCATCTCTGGATCCCATATAAATATTAGTACTGTCTCTGGGTCCCTGTAATAATTTGTGCTCTTTCTGGATCCCTGTAAATATTAGTACCGTCACTGGATCCCCTGTAAATATTAGTACCATCTCTGGATCCCTGTCGATATTAGTACCATCTCTGGATCCCTGTAAATATTAGTACAGTCTCTGGATTCCCTGTTAATATTCGTACAGTCTCTGGATTTGCTGTAAATATTAATTATGTCTCTGGATCCCTGTAAATATTAGTACTGTCTCTGGACCCCGGTAAATATTAGTACTTTCTCTGGGTCCTGTGTAAATATTTGTGCCGTCTCTTGATCCCCTGTAAATATTAGTACCGTCTCTGGACCCCTGTAAATATTACTCCTGTCTATGGATCCCCTATAAATACGAATACCATCTCTGGATCCCTATAAATATCAGTAGCATCTCTGGATCCCCTGTAAATATTAGTACCATCTCTGGTTCCCTGTAAATATTTGTGTCATCTCTGGATCCCCTGAAAATATTAGTAACGTCTCTGGATACACTGTAAATATTAGTACGCTCTCCGGGTCCCCTGTAATTATTAGTACTGTCTCTGGATCCCTGTAATTATTAGTACCGTCTCTGGATCCCCTGTAAAGTTTAGTGCCGTCTCTGGATCTCCTGTAAATATCAGTACCATCTCTGGATCCCCTCCAAATATTAGTACTGTCTCTGAATCTCTGTAAATATTAGGACCGACTCTGGATGCTGTGTAAATATTTGTGCCGTCTCTAGATCCACTGTAAATATTAGTACTGTCTCTGGATCCCCTGTAAATATTAGTACCGTCTCTGGACCTCTCAAATAATACTACTGTCTATGGATCCCCTGTAATTATTGATACCATCTCTGGATCCCTGTAAATATTAGTAACGTCTCTGTATACCCTCTAAATATTAGTACGCTCTCCGGATCTCCTGTAAATATTAGTACTATCTCTGGATCCCTGTAAATATTAGTACCGTCTCTGGATCCCCTGTAAATATTAGTACCGCCTCTGGATCCCCTGCAACTATTTGTACCGTCTCTGGATACCTCTATATATTAGTACTGTCTCTTGATCCCTGTAAATATTAGTACAGTCTCTGGATCCCCTGTAATTATTAGTACAGTCTCTGTATTCCCTGCAAATATTAGGACTGTCTCTGGATCCCTGTAAATATTAGTACCGTCTCTGGATCCCCTGTAAACATTAGTGCCGTCTCTGGATCCCCTGTAAATATTAGTACCATCTCTGGATCCCTGCAAATATTTGTGCCGTCTCTGGACCCCCTGTACATATTTGCCGTCTCTGGATCCCCTGCAAATATTAGTACCGACTCTGGATCCTGTGTAAATATTAGTACCATCTCTGGATCCCCTACAAATATTAGTACAGTCTATGGGTCCCTGTAAATATTTGTGCTATTTCTGGATCCCTGTAAATATTAGTACCGTCACTGGATCCCCTGTAAATATTAATACCATCTCTGGATCACTGTAAAGATTAGTACCATCTCTGGATCCCTGTAAATATTAGTACAGTCTCTGGATCCCCTGTAAATATTAGTGCATTCTCTGGATTCGCTGTAAATATTAATTATGTCTCTGGATCCCTGTAAATATTAGTACGGTCTCTGGATCACCTGTAAATATTAGTGCATTCTCTGGATTCGCTGTAAATATTAATTATGTCTCTGGATCCCTGTAAATATTAGTACGGTCTCTGGATCACCTGTAAATATCAGTACCGTCTCTGGATCCCCTGTAAATATTAGTACCGTCTCTGGATCCCTTTAAATATTTGTGCCGTCTCTGGGTCAAATGTAAATATTAGTACCGACTCTTGATCCTGTGTAAATATTAGTACCATCTCTGGATCCCCTCTAAATATTAGTACTGTCTCTGGATCCCCTGTAATTAATAGTAGAGTCTCTGGATTCGCTGTAAATATCAATTATGTCTCTGGATCCCTGTAAATATTAGTACTGTCTCTGGATCCCTGTAAATATTAATACAGTCTCTGGATCCCCTGCAATTATTAGTACAGTCTCTGGATTCCCTGTAAATATTAGTACTGTCTCTGGATTCTCTGTAAATACTAGAACTGTCTCTGGATCCCTGCAAATATTAGTACTGTCTCTGGATCTCTGTAAATATTAGTACCGACTCTGGATGCTGTGTAAATATTTGTGCCGTCTCTAGATCCACTGTAAATATTAGTACTGTCTCTGGATCCCCTGTAAATATTAGTACCGTCTCTGGACCCCTGAAATATTGCTACTGTCTATGGATCCCATGTAATTATTGATACCATCTCTGGATCCCTGTAAATATTAGTAACATCTCTGGATCCCCTGTAAATATTAGTACCATCTCTGGATCCCTGTAAATATTTGTGCTGTCTCTGGATCCCTGTAAATATTAGTAACGTCTCTGGATACCCTGTAAATATTAGTACGCTCTCCGGATCCCCTGCAAATATTTCTACTGTCTCTGGAACCCTTTAAATATTAGTACCGTCTCTGGATCACCTGTAAATATTAGTACTGTCTCTGGATCCCCTGTAAATATTAGAACCGACTCTGGATCCCTGTAAATATTTGTTCCGTCTCTGGATCCCCTGTAAATATTAGTACTGTCTCTGGATCCCCTGTAAATATTAGTACCAACTCTGGATCATGTGTAAATATTAGTACCGTCTCTGGATCCCCTGTAAATATTAGTACTGTCTCTGGATCCCTGTAAATATTTGTGCTCTTTCTGGATCCCTGTAAATATTAATACCGTCACTGGATCCCCAGTAAATATTAATGCCATCTCTGGATTCCTGTAAATATTTGTACCATCTCTGGATCACTGTAATGATTAGTACAGTCTCTCGATCCCCTGTAAATATTAGTACAGTCTCTGGATTCGCTGTAAATATTAGTTATGTCTCTGGATCCCTGTAAATATTGGTACTGTCTCTGGATCCCTGTAGATATTAGTACTGTCTCTGGACCCCGAATATATTAGTTCTCTCTCTGGATCCCTGTAAGTAATAGTTCTGTCTCTGGATCCCTGTAAATATTAGTACCGTCTCTGGATCCTGTGGAAATATTTGTGCCGTCTCCAGATCCCCTGTAAATATTAGTACCGTCTCTCGACTACTGTAAATATTACTACTGTCTATGGATCCCCTGTAAATATTAATACCATCTCTAGATCCCTGTAAATATTAGTAACATCTCTGGATCCCCTCTAAATATTAGTACCATCTCTGGATCCCTGTAAATATGTGTGCCATCTCTGGATCCCCTGAAAATATTAGTAACGTCTTTGGATACACTGTAAATATTAGTACGCTCTCCGGGTCCTGTGTAAATATTAGTGCCATCTCTGGATCCCATATAAATATTAGTACTGTCTCTGGATCCCTGTAAATATTAGTACTGTCTCTGGATCTCTGTAAATATTAGTACCGACTCTGGATGCTGTGTAATATTTGTGCCGTCTCTAGATCCACTCTAAATATTAGTACTGTCTCTGGATCCCCTGTAAATATTAGTACCGTCTCTGGACCCCTGAAATATTGCTACTGTCTATGGATCCCATGTAATTATTGATACCATCTCTGGATCCCTGTAAATATTAGTACCATCTCTGGATCCCCTGTAAATATTAGTACCATCTCAGGATCCCTTTAAATATTTGTGCCGTCGCTGGATCCCCTGTAATATAAGTAACGTCTCTGTATACCCTCTAAATATTAGTAACGTCTCTGGATCCCTGTAAATATTAGTGCAGCCTCTGGATTCCCTGTAAATATTAGTACAGTCTCTGGATTCGCTGTAAATATTAGTTATGTCTCTGGATCCCTGTAAATATTAGTACTGTCTCTGGATCCCCTTTAAATATTAGTACAATCTCTGGATCCCTGTAAATATTAGTACCGTCTCTGGTTTCCTTGTTAATATTAGTACAGTCTCTGGATCCCCTGTAAATATTTGTACCGTCTCAGGATCCCTGTAAATATTTGTGCCGTCTCAGGATCCCCTGTAAATGTTAGTACAGTCTCAGGATCCCCTGTAATTATTAGTACAGTCTCTGGATCCCCTGTAATTATTCGTGCAGTCTGTGCATTCCCTGTAAATATTAGTACTGTCTCTGGGTTCCCTGTAAATACTCGTACTGTCTCTGCATCCCTGTAAATATTAGTACTGTCTCTTGATCCCTGTCAATATTAGTACCGACTCTGGATCCTGTGTAAATATTTGTGCCGTCTCTGGATCCACTGTAAATATTAGTAACGTCTCTGGATCCCCTGTAAATATTCATACCGTCTCTGGACCCCTGTAAATATTACGACTGTCTATGGATCCCCTGTAAATATTAATACCATCTCTGGATCCCTGTAAATATTGGTTCCATCTCTGGATACCCTGTAAATATTAGTACCACCTCTGGATCCCTGTGAATATTTGTGCCGTCTCTGGATCCCCTGTAAATATTAGTAACGTCTCTGGATACCCTGTAAATATTAGTACCGTCTCTGGATCCCCTGTAAATATTAGTACTGTCTCTGGATCCCTGTAAATATTAGTACAGTCTCTGGATCCCCTGTAAATATTAGTACCGTCTCTGGATCCCCTGTAAATATTAGTACCGTCTCTGGATCCCCTGTAAATATTAGTACTGTCTCTGGATCCCTGTAAATATTAGTACAGTCTCTGGATCCCCTGTAAATATTAGTACCGTCTCTGGATCCCCTGTAAATATTAGTACCGTCTCTGGATCCCTGTGTGTATTTGTGCCGTCTCTGGATCCCTTCTAAATATTAGTACCGACTCTGGATCCTGTGTAAATATTAATACCATCTCTGGATCCCTGTAAATATTAGTACCATCTCTGGATCCCTGTAAATATTAGTACAGTCTCTGGATTCCCTGTAAATATTAGTACAGTCTCAGGATTAGCTGTAAATATTAATTATGTCTCTGGATCCCTGTAAATATTAGTTCTGTCTCTGGATTCCCTGTAAATATTAGTACCATCTCTGGATCCCTGTAAATATTTGTGCCGTCTCTGGATTCCCTGTAAATATTAGTAACGTCTCTGGATACCCTGTAAATGTTAGTATAGTCTCAGGATCCCCTGTAATTATTAGTACAGTCTCTGGATCCCCTGTAATTATTAGTGCAGTCTGTGGATTCCCTGTAAATATTAGTACTGCCTCTGGGTTCCCTGTAAATACTCGTACTGTCTCTGCATCCCTGTAAATATTAGTACTGTCTCTTGATCCCTGTCAATATTAGTACCGACTCTGGATCCTGTGTAAATATTTGTGCCGTCTCTGGATCCACTGTAAATATTAGTAACGTCTCTGGATCCCCTGTAAATATTAGTACCGTCTCTGGATCCCCTGTAAATATTAGTACTGTCTCTGGATCCCTGTAAATATTAGTACAGTCTCTGGATCCCCTGTAAATATTAGTACCGTCTCTGGATCCCCTGTAAATATTAGTACCGTCTCTGGATCCCTGTGTGTATTTGTGCCGTCTCTGTATCCCTTCTAAATATTAGTACCGACTCTGGATCCTGTGTAAATATTAATACCATCTCTGGATCCCTGTAAATATTAGTACCATCTCTGGATCCCTGTAAATATTAGTACAGTCTCTGGATTCCCTGTAAATATTAGTACAGTCTCAGGATTCGCTGTAAATATTAGTTATGTCTCTGGATCCCTGTAAATATTAGTACTGTCTCTGGATTCCCTGTAAATATTAGTACCATCTCTGGATCCCTGTAAATATTTGTGCCGTCTCTGGATTCCCTGTAAATATTAGTAACGTCTCTGGATACCCTGTAAATATTAGTACGCACTCCGGGTCCCCTGTAAATATTAGTACCGTCTCTGGATCCCTGTAATTATTAGTACCGTCTCTGGATCCCCTGTAAATATTAGTACCGTCTCTGGATCCCCTGTAAATATTAGTACCGTCTCTGGATCCCTGTAAATATTAGTACTGTCTCTGGATCTCTGTAAATATTAGTACCGACTCTGGATGCTGTGTAAATATTTGTGACGTCTCTAGATCCACTCTAAATATTAGTACTGTCTCTGGATCCCCTGTAAATATTAGTACCATCTCAGGATCCCTGTAAATATTTGTGCCGTCTCTGGATCCCCTGTAATATAAGTAACGTCTCTGTATACCCTCTAAATATTAGTAACGTCTCTGGATCCCCTGTAAATATTTGTGCCGTCTCTGGACCCCTGAAATATTGCTACTGTCTATGGATCCCATGTAATTATTGATACCATCTCTGGATTCCCTGTAAATATTAGTACCATCTCAGGATCCCTGTAAATATTTGTGCCGTCTCTGGATCCCCTGTAATATAAGTAACGTCTCTGTATACCCTCTAAATATTAGTAACGTCTCTGGATCCCCTGTAAATATTTGTGCCGTCTCTGGATCCCCTGTAAATATTAGTACCGACTCTGGATACTGTGGAAATATTAATACCATCTCTGGATCCCTATAAATATGAGTACGATCTCTGGATCCCTGTAAATATTAGTACCGTCTCTGGTTTCCTTGTTAATATTACTACAGTCTCTGGATCCCCTGTAAATATTTGTACCGTCTCTGGATCCCCTGTAAATATTAGTACCGTCTCTGGATCCCCTGTAAATATTAGTACTGTCTCTGGATCCCTGTAAATATTAGTACAGTCTCTGGATCCCCTGTAAATATTAGTACCGTCTCTGGATCTCCTGTAAATATTAGTACCGTCTCTTGATCCCTGTGTGTATTTGTGCCGTCTCTGGATCCCTTCTAAATATTAGTACCGACTCTGGATCCTGTGTAAATATTAATACCATCTCTGGATCCCTGTAAATATTAGTACCATCTCTGGATCCCTGTAAATATTAGTACAGTCTCTGGATTCCCTGTAAATATTAGTACAGTCTCAGGATTCGCTGTAAATATTAGTTATGTCTCTGGATCCCTGTAAATATTAGCACTGTCTCTGGATTCCCTGTAAATATTATATACCATCTCTGGATCCCTGTAAATATTTGTGCCGTCTCTGGATTCCCTGTAAATATTAGTAACGTCTCTGGATACCCTGTAAATATTAGTACGCTCTCCGGGTCCCCTGCAAATATTAGTACTGTCTCTGGATCCCTGTAATTATTAGTACCGTCTCTGGATCCCCTGTAAATATTAGTACCGTCTCTGGATCCCCTGTAAATATTAGTACCGTCTCTGGATCCCTGTAAATATTAGTACTGTGTCTGGATCTCTGTAAATATTAGTACCGACTCTGGATGCTGTGTAAATATTTGTGACGTCTCTAGATCCACTCTAAATATTAGTACTGTCTCTGGATCCCCTGTAAATATTAGTACCATCTCAGGATCCCTGTAAATATTTGTGCCGTCTCTGGATCCCCTGTAATATAAGTAACGTCTCTGTATACCCTCTAAATATTAGTAACGTCTCTGGATCCCCTGTAAATATTAGTACCGACTCTGGATACTGTGTAAATATTAATACCATCTCTGGATCCCTGTAAATATTGGTACGATCTCTGGATCCCTGTAAATATTAGTACCGTCTCTGGTTTCCTTGTTAATATTACTACAGTCTCTGGATCCCCTGTAAATATTTGTACCGTCTCTGGATCCCCTGTAAATATTAGTACCGTCTCTGGATCCCCTGTAAATATTAGTACTGTCTCTGGATCCCTGTAAATATTAGTACAGTCTCTGGATCCCCTGTAAATATTAGTACCGTCTCTGGATCCCCTGTAAATATTAGTACCGTCTCTGGATCCCTGTGTGTATTTGTGCCGTCTCTGGATCCCTTCTAAATATTAGTACCGACTCTGGATCCTGTGTAAATATTAATACCATCTCTGGATCCCTGTAAATATTAGTACCATCTCTGGATCCCTGTAAATATTAGTACAGTCTCTGGATTCCCTGTAAATATTAGTACAGTCTCAGGATTCGCTGTAAATATTAGTTATGTATCTGGATCCCTGTAAATATTAGTACTGTCTCTGGATTCCCTGTAAATATTAGTACCATCTCTGGATCCCTGTAAATATTTGTGCCGTCTCTGGATTCACTGTAAATATTAGTAACGTCTCTGGATACCCTGTAAATATTAGTACGCTCTCCGGGTCCCCTGTAAATATTAGTACTGTCTCTGGATCCCTGTAATTATTAGTACCGTCTCTGGATCCCCTGTAAATATTAGTACCGTCTCTGGATCCCCTGTAAATATTAGTACCGTCTCTGGATCCCTGTAAATATTAGTACTGTCTCTGGATCTCTGTAAATATTAGTACCGACTCTGGATGCTGTGTAAATATTTGTGACGTCTCTAGATCCACTCTAAATATTAGTACTGTCTCTGGATCCCCTGTAAATATGAGTACCATCTCAGGATCCCTGTAAATATTTGTGCCGTCTCTGGATCCCCTGTAATATAAGTAACGTCTCTGTATACCCTCTAAATATTAGTAACGTCTCTGGATCCCCTGTAAATATGTGTGCCGTCTCTGGACCCCTGAAATATTGCTACTGTCTATGGATCCCATGTAATTATTGATACCATCTCTGGATCCCTGTAAATATTAGTATAATCTCTGGATCCCCTGTAAATATTAGTACCATCTCAGGATCCCTGTAAATATTAGTGCAGCCTCTGGATTCCCTGTAAATATTAGTACAGTCTCTGGATTCGCTGTAAATATTAGTTATGTCTCTGGATCCCTGTAAATATTATTACCGTCTCTGGTTTCCTTGTTAATATTAGTACAGTCTCAGGATCCCCTGTAATTATTAGTACAGTCTCTGGATCCCCTGTAATTATTAGTGCAGTCTGTGGATTCCCTGTAAATATTAGTACTGTCTCTGGGTTCCCTGTAAATACTCGTACTGTCTCTGCATCCCTGTAAATATTAGTACTGTCTCTTGATCCCTGTAAATATTAGTACCGACTCTGGATCCTGTGTAAATATTTGTGCCGTCTCTGGATCCACTGTAAATATTAGTAACGTCTCTGGATCACCTGTAAATATTCATACCGTCTCTGGACCCCTGTAAATATTACGACTGTCTATGGATCCCCTGTAAATATTAATACCATCTCTGGATCCCTGTAAATATTGGTTCCATCTCTGGATACCCTGTAAATATTAGTACCATCTCTGGATCCCTGTGAATATTTGTGCCGTCTCTGGATCCCCTGTAAATATTAGTAACGTCTCTGGATACCCTGTAATTATTAGTACGCTCTCCGGATCCCCTGTAAATATTAGTACTGTCTCTGGATCCCTGTAAATATTAGTACCGTCTCTGGATCCCTGTGTGTATTTGTGCCGTCTCTGGATCCCTTATAAATATTAGTACCGACTCTGGGTCCTGTGTAAATATTAATACCATCTCTGGATCCCTGTAAATATTAGTACCATCTCTGGATCCCTGTAAATATTAGTACAGTCTCTGGATACCCTGTAGTACCATCTCAGGATCCCTGTAAATATTTGTGCCGTCTCTGGATCCCCTGTAATATAAGTAACGTCTCTGTATACCCTCTAAATATTCGTAACGTCTCTGGATCCCCTGTAAATATTTGTGCCGTCTCTGGATTCCCTGTAAATATTAGTACCGACTCTGGATACTGTGTAAATATTAATACCATCTCTGGATCCCTGTAAATATTAGTACGAACTCTGGATCCCTGTAAATATTAGTGCAGCCTCTGGATTCCCTGTAAATATTAGTACAGTCTCTGGATTCGCTGTAAATATTAGTTATGTCTCTGGATCCCTGTAAATATTAGTACTGTCTCTGGATCCCCTTTAAATATTAGTACAATCTCTGGATCCCTGTAAATATTAGTACCGTCTCTGGTTTCCTTGTTAATATTAGTACAGTCTCTGGATCCCCTGTAAATATTTGTACCGTCTCAGGATCCCTGTAAATATTTGTGCCGTCTCTGGATCCCCTGTAAATATTAGTACCGACTCTGGATCGTGTGTAAATATTAGTACCATCTCTGGATCCCCTACAAATATTAGTACAGTCTATGGGTCCCTGTAAATATAAGAACATAAGAACATAAGAAATTGGAGCAGGAGTAGGCCAATCGGCCCCTCGAGCCTGCTCCGCCATTCAATAAGATCATGGCTGATCTGATCCCAACCACAAATCTAAAGAACACAAGAAGTCGGAGCAGGACCCGGCCACATAGCCCCTGGGCCCTCTCCGCCACCCACAGGGCATTGACCGATCCGAACTCAGCTTCATGTCCAATTTCCTGCCCGCTCCCCATAACCCCTAATTCCCTTTACTTCTAGGAAACTGTCTATTTCTGTTTTAAATTTACCTAATGATGTAGCTTCCACAGCTTCCTGGGGCAGCAAATTCCACAGACCTACCACCCTCTGAGTGAAGAAGTTTCTCCTCATCTCAGTTTTGAAAGAGCAGCCCCTTATT
The DNA here is from genome assembly GCF_035084215.1 of Heptranchias perlo. NCBI lineage: Eukaryota > Metazoa > Chordata > Chondrichthyes > Hexanchiformes > Hexanchidae > Heptranchias > Heptranchias perlo. The sequence goes on along the minus strand of NW_027139918.1, from coordinate 747,665 downwards.
CTAAGATTATGCCCCCTAGTTCTAGTTTCACCCATCTTTGGGAACATCCTTACTGCATCCACCCGATCAAGACCCTTCACAATCTTATATGTTTCAATAAGATCGCCTCTCATTCTTCTGAACTCCAATGAGTAGAGTCCCAATCTACTCAACCTCTCCTCATATGTCCGCCCCCTCATCCCCGGGATTAACCGAGTGAACCTTCTTTGTACTGCCTCGAGAGCAAGTATGTATTTTCTTAAGTATGGAGACCAAAACTGTATGCAGTATTCCAGGTGCGGTCTCACCAATACCCTATATAACTGCAGCAATACCTCCTTGTTTTTATATTCTATCCCCCTAGCAATAAAAGCCAACATTCCGTTGGCTTTCTTGATCACCTGCTGCACCTGCATACCAACTTTTTGATTTTCTTGCACTAGGACCCCCAGATCCCTTTGTACTGCAGTACTTTCCAGTCTCTCGCCATTAAGAAAATAACTTGCTCTCTGATTTTTCCTGCCAAAGTGCATAACCTCACATTTTCCAATATTATATTGCATCTGCCAAATCTCCGCCCACTCACCCAGCCTGTCTATATCCCCTTGCAGGTTTTTTATGTCCTCCTCACTCTCTACTTTCCCTCCCATCTTTGTATCATCTGCAAATTTTGATATGTTGCACTCGGTCCCCTCCTCCAAATCGTTAATATAGATTGTAAAGAGTTGGGGACCCAGCACCGACCCCTGTGGAACACCACTGGTTACTGGTTGCCAGTCCGAAAATGAACCATTTATCCCAACTCTCTGCTTCCTGTTCGATAACCAATCCTCCACCCATGCCAGAATATTACCCCCAATCCCGTGATTTTTTATCTTAAGTAATAATCTTTTTATGTGGCACCTTGTCGAATGCCTTCTGGAAGTCTAAATACACTATGTCCACTGGTTCCCCTTTATCCACCCTATACGTTATATCCTCGAAGAACTCAAGCAAATTTGTCAGACATGACTTCCCCTTCATAAAGCCATGCTGACTTTGTCCTATTAAATTATGCTTATCTAAATGTTCCGTTACTGTCTCCTTAATAATAGACTCCAAAATTTTACCCACCACAGATGTTAAGCTAACTGGCCTATAATTTCCAGCCTTCTGCCGACTACCCTTTTTAAATAACGGTGTTACATTAGCAGTTTTCCAATCTGCTGGGACCTCTCCTGAGTCCAGGGAATTTTGGAAAACTATCACCAAAGCATCCACAATCCCTACTGCCACTTCCCTCAAGACCCTAGGATGGAAGCCATCAGGTCCAGGGGATTTATCCGCCTTGAGTCCCATTATTTTACTGAGTACCATCTCCTGAGTGATTTTAATCGTATTTAGCTCCTCCCCCCCGAGAGTCCCCTGTTTGTCCAGTGTTGGGATATTCTAAGTGTCCTCTACTGTAAAGACTGAAACAAAATATTTGTTCAGCATTTTTGCCATCTCCATGTTTCCCACCATTAATTTCCCGGTCTCATCCTCTAAGGGACCTATGTTTGCCTTAGCCACCCTTTTTCTTTTTATATAACTATAGAAACTCTTGTGCTCTTTCTGGATCCCTGTAAATATTAGTAGCGTCACTGGATCCCCTGTAAATATTAATACGATCTCTGGATCACTGTTAAGATTAGTACCATCTCTGGATCCCTGTAAATATTAGTACAGTCTCTGGATCCCCTGTAAATATTAGTGCATTCTCTGGATTCGCTGTAAATATTAATTATGTATCTGGATCCCTGTAAATATTAGTACGGTCTCTGGATCACCTGTAAATATCAGTACCGTCTCTGGATCCCCTGTAAATATTAGTACCGTCTCTGGATCCCTGTAAATATTTGTGCCGTCTCTGGATCAAATGTAAATATTAGTACCGACTCTTGATCCTGTGTAAATATTAGTACCATCTCTGGATCCCCTCTAAATATTAGTACTGTCTCTGGATCCCCTGTAATTATTAGCAGAGTCTCTGGATTCGCTGTAAATATCAATTATGTCTCTGGATCCCTGTAAATATTAGTACTGTCTCTGGATCCATGTAAATATTAGTACAGTCTCTGGATCCCCTGCAATTATTAGTACAGTCTCTGGATTCCCTGTAAATATTAGTACTGTCTCTGGATTCTCTGTAAATACTAGAACTATCTCTGGATCCCTGTAAATATTAGTACTGTCTCTGGATCTCTGTAAATATTAGTACCGACTCTGGATGCTGTGTAAATATTTGTGCCGTCTCTAGATCCACTGTAAATATTAGTACTGTCTCTGGATCCCCTGTAAATATTAGTACCGGCTCTGGACCCCTGAAATATTGCGACTGTCTATGGATCCCATGTAATTATTGATACCATCTCTGGATCCCTGTAAATATTAGTACCATCTCTGGATCCCCTGTAAATATTAGTACCATCTCTGGATCCCTGTAAATATTTGTGCTGTCTCTGGATCCCTGTAAATATTAGTAACGTCTCTGGATACCCTGTAAATATTAGTACGCTCTCCGGATCCCCTGCAAATATTTCTACTGTCTCTGGATCCCTTTAAATATTAGTACCGTCTCTGGATCCCCTGTAAATATTAGTACTGTCTCTGGATCCCCTGTAAATATTAGAACCGACTCTGGATCCCTGTAAATATTTGTTCCGTCTCTGGATCCCCTGTAAATATTAGTACTGTCTCTGGATCCTCTGTAAATATTAGTACCAACTCTGGATCATGTGTAAATATTAGTACCGTCTCTGGATCCCCTGTAAATATTAGTACTGTCTCTGGATCCCTGTAAATATTTGTGCTCTTTCTGGATCCCTGTAAATATTAATACCGTCACTGGATCCCCAGTAAATATTAATGCCATCTCTGGATTCCTGTAAATATTTGTACCATCTCTGGATCCCTGTAATGATTAGTACAGTCTCTCGATCCCCTGTAAATATTAGTACAGTCTCTGGATTCGCTGTAAATATTAGTTATGTCTCTGGATCCCTGTAAATATTGGTACTGTCTCTGGATCCCTGTAAATATTAGTACTGTCTCTGGACCCCGAATATATTAGTTCTCTCTCTGGATCCCTGCAAGTAATAGTTCTGTCTCTGGATCCCTGTAAATATTAGTACCGTCTCTGGATCCTGTGGAAATATTTGTGCCGTCTCTAGATCCCCTGTAAATATTAGTACCGTCTCTCGACTACTGTAAATATTACTACTGTCTATGGATCCCCTGTAAATATTAATACCATCTCTAGATCCCTGTAAATATTAGTACCATCTCTGGATCCCCTCTAAATATTAGAACCATCTCTGGATCCCTGTAAATATTTGTGCCATCTCTAGATCCCCTGAAAATATTAGTAACGTCTTTGGATACACTGTAAATATTAGTACGCTCTCCGGGTCCTGTGTAAATATTAGTGCCATCTCTGGATCCCATATAAATATTAGTACTGTCTCTGGATCCCTGTAAATATTAGTACTGTCTCTGGATCTCTGTAAATATTAGTACCGACTCTGGATGCTGTGTAATATTTGTGCCGTCTCTAGATCCACTCTAAATATTAGTACTGTCTCTGGATCCCCTGTAAATATTAGTACCGTCTCTGGACCCCTGAAATATTGCTATTGTCTATGGATCCCATGTAATTATTGATACCATCTCTGGATCCCTGTAAATATTAGTACCATCTCTGGATCCCCTGTAAATATTAGTACCATCTCAGGATCCCTTTAAATATTTGTGCCGTCGCTGGATCCCCTGTAATATAAGTAACGTCTCTGTATACCCTCTAAATATTAGTAACGTCTCTGGATCCCCTGTAAATATTTGTGCCGTCTCTGGATCCCCTGTAAATATTAGTACCGACTCTGGATACTGTGTAAATATTAATACCATCTCTGGATCCCTGTAAATATTAGTACGATCTCTGGATCCCTGTAAATATTAGTGCAGCCTCTGGATTCCCTGTAAATATTAGTACAGTCTCTGGATTCGCTGTAAATATTAGTTATGTCTCTGGATCCCTGTAAATATTAGTACGGTCTCTGGATCACCTGTAAATATCAGTACCGTCTCTGGATCCCCTGTAAATATTAGTACCGTCTCTGGATCCCTGTAAATATTTGTGCCGTCTCTGGATCAAATGTAAATATTAGTACCGACTCTTGATCCTGTGTAAATATTAGCACCATCTCTGGATCCCCTCTAAATATTAGTACTGTCTCTGGATCCCCTGTAATTATTAGTAGAGTCTCTGGATTCGCTGTAAATATCAATTATGTCTCTGGATCCCTGTAAATATTAGTACTGTCTCTGGATCCCTGTAAATATTAGTACAGTCTCTGGATCCCCTGCAATTATTAGTACAGTCTCTGGATTCCCTGTAAATATTAGTACTGTCTCTGGATTCTCTGTCAATACTAGAACTGTCTCTGGATCCCTGTAAATATTAGTACTGTCTCTGGATCTCTGTAAATATTAGTACCGACTCTGGATGCTGTGTAATTATTTGTGCCGTCTCTAGATCCACTGTAAATATTAGTACTGTCTCTGGATCCCCTGTAAATATTAGTACCGTCTCTGGACCCCTGAAATATTGCGACTGTCTATGGATCCCATGTAATTATTGATACCATCTCTGGATCCCTGTAAATATTAGTACCATCTCTGGATCCCCTGTAAATATTAGTACCATCTCTGGATCCCTGTAAATATTTGTGCTGTCTCTGGATCCCTGTAAATATTAGTAACGTCTCTGGATACCCTGTAAATATTAGTACGCTCTCCGGATCCCCTGCAAATATTTCTACTGTCTCTGGATCCCTTTAAATATTAGTACCGTCACTGGATCCCCTGTAAATATTAGGACTGTCTCTGGATCCCCTGTAAATATTAGAACCGACTCTGGATCCCTGTAAATATTTGTTCCGTCTCTGGATCCCCTGTAAATATTAGTACTGTCTCTGGATCCTCTGTAAATATTAGTACCAACTCTGGATCATGTGTAAATATTAGTACCGTCTCTGGATCCCCTGTAAATATTAGTACTGTCTCTGGATCCCTGTAAATATTTGTGCTCTTTCTGGATCCCTGTAAATATTAATTCCGTCACTGGATCGCCAGTAAATATTAATGCCATCTCTGGATTCCTGTAAATATTTGTACCATCTCTGGATCCCTGTAATGATTAGTACAGTCTCTCGATCCCCTGTAAATATTAGTACAGTCTCTGGATTCGCTGTAAATATTAGTTATGTCTCTGGATCCCTGTAAATATTGGTACTGTCTCTGGATCCCTGTAAATATTAGTACTGTCTCTGGACCCCGAATATATTAGTTCTCTCTCTGGATCCCTGTAAGTAATAGTTCTGTCTCTGGATCCCTGTAAATATTAGTACCGTCTCTGGATCCTGTGGAAATATTTGTGCCGTCTCTAGATCCCCTGTAAATATTAGTACCGTCTCTCGACTACTGTAAATATTACTACTGTCTATGGATCCCCTGTAAATATTAATACCATCTCTAGATCCCTGTAAATATTAGTACCATCTCTGGATCCCCTCTAAATATTAGTACCATCTCTGGATCCCTGTAAATATTTGTGCCATCTCTGGATCCCCTGAAAATATTAGTAACGTCTTTGGATACACTGTAAATATTAGTACGCTCTCCGGGTCCTGTGTAAATATTAGTGCCATCTCTGGATCCCATATAAATTTTAGTACTGTCTCTGGATCCCTGTAAATATTAGTACTGTCTCTGGATCTCTGTAAATATTAGTACCGACTCTGGATGCTGTGTAATATTTGTGCCGTCTCTAGATCCACTCTAAATATTAGTACTGTCTCTGGATCCCCTGTAAATATTAGTACCGTCTCTGGACCCCTGAAATATTGCTACTGTCTATGGATCCCATGTAATTATTGATACCATCTCTGGATCCCTGTAAATATTAGTACCATCTCTGGATCCCCTGTAAATATTAGTACCATCTCAGGATCCCTTTAAATATTTGTGCCGTCGCTGGATCCCCTGTAATATAAGTAACGTCTCTGTATACCCTCTAAATATTAGTAACGTCTCTGGATCCCCTGTAAATATTTGTGCAGTCTCTGGATCCCCTGTAAATATTAGTACCGACTCTGGATACTGTGTAAATATTAATACCATCTCTGGATCCCTGTAAATATTAGTACGATCTCTGGATCCCTGTAAATATTAGTGCAGCCTCTGGATTCCCTGTAAATATTAGTACAGTCTCTGGATTCGCTGTAAATATTAGTTATGTCTCTGGATCCCTGTAAATATTAGTACTGTCTCTGGATCCCCTTTAAATATTAGTACAATCTCTGGATCCCTGTAAATATTAGTACCGTCTCTGGTTTCCTTGTTAATATTAGTACAGTCTCTGGATCCCCTGTAAATATTTGTACCGTCTCAGGATCCCTGTAAATATTTGTGCCGTCTCTGGATCCCCTGTAAATGTTAGTACAGTCTCAGGATCCCCTGTAAATATTCATACCGTCTCTGGACCCCCTGTAATTATTCGTGCAGTCTGTGCATTCCCTGTAAATATTAGTACTGTCTCTGGGTTCCCTGTAAATACTCGTACTGTCTCTGCATCCCTGTAAATATTAGTACTGTCTCTTGATCCCTGTCAATATTAGTACCGACTCTGGATCCTGTGTAAATATTTGTGCCGTCTCTGGATCCACTGTAAATATTAGTAACGTCTCTGGATCCCCTGTAAATATTCATACCGTCTCTGGACCCCTGTAAATATTACGACTGTCTATGGATCCCCTGTAAATATTAATACCATCTCTGGATCCCTGTAAATATTGGTTCCATCTCTGGATACCCTGTAAATATTAGTACCACCTCTGGATCCCTGTGAATATTTGTGCCGTCTCTGGATCCCCTGTAAATATTAGTAACGTCTCTGGATACCCTGTAATTATTAGTACGCTCTCCGGATCCCCTCTAAATATTAGTACTGTCTCTGGATCCCTGTAAATATAAGTACAGTCTCTGGATCCCCTGTAAATATTAGTACCGTCTCTGGATCCCCTGTAAATATTAGTACTGTCTCTGGATCCCTGTAAATATTAGTACAGTCTCTGGATCCCCTGTAAATATTAGTACCGTCTCTGGATCCCCTGTAAATATTAGTACCGTCTCTGGATCCCTGTGTGTATTTGTGCCGTCTCTGGATCCCTTCTAAATATTAGTACCGACTCTGGATCCTGTGTAAATATTAATACCATCTCTGGATCCCTGTAAATATTAGTACCATCTCTGGATCCCTGTAAATATTAGTACAGTCTCTGGATTCCCTGTAAATATTAGTACAGTCTCAGGATTAGCTGTAAATATTAATTATGTCTCTGGATCCCTGTAAATATTAGTACTGTCTCTGGATTCCCTGTAAATATTAGTACCATCTCTGGATCCCTGTAAATATTTGTGCCGTCTCTGGATTCCCTGTAAATATTAGTAACGTCTCTGGATACCCTGTAAATGTTAGTATAGTCTCAGGATCCCCTGTAATTATTAGTACAGTCTCTGGATCCCCTGTAATTATTAGTGCAGTCTGTGGATTCCCTGTAAATATTAGTACTTTCTCTGGGTTCCCTGTAAATACTCGTACTGTCTCTGCATCCCTGTAAATATTAGTACTGTCTCTTGATCCCTGTCAATATTAGTACCGACTCTGGATCCTGTGTAAATATTTGTGCCGTCCCTGGATCCACTGTAAATATTCGTAACGTCTCTGGATCCCCTGTAAATATTCATACCGTCTCTGGACCCCTGTAAATATTACGACTGTCTATGGATCCCCTGTAAATATTAATACCATCTCTGGATCCCTGTAAATATTGGTTCCATCTCTGGATACCCTGTAAATATTAGTACCACCTCTGGATCCCTGTGAATATTTGTGCCGTCTCTGGATCCCCTGTAAATATTAGTAACGTCTCTGGATACCCTGTAATTATTAGTACGCTCTCCGGATCCCCTGTAAATATTAGTACTGTCTCTGGATCCCTGTAAGTATTAGTACAGTCTCTGGATCCCCTGTAAATATTAGTACTGTCTCTGGATCCCAGTAAATATTAGTACAGTCTCTGGATCCCCTGTAAATATTAGTACCGTCTCTGGATCCCCTGTAAATATTAGTACCGTCTCTGGATCCCTGTGTGTATTTGTGCCGTCTCTGGATCCCTTCTAAATATTAGTACCGACTCTGGATCCTGTGTAAATATTAATACCATCTCTGGATCCCTGTAAATATTAGTACCATCTCTGGATCCCTGTAAATATTAGTACAGTCTCTGGATTCCCTGTAAATATTAGTACAGTCTCAGGATTCGCTGTAAATATTAGTTATGTCTCTGGATCCCTGTAAATATTAGTACTGTCTCTGGATTCCCTGTAAATATTAGTACCATCTCTGGATCCCTGTAAATATTTGTGCCGTCTCTGGATTCCCTGTAAATATTAGTAACGTCTCTGGATACCCTGTAAATATTAGTACGCTCTCCGGGTCCCCTGTAAATATTAGTACTGTCTCTGGATCCCTGTAATTATTAGTACCGTCTCTGGATCCCCTGTAAATATTAGTACCGTCTCTGGATCCCCTGTAAATATTAGTACCGTCTCTGGATCTCTGTAAATATTAGTACCGACTCTGGATGCTGTGTAAATATTTGTGACGTCTCTAGATCCACTCTAAATATTAGTACTGTCTCTGGATCCCCTGTAAATATTAGTACCATCTCAGGATCCCTGTAAATATTTGTGCCGTCTCTGGATCCCCTGTAATATAAGTAACGTCTCTGTATACCCTCAAATATTAGTAACGTCTCTGGATCCCCTGTAAATATTCATACCGTCTCTGGACCCCTGTAAATATTACGACTGTCTATGGATCCCCTGTAAATATTAATACCATCTCTGGATCCCTGTAAATATTGGTTCCATCTCTGGATCCCCTGTAAATATTAGTAACGTCTCTGGATACCCTGTAATTATTAGTACGCTCTCCGGATCCCCTGTAAATATTAGTACTGTCTCTGGATCCCTGTAAATCTTAGTACCGTCTCTGGATCCCTGTGTGTATTTGTGCCGTCTCTGGATCCCTTGTAAATATTAGTACCGACTCTGGGTCCTGTGTAAATATTAATACCATCTCTGGATCCCTGTAAATATTAGTACCATCTCTGGATCCCTGTAAATATTAGTACAGTCTCTGGATCCCCTGTAAATATTCGTACCATCTCAGGAACCCTGTAAATATTTGTGCCGTCTCTGGATCCCCTGTAATATAAGTAACGTCTCTGTATACCCTCTAAATATTCGTAACGTCTCTGGATCGCCTGTAAATATTTGTGCCGTCTCTGGATTCCCTGTAAATATTAGTACCGACTCTGGATACTGTGTAAATATTAATACCATCTCTGGATCCCTGTAAATATTAGTACGAACTCTGGATCCCTGTAAATATTAGTGCAGCCTCTGGATTCCCTGTAAATATTAGTACAGTCTCTGGATTCGCTGTAAATATTAGTTATGTCTCTGGATCCCTGTAAATATTAGTACTGTCTCTGGATCCCCTTTAAATATTAGTACAATCTCTGGATCCCTGTAAATATTAGTACCGTCTCTGGTTTCCTTGTTAATATTAGTACAGTCTCTGGATCCCCTGTAAATATTTGTACCGTCTCAGGATCCCTGTAAATATTTGTGCCGTCTCTGGATCCCCTGTAAATGTTAGTACAGTCTCAGGATCCCCTGTAATTATTAGTACAGTCTCTGGATCCCCTTTAATATTAGTAACGTCTCTGTATCGCCCAAAAACGATTGATATTGTATCTGGGTCTCTTGCAAATAATAGTGTAATCTCTGGAAACCCTGCAAATATAAATACTGTCTCTGGATACACTGTAAATATTAGTACCGTCTCTGGATACCCTGTAAATATTAATACCATCTCTGGATACCTTTATATATTAGTACAGTATCTGGATCCCCTGTAAATATTAGTAGAGTCTCTGGATTCGCTGTAAATATTAGTTATGTCTCTGGATCCCTGTAAATATTAGTACTGTCTCTGGATCCCTGTAAATATTAGTACAGTATCTGGATCCCCTGTAATTAGTAGCACAGTCTCTGGATTCCCTGGAAATATTAGTACTGTCTCTGGATTCCCTGTAAATACCAGTACTGTCTCTGGATCCCTGTAAATATTCGTACTGTCTCTGGATCCTTGTAAATATTAGTACTATCTCTGGATCCCTGTAAACATTAGTACAATCTCTGGATTCCCTGTAAATATTAGTACCGTCTCTGGATCCCTGCAAATATTAGTACCGTCTCTCGATCCCGGTAAATATTTGTGCCGTCTCCGCAACCCCGGTAAATATTAATACCGTTTCTGGATCCATTGTAAATATTAGTACCGTCTCTGTACCCCTGCAAATAATAGTACTGTCTATGGATCCCCTGTAAATATTAATACCATTTCTGGATCCCCTGTAAATATTAGTACTGTCTCTGGATCCGCTGAAAATATTAATACAATCTCTGGATCCCCTGTAATTAATAGCACAGTCTCTGGATCCCCTGCAAATATTAGTACCGCCTGTGGATCCCCTGTAACTATTAGTACCGTCTCTGGATCCCTGTAAATATTAGTACTGTCCCTTGATCCCTGTAAATATTAGTACAGTCTCTGGAACCCCTGTAATTATTACTACAGTCTCTGTATTCCCTGTAAACATTAGTGCCGTCTCTGGATCCCCTGTAAATATTAGTACAGTCTCTGGATCCCCTGTAAATATTCGTGCATTCTCTGGATTCGCTGTAAATATTAATTATGTCTCTGGATCCCTTTAAATATTAGTACGGTCTCTGGATCCCCTGTAAATATCAGTACCGTCTCTGGATCCCCTGTAAATATTAGTACCGTCTCTGGATCCCTGTAAATATTTGTGCCGTCTCTGGATCAAATGTAAATATTAGTACCGACTCTTGATCCTGTGTAAATATTAGTACCATCTCTGGATCCCCTCTAAATATTAGTACTGTCTCTGGATCCCCTGTAATTATTAGTAGAGTTTCTGGATTCGCTGTAAATATCAATTATGTCTCTGGATCCCTGTAAATATTAGTACTGTCTCTGGATCCCTGTAAATATTAGTACAGTCTCTGGATCCCCTGCAATTATTAGTACAGTCTCTGGATCCCCTCTCATTATTAGTACAGTCTCTGGATTCCCTGTAAATATTAGTACTGTCTCTGGATTCCCTGTAAATACTAGAACTGTCTCTGGGTCCCTGGAAATATTAGTACTGTCTCTGTATCCCTGTAAATATTAGTACTGTCTCTGGATCTCTGTAAATATTAGTACCGACTCTGGATGCTGTGTAAATATTTGTGCCGTCTCTAGATCCACTGTAAATATTAGTTCTGTCTCTGGATCCCCTGTAAATATTAGTACCGTCTCTGGACCCCTGAAATATTGCTACTGTCTATGGATCCCATGTAATTATTGATACCATCTCTGGATCCCTGTAAATATTAGTACCATCTCTGGATCCCCTGTAAATATTAGTACCATCTCTGGATCCCTGTAAATATTTGTGCTGTCTCTGGATCCCTGTAAATATTAGTAACGTCTCTGGATACCCTGTAAATATTAGTACGCTCTCCGGATCCCCTGCAAATAGTTCTACTGTCTCTGGATCCCTTTAAATATTAGTACCGTCTCTGGATCCCCTGTAAATATTCGTACCGACTCTGGATACTGTGTAAATATTAATACCATCTCTGGATCCCTGTAATTATTCGTACGATCTCTGGATCCCTGTAAATATTAGTGCAGCCTCTGGATTCCCTGTAAATATTAGTACCAACTCTGGATCATGTGTAAATATTAGTACCGTCTCTGGATCCCTGTAAATATTCGTACTGTCTCTGGATCCCTGTAAATATTTGTGCTCTTTCTGGATCCCTGTAAATATTAATACCGTCACTCGATCCCCAGTAAATATTAATGCCATCTCTGGATTCCTGTAAATATTTGTACCATCTCTGGATCCCTGTAATGATTAGTACAGTCTCTCGATCCCCTGTAATGATTAGTACAGTCTCTGGATTCGCTGTAAATATTAGTTATGTCTCTGGATCCCTGTAAATATTAGTACTGTCTCTGGATCCCTGTAAATATTAGTACTGTCTCTGGATTCCCTTTAAATATTGTACTGTCTCAGGATCCCTGTAAATATTAGTAACGTCTTTGGATACACTGTAAATATTAGTACGCTCTCCGGGTCCTGTGTAAATATTAGTGCCATCTCTGGATCCCATATAAATATTAGTACTGTCTCTGGATCCCTGTAAATATTAGTACTGTCTCTGGATCTCTGTAAATATTAGTACCGACTCTGGATGCTGTGTAAATATTTGTGCCGTCTCTAGATCCACTCTAAATATTAGTACCGTCTCTGGACCCCTGAAATATTGCTACTGTCTATGGATCCCATGTAATTATTGATACCATCTCTGGATCCCTGTAAATATTAGTACCATCTCTGGATCCCCTGTAAATATTACTACCATCTCAGGATCCCTTTAAATATTTGTGCCGTCTCTGGATCCCCTGTAATATAAGTAATGTCTCTGTATACCCTCTAAATATTAGTAACGTCTCTGGATCCCCTGTAAATATTTGTGCCGTCTCTGGATCCCCTGTAAATATTAGTACCGACTCTGGATACTGTGTAAATATTAATACCATCTCTGGATCCCTGTAAATATTAGTACGATCTCTGGATCCCTGTAAATATTAGTGCAGCCTCTGGATTCCCTGTAAATATTAGTACAGTCTCTGGATTCGCTGTAAATATTAGTTATGTCTCTGGATCCATGTAAATATTAGTACTGTCTCTGGATCCCCTTTAAATATTAGTACAATCTCTGGATCCCTGTAAATATTAGTACCGTCTCTGGTTTCCTTTTTAATATTAGTACAGTCTCTGGATCCCCTGTAAACATTAGTACAATCTCTGGATTCCCTGTAAATATTGGTACCGTCTCTGGATCCCTGCAAATATTAGTACCGTCTCTCGATCCCGGTAAATATTTGTGCCGTCTCCGCAACCCCGGTAAATATTAATACCGTTTCTGGATCCATTGTAAATATTAGTACCGTCTCTGTACCCCTTCAAATAATAGTACTGTCTATGGATCCCCTGTAAATATTAATACCATCTCTGGATCCCCTGTAAATATTAGTACTGTCTCTGGATCCGCTGAAAATATTAATACAATCTCTGGATCCCCTGTAATTAATAGCACAGTCTCTGGATCCCCTGTAAATATTAGTACCGCCTGTGGATCCCCTGTAACTATTAGTACCGTCTCTGGATCCCTGTAAATATTAGTACTGTCCCTTGATCCCTGTAAATATTAGTACAGTCTCTGGAACCCCTGTAATTATTACTACAGTCTCTGTATTCCCTGTAAACATTAGTGCCGTCTCTGGATCCCCTGTAAATATTAGTACAGTCTCTGGATCCCCTGTAAATATTCGTGCATTCTCTGGATTCGCTGTAAATATTAATTATGTCTCTGGATCCCTTTAAATATTAGTACGGTCTCTGGATCCCCTGTAAATATCAGTACCGTCTCTGGATCCCCTGTAAATATTAGTACCGTCTCTGGATCCCTGTAAATATTTGTGCCATCTCTGGATCAAATGTAAATATTAGTACCGACTCTTGATCCTGTGTAAATATTAGTACCATCTCTGGATCCCCTCTAAATATTAGTACAGTCTCTGGATCCCCTGTAATTATTAGTAGAGTTTCTGGATTCGCTGTAAATATCAATTATGTCTCTGGATCCCTGTAAATATTAGTACTGTCTCTGGATCCCTGTAAATATTAGTACAGTCTCTGGATCCCCTGCAATTATTAGTACAGTCTCTGGATCCCCTCTCATTATTAGTACAGTCTCTGGATTCCCTGTAAATATTAGTACTGTCTCTGGATTCCCTGTAAATACTAGAACTGTCTCTGGATCCCTGGAAATATTAGTACTGTCTCTGTATCCCTGTAAATATTAGTACTGTCTCTGGATCTCTGTAAATATTAGTACCGACTCTGGATGCTGTGTAAATATTTGTGCCGTCTCTAGATCCACTGTAAATATTAGTTCTGTCTCTGGATCCCCTGTAAATATTAGTACCGTCTCTGGACCCCTGAAATATTGCTACTGTCTATGGATCCCATGTAATTATTGATACCATCTCTGGATCCCTGTAAATATTAGTACCATCTCTGGATCCCTGTAAATATTTGTGCTGTCTCTGGATCCCTGTAAATATTAGTAACGTCTCTGGATACCCTGTAAATATTAGTACGCTCTCCGGATCCCCTGCAAATAGTTCTACTGTCTCTGGATCCCTTTAAATATTAGTACCGTCTCTGGATCCCCTGTAAATATTCGTACCGACTCTGGATACTGTGTAAATATTAATACCATCTCTGGATCCCTGTAATTATTAGTACGATCTCTGGATCCCTGTAAATATTAGTGCAGCCTCTGGATTCCCTGTAAATATTAGTACCAACTCTGGATCATGTGTAAATATTAGTACCGTCTCTGGATCCCCTGTAAATATTCGTACTGTCTCTGGATCCCTGTAAATATTTGTGCTCGTTCTGGATCCCTGTAAATATTAATACCGTCACTCGATCCCCAGTAAATATTAATGCCATCTCTGGATTCCTGTAAATATTTGTACCATCTCTGGATCCCTGTAATGATTAGTACAGTCTCTCGATCCCCTGTAATGATTAGTACAGTCTCTGGATTCGCTGTAAATATTAGTTATGTCTCTGGATCCCTGTAAATATTAGTACTGTCTCTGGATCCCTGTAAATATTAGTACAGTCTCTGGATCTCCTGAAATTATTAGTACAATCTCTGTATTCCCAGCAAATATTAGTACTGTCTCTGGATTCCCTTTAAATATTGTACTGTCTCAGGATCCCTGTAAATATTAGTACTGTCTCTGGACCCCGAATATATTAGTTCTCTCTCTGGATCCCTGTAAGTAATAGTTCTGTCTCTGGATCCCTGTAAATATTAGTACCGTCTCTGGATCCTGTGTAAATATTTGTGCCGTCTCTAGATCCCCTGTAAATATTAGTACCGTCTCTCGACTACTGTAATTATTACTACTGTCTATGGATCCCCTGTAAATATTAATATAATCTCTGGATCCCTGTAAATATTTGTGCCATCTCGGGATCCCCTGAAAATATTAGTAACGTCTTTGGATACACTGTAAATATTAGTACGCTCTCCGGGTCCTGTGTAAATATTAGTGCCATCTCTGGATCCCATATAAATATTAGTACTGTCTCTGGATCCCTGTAAATATTAGTACTGTCTCTGGATCTCTGTAAATATTAGTACCGACTCTGGATGCTGTGTAAATATTTGTGCCGTCTCTAGATCCACTCTAAATATTAGTACCGTCTCTGGACCCCTGAAATATTGCTACTGTCTATGGATCCCATGTAATTATTGATACCATCTCTGGATCCCTGTAAATATTAGTACCATCTCTGGATCCCCTGTAAATATTACTACCATCTCAGGATCCCTTTAAATATTTGTGCCGTCTCTGGATCCCCTGTAATATAAGTAACGTCTCTGTATACCCTCTAAATATTAGTAACGTCTCTGGATCCCCTGTAAATATTTGTGCCGTCTCTGGATCCCCTGTAAATATTAGTACCGACTCTGGATACTGTGTAAATATTAATACCATCTCTGGATCCCTGTAAATATTAGTACGATCTCTGGATCCCTGTAAATATTAGTGCAGCCTCTGGATTCCCTGTAAATATTAGTACAGTCTCTGGATTCGCTGTAAATATTAGTTATGTCTCTGGATCCATGTAAATATTAGTACTGTCTCTGGATCCCCTTTAAATATTAGTACAATCTCTGGATCCCTGTAAATATTAGTACCGTCTCTGGTTTCCTTTTTAATATTAGTACAGTCTCTGGATCCCCTGTAAATATTTGTACCGTCTCAGGATCCCTGTAAATATTTGTGCCGTCTCTGGATCCCCTGTCAATGTTAGCACAGTCTCAGGATCCCCTGTAATTATTAGTACAGTCTCTGGATCCCCTGTAATTATTCGTGCAGTCTGTGCATTCCCTGTAAATATTAGTACTGTCTCTGGGTTCCCTGTAAATACTCGTACTGTCTCTTGATCCCTGTCAATATTAGTACCGACTCTGGATCCTGTGTAAATATTTGTGCCGTCTCTGGATCCACTGTAAATATTAGTAACGTCTCTGGATCACCTGTAAATATTCATACCGTCTCTGGACCCCTGTAAATATTACGACTGTCTATGGATCCCCTGTAAATATTAATACCATCTCTGGATCCCTGTAAATATTGGTTCCATCTCTGGATACCCTGTAAATATTAGTAACGTCTCTGGATACCCTGTAATTATTAGTACGCTCTCTGGATCCCCTGTAAATATTAGTACTGTCTCTGGATCCCTGTAAATATTAGTACAGTCTCTGGATCCCCTGTAAATATTAGTACCGTCTCTGGATCCCCTGTAAATATTAGTACCGTCTCTGCATCCCTGTGTGTATTTGTGCCGTCTCTGGATCCCTTGTAAATATTAGTACCGACTCTGGGTCCTGTGTAAATATTAATACCATCTCTGGATCCCTGTAAATATTAGTACCATCTCTGGATCCCAGTAAATATTAGTACAGTCTCTGGATTCCCTGTAAATATTAGTACATTCTCAGGATTCGCTGCAAATATTAGTTATGTCTCTGGATCCCTGTAAATATTAGTACTGTCTCTGGATCCCCTGTAAATATTAGTACCGACTCTGGATACTGTGTAAATATTAATACCATCTCTGGATCCCTGTAAATATTAGTACGATCTCTGGATCCCCTGTAAATATTAGTCCTGTCTCTGGATCCGCTGAAAATATTAATACAATCTCTGGATCCCCTGTAATTATTAGCACAGTCTCTGGATTCCCTGCAAATATTAATACTGTCTCTGGATTCCCTGTAAATAACAGGACTGTCTCTGGATCCCTGTAAATATTAGTACTGTCTCTGGATCCTTGTAAATATCAGTACTGTCTCTGGATCCCTGTAAATACTAGTACTGTCTCTGGATCCCTGTAAATATTAGTACATTCTCTGGATTCCCTGTAAATATTAGTACAGTCTCAGGATTCGCTGTAAATATCAGTTATGTCTCTGGATCCCTGTAAATATTAGTACTGTCTCTGGATTCTCTGTAATATTAGTACCATCTCTGGATCCCTGTAAATATTAGTACTGTCTCTGGATCCATGTAAATATCAGTTATGTCTCTGGAACCCTGTAAATATTAGGACTGTCTCTGGATTCTCTGTAATATTAGTACCATCTCTGGATCCCTGTAAATAATAGTACTGTCTCTGGATCCATATAAATAATCGTACTGTCTCTGGATCCCTGTAAATATTAGTACAGTCTCTGTATACCCTGTAATTAATAGTGCAGTCTCTGGATTCCCTGTAGTTATTAGTACTGTCTCTGGATCCCCTCAAATATTTGTACTGTCTTTAGATTCCCTGTAAATATTAGAACCATCTCTAGATCCCCTGTAAATATTGGTACCGTCTCTGGAAGCCCTGTAAATATTAGTACCGTCTCTGGATCCCCTGCAAATATTGGTACCGTCTCTGGAAGCCCTGTAAATATTAGTACCTTTACTGGATCACCTGTAAATATTCGTACCGTGTCTAGATCCCCTGTAGATATTAGTACCGTCTATGGATCCCCTGTAAAAATTTGCACCATCTCTGGATCCCCCTATAAAGATTGATATTCTCTCTGGGTCTCTTGCAAATAATAGTGGAATCTCTGGAAACGCTGCAAATATTAATACTGTCTCTGGATCCCCTGTAAATATTCGTACCATCTCTGGATACCCTGTAAATATTAGTACTGTCTCTGGATCCCCTGTAAATATTTTTGCCGTCTCTGGATCCGTGTAAATATTAGTACCGTATCTGGATACCCTGTAATTATTAGTACCGTCTCTGGATCCCCTGTAAATATTAGTACTGTCTCTGGATCCCCTGTAAATATTAGTAACGACTCTGGATCCCTGTAAATATTTGTTCCGTCTCTGGATCCCCTGTAAATATTAGTACTGTCTCTGGATCCCCTGTAAATATTAGTACCAACTCTGGATCCTGTGTAAATATTAGTACCGTCTCTGGATCCCCTGTAAATATTAGTACTGTCTCTGGATCCCTGTAAATATTTGTTCCGTCTCTGGATCCACTGTAAATATTAGTACTGTCTCTGGATCCCCTGTAAATATTAGTACCAACTCTGGATCCTGTGTAAATATTAATACCGTCACTGGATCGCCAGTAAATATTAATGCCATCTCTTGATTCCTGTAAATATTTGTACCATCTCTGGATCCCTGTAATGATTAGTACAGTCTCTCGATCCCCTGTAAATATTAGTACAGTCTCTGTCTTCGCTGTAAATATTAGTTATGTCTCTGGATCCCTGTAAATATTAGTACTGTCTCTGGATCCCTGTAAATATTAGTACAGTCTCTGGATTCCCTTTAAATATTGTACTGTCCTCTGGATCCCTGTAAATATTAGTACTGTCTCTGGACCCCGGTAAATATTAGTCCTGTCTCTGGATCCCTGTAAATATTAGTACTGTCTCTGGATCCCTGTAAATATTAGTACCGTCTCTGGATCCTGTGTAATTATTTGTGCCGTCTCTAGATCCTCTGTAAATATTAGTACCGTCTCTCGACTACTGTAAATGTTACTACTGTCTATGGATCCCCTGTAAATATTAATACCATCTCTAGATCCCTGTAAATATTAGTACCATCTCTGGTTCCCCTGTAAATATTACTACCATCTTTTGGATCCCTGTAAATATTTGTGCCATCTCTGGATCCCCTGAAAATATTAGTAACGTCTCTGGATACAATGTAAATATTAGTACGCTCTCCGGGTCCTGTGTAAATATGAGTGCCATCTCTGGATCCCCTATAAATATTGGTACTGTCTCTGGGTCCCTGTAAATATTTGTGCTCTTTGTGGATCCCTGTAAATATTAGTACCGTCACTGGATCCCCTGTAAATATTAATACCATCTCTGGATCCCTTTAAATATTAGTCCCATCTCTGGATCCCTGTAAATATTAGTACAGTCTCTGGATTCCCTATAAATATTAGTAAAGTCTCTGGATTCGCTGTAAATATTAATTATGTCTCTGGATCCTTGTAAATATGAGTACTGTCTCTGGATCCCCTGTAACTATTAGTACCATCTCTGGATCCCTGCAAATATTACGACAGTCTCTGGATCCCCTGTAAATATTAGTAAAGTCTCTGGATTCGCTGTAAATATTAGTTATGTCTCTGGATCCCTGTAAATATTAGTATTGTCTCTGGATCCCTGTAAATATTAGTACAGTCTCTGGATCCCCTGTAATTATTCGTACAGTCTCTGTATTCCCTGCAAATATTAGTACTGTCTCTGGATCCCTGTAAATAATAGTACTGTCTCTGGATCCCTGTAAATATTATAAAGTCTCTGGATATCCTGTAATTATTAGTGCAGTCTCTGGATTCCCTGTAAATATTAGTACCGTCTCTGGATCCCCTGTAAATATTACGACCGACTCTGGATCCTGTGTAAATATTAATACCATCTCTGGATCCCTGTAAATATTAGTAACGTCTCTGGATCCCTGTAAATATTAGTACAGTCTCTGGATTCCCTGTAATGATTAGCACCGTCTCTATATCGCCCTATAACGATTGATATTTTATCTGGGTCTCTTGCAAATAATAGTGTAATCTCTGGAAACCCTGCAAATATAAATACTGTCTCTGGATACACTGTAAATATTAGTACCGTCTCTGGATTCCCTGTAAATACCAGTACTGTCTCTGGATCCCTGTAAATATTAGTACTGTCTCTGGATCCTTGTAAATGTCAGTACTGTCTCTGGATCCCTGTAAATATTAGTACTGTCCCTGGATCCCTGTAAATATTAGTACATTCTCTGGATTGCTGTAAATATTAGTACTGTCTCTGGATTCTCTGTAATATCAGTACCATCTCTGGATCCCTGTAAATATTAGTACTGTCTCTGGATCCCCTGTAACTATTAGTACCATCTCTGGATCCCTGCAAATATTACTACAGTCTCTGGATCCCCTGTAAATATTAGTAAAGTCTCTGGATTCGCTGTAAATATTAGTTATGTCTCTGGATCCCTGTAAATATTAGTATTGTCTCTGGATCCCTGTAAATATTAGTACAGTCTCTGGATCCCCTGTAATTATTCGTACAGTCTCTGTATTCCCTGCAAATATTAGTACTGTCTCTGGATTCCCTGTAAATATTGCACTGTCTCTGGATCCCTGTAAATATTATAAAGTCTCTGGATATCCTGTAATTATTAGTGCAGTCTCTGGATTCCCTGTAAATATTAGTACCGTCTCTGGATCCCCTGTAAATATTACGACCGACTCTGGATCCTGTGTAAATATTAATACCATCTCTGGATCCCTGTAAATATTAGTACCATCTCTGGATCCCTGTAAATATTAGTACAGTCTCTGGATTCCCTGTAATGATTAGCACCGTCTCTATATCGCCCTATAACGATTGATATTTTATCTGGGTCTCTTGCAAATAATAGTGTAATCTCTGGAAACCCTGCAAATATAAATACTGTCTCTGGATACACTGTAAATATTAGTACCGTCTCTGGATTCCCTGTAAATACCAGTACTGTCTCTGGATCCCTGTAAATATTAGTACTGTCTCTGGATCCTTGTAAATGTCAGTACTGTCTCTGGATCCCTGTAAATATTAGTACTGTCTCTGGATTCTCTGTAATATCAGTACCATCTCTGGATCCCTGTAAATATTAGTACTGTCTCTGGATCCCTGTAAATAATAGTACTGTCTCTGGAACCCTGTAAATATTAGTACAGTCTCTGGATACCCTGTAATTAATAGTGCAGCCTCTGGATTTCCTGTAGTTATTAGTACTGTCTCTGGATCCCCTCAAAATATTTGTACTGTCTCTAGATCCACTGTAAATATTAGTCCTGTCTCTAGATCCCCTGTAAATATTAGAAACATCTCTAGATCCCCTGTAAATATTGGTACCGTCTCTGGAAGCCCTGTAAATATTAGTACCGTCTCTGGATCCACCGTAAATATTAGTACAATCTCTGGATTCCCTGTAAATATTAGTACTGTCTCTGGATCCCTGCAAAATATTATTACTGTCTCTGGATCGCTGCAAATATTTGTACCATCTCTGGATCACATGTCAATATTGGTACTGCCTCTGGAACCCTGTAAATATTTGTGCTGTTTCTGGATCCCTGTAAATATTAGTACCGTGTCTGGATCCCTGTTAATATTAGTAATGTCCATGGATCCCCTCTAAATATTAATACCTTATCTGGATCCCTGTAAATATTAGTACCATCTCTGGATCCCCTGTAAATATTAGTACTGTCTCTGGATCCGCCGAAAATATTAATACAATCTCTGGATCCCCTGTAATTATTAGCACATTCTCTGGATTCCCTGTAAATACCAGTACTGTCTCTGGATCCCTGTAACTATTAGTACTGTCTCTGGATCCTTGCAAATATCAGTACTGTCTCTGGATCCCTGTAAATATTAGTACATTCTCTGGATTCCCTGTAAATATTAGTACAGTCTCGGGATTCGCTGTAAATACCAGTTATGTCTCTGGATCCCTGTAAATATTAGTACTGTCTCTGGATTCTCTGTAATATTAGTACCATCTCTGGATCCCTGTAAATATTAGTACTGTCTCTTGATCCCTCTAAATAATAGTACTGTCTCTGGATTCCTGTAAATATTAGTACAGTCTCTGGATACCCTGTAATTAATAGTGCAGTCTCTGGATTCCTTGTAGTTATTAGTACTGTCTCTGGATCCCCTAAAAATATTTCTAACGTCTCTAGATCCCCTGTAAATATTAGAACCATCTCTAGATCCCCTGTAAATATTGGTACCGTCTCTGGAAGCCCTGTAAATATTAGTACCGTCTCAGGATCCCTGTAAATATTTGTGCCGTCTCTGGAACCCCGGTAAATATTAATACCATCTCTGGATCCCCCGTAAATATTAGTACCGTCTCTGTCTCCCCTGTAAATATTAGTACCGTCTTTGGATCCCATGTAAATATTAACACCTTCTCTGGATCCCTGTAAATATTAGTACTGTCTCTGGATCCCTGTAAATAATAGTACTGTCTCTGGATCCCTGTAAATATTAGTACAGTCTCTGGATACCCTGTAATTAATAGTGCAGTCTCTAGATTTCCTGTAGTTATTAGTACTGTCTCTGGATCCCCTCAAAATATTTGTACTTTCTCTAGATCCCCTGTAAATATTAGTCCTGTCTCTAGATCCCCTGTAAATATTAGAAACATCTCTAGATCCCCTGTAAATATTGGTACCGTCTCTGGAAGCCCTGTAAATATCAGTACCGTCTCTGGATCCACCGTAAATATTAGTACAATCTCTGGATTCCCTGTAAATATTAGTACTGTCTCTGGATCCCTGCAAAATATTATTACTGTCTCTGGATCGCTGCAAATATTTGTACCATCTCTGGATCACATGTCAATATTGGTACTGCCTCTGGAACCCTGTAAATATTTGTGCTGTTTCTGGATCCCTGTAAATATTAGTACCGTCTCTGGATCCCTGTAAATATTAGTAATGTCCATGGATCCCCTCTAAATATTAATACCTTATCTGGATCCCTGTAAATATTAGTACCATCTCTGGATCCCCTGTAAATATTAGTACTGTCTCTGGATCCGCCGAAAATATTAATACAATCTCTGGATCCCCTGTAATTATTAGCACATTCTCTGGATTCTCTGCAAATATTAGAACTGTCTCTGGATTCCCTGTAAATACCAGTACTGTCTCTGGATCCCTGTAACTATTAGTACTGTCTCTGGATCCTTGCAAATATCAGTACTGTCTCTGGATCCCTGTAAATATTAGTACATTCTCTGGATTCCCTGTAAATATTAGTACAGTCTCGGGATTCGCTGTAAATATCAGTTATGTCTCTGGATCCCTGTAAATATTAGTACTGTCTCTGGATTCTCTGTAATATTAGTACCATCTCTGGATCCCTGTAAATATTAGTACTGTCTCTGGATCCCTCTAAATAATAGTACTGTCTCTGGATTCCTGTAAATATTAGTACAGTCTCTGGATACCCTGTAATTAATAGTGCAGTCTCTGGATTCCTTGTAGTTATTAGTACTGTCTCTGGATCCCCTAAAAATATTTCTAACGTCTCTAGATCCCCTGTAAATATTAGAACCATCTCTAGATCCCCTGTAAATATTGGTACCGTCTCTGGAAGCCCTGTAAATATTAGTACCGTCTCAGGATCCCTGTAAATATTTGTGCCGTCTCTGGAACCCCGGTAAATATTAATACCATCTCTCGATCCCCCGTAAATATTAGTACCGTCTCTGTCTCCCCTGTAAATATTAGTACCGTCTTTGGATCCCATGTAAATATTAACACCTTCTCTGGATCCCTGTAAATATTAGTACCATCTCTGGATCCCCTGAAAATATTAGTACTGTCTCTGGATCCCCTGCAAATATTAATACCGTCTCTGGATCCCCTGTAAATATTAGTACTGTCTCTGGATCCCCTGTAAATATTAGTACCGTCTTTGGATCCCCTGTTAACATTACTACCGTCTCTGGATCCCCTGTAAATATTAGTACCGTCTCTGGATCCCCTGTAAATACTCGTACTTTCTGTTGACCCCCCATTAAAGATTAGAAGCATCTCTGGATCGCCAATTAAAATTAATGCAGTCTCTGGACCACCTGTAAATGGAGAGAAGTCGGGAGGGATATGGTCGAGGATGCGAGCAATGAGGGAGTGGAGGGGATGAGTGGCAGAGAGGAAGGGAGGAATGGGGATAGGAGGAGCGGACCAGGACAAGAAGTGAATTACAGGGGAGAGGAGGTTAGGAATGGGCAGAGGAGGGGAGGAATGGAGAGAGGAGGGGAGGAATGGGCAGAGGACGGGAGGAATGGAGAGAGGAGGGTAGGATTGGGGAGAGGAGAGGAGGAATGGGGAGAGGAGGGGAGGAATGGGGAGAGGAGAGGGGGAGACGGGGTGAGGAACGGGGACAGGAGGCGAGGAACGGGGAGAAGAGGTGAGGAATGTGGCGAGGAGGCGCGGAACAGGGAGAGGAGGCGAGGAACGGGGGAGAGGAGTGGAGGAACAGGGGGAGAGGAGCAATGAGGGACAGGAGTGGAGGAATGAGTGAGTGCAGGGAAGAACTGGGGAGATGAAGGGTCAATGGGAAAAGTAGAGAGGAATGGGGAGAGTTGGAGAGGATCATGAGAGGAGAGGAGTAATGGGTTTAGGTGGGGAAGAATGGATAGGAGGAATGGGGACAGAAAGAGAGGAATGGGGTAGCGGAGGGGATCCCCCTGTAAATATTAGTACTTTATCTGGATCCCCTGGAAATATTAGTACCGTCTCTGGATCCCCTGTAAATATTTGTGCCGTCTCTGGATTCACTGTGAATATTTGAACCGTCTCTGAATACCATGTAAAAATTAGTACTGTTTCTGGATCCCCTGTAAATATTAGACTGTCTCAGGATCCCCTGTAAATATCAGACCGTCTCCAGATCCTTTGTAAATATCAGACCGTCTCTTAATCCTTTGTAAATATTAGTACTGTTTATGGATTCACTACAAATATTAGTGCCGTCTTTGGGTCCCCTGTAAATATTGGTACCGTCTCTGGATCACCTGTAAATACTAGTGCCTTCTATGGATCACCTGTAAATATTAGTGTCGTCTCTAGATCCCCTGTAAATATTAGTGCCGTCACTGGATCCCCTGTAAATATTGATGCCGTCTCTGGAAGCCCTCTAAATATTAGTACCGTTTTTGGATCCCCTGTAAATATTAGTACAGTCTCTGGATTCCCTGTAAATATTAGTACTGTCCCTAGATCCCCTGTAAATATTAGTGCCGTCTCTGGATCCCCTGTAAATATTGGTACCGTCTCTGGATCCCCTGTAAATATTGGTGCAGTCTCTGGAACCCCTGGAAATATTGGTCACCGTCTCTGGAAGCCCTGTAAATATTAGTAACGTCTCTGGATCCCCTGTAAATATGAGTACCGTCTCTTGATCCCCTGAAGATATTAGTACCGTCTCTGGATCCCCTGTAATTATTAGCACCGTCTCTGTATCGCCCTATAACGATTGATATTGTATCTGGGTCTCTTGCAAATAATAGTGTAATCTCTGGAAACCCTGCAAATATAAATACTGTCTCTGGATACACTGTAAATATTAGTACCGTCTCTGGATACCCTGTAAATATTAGTACCACCTCTGGACCCCTGTAAATATTAGTACCATCTCTGGATCCCTGTAATTATTAGTACAGTCTCTGGATCCCCAGTAAATATTAGTAGAGTCTCTGGATCCCTGTAAATATTAGTACTGTCTCTGGATCCCTCTAAATATTAGTACAGTCTCTGGATCCCCTGTAAATATTAGTAGTGTCTCTGGATCCCTGTAAATATTCGTACTGTCTCTGGATCCTTGTAAATATTAGTACCGTGTCTGGATCCCCTGTAAATATTAGTTCCGTCTCTGGATCCCTTGTAAATATTAGCACCGTCACTGGATCCCCTGTAAATATTAGCACCGTCTCTGGATCCCCTGTAAATATTAATATCACCTCTGGATCCCCTGTAAATATTAGTACCGTCTCAAGATCACCTGTAAATAATAACACCTTCTCTGGATCCCCTGTAAATATTTGTGCCGTCTCTGGATACCCTGTAAATATTCGTGCTGTCTCTGGATCCCTGTAAATATTAGTACTGTCTCTGGATCCCCTGTAAATATTAGTACTGTCTCTGGATCCCCTGTAAATATTAGTACTGTCTCTGGATCCCCTGTAAATATTAGTACCGTCTCTGGATCCCTTGTACATCCTGGTGTCGTCTTTGGATACCCTGCAAACATTAGTACAGTCTCTGGATCCCCTGTAATTATTAGTACTGTCTCTGGATCCCTTGTAAATATTAGTACAGTCTTGGGATCCCTGTAATTATTAGTACTGTCACTGGATCCCCTGTAATTATTAGTACAATCTCTGGATTCCCTGTAAATATTCGTACCGTCTCTGGATCCCTGGGAATATTATTACTGTCTCTGGATCCCTGCAAATATGTGTACCATCTCTGGATCCGCTGTTAATATTGGTACTGCCTCTGGATTCCTGTAAATATTTGTGCTGTTTCTGGATCCCTGTAAACATTAGTACTGTCTCTGGATGCCATGTAAATATTAGTACCGTCTCTGGATCCCTGTAAATATTTGTGCCGTCTCTGGATCCCCTGTAAATATTAGTACCGTCTCTGTATCCCCTTTAAATATTAGTACTGTCTGTGGATCCCCTGTAAATATTAATACCTTCTCTGGATCCCTGTAAATATTAGTACCATCTCTGGATCCCCTGTAAATATTAGTACTGTCTCTGGATCCCCTGTAAATATTAATACCATCTCTTGATACCCTGTAAATATTAATACTGTCTCTGGGTCCCCTGTAAATATTAATACCTTCTCTGGATCCCTGTAAATATTAGTACCATCTCTGGATCCCCTGTAAATATTAGTACCGTCTTTGGATCCCCTGTTAATATTAGTACCGTCTCTGGTTGCCCTGTAAATATTAGTACCGTCTCTGGATCCCCTGTAAATACTAGCACTTTCTTTTGACCCCCCTTTAAAGATTAGAAGCATCTCTGAATCGCCCTGTTAATGTTAATGCAGTCTCTGTACCACCTGTCAATGGAGAGAAGTCGGGAGGGATGTGGTCGAGGAGGCGAGCAATGTGGGAGAGGAGGGGACGAGTGGCGGAGAGGAATGGAGGAATGGGGATAGGAGGAGGGGACCAGGACAAGAACTGAATTACAGGGGAGAGGAGGTTTGGAATGGACAGAGGAAGGGAGGAATGGAGATGGGAGGGGAGGAATGGGCAGAGGAGGGGAGGAATGGAGAGAGGAGGGGAGGATTGGGGAGAGGAGGGGAGGAATGGGGAGAGGAGAGGGGCAGACGAGGTGAGGAACGGGGAGAGGAGGCGAGGAACGTGGAGAAGAGGTTAGGAATGTGGCGAAGAGGCGCGGAACGGGACGAGGAGGCGAGGAACGGGACGAGGAGACGCGGAACAGGGAGAGGAGGGGAGGAACAGGGGGAGAGGAGTGGAGGAACAGGGGGAGAGGAGGGGAGGAACAGGGGGAGAGGAGCAATGAGGGACAGGAGTGGAGGAATTAGTGAGTCCAGGGAGGAACGGGAGAGATGAAGTGTCAATGGGAAAAGTAGAGAGGAATGGGGAGAGTAGGAGAGGATCATGAGAGAAGAGGAGTAATGGGTTTAGGTGGTGAAGAATGGATAGCAGGAATGTGGACAGAAGGAGAGGAATGGGGGAGAGGAGGGGATCCCCCTGTAAATAATAGTACTTTATCTAGATCCCCTTTAAATATTAATACCGTCTCTGGTTCCCCTGTAAATATTTGTGCCGTCTCTGGATCCCCTGTAAATATTTGTGCCGTCTCTGGATCCCCTGTGAATATTTGAACCGTCTCTGAATACCATGTAAAAATTAGTACTGTTTCTGGATCCCATGTAAATATTAGACTGTCTCAGCATCCCCGGTAAATATCAGACCGTCTCTAGATCCTTTGTAAATATCAGACCGTCTCTAGATCCTTTGCAAATATTAGTACTGTTTCTGCATCCCCTGTAAATATTAGTGCCGTCTCTGGGTCCCCTGTAAAGATTGGTACCGTCTCTGGATACACTGTAAATATTAATGCCGTCTCTGGATCCCCTGTAAATATTAGTACTGTCTCTGGATCCCCTGTAAATATTAGTACCGTCTTTGGATCCCCTGTTAATATTAATACCATCTCTGGATCCCCTGTAAATATTAGTACTGACTCTGGATCCCCTGTAAATATTAGTACCGTCTCTGGATCCCCTGTAAATATTAGTACCGTCTCTGGACCCCCTGTAAATATTAGTCCTTTCTGTTGACCCGCCTTTAAAGATTAGAAGCATCTCTGGATCGTCCTGTTAATATTAATGCAGTCTCTGGACCACCTGTAAATGGAGAGACGTCGGGAGGGATGTGGTCGAGGAGGCGAGCAATGAGGGAGAGGAGGGGACGAGGTTTTTTTTTTTTTCGTTCACGGGATGTGGGCGTCGCTGGCGAGGCCAGCATTTATTGCCCATCCCGAATTGCCCTTGAGAAGGTGGTGGTGAGCCGCCTTCTTGAACCGCTGCAGTCCGTGTGGTGACGGTTCTCCCACAGTGCTGTTAGGAAGGGAGTTCCAGGATTTTGACCCAGCGACAATGAAGGAACGGCGATATATTTCCAAGTGGGGATGGAGTGTGACTTGGAGGGGAACGTGCAGGTGCTGTTGTTCCCATGTACCTGCTGCTCTTGTCCTTCTGGGTGGTAGAGGTCGCGGGTTTGGGAGGTGCTGTCGAAGAAGCCTTGGCGAGTTGCTGCAGTGCATCCTGTGGATGGTACACACTGCAGACACAGTGCGCCGGTGGTGAAGGGAGTGAATGTTTAGGGTGGTGGATGGGGTGCCAATCAAGCGGGCTGCTTTATCTTGGATGGTGTCGAGCTTCTTCTTCTTCTTCCTCCTATCCCCATTCCTCCCTTCCTCTCTGCCGAGTGGCAGAGAGGAAGGGAGGAATGGGGATAGGAGGAAAGTACCAGGACAAGAAGTGAATTACAGGGGAGAGGAGGTTAGGAATGGGCAGAGGAGGGGAGGAATGGAGAGGGGAGGGGAGGAATGGGCAGAGGAGGGGAGGAATGGAGAGAGGAGGGGAGTATTGGGGAGAAGAGAGGAGGAATGGGGAGAGGAGGGGAGGAATGGTGAGAGGAGAGGGGGAGACGAAGTGAGGAACGGGGACAGGAGGCGAGGAACGGGGAGAAGAGGTGAGGAATGTGGCGAGGAGGCGCGGAACGGGACGAGGAGGCGAGGAACGGGACGAGGAGGCGCGGAACAGGGAGAGGAGTGGAGGAACAGCGGGAGAGGAGTGGAGGAACGGGGGACAGGAGTGGAGGAACAGGGGGAGAGGAGCAATGAGTGACAGGAGTGGAGGAATTAGTGAGTCCAGGGAGGAACGGGGGAGATGAAGTGTCAATGGGAAACGTAGAGCGGAATGGGGAGAGTAGGAGAGGATCATGAGAGGAGAGGAGTAATGGGTTTAGGTGGGGAGGAATGGATAGGAGGAATGGGGACAGAAGGAGAGGAATGGGGGAGAGGAGGGGATCCCCCTGTAAATAATAGAACTTTGTCTAGATCCCCTGTAAATATTAATACCGTCTCTGGATCCCCTGTAAATATTTGTGCCGTCTCTGGATCCCCTGTAAATATTAATACCGTCTCTGGATCCCCTGTAAATATTAGTACCGTCTCTGGACCCCTGTAAATATTAGTACCGTCTCTGGACCCCTGTAAATATTAGTACCGTCTCTGGATCCCCTGTAAATATTAGTACCGTCTCTGGATCCCCTGTAAATATTAGTACCGTCTCTGGACCCCTGTAAATATTAGTACCGTTTCTCGATCCCATGTAAATATTAATACCGTCTCTGGATCCCCTGTGAATATTAGAACCATCTCTAGAGCCCCTGTAAATATTAGTCCCGTCTCTGGAAGCCCTGTAAATATTAGTACCGTGTCTGGATCCCCTGTAGATATTAGTACCGTCTCTGGATCCACTGTAAATATTAGCACCATCTCTGGATCCCCCGATAACGATTGATATTGACTCTGGGTCTCTCGCAAATAATAGTGGAATCGCTGGAAAACCTGCAAATATTAATACTGTCTCTGGATCCACTGTAAATATTAGTACCGTCTCTGGATCCCCTGTAATTATTAGTACAATCTCTGGATCCCTGTAAATATTAGTACCGTGTCTGGATCCCCTGTAAATATTAGTTCCGTCTCAGGATCCCCGGTAAATATCAGACCGTCTCTAGATCCTTTGTAAATATCAGACCGTCACTAGATCCTTTGCAAATATTAGTACTGTTTCTGCATCCCCTGTAAATATTAGTGCCGTCTCTGGGTCGCCTGTAAAGATTGGTACCGTCTCTGGATACACTGTAAATATTAGTGCCGTCTCTGGATCCCCTGTAAATATTAGTGCTGTCTCGAGATCCCCTGTAAATATTAGTGCCGTCTCTGGATCCCCTGTAAATATTAGTACTGTCTCTGGATCCCCTGTAAATATTAGTACCGTCTTTGGATCCCCTGTTAATATTAATACCATCTCTGGATCCCCTGTAAATATTAGTACTGACTCTGGATCCCCTGTAAATATTAGTACCGTCTCTGGATCCCCTGTAAATATTAGTACCGTCTCTGGACCCCCTGTAAATACTAGTCCTTTCTGTTGACCCGCCTTTAAAGAGTAGAAGCATCTCTGGATCGCCCTGTTAATATTAATGCAGTCTCTGGACCACCTGTAAATGGAGAGAAGTCGGGAGGGATGTGGTCGAGGAGGCGAGCAATGAGGGAGAGGAGGCGAGGTTTTTTTTTCGTTCACGGGATGTGGGCGTCGCTGGCGAGGCCAGCATTTATTGCCCATCCCGAATTGCCCTTGAGAAGGTGGTGGTGAGCCGCCTTCTTGAACCGCTGCAGTCCGTGTGGTGACGGTTCTCCCACAGTGCTGTTAGGAAGGGAGTTCCAGGATTTTGACCCAGCGACAATGAAGGAACGGCGATATATTTCCAAGTGGGGATGGAGTGTGACTTGGAGGGGAACGTGCAGGTGGTGTTGTTCCCATGTACCTGCTGCTCTTGTCCTTCTGGGTGGTAGAGGTCGCGGGTTTGGGAGGTGCTGTTGAAGAAGCCTTGGCGAGTTGCTACAGTGCATCCTGTGGATGGTGCACACTGCAGACACAGTGCGCCGGTGGTGAAGGGAGTGAATGTTTAGGGTGGTGGATGGGGTGCCAATCAAGCGGGCTGCTTTATCTTGGATGGTGTCGAGCTTCTTCTTCTTCTTCCTCCTATCCCCATTCCTCCCTTCCTCTCTGCCGAGTGGCAGAGAGGAAGGGAGGAATGGGGATAGGTGGAAAGTACCAGGACAAGAAGTGAATTACAGGGGAGAGGAGGTTAGGAATGGGCAGAGGAGGGGAGGAATGGAGAGGGGAGGGGAGGAATGGGCAGAGGAGGGGAGGAATGGAGAGAGGAGGGGAGTATTGGGGAGAAGAGAGGAGGAATGGGGAGAGGAGTGGAGGAATGGTGAGAGGAGAGGGGGAGACGAAGTGAGGAACGGGGACAGGAGGCGAGGAACGGGGAGAAGAGGTGAGGAATGTGGCGAGGAGGCGCGGAACGGGACGAGGAGGCGAGGAACAGGGGGAGAGGAGTGGAGGAACAGGGGGAGAGGAGTGGAGGAACGGGGGACAGGAGTGGAGGAACAGGGGGAGAGGAGCAATGAGTGACAGGAGTGGAGGAATTAGTGAGTCCAGGGAGGAACGGGGGAGATGAAGTGTCAATGGGAAAAGTAGAGAGGAATGGGGAGAGTAGGAGAGGATCATGAGAGGAGAGGAGCAATAGGTTTAGGTGGTGAAGAATGGATAGGAGGAATGGGGACAGAAGGAGAGGAATGGGGGAGAGGAGGGGATCCCCCTGTACATAATAGAACTTTGTCTAGATCCCCTGTAAATATTAATACCGTCTCTGGATCCCCTGTAAATATTAGTACCGTTTCTCGATCCCATGTAAATATTAATACCGTCTCTGGATCCCCTGTAAATATTAGTACCGTCTCTGGATCCCCTGTAAATATTAGTAGCATCTCTGCAGTCCACCTGTAACTATTAGTAATGTCTCTGGATCACCCTCTAACTATAAGGAATTACTCTCGCTACTCTATCTATGTTAGTACCGTCTCTGGATCCCTTCTAAATATTTGTACCCTCTCTGGATCACCCTGTAACTATTAGTACCATTTCTGGGCCTGCTGCAAAAATTAATACCGTCTCTAGATCCTTTTTGAATTTAAGCACTGCTTTTGTATTCTCTGCAAATATTAGTACTTTACCTGGATCCCCATGTAAATATTAGTACCATATTTGCTTCCCTGGTAAATATTAGTAACAACTCTGGAATCCCCTGCAACTGTTAGTACCCTATCTGGATCCCCTGCAACTATTAGTACTTTATCTGGGTCCCCATGTAAATGTTAGCACCATCTCTAGATGCCCTGCATGTATTAATACCATCTCTGGATGCTCTGTAAATATTAGTACCATTTCTGGACCTCCTGTCAATATTAGTACCATTTCTGGACGCCCTGCTAATTTTAGTATCATCTCTAGATTGCTTGTAAATATTAGTAACGTCTCTGCATCTCCCTGTAAATGTTAGTACCATCTCTGGACCCTCGGTAAATATTAGTACTGTCGCTGGATCACCTGCAAATATCATCAACATCTCTGGAGTCCACCTGTAACTATTAATACTATCTCTGGATCACCCTGATACTATTAGTAATTTCTCTGGATCTACTGTAAATATTGGTACTGTATCTAGATCCCTTGTAAATATTAGCTACATCTCTGGATCCCCACTGTAACTATTAGTAATGACTCTGGATCCCCCTAATACTATTAGTAATTTATCCGGGTACTCGGTACATATTGGTACCGTCTCTGGATTCACTGTGAATATTTGAACCGTCTCTGAATACCATGTAAAAATTAGTACTGTTTCTGGATCCCATGTAAATATTAGACTGTCTCAGGATCCCCGGTAAATATCAGACCGTCTCTCGATCCTTTGTAAATATCAGACCGTCTCTAGATCCTTTGCAAATATTAGTACTGTTTCTGGATCCCCTGTAAATATTAGTGCCGTCTCTGGGTCCCCTGTAAAGATTGGTACCGTCTCTGGATACACTGTAAATACTAGTGCCTTCTCTGGATGCCCTGTAAATATTAGTGCTGTCTCGAGATCCCCTGTAAATATTAGTGCCGTCTCTGGATCCCCTGTAAATATTAGTACTGTCTCTGCATCCCCTGTAAATATTAGTGCCGTCTCTGGATCCCCTGTAAATATTAGTACTGTCTCTGCATCCCCTGTTAATATTAATACCATCTCTGGATCCCCTGTAAATATTAGTACTGACTCTGGATCCCCTGTAAATATTAGTACCGTCTTTGGATCCCCTGTTAATATTAGTACCGTCTCTGGACCCCCTGTAAATACTAGTCCTTTCTGTTGACCCGCCTTTAAAGATTAGAAGCATCTCTGGATCGCCCTGTTAATATTAATGCAGTCTCTGGACCACCTGTAAATGGAGAGAAGTAGGGAGGGATGTGGTCGAGGAGGCGAGCAATGAGGGAGAGGAGGGGATGAGGTTTTTTTTTTTTTATTCGTTCACGGAATGTGGGCGTCGCTGGCGAGGCCAGCATTTATTGCCCATCCCTAATTGCCCTTGAGAAGGTGGTGGTGAGCCGCCTTCTTGAACCGCTGCAGTCTGTGTGGTGACGGTTCTCCCACAGTGCTGTTAGGTAGGGAGTTCCAGGATTTTGACCCAGCGACAATGAAGGAACGGCGATATATTTCCAAGTCGGGATGGAGTGTGACTTGGAGGGGAACGTGCAGGTGGTGGTGTTCCCATGTACCTGCTGCCCTTGTCCTTCTGGGTGGTAGAGGTCGCGGGTTTGGGAGGTGCTGTCGAAGAAGCCTTGGCGAGTTGCTGCAGTGCATCCTGTGGATGCTGCACACTGCAGACACAGCGCGCCGGTGGTGAAGGGAGTGAATGTTTAGGGTGGTGGATGGGGTGCCAATCAAGCGGGCTGCTTTATCTTGGATGGTGTCGAGCTTGTTCTTCTTCTTCCTCCTATCCCCATTCCTCCCTTCCTCTCTGCCAGAGAGGAAGGGAGGAATGGGGATAGGAGGAAAGTACCAGGACAAGAAGTGAATTACAGGGGAGAGGAGGTTAGGAATGGGCAGAGGAGGGGAGTAATGGAGAGGGGAGGGGAGGAATGGGCAGAGGAGGGGAGGAATGGAGAGAGGAGGGGAGAATTGGGGAGAAGAGAGGAGGAATGGGGAGAGGAGGGGAGGAATGGTGAGAGGAGAGGGGGAGACGAAGTGAGGAACGGGGACAGGAGGCGAGGAACGGGGAGAAGAGGTGAGGAATGTGGCGAGGAGGCGCGGAACGGGACGAGGAGGCGAGGAACGGGACGAGGAGGCGCGGAACAGGGAGAGGAGGGGAGGAACAGGGGGAGAGGAGTGGAGGAACAGGGGGAGAGGAGCAATGAGTGACAGGAGTGGAGGAATTAGTGAGTCCAGGGAGGAACGGGGGAGATGAAGTGTCAATGGTAAAAGTAGAGAGGAATGGGGAGAGTAGGAGAGGATCATGAGAGGAGAGGAGTAATGGGTTTAGGTGGTGAAGAATGGATAGGAGGAATGGGGACAGAAGGAGAGGAATGGGGTAGCGGAGGGGATCCCCCTGTAAATATTAGTACTTTATCTGGATCCCCTGGAAATATTAGTACCGTCTCTGGATTCACTGTGAATATTTGAACCGTCTCTGAATACCATGTAAAAATTAGTACTGTTTCTGGATCCCTGTAAATATTAGACTGTCTCAGGATCCCCTGTAAATATCAGACCGTCTCCAGATCCTTTGTAAATATCAGACCGTCTCTTAATCCTTTGTAAATATTAGTACTGTTGATGGATTCACTACAAATATTAGTGCCGTCTTTGGGTCCCCTGTCAATATTGGTACCGTCTCTGGATCACCTGTAAATACTAGTGCCTTCTATGGATCACCTGTAAATATTAGTGTCGTCTCTAGATCCCCTGTAAATATTAGTGCCGTCACTGGATCCCCTGTAAATATTGATGCCTTCTCTGGAAGCCCTCTAAATATTAGTACCGTTTTTGGATCCCCTGTAAATATTAGTACAGTCTCTGGATTCCCTGTAAATATTAGTACTGTCCCTAGATCCCCTGTAAATATTAGTGCCGTCTCTGGATCCCCTGTAAATATTGGTACCGTCTCTGGATCCCCTGTAAATATTGGTGCAGTCTCTGGAACCCCTGGAAATATTGGTCACCGTCTCTGGAAGCCCTGTAAATATTAGTACCGTCTCTTGAAGCCCTGTAAATATTAGTAACGTCTCTGGATCCCCTGTAAATATGAGTACCGTCTCTTGATCCCCTGAAGATATTAGTACCGTCTCTGGATCCCCTGTAATTATTAGCACCGTCTCTGTATCGCCCTATAACGATTGATATTGTATCTGGGTCTCTTGCAAATAATCGTGTAATCTCTGGAAACCCTGCAAATATAAATAGTGTCTCTGGATACACTGTAAATATTCGTACCGTCTCTGGATACCCTGTAAATATTAGTACCACCTCTGGACCCCTGTAAATATTAGTACCATCTCTGGATCCCTGTAATTATTAGTACAGTCTCTGGATCCCCAGTAAATATTAGTAGAGTCTCTGGATCCCTGTAAATATTAGTACTGTCTCTGGATCCCTCTAAATATTAGTACAGTCTCTGGATCCCCTGTAAATATTAGTAGTGTCTCTGGATCCCTGTAAATATTCGTACTGTCTCTGGATCCTTGTAAATATTAGTACTGTCTCTGGATCCCTGTAAATATTAGTACAGTCTCTGGATCCCCTGTAATTATTAGTACTGTCGCTGGATTCCCTGTAGTTATTAGTACTGTCTCTGGATCCCCTAAAAATATTAGTCCTGTCTCTAGATCCCCTGTAAATATTAGAACCATCTCTAGATCCCCTGTAAATATTGGTACCGTCTCTGGAAGCCCTGTAAGTATTAGTACCGTCTCTGGATCCCCTTTAAATATTAGTACAATCTCTGGATTCCCTGTAAATATTAGTACCGTCTCTGGATCCCTGTAAATATTATTACTGTCTCTGGATCCCGGCAAATATTTGTACCATCTCTGGATCCCCTGTCAATATTGGTACTGCCTCTGGATCCCTGTAAATATTTGTGCTGTTTCGGGATCCCTGTAAATATTTGTGCCGTCTCCGGATCCCCGGTAAATATTAATACCGTTTCTGGATCCATTGTAAATATTAGTACCGTCTCTGTACACCTGTAAATATTAGTACTGTCTATGGATCCCCTGTAAATATTAATACCTTCTCTGGATCCCTGTAAATATTAGTACCATCTCTGGATCCCCTGTAAATATTAGTACTGTATCTGGATCCGCTGAAAATATTAATACCATCTCTGGATCCGTGTAAATATTAGTACAGTCTCTGGATCCCCTGTAATTATTAGCACAGTCTCTGGATTCCCTGCAAATATTAGTACTGTCTCTGGATTCCCTGTAAATACCAGTACTGTCTCTGGATCCCTGTAAATATTAGTACTGTCTCTGGATCCTTGTAAATATCAGTACTGTCTCTGGAGCCTGGTAAATATTAGCACTGTCTCTGGATCCCTGTCAATATTAGTACAGTCTCTGTATCCCCTGTAATTATTAGTACTGTCTCTGGATCCACTGTAAATATTAGCACCATCTCTGGATCCCCCGATAACGATTGATATTGACTCTGGGTCTCTCGCAAATAATAGTGGAATCGCTGGAAAACCTGCAAATATTAATACTGTCTCTGGATCCACTGTAAATATTAGTACCGTCTCTGGATCCCCTGTAATTATTAGTACAATCTCTGGATCCCTGTAAATATTAGTACCGTGTTTGGATCCCCTGTAAATATTAGTTCCGTCTCTGGATCCCTTGTAAATATTAGCACCGTCACTGGATCCCCTGTAAATATTAGCACCGTCTCTGGATCCCCTGTAAATATTAATATCACCTCTGGATCCCCTGTAAATATTAGTACCGTCTCAAGATCACCTGTAAATAATAACACCGTCTCTGGATCCCCTGTAAATATTTGTGCCGTCTCTGGATACCCTGTAAATATTAGTGCTGTCTCTGGATCTCTGTAAATATTAGTACTGTCTCTGGATCCCCTGTAAATATTAGTACTGTCTCTGGATCCCCTGTAAATATTAGTACTGTCTCTGGATCCCCTGTAAATATTAGTACCGTCTCTGGATCCCTTGTACATCCTGGTGTCGTCTTTGGATACCCTGCAAACATTAGTACAGTCTCTGGATCCCCTGTAATTATTAGTACTGTCTCTGGATCCCTTGTAAATATTAGTACAGTCTTGGGATCCCTGTAATTACTAGTACTGTCACTGGATCCCCTGTAATTATTAGTACAATCTCTGGATTCCCTGTAAATATTCGTACCGTCTCTGGATCCCTGGGAATATTATTACTGTCTCTGGATCCCTGCAAATATGTGTACCATCTCTGGATCCGCTGTTAATATTGGTACTGCCTCTGGATTCCTGTAAATATTTGTGCTGTTTCTGGATCCCTGTAAACATTAGTACTGTCTCTGGATGCCATGTAAATATTAGTACCGTTTCTGGATCCCTGTAAATATTTGTGCCGTCTCTGGATCCCCTGTAAATATTAGTACCGTCTCTGTATCCCCTTTAAATATTAGTACTGTCTGTGGATCCCCTGTAAATATTAATACCTTCTCTGGATCCCTGTAAATATTAGTACCATCTCTGGATCCCCTGTAAATATTAGTACTGTCTCTGGATCCCCTGTAAATATTAATACCATCTCTTGATACCCTGTAAATATTAATACTGTCTCTGGATCCCCTGTAAATATTAATACCTTCTCTGGATCCCTGTAAATATTAGTACCATCTCTGGATCCCCTGTAAATATTAGTACCGTCTTTGGATCCCCTGTTAATATTAGTACCGTCTCTGGTTGCCCTGTAAATATTAGTACCGTCTCTGGAACCCCTGTAAATACTAGCACTTTCTTTTGACCCCCCTTTAAAGATTAGAAGCATCTCTGGATCGCCCTGTTAATATTAATGCAGTCTCTGCACCACCTGTCAATGGAGAGAAGTCGGGAGGGATGTGGTCGAGGAGGCGAGCAATGAGGGAGAGGAGGGGACGAGTGGCGGAGAGGAATGGAGGAATGGGGATAGGAGGAGGGGACCAGGACAAGAAGTGAATTACAGGGGAGAGGAGGTTTGGAATGGACAGAGGAAGGGAGGAATGGAGATAGGAGGGGAGGAATGGGCAGAGGAGGGGAGGAATGGAGAGAGGAGGGGAGGATTGGGGAGAGGAGGGGAGGAATGGGGAGAGGAGAGGGGTAGACGAGGTGAGGAACGGGGAGAGGAGGCGAGGAACGTGGAGAAGAGGTTAGGAATGTGGCGAAGAGGCGCGGAACGGGACGAGGAGGCGAGGAACGGGACGAGGAGACGCGGAACAGGGAGAGGAGGGGAGGAACAGGGGGAGAGGAGTGGAGGAACAGGGGGAGAGGAGGGGAGGAACAGGGGGAGAGGAGCAATGAGGGACAGGAGTGGAGGAATTAGTGAGTCCAGGGAGGAACGGGAGAGATGAAGTGTCAATGGGAAAAGTAGAGAGGAATGGGGAGAGTAGGAGAGGATCATGAGAGGAGAGGAGTAATGGGTTTAGGTGGTGAAGAATGGATAGGAGGAATGGGGACAGAAGGAGAGGAATGGGGGAGAGGAGGGGATCCCCCTGTAAATAATAGTAATTTATCTAGATCCCCTTTAAATATTAATACCGTCTCTGGTTCCCCTGTAAATATTTGTGCCGTCTCTGGATCCCCTGTAAATATTTGTGCCGGCTCTGGATCCCCTGTGAATATTTGAACCGTCTCTGAATACCATGTAAAAATTAGTACTGTTTCTGGATCCCATGTAAATATTAGACTGTCTCAGGATCCCCGGTAAATATCAGACCGTCTCTAGATCCTTTGCAAATATTAGTACTGTTTCTGCATCCCCTGTAAATATTAGTGCCGTCTCTGGGTCCCCTGTAAAGATTGGTACCGTCTCTGGATGCACTGTAAATATTAGTGCCGTCTCTGGATCCCTTGTAAATATTAGTGCTGTCTCCAGATCCCCTGTAAATATTAGTGCCGTCTCTGGATCCCCTGTAAATATTAGTACCGTCTTTGGATCCCCTGTTAATATTAATACCATCTCTGGATCCCCTGTAAATATTAGTACTGACTCTGGATCCCCTGTAAATATTAGTACCGTCTCTGGATCCCCTGTAAATATTAGTACCGTCTCTGGACCCCCTGTAAATACTAGTCCTTTCTGTTGACCCGCCTTTAAAGCTTAGAAGCATCTCTGGATCGTCCTGTTAATATTAATGCAGTCTCTGGACCACCTGTAAATGGAGAGAAGTCGGGAGGGATGTGGTCGAGGAGACGAGCAATGAGGGAGAGGAGGGGACGAGGTTTTTTTTTTTTTCGTTCACGGGATGTGGGCGTCGCTGGCGAGGCCAGCATTTATTGCCCATCCCGAATTGCCCTTGAGAAGGTGGTGGTGAGCCGCCTTCTTGAACCGCTGCAGTCCGTGTGGTGACGGTTCTCCCACAGTGCTGTTACGAAGAGAGTTCCAGGATTTTGACCCAGCGACAATGAAGGAACGGCGATATATTTCCAAGTGGGGATGGAGTGTGACTTGGAGGGGAACGTGCAGGTGGTGTTGTTCCCATGTACCTGCTGCTCTTGTCCTTCTGGGTGGTAGAGGTCGCGGGTTTGGGAGGTGCTGTCGAAGAAGCCTTGGCGAGTTGCTGCAGTGCATCCTGTGGATGGTGCACACTGCAGACACAGTGCGCCGGTGGTGAAGGGAGTGAATGTTTAGGGTGGTGGATGGGGTGCCAATCAAGCGGGCTGCTTTATCTTGGATGGTGTCGAGCTTCTTCTTCTTCTTCCTCCTATCCCCATTCCTCCCTTCCTCTCTGCCGAGTGGCAGAGAGGAAGGGAGGAATGGGGATAGGTGGAAAGTACCAGGACAAGAAGTGAATTACAGGGGAGAGGAGGTTAGGAATGGGCAGAGGAGGGGAGGAATGGAGAGGGGAGGGGAGGAATGGGCAGAGGAGGGGAGGAATGGAGAGAGGAGGGGAGTATTGGGGAGAAGAGAGGAGGAATGGGGAGAGGAGTGGAGGAATGGTGAGAGGAGAGGGGGAGACGAAGTGAGGAACGGGGACAGGAGGCGAGGAACGGGGAGAAGAGGTGAGGAATGTGGCGCGGAGGCGCGGAACGGGACGAGGAGGAGAGGAACGGGACGAGGAGGCGCGGAACAGGGAGAGGAGGGGAGGAACAGGGGGAGAGGAGTGGAGGAACAGGGGGAGAGGAGTGGAGGAACGGGGGACAGGAGTGGAGGAACAGGGGGAGAGGAGCAATGAGTGACAGGAGTGGAGGAATTTGTGAGTCCAGGGAGGAACGGGGGAGATGAAGTGTCAATGGGAAAAGTAGAGAGGAATGGGGAGAGTAGGAGAGGATCATGAGAGGAGAGGAGTAATGGGTTTAGGTGGTGAAGAATGGATAGGAGTAATGGGGACAGAAGGAGAGGAATGGGGGAGAGGAGGGGATCCCCCTATAAATAATAGAACTTTGTCTAGATCCCCTGTAAATATTAATACCGTCTCTGGATCCCCTGTAAATATTTGTGCCGTCTCTGGATCCCCTGTAAATATTAATACCGTCTCTGGATCCCCTGTAAATATTAGTACCGTTTCTCGATCCCATGTAAATATTAATACCGTCTCTGGATCCCCTGTAAATATTAGTACCGTCTCTGGATCCCCTGTAAATATTACTAGCATCTCTGCAGTCCACCTGTAACTATTAGTAATGTCTCTGGATCACCCTCTAACGATAAGGAATTACTCTCGCTACTCTATCTATGTTAGTACCGTCTCTGGATCCCTTCTAAATATTTGTACCCTCTCTGGATCACCCTGTAACTATTAGTACCATTTCTGGGCCTGCTGCAAAAATTAATACCGTCTCTAGATCCTTTTTGAATTTAAGCACTGCTTTTGTATTCTCTGCAAATATTAGTACTTTACCTGGATCCCCATGTAAATATTAGTACCATATTTGCTTCCCTGGTAAATATTAGTAACAACTCTGGAATCCCCTGCAACTGTTAGTACCCTATCTGGATCCCCTGCAACTATTAGTACTTTATCTGGGTCCCCATGTAAATGTTAGCACCATCTCTAGATGCCCTGCATGTATTAATACCATCTCTGGATGCTCTGTAAATATTAGTACCATTTCTGGACCTCCTGTCAATATTAGTACCATTTCTGGACGCCCTGCTAATTTTAGTATCATCTCTAGATTGCTTGTAAATATTAGTAACGTCTCTGCATCTCCCTGTAAATGTTAGTACCATCTCTGGACCCTCGGTAAATATTAGTACTGTCGCTGGATCACCTGCAAATATCATCAACATCTCTGGAGTCCACCTGTAACTATTAATACTATCTCTGGATCACCCTGATACTATTAGTAATTTATCTGGATCTACTGTAAATATTGGTACTGTATCTAGATCCCTTGTAAATATTAGCTACATCTCTGGATCCCCACTGTAACTATTAGTAATGACTCTGGATCCC
Source organism: Heptranchias perlo (assembly GCF_035084215.1). NCBI lineage: Eukaryota > Metazoa > Chordata > Chondrichthyes > Hexanchiformes > Hexanchidae > Heptranchias > Heptranchias perlo. Next base: position 705,873 of record NW_027139918.1, on the reverse strand, counting down.
CCTAATACTATTAGTAATTTATCCGGGTACTCGGTACATATTGGTACCGTCTCTGGATTCACTGTGAATATTTGAACCGTCTCTGAATACCATGTAAAAATTAGTACTGTTTCTGGATCCCATGTAAATATTAGACTGTCTCAGGATCCCCGGTAAATATCAGACCGTCTCTCGATCCTTTGCAAATATTAGTACTGTTTCTGGATCCCCTGTAAATATTAGTGCCGTCTCTGGGTCCCCTGTAAAGATTGGTACCGTCTCTGGATACACTGTAAATACTAGTGCCTTCTCTGGATGCCCTGTAAATATTAGTGCTGTCTCGAGATCCCCTGTAAATATTAGTGCCGTCTCTGGATCCCCTGTAAATATTAGTACTGTCTCTGCATCCCCTGTAAATATTAGTGCCGTCTCTGGATCCCCTGTAAATATTAGTACTGTCTCTGGATCCCCTGTAAATATTAGTACTGTCTCTGCATCCCCTGTTAATATTAATACCATCTCTGGATCCCCTGTAAAAATTAGTACCGTCTTTGGATCCCCTGTTAATATTAGTACCGTCTCTGGACCCCCTGTAAATACTAGTCCTTTCCGTTGACCCGCCTTCAAAGATTAGAAGCATCTCTGGATCGCCCTGTTAATATTAATGCAGTCTCTGGACCACCTGTAAATGGAGAGAAGTCGGGAGGGATGTGGTCGAGGAGGCGAGCAATGAGGGAGAGGAGGGGATGAGTTTTTTTTTTTATTCGTTCACGGGATGTGGGCGTCGCTGGCGAGGCCAGCATTTATTGCCCATCCCTAATTGCCCTTGAGAAGGTGGTGGTGAGCCGCCTTCTTGAACCGCTGCAGTCCGTGTGGTGACGGTTCTCCCACAGTGCTGTTAGGTAGGGAGTTCCAGGATTTTGACCCAGCGACAATGAAGGAACGGCGATATATTTCCAAGTCGGGATGGAGTGTGACTTGGAGGGGAACGTGCAGGTGGTGTTGTTCCCATGTACCTGCTGCTCTTGTCCTTCTGGGTGGTAGAGGTCGCGGGTTTGGGAGGTGCTGTCGAAGAAGCCTTGGCGAGTTGCTGCAGTGCATCCTGTGGATGGTGCACACTGCAGAAACAGTGCGCCGGTGGTGAAGGGAGTGAATGTTTAGGGTGGTGGATGGGGTGCCAATCAAGCGGGCTGCTTTATCTTGGATGGTGTCGAGCTTCTTCTTCTTCTTCCTCCTATCCCCATTCCTCCCTTCCTCTCTACCGAGTGGCAGAGAGGAAGGGAGGAATGGGGATAGGAGGAAAGGACCAGGACAAGAAGTGAATTACAGGGGAGAGGAGGTTAGGAATGGGCAGAGGAGGGGAGGAATGGAGAGGGTAGGGGAGGAATGGGCAGAGGAGGGGAGGAATGGAGAGAGGAGGGGAGTATTGGGGAGAGGAGAGGAGGAATGGGGAGAGGAGGGGAGGAATGGGGAGAGGAGAGGGGGAGACGAGGTGAGGAACGGGGACAGGAGGCGAGGAACGGGGAGAGGAGGGTAGGAACAGGGGGAGAGGAGTGGAGGAACAGGGGGAGAGGAGGGGGGGAACGGGGGACAGGAGTGGAGGAACAGGGGGAGAGGAGCAACGAGGGACAGGAGTGGAGGAATTAGTGAGTCCAGGGAGGAACGGGGGAGATGAAGTGTCAATGGGAAAAGTAGAGAGGAATGGGGAGAGTAGGAGAGGATCATGAGAGGAGAGGAGTAATGGGTTTAGGTGGTGAAGAATGGATAGGAGGAATGGGGACAGAAGGAGAGGAATGGGGGAGAAGAGGGGATCCCCCTGTAAATAATAGTACTTTGTCTCGATCCCCTGTAAATATTAATACCGTCTCTGGATCCCCTGTAAATATTTGTGCCGTCTCTGGATCCCCTATAAATATTTGTGCCGTCTCTGGATCCCCTGTAAATATTAATACCGTCTCTGGATCCCCTGTAAATATTAGTACCGTCTCTGGATCCCATGTAAATATTAGTACCGTCTCTGGATCCCCTGTAAATATGAGTACCATCTCTGCAGTCCACCTGTAACTAGTAGTAATGTCTCTGGATCACCCTCTAACTATAAGGAATTACTCACGCTACTCTATCAACGTTAGTACCGTCTCTGGATCCCTTCTAAATATTTGTACCCTCTCTGGATCACCCTGTAACTATTAGTACCATTTCTGGGCATGCTGCAAAAATTAATAGCATCCCTAGATCCCTTTTGAATTTAAGCACTGCTTTTGTATTCTCTGCAAATATTAGTACTTTACCTGGATCCCCATGTAAATATTAGTACCATATTTGCTTCCCTGGTAAATATTAGTAACAACTCTGGAATCCCCTGCAACTGTTAGTACCCTATCTGGATCCCCTGCAACTATAAGTACTTTATCTGGGTCCCCATGTAAATGTTAGCACCATCTCTAGATGCCCTGCATGTATTAATACCATCTCTGGATGCTCTGTAAATATTAGTACCATTTCTGGACCCCCTGTCAATGTTAGTACCATTTCTGGACGCCCTGCAAATATTAGTATCATCTCTAGATTGCTTGTAAATATTAGTAACGTCTCTGCATCTCCCTGTAAATATTAGTACCATCTCTGGACCCTCGGTAAATATTAGTACTGTCGCTGGATCACCTGAAAATATCATCAACATCTCTGGAGTCCACCTGTAAATATCTCTGGATCACCCTGATACTATTAGTAATTTCTCTGGATCCACTGTAAATATTGGTACTGTATCTAGATCCCTTGTAAATATTAGTTACATCTCTGGATCCCCACTGTAACTATTAGTACTGACTCTGGATCCCCCTGATACTATTTGTAATTTCTCCGGGTCCAGGTACATATTACTACCCTCTCTGGATTCACTGTGAATATTTGAACCGTCTCTGAATAGCAGGTAAAAATTAGTACTGTTTCTGGATCCCCTGTAAATATTAGACTGTCTCAGGATCCCCTGTAAATATCCGACCGTCTCTAGATCCTTTGTAAATAACAGACCGTATCTAGATCCTTTGTAAATATTAGTACTGTTTCTGGATCCCCTGTAAATATTAGTGCCGTCTCTGGGTCCCCTGGAGAGATTGGTACCGTCTCTGGATCCAATGTAAATACTAGTGCCTTCTCTGGATCCCCTGTAAATATTAGTGCTGTCTCTAGATCCCCTGTAAATGTTAGTGCCGTGCCTGGATCCCATGTAAATTTTGGTACCGTCTCTGGAAGCCCTCTAAATATTAGTACTGTTTCTGGATCCCCTGTAAATATTAGTGCCGTCACTAGATCCCCTGTAGATATTAGTACCGTCTCTGGTTCACCAGTAAATATTAGCACCATCTTTGGATCCCCCTATAACGATTGATGTTGCCTCTGGTTCCCTTGCAAATAATAGTGGAATTTCTGGAAACCCTGCAAATATTAATACTGTCCCTGAATCCACTGTGAACATTACTAATGCCTCTGGATCACCTGTAAATATTCGGACTGTATCAGGATCCCCTGTAAATATTAGTACTGTCTCTGGATCCCCTGTACATATTAGTACCGTCACTGGATCCTCTGTAAATATTAGTACTGTCTCTGGATCCCTTGTTAATATTAGTACTGTCCTTGCATCGCCTGGAATTATTAGTACTGTTTCTGGATCCCCTATAAATATTAGTACAGTCTATGGATTCCCTGTAAATATTAATGCTGCCTCTGGATCCCCTATAAATATTAGTACAGTCTCTGGATCCCTTGTAATTATTCGTACTGTCTCTGGATCCATGTAAATATTAGTACTGTCTCTGGATCCCCTGTAATTATTAGTACGGTCTCTGGATCCCCTGTAAATATTCGTACTGTCTCTGGAACCCCTGTAATTATTAGTACTGTCTCTGGATCCGCTGTAAATATTAGCACCGTTACTGGATCCACTTTATATTTTAGAACTTTCTCTGGATCCCCTGTAAATATTCGTAATGTCTCTGGATCCCCTGTGAATATTAGTACAGTCTCTGGATTCCATGTAAATATTAGTACTGTCTCTAGATCCCCTGTAAATGTTAGTGCCTTCTCTGTATCCCCCGTAAATATTGGTACCGTCTCTGGAACCCCTGTAAATATTAGTGCCGTCTCTGGAACCCCTGAAAATATAGGTACCGTCTCTGGAAGCCCTGTAAATAGTAGTACCGTCTCTGGATCCCCTGTAAATACTAGCACTTTCTTTTGACCCCCCTTTAAAGATTAGAAGTATCTCTGAATCGCCCTGTTAATATTAATGCAGTCTCTGGACCACCTGTAAATGGAGAGAAGTCGGGAGGGATGTGGTCGAGGAGCCGAGCAATGAGGGAGAGGAGGGGACGAGTGGCAGAGAGGAAGGGAGGAATGGGGATAGGAGGAGGGGACCAGGACAAGAAGTGAATTACAAGGGAGAGGAGGTTAGGAATGGGCAGAGGAAGGGAGGAATGGGCAGATGAGGGGAGGAATGGGGAGAGGAGGGGAGGAATGGGGAGAGGAGAGGGGGAGACGAGGTGAGGAACGGGGACAGGAGGCGAGGAACGGGGAGAAGAGGTGAGGAATGTGGCGAGGAGGCGCGGAACGGGACGAGGAGGCGAGGAACGGGACGAGGAGGCGCGGAACAGGGAGAGGAGGGGGGAACAGGGGGAGTGGAGTGGAGGAACAGGGGGAGAGGAGGGGAGGAACGGGGGACAGGAGTGGAGGAACAGGGGGAGAGGAGCAATGAGGGACAGGAGTGGAGGAATTAGTGAGTCCAGGGAGGAACGGGGGAGATGAAGTGTAGAGAGGAATGGAGAGAGTAGGAGAGGATCATGGGAGGAGAGGAGTAATGGGTTTAGGTGGTGAAGAATGGATAGCAGGAATGGGGACAGAAGGAGAGGAATGGGGGAGAGGAGGGGATCCCCCTGTAAATAATAGTACTTTATCTAGATGCCCTGTAAATATTAATACCGTCTCTGGATCCCCTGTAAATATTTGTGCCGTCTCTGGATCCCCTGTAAATATTTGTGCCGTCTCTGGATCCCCTGTAACTATTAATACCGTCTCTGGATCCCCTGTAAATATTAGTACCGTCTCTGGATCCCATGTAAATATTAATACCGTCTCTGGATCCCCTGTAAATATTAGTACCGTCTCTGGATCCCCTGTAAATATTAGTAGCATCTCTGCAGTCCACCTGTAACTATTAGTAATGTCTCTGGATCACCCTCTAACTATAAGGAATTGCTCTCGCTGCTCTATCAATGTTAGTACCGTCTCTGGATCCCTTCTAAATATTTGTACCCTCTCTGGATCACCCTGCAACTATTAGTACCATTTCTGGGCCTGCTGCAAAAATTAATACCGTCTCTAGGTCCCTGCAAATATTAGTACTTTACCTGGATCCCCATGTAAATATTAGTACCATATTTGCTTCCCCGGTAAATATTAGTAACTACTCTGGAATCCCCTGCAACTGTTAGTACCCTATCTGGATCCCCTGCAACTATTAGTACTTTATCTGGGACCCCATGTAAATGTTAGCACCATCTCTAGATCCCCTGCATGTATTAATACCATCTCTGGATGCTCTGTAAAGATTAGTACCATTTCTGGACCCCCTGTCAATATTAGTACCATTTCTGGACCACCTGCAAATATTAGTATCATCTCTAGATTCCTTGTAAATATTAGTAACGTCTCTGGATCTCCCTGTAAATATTAGTACCATCTCTGGACCCTCGGTAAATATTAGTACTGTCGCTGGATCACCTGCAAATATCATCAACATCTCTGGAGTCCACCTGTAACTATTAGTATTATCTCTGGATCACCCTGATACTATTAGTAATTTCTCTGGATCTACTGTAAATATTGGTACTGTATCTAGATCCCTTGTAAATATTAGCTACATCTCTGGATCCCCACTGTAACTATTAGTATTGACTCTGGATCCCCCTGATACTTTTAGTAATTTCTCCGGGTACTCGGTACATATTGGTACCGTCTCTGGATTCACTGTGAATATTTGAACCGTCTCTGAATACCATGTAAAAATTAGTACTGTTTCTGGATCCGCTGTAAATATTAGACTGTCTCAAGATCCCCTGTAAATATCAGACCGTCTCTAGATCCTTTGTAAATATCAGACCGTCTCCAGATCCTTTGTAAATATTAGTACTGTTTCTGGATCCCCTGTAAATATTAGTGCCGTCTCTGGGTCCCCTGCAAAGATTGGTACCGTCTCTGGATACACTGTAAATACTAATGCCTTCTCTGGATGCCCTGTAAATATTAGTGCTGTCTCGAGATCCCCTGTAAATATGAGTACTGTCTCTGGATCCCCGGTAAATATTAGTACCGTCTTTGGATCCCCTGTTAATATTAGTACCGTCTCTGGAATCCCTGGAAATATTGGTATCGTCTCTGGAAGCCCTGTAAATATTAGTACCGTCTCTCGATCCCCTGTAGATATTAATACCGTCTCTGGATCCCCTGTAAATATTAGCACCGTCTCTGTATCCCCTGATAACGAATGATATTGTCTCTGGGTCTCTTGCAAATAATAGTGTAATCTCTGGAAACCCTGCAAATATTAATTCTGTCTCTGGATCCCCTGTAAATAATAGTACCCTCTCTGGATCCCCTGTAAATATTTTTGCCGCCTCTGGATCCCAGTAAATATTAGTACCGTGTCTGGATCCCCTGTAAATATTAGTACCGTCTCTGGATTCCCTGTGAATATTAGTACCGTCACCGGATCCCCTGTAAATATTAGTACTGCCTCTGGGTTCCCTTTAAATATTGGTACCATCTCTGGAAGCCCTGTAAATATTAGGACCGTCTCCAGATCCCCTGCAGATATTAGTACCGTCTCTGGATCCCCTGTAAAAATGTTCACCGTCTCTGGATCCCCCTATAACGATTGATATTGCCTCTGGGTCTCTTGCAAATAATAGTGGAATCTGTGGAAACCTTGCAAATATTAATACTGTCTCTGGATCCACTGTAAATATCAGTACAGTCTCTGGATTCCCTGTAAATATTAGTACTGTCTTTGGATCCCCTGTATATATTAGTACCGTCAATGGCTCCCCTGTAAATATTAGAACTGTCTCTGGATCCCCTGATAATATTAGTACTGTCCTTGGATCCTCTGTAAATATTAGTACTGTCTTTGGATCCCCTGTACATATTAGTACCGTCACTGGATCCCCTGTAAATATTAGTACTGTCTCTGGATCCCCTGGTAATATTAGTACCGTCCTTGGATCCCCTGTAAATATTTGTACCGTCACTGCATCCCCTGTAATTATTAGTACTGTCTCTGGAAGCCCTGTAAATATTAGTACCGTTTCTGGATCCCCTGTAAATATTAGTACCGTCTCTGGATACCCTGTAAATATTAGTACCGTCTCTGGATACCCTGTAAATATTAGTAATGTCTCTGGATCCTCTGTAAATATTAATACTGTCTCTGGATCCCCTCTAAATATTAGTACAGTCTCTGGATTCCCTGTAAATATTAGTACTTTCTCTGTATCCCCTGTAAATATTGGTACAGTCTCTGGATCCACCGTAATTATTAGTACTGTCTCTGGATCCCTGTAAATATTAGTACTGTCTCTGGATCCCCTGTAAATATTAGTACTGTCTCTGGATCCCCTATAATATTAGAACAGTCTCTGGATTCCCTTTTAATTATTAGTACTGTCCCGAGATCCCCTGTAAATATTAGTGCCGTCTCTGGATCCCCTGTAAATAATGGTACCGTCTCTGGATCCCCTGTAAATATCAGTGTCGTCTCGGGAACCCCTGGAAATATTGGTCCCGTCTGTGGAAGCCCTGTAAATATTAGTACCGTCCCTGGATCCCCTGCAAATATTAGTACCGTCGCTTGATCACCTGTAGATATTAGTACCGTCTCTGGATCTCTTGTAATTATTAGCACCGTCTCTGTATCCCCCTATAACGATTGATATTGTCTCTAGGTCTCTTGCAAATAATAATGTAATCTCTGGAAACCCTGCAAATATAAATACTGTCTCTGGATACACTGTAAATATTAGTATCGCCCCTGGATCACCTGTAAATGTTTTTGCCGTCTCTGGATCCCTGTCATTATTAGAACCGTCTCTGGATCCCCCGATAACGATTGATATTGCCTCTGGGTATCTTGCAAATAATCGTGGAATCTCTTTGCAATATTAATACTGTCTCTGGATCCCCTGTAAGTATTAGTCCTGTCTCTGGATCCCCTGTAAATATTAGTACCGTCACTGGATCCCCTGTTAAATTTAGTACCGTACTTCGATCACCTGGAATTATTAGTACTGTCTCTGGATCCCCTGTAAATATTAGTACAGTCTCTGGATTGCCTGTAAATATTAGTACCGTCTCTGGATCCCCTGTAAATATTAGTACAGTCTCTGGATCCGTTGTGATTATCAGTACTGTCTCTGGATCCCTGTAAATATTAGTACTGTCTCTGGATCCCCTGTAAATATTAGTAACGTCACTGGATCCCCTGTTAATAATAGTACCGTACTTGGATCACCTGGAATTATTAGTACTGTCTCTGGATCCCCTGTAAATATTAGTACAGTCTCTGGATTGCCTGTAAATATTAGTACCGACTCTGGATCCCCTGTAAATATTAGTACAGTCTCTGGATCCGTTGTGATTATCAGTACTGACTCTGGATCCCTGTAAATATTAGTACAGTCTCTGGATCCCCTGTAATTATTAGTACTGTCTCTGGATCCCCTGTAAATATTCGTACTGTCTCTGGAACCCCTGTAATTATTAGTACTGTCTCTGGATACCTGTAAATATTAGTACTGTCTCTGGATCCCTGTAAATATTAGCAACGTGTCTGGATCCCCTGTAAATATTAGTACTGTCTTTGGATCCCCTGTACATATTAGTACCGTCACTGGATCGCCTGTTAATATTAGTACTGTACTTGGATCACCTGGAATTATTAGTACTGTCTCTGGATCCCCTGTAAATATTAGTACAGTCTCTGGATTCCCTGTAAATATTAGTACTGTCTCTGGATCCCCTGTAAATATTAGTACTGTCTCTGGATCCGTTGTGATTATTAGTACTGTCTCTGGATCCCTGTAAATATTCGTACAGTCTCTGGATCCCCTGTAATTAATAGTACTGTCTCTGGATCCCCTGTAAATATTCGTACTGTCTCTGGAACCCCTGTAATTATTAGTACTGTCTCTGGATACCTGTAAATATTAGTACTGTCTCTGGATCCCTGTAAATATTAGTAACGTGTCTGGATCCCCTGTAAATATTAGTACTGTCTCTGGATCCCCTGTAAATATTAGTACAGTCTCTGGATTGCCTGTAAATATCAGTACTGTCTCTGGATCCCCTGATAATATTAGTACTGTCCTTGGATCCCCTGTAAATATTAGTACTGTCTTTGGATCCCCTGTACATATTAGTACCGTCACTGGATCCCCTGTAAATATTAGTACTGTCTCTGGATCCCCTGTAAATATTAGTACAGTCTCTGGATCCGTTGTGATTATTAGTACTGTCTCTGGATCCCTGTAAATATTCGTACAGTCTCTGGATCCCCTGTAATTATTAGTACTGTCTCTGGATCCCCTGTAAATATTCGTACTGTCTCTGGAACCCCTGTAATTATTAGTACTGTCTCTGGATACCTGTAAATATTAGTACTGTCTCTGGATCCCTGTAAATATTAGTAACGTGTCTGGATCCCCTGTAAATATTAGTACTGTCTTTGGATCCCCTGTATATATTAGTACCGTCACTGGATCCCCTGTAAATATTAGTACCGTCACTGGATCCCCTGTAAATATTGGTACCGTCTCTGGAAGCCCTGTAAATATTAGTACCGTTTCTGGATCCCCTGTAAATATTAGTACCGTCTCTGGATACCCTGTAAATATTAGTACCGTATCTGAATACCCTGTAAATGTTACTAATGTCTCTGGATCACCTGTAATTATTAGGACTGTCTCTGGAACCTCTGTAAATATTAATACTGTCCTTGGAACCCCTGTAAATATTAGTACTGTCTCTGGATCCCCTCTAAATATTAGTACAGTCTCTGGATCCCCTGTAATTATTCGTACTGTCTCTGGATACCCTGAAAATATTAGTACCGTCTCTGGATACCCTGTAAATATTAGTACTGTCTCTGGATCCCATGATAATATTAGTACTGTCCTTGGATCCCCTGTAAATATTAGTACCGTCACTGGATCCCCTTTAAATATTGGTACCGTCTCTGGAAGCCCCTGTAAATATTAGTACCGTTTCTGGATCCCCTCTAAATATTAGTACAGTCTCTGGATCCCCTGCAGTTATTAGTACTGTCTCTGGATGCCCTGTAAATAATAGTACAGTCACTGGATTCCCTGTAAATATTAGTACTGTCTCTGGATCCCCTGTAAATATTAGTGCCGTCTCTGGAACCCCTGGAAATATTGGTACCGTCTCTGGAATCCCTGTAAATATTAATATCGTCTATGGATCCCCTGTAAATATTAGGACCGTCTCTGGATCACCTGTAAATATTAGTAGCGTCACTGGATCCTCTGGCAATATTAGGACCGTCTCTTGATCCCCTGTAGATATTAGTACCGTCTCAGGTACCCTGTCATTATTAGCGCCGTCTCTGTATCCCCCTCTAACGATTGATATTGTCTCTGGGTCTCTTGCAAATAATGGTGTAATCTCTGGAAACCCTGCAAATATAAATACTGTCTCTGGATACACTGTAAATATTAGTACCGTCTATGGAACCCTGTAAATATTAGTACCGTCTCTGGATACCCTGTAAATATAAATAACATCTCTGGATCCCTGTAAATATTAGTAACGTGTCTGGATCCCCTGTAAATATTAGTACTGTCTCTGGATCCCCTGTAAATATTAGTACAGTCTCTGGATTGCCTGTAAATATTAGTACCGACTCTGGATCCCCTGTAAATATTAGTACAGTCTCTGGATCCGTTGTGATTATCAGTACTGACTCTGGATCCCTGTAAATATTAGTACAGTCTCTGGATCCCCTGTAATTATTAGTACTGTCTCTGGATCCCCTGTAAATATTCGTACTGTCTCTGGAACCCCTGTAATTATTAGTACTGTCTCTGGATACCTGTAAATATTAGTACTGTCTCTGGATCCCTGTAAATATTAGTAACGTGTCTGGATCCCCTGTAAATATTAGTACTGTCTTTGGATCCCCTGTACATATTAGTACCGTCAATGGATCCCCTGTTAATATTAGTACTGTACTTGGATCACCTGGAATTATTAGTACTGTCTCTGGATCCCCTGTAAATATTAGTACAGTCTCTGGATTCCCTGTAAATATTAGTACTGTCTCTGGATCCCCTGTAAATATTAGTACAGTCTCTGGATCCGTTGTGATTATTGGTACTGTCTCTGGATCCCTGTAAATATTCGTACAGTCTCTGGATCCCCTGTAATTATTAGTACTGTCTCTGGATCCCCTGTAAATATTCGTACTGTCTCTGGAACCCCTGTAATTATTAGTACTGTCTCTGGATACCTGTAAATATTAGTACTGTCTCTGGATCCCTGTAAATATTAGTAACGTGTCTGGATCCCCTGTAAATATTAGTACTGTCTTTGGATCCCCTGTACATATTAGTACCGTCACTGGATCCCCTGTAAATATTAGTACTGTCTCTGGATCCCCTGATAATATTAGTACTGTCCTTGGATCCCCTGTAAATATTAGTACTGTCTTTGGATCCCCTGTACATATTAGTACCGTCACTGGATCCCCTGTAAATATTAGTACTGTCTCTGGATCCCCTGTAAATATTAGTACAGTCTCTGGATCCGTTGTGATTATTAGTACTGTCTCTGGATCCCTGTAAATATTCGTACAGTCTCTGGATCCCCTGTAATTATTAGTACTGTCTCTGGATCCCCTGTAAATACTCGTACTGTCTCTGGAACCCCTGTAATTATTAGTACTGTCTCTGGATACCTGTAAATATTAGTACTGTCTCTGGATCCCTGTAAATATTAGTAACGTGTCTGGATCCCCTGTAAATATTAGTACTGTATTTGGATCCCCTGTACATATTAGTACCGTCACTGGATCCCCTGTAAATATTAGTACCGTCACTGGATCCCCTGTAAATATTGGTACCGTCTCTGGAAGCCCTGTAAATATTAGTACCGTTTCTGGATCCCCTGTAAATATTAGTACCGTCTCAGGATACCCTGTAAATATTAGTACCGCATCTGGATACCCTGTAAATGTTACTAATGTCTCTGGATCACCTGTAAATATTAGGACTGTCTCTGGAACCTCTGTAAATATTAATACTGTCCTTGGAACCCCTGTAAATATTAGTACTGTCTCTGGATCCCCTCTAAATATTAGTACAGTCTCTGGATCCCCTGTAATTATTCGTACTGTCTCTGGATACCCTGAAAATATTAGTACCGTCTCTGGATACCCTGTAAATATTAGTACTGTCTCTGGATCCCATGATAATATTAGTACTGTCCTTGGATCCCCTGTAAATATTAGTACCGTCACTGGATCCCCTGTAAATATTGGTACCGTCTCTGGAAGCCCCTGTAAATATTAGTACCGTTTCTGGATCCCCTCTAAATATTAGTACAGTCTCTGGATCCCCTGCAGTTATTAGTACTGTCTCTGGATGCCCTGTAAATAATAGTACAGTCACTGGATTCCCTGTAAATATTAGTACTGTCTCTGGATCCCCTGTAAATATTAGTGCCGTCTCTGGAACCCCTGGAAATATTGGTACCGTCTCTGGAATCCCTGTAAATATTAATATCGTCTATGGATCCCCTGTAAATATTAGGACCGTCTCTGGATCACCTGTAAATATTAGTACCGTCACTGGATCCTCTGGCAATATTAGGACCGTCTCTTGATCCCCTGTAGATATCAGTACCGTCTCAGGTACCCTGTCATTATTAGCGCCGTCTCTGTATCCCCCTCTAACGATTGATATTGTCTCTGGGTCTCTTGCAAATAATGGTGTAATCTCTGGAAACCCTGCAAATATAAATACTGTCTCTGGATACACTGTAAATATTAGTACCGTCTATGGAACCATGTAAATATTAGTACCGTCTCTGGATACCCTGTAAATATAAATAACATCTCTGGATCCCTGTAAATATTAGTACCATCTCTGGATCCCTGTAATTATTAGTACAATCTCTGGATCCCCTGTAAATATTAGTAGAGTCTCTCGATTCGCTGTAAATATTAGTTATGTCTCTGGATCCCTGTAAATATTAGCACTGTCTCTGGATCCCTGTAAATATTAGTACAGTCTCTGGATCCCCTGTAATTATTAGCAGTCTCTGGATTCCCTGTAAATATTAGTACTGTCTCTGGATCCCCTGTAATTATTAGTGCTGTCTCTGGATTCCCTGTAGTTATTAGTACTGTCTCTGGATCCCCTAAAAATATTAGTACTGTCTCTAGATCCCCAGTAAATATTGGTATCGTCTCTGGAACCCCTGTAAATATTAGTACCATCATGGATCCCCTGTAAATATTGCTACCGTCTCTGGAAGCCCTGCAAATATTAGTACCGTCTCTGGCTCCCCTGTAAATATTCGTTCCGTCTCTCGATCCCCTCTAGATATTAGTACCGTCTCTGGATCCCCTGTAAATATTAGCACCATATCTGGATCCCCCTATAAAGATTGATATTGTCTCTGGGTCTCTTGCAAATAATAGTGGAATCTCTGGAAACCCTGCAAATATTAATGCTGTCTCTGGATCCCCTGTAAATATTAATACCATCTCTGGATCCCTAACAATATTTGTGCCTTCTCTGGATCCCCTGTAAATATTAGTACTGCCTCTGGATCCCTGTAAATATTAGTACCGACTCTGGATCCTGTGTAAATATTTGTGCCGTCTCTCGATCCACTGTAAATATTATTACTGTCTCTGGATCCCTTGTAAATATTAGTACAGTCTATGGATCCCTGTAATTATTTGTACTGTCTCTGGATCCCCTGTAAATATTAGTACAATCTCTGGATTCCCTGTAAATATTTGTGCCGTCTCTGGAACCCAGGTTAATATTAATGCCGTCTCTTGAACCCTTGTAAATATTGGTACCGTCTCTGTATCCCCTGTAAATAATAGTACTGTCTATGGATCCCCTGTAAATATTAATACCTTCTCTGGATCCCTGTAAATATTAGTACCATCTCTGGATCCCCTGTAAATATTAGTACTGTCTCTGGATCCCCTGTAAATATTAATACCTTCTCTGGATCCCCTGTAAATATTAGTACTGTCTCTGGATCACCTGTAAATATTAGCACGGTCTTTGGATCCCCTGTTAATATTAGTACCGTCTCAGGATCACCTGTTAATATTAGTAACGTCTGTGGAACCCCTGTAAATATTAGCACCATCTCTGGATCCCCCTATAAAGATTGATATTGTCTCTGGGTCTCTTGCAAATAGTAGTGGAATCTCTGGAAACCCTGCAAATATTAATACTGTCTCTGGATCCACTGTGAATATTAGTACCGTCTCTGGATCCCTTGTAAATATTTTTGCCGTCTCTGGATCCCTGTAAATATTAGTAACGTGTCTGGATCCCCTGTAAATATTAGTAGCGTCTTTGGAAGCCCTGTAACTATTACTACCGTCTCTGGATCCTTGTAAATATTAGTACTGTCTCTGGATCCCTCTAAATATTTGTACTGTCTCTGGATCCCTGTAAATATTAGTACAGTCTCTGTATCCCCTGTAATTATTGGTGCAGTCTCTGGATTCCCTGTAGTTATTAGTACTGTCTCTGGATCCCCTAAACATATTAGTACTGTCTCTAGATCCCCTGTAAATATTAGAACCATCTCGATCCACTGTAAATATTGGTATCGTCTCTGGAAGCCCTGTAAATATTTGTACCGTCTCTGGCTCCCCTGTAAATATTCGTACCGTCTCTCGATCCCCTGTAGATATTAGTACCGTCTCTGGATCCCCTGTAAATATTAGCACCATATCTGGATCCCCCCATAAAGATTGATATTGTCTCTGTGTCTCTTGCAAATAATAGTGGAATCTCTGGAAACACTGCAAATATTAATACTGTCTCTGGATCCACTGTACATATTAGTACCGTCTCTGGATACCCTGTAAATATTAGTACTGTCTCTGGATCCCCTGTAAATATTTTGACCGTCTCTGGATCCCTGTAAATATTAGTTACATGCCTGGATCCCCTGTAAATATTAGTACCGTCTCTGGATCCCATTTAAATATTAGCACCGTCACTGGATCCACTGTAAATATTAGCAACGTCTCTGGATCCCCTGTAAATATAAATATCATCTCTGGATCCCTGTAAATATTAGTACCGTCTCAAGATCACCTATAAATATTAATACCATCTCTGGATCCCTGTCAATATTTGTGCCGTCTCTGGATTCCCTGTAAATATTAGTACTGTCTCTGGATCCCTGTAAATATAAGTACCGTCTCTGGATCCCCTGTAAATATGAGTACCGGCTCTGGATCCTGTGTAAATATTTGTGCCGTCTCTCGATCCACTGTAAATATTCGTACCATCTCTGGATCCCTGTAAATATTAGTACTGTCTCTGGATCCCCTGAAAATATTAGTACCGTCTCTGGATCCCCTGTAAATATTAGTACAGTCTCTGGATCCCTTGTAATCTTTGTGTCGTCTTTGGATCCCCTGTAAACATCAGTGCAGTATCTGGATCCCCTGTAATTATTCGTACTGTCTCTGGATTCCTTGTAAATATTAGTACAGTCTATGGATCCCTGCAATTATTTGTACTGTCTCTGGATTCCCTGTAAATATTAGTACAATCTCTGGATTCCCTGTAAATATTAGTACTGCCTCTGGATCCCTGTAAATATTAGTACTGTCTCTGGTCCCTGCAAATATTTTTGCCGTCTCTGGATCCTGTAAATATTAGTACCGTGTCTGGATCCCCTGTAAATATCAGTACCGTCTCTGGATCCCCTGTAATTATTAGTACCGTCACTGGATCTCCTTTAAATATTAGTACTGTATCTGGATCCCCTGTAATTAATGGTACCGTCTTTGGAAACCCTGTAAATATTAGTACCGTCTCTTGATCCCCTCTAGATATTAGTACCGTCTCTGGATCCCCTCCAAATATTAGTACTGTCTCTGGATCCCCTGTACATATTAGTACCGTCACTGGATCTCCTGTAAATATTAGTACTGTCTCTGGATCCCCTGTAATTAATGGTACCGTCTTTGGAAACCCTGTAAATATTAGTACCGTCTCTTGATCCCCTCTAGATATTAGTACCGTCTCTGGATCCCCTCCAAATATTAGTACTGTCTCTGGATCCCCTGTACATATTAGTACCGTCACTGGATCTCCTGTAAATATTAGTACTGTCTCTGGATTCCCTGTAAATAATGGTACCGTCTTTGGATCCCCTGTTAATATTTGTACGGTCTCTAGATCCCCTGTAGAAATTAGGACCGTCTCTGGATCCCCTGTAAATATTAGTACAGTCTCTGGATCCCTTGTAATCTTTGTGTCGTCTTTGGATCCCCTGTAGACATTAGTACAGTCTCTGGATCCGCTGTAAATATTAGCACGGGCTCTGGATCCTGTGTAAATATTTGTGCCCTCTCTCGATCCACTGTTAATATTCGTACCATCTCTGGATCCCTGTAAATTTTAGTACTGTCTCTGGATCCCCTGTAAATATTATTACCGTCTCTGGATCCCCTGTAAATATTAGTACAGTCTCTGGATCCCTTTTAATCTTTGTGTCGTCTTTGGATCCACTGTAAACATCAGTACAGTATCTGGATCCCCTGTAATTATTCGTACTGTCTCTGGATTCCTTGTAAATATTAGTACAGTCTATGGATCCCTGCAATTATTTGTACTGTCTCTGGATTCCCTGTAAATATTAGTACAATCTCTGGATTCACTGTAAATATTCGTACCGTCTCTGGATCCCTGTACATATTAGTACTGTCTCTGGTCCCTGCAAATATTTGTACCATCTCTGGATCCCCTATAAATATTGGTACTGCCTCTGGATCCCTGTAAATATTTGTGCAGTTTCTGGATCCCTGTAAATATTAGTACTGTCTCTGGATACCCTTTAAATATTAGTAGCGTCTCTGGATTCCGGTAAATATTTGTGCCGTCTCTGGAACCCCGGTTAATATTAATACCTTCTCTTGAACCCCTGCAAATATTAGTACCGTCTCTGTATCCCCTGTAAATCATCGTACTGTCTATGGATCCCCTGTAAATATTAATACCTTCTCTAGATCCCTGTAAATATTAGTACCATCTCTGGATCCCCTGTAAATATTAGTCCTGTCTCAGGATCACCTGTAAATATTAGTACCGTCTTTGGATCCCCTGTTAATTTTTGTACCGTCTCAGGATCACCTGTTAATATTAGTACCATCTGTGGATCCCCTGTAAATATTAGCACAATCTCTGGATCCACTGTAAATATTAGTACAATCTCTGGATCCCTGTAAATATTAGTACTGTCTCTGGATCCCTGCAAATATTTGTACCATCTCTGGATCCCCTATAAATATTGGTACTGCCTCTCGATCCCTGTAAATATTTGTGCTGTTTCTGGATCCCTGTAAATATTGGTACCGTCTCTGGATACCTGTAAATATTTGTGCCGTCACTGGAATCCCGGTTAATATTAATACCGTCTCTGGAACCCCTGTAAATGTTAGCAACGTCTCTGTATCCCCTGCAAATAATAGTACTGTCTATGGATCCCCTGTAAATATTAATACCTTCTCTGGATCCCTGTAAATATTAGTACCATCTCTGGATCAGCTGTAAATATTAGTACTGTCCCTGGAACCCCTGTAAATATTAATACCATATCTGGATAACCCCCATAACGATTGATATTGTCTCTGGGTCTCTTGCAAATAGCAGTGGAATCTCTGGAAACCCTGCAAATATTAATACTGTCTCTGGATCCACTGTAAATATTAGTACTGTCTCTGGATCCCCTGTAAAAATTTATACCATCTCTGGATCCCCTCTAAATATTAGTACTGTCTCAGGATCACATGTTAATATTAGTACCGTCTGTGGATCCCCTGTAAATATTGGTACCATCTCTGGAAGCCCTGTAATTATTAGTTCCGTCTCTGGCTCCCCTGTAAATATTCGTAACCGTCTCTAGATCCCCTGTAGATATTAGTGACGTCTCTGGATCCCCTGTAAATATTAGCACCATATCTGGACCCCCCCATAAAGATTGATAATGTCTCTCGGTCACTTGCAAATAATAGTGGAATCTCTGGAAACCCTGCAAATATTACTACTGTCTCTGGATCCACTGTAAATATTAGTACGGTCTCAGGATCCCCCATCAATATTTTTGCCGTCTCTGGATCCCTGTAAATATAAGTACCGTGTCTGGATCCCCTGTAAATATGAGTACCGTCTCTGGATCCCCTGTAAATATTAGTATCGTCACTGGATCTCCGGTAAATATTAGTACTGTCTCTGGATCCCCTGTAAATATTGGTACCGTCTTTGGAAGCCCTGTAAATATTAGTACCGTCTCTAGATCCCCTGTAGATATTAGTACCGTCTCTGGATCCCCTGTAAATATTAGCACCGTCTCTGGATCCCCCTATAACGATTGAAATTGCCTCTGGGTCTCTTGCAATTAATAGTGGAAACTCTGGAAACCCTGCAATTATTAATACTGTCTCTGGATCCACTGTAAATATCAGTGCCGTCTCTGGATCCCCTGTAATTATTAGTACCTTCTCTGGATCCCCTCTAAATATTAGTAACGTCTCTGGATACCCTGTAAATATTAAAAACATCTCTGGATCCCTGTAAATATTAGTACCATCTCTGGATCCCTGTAATTATTAGTACAATCTCTGGATCCCCTGTAAATATTAGTAGATTCTCTGGATTCGCTGTAAATATTAGTTATGTCTCTGGATCCCTGTAAATATTAGTACTGTCTCTGGATCCCTGTAAATATTAGTACAGTCTCTGGATCCCCTGTAATTACAAGCACAGTCTCTGGATTCCCAGTAAATATTAGTACTGTCTCTGGATTCCCTGTAAATACCAGTACTGTCTCTGGATCCCTGTAAATATTAGTACTGTCTCTGGATCCCTGTAAATATTGATATCATCTCTGGAAGCCCTGTAGATATTAGTACCGTCTCTGGATCCCCTGTAAATATTGGTACCATCTCTGGAAGCCATGTAATTATTAGTTCCGTCTCTGGCTCCCCTGTAAATATTCGTAACCGTCTCTAGATCCCCTGTAGATATTAGTGACGTCTCTGGATCCCCTGTAAATATTAGCACCATATCTGGATCCCCCCATAAAGATTGATAATGTCTCTGGGTCACTTGCAAATAATAGTGGAATCTCTGGAAACCCTGCAAATATTACTACTGTCTCTGGATACACTGTATATATTAGTACCGTCTCTGGATCCACTGTAAATATTTTTGCCGTCTCTGGATCCCCTGTAAATATTAGTACCGTGTCTGGATCCCCTGTAAATATTAGCAACGTCTCTGGATCCCCTTTAAATATTAATATCATCTCTGGATCCCCTGTAAATATTAGTACCGTCTCAAGATCACCTATAAATATTAACACCGTCTCTGGATCCCCTGTAAATATTCATACCATCTCTGGATCCCTGTCAATATTTGTGCCGTCTCTGGATCACCTGTAAATATTAGTACTGTCTCTGGATCCCTGTAAATATTAGTACCGACTCTGGATCCTGTGTAAATATTTGTGCCGTCTCTTGTTCCACTGTAAATATTAGTACCGTCTATGGATCCCTGTAAATATTGGTACTGTCTCTGGATCGCCTGTAAATATTAGTACCGTCTCTGGATCCACTGTAAACATTAGTACAGTCTCTGGATCCCCTGTAATTATTAGTACTGTCTCTGGATCCCCTGTACATATTAGTACCGTCACTGGATCTCCTGTAAATATTAGTACTGTCTCTGGATCCACTGTAAATATTAGTACCGTCTCTGGATCCCCTCTAAATATTAGTAACGTCTCTGGATACCCTGTAAATATTAATAACATCTCTGGATCCCTGTAAATATTAGTACCATCTCTGGATCCCTGTAATTATTAGTAGAGTCTCTGGATTCGCTGTAAATATTATTTATGTCTCTGGATCCCTGTAAATATTAGTACTGTCTCTGGATCCCTGTAAATATTAGTACAGTCTCTGGATCCCCTGTAATTATTAGCACAGTCTCTGGATTCCCTGTACATATTAGTACTGTCTCTGGATTCCCTGTAAATACCAGTTCTGTCTCTGGATCCCTGTAAATATTAGTACTGTCTCTGGATCCTTGTAAATATTAGTACTGTCTCTGGATCCCCTGTAATTATTAGTGCAGTCTCTGGATTCCCTGTAGTTATTAGTACTGTCTCTGGATCCCCTAAAAATATTAGTACTGTCTCTAGATCCCCTGTAAATATTAGAACCATCTCTACATCCCCTGCAAATATTGGTATCGTCTCTGGAAGCCCTGTAAATATTGGTACCGTCTCTGGATCCCCTGTAAATATTGGTACCGTCTCTGGAAGCCCTGTAAATATTAGTACCGTCTCTGGCTCCCCTGTAAATATTCGTACCGTCTCCAGATCCCCTCTAGATATTAGAACCGTCTCTGGATCCCCTGTAAATATTAGCACCATATCTGGATCCCCCCATAAAGATTGATATTGTCTAAGGGTCTCTTGCAAATAATAGTGGAATCTCTGGAAACCCTGCAAATATTAATACTGTCCCTGGATCCACTGTATATATTAGTACCGTCTCTGGATACCCTGTAAATATTATTACTGTTTCTGGATCGCCTGTAAATATTTTTGCCGTCTCTGGATCCCTGTAAATATTAGTACCGTGTCTGGATCCCCTGTAAATATTAGTACCGTCTCTGGATCCCCTGTAAATATTAGCACCGTCACTGGATCCCCTGTAAATATTAGCAACTTCTCTGGATCTACTTTAAATATAAATATCATCTCTGGATCCCCTGTAAATATTAGTACCGTCTCTGGATCCCCTGTAAATATTGGTACCGTCTCTGGATCCCTGCAAATATTTGTACCATCTCTGGATCCCCTATAAATATTGGTACTGCCTCTGGATCCCTGTAAATATTTGTGCTGTTTCTGGATCCCTGTAAATATTAGTACTTTCTATGGATACCCTGTAAATATTAGTACCGTCTCAAGATCACCTATAAATATTAACACCGTCTCTGGATCCCCTGTAAATATTAATACCATCTCTGGATCCCTGTCAATATTTGTGCCGTCTCTGGATCCCCTGTAAATATTAGTACTGTCTCTGGATCCCTGTAAATATTAGTACCGACTCTGGATCCTGTGTAAATATTTGTGCCGTCTCTTCATCCACTGTAAATATTAGTACCGTCTCTGGATCCCTGTAAATATTAGTACTGTCTCTGGATCGCCTGTAAATATTAGTACCGTCTCTGGATCCCATGTAAATATTAGTACAGTCTCTGGATCCCTTGTAATCTTTGTGTCGTCTTTGGATCCCCTGTAAACATTAGTACAGTCTCTGGATACCCTGTATTTATTAGTACTGTCTCTGTATCCCCTGTAAATAATAGTACTGTCTATGGATCCCCTGTAAATATTAGTACCGACTCTGGAACCCCTGGAAATATCAGTACAATCTCTGGATTCCCTGTAAATATTAGTACAGTCTCTGGATCCCTGTAAATATTAGGACTGCCTCTGGATCCCTGCAAATATTTGTACCATCTCTGGATCCCCTATAAATATTGGTACTGCCTCTGGATCCCTGTAAATATTTGTGCTGTTTCTGGATCCCTGTAAATATTAGTACTGTCTCTGGATACCCTGTAAATATTGGCACCTTCTCTGGATCCCCTGTAAATATTCGTACCGTCTCTAGATCCCCTGTAGATATTAGCAACGTCTCTGGATCCCCTTTAAATATAAATATCATCTCTGGATCCCCTGTAAATATTAGTACCGTCTAAAGATCACCTATAAATATTAACACCGTCTCTGGATCCCCTGTAAATAATAGTACTGTCTATGGATCCCCTGTAAATATTAGTACCGTCTCTGGAACCCCTGTAAATATCAGTACAATCTCTGGATTCCCTGTAAATATTAGTACAGTCTCTGGATCCCTCTAAATATTAATACTGTCTCTGGATCCCTGCAAATATTTGTACCATCTCTGGATCCCCTATAAATATTGGTACTGCCTCTGGATCCCTGTAAATATTTGTGCTGTTTCTGGATCCCTGTAAATATTAGTACTGTCTCTGGATACCCTGTAAATATTGGTACCGTCTCTGGATCCCCTGTAAATATTCGTACCGGTCTAGATCCGCTGTAGATATTAGCAACGTCTCTGGATCCCCTTTAAATATAAATATCATCTCTGGATCCCCTGTAAATATTAGTACCGTCTAAAGATCACCTATAAATATTAACACCGTCTCTGGATCCCCTGTAAATTTTAATACCATCTCTGGATCCCTGTCAATATTTGTGCCGTCTCTGGATCCCCTGTAAATATTAGTACGATCTCTGGATCCCTGTAAATATTAGTACCGACACTGGATCCTGCGTAAATATTTGTGCCGTCTCTTGATCCACTGTAAATATTAGTACCGTCTCTGGATCCCTGTAAATATTAGTACCGTCTCTGGATCCCATGTAAATATGAGTACAGTCTCTGGATCCCTTGTAATCTTTGTGTCGCCTTTGGATCCCCTGTAAACATTAGTACAGTCTCTGGATCCCCTGTAATTATTAGTACAGTCTATGGATCCCTGCAATTATTTCTACTGTCTCTGGAACCCCTGTAAATATTCGTACAATCTCTGGATTCCCTGCAAATATTAGTACCGTCTCTGGATCCCTGCAAATATTTGTACCATCTCTGGATCCCCTATAAATATTGGTACTGCCTCTGGATCCCTGTAAATATTTGTGCTTTTTCTGGATCCCTGTAAATATTAGTACTTTCTATGGATACCCTGTAAATATTAGTACCGTCTCTTGATCCCTGTAAATATTTGTGCCGTCTCTGGAATCCCGGTTAATATTAATACCGTTTCTGGAACCCCTCTAAATATTAGTACCGTCTCTGTATCCCCTGTAAATAATAGTACTGTCTATGGATCACCTGTAAATATTAATACCTTCTCTGGATCCCTGTAAATATTAGTACCATCTCTGGATCCCCTGTAAATATTAGTACTGTCTCTGGATTCCCTGTAAATATTAATACCATCTCTGGATCCCCTGTAAATATTAGTACTGTCTCTGGATCACCTGTAAATATTAGTACCGTCTTTGGATCCTCTGTTAATATTAGTACCGTCTCAGGATCACCTGTTAATATTAGTTCCGTGTCTGGATCCCCTGTAAATATTAATACCGTCCCTGGATCCCCTGTAAATATTAGTACCGTCTCTAGATTCACTGTAGATATTAGTACCGTCTCTGGATCCCCTGTAAATATTAGCACCGTCTCTGGATCCCCCTATAACGATTGATATTGTCTCTGGGTCTCTTGCAAATAATAGTGGAAACTCTGGAAAACTTGCAAATATTAATACTGTCTCTGGATCCACTGTAAATATTAGTACCGTCTCTGGAACCCCTGTAAATATTTTTGCCGTCTCTGGATCCCTGTAAATATTAATAACATCTCTGGATCCCCTGTAAATATTAGTAGAGTCTCAGGATTCGCTGTAAATATCAGTTATGTCTCTGGATCCCTGTAAATATTAGTACTCTCTCTGGATCATTGTAAATATTAGTACTGTCTCTGGATCACTGTAAATATTAGTACTGTCTCTGGATCCCTGTAAATATTAGTACAGTCTCTGGATCCCCTGTAATTATTAGTGCAGTATCTGGATTCCCTGTAGTTATTCGTACTGTCTCTACATCCCCTGTAAATATTAGAACCACCTCTAGATCCCCTGCAAATATTGGTATCGTCTCTGGAAGCCCTGTAAATATTAGTACCGTCTCTGGCTCCCTTGTAAATATTCGTACCGTCTCTAGATCCCCTGCAGATATTAGAACCGTCTCTGGATCCCCTGTAAATATTAGCATCATATCTGGATCCCCACATAAAAATTGATATTGTCTCTGGGTCTCTTGCAAATAACAGTGGAATCTCTGGAAACCCTGCAAATATTAATACTGTCTCTGGATCCACTGTATATATTAGTACCGTCTCTGGATACCCTGTAAATATTAGTACTGTCTCTGGATCCCCTGTAAATATTTTTGCCGTCTCTGGATCCTTGTAAATATTAGTACCGTGTCTGGATCCCCTGTAAATATTAGTACCGTCTCTGGATCCCCTGTAAATATTAGCAACGTCTCTGGATCCCCTTTAAATATAAATATCATCTCTGGATCCCCTGTAAATATTAGTACCGTCTCAAGATCACCTATAAATAATAACACCGTCTCTGGATCCCCTGTAAATATTAATACCATCTCTGGATCCCTGTAAATATTTGTGCCGTCTCTGGATCCCCTGTAAATATTAGTACCGTCTCAAGATCACCTATAAATATTAACACCGTCTCTGGATCCCCTGTAAATATTAATACCATCTCTGGATCCCTGTCAATATTTGTGCCGTCTCTGGATCCCCTGTAAATATTAGTACTGTCTCTGGATACCTGTAAATATCAGTACCGACTCTGGATCCTGTGTAAATATTTGTACCGTCTCAGGATCACCTGTTAATATTAGTACCGTCTGTGGATCCCCTGTAATTATTAGCACCATCTCTGGATCCCCCTATAACGATTGATATTGTCTCTGGGTCTCGTGCAAATAGTAGTGGAATCTCTGGAAACCCTGCAAATATTAATACTGTCTCTGGATCCACTGTATATATTAGTACAGTCTCTGGATACCCTGTAAATATTATTACTGTCTCTGGATCCCCTGTAAATATTTTTTCCGTCTCTGGATCCATGTAAATATTAGTACCGTGTCTGGATCCCCTGTAAATATTAGCACCGTCACTGGATCCCCTGAAAATATTAGCAACGTCTCTGGATCCACTTTAAATATGAATATCATGTCTGGATCCCCTGTAAATATTAGTACCGTCTCTGGATCCCCTGTAAATATTGGTACCGTCTCTGGAAGCCCTGTAATTATTAGTACCGTCTCTGGCTCCCCTGTAAATATTCGTAACCGTCTCTAGATCCACTTTAAATATTAGCACCATATCTGGATCCCTCTATCAAGATTGATATTGTCTCTGGGTCTCTTGCAAATCATAGTGGAATCTCTGGAAACCCTGCAAATATTACGACTGTCTCTGGATCCACCGTATATATTAGTACCGTCTCTGGATACCCTGTAAATATTAGTACCGTGTGTGGATCCCCTGTAAATATTAGTACCGTCTCTGGATCCCCTGTAAATATTAGCACCGTCACTGGATCCCCTGTAAATATTAGCAACGCGTCTGGATCCCCTTTAAATATAAATATCATCTCTGGATCCCCTGTAAATATTAGTACCGTCTCAAGATCACCTATAAATATTAACACCGTCTCTGGATCCCCTGTAAATATTAATACCATCTCTGGATCTCTGTCAATATTTGTGCCGTCTCTGGATCCCCTGTAAATATTCGTACTGTCTCTGGATACCTGTAATTATTAGTACTGTCTCTGTATCCTCTGTAAATAATAGTACTGTCTATGGCTCCCCTCTAAATATTAGTACCGTCTCTGGAACCCCTGTAAATATTAGTACAATCTCTGGATTCCCTGTAAATATTCGTACCGTCTCTGGATCCCTGTAAATATTAGTACTGTCTCTGGATCCCTGCAAATATTTGTACCATCTCTGGATCACCTATAAATATTGGTACTGCCTCTGGATCCCTGTAAATATTTGTGCTGTTTCTGGATCCCTGTAAATATTAGTACTGTCTCTGGATACCCTGTAAATATTAGTACCGTCTCTGGATCCCTGTAAATATTTGTGCCGTCTCTGGAACCCCGGTTAATATTAAAACCGTCTCTGGAACCCCTGTAATTATTAGTACCGTCTCTGGATACCCTGTAAATAATAGTACTGTCTATGGATCCCCTGTAAATATTAATACCTGCTCTGGATCCCTGTAAATATTAGTACCACCTCTGGATCCCCTGTAAATATTAGTACTGTCTCTGGATCACCTGTAAATATTAGTACCGTCTTTGGATCGCCTGTTAATATTAGTACCGTCTCAGGATCACCTGTTAATATTAGTACCGTGTCTGGATCCCCTGTAAATATTAGTACCGTCCCTGGATCCCCTGTAAATATTAGTACCGTCTCTAGATTCCCTGTAGATATTAGTACCGTCTCCGGATCCCCTGTAAATATTAGCACCGTCTCTGGATCCCCCTATAACGATTGATATTGCCTCTGGGTCGCTTGCAAATAATAGTGGAAACTCTGGAAAACCTGCAAATATTAATACTGTCTCTGGAACCCCTGTAAATATTATTACCGTCTCTGGAACCCCTGTAAATATTTTTCCCGTCTCTGGATCCCTGTAAATATTAGTATCTTCTCTGGATACCCTGTAAATATTAATAACATCTCTGGATCCCTGTAAATATTAGTACTGTCTCTGGATCCTTGTAAATATTAGTACAGTCTCTGGATCCCCTGTAATTATTAGTGCAGTCTCTGGATTCCGTGTAGTTATTAGTACTGTCTCTGGATCCCCTAAAAATATTAGTACTGTCTCTAGATCCCCTGTACATATTAGAACCATCTCTAGATCCCCTGCAAATATTGGTATCGTCTCTGGAAGCCCTGTAAATATTGGTACCGTCTCTGGATCCCCTGTAAATATTGGTACCGTCTCTGGAAGCCCTGTAAATATTAGTACCGTCTCTGGCTCCACTGTAAATATTAGCACCATATCTGGATCCCCACCATAAAGATTGATATTGTCTCTGGGTCTCTTGCAAATAATAGTGGAATCTCTGGAAACCCTGCAAAAATTAATACTGTCTCTGTATCGACTGTATATATTAGTACCGTCTCTGGATACCCTGTAAATATTAGTACTGTCTCTGGAAGCCCTGTAAATATTTTGACCGTCACTGGATCCCTGTAAATATTAGTACCATGTCTGGATCCCCTGTAAATATTAGTACCGTCTCTGGATCCCCTGTAAATATTAGCACCATCACTGGATCCCCTGTAAATATTAGCAACGTCTCTGGATCCCCTTTAAATATAAATATAATCTCTGGATCCCCTGTAAATATTAGTACCGTCTCAAGATCACCTATAAATATTAACACGGTCTCTGGATCCCCTGTAAATATTAATACCATCTCTGGATCCCTGTCAATATTTGTGCCGTCTCTGGATCCCCTGTAAATATTAGTACTGTCTCTGGATACCTGTAAATATTAGTACCGACTCTGGATCCTGTGTAAATATTTGTGCCATCTCTCGATCCACTGTAAATATTAGTACCATCTCTGGATCCCTGTAAATATTAGTACTGTCTCTGGATCCCCTGTAAATATTAGTACCGTCTCTGGATCCCTGTAAATATTTGTGCTGTTTCTGGATCCCTGTAAATATTAGTACCGTCTCTGGATCCCCTGTAAATATTAGCACCGTCACTGGATCCCCTGTAAATATTAGCAACGCGTCTGGATCCCCTTTAAATATAAATATCATCTCTGGATCCCCTGTAAATATTAGTACCGTCTCAAGATCACCTATAAATATTAACACCGTCTCTGGATCCCCTGTAAATATTAATACCATCTCTGGATCTCTGTCAATATTTGTGCCGTCTCTGGATCCCCTGTAAATATTCGTACTGTCTCTGGATACCTGTAATTATTAGTACTGTCTCTGTATCCTCTGTAAATAATAGTACTGTCTATGGCTCCCCTCTAAATATTAGTACCGTCTCTGGAACCCCTGTAAATATTAGTACAATCTCTGGATTCCCTGTAAATATTAGTACCGTCTCTGGATCCCTGTAAATATTAGTACTGTCTCTGGATCCCTGCAAATATTTGTACCATCTCTGGATCACCTATAAATATTGGTACTGCCTCTGGATCCCTGTAAATATTTGTGCTGTTTCTGGATCCCTGTAAATATTAGTACTGTCTCTGGATACCCTGTAAATATTAGTACCGTCTCTGGATCCCTGTAAATATTTGTGCCGTCTCTGGAACCCCGGTTAATATTAAAACCGTCTCTGGAACCCCTGTAAATATTAGTACCGTCTCTGGATACCCTGTAAATAATAGTACTGTCTATGGATCCCCTGTGAATATTAATACCTGCTCTGGATCCCTGTAAATATTAGTACCACCTCTGGATCCCCTGTAAATATTAGTACTGTCTCTGGATCCCCTGTAAATATTAATACCATTTCTGGATCCCCTGTAAATATTAGTACTGTCTCTGGATCACCTGTAAATATTAGTACCGTCTTTGGATCACCTGTTAATATTAGTACCGTCTCAGGATCACCTGTTAATATTAGTACCGTGTCTGGATCCCCTGTAAATATTAGTACCGTCCCTGGATCCCCTGTAAATATTAGTACCGTCTCTAGATTCCCTGTAGATATTAGTACCGTCTCCGGATCCCCTGTAAATATTAGCACCGTCTCTGGATCCCCCTATAACGATTGATATTGCCTCTGGGTCGCTTGCAAATAATAGTGGAAACTCTGGAAAACCTGCAAATATTAATACTGTCTCTGGAACCCCTGTAAATATTATTACCGTCTCTGGAACCCCTGTAAATATTTTTCCCGTCTCTGGATCCCTGTAAATATTAGTATCTTCTCTGGATACCCTGTAAATATTAATAACATCTCTGGATCCCTGTAAATATTAGTACTGTCTCTGGATCCTTGTAAATATTAGTACAGTCTCTGGATCCCCTGTAATTATTAGTGCAGTCTCTGGATTCCGTGTAGTTATTAGTACTGTCTCTGGATTCCCTAAAAATATTAGTACTGTCTCTAGATCCCCTGTACATATTAGAACCATCTCTAGATCCCCTGCAAATATTGGTATCGTCTCTGGAAGCCCTGTAAATATTGGTACCGTCTCTGGATCCCCTGTAAATATTGGTACCGTCTCTGGAAGCCCTGTAAATATTAGCACCATATCTGGATCCCCACCATAAAGATTGATATTGTCTCTGGGTCTCTTGCAAATAATAGTGGAATCTCTGGAAACCCTGCAAAAATTAATACTGTCTCTGTATCGACTGTATATATTAGTACCGTCTCTGGATACCCTGTAAATATTAGTACTGTCTCTGGAAGCCCTGTAAATATTTTGACCGTCTCTGGATCCCTGTAAATATTAGTACCATGTCTGGATCCCCTGTAAATATTAGTACCGTCTCTGGATCCCCTGTAAATATTAGCACCATCACTGGATCCCCTGTAAATATTAGCAACGTCTCTGGATCCCCTTTAAATATAAATATAATCTCTGGATCCCCTGTAAATATTAGTACCGTCTCAAGATCACCTATAAATATTAACACGGTCTCTGGATCCCCTGTAAATATGAATACCATCTCTGGATCCCTGTCAATATTTGTGCCGTCTCTGGATCCCCTGTAAATATTAGTACTGTCTCTGGATACCTGTAAATATTAGTACCGTCTCTGGATCCTGTGTAAATATTTGTGCCATCTCTCGATCCACTGTAAATATTAGTACCATCTCTGGATCCCTGTAAATATTAGTACTGTCTCTGGATCCCCTGTAAATATTAGTACCGTCTCTGGATCCCTGTAAATATTTGTGCTGTTTCTGGATCCCTGTAAATATTAGTACTGTCTCTGGATACCCTGTAAATATTAGTACCGTCTCTGGATCCCTGTAAATATTTGTTTCGTCTCTGGAACCCCGGTTAATATAAATACCGTCTCTTGAACCCCTGTAATTATTAGTACCGTCTCTGTATCCCCTGTAACTAATAGTACTGTCTATGGATCCCCTGTAAATATTAATAACTTCTCTGGATCCCCTGTACATATTAGTACTGTATCAGTATCACCTCCAAATATTAGTACCGTCTTTGGATCCCCAGTTAATATTTGTACCGTCTCAGGATCACCTGTTAATATTAGTACCGTCTGTGGATCCCCTGTAAGTATTAGCACCATCTCTGGATCCCCCTATAACGATTGATATTGTCTCTGGGTCTCTTGCAAATAGTAGTGGAATCTCTGGAAACCCTGCAAATATTAATTCTGTCTCTGGATCCCCTGGAAATATGTTTGCCGTTTCTGGATCCCTGTAAATATTAGTACCGTGTCTGGATCCCCTGTAAATATTAGTACCGTCTCTGGATCCCCTGTAAATATTAGTACCGTCACTGGATCTCCTGTAAATATTAGTACTGTCTCTGGATCCCCTGTAAATATTGGTACCGTCTTTGGAAGCCCTGTAAATATTAGTACCGTCTCTAGATCCCCTGTAGATATTAGTACCGTCTCTGGATCCCCTGTAAATATGAGCACCGTCTCTGGATCCCCCGATAACGATTGATACTGCCTCTGCGTCTCTTGCAAATAATAGTGGAAACTCTGGAAAACCTGCAAATATTAATACTGTCTCTGGATCCCCTGTTAATATTAGTACTGTCCTTGGATCCCTTGTAAATATTAGTACAGTCTCTTGATCCCCTGTAAATATTAGTACCGTCTCTGGATCCCCTGTCAATATTAGCACTGTCTCTGGGTCCCCTGTAAATAGTAGCACCATCACCGGATTCCCCCATAACGATTGATATTTTCTGTGGGTCTCTTGTAAATTATAGTGGAATCTCTGGAAACCCTGTAAATATTAATACCATCTCTGGATACACTTTTTTTTTGTTCGTTCATGGGATGTGGGCGTCATTGGCGAGGATGTTCGGGATGGTGTGTGAATTGGAGGGGAACGTGCAGGTGGTGGTGTTCCCATGTACCTGCCGTTCTTGCCCTTCTAGGTGGAACAAGTCGCGGGTTTGGGAGGTGCTGTCGAAGAATCCTTGGCGAGTTGCTGCAGTGCATCCTGTGGATGGGACGCACTGCAGCCACAGTACGCCGGTGGTGAAGGGAGTGAATGTTTAGGGTGGTGGATGGGGTGCCAATCAAGCGGGCTGCTTTGTCCTGGATGGTGTCGAGCTTCTTGAGAATTGTTGGAGCTGCACTCATCAAAGCAAGTGGAGAGTATTCCATCACACTCCTGACTTGTCCCTTGTAGATGGTGGAAAGGCTTTGTGAGTCAGGAGGTGAGTCACTCGCCGCAGAATACCCAGCCTCTGACCTGCTCTCGTAGCCACAGTATTTATGTGGCTGGTCCAGTTAAGTTTCTGGTCAATGGTGACCCCCAGAATGTTGATTGTGGGGGATTCGCCGATGGTAATGCCGACTGTCAAGGGGATGTGGTTGGACTCTCTTTTGTTGGAGATGGTCATTGCCTGGCACTTGTCTGGCGTGAATGTTACTTGCCACTTATCAGCCCAAGCCTGGATGTTGTCCAGGTCTTGCTGCATGTGGGCTCAGACTGCTTCATTATTTGAGGGGTTGTGAATGGAACTGAACACTGTGCAATCATCAGCGAACATCCCCATTTCTGACCTTATGATGGAGGGAAGGTCATTGATGAAGCAGCTGAAGATGGTTGGGCCTCGGACACTGCCCTGAGGAACCTCTGTAGCAATGTCCTGGAGTGAGATGATTGGCCTCCAACAACCACTACCAAGTTCCTTTGTGCTAGGTATGACTCCAGCCACTGGAGACTTTTCCCCCTGATTCCCATTGACTTCAATATTACTCGGGCTCATTGGTGCCACACTCGGTCAAATGCTGCCTTAATGTCAAGGGCAGTCACTCTCACCTCACCTCTGGAATTCAGCTCTTTTGTCCATGTTTGGACCAAGGCTGTAATGAGGTCTTGAGCCGAGTTGTCCTGGCGGAACCCAAACTGAGCATCGGTGAGCAGGTTATTGGTGATTAAGTGCCGCGTAAGTGCTGAGTAAGTGTTAGTATTAATACCATCTCTGGATCCACTGTTAATATTAGTACCGTCTCATGATCTCCAGTAAATATTAGTACATTGTCTGGCTCCCCTCTAAATAAAAATACTGCTTCTGGATCACACTGCACATATTACAACCGACTGTGGGTCCTTTGTAAATGTTAGTCCATCTCTGGATCCCCTATAAATATTAAACCATCTTTGGATTCCCTGTAAGTATTAGTACCGTCCCTGGATCCCCTGTAAATATTAGTACCGTCCCTGGATCCCCTGTAAATATTCGTACCGTCCCTGGATCCCCTGTAAATATTTGTACCGTCTCTGGATCCTCCTATATCTATTAGTACTTTCTCTTTATCCCCTGCAAATATTAGTACTGCATCTGGATCCCCTTTAAATATTAGTACCGACTCTGGATCCAATGTAAATATTTGTGATATCTCTCGATCCCCTGTAAACAGCAGTACTGCCTCTGGATCTCCCTGTGAATATTAGTACAGCTTCAGGATCCAATGCAATATTAGTACCCTCTCTGGATTCCCTGTAAATAATGTAACAATCTGTGGAGCCCACATAACGATTATTATTGTCTCTGGATCCACCTGTAAATAATACTACCCTCTGTGCATCCCCTATATCTCTTACGACCATCTCTGGATTCGCCTGGAATTATTTGCACTTTCTCTGGATCCCTATGTAAATATTAATACCATCTCTGGATCCCCTGCAATATAAATACTGAACCAAAGGTGACATGAGGAAACACATTTTTACACAGCGAGTGGTTCGGATCTGGAATGCACGGCCCGAGGGGGTGGTGGAGGCAGCTTCAATCATGGCCTTCAAAAGGGAACTGGAGAAGTGCTTGAAAGGAAATAATTTGCAGGGCTTCAGGGATAGGGCGGGGAGTGGGACTAGCTGGATTGCTCTTGCATAGAGCCAGCGTGGACTCAATGGGCCGAATGGCCCCCTTCCGTGCTGTAACCTTTCTATGATTCTATGATTCTAACTGGATCCGCTGTAAATATTATCGACTCTGGATTCCCTGTAAATATCAGTATCATATCTGAATCCCTTGGTAACTGTTAATAACATCTCTGGGTGCCCTGTGAATATTATTACTGTCTCTGGATCCCCTGCAAACATTAGTACATTCTGTTGATCCCCCTTTGAAGACTAGAAGCATCTCTGGATCGCCCTGTTAATATTAATGTAGTCTCTGGACCACCTGTAAATGGAGAGAAGTAGGGAGGGATGTGGTCGAGGAGGCGAGCAATGAGGGAGAGGAGGGGACGAGTGGCAGAGAGGAAGGGAGGAATGGGGATAGGAGGAGAGGACCAGGACAAGAAGTGAATTACAGGGGAGAGGAGGTTAGGAATGGGCAGAGGAGGGGAGGAATGGAGAGAGGAGGGGAGGAATGGGCAGAGGAGGGGAAGAATGGAGAGAGGA
Source organism: Heptranchias perlo (assembly GCF_035084215.1). NCBI lineage: Eukaryota > Metazoa > Chordata > Chondrichthyes > Hexanchiformes > Hexanchidae > Heptranchias > Heptranchias perlo. The sequence goes on along the minus strand of NW_027139918.1, from coordinate 672,260 downwards.
GAGGGGAGGATTGGGGAGAGGAGAGGAGGAATGGGGGAGGAGGGGAGGAATGGGGAGAGGAGAGGGGGAGACGAGGTGAGGAACGGGGAGAGGAGGCGAGGAAATGGGAGAAGAGGTGAGGAATGTGGCGAGGAGGCGCGGAACGGGCAGAGGAGGCGAGGAACGGGACGAGGAGGCGCGGAATGGGTAGAGCAGGGGAGGAACAGGAGGAGAGGAGAGGAGGTATGGGGGAGAGGAGTGGAGGAACAGCGGGAGAGGAGGGGAGGAACAGGGGGAGAGGAGCAATGAGGGACAGGAGTGGAGGAATGAGTGAGTGCAGGGAGGAACGGGGGAGATGAAGGGTCAATGGGAAAGTAGAGAGGAATGGGGAGAGTAGGAGAGGATCATGAGAGGAGAGGAGTAATGGGTTTAGGTGGGGAGGAATGGATAGGAGGAATGGGGACAGAAGGAGAGGAATGGGGGAGAGGAGGGGATCCCCCTGTAAATAATAGTACTTTATCTGGATCCCCTGTAAACAATAGTAGTCTCTGGGTCCAATGTAACGATTAGTACTGTCTCTGAATTCCTCTGTAAATATTAGCACCATCTCTGGATCTGCTGGAAATATTATAACAGACTGTGGAGCCCCTGTAACAATTATTACTGTCTCTGGATTCCCTGTAAATATTATTACCATCTCTGGAACCCCTGTAATTTTTAGTCCGTCCTTGGATCATCTGTAAATATTATTACCATCTGTGCATCCCCTACAACTATTACTACCATCTCTGGTTCCCCTGGAATATTAATACTGAACCAAATGTGACATGAGGAAACACTTTTCTGCACAGTGAGTGGTTGGGATCTGGAATGCACGGCCCGAGGGGGTGCTGGAGACAGATTCAATCATGGCCTTCAAAAGGGAACTGGATAAATATCTGAAATGGAAAATTTGCAGGGCTACGGGGATAGGGCGGGCGAGTGGGACGAGCTGGATTGCTCTTGCACAGAGCCGGTGCGGACTCTCAATGGGCTGAATGGCCTCCTTCCGTGCTGTAACCTTTCTATGAATCTATGATTCTATCTGGATCCCCTTTAATATTATCGACTCTGGATTCCCTCTAAATATTGGTACCGTATCTGAATCCCTTGGTAAGTATTAATAACATCTCTGGATGCCCTGTGAATATTATTACTTTCTCTGGACCCCCTGTAAATATTAGTACTTTCTCTGGATCCCCTGTAAATATTAGTACCGCTTCTGAATTGCCCTGTAAATATTAATACAGTCTCTGGACCACCTGTAAACGGAGAGAAGTGGGGAGGGATGTGGTCGCGGAGGCGGGCAATGAGGGAGAGTAGGGGACGAGTGGCAGAGAGGAAGGGAGGAATGGGGATAGGAGAGGAACAGGACATGAAGTGAATTACAGGGGAGAGGAGGTGAGGAACGAGGAGAGGAGGGGCGAATGAACAGAGGAGGGGAGGAACGGGGAGAGGAGGCGAGGAATGGACAGAGGAGAGGAGGAACGGGAAAAAGGGAAGGAATTAATAAAGGATGAGAGCAATAGGTAGAAGAGAGAAAATTGGAGAGAGGAGAGGAGGAACCTAGAGTGGAGGGGAGGAACGGGGAGAGGAGGCGTGGAGGTGAGGAAGGGGAAGAGGAGGCGAGGAGCGGGGAGAGGAGGCGAGGAACGGGGAAAAGAGGTGAGGAACAGGGAGAGGAGGCAAGGAATGAGGAGATCCCTTGTGAATATTAGTACTTTATCTGGTTAACCCTGTAAATATCAGTACTGTCTCTGGATCCCCTGAAAATATTAATACCGTCTCTGGATCCCATGTAAATAGCAGCACTGTCACTGGATCCCCAGTAAATATTAATACAGTCTCTGGATCCCTCTGTAAATATTAATAACATCTCTAGATCCCCTGTAAATATTAGTACCTTCTGTGGATCCCCTGTAAATATTAATACTGTATCTGGATCCCTCTGTAAATATTAATACTGTCTCTGGATCCATCTGTAAATATTAATACCATCTCTGGATCCCCTGTAAATATTAATAGAGTCATAGAGTTATACAGCACGGATAGAGGCCCTTCGGCCCATCGTGTCCGCGCCGGCCATAAAGCCCTGTCTACTCTAATCCCATATTCCAGCATTTGGTCCGTCGCCTTGTCTGCTATGGCATTTCAAGTGCTCATCCAAATGCTTCTTGAATGTTGTGAGGGTTCCTGCCTCCACAACCCTTTCAGACAGTGAGTTCCAGACTCCAACCAAACTCTGGGTGGAAAAGTTCTTTCTCAAATCCCCTCTAAACCTCCCGCCTTTTACCTTGAATCTATGTCCCCTTGTTATAGAACCCTCAACGAAGGGAAAAAACTCCTCAGTATCCATCCTATCTGTGCCCCTCATAATTTTGTACACCTCAATCATGTCCCCCCTCAGCCTCCTCTGCTCCAAGGAAACCAAACCCAATCTTCCCAGTCTCTCTTCATAGCTGAAGCGCTCCAGCCCTGGTAACATCCTGGTGAATCTCCTCTGCACCCTCTCCAAAGCGATCACATCCTTGCTGTAGTGCGGCGACCAGAACTGCACACAGTACTCCAGCTGTGGCCGAACCAGTGTTTTATACAGCTCCATCATAACCTCCTTGCTCTTATATTCTATGCCTCGGCTAATAAAGGCGAGTATCCCATATGCCTTCTTTACCACCTTATCTACCTGTTCCGCCGCCTTCAGGGATCTGTGAACTTGCACACCAAGATCCCTCTGACCCTCTGTCTTGCCTAGGGTCCTCCCATTCATTGTGTATTCCCTTGCCTTGTTAGTCCCTCCAAAGTGCATCACCTCGCACTTTTCCGGGTTAAATTCCATTTGCCACTGTTCCGCCCATCTGACCAACCCATCTATATCGTCCTGCAGACTGAGGCTATCCTCCTCGCTATTTACCACCCTACCAATCTTTGTATCATCAGCGAACTTACTGATCATACCTTTTACATTCATATCCAAGTAATTAATGTAGACCACAAACAGCAAGGGACCCAGCACCGATCCCTGTGGTACCCCACTGGCCACAGGCTTCCAGTCACAAAAACAACCTTCGACCATCACCCTCTGCCTTCTGCCACTAAGCCAGTTTTGTATCCAAAGTGCCAAGGCACCCTGGATTCCATGGGCTCGTACCTTCTTGACCAGTCTCCTGTGGGGGACTTTATCGAAGGCCTTACTGAAATCCATGTATACCACATCCACTGCGTTACCCTCATCCACACGCCTAGTCACCCCCTCAAAAAATTCAATCAAATTAGTCAGACATGATCTTCCCTTGACAAAGCCATGTTGACTATCCCTGATTAATCCTTGCTTCTCCAAGTGGAGACTAATTTTGTCCTTCAGAATTTTTTCCAATAATTTTCCGACCACTGATGTTAGGCTCACTGGCCTGTCGTTCCCCGGTTTTTCCCTACTCCCCTTCTTAAATAATGGTACTACATTAGCGGTTCTCCAGTCCTCTGGCACATGCCCTGTGGCCAGAGAGGTTCTGAATATATGTGTTAGAGCCCCCGCAATCTCCTCCTTTGCCTCACACAGTAGCCTGGGATACATTTCGTCCGGGCCTGGGGATTTATCCATTTTTAGGCCTGCTAAAACCGCCAATACCTCCTCCCGCTCGATGTTAATATGTTCGAGTATATCACAGTCCCCCTGCCGTATTTCTATGTCTACATCGTCCTTCTCCATAGTGAAAACAGATGCAAAAAATTCATTTAGAACCCCTCCTACATTTGCCGGCTCCACACACAGATTGCCATTTTTGTCCCTAATGGGCCCTATTTTTTCCCTAGTCATCCTCTTACCCTTAATATACTTATAAAACATCTTAGGATTTTCCTTTATTTTGCTCGCCAGTGTTATTTCATGGCCCCTCCTTGATCTCCTAATTTCTTTTTTAAGTATCCCCCTGCACTTTTTGTACTCCTCTCGGGCTTCCTCCGTCTTTCGCCTTTTGTATCTGCCAAAAGCCCTCCTTTTTTTCCTAATCCATTCTCGTATATCCCCTGACATCCAAGGTTCCCTGGAGTTCTTGGAACCACCCTTGACCTTTACGGGAACATGTTGCCATTGTATGGTCTCAATCTCCCTTCTGAAAGACTCCCATTGCTCTGATGCGGATTTTCCTACAAGCTGCTGATCCCAGTCCATTTTGGCCAGATCCTGCCTTATCCTATTAAAATTGGCCTTCCCCCAATTTAGAACCTTTATTTCCGGCCCCTCCCTGTCCTTTTCCATGACCACCTTAAATCTCACCGAATTATGGTCACTGTCACCAAAGTGCTCACCTACCAGCACTTCTTCCACTTGGCCGGCCACATTCCCGAGAATTAGGTCCAGTACCGCCCCCTCTCTTGTAGGACTTTCTACATGCTGGCTCAAAAAGCTCTCCTGGACGCACGTTAAGAATTTTGTACCCTCTAAGCCTTTTACACTCTGAGTATCCCAGTTAATATTGGGGAAGTTGAAATCCCCCACTATTATTACCCTATTATTTGCACAATTTTCTGAGATTTGCCTACATATCTGTTCCTCTATCTCCCCCTGACTGTTTGGTGGCCTATAGTACACTCCCATCAAAGTGCTTGCCCCCTTTTTGTTTTTAAGCTCCACCCATATGGCCTCATTAGAGGAACCTGCTAATATATCATCCCTCCTTATGGCAGTAATTGATTCTTTAATTAATATTGCGACCCCCCCTCCTCTTATACCTCCGCCTCTGTCTCGCCTGAAGATTCTGTACCCCGGAATATTAAGCTGCCAGTCTTGCCCCTCCCTCAACCATGTCTCTGTGACAGCAACAATATCATACTCCCATGTGTTTATCAACACCTTCAGTTCATCCTCCTTATTCGCAAGACTCCTTGCATTAAAATAGATGCCATCCAGCCTTGCCCTCACATATTTGCCCTGTCTTCCAAGCTGACTTGTTTTTTTCTCTATATTTGGCTGCACATCACCCCCTATTGTAGCTCCACTCTGTATCCCATTCCCCTGCCAAGTTAGTTTAACCCCCCCCCCCCAACAGTGCTAGCAAACCTCCCCGCAAGGATATTTGTCCCGCTCTGGTTCAGGTGCAACCCGTCCGACTTGTACAAGTCCCACCTTCCCCAGAAGCAGGCCCAGTGATCCAGGAAACTGAAACCCTCCCTCCTGCACCAACTCTTTAGCCATGCATTCATCTGTTCTATCCTCCTATTTCTATACTCACTAGCCCGTGGCACTGGGAGTAATCCAGAGATTACAACCTTTGAGGTCCTGCTCTTTAATCTGCTACCGAGCTCCCTAAATTCTTGATGCAGGACCTCATCTCCCTTCCTACCTATGTCGTTGGTCCCAATGTGGACCACGACCTCTGCCTGCTCACCCTCCCCCTTGAGAATGCCCTGTAGCCGCTCAGTGACATCCATGACCCTGGCACCAGGGAGGCAACAAACCATCCTGGAGTCACGTTTACGGCCACAGAAACGCCTGTCTGTTCCCCTTACGATAGAATCCCCTACCACTATAGCTCTTCCACTCTTTTTCCTCCCAGCCTGTGTAGCAGAGCTACCCCTGGTGCCAGGAAGTTGGCTGCTGCTGCCTTCCACTGATAAGTCATCCCCCTCAACAATATCCAAAGCGGTATATTTGTTTGAGAGGGGGACGGCCACAGGGGACCACTGCACTGCCTGCCTGCTCCTCTTACTCTGCCTGGTGGTCACCCAAATACTTCCTGCCTGTGCAACCTTTCCCTGCGGTGTGACCATCTCACTAAACGTGCTATCCACGACGTTCTCAGCATCGCGAATGCTCCATAATGAATCCATCCGCAGCTCCAGTGCCGCAATGCGGTTTGTCAGTAGCTGCAGCCGGATACATTTCCCGCACACATGGTCGTCAGGGACACCGGAAGGGTCCCTGATTTCCCACATAGAGCAGGAAGAGCATAACACGAGGCTGGGCTGTCCTGACATGACTTACCCTTTAACTAATTAATTCAAATTAAATGAATCCCACCAATTTCACTTCAATTAAAAAGGTATACTCAAGGGCCCTTGCTGAAAAGCAGTCCCCCACGACACAACAGAGACCCGAGAATCCACAAACTCTAACCTTAGACAAATTCAGCAGGAAAATACTCACCAACCAATCACTTACCTCTTCCTTGGTGACGTCCCACTTGGATTACTTTTTGCTTCTTATTTATCTTCGGTCCAGGAGTTAAGTCCCTGTGATGTCGCACAGTAGTTGTCTCTTGGTGCAGGTCTGCTGCTGCTTTTATTCCACAATCTCAGTCTTCTACTCTCAGGTCCACTACTGCTCTGCAGGAAAAGTTTGGAAAAGCAAGGCAAAGCAGCACTCCTTCCCCCACTTCAACAAACTCCCACACTTACCAAACTCTCAGCAACACACACTGTGTATCCGCACACCGTGCAGTCCGCACTGACAGGCCCCTGTATTTCTACAGTTGAGACTCAGATGAGTCAGGCCTGCCCCACCTTCAGGTACCAATTGAATCTAGCTAACCAATTAACTTGCTACAGCAGCTCTCTGCTGAAGCCTGACAGAAACTTAGAAATTTAAACTTTTAAATTGACCTGAAACAGTTGAAGCAATATGCACTAGATTTAATGAGATTAACCCTTCAACTCCCACACTTACAGAACTCTCAGCACACTGTGTAATATCCGCACACCGTGCAGTCTGCACTGACAGGCCCCTGTATTTCTACAGTTGAGACTCAGAGGAGTCAGGCCTGCCCCACCTTCAGGTACCAATTGAATCTAGCGAACCAATTAACTTGCTACAGTAGCTCTCTGCTGAAGCCTGACAGAAACTTGGAAATTTAAACTTTTAAATTGACCTTAAACAGTTGAAGAAATATGCACTAGATTTAAAGAGATTAACCCTTCAACTCCCACACTTACCGAACTCTCAGCACACTGTGTAATATCCGCACACCATCTCTGGATCCCTCTGTGAATATTAATACCTTCTCTGGATCCCTCTGTAAATATTAGTACCTTCTCTGGAGCCCCTGGAAATATTAGTACCTTCTCTGGATCCCTCTGTAAATATTAGTACCTTCTCTGGATCCCCTGAAAATATTAATACCGTCTCTGGATCCCCTGTAAATATCAGCACTGTCTCTGGATCCCCAGTAAATATTAATACAGTCTCTGGATCCCTCTGTAAATATTAATACCATCTCTGGATCCCCTGTAAATATTAGTACCTTCTGTGGATCCCCTGTAAATATTAATACTGTCTCTGGATCCCTCTGTAATTATTAATACTGTCTCTGGATCCATGTGTAAATATTAATACCATCTCTGGATCCCCTGTAAATATTAATACCATCTCTGGATCCCTCTGTAAATATTAATACCTTCTCTGGATCCCTCTGTAAATATTAGTACCTTCTCTGGAGCCCCTGGAAATATTAGTACCTTTTCTGGATCCCTCTGTAAATATTAGTACCTTCTCTGGAGCCCCTGGAAATATTAGTACCGTCTCTGTCCCACTTGTAAAAGGAGAGAGGCGGGGAGGTATGGGGGAGAGGTGGGGAGGGACGTCGTCGAGGGGGCAAGCAATGAGGAAGAGGATGGGAGGACCAGCGGAAAGGAACGGAGGAATGGCGAGAGGATACGAATGGAGGGTGAGGAGGGGAGGTACAGAGGGTGAGGAGGGGAAGAACGACGGTGAGGAGGGGAAGAACCAGGGTGAGAATGGGAGGACGGAGGGTGAGGAGGGGAGGAACGAGTGTGAGGGGGGTGGAACGAGGGTGAGGGGGAGGAACATTGGGAGGAAGGGAGGAAGGGAGGGTGAGGAAGGAGGAACGAGTGTGAGGAGGGAGGAACGAGGGGAGGAACGAGCGGAGGAGGGGAGGAACGAGGGGGAGGAGAGGAGGAACGAGGGGGAGGAGGAGAACAACATGGTAGAAGTTGGTAGAAACGGGGAGGGGAGGGGAGGAACGGGGAGTGGAGGAAAGAGGATGGAAGGAATGAGGGAGAGGAGGTTTCTATCCTTCTGTTAGTGATGTCCCTTTATTCCACTGCCATTATGTTATATCTAATTAGTACAGCTACTCCACTCCCTCACTTCTTCCTTCTCTATCGTTTCTGATTGTTATAGCCCGCAATATTTAATTGCCAGTCCTGCTCTATATGTAGCCATGTTTCAGTTATTCCTGCTACATCTGTTTCCTCCCTGCGGATTATCGGGCTAGAAATTGGGCCCTGAAGCACCCGTTGTTTCGGCGGCCTCCCGAACATCCAGGATGGCTCCTTGGATGTGCACACACATTTCCAGGGTGACGCGCACCGGGCGCCATCTTGGTATATGAATTGAAATAAAAGATATAAAGGATAGATCACACTTATAGGATTATACTACAGACCACCTAATAGTGGCAAGGAGGTGGAGAAAGAAATATGTCAGCAAATATGTGAAATGAGTAAAGGACATAGAATAATAATCATGGGAGATTTTAACAATTCCCAAACGAGCTGGCAAGAAGAGGTAGGTAAAGGTGAACAGGGAATGGGGTTTTTACAATGTGTGCAGGACTCCTTTCTTTCCCAGTATGCAAAAAGCCCAACAAAGGAGGAAGCACTGCTGGATTGAGTAATGGGAAATGAACCAGAACAGAAAAGAGAAGCGAGTGTCGGGGAACATCTAGGCAATAGCGATCATAACATCATAAGGTTTAAGATAAAGATTGAGGGGGACATAAGTAAGACAAAGACCAAAGCAATATATTGAAAAAAAGCGGATTTACAGGGAATGAGAATGGAACGAGGGAAAATCAACTGGAAACATTTACTGATAAACACAGAAATAGAACAGCAGTGGGAAACATTTAAAACGGTGATCAAGAAAGTTCAGGAGAAATATATCCCACTAAAATACCAGAACAAACTGTTCAGTAACGATTCATCCATGAATGAATAAAGAAATAGGACAAAATTGAAACTAAAGAAAAGGGCGACACTGAGTACACAGACAGTAAAGGAGAGGATGAGAAAAGGGAATAGGAAGAGGTTCGGAAAGAAGTCAAAAATAACAATTAGGAAAGCAAAGAGAAACTATTAAATTAAATTACGAAGGAAGATGAAAAGAAATACTAAAGTATTCCACAAACACATTGAAGAAAAATCAGAATAGTGACAGGGCCACTAAACTCACAGGTGACAGTGAAATGGCAGAAATATTCAATAGTTACTTTGCCTCAGTATTTCCCAGGGAGTTTAACATGGTGGGCTTGATATTGGAAGAAGAGATCAAAAAAGATCTAAAGGCATATAAGATAGAAAGGGGGAGACAATTGATAAAGTAATCAAATTTAGAAAGGATAAAACCCCTGGTCCGGATGGATCACATCCGAGCATATTAAAAGAAGTTAGGGAAGAGATAGCAGACGCAGCTAATGTGATTCCTATATTTAAAAGGGAGATAGAATCAGTCCAGGACACGAATTCGCTTAACGTCGGTGGTCGGAAAGATAATGGAATCTTTACTCTAAGATGTAATAGAAAAACATCTAGAAACTGAAAATATAATAAAGAATAGTCAGCACGGATTTCAGAAGGGAAGTTCAGGCTTGACCAACATTATTGAATTATTTGAAGAAGTAACAGAGAGGGTAGACAAGAGTAATGTAGTAGATGTAATATATTTGGATTTTCAAAAGGCCTTCGATAAGGGACCAGACTGTAGACATGACTAAGGTCAGAGCATGTGGAGTCAGGGGACAAGTAGCAGAATGGATAGTAAGCTGGCTGAAAAATAGAAAATAGAGAGTAGGGATTAAAGGTAGTTACTCAGACTTGCAGAAGGTGGGAAGTGGTGTTCCACAAGGATTGGTGCTGGGACCACTGTTGTTCACCATTTTTGTAAATGATTTGGACTTGGGAATTGGAAGTACAATTTCAAAATTTGCAGATGACACCAAATTGGGGGGTACAGTTAATACCGAGGAGGACAGCGACAAAGTACGGGAAGACATTAATAAACTTGCAGAATGGGCGTGTAATTGGCAAATTAATTTCAATATTGATAAGTGTGAGGTATTACATTTTGGTAGGAAGAATAAAGGGGGCCACATACTGATTGGATAATAAGAGTCGCAGGTTAATCAGGACATTAAAAGGCAAACCACACCCTGGGGTTCATTTCTAGAGGGATAGAATGGAAAAGCAGAGAAGTTACGTTAAACTTGAATAGAACCTTGGTTAGACCACACTTAGAGTATTGTGAACAGTTCTGGTCTCCATATTATAAAAAGGATATAGAGGCACTGGAGAAGTTGCAAAAAAGATTCACAATGATGATACCAGAACTGAGAGGATATTTCGATCAGGAAAGATGGAGCAGGCTGGAGCTCTTTTCTCTAGAAAAGAGGTGACCGAGATGTGACCTGATAGAGGTCCTTACGGTTATGAAACGGTTTTATGGGGTAGACATAGAGAAGATGTTTCCACTTGCGGTAGAGGCCAAAACTAGGAGCCATAAATATAAGATAGTCACTAATAAATCCAACAGGGAATTCAGGAGAAACTTCTTTACCCAGAGAGTGGTGAGAATGTGAAACTCACCACCACAAGGAGTACTTGAGACAACTAGCAGAGATGCATTTAAGTGGAAGCTGGGTAAGAGAAGGAGAAAGAAATATGGTGATAGGGTTAGACGAAGTAGGGAAGGAGGAATGGGGGTGAGAAGGGGAGGAACGGGAAGAGGAAGGGAAAGGGGATGGGGAAGCAACAGGAAAGAAATGGAGGAACAGGAGAGAGGTGGGTAGGAATGCGGAGAGGAGGGGAGGAATGGGGAGAGGAGAGGAGAATTGGGGCAATGAATGGAGGAATGGAGAGAACATAAGAACATAAGAAATGGGAGCAGGAGTAGGCCTTATGGCCCCTCGAGCCTGCTCCGCCATTCAATAAGATCGTGGCTGATCTTTAACCTCAACTCCACTTTCCCACCCAATCCCCATATCCCTTGATTCCCCTCGAGTCCAAAAACCTATCAATCTCAGCCTTGAATATATATTCAGCATCCACAGCCCTCTGGGGGAGTGAATTCCAAAGATTCACAACCCTCTGAGTGAAGAAATTCCTCCTCATCTCAGTCTCAAATGGCCGACCCCTTATCCTGGGACTATGCCCCCTAGTTCTAGACTCTCCAGCCAGGGGAACGAACCTCTCAGCATCGACCCTGTCAAGCCCCCTCAGAATCTTACACGTTTCAATGAGATCAGCACACATTCTTCTAAACTCCAGAGAGTATGGGCCCGTTCTATTCAACCTTTCCTCATATGACAGCCCTCTCATCCCAGGAATTGATCCAGTGAACATTTGTTGCACCGCCTCCAAGGCAAGTGTATCCTTCCTTAGATAAGGAGACCAAAACTGTACGCAGTACTCCAGGTGAGGTCTCACCAAAGCCCTGTACAATTGTAATAAGACTTCCTTACTCCTGTACTCCAACCCCCTTGCAATAAAGGCCAACGTGCCATTTGCTTTCCTAATTGCTTGTTGTACCTGCATGTTAACTTTTTGTGTTTCTTGTACGAGGACACCCAAGTCTCTCTGGACATCAACATTTAATAGCTTCTCACCATTTAAAAAATATTCTGTTTTTCTATTCTCCCCACCAAAATGAATAACCTCACATGTCCCCACATGGTAGTCCATCGGCCACTTTCTTGCCCACTCACTTAACCTGTCCATATCCCTTTGCAGACTCTTTGTGTCCTCCTCACAGCTTACTTTCCCACCCAGCTTTGAATCGTCAGCAAACTTGGATTCATTGCACTCGGTCCCTTCATCTAAGTCATTAATATAGATTGTAAATAGCTGAGGCCCAAGCACTGATCCTTGCAGCACCCACTAGTTACAGCCTGCCAACCTGAAAATGACCCATTTATTCCTGCTCTCTTTGCTGTCCTTTAACCAATCCTCTATCCATGCTAATATATTACCCCCAACCCCATGAGCCCTTATATTGCGTAACAACCTTTTATGTGGCACCTTATCGAATGCCTTTTGAAAATCCAAATATACTCCATCCACTGGTTCCACTTTATCTATCCTGATAGTTACATCCTCAAAAAACTCTAATAAATTTGTCAAACACGATTTCTCTTTCATAAAACCATGTTGACTCTGTCTAATCATATTTTTTTTTATTCGTTCATGGGATCTGGGCGCCGCTGGCGAGGTCGGCATTTATTGCCCATCCCTAATTGCCCCTTGAGAAGGTGGTGGTGAGCCGCCTTCTTGAACCGCTGCAGTCCGTGTGGTGAAGGTTCTCCCACAGTGCTATTAGGAAGGGAGTTCCAGGATTTTGACCCAGCGATGATGAAGGAACGGCCGATATATTTCCAAGTCGGGATGGTGTGTGACTTGGAGGGGAACGTGCAGGTGGTGTTGTTCCCATGTGCCTGCTGCTCTTGTCCTTCTAGGTGGTAGAGGTCGCGGGTTTGGGAGGTGCTGTCGAAGAAGCCTTGGCGAGTTGCTGCAGTGCATCCTGTGGATGGTAAACACTGCAGCCACGGTGCGCCGGTGGTGAAGGGAGTGAATGTTTCGGGTGGTGGATGGGGTTCCAATCAAGCGGGCTGCTTTGTCCTGGATGGTGTCGAGCTTCTTGAGTGTTGTTGGAGCTGCACTCATCCAGGCAAGAAGAGAGTATTTCTTCACACTCCTGACTTGTGCCTTGTTGATGGTGGCAAGATTTTGGGGAGTCAGAAGGTGAGTCACTCGCCACAGAATACCCAGCCTCTGACCTGCTCTTGTAGTCACAGTATTTATGTGGCTGATCCAGTTAAGTTTCTGGTCAATGGTGACCCCCAGAATGTTGATGGTGGGGGATTCAGCGATGGTAATGCCATTGAATGTCAAGGGGAGGTGGCTAGACTCTCTCTTGCTGGAGATGGTCATTGCTTGGCACTTGTCTGGCGCGAATGTTACTTGCCACTTTTGAGCCCAAGCCTGGATGTTATCCAGGTCTTGCTGCATGCGGGCTCGGACTGCTTCATTATTTGAGGGTTCGCGAATGGAACTGAACACTGTGCAATCATCAGCGAACATCTTCATTTCTGACGTTATGATGGAGGGAAGGTCATTGATGAAGCAGCTGAAGATGGTGGGCGTAGGACACTGGTCTGAGGAACTCCTGCAGCAATGTCCTGCGGCTGAGATGATTGGCCTCCAACAACCACTACCATCTTCCTTTGTGCTAGGCATGACTCCAGCCACAGGAGAGTTTTCCCCCTGATTCCCATTGACTTCAATTTTACGAGGGCTCCTTGGTGCCACACTCGGTCAAATGCTGCCTTGATGTCAAGGGCAGTCATTCTCACCTCCCCTCTGGAATTCACCTCTTTTGTCCATGTTTGGACCAAGGCTGTAATGAGGTCTGGAGCCGAGTGGTCCTGGCGGAACCCAAACTGAGCATTGTTGAGCAGGTGAATGGTGAGTTAGTGCCGCTTGATAGCACTGTCAACGACACCTTCCATCACTTTGCTGATGATTGAGAGTGGACAGATGGGACAGTAATTGGCCGGATTGGATTTGTCCTGCTTTTTGTGGACCGGACATCCCTGGGCAATTTTCCACATTCGGGTAAATGCCAGATACCAGTACCTGGAACAGTTTGGCAAGAGACACGGCTCGTTCTGGAGCACAAGCCTTCAGCACGACAGCTGGGATGTTGTCGGGGCCCATAGCCTTTGCTGTATCCAGTGCACTCAGCCGTTTCTTGATATCATATGGAGTGAATCGAATTGGCTGAAGACTGGCTTCTGTGAAGGTGGGGATATCGGGAGGAGGCCGAGATGGATCATCCACTCGGCACTTCTGGCTGAAGATGGTTGCAAACGCTTCAGCCTTGTCTTTCAGCCCAATGTAACAGACCAGTTTGCCTAACATCAGTAGTGGGGAAAATGCTCGAGTCTATTACAAAGGATGTGATAACAGAACACTTGGAAAGATTTAACAGGATTGGACAAAGTCAACATGGGTTTATGAAAGGGAAATCATGCTTAACAAATCGACTGGAGTTTTTTGAGGAGGTAACTGGTAGAATAGATACGGGAGAACCAGTAGATGTGGTGTATTTGGATTTTCAGAAGGCTTTTGATAAGATCCCACACAAGAGGTTAGTGTGCAAAATTAAAGCACGTGGGATTGGGGGGAATATATTGGCATGGATTGAGAATTGGTTGACAGACAGAAAACGGAGAGTAGGAATAAACGGGTCTTTTTCTGGGTGGCAGGCAGTGACTAGTGTGGTACCGCAGGGATCAGTGCTTGGGCCCCAACTATTCACAATATATATCAATGATTTGGATGAGGGAACTGAATGTAACATTTTCAAGTTTGCAGACGACACAAAGCTGGGGTGGAATGTGAGCTGTGAGGAGGATGCAAAGAGGCTCCAATGTGATTTAGACAAGTTGGGTGAGTGGGCGAGAATATGGCCCATGCAGTATAACGTGGATAAATGTGAGGTTATCCACTTTGATTGTAAAGACAGAAAGTCAGATTATTATCTGAATGGTGATAGATTGGGAAAAGGGGAGGTACAACAAGACCTGGGTGTCCTTGTATACCATTCGCTGAAAGCAATTATTCAGGTGCAGCAAGCAGTTAGGAAGGCGAATGGTATGTTGGTCTTCATTGCAAGAGGATTTGAGTACAGAACCAGGGATGTCTTACTGCAGTTATACAGGGCCTTGGTGAGACCACATCTGGAGCAGTGTGTGCAGTTTTGTTCTCCTTATCTGAGGAAGGATGTCCTTGCCATGGAGGGAATGCAACAAAGGTTTACCAGACTGATTCCTGGGATGGCAGGACTGACGTATAAGGAGAGATTGGGTCGACTAGGCCTATATTCACTCGAGTTGAGAAGAATGAGGTGATCGCATCGAAACTTATAAAATTCTAACAGGACTAGACAGGCTAGATGCAGGGAGGATGTTCCCAATGGATGGGGAATCCATAACCAGGGGTCACAGTCTCAAGATACGGGGTATGCCATTTAGAACCGAGATGAGGAGAAATTTCTTCACTCAGAGGGTGGTGAACCTGTGGAATTCTCTACCACAGAAGGCAGTGGAGGCCAAGTCATTAGATGTATTCAAGAAGCAGATAGATATATTTCTTAATGCTAAAGGGATCAAAGGATATGGGGAAAAAACAGGAACAGGGTACTGAGTGAGACGATCAGCCATGATCATTTTGAATGGCGGAGCAGGCCCGAAGGGCCGAATGGCCAACTCTTGCTCCTATTTTCCATGTTTCTATAAACGCTGGCCTTGCCAGTGATGCCCACATCCCATGAATGAATAAAAAAAGCATCCGCTCCTTTTCCATTCTGCCTGTCTTTTCTAAATGTCATGTACCCTGGAATATTTAGTTTCCAATCTTGGTCATTTTGCAACCACGTCTCTGTAATGGTTATTAGACCAAACCCATTTATCTCTATTTGAGCAATTAATGCATCTATCTTGTTGCGAATGCTCCGTGCATTCAGATAAAGAGCCTTTAATTTGAACATGTTACAATTTTTCCCTGCTTTGACCTTACTTGTTGATGCTCTATTACCGGTAAACTCTCTGTCACTTCCTGCCACACTCTGCTTACCTTTACCCAAATCACTACACTGCTCTGTTGCCTTGACTTTTCTCATTAAATTTCTAAATTTCTCCTCACCTGACCCCTCCCCTACTTTTTTTAGTTTAATGCCCCGTCTACAGCCCTAGTTATTCGATTCTCCAGGACGCTGGTCCCAACCTGTTTAAGTGAATCCCGTCCCAATGGAACAGCTCCCTCGTTCCCCAGTACTGGTGCCAGTGCCCCATGAATCGAAAACCCGTCTCCCACACCACTCTTTGAGCCCCACATTTAACCCTATGATCTGTCTGTCCCAATGCCAACTTGCTTGTGGCTCAGGTAGTAATCCAGAAATTATTATCTTTGAGATTCAACTTATTAATTGAGACCTGAGCTCCTCAAACTCCCTCAGTAGTACCTCATTCCTAGTTCTACCTATCTCGTTGGTTCCTACATGGACCACGACAACTGGATCCTTCCCTCATGCTCCAAGTTCTTCTCCAGCCGCGAGGAGATGTCCTTAACCCTGGCACTGGGCAGGCAATACAGCCTTCGGGACTCTCAGTCTCAGCTGCAGAGAAGAGTGTCCATCCCCCTGACTATAATATCCTCCATTTGATTGGCCCTCTGTACCGCAGTGTCGTGCTCAGTTTGCCCATCCTCCCTGCAGGCTTTGTTCTCATCCATACAGGTAGCAAGTATCTCGTACCTGTTGGACAAATTCGAGGGCTGAGGCTCCTCCATCACTGCATCCTGGGTCCCCATACCTGCCTGACTCGCAGTCACACCCTTCTGTCCCTGACCACTGAATGAATCTAAACTACTCGCTAATCTAAGGGGTGTGGACTACCTCCTGGATCAAAGCGTCCATATAACTCTCCTCCTCCCGGATGCATCGCAATGTCTGCAGATCAGACTCCAGCTCAACAACGCTGAGCTGAAGTCCCTCGAGCTGCAGACGCTTCCTGCGGATGTGGTACATGGGGATCTCGCTGCTCTGCACCAATTCCCACATGTTGCAGTTACGACACACCCCCTGCCCTGTCACCGCTTGTCGAAGCAGAATTTACTTATTTACTTGATGAGTTTTTAATCTCTCGCTATTGTTAGTTTTATTAACTAATTAATTTATCTAGTTTAAGTTATTGATTTAATCTCTCAGTTAAACCCCTGTCCGAACTTGGAGAGAAAAAAATCTAGTAATACTCACCAATCACCAATCACCGACATGCTGTCCTGTGACGGCACTGTTTCAATTTCTGCCTCTGGTGAGTTGACTGCAATTGTGTCTCACTCGACATTCGGGCTTTCTCCCACCTACCTACTGTCCTGTGACGGCACTCCTTGATTTTTTATTTTCAATCCTACCGAATTTATCCTGACCATTTCCCGCCTCCGCTGCTCCAAGTGAGTTTAGGCCTTCGATCCCCGAATTTTTTAAACTTACCTCTGCCGCTCCGGTCCCCGATCCTCGTCTCCGCTGGTCTCAGAGCTCTTGCTCTCTGTTCACCGTCCTTCCCCCTCGACACCGAATTCCCCCATTCACCAAATTATCAAGTTCCCACTCTGTTCATCGCCCACTCTGTTCGCTCTGTGCTTCAGCAGCTACTTTCTGCTTTATACTCCTTTTGAGAACAGCAGTTACAACTTGTCAATCAGCTTCCAACTCCCAGTAATTACCCTCTATTCAGACAATCGCATACAGCTCATTAACTGTTCACTGCCATTGACTTGCAGTTTCAGCGAAACTTTTAAGGTTCTATGTTAAATTTTAAAGTAAATTTTAATCTAAATTCACTCACTATTTCAACAGAGCCCCTCTCTCACCAAATTCTCAAGTTCCCACTCTGTTCGTAATCCACTCTGTTCGCTCTGTGCTTTATGGGGAGAGGAGGAGAGGAATGGGGATAGGAGGGGAGGAATGGGGAGTGGAGGGGAGGAATGGGGAGAGGAAGGGAGGAATGAGGAGAGGAGGAGAGGAATGGGGAGAGGAGGAGAGGAATGGGGAGAGGAGGGGAGTAATGGGTGAGGAGGGGAGGAATGGGGAAAGGAAGGGAGGAATGGGGAGAGGAGGAGAGGAATGGGGAGAGGAGGGGAGGAGTGGAGAGAGGAGGGGAGGAATGGGGAGAGGAGGGGAGGAATGGGGAGAGGGAGGGAGGAATGGGGAGAGGAAGAGAGGAATGAGGAGAGGAGGAGAGGAATGGGAGAGGAGGGGTGGAATGGGGAGAGGAAGGGAGGAATGAGGAGAGGAGGAGAGGAATGGGGGGAGGAAGGGAGGAATGAGGAGAGGAGGAGAGGAATGGGGAAAGGAAGGGAGGAATGAGGAAAGGAATAGAGGAATGGGGAGAGGAGGAGAGGAATGGGGAGAGGAGGGGAGGAATGGGAGAGGAGGGGTGGAATGGGGAGAGGAAGGGAGGAATGAGGAGAGGAATGGGGAGAGGAGGAGAGGAATGGGGAGAGGAGGGAGGAATGGTGAAAGGAGGGGAGGAATGGGGACAGGAAGGGAGGAATGGGGAGAGGAGGGGTGGAATGGGGTGAGGAGGGGAGGAATGGGGACAGGAAGGGAGGAACGGCGAGTGGAAGAGAGGAATGGGGCGAGGAAGATAGGAATGGGGAGGGGAGGGAGGAATAGGGAGAGGAAGGGAGAAATGGGGACAGGAAGGGAGGAATGGGGAGAGGAGGGGAGAAATGGGGAGAGGAGGGGAGGAATGGGGAGAGGAAGGGAGGAATGAGGAGAGGAGGAGAGGAATGGGGAGAGGAGGTGAGGAATGGGCAGAGGAGGGGAGGAATGGGAGAGGAGGAGAGGAATGGGGAGAGGAAGGGAGAAATGGGGACAGGAAGGGAGGAATGGGGGGAGGAATGGGGAGAGGAGGGGAGGAGTGGAGAGAGGAGGGGAGGAATGGGGAGAGGGAGGCAGGAGTGGAGAGAGGAGGGGAGGAATGGGGAGAGGAGGGGAGGAATGGGGAGAGGGAGGGAGGAATGGGGAGAGGAGGGCAGAAGTGGAGAGAGGAGGGGAGGAACTGGGAGAGGAGGGGAGGGATGGGGAGAAGGAGGGAGGAATGGGTGAGGAGGGGAGGAATGGGGAAAGGAAGGGAGGAATGAGGAGAGGAAGAGAGGAATGGGGAGAGGAGGAGAGGAATGGGGAGAGGAGGGGAGGAGTGAAGAGAGGAGGGGAGGAATGGGGAGAGGAGGGGAGGAATGGGGAGAGGGAGGGAGGAATGGGGAGAGGAAGAGAGGGATGAGGAGAGGAGGAGAGGAATGGGGAGGGGAGGAGAGGAATGGGGAGAGGAGGGGAGGAATGGGAGAGGAGGGGTGGAATGGGGAGAGGAAGGCAGGAATGAGGAGAGGAATGGGGAGAGGAGGGGAGGAGTGGAGAGAGGAGGGGAGGAATGGGGAGAGGAGGGGAGGAATGGGGAGAAGGAGGGAGGAATGAGGAGAGGAGGAGAGGAATGGGGAGAGGAGGAGAGGAATGGGGAGAGGAGGGAGGAATGGTGAAAGGAGGGGAGGAATGGGGACAGGAAGGGAGGAACGGCGAGTGGAAGAGAGGAATGGGGCGAGGAAGATAGGAATGGGGAGAGGAGGGAGGAATGTGGAGAGGAAGGGAGAAATGGGGACAGGAAGGGAGGAATGGGGAGAGGAGGGGAGGAATGGGGAGAGGAGGGGAGGAATGGGGAGAGGAAGGGAGGAATGAGGAGAGGAGGAGAGGAATGGGGAGAGGAGGAGAGGAATGGGCAGAGGAGGGGAGGAATGGGAGAGGAGGAGAGAAATGGGGAGAAGAAGGGAGAAATGGAGACAGGAAGGGAGGAATGGGGAGAGGAGGAGAGGAATGGGGCGAGGAGGGGAGTAGTGGAGAGAGGAGGAGAGGAATGGGGAGAGGAAGGCAGGAGTGGAGAGTGGAGGGGAGGAATGGGGAGAGGAGGGGAGGAATGGGGAGAGGGAGGGAGGAATGGGGAGAGGAGGGCAGAAGTGGAGAGAGGAGGGGAGGAATGGGGAGAGGAGGGGAGGGATGGGGAGAAGGAGGGAGGAATGGGTGAGGAGGGGAGGAATGGGGAAAGGAAGGGAGGAATGAGGAGAGGAAGAGAGGAATGGGGAGAGGAGGAGAGGAATGGGGAGAGGAGGGGAGGAGTGAAGAGAGGAGGGGAGGAATGGGGAGAGGAGGGGAGGAATGGGGAGAGGGAGGGAGGAATGGGGAGAGGAAGAGAGGGATGAGGAGAGGAGGAGAGGAATGGGGAGGGGAGGAGAGGAATGGGGAGAGGAGGGGAGGAATGGGAGAGGAGGGGTGGAATGGGGAGAGGAAGGCAGGAATGAGGAGAGGAATGGGGAGAGGAGGGGAGGAGTGGAGAGAGGAGGGGAGGAATGGGGAGAGGAGGGGAGGAATGGGGAGAAGGAGGGAGGAATGAGGAGAGGAGGAGAGGAATGGGGAGAGGAGGAGAGGAATGGGGAGAGGAGGGAGGAATGGTGAAAGGAGGGGAGGAATGGGGACAGGAAGGGAGGAACGGCGAGTGGAAGAGAGGAATGGGGCGAGGAAGATAGGAATGGGGAGAGGAGGGAGGAATGTGGAGAGGAAGGGAGAAATGGGGACAGGAAGGGAGGAATGGGGAGAGGAGGGGAGGAATGGGGAGAGGAGGGGAGGAATGGGGAGAGGAAGGGAGGAATGAGGAGAGGAGGAGAGGAATGGGGAGAGGAGGAGAGGAATGGGCAGAGGAGGGGAGGAATGGGAGAGGAGGAGAGAAATGGGGAGAAGAAGGGAGAAATGGAGACAGGAAGGGAGGAATGGGGAGAGGAGGAGAGGAATGGGGCGAGGAGGGGAGTAGTGGAGAGAGGAGGAGAGGAATGGGGAGAGGAAGGCAGGAGTGGAGAGTGGAGGGGAGGAATGGGGAGAGGAGGGGAGGAATGGGGAGAGGGAGGGAGGAATGGGGAGAGGAGGGCAGAAGTGGAGAGAGGAGGGGAGGAATGGGGAGAGGAGGGGAGGAATGGGGAGAAGGAGGGAGGAATGGGGAGAGGAGGGGAGGAATGGGGGGAGGAGGAGAGGAATGGGGACAGGAAGGGAGGAACGGGGAGTGGAAGAGAGGATTGGGGAGAGGAAGATAGGAATGGGGAGAGGAGGGAGGAATGGGGATAGGAGGGGAGGAAAGTGGACAGGAAGGGAGGAATGGGGAGAGGAAGAGAGGAATGGAGAGAGGAAGAGAGGAATGCGGAGAGGGAGGTAGGAATGGGGAGAGGAGGGATAGAATGGGGAGGGGAGGGATGGAATGGGGAGGGGAGGGAAAGAATCGGGAGAGGAGGAAAAGAATGGGGTGGAGAGGGGAAGAATGGGGAGAGGAGTGGAGGAATGGGAAGAGGAAGAAGGGAAGGGGAGAGGAGGGTAGGAATGGAGAGACGAAGTGAGGAATGGGGAGAGGAAGAGAGGAATGAGGAAAGGAGGAGAGCAATGGGGAGAAGGAGAGAGGAATGCAGAGAGGAGGGGAGGAATGGGGAGAGGAAGAGAGGAATGGAGAGGGGAGGGGAGGATTGGGGAGAGGAAGAGAGGAATGAGGAGTGGAAGAAAGGATTGGAGAGAGAAGGGGAGTAATGGGGAGAGGAAGAGAGGAATGGGGATTGGAAGAGAGGAATGGGGATTGGAAGAGAGGAATGGAGAGGGGAAGCGAGGAATGCGGAGAGGAAGAAGGGAAGGGGAGAGGAGGGGAGGAATGGGTCGAGGAGGAGAGGAATGGGGAGAGGAGGGGAGGAATGTGGAGAGGAAGGGAGGAATGGGGAGAGAAGGGGAGTAATGGGGAGAGGAAGAGAGGAATGGGGAGTGGAGGGGAGAAATGGGGAGAGGAATAGAGGAATGGAGAGAGGAGGGGAGGATTGGGGAGAGGAAGAGAGGAATGGGGAGAGGAAGAAGGGAAGTGGAGAAGAGGGGAGGAATGGGGAGAAGAAGAGGCGAATGTGGAGAGGAAGAGCTCAATGAGGAGAGGAGGTGAGGAATGAGGAGAAGCATTTAAGGGGAAGCTGGGTAAGGGAAGGAGAAAGAAATATGGTGATAGAGTTAGACAAAGTAGGGAAGGAGGAATGGGGATGAGAAGGGGAGGAACGGGAAGAGGAAGGGAAAGGGGAATGGGGAAGCAACAAGAAATAAATGGAGGAACAGGGGAGAGATGGAAAGGAATGCGGAGAGGAGGCGAGGAATGGGGAGAGGAGAGGAGAATGGGGGCAATGAGTGGAGGAATGGAGAGAACATAAGAACATCAGAAATAGGAGCAAGAGTAGGCCTTATAGCCCCTCGAGCCTGCTCCGCCATTCAATCAGATCGTGGCTGATCTTTAACCTCAACTCCACTTTCCCACCCAATCCCCATATCCCTTGATTCCCCTCGAGTCCAAAAACCTATCAATCTCAGCCTTGAATATATATTCAGCATCCACAGCCCTCTGGGGGAGAGAATTCCAAAGATTCGCAACCCTCTGAGTGAAGAAATTGCTCCTCATCTCAGTCTCAAATGGCCAATCCCTTATCCTGAGACTATGCCCCCTCGTTCTGGAGTCTCCAGCCAGGGGAAAGAACCTCTCAGCATCTACCCTGTCAAGCCCCCTCAAAATCTTATATCTTTCAATGAGATCACCTCTCATTCTTCTAAACTCCAGCGAGAATAGGCCCATTCTACTCAATCTCTCCTCATTGGACAACCCTCTCATCCCAGGAATTAATCTAGTGAACCTTCGTTGCACCGCCTCCAAGGCAAGTATATCCTTCCTTAGATAAGGAGACCAAAACTGTATGCAATTCTCCAGGTGAGATCTCACCAAAGCCCTGTACAATTGAAGTAAGACTTCCTGACTCTTGTACTCTAACCCCCTTGCAATAAAGGCCAACGTGTCATTTGCTTTCCTTATTGCTTGTTGTACCTGCATGTTAACTTTTTGTGTTTTTTGTACGAGGACACCCAAGTCTCTCTGGACTTCAACATTTAATAGCTTCTCACCATTTAAAAAATATTCTGTTTTTCTATTCTTCCTACCAAAATGAATAACCTCACATTTCCCCACATGATAGTCCATCTGCCACCTTCTTGCCCACTCACTTAACCTGTCCATATCCCTTTGCAGATTCTTTGTGTCCTCCTCACAGCTTACTTTCCCACCCAGCTTTGAATCGTCAGCAAACTTGGATTCATTACACTCGGTCCCTTCATCTAAATCATTAATATAGATTGTAAATAGCTGAGGCCCAAGCACCGATCCTTGC
Organism: Heptranchias perlo; assembly: GCF_035084215.1. Taxonomy (NCBI): domain Eukaryota; kingdom Metazoa; phylum Chordata; class Chondrichthyes; order Hexanchiformes; family Hexanchidae; genus Heptranchias; species Heptranchias perlo. The sequence goes on along the minus strand of NW_027139918.1, from coordinate 649,403 downwards.
AGCACCCCACTAGTTCCAGCCTGCCAACCTGAAAATGACCCATTTATTCCCACTCTCTTTGCTGTCCTTTAACCAATCCTCTATCCATGCTAATATATTACTCCCAATCCCATGAGCCCTTATATTGCGTAACAACCTTTTATGTGGCACCTTATCGAATGCCTTTTGAAAATCCAAATATACTCCATCCATTGGTTCCCCTTTATCTACCCTGATAGTTACATCCTCAAAAAACTCTAATAAATTTGTCAAACACGATTTCTCTTTCATGAAACCATGTTGACTCTGTCTAATTATATATTTTTTGATTCGTTCATGGGATGTGGGCGCCGCTGGCGAGGCCGGCATTTATTGCCCATCCCTAATTGCCCCTTGAGAAGGTGGTGGTGAGCCGCCTTCTTGAACCGCTGCAGTCCGTGTGGTGAAGGTTCTCTCACAGTGCTGTTAGGAAGGGAGTTCCAGGATTTTGACCCAGCAATGATGAAGGAACGGCCGATATATTTCCAAGTCGGAGAGAGATAGAAGCAGGGGGCCAGAGAGAGAGAGAGAAACAGGGGGTCAGAGAGAGAGAGAGAAACAGGGGGTCAGAGAGAAAGAGAGAAACAGGGGGTCAGAGAGAGAGAGAGAAACAGGGGGTCAGATGCAGTATAACGTAGATAAATGTGAGTTTATCCACTTTGATTGTAAAAACAGAAAGACAGATTATTATCTGAATGTTGATAGATTGGGAAAAGGGGAGGTGCGACGAGACCTGGGTGCCCTTGTATACCAGTCGCTGAAAGCCAGCATTCAGGTGCAGCAAGCAGTTAGGAAGGCGAATGGTCTGTTGGCGTTCATTGCAAGAGGATTTGAGTGCAGGAACAGGGACGTCTTACTGCAGTTATAAAGGGCCTTGGTGAGACCACATCTGGAATATTGTGTGCAGTTTTGCTCTCCTTATCTGAGGAAGGATGTCCTTGCCTTGGAGGGAGTGCAACGAAGATTTACCAGACTGATTCCTGAGATAAATGTAAGGAATCTTACAACACCAGGTTCGAGTCCAACAAATTTATTTTAAAATCACAAGCTTTCGGAGATTATCCCCTTCGTCAGGTGAGATTCCTTACATTTGTCCACCCCAGTCCATCACCGGCATCTCCACATCATGATTCCTGGGATGGCAGGGCTGACGTATGAGGGGAGATTGGGTCGACTAGGCCTATATTCACTCGAGTTTAGAAGAATGAGAGGTGATCTAATCGAAACATATAAAATTCTAACAGGACCAGACAGACGAGATGCAGGAAGGATGTTCCCGATGGCTGGGGAATCCATAACCAGGGGTCACAGTCTCAGGATACGGGGTATGCCATTTCGAACCGAGATGAGGAGAAATTTATTCACTCAGAGGGTGGTGAACCTGTGGAATTCTCTACCACAGAAGGCAGTGGAGGCCAAGTCATTAAATATATTCAAGAAGGAGATAGATATATTTCTTAATGCTAAAGGGATCAAGGGATATGGGGAAAAATCGAGAACAGGGTATTGAGTTAGGCTATCAGCCATGATCATTTTGAATGGTGGAACAGACCCGAAGGGCCGAATGGCCTACTCTTGCTCCTATTTTCTATGATTCTATGATTTGACATCATTTGAACCCTTCTGACTTAATTTCACTCCGTTTAACTTCATTTGACTTCATTTGACCCCATTTCACGACATTTAACTTCATTTGACCCCATTTCACTTCATTTGGCATCATTTGAACACTTTTCACTTCATTTCTCTTATTTTCAAACCATTTCACTTCATTTGAACCCATTTCACTTCATTTGAACCCATTTCACTTCATTGGTGTTAATTTGAATCCATTTTACTTCATTTTACACCATTTCACATTATTCTGACAAGAGAAGTTGGGTCAAATGAAGTAAAAAGAGGGTGAAATGGGGTCAAATGTAGTGAAATGGGGTCAAATTAATTCAAATGTAGTGAAATGGGGTCAAATTAATTCAAATGAAGTGAAATGGGTTCAAGTGAAATGAAATGTGGACAAATAAAGAAACATTAAGAGAAATGGGGTCAAATGAAGTCAAGTAAAGTGATATCGGGTGCAAATGAAGTCAAATAAACTGAACTAGGGTCAAATGAACTCGAATGGAGTGAAATGGGTTCAAAAGAAATGAAATGGCGTCAAATGCAGTAAAATGGGGGTCGAATGAAGTGAAATGAAGACATAAATAAACTGAAATGGGTTCAAATGTAGTCATATGAAGTGAAATGGGGTGAAATAAAATGCAATGAAGGCAAATAGGGTCAAATTAAATCAGATGCAGTGAAATGGGGTCAAATTAAGTGAAATAGGGTCAAATGAAGATAAATGAAGTGAATTTGGTTCAAATGAAGTCAAATTCTGTCAAATCAAGTAAAATGTGAGCAAATGAAGAAAAATTAAGTGAAATGGGTTCAAATGAACTCAAATGAATTGGAATTGGTTGAAATGAAGTGAAATGAAGCGAAAAGGGGTCAAATGAAGTGAAATGTGGGCAAGTGAAATAAAATTAAGTGAAATTGTGTTTAAAGAAGTCGAATGAAGTGAAATGATGGGGTCAAATTTATTCAAAGTAAATATATGGGGTCAAATGAAGGGAAATGGGGTCAAATAAAGTGAAATGCAGTCAACTGAAGTCAATAAAGTGAAATGGGGTCAAATGAAGAAAAATGAAGTGAAATGGGTTCAAATCAAGTCAAATGAATTGAAATGGGAGCACCGTCCCCAAATTGGTCCGCGCTCGCTGCCGCCGTCCCCAAATTGGTCCCCGCTTGCAGGAGCCGTCCGCAAATTGGTCCCCGCTTGCAGGAGCCGTCCCCAAATTGGTCCCCGCTTGCAGGAGCCGTCCCCAAATTAGTCTCCGCTCGCAGGCGCCGTAACCAAATTAGTCCCCACCCGCTGGCGCCGTCCCCATTTTGGTCTCCTCTTGCTGCCACTGTCCCCAATTTGGTCCATTTACAGGTGCGTCAAATGAAGTTTAATGGAGTTAGATTTCATTTTATGACTTTATTTGACCCCATTTCTTTTCTTTTCAATTCATTTGACCCCCCATCACTTCACTTGACTTAATTTGGCCCCATATGGCTGATATGGACACAATTTCACTTCATTTGACATGATTTGAATCCTTTTCATTTCATTTCACTTCTTCTCAACCCATTTGATTTAATTTTACCTCATTTACCTTCATTTGATGTTACTTGACCCAACTGCACTTCATTGGTGTTAATGTGAACCCATTTGACTTCATTTGACCCAATTTCACTTTCTTTCACCACATTTATCATCATTTGTCCCCATTTCTCATCATTTGTCCACATTTCTCGTCATTTAACCTCCTTTGACGTTATTTGACCCCTTTTGCCATCATATAACCCCATTTGACATCATTTGAACCTATTTCACTTCATTTAATCCAATTTCACTTAATTTGACCCCTTTTCACCACAGTTCACTTCATTTGACCCCATTTCACTTCATTTGACCCCATTTCACTTCACTTCATTTGACCCCATTTCACTTCATTTGACCCCATTTCACTTTATATGACCCCATTTCACGAGATTTCACTTCATTTGACCCCATTTCACGACATTTCACTTCATTTGACCCCATTTCACGACATTTCACTTCATTTGACCACATCTCACTACATTTCACTTCATTTGACCACATTTCACTTCATTTGACCCCATTTCACTACATTTCACTTCATTTTACCCCATTTCACTTGATTTGACCCAATTTCACTTCATTTGACCCCATTTCACTTCATTTGACCCCATCTCACTACATTTCATTTCATTTGACCACATTTCACTTCATTTGACCCCATTTCACTTTATATGACCCCATTTCACGACATTTCACTTCATTTGACCGCATTTCACGACATTTCACTTCATTTGATCCCATTTCACTACATTTCACTTCATTTGACCCCATTTCACTACATTTCACCCCATTTCACTACATTTCACTTCATTTGACCCCATTTCACTTTATATGACCCCATTTCACGACATTTCACTTCATTTGACCCCATTTCACGACATTTCACTTCATTTGACCCCATTTCACTGCATTTCACTTCATTTGACCCCATTTCACGACATTTCACTTCATTTGTCCCCATTTCACTTTATATGACCCCATTTCACGACATTTCACTTCATTTGACCCCATTTCACTTAATTTGACCCTATTTCACTTAATTTGACCCTATTTCACTTCATTTGACCCCATTTCACTTCATTTGACCCCATTTCACTACATTTCACTTCATTTGTCCCCATTTCACTTTATATGAACCCATTTGACTTTGTCTGAGTTCATTTGGACCCATTTCACTTCATCTGACTGAATTTCACTTCATTTGTATTCATTTGACCCAATTTATTTTCTTTTCAATTCATTTGTCTCTCTTGTCACTTCTCCTGATTTAATCTGACCCCTTTTGACTGCATTTGACACAGTTTCACTTCATTTGGCATGATTTGAACCCATTTCACTTAATTTATCTTATTTTCAAACCATTTCACTTCATTTTAACCCATTTCACTTCATTGGTGTTAATTTGAACCCATTTCACTTCATTTTACACCATTTCACATCATTCCGAGAAGAGAAATGGGGTCAAATGAAGTAAAAAGTGGGTGAAATGGGGTCAAATGAAATGAAATGGGGTCAAATGAAGTAAAATGCCATCAAATTAAGTCAAATAATGTGAAATGGGTTCAAGTGAAATGAAATGTGTTCAAATAAAGAAATGTTAAGAGAAATGGGGTCAAATGAAATCAAGTAAAGCGATATCGGGTACAAATGAAGTCAAATGAACTGAACTAGGGTCAAATGAACATGAATGGAGTGAAATGGGTTCAAAAGAAACGAAATGGCGTCGAATGAAGTGAAATGAAGGCACAAATTAATGAAAAGGGTCAAATGAACTCAAATTAAGTGAAATGGATTGAAATGAAAAAACTAAGTGAAATGGGGTCAAATGAAGACGAATGGAATGAAAAGGACTCAAATAAAGTTAAGTGAAATGAAATGGGGTCAAATGAATGAAAATGGGGTCAAATGGAGTGAAAAGGGCTAAAATCAAGTCAAATGAATTGAATTTGTGTCAATGGAGGGCAATGAAATGAAATGGTGTTAAATGAACTCAAATGGAGTAAAATGGGATGAAATGAAATCATCTAAAGTGAATGGGGTCAAATGAATTGCAATGAAGGCAAGTGGGGTCAAATGAAATCAAATGAAGTGAAATGTGAGCAAATAAAGAAAAATTAAGAAATGGGGTGAAATGCAGTCAATTGGGGTCAAATGAAGTGAAATGGGGGCAAAAGAAGTCAAATGGGTTCAAATGAACTCAAATGAAGTGAGATTGGTTCAAATAAAGTCAAATGAAGTGAAATGAAGAGAATTTGATCAAATGAAATGAAATGAAGTCAAATTCTGTCAAATCAAGTGAAATGTGGGCAAATGAAGAAAAATTAAGTGAAATGATGTCAAATGAAGTCAAACAAAGTAAAATGGGGTCAAATGAAGTGCAATGAAGGCAAATAGGGTCAAATGAAGTGAAATGTGGGCAAGTGAAATAAAATTAAGTGAAATTGTGTTTAAAGAAGTCGAATGAAGTGAAATGATGGGGTCTAATTAATTCAAAGTAAATATATGGGGTCAAATGAAGGGAAATGGGGTCAAATAAAGTGAAATGCAGCCAACTGAAGTCAATGAAGTGAAATGGGGTCAAATGAAGAAAAATGAAGTGAAATGAAGTGAAATGGGTTCAAATAAAGTCAAATGAATTGAAATGGGGGCGCGTCCCCAATTTGGTCCGCGCTCGCTGCCGCCGTCCCCAAATTGGTCTCCGCTCGCAGGCGCCGTATCCAAATTGGTCCCCACCTGCTGGCGCCGTCCCTATTTTGGTCTCCTCTTGCTGCCACTGTCCCCAATTTGGTCCATTTACAGGTGCATCAATTGAAGTTTAACGGAGTTAGATTTCATTTTATGACTTTATTCGACCCCATTTCTTTTCTTTTCAATTCATTTGACCCCCCCATCACTTCACTTGACTTAATTTGGCCCCATTTGACCCCCCATCACTTCATTTGACAAGATTTGAATTCTTTTCATTTCATTTCACTTCTTCTTAACCCACTTGATTTAATTTTACGTCATTTACCTTCGTTTGATGTTACTTGACCCAATTGCACTTCATTTGTCTTAATTTGAACCCATTTGACTTCATTTGATCCAATTTCACTTCCTTTGACCCCATTTCTCGTCATTTGTCCCCATTTCTTGTCATTTGTCCCCATTTCTTGTCATTTGACCTCCTTTGACGTCATTTGACCCCTTTTGTCATCATATAACCCCATTTGACATCATTTGAACCCATTTCACTTCATTTAATCCCATTTCACTTCATTTGACCCGATTTCACTTCATTTGACCCGATTTCACTTCATTTGACCCCATTTCACTACATTTCACTACATTTCATTTCATTTGACCCCATTTCACTTCATTTGACCCCATTTCACTACATTTCATTTCATTTGACCCCATTTCACTACATTTGACCCGATTTCACTTCATTTGACCCCATTTCACTTCCTTTGACCCCATTTCACTTCATTTGACCCCATTTAACTTCGTTTGACCCCATTTCACTTCATTTGACCACATTTCACTTTATATGAACCAATTTCACTTTATGTGAACCCATTTGACTTTATCTGAGTTCATTTGGACTCATTTCACTTCATCTGACTGAATTTCACTTCATTTGTATTCATTTGACCCAATTTCTTTTCTTTTCAATTCATTTGTCCCTCTTGTCACTTCTCTTGACTTAATCTGACCCCTTTTGTCTGCATTTGACACAATTTCACTTCCTTTGACCCCATTTCTCGTCATTTGACCCCCTTTCACATCATTTGACCCCCTTTGAATTCATTTGACTCCATTTGACTTCATTTGAACTCCTTTCACTTCATTTCACTCCGTTTAACTTCATGTGACCCCATTTCACTTTGACTTTATTTGACCTCATTTCACTCAGTTTAACTTCAATTAATTTATTTCACTCCGTTTAACTTCGTTGACTTCATTGGACCCCATTTCACTTAATTTAACTTCATTAGACACCATTTCACTTCATTTGATTCCAATTCACTTTATTTGACACCAATTGCCTTCATTTGACCTCATTTCACATCTTCTGACTTCATTTGATACCATTTGAACCCATTTCACTTCATTTGACCCCTTTTGACTTCATTTGACCCCATTTCACTTCATTTGACTTCATTTGACCCTATTTCACTTAACTTGACCCTATTCCACTTCATTTGACCCCATTTCACCAAATTTCACTTTATATGATCCCATTTCACTTTATCTGAGTTCATTTGGAAACATTTCACTTCATTTGACCCAATTTCACTTCATTTGACCCAATTTCACTTCATTTGTATTAATTTGACCCAATTTCTTTTCTTTTCAATTCATTTGTTCCTCTGTCACTTCACTTGACTTAATCTGACCCCATTTCGCTTCATTTGACATGTTTTGAACCCTTTTCACTTCATTTCTCTTATTTTCTATCCATTTCACTTCATTTGAACCCATTTCACTTCATTGGTGTTAATTTGAACCCATTTTACTTCATTTTACACCGTTTCACATCATTCTGACAAGACAAATGGGGTCAAATGAAGTAAAAAGAGGGTGAAATGGGGTCAAATGAAGTGAAATGGGTTCAAGTGAAATGAAATGTGGTCAAATAAAGAAAAATTAAGAGAAATGGGGTCAAATAAAGAAAAATGAAGTGAAATGGGGGCACCGTCCCCAAATTAGTCCGTGCTCGCTGGTGCCATCCCGATTGGTCCCCGCTTGCAGGCGCCATCCCGAAATTGGTTCACGCTCACTTGAGCCATCCCCATATTGGCCTCTTCTTGCTGCCACTATCCCCAATTTAGTCCATTTACAGGTGCGTCAAATGAAGGTTAATGGAGTTAGATTTCATTTTATGACTTTATTTGACCACAGTTCACTTTATATGACTTTTATTAATCCCATTTCTTTTCTTTTCAATTCATTTGACCCCCCATCACTTCACTTCACTTAATTTGGCCCCATTTGGCTGGTTTGGACACAATTTCACTTCATTTGACATGATTTGAACCCTTTTCATTTCATTTCACTTCTTTTCAACCCATTTGATTTAATTTTACGTCATTTACCTTCATTTGATGTTACATGACCCTATTTCACTTCATTTATCTTAATTTGAACCCATTTGATTTTGTTTGAACTAATTTCACTTCCTTTGACCCCATTTCTCGTCATTAGTCCCCATTTCTCGTCATTTGTCCCCATTTCTTGTCATTTGACCCTATATTACTTCATATGACCCCCATTTTAGTTAATTTCACTCTGTTTAACTTCATTTGACGTCATGTGACCCCATTTCACTTTGACTTTATTTGACCCCATTTCACTTCATTTTACATCATTTGAACCCTTCTGACTTCATTTCACTCCGTTTAACTTCATTTGACCCCAAATCACTTAATTTGACTTCATCAGGCACCATTTCACTTCATTTGTTCCCAATTCACTTTATTTGAATTCATTTGACCCCATTTGCCTTCATTTTACCTCATTTGATCCCATTTCACTTCATTTGACCCCAATTCACTTCATTTGACATCATTTGACCCCATTTAACTTCATTTGACCCCAATTCACTTAATTTGACCCCATTTCACTTCATTTGACCCTATTTCACTTAATTTCACTCTGTTTAACTTCATTTGACGTCTTGTAACCCCATTTGACACCATTTCATTTCATTTGTTCCCAATTCACTTTATTTGAATTCATTTGACCCCCATTTCACTTCATTTGACTCTGTTTGACCCCATTTCACTTCATTTGACCCCATTTCACTTCATTTCATTTTATATGAACCCATTTCACTTTATCTGAGTTCATTTGGACCCATTTCACTTAATTAGACCCTATTTCACTTCATTTGCCTGAATTTCACTTCATTTGTATTCATTTGACCCAATTTCTATTCATTTCAATTCATTTGACCCTCTTGTCACTTCTCTTGACTTAATCTGACCCCATTTGGCTGCATTTGACACCATTTCACTTCATTTGACATGATTTGAACCCTTTTCACTTCATTTCTCTTATTCTCAACTCATTTCACTTCATTGGTGTTAATTTGAACCCTTTCACTTCATTTGTGTTAATTTGAACACATTTTAATTCATTTTACACCATTTCACATCATTCTGACAAGAGAAATGGGTTCAAATGAAGTAAAAAGAGGGTGAAATGGGGTCAAGTGAAGTCGAATGAAATGAAAAGGACTCAAATAAAGTAAAGTGAAATGACATGGGGTCAAATGAAGTGAAAAGGGCTAAAATAAAGTTAAATGAATTGAGAGAGGGTCAAATGAAGTGAATTTGTGTCAATTGAAAGCTAATGAAATGAAATGGTGTTAAGTGAACGCCAATGGATGAAAATGCGATGAAACGAAATCATCTAAAGTGAAATGGGGGTCTAATGAATTGCAATGAAGGCAAGTGGGGTCAAATAAAATCAAATGAAGTGAAATGGGGGCAAAAAAAGAAAAATTAAGAAATGGGGTGAAATGTAGTCAATGGGGAGCAAATGAAGTGAAATGAAGAGAATTTGGTTCAAATGAAATGAAGTCAAATTCTGTCAAATCAAGTGAAATGTGGGCAAATGAAGAAAAATTAAGTGAAATGGGGTCAAATGAAGTCAAGCGAAGTGAAATGGGGGCAAATGAAGTGAAATGAAGGCACAAATAAACTGAAATAGGCGCAAATGTAGTCATATGAAGTGAAATGGGGTTAAATGAAGTGCAATGAAGGCAAATAGGGTCAAATGAAATCAGATGCAGTGAATTGGGGTCAAATGAAGTGAAATGATGTGAAATCGGGACAAATGAAGATAAATGAAGTGAATTTGCTTCAAATGAAGTCAAATTCTATCAAATCAATTGAAATGTGGGCAAATTAAGAAAAATGAAGTGAAATGGGATCAAATGAACTCAAATGAATTGAAATGGGTTCACTGAAGTGAAATGTGGGCAAGTGAAGTGAAATTAAATGAAATGGTGTTTGAAGAAGTCGAATGAAGTGAAATGATGAGGTCTAATGAATTCAAAGAAAAGATATAGGGTCAAATGAAGTGAAATGAAGTCAAATAAAGTTAAATGGGACCATACAGAAACATTGATAGAAACATAGAAAGTAGGAGCAGGAGTCGGCCATTCAGCCCTTCGATCCTGCTCCACCATCCAATATGATCATGGCTGATCCTCTATCTCAATACCATATTCCCGCGCTCTCCCCATACCTATTGATGCCTTTTGTGTCTAGAAATCGATCTAGCTCCTTCTTAAATATATTCAGTGACGTGGCCTCCACAGCATTCTGCGGTAGAGAATTTCACAGGTTCACCACCCTCTGAGTGAGGAAATTTCTCCTCATCTCAGTCCTAAATGTGCTACCCCGTATCCTGAGACTATGACCCCTCTTTCTGGACCCCCCCCCCCCCAGCCAAGGAAAGCATCCTCCCTGCATCCAGTCTGTCTAGCTCTGTCAGAATAGTATACGTTTCAAAGAGATCCCCTCTCATTCACCTAATGTCGAGTGAATACAGGTCAAATTAGGTGAAATGGGGTCAAATGAAGTCAAGTTGGGTCAAATAAAGTGAAATGGATCAAACGAAGTGAAATGAGGTCAAATGAATTTGAATGAAGTAAAATAGGATGAAATGAAGTCAAAAGAATTGAAATGGGTTCAAAATGAAGTCGAATGAAATGAAATGGGATCAAATGAAGTGAATTGGGGGCAAATTAAGTCAAATGAACTGAAATTGGTTCAAATGAACAAAATTAAGTGAAATTAGTTCAAATGAAGTGAAATGGGGTCAAATGAAGAAAAATGAAGTGCAATGGGGTGAAATGAAGTGAAATGGGGTACAATGATGTCAAATGGGTTCAACTGATGTCATATAAAGTGAAATGGGGTCAAATAAAGTCAAATGGAGTGAAATTGGGGCATATGATGTCAAATGAACTGAAATAGGGTCTAATGAAGCCAAACATGAGCAAATGAATCAAAATTAAGTGAAATGGGGTCAAATAAAGTGAAATGATGCAAATTATTTCAAATTAAATCAAATGGAGTCAAATGAGCACAACTGAAGTGAAATAATATGAAATGGGGGAAAAATTTTTTTTTTTTATTCGTTCACGGGATGGGCAATAAATGCTGGCAAGGCCGGCATTTATTGCCCATCCCTAATTGCCCTTGAGAAGGTGGTGGTGAGCCGCCTTCTTGAACCGCTGCAGTCCGTGTGGTGACGGTTCTCCCACAGTACTGTTAGGAAGGGAGTTCCAGGATTTTGACCCAGCGACGATGAAGGAACGCCGATATATTTCCAAGTCGGGATGGTGTGTGACTTGGAGGGGAACGTGCAGGTGGTGTTGTTCCCATGCGCCTGCTGCTCTTGTCCTTCTAGGTGGTAGAGGTCGCGGGTTTGGGAGATGCTGTCGAAGAAGCCTTGGCGAGTTGCTGCAGTACATCCTGTGGATGGTGCACACTGCAGCCACAGTGCGCCGGTGGTGAAGGGAGTGAATGTTTCGGGTGGTGGATGGGTGCCAATCAAGCTTGATTGGCACCCCATCCACCACCCTAAACATTAGTCAGAGGAAGTGAAATGGGGTCAAATTAAGTCAAAGGAAGTGAAATGGGGTCAAATTAAGTCAAAGGAAGTGAAATGGAGTCGAATGAAGTCATATAAAGTGAAATGGGATCAAATGAAGTTGAATAAAGTGAAATGATGGGGTCTGATGAATTTGAATGAAAAGAAATGGGGTCAAATGAAGTGCAATGGGGTCAAATGAAGTCAAATAAAGTAAAATGGGTACAAATAAAGTAAAATGGGTACAAATAAAGTAAAATGGGTTCAAATAAAGTAAAATGGGTACAAATGAAGTGAAATGGGTTCAAATGAAGTCAATTGAAGTGACATCGGGTCAAATAGAGTGAAATGGGGACGAATGGCGTGAAATCTAATCAAATACATTTAAATGAAGTGAAATTAGTTCAAATGAAATGAAATGGCACTAAATGAAGTCAAATAAAGTGAAATGAGGTCAAATGAAATGAAATTAAGTGAATTTGGTTCAAATGAAGTGAAATGAAGTCAAATTTTGTCAAATGAAGTGAAATGTGGGCAAATGAATAAAAATTAAAGTAATGTTATCAAATGAAGTTGAATGAAGTGAAATGGGGTCAAATGAAGACAAATGAAGTCAAATTAGGTCAAGAGAAGTCAAATGAAGTGAAATGGGGTCAAATGAAGACAAATGAAGTCAAATTAGGTCAAGAGAAGTCAAATGAAGTGAAATGGGGTCAAATGAAGACAAATTAAGTCAAATTAGGTCAGGAGAAGTCAAATGAAGTGAAATGGGGTCAAATGAAGTGAAATGGTAATTTTTCGTGGTTCTTGTCACTTTTTGTTTGTTATCAACAAATCTGCTTATCTCAGTGAGATAAAGCTTTTTTCTTAAATGGCTTAAGATTTTATCTTCAAATCCAGTAAATTTTCATGGTTCTTGTAAATTTTTGCTTCTTTTCATAAAATGCACTTATTTCAGTGAGATCAAGCTTAAGATTTTATCTTGAAATCGAGTAAAATTTTGTGGTTCTTGTCACTTTTTGATGGTTTTCATGAAATGGACTTATTTCAGTGAGATAAAGCTTTTTTTGTTTCATGGCTTAAAATTTTATCTTCAAATACAATGGATTTTTGTGGTTCTTGTCACTTTTTGTTTGCTATCATCAAATCTACTTATTTCAGAGAGATAAAGTTTTTTTTCTGTGAACTTCACTTTCTTCACTTTCAAGTGAAGAAAATGAAGTGAAATTGTTTCAAATGAAGTGAAATGATGAGGTCTACTGAATTCAAATGAAAAGCAATCAGGTCAAATGAATACAATAGAGGTGGAATGGGTTCAAATGATGTCAAATGAAGTGAAATGGGTTCAAATGAAGTGAAATTGGAGCAAATGCAGTGAAATGAAGTCAAATGGGGTCAAATGAAGTCAACTGAAGTTAAACGGGTTCAAATAAACTGAAATGGGGCCAATTTTTTTATTCGTTCATGAGATGTGGGTGTCACTGGCAAGGCTGGCATTTATTGCCCATCCGTAATTGCCCTTGAGGAGGTGGTGGTGAGCCGCCTTCTTGAACCGCTGCAGTCCGTGTGGTGACGGTTCTCCCACAGTGCTGTTAGGAAGGGAGTTCCAGGATTTTGACCCAGCGACGACGAAGGAACGGCCGATATATTTCCAAGTCGGGATGGTGTGTGACTTGGAGGGGAACGTGCAGGTGGTGTTGTACCCATGTGCCTGCTGCCCTTGTCCTTCCAGGTGGTAGAGGTCGTGGGTTTGGGAGGTTCTGTCGAAGAAGCCTTGGCGAGTTGCTGCAGTGCATCCTGTGGAGTGCAGGAAAGTGGGGTCGAGGGCAGTGAAGTGGGCTCAAGTGAGGGGGAGGGGGTGAAGTGGGGGAAAGGGTGAAGTGGGGGGAGGTGTGAAGGGGAGAGGGGGAGGGGGGAGGGGGAGTGAGGGCGAGGGGAGTGAGGGGTAAAGGGAAGGGGTGAGGGTGAGAGGGAGGGGGAGTCAAGTGAATTTGATGAAATGAGGCCGAGTGAAGGAGAATGGATGAAATGGGGAATTTGATGAAATGGGGAATTTGATGAAATGGGGAATGTTTTGCTCCTTTTGATCAGATTCCCTTCTCTCCGTGAGCTGAGTTGTTTTGATCTTGAAATCCAGTGAATGAAGGAAAACGACAGGAAATGAATTAAAATTAAATCAAATAAACGGAAATAAATTGAAGTAAATTCAAACACCGACCTGTTGTCCGCTCACCCCGCGCGCGCAGTCCGTTTGTTGACGCACTTGCGCAAAACTGGAGGTCCCGCGAGCGGAGCCCCGCCCCGCGCACGCGCACTAGAGAGAGAGAGAGCGTGAGGGAGGGAGTGAGTGAGAGAGAGTGAGATTGAGAGGGAGTGAGAGAGAGAGGGGAGGGAGAGAGAGGGAGGGAGAGAGTGAGTGCGAGAGAGAGTGAGAGACAACGGGGGAGTGAGAGAGAGGGAGTGAGAGAGAAAGGGGGAGTGAGAGAGAGGGAGTGAGATAGAGAGGATGAGTGAGAGAGAGTGAGATGGAGAGGGAGTGAGAGAGAGGGGAGGGAGAGTGAGTGAGAGAGAGGGAGGGAGAGGGAGGGAGAGTGAGAGAGAGAGAGAGGAAGAGTGAGTGAGAGAGGGAGTGAGAGAGAGGGAGGGAGAGAGTGAGAGAGAGTGAGTGGGAGAGAGAGGGAGAGGAAGACTGAGAGAGGAAGTGAGAGAGGGAGTGAGAGTGAGAGAGAGGAAGAGTGAGTGAGAGAGAGAGGGAGAGGGAGAGGGAATGAGAGATAGAGGGAGGGTGAGTGAGAGAGAATGAGAGAAAGAGAGAGGGAGGGAGAGAGAGAAAGGGAGTGTGAGTGAGAGAGAGGGTGAGAGAGAGTGAAAGAGAGAGGGAGAGGCAGGGAGAAAGAATGAGAGAGAGAGGGGGAGAGAGGGAGGGAGAGTGAGAGTGAGTGAGAGAGGGTGTGAGAGTGGGAGGGAGAGAGAGAGAGTGAGAGAGAGTGAGTGAGAGAGAGAGAGATTGAGAGAGGGGGAGGGGAGTGTGGGAGAGGGAGGGAGAGAGAGAGAGGGGGTGAGAGAGGGGGAGCGAGATAGAGGGAGAGAGAGGTAGAGAGGGAGTGAGGGGGAGTGAGAGAAAGAGAGAGAGATAGTGGGAGAGAGAGTGAGGGGAGAGAGAGATAGAGAGAGAGAGAGAGAGATAGAGGGAGAGAGAGAGAGATAGAGGGAGAGATGAGGGGGAGAGGGAGAGAGAGAGATAGAGGGAGAGAGAGAGGTAGAGGGAGAGATGAGGGGGAGAGGGAGAGAGAGAGATAGAGGGAGAGAGTGAGGGGGAGAGGAAGAGAGTGAGGGAGAGGGGGAGAGAGAGCGAGGGAGTGAGGGGAGGGAGGGGGAGGTAAAGAGAGAGGGAGTGAGGGCAGGGAGAGAACAAAGGGGATCGGGGAGGGGAACTTCACCCCCTGGGGTTCGGGGGAGAGGAGCTTCACCCCCTGGGGATCGGGGGAGGGGAACATCCCCCCCTGGGGATCGAGGGAGGGGGACTTCATCCTCGGGGGATTGAGCTTCAATATTGGGGATTGAGATGATTGTGGGGAATGTCCATCCCCTGTGTGTTTATTTGGGGCGTCTGGACCAAGGTTTCCCATTTCACAAGTGAAAGGCCTTAGACTCTTGCTTGGGAGGTGCAAGTTTTTGGACCATTTTTCAGTGACCTGTTGAAAACCAGTATCTACCCTTAACGTTGTGTCTTTTCCTCATATTCTTCGAGGAACAGAGAGCTTCCAGTCTCCGTCTGAGCATTTCTTTCGATTGGCTGGAAGAAACACCCTGCCCCTGAGAGAAAACCTTTGGAATTCTTCAGTCCGGGCACTGCAAGTATTCGGAGTGATTAAACGGTGTTCGCTGCTTGGGATTTCCCATTAGGTGTCTTTGTGGTTCTCCCACTCACTCATTCTCGGCCGATAGACGGCCCCATCCCCAAATAGCTCCGCGCTCGCTGGGACCAACCCCAAATAGCTCCCCGCTCACGGGCGCCGTCCCCAAATAGGTCCCCACTCGCTGGCGCCGTCCCCAAATTAGTCTCCTCTTGCTGTCACCGTCCCCAAATTGGTCCATTTACAGGTGCGCCAAATCAAGTTTAATGGAGTTAGATTTCATTTTATGACTTTATTTGACCCCCTTTCTTATCTTTACAATTCATTTGACCCCCTATCACTTCACTTGACTTAATTTGGACTCATTTGGCTGATTTGGACACAATTTCACTTCATTTGACATGATTTGAACCCTTTTCATTTCATTTGACTTCCACTCAACCCATTTGATTTAATTTTACGTCATTTACCTTCATTTGACGTTACTTGACCCTATTTCACTTAATTTGTCTTAATTTGAACCCATTTGACTTCATTTGACCCAATTTCACTTCCTTTGACCCCATTTCTCATCATTTGACCCCCTTTGCCATCATTTAACTTCATTTGACGTCATTTGACCCCATTTGACTTCATTTGACATAATTTGAACCCTTCTGACTTCATTTCACTCCATTTAACTTCATTTGACTTCATCAGACTCCATTTCACGTCATTTGACATCATTTGACTGAATTTCACTTCATTTGTATTCATTTGACCCAATTTCTTCACTTTTCAATTCATTTGACCCTCTTGTCACTTCTCTTGACTTAATCTGACCCCATTTGGCTGCATTTGGACAAAATTTCACTTCATTTGACATGATTTGAACCCTTTTCTCTTAATTTCTCTTATTTTCAACCCATTTCACTTCATTGGTGTTAATTTGAACCCTTTTCACTTCATTGGTGTTAATTTGAACCCATTTTATACCATTTCAGATCATTCTGACAAGAGAAATTGGGTCAAATGAAGTAAAAAGAGGGTGAAATGGGGTCAAATGTAGTGAAATGCGGTCAAATTAAGTCAAATGAAGTGAAATGGGTTCAAGAGAAATGAAATGTGGTCAAGTAAAGAAACATTAAGAGAAATGGGGTCAAATGAAGTCAAGTAAAGTGATATAGGGTACAAATGAAATTGAATATAGTGAAATGGGTTCAAAAGAAATGAAATGGCGTAAAATGCAGTGAAATCGGGTCAAATGAAGTGAAATGAAGGCACAATTTAACTGAAATGGGGTCAAATGAACTCAAATGGAGTGAATGGGTTCAAATGTAATCAAATGAGGTGAAATTTGATCAAATGATGGCAAATGGGGTGAAATAAAATCAAATGAAGTGAAATGTGGTCAAATAAAAAAAACTAAGTGAAATAGGATCAAATGAAGTTGAATGAAATGAAAAGGACTCAAATAAAGTTAAGTGAAATGAAATGGGGTCAAATGAATGAAAATGGGGTCAAATGAAGTTGAAAGGGCTAAAATGAAGTTAAATGAATTGAGAGAGGGTCAAATGAAGTGAATTTGTATCAATTGAAGGCTAATGAAATGAAATGGTGTTAAATGAACTCAAATGGAGTAAAATGTCATAGAGTCATAGAGTTATACAGCACGGATAGAGGCCCTTCGGCCCATCGTGTCCGCGCCGGCCATCAGCCCTGTCTACTCTAATCCCATATTCCAGCATTTGGTCCGTAGCCTTGTATGCTATGGCATTTCAAGTGCTCATCCAAATGCTTCTTGAATGTTGTGAGGGTTCCTGCCTCCACAACCCTTTCAGACAGTGAGTTCCAGACTCCAACCACCCTCTGGGTGAAAAAGTTCTTTCTCAAATCCCCTCTAAACCTCCCGCCTTTTAGCTTGAATCTATGTCCCCTTGTTGTAGAACCCTCACCGAAGGGAAAAAGCTCCTTAGTATCCATCCTATCTGTGCCCCTCATAATTTTGTACACCTCAATCATGTCCCCCCTCAGCCTCCTCTGCTCCAAGGAAAACAAACCCAATCTTCCCAGTCTCTCTTCATAGCTGAAGCGCTCCAGCCCTGGTAACATCCTGGTGAATCTCCTCTGCACCCTCTCCAAAGCGATCACATCCTTCCTGTAGTGCGGCGACCAGAACTGCACACAGTACTCCAGCTGTGGCCGAACCAGTGTTTTATACAGCTCCATCATAACCTCCTTGCTCTTATATTCTATGCCTCGGCTAATAAAGGCGAGTATCCCATATGCCTTCTTTACCACCTTATCTACCTGTTCCGCCGCCTTCAGGGATCTGTGAACTTGCACACCAAGATCCCTCTGACCCTCTGTCTTGCCTAGGGTCCTCCCATTCATTGTGTATTCCCTTGCCTTGTTAGTCCCTCCAAAGTGCATCACCTCGCACTTTTCCGGGTTAAATTCCATTTGCCACTCTTCCGCCCATCTGACCAACCCATCTATATCGTCCTGCAGACTGAGGCTATCCTCCTCGCTATTTACCACCCTACCAATCTTTGTATCATCAGCGAACTTACTGATCATACCTTTTACATTCATATCCAAGTCATTAATGTAGACCACAAACAGCAAGGGACCCAGCACCGATCCCTGTGGTACCCCACTGGCCACAGGCTTCCAGTCACAAAAACAACCTTCGACCATCACCCTCTGCCTTCTGCCACTAAGCCAGTTTTGTATCCAAAGTGCCAAGGCACCCTGGATTCCATGGGCTCGTACCTTCTTGACCAGTCTCCTGTGGGGGACTTTATCGAAGGCCTTACTGAAATCCATGTATACCACATCCACTGCGTTACCCTCATCCACACGCCTAGTCACCCCCTCTAAAAATTCAATCAAATTAGTCAGACATGATCTTCCCTTGACAAAGCCATGTTGACTATCCCTGATTAATCCTTGCTTCTCCAAGTGGAGACTAATTTTGTCCTTCAGAATTTTTTCCAATAATTTTCCTACCACTGATGTTAGGCTCACTGGCCTGTAGTTCCCCGGTTTTTCCCTACTCCCCTTCTTGAATAATGGCATTACATTAGCGGTTCTCCAGTCCTCTGGCACATCCCCTGTGGGACGAAATGAAGTCATCTAAAGTGAAATGGGGTCAAATGAATTGTAATGAAGGCAAGTGGGGTCAAATGAAATCAAATGAAGTGAAATGTGAGCAAATAAAGAAAAATTAAGAAATGGAGTGAAATGCAGTCAATATGGGACAAATGAAGTGAAATGGGAGCAAATGAAGTGAAATGAAGAGAATTTGATTCAAATGAAATGAAATGTGGTCAAATTCTGTCAAATCAAGTGAAATGTGGGCAAATGAAGAAAAATTAAGTGAAATGGGTTCATATGGACTCAAATGAATTGAAATTGGTACAAATGAAGTGAAATAGGGTCAAATGAAGATAAATGAAGTGAATTTGGTTCAAATGAAGTCAAATTCTGTCAAATTAAGTGAAATGTGGGCAAATGAAGAAAAATTAAGTGAAATTGTGTTTAACGAAGTTGAATTAAGTGAAATGATGGGGTGAAATAATGTAAAGTGCAGTCAAATGAAAAGAAAATCAGTGAAATAGGGTTAAATGAAGTCAAATGAAGTGAATTGGGTTCAATTGAAGTCATATAAAGTGAAATGGGGTCAAATAAAGTCAAATGAAGTGAAATGGGGGCACCGTCCCAAAATTGGTCTCCGCTCGCCGGCGCCGTACCCAAATTGGTCCCCACCCGTTGGCGCCGTCCCCATATTGGTCTCCTCTTGCTGCCACCGTCCCCAATTTGGTCCATTTACAGGTGCGTCAAATGAAGTTTAATGGAGTTAGATTTCATTTTATGACTTTATTTGACCCCATTTCTTTTCTTTTCAATTCATTTGACTCTCTATCACTTCACTTGACTTAATTTGGCCCCATTTGGCTGCATTTGGACATATTTTCACTTCATTTGACATGATTTGAACCCTTTTCACTTAATTTCTCTTATTTTCAACCCATTTCACTTCATTGGTGTTAATTTGAACCCATTTTACACCAGTGGCTGATTTGGACACAGTTTCACTTCATTTGACATGATTTGAACCCTTTTCATTTCATTTCACTTCTTTTCAACCCATTTGATTTAATTTTCCGTCATTCACCTTCATTTTGTTTTCAAAAGAAGAGAATCAGGTTGATATCACCACGCTGTGACATTTGGTATCTGCTGATGTCTGCAGCTGAAGTCTTAAATCTTTAACACCACTGGATCGTTTCCTGCACCAAATCTGTCCAGCAAAGGTTGCACCGTAACTTTGTAACTACTCTTGGTAATCCTGCACCATCAACACTCATGTGGTCCCATAAAAACCAGGGTCACCTGTTTTAAAAGAAACACAGAAAATCCATTGCGGCTCTTTTTGAGAGCCCAAGTGATTAATTTGTCAAATCATCATTTATTATTTATTTATCCAAAGGAATAATCCTTTTACTCGAAACAAATCCAGAAAATAAAACAGGAGAGAGAAATTGCCTGGTCCCTCCCTCTCTCTCTCTCTGGAGCACGCAGCCTGTCTGAAATAAACACTGTCTCTCCCACATACAGATGTACGGAGGACTGCAGACTGTAATTTCTAACTCCAAGTCCTAATCTCTGTGTTTTCAAGATGTCCAAATCAACGGTGTTAACAACTGAGGCACTGTATTAAAGGCAGTTGCTGTATGACTTATCACAGACCTTTACGTCTCCATATTTGTCTATCTATTTTACGATGTCCACCTCCATTCCATATCGTGCTTTGTTTTAACACTTGAGTTAGGAGGTGTTGATATAATTGTTGAGCTTCCTTAGCATTCTCAATGCGAGTTATATAATTTGTCAGGGAAGGTCTCCCCTCTTTGGTCAGATCTTGTATTGTACCTACTATTCGTGAATAGCCCCCGAACTTGTCGAACTTCCTTATCATACTGTGGCGGGGTAAAACTGATAGGCGTTTAGTACCCTGTGTCAGTACATAGCTCAAGTAATGGACTTCCAATTCTAACCTATACCAATTGTTACCTCATGTTCACCTGTGTAATGGTTAGCCTCAGACAGTTCTCAACCGACTGGGTCATTTCTATCTGTTTGAACTGCTCTTGGCATGACAGTCTGGCTTCTTGGGAAGGAAGGGGTTAATATAAACTGGCTCTCTCGTGTAACAGTAATTCGATACTTCTCCCTCTGAGAAGGGGTTATCAGATTCACGCAGCGTTCTCAGCATACGTCAATGCAATTTTCACATAAAATCTTTTTTTAAAAATAAATGAAAATACAGATAAGGAATTGTCTAAGGATCAAATACTGATCATACATTTGCACAGGATAGCTACAGTGCTAGAAACACATTTCCTATGATCGCCTTCCAATTCCTAAAGGCAAACAGAAGAATTAGTCACGTCAGTTAAAGCATTCACTTATCCAATCGCTGTGTGTCTGGGTTCATACAGACAACTTGTGTCCGTAGTTACCGGAGATCACAAGCGATCTCGGTGGGACCTCCAAGAAACTGTCGAAAACTTAATTACCTATTATACACAATGCATTAACTCCAAACACTTAATTCAGACAAGTAAGAATTTATTAAGAAACTTGTACAAGTTGGAAGCTGTGTCCAAGCAATGGTTGGAACGACCTCTTCGCTGAGCAGATGAAATGGTTAACTCTTATACAGTTCAATTAGTAATGTCTGTCCATCATAGAATATGGGCGTACATGTACACTCTCATTGGTCAAGTGGTTAGTCAATCAAAAATAGGGAACCCAACCTTTTTGGTTCCCATGCCTGTTCAACATCACGAGACAATGTTTGGGGAAAGTGGCTTTCCCCTAAGAAAGTGTCTTT
Organism: Heptranchias perlo; assembly: GCF_035084215.1. Taxonomy (NCBI): domain Eukaryota; kingdom Metazoa; phylum Chordata; class Chondrichthyes; order Hexanchiformes; family Hexanchidae; genus Heptranchias; species Heptranchias perlo. The sequence goes on along the minus strand of NW_027139918.1, from coordinate 627,871 downwards.
ATTATCAGTTTTGTACTCAGTCTCAAGGCTATATGGTCATTCATTTCTGCTAGTCAGACAGTTATCTCATAAGCAGACAATAGCTCTTCTGTGTGTCTTTGCTGGGAACCGAACATAAGCGTTCTATTGTATTCAGCTGGTCAGCTAACATGGTCAACTTATTCCATCATGCTTTGCTTCTTTTATGGTTCAGTATTTGTACATTAATATGGTCAGCTTTATGCTTTAAGTGTATTAGAATCAAAGTGAAATGGAATCAAATGAACTCAAATGAATTGAAATGGGTTTACTGAAGTGAAATGTGGGCAAATGAAGAAAAATGTAAGTGAAATGGTGTCAAATGAAGTCAAACGAAGTGAAATGGGGGCAAATGAAGTGAAATGAAGGCACAAATAAACTGAAATAGGCGCAAATGTAGACATATGAAGTGAAATGGGGTCAAATGAAGTGCAATGAAGGCAAATAGGATCAAATGAAATCAGATGCAGTGAAATGGGGTCAAATGAAGTGAAATGATGTGAAATAGGGACAAATGAAGATAAATGAAGTGAATTTGGTTCAAATGAAGTCAAATTCTATCAAATCAAGTGAAATGTGGGCAAATTAAGAAAAATGAAGTGAAATGGAATCAAATGAACTCAAATGAATTGAAATGGGTTTACTGAAGTGAAATGTGGGCAAGTGAAGTGAAATTAAGTGAAATGGTGTTTAAAGAAGTCGAATGAAGTGAAATGATGAGGTCTAATGAATTGAAAGAAAAGATATGGGGTCAAATGAAGTGAAATGAAGTCAAATAAAGTTAAATGGGGCCATATAGAAACATTGATAGAAACATAGAAAGTAGGAGCAGGAGTAGGCCATTCAGCCCTTCGATCCTGCTCCACCATTCAATATGATCATGGCTGATCCTCTATCTCAATACCATATTCCCGCGCTCTCCCCATACCTATTGATGCCTTTTGTGTCTAGAAATCTATCTTGCTCCTTCTTAAATATATTCAGTGACGTGGCCTCCACAGCATTCTGCGGTAGAGAATTTCACAGGTTCACCACCCTCTGAGTGAGGAAATTTCTCCTCATCTCAGTCCTAAATGTGCTACCCCGTATCCTGAGACGATGACCCCTCTTTCTGGACCCCCCAGCCAAGGAAAACATCCTCCCTGCACCCAGTCTGTCTAGCCCTGTCAGAATAGTATACGTTTCAAAGAGATCCCCTCTCATTCACCTAAAGTCTAGTGAATTCAGGTCAAATTAGGTGAAATGGGGTCAAATGAAGTTAAGTTGGGTCAAATGAAGTGCAATGGATCAAATGAAGTGAAATTAGGTCAAATGAAGTGAAATGGATCAAATGAAGTGAAATGAGGTCAAATGAATTTGAATGAAGTAAAATAGGATGAAATGAAGTCAAAAGAAGTGAAATGGTTTCAAAATGAAGTCGAATGAAATTAATTGGGGGCAAATGAAGTGAAATGGGGGCAAATTAAGTCAAATGAACTGAAATGTGTTCAAATGAAAGTGGGGTCGAGTGGGGGGGGGGAGAGGGTGAAGTGCGGGGAGGGGTGAAGTGGGGGGAGCGGAAGTGGGGGAGGGGAGGGGTAAAGGGAAGGGGTGAGGGGGAAGGGGAGTGAAGTGAATTTGATGAAATGAGGCCGAGTGAAGGAGAATGGATGAAATGGGGAATTTGATGAAATGGGGAATTTGATGAAATGGGGGATGTTTTGCTCCGTTTGATCAGATTCCCTTCTCTCCGTGAGCTGAGTTGTTTTGATCTTGAAATCCAGTGAATGAAGTGAAACTGAGAATCCCTACGTGGTCAGTTTTCGGTAAAATATTAAGATGCCTACGTGGCAAAGAAGCAGAATGCAAAATGGTTAGAAAGGGTTAATTAGTTAGTAACTGAGATTGGTACAGGTGGCCTGGCCTCCTGCTGGGCCATATGTTTGCATAGTCAGCAGGTTTGCATGGTCTTATCAATGTAGAGTCTTTGATGTGATTCAAGGACTGGTCTGAATGTCTCCATGTTTATGGCAGATCAATATAGGTAACGAGCTTAGCCAAAGTTGAAAGACATTCCAGGTTGGGAGATAAGGAACAGAAGGAACAGGGAAGAACATTCCAAGTTGGAAGGTGAGGAAGTATCCCCTTTGATGTCTAACAGCAGCATGATCAGCACATGGACGATTTATGATTGGCCGGAAATAATGTAACCTCGCATGGCAATCTATGCCCGGCTTATGATTGGTGTTGACCCTCGTTAAGTATGTTCCAACCCTATTGCTTTGTATAAAAACGTGTGGATTTCTGTATGTTTTTGTTCTTGCTCTGCCAGCATAGAGGGACTCTATCAGGAGTCCAAATCAATGCTGCAGACTAAGAACCCTGCTATTAAAGTTGTGCTGAACTTTCAAATGTATTCGACTTCAGTTTTTACTGAACCAGACTGAGGGGAAAGAATCCGGATCGTCATTTGGTGTCAGAGGTGGCATCTAAACGGTCGTTCACCGAGAGTTCGCGGAGTAAGAGGCGGATTGTCTCAGACACGGAGGAAGGAAATGGCGCCCCGATGTAAGTAGTCTTAATTTACTACGTCGGTTTTCCTCCAATCCGTCAGTCTGACGACGAATCGTCCAATCGCTAACACTCGTGTGGCGTCCTTACAAGATTCAGGTCAGTCTGGCAAATACACAGAAATAGCAGGAAGAGGTCAGTGGTCGAATATCACTGAGGGAATAACTTGTAAGCGGTAGGTCAGTGGTTAATATCACTGAGGGTAGTCAGGGTTTAAGTTCCTGATGATTGGATATAAACAGGAACTATTGATAAAACTTGGATGCCGCCAAAAAAGGCTCAGGAATTAATTTGGAAAAATAACAGAGGTACCACAGCCAAAGAACTAATTGCTTTATGGAGACAGTACTGTAAAAAAATATGGATAGAATTAAGTGACTAGACAAATGTTTAAAAGACAGAGACCCGAAAAAGAAAGGTTTTGTTGTTTAAGTGTACTGTCCCTTTAAAAAGCCTGTCTTGATCAGTGTTTTTTTGTCGGTGTTGTGGGCCACGCCCCCTTCTTACTGTGTCTTACGTGTTTTCTTCCTTTGTGTAATGTATCTGTCTTGTCATGTGTTTAATTCTGATACTGCTGAATTAAAATTGGAGTTATTGAGGTTAAGTGACCTATTAAATTCTGGTTCTTATAAAGTGTGGGCATGTTAAATTCCAGACATGGGATCTTCAAAAAATTGGCATTTTGAATGTTTATTTTGTGATTGGCTGTGGTTTAAAAAGAGGTTAAAAATTAACGGGATACATTAAAAAACTATCAGGATCATTGTGATAGGAAAAGTCGGAAAGCTGGAACAGCTCGGAGCGTTGATTATAATCACATCCACTAAAAGTATGTGAAAAAATAGTGTGCAAAAATATAGTATAAAGCAATCCACAAATGTGAGAAGTAAAAAATCAGTCAAACCTGTGTGAAGTGAAATTTTGAAGGTGGGAACTTAATCTCAAAAGGGAGAAGGATCAAGTTACTCCTACCACAAGAGCAAGTTAATATTAACCCCTTCCATCCCAAGAAGCCAGACTGTCATGCCAAGACCAGTTCAAACAGATAGAAATGACCCAGTCGGTTGAGAACTGTCTGAGGCTAACCATTACACAGGTGAACATGAGGTAACAATTGGTATAGGTTATATTAGTAAAATTGTCCCAATTACTCGGAAATGCCAAAAGGCTACAATTGACTGAGATATAAGTTTTCACGCTACAGTGAAAAATTGATAAGAAAGGAATGTAAAACAAATCATATGAAAAGGAAGCATAGGTTAGAAAATTGGAAGTCCATTACTTGAGTTATGTACTGACACAGGGTACTAAACGCCTATCAGTTTTACCCTGCCACAGTATGATAAGGAAGTTTTGACAAGTTCTGGGGCTATTCAATTTTATTTGAAATTAATAGTAGAATACAAGATCTGACCAAAGAGGGGAGACCTTCCCTGACAAATTATATAACTCGCATTGAGAATGCTAAGAAAACTCAACAATTAGATCAACACCTCCTAACTCAAGTGTTAAAACAAAGAGCCACATGGAATGGAGGTGGACATCGTAAAAAGAGATAGGCAAATATGGAGACGTAAAGATCTGTGATAAGTGATATAGCAACTGCCTTTGCCTCCGTTGTTAACACCATTGATTTGACAACATTAGATCAAAAGGTCAGAGATTTAGGGTCTCGCATTAAAGATATATTAAAAGATAAATGAAAATACAGATAAGGAATTGTCTGAGGATCAAATGCTGACCATATATTTGCAAAGGATAGCTACAGTGCTAGAAACACATGCCCAAACCATTAATAAATTAATAAAAGAGGAATATAACGTATCTTAGCAGGCGGCTGCTAATGATATCTGCTTAATGTGGTTACATCTTGAAAACACAGAGATTAGGACTTGGAGTTAGAAATTCCAGTCTGCAGCCCTGCGTACATCTGTATGTGGGAGAGACAGTGTTTCTTTCAGACAGGCTGCGTGCTTCAGAGAGAGGGCGAGAGTGGAACTAGGCAATTTCTCTCTCCTGTTTTGTTTTCTAAATTTGTTTTGGGTATAGGGATTATTCCTTTGGATAAATAAATAATAAATGAAGATTTGACAAATTAATCACTTGGGCTCTCAAGAAGAGCCGCAATGGATTTTCTGTGTTTCTTTTAAAACAGGTGACCCTGGTTTTTTTTGGGACCACGCGAGTGTTGATGGTGCAGGATTACCAAGAGTAGTTACAAAGTTATGGTGCAACCTTTGCTGGAGAAATTTGGTGCAGGAAACGATCCAGTGGTGTTAAAGATTTAAGACTTTAGCTGCAGACATCAGCGGATACCAAATGTCACAGCGTGGTGATATCAACCTGATTCTCTTTTGAAAACATTTTGATTTGTTTTGTTTTAACCTATTTGTTGTCTTCCGAGACAGAGTGCTCGAGGTGGGGAGATATGGGAATTTCTCTAAAGTCATTGAATTGGGCATGATAAAAAATCAATCTGGCATAAATATACAATCTAGTGGAAGTCAGGAAAGTGTAGTTGAGAATAGTAAATTGTTAGCTTTCTCGTGGAGATATTTGTGTCCTTGCCTATAATGAATAATGAGAAAACTACACTCAAAAGCCTGGCCACTACCCTGACATCGGGACCATGCAGGGGGAGATAAGCACTCTCGACACCCCTGATCTTTTTGATAAGATAACCTGAAAACCTAAGAGTGGCTACAGTGGACATAAAAGATACAAATGTATGTTGCCATCATTTGAAACGGAGATCAGGATGAAGAACATGATTACAAAGGCCTGTGGCCTGGTGAGCTATTGCAACCACTCTTTAAACAAACCAGTTGCTTTTACAGGACTGAATCCTACAGGTCATATGATGTGTGCCATGGAAAATGTTCGGAAATACCATGAGGAAGAAGAGACTGGCCAGCAGAAAGTTAATATCCAAGAACACTAAGCTCATTCCTATGAGATGCTGCTAGTATGCGGAGATACATGAAGAAGATACATTGAAGAATGAGTCTCAGACAGGCTCAGTTACTTGACAACAGCACAACAGGAAAATGGTTAATGTGGTCCAGGCGAGTGAGAAATCCTTTTAAACAAGGCACTGACACATGGTCCATAGAGAAACCAACTAATTAATGAAACAGTCAGGAAACACTGGTATCAATCAAAAGGACTGATATTAAAGTAAAGAGGGACACAGTAATTTGGATTTCCTAAATTCAGGGTTAGGTTCCCATCAGTTAACAATAAAATTGGGCGAAACAATATTTAGAAGATATCCGCACAATGGATACAAAATTACAAGATTATGAGGGGCCCAGATAAAGTAGACAGGAAGTACCTGTTTCCCCTAGCAGAGGGTTCAAGAACGAGAGGACGTAGATTTAAGCTGATTGGCTGGAACAAAATTAAAGGGATGTGTTACCAGACATGCTGTCACTGTGTGTCCACATAGTGTTGGACACAGCCTAGAAGCACAGTGTGGGTTTAATACCGGTACCAATCGGGATATTAACTGTACCATGGAGGCCCTAGAGGCGGATCTAAAACCCATTTAAGTGGCATATGCCGGAGAGGGCGAATACTGTGTTACAACTAATTTGAAAACGTTTAAATATGCCAATCTAACCTGTGATATTTTAAGTCCAGAATTCTACTCCATTTCTGAAGTCCTGGTTCGGATTGGATCCGAGGAACTGGTAGAGATACACCGGCATAACCTCACCACCTTACAAGTTTCTGAGAATGTCAAAAAGGACTTAAAAGCATATCAGGACACATTTGGGTATCTGACACCCCTGTTGCCTAAATACCTGGAAGCATTGCGAATGGAGATACGCCTCTCCCAGAAGGTTTATTATAACCTACAACAGGACAATAACAACATTAAGCATGACATTGACCAAATTAAAGTCACCACCTGGTGAAATGACCTCTGGAATTTGGGACTGAATATACAGATCCATCCTTGGATTAGATTAGTTTCATATGTATTAGTCGTAGTGCAGTTTGTTGTAATGTGCTTCTTGATTTTCATTGCATGTAATAAATGTAAGCAGAGGATGAAGGGTTTGGCAAAGATAGTAAAACAGAGCCTGGGTGAGAATGTCCCCATTGTCTCTGTGGTTTCAACTAAGAACACATCTTAATGGTACCGGGAGTAGCACCCGCTGGGGTAAGGTGCATGTAAAAGGGAAGACAATTATAGTTTGATAGGATTATCAGATGCTCTGCCTCTCTTCCACCCGGACTGGTGGCCAACACGAAGGGAACCTGGTTAAGATGAGGTACAGCATCTAACGGGATACTGTAGGGAGAATTTGGATTAAGGGATATAATGGGGAGGGCACCAATTCACAGGTGTAAAATGGTCTGAAAGGTACCATTCAGTCCAGTTAGGCTGGAAACAAAATATAAAGCACCATAGGATATTTGACTATGTTAGCCTTTTCAAATTAACATGAATAGGTTTAGCTGACCAAGGACATTCGCAGCTTACTTGAGAGATGTTTAGAAGGAGTCTGTTCCTGAGAACAGATAAGAGTACAAAGACGTATTGATGAAACATGTCTGTGTTCTATTGGGACTTCTCTAGTTCAAGGGCTAGTCATATTCATTGTTATAACTCTTATAGTTTATTGCTTACTTAAATGTTGCTGCACTGCAGAACCTGCAGAACCAGTGAGCACCGTAATAATTGGTTATCATAAAATGATAAAAGGGGGGAATGAGAATCCCTACGTAGTCAGTTTTCGGTAAAATATTAAGATGCCTACGTGGCAAAGAAGCAGAATGCAAAATGGTTAGAAAGGGTTAATTAGTTAGTAACTTAGATTGGTACAGGTGGCCTGGCCTCCTGCTGGGCCATATGTTTGCATAGTCAGCAGGTTTGCATGGTCTTATCAATGTAGAGTCTTTGATGTGATTCAAGGACTGGTCTGAATGTCTCCATGTTTATGGCAGATCAATATAGGTAACGAGCTTAGCCAAAGTTGAAAGACATTCCAGGTTGGGAGATAAGGAACAGAAGGAACAGGGAAGAACATTCCAAGTTGGAAGGTGAGGAAGTATCCCCTTTGATGTCTAACAGCAGCATGATCAGCACATGGACGATTTATGATTGGCCGGAAATAATGTAACCTCACATGGCAACCTATGCCTGGCTTATGATTGGTGTTGACCCTCGTTAAGTATGTTCCAACCCTATTGCTTTGTATAAAAACGTGTGGATTTCTGTATGTTGTTGTTCTTGCTCTGCCAGCATAGAGGGACTCTATCAGGAGTCCAAATCAATGCTGCAGACTAAGAACCCTGCTATTAAAGTTGTGCTGAACTTTCAAATGTATTCGACTTCAGTTTTTACTGAACCAGACTGAGGGGAAAGAATCCGGATCGTCATTACGACAGGAAATGAATTCAAATTAAATCAAATAAACGGAAATAAATTGAAGTAAATTCAAACACCGACCTGTTGTCCGCTCACCCCGCGCGCGCAGTCCGTTTGTTGACGCACATGCGCAAAACTGGAGGTCCCGCGAGAGGAGCCCCGCCCCTCGCACGCGCAGTAGAGAGAGAGAGAGCGTGAGGGAGGGAGTGAGAGAGTGAGTAAGGGGGAGTGAGAGAGAGGGAGGGAGTGAGAGAGAGAGGAAGAGTGAGTGAGAGACTGAGATGGAGAGTGTGAGAGACTGAGATGGAGAGGGAGTGAGAGAGGGGAGGTAGAGGGAGAGAGAGAAAGGAAGAGTGAGTGAGAGAGGGAGGGAGAGGGAGTGAGAGAGAGAGGCAGAGAGACAGGGAGGGACAGGGAGAGAGTGGGAGAGGGTGGGAGAAAGAGGGAGGAAGAGAGAGTGAGTGGGAGAGAGAGGTTAAGGAAGACTGAGAGAGGAAGTGAGAGAGGGAGTGAGAGTGAGAGAGAGAGGAAGAGTGAGTGAGAGAGGGAGAGGGAATGAGAGAGAGAGGGAGGGTGAGTGAGAGAGAGTGAGAGAAAGAGAGAGGGAGGGAGAGAGAGGGAGTGTGAGAGAGAGCGGGAGGGAGAGAGAGAGGGAGTGTGAGTGAGAGAGAGGGTGAGAGGGAGGGAGAAAGAATGAGAGAGAGGGAGGGAGAGCGACAGAGAATGAGAGTGATTGAGAGAGGCAGTGAGAGAGAGAGGGAGTGAGAGAGAAGGAGGGAGAGAGAGGGGGAGGGGAGAGTGGGAGAGTGAGTGAGAGAGAGAGTGAGAGAGGAGGAGAGAGGGAGGGAGAGGGACTGAGAGAGAGGAGGAGTGAGAGAGAGGGGGAGTGAGAGAGAGGGAGGGAGAGTGAGTGAGAGAGAGAGATAGTGAGAGGGAGAGAGCGGGTGGGAGAGAGGGTGAGGGAGAGAGTGAGAGAGAGAGTGAGAGAGTGGGGAAGAGGGAGAGAGGGAGGGAGAGAGAGAGAGGGAGGGAGAGGGAGAGAGAGAGTGGGAGAGAGAGAGTGTGAGTGGGAGAGGAGCATAGGAACAGGAGAAGGCCATTCAGCCCCTCTTGCCTGCTCCGCCATTTGATAAGATCATGGCTGATCTGTGATCTAGCTCCATATACCTGCCTTTGTCCCATATCCCTTAATACCTTTGATTGCCAAAAAGCTATCGATCTCAGATTTAAATTTAGCAATTGAGCTCGTATCAATTGCCGTTTGCGGAAGAGATTTTCAAACTACTACCACCCTTTGTGTGTAGAAATGTTTTCTAATCTCGCTCCTGAAAGGTCTGGCTCTAATTTTTAGACTGTGCCCCCTACTCCTAGAATCCCCAACCAGCGGAAATAGTTTCTCTCTATCCACCCGATCCGTTCCCCTTAATATCTTATAAACTTCGATCAGATCACCCCTTAACCTTCGAAACTCTAGAGAATACAACCCCAATTTGTGTAATCTCTCCTCGTAACTTAACCCTTGAAGTCCGGGTATCATTCTAGTAAACCTACGCTGCACTCCCTCCAAGGCCAATATGTCCTTCTGAAGGTGCGGTGCCCAGAACTGCTCATAGCACTCCAGGAGCGGCCTAACCAGGGTTTTGTATAGCTGCAGCATAACTTCTGCCCCCTTGTACTCTAGTCCTCTCGATATAAAGGCCAGCATTCCATTAGAGAGTGAGAGAGAGTGGGGGAGAGTTAGTGAGAGAGAGAGGGAGGGAGAGAGAGTGTGAGAGGGAGGGATCGAGAGGGAGGGAGAGAGAGAGAGGGAGGGAGAGAGAGAGAGAGAGGGAGGGGGAGGAAGAGAGAGAGGGAGTGAGAGAGAGGGAGAGTGAAAGAGAGGGAGAGAGTGTGAGGGAGAGAGAGATATAGAGGGAGAGAGAGATAGAGGGAGAGAGAGAGATAGAGGGAGAGAGTGAGGGAGAGGGGGAGAGAGAGAGTGGGAGTGAGGGGAGGGAGAGAGAGGGAGTGAGGGCAGGGAGAGACCAAAGGGGATCGGGGAGGGGAACTTCACCCCCTGGGGATCAGGGGAGGGGAACATCGCCCCCCGGGGATCGAGGGAGGGGGACTTCACCCCCTGGGGATCGGGGGAGGGGAACATCCCCCCCTTGGGGGTCGGCGGGGGGGAACTTCACCCCCTGGAGGTCGGGGGAGGGGAAAACCCCCCCCTGGGGATCGAGGGAGGGGGACTTCACCCTCGGGGGATTGAGCTTCAATATTGGGGATTGAGATGATTGTGGGGAATGTCCATCCTCTGTGTGTTTACTTGGGGCGTCTGGACCAAGGTTTCCCATTTCACAAGTGAAAGGCCTTAGACTCTTGCTTGGGAGGTGCAAGTTTTTGGACCATTTTTCAGTGACCTGTTGAAAACCAGTATCTGCCCTTAACGTTGTGTCTTTTCCTCATATTCATCTCGGAACAGAGAGGGGCCAGTCTCCGTCTGAGCATTTCTTTCGATTGGCTGGAAGAAACACCCTGCCCCTGAGAGAAAACATTTGGAATTCTTCAGTCCGGGCACTGCAAGTATTCGGAGTGATTAAACGGTGTTCGCTGATTGGGATCTCCCATTAGGTGTCTTTGTGGTTCTCCTACTCACTCATTCCAGGCCGGTAGACGGCCCCATCCTCAAATAGCTCCGCGCTCGCTGGGACCGACCCCAAATAGCTCCCCGCTCGCGGGCGCCGTCCCCAAATAGGTCCCCACTCGCTGGCGCTGTCCCCAAATTGATCTCCTCTTGCTGCCACTGTCCCCAAATTGGTCCATTTACAGGTGCGTCAAATCAAGTTTAATGGAGTTAGATTTCATTTTATGACTTTAATTGACCCCATTTCTTATCTTTTCAATTCATTTGACCCCCTATCACTTCACTTGACTTAATTTGGACTCATTTGGCTGATTTGGACACAATTTCACTTCATTTGACATGATTTGAATCCTTTTCATTTCATTTCACTTCTTTTCAACCCATTTGATTTAATTTCATGTCATTCACCTTCGTTTGACGTTACTTGACCCTATTTCACTTCATTTGTCTTAATTTGAACCCATTTGACTTCATTTGACCCAATTACACTTCCTTTGACCCCATTTCTCATCATTTGACCCCCTTTGCCATCAATTAACTTCATTTGACATCATTTGACCCCATTTGACTTCATTTGACATAATTTGAACCCTTCTGACATCATTTCACTCCTTTTAACTTCATTTGACTTCATCAGACTCCACTTCACGTCATTTGACCCCATTTCACGTCATTTGACACCACTTCACGTCATTTGACCCCTTTTCACGTCATTTGACCCCTTTTCACTTGACTTGGACCCTATTTCACTTCATTTGACGTCATATGACTGCAATTCACTTCATTTGTATTCATTTGACCCAATTTCTTCTCCTTTCAATTCATTTGACCCTCTTGTCACTTCTCTTGACTTACTCTGATCCCATTTGGCTGCATTTGACACCATTTCACTTCATTTGACATGATTTGAACTCTTTTCACTTCATTTCTCTTATTCTCAACGCATTTCACTTCATTGGTGTTAATTTGAACCCTTTCACTTCATTGGTGTTAATTTGAACACATTTTACACCATTTCACATAATTGTGACAAGAGAAATGGGGTCAAATGAAGTAAAAAGAGGGTGAAATGGGGTCAAATGAAGTCGAATGAAATGAAAAGGACTCAAATAAAGTTAAGTGAAATGAAATGGGGTCAAATGAAGTGCAAACGGCTAAAATAAAGTTAAATGAATTGAGAGAGGGTCAAATGAAGTGAATTTGTGTCAATTGAAAGTTAATGAAATGAAATGGTGTTAAGTGAACGCCAATGGATCAAAATGGGATGAAATGAAATCATCTAAAGTGAAATGGGGGTCAAATGAATTGCAATGAAGGCAAGTGGGGTCAAATAAAATCAAATGAAGCGAAATGTGAGCAAATAAAGAAAAATTAAGAAATGGGGTGAAATGCAGTCAATCGGGGTCAAATGAAGTGAAATGAAGAGAATTTGGTTCAAATGAAATGAAATGAAGTCAAATTCTGTCAAATCAAGTGAAATGTGGGCAAATGAAGAAAAATGTAAGTGAAATGGTGTCAAATGAAGTCAAACGAAGTGAAATGGGGGCAAATGAAGTGAAATGAAGGCAAATTGGGTCAAATGAAGTCAGATGCAGTGAAATGGGGTCAAATGAAGTGAAATGATGTGAAATAGGGACAAATGAAGATAAATGAAGTGAATTTGGTTCAAATGAAGTCAAATTCTATCAAATCAAGTGAAATGTGGGCAAATTAAGAAAAATGAAGTGAAATGGAATCAAATGAACTCAAATGAATTGAAATGGGTTTACTGAAGTGAAATGTGGGCAAGTGAAGTGAAATTAAGTGAAACGGTGTTTAAAGAAGTCGAATGAAGTGAAATGATGGGGTCTAATGAATTGAAAGAAAAGATATGGGGTCAAATGAAGTGAAATGAAGTCAAATAAAGTTAAATGGGGCCATATAGAAACATTGATAGAAAAATAGAAAGTAGGAGCAGGAGTCGGCCATTCAGCCCTTCGATCCTGCTCCACCATTCAATATGATCATGGCTGATCCTTTATCTCAATACCATATTCTCGCGCTCTCCCCATACCGATTGATGCCTTTTGTGTCTAGAAATCTATCTAGCTCCTTCTTAAATATATTCAGTGATGTGGCCTCCACAGCATTCTGCGGTAGAGAATTTGACAGGTTCACCACCCTCTGAGTGAAGAAATTTCTCCTCATCTCAGTCCTAAATGTGCTACCCCGTATCCTGAGACTATGACCCCTCTTTCTGGACCCCCCCAGCCAAGGAAAACATCCTCCCTGCATCCAGTCTGTCTGGCTCTGTCAGAATCGTATACGTTTCAAAGAGATCCCCTCTCATTCACCTAAAGTCCAGTGAATTCAGGTCAAATTAGGTGAAATTGGGTCAAAAGAAGTGCAATGGATCAAATGAAGTGAAATCGATCAAATGATGGCAAATGAGGTAAAATAAAATCAAATGAAGTGTAATGTGGTCAAATTAAAAAAAAGTGAAATAGGATCAAATGAAGTTGAATGAAATGAAAAGGACTCAAATAAAGTTAAGTGAAATGAAATGGGGTCAAATGAATGAAAATAGTGTCAAATGAAGTGAAAGGGGCTAAAATGAAGTTAAATGAATTGAGAGAGGGTCAAATGAAGTGAATTTGTGTCAATTGAAGGCGAATGAAAGGAAATGGTGTTAAATGAACTCAAATGGAGTAAAATGGGATGAATTGAAGTAATCTGAAGTGAAATTGGGTCAAATGAATTGTAATGAAGGCAAGTGGGGTAAAATGAAATCAAATGAAGTCAAATGTGAGCAAATAAAGAAAAATTAAGAAATGGGGTGCAATGCAGTCAATATGGGACAAATGAATTGAAATGAAGAGAATTTGATTCAAATGAAATGAAATGAAGTCAAATTCTGTCAAATCAAGTGAAATGTGGGCAATGAAGAAAAATTAAGTGAAATGGTTTCACATGCAGTGAAACAAAGTGAAATGGAGGCAAATGAAGTGAAATGAAGGCAAATAGGGTCAAATGAAATCAAATGCAGTGAAATGGGGTCAAATGAAATCAAATGCAGTGAAATGGAGTCAAATGAAGATAAATGAAGTGAATTTGGTTGAAATGAAGTCAAATTCTGTCAAATGAAGTGAAATGTGGGCAAATGAAGAAAAATTGAGTGAAATGGAATCAAATGAAGTGAAATGGAGTGTAATGTAGGCAAGTGAGGTAAAATTAAGTGAAATTGTGTTTAACGAAGTTGAATGAAGTGAAATGATGGGGTGAAATAAAGTAAAGTGCAGTCAAATGAAAAGAAAATCAGTGAAATACGGTCAAATGACGTCAAATGAAGTGAAATGGGGGCACCGTCCCCAAATTGGTCCGCGCTCGCTGGCGCCATCCTCAAATTGGTCCCCGCTCACAGGTGCCGTCCCCAAATTGGTCCCCACTCGCTGGCGCCGCAACCAAATTGGTCCCCACTCGCTGGCGCCGTCCCCAAATTGGTCACCACCCGCTGGCGCCGTCCCCATACTGGTTTCCTCTTGCTGCCACCATCCCCAATTTGGTCCATTTACAGGTGCGTCAATTGAAGTTTAATGGAGTTTGATTTCATTTTATGACTTTATTTGACCCCATTTATTTTCTTTTCAATTCATTTGACCCCCTATCACTTCACTTGACTTAATGTGGCCCCATTTGGCAGATTTGGACACAATTTCACTTCATTAGACATTATTTGAATCCTTTTCATTTCATTTCACTTCTTTTCAACCCATTTGATTTAATTTTACGTCATTCACCTTCATTTGACGTTACTTGACCCTATTTCACTTCATTTGTCTTAATTTGAACCCATTTGACTTCATTTGACCCAATTTCACATCCTTTGACCCCATTTCTCGTCATTTGATCCCATTTCTCGTCATTTGACCTGCTTTCATGTCATTTGACCCCCTTTGGCATCATTTGACCCCCCTTTGAATTCATTTGACCCCATTTGACTTCATTTGAACTCCTTTCACTTCATTTCACTCCGTTTAACTTCATGTGACCCCATTTCACTTTGACTTTATTTGTCCTCATTTCACTTCATTCGACCCAATTTCACTTCATTTGACCCCATTTCACTTCATTTGACCCGATTTCACTACATTTCACTTCATTTGACCCCATTTCACTTCATTTGACCCTATTTCACTACATTTCACTTCATTTGACCCCATTTCACTTCATTTGACCCTATGTCACTACATTTCACTTCATTTGACCCCATTTCACTTCATTTGACCCCATTTCACTTCATTTGACCCTATTTCACTACATTTCACTTCATTTGACCCCATTTGACCCCATTTCACTTCATTTGACCCCATTTCACTTCATTTGACCCCATTTCACTGCATTTCACTTCATTTGACCCCATTTCACTTCATTTGACCCCATTTCACTTCATTTGACCCTATTTCACTACCTTTCACTTCATTTGACCCCATTGCACTTCATTTGACCCTATTTCACTACATTTCACTTCATTTGACCCCATTTCACTTCATTTGACCCCATTTCACCACATTCAGCTACATTTCACTTCATTTGACCCCATTTCACTTCATTTGACCCCATTTCACTTCATTTGACCCTATTTCAATACATTTCACTTCATTTGACCCCATTTCACTTCATTTGACCCCATTTCACCACATTCAGCTACATTTCACTTCATTTGTCCCCATTTCACTTTTTATGAACCCATTTGACTTTATCTGAGTTCATTTGGACCCATTTCACTTCATTTGACTGAATTTCACTTCATTTGTATTCATTTGACCCAATTTCTTTTCTTTTCTATTCATTTGTCCCTCTTGTCACTTCTCTTGACATAATCTGATCCCTTTTGGCTGCATTTGACACAATTTCACTTCATTTGGCATTGTTTGAACCCTTTTCACTTAATTTCTCTTATTTTCAAACCATATGACTTCATTTGTACCCATTTCACTTCATTGGTGTTAATTTGAACCCATTTCATTTCATTTGAACCCATTGGTGTTAATTTGAACCCGTTTTACTTCATTTGAAACCGTTTCACATCATTCCGAGAAGAGAAATTGGGTCAAATGAAGTAAAAAGTGGGTGAAATGGGGTCAAATGAAGTGAAATGGGGTCAAATGAAGTAAAATGCCATCAAATTAAGTCAAATAATGTGAAATGGGTTCAAGTGAAATGAAATGTGTTCAAATAAAGAAAAGTTAAGAGAAATGGGGTCAAATGAAATCAAGTAAAGCGATATCGGGTACAAATGAAGTCAAATGAACTGAACTAGGGTCAAATGAACATGAATGGAGTGAAATGGGTTCAAAAGAAACGAAATGGCGTCAAATGAAGTGAAATGAAGGCACAACTTAATGAAAAAGGGTCAAATGAACTCAAATGAAGTGAAATGGATTCAAATGAAAAAACGAAGTGAAATGGGGTCAAATGAAGTCGAATTAAATGAAAAGGACTCAAATAAAGTTAAGTGAAATGAAATGGGGTCAAATGAAGTGAAAAGGGCTAAAATAAAGTTAAATGAATTGAGAGAGGGTCAAATGAAGTGAATTTGTGTCAATTGAAGGCTAATGAAAGGAAATGGTGTTAAGTGAACGCCAATTGAGTAAAATGGGATGAAATGAAGTCATCTAAAGTGAAATGGGGTCAAATGAATTGCAATGAAGGCAAGTGGGGTCAAATGTAATCAAATGAAGTGAAATGTGAGCAAATAAAGAAAAATTAAGAAATGGGGTGAAATGCAGTCAATCGGGGGCAAATGACGTGAAATGAAGAGAATTTGGTTCAAATGAAATGAAATGAAGTCAAATTCTGTCAAATCAAGTGAAATGTGGGCAATGAAGAAAAATGTAAGTGAAATGGTGTCAAATGAAGTCAAACGAAGTGAAATGGGGGCAAATGAAGTGAAATGAAGGCACAAATAAACTGAAATAGGCGCAAATGTAGTCATATGAAGTGAAATGTGGTCAAATGAAGTGCAATGAAGGCAAATAGGATCAAATGAAATCAGATGCAGTGAAATGGGGGCAAATGAAGTGAAATTATGTGAAATAGGGACAAATGAAGATAAATGAAGTGAATTTGGTTTAAATGAAGTCAAATTCTATCAAATCAAGTGAAATGTGGGCAAATTAAGAAAAATGAAGTGAAATGGAATCAAATGAACTCAAATGGATTGAAATGGGTTCACTGAAGTGAAATGTGGGCAAGTGAAGTGAAATTAAGTGAAATGGTGTTTAAAGAAGTCGAATGAAGTGAAATGATGAGGTCTAATGAATTGAAAGAAAAGATATGGGGTCAAATGAAGTGAAATGAAGTGAAATAAAGTTAAATGGGGCCATATAGAAACATTGATAGAAACATAGAAAGTAGGAGCAGGAGTCGGCCATTCAGCCCTTCGATCCTGCTCCACCATTCAATATGATCATGGCTGATCCTCTATCTCATTACCATATTCCCACGCTCTCCCCATACCTATTGATGCCTTTTGTGTCTAGAAATCGATCTAGCTCCTTCTTAAATATATTCAGTGACGTGGCCTCCACAGCATTCTGCGGTAGAGAATTTCATAGGTTCACCACCCTCTGAGTGAGGAAATTTCTCCTCATCTCAGTCCTAAATGTGCTATCCCGTATCCTGAGACTATGACCCCTCTTTCTGGACCCCCCCAGCCAAGGAAAACATCCTCCCTGCATCCAGTCTGTCCAGCTCTGTCAGAATAGTATACGTTTCAAAG
This sequence comes from Heptranchias perlo, assembly GCF_035084215.1. NCBI lineage: Eukaryota > Metazoa > Chordata > Chondrichthyes > Hexanchiformes > Hexanchidae > Heptranchias > Heptranchias perlo. Next base: position 610,540 of record NW_027139918.1, on the reverse strand, counting down.
AGATCCCCTCTCATTCACCTAAAGTCTAGTGAATTCAGGTCAAATTAGGTTAAATGGGGTCAAAAGAAGTTAAGTTGGGTCAAAGGAAGTGCAATGGATCAAATGATGGCAAATGGGGTAAAATAAAATCAAATGAAGTGAAATGTGGTCAAATAAAAAAAAACTAAGTGAAATAGGATCAAATGAAGTTGAATGAAATGAAAAGGACTCAAATAAAGTTAAGTGAAATGAAATGGGGTCATATGAATGAAAATGGGGTCAAATGAAGTGAAAGGGGCTAAAATGAAGTTCAATGAATTGAGAGAGGGTCAAATGAAGTGAATTTGTGTCAATTGAAGGCTAATGAAAGGAAATGGTGTTAAATGAACTCAAATGGAGTTAAATGGGATGAATTGAAGTCATCTAAAGTGAAATGGGGTCAAATGAATTGTAATGAAAGCAAGTGGGGTCAAATGCAATCAAATGAAGTGAAATGTGAGCAAATAAAGAAAAATTAAGAAATGGGGTGAAATGCAGTCAATATGGGACAAATGAATTGAAATGAAGAGAATTTGATTCAAATGAAATGAAATGAAGTCAAATTCTGTCAAATCAAGTGAAATGTGGGCAATGAAGAAAAATTAAGTGAAATGGGTTCACATGAAGTGAAACAAAGTGAAATGGGGGCAAATGAAGTGAAATGAAGGCAAATAGGGTCAAATGAAATCAAATACAGTGAAATGGGGTCAAATGAAATCAAATGCAGTGAAATGGGGTCAAATGAAGATAAATGAAGTGAATTTGGTTCAAATGAAGTCAAATTCTGTCAAATGAAGTGAAATGTGGGCAAATGAAGAAAAATTAAGTGAAATGGAATCAAATGAAGTGAAATGGAGTGTAATGTCGGCAAGTGAGGTAAAATTAAGTGAAATTGTATTTAACGAAGTTGAATGAAGTGAAATGATGGGGTGAAATAAAGTAAAGTGCAGTCAAATGAAAAGAAAATCTGTGAAATACGGTCAAATGAAGTCAAATGAAGTGAAATGGGGGCACCGTCCCCAAATTGGTCCACGCTCGCTGGCGCCATCCCCAATTTGGTCCCCGCTCACAGGTGCCGTCCCCAAATTGGTCCCCACTCGCTGGCGCCGCAACCAAATTGGTCCCCACTCGCTGGCGCCGTCCCCAAATTGGTGACCACCCGCTAGCGCCGTCCCCATACTGGTTTCCTCTTGCTGCCACCATCCCCAATTTGGTCCATTTACAGGTGCGTCAAATGAAGTTTAATGGAGTTAGATTTCATTTTATGACTTTATTTGACCCCATTTATTTTCTTTTCAATTCATTTGACCCCCTATCACTTCACTTGACTTAATGTGGCCCCATTTGGCAGATTTGGACACAATTTCACTTCATTTGACATGATTTGAATCCTTTTCATTTCATTTCACTTCTTTTCAACCCATTTGATTTAATTTTACGTCATTCACCTTCATTTGACGTTACTTGACCCTATTTCACTTCATTTGTCTTAATTTGAACCCATTTGACTTCATTTGACCCAATTTCACTTCCTTTGACCCCATTTCTCGTCATTTGATCCCATTTCTCGTCATTTGAACCCCTTTGGCATCATTTGACCCCCTTTGAATTCATTTGACCCCATTTGACTTCATTTGACCTCATTTCACTTCATTTGATTTCATTCGAACCCGTCTGAAATCATTTCACTCCGTTTAACTTCAATGAATTCATTTCACTCCGTTTAATTTAGTTGACTTCATTTGACCCCATTTCACTTAATTTGACTTCGTTTGACACCATTTCACTTCATTTGGACCCATTTCACTTCATTTGATCCCATTTGACATCATTTAACCCAATTTCATTTCATTTGTATTCATTCGACCCAATTTCTTTTAAATTCATTTGATCCTCTGTCACTTCACTTGACTTAATCTGACCCCATTTGGCTGCATTTGACACCATTTCACTTCATTTGACATGATTTGAACCCTTTTCACTTCATTTCACTTATTTTTCACACATTTCACTTCATTGGTGTTAATCTGAACCCATTTTACTTCATTTTACACCGTTTCACATCATTCTGACAAGAGAAATGGGGTCAAATGAAGTGAAATGTCGTCAAATAAAGAAAAATTAAGAGAAATTTGGTCAAATGAAGTCAAGTAAAGTGATATCGGGTACAAATGAAGTCAAATGAACTGAAATAGGTTCAAATGAACCTGAATGGAGTAAATTGGGTTCAAAAGAAATGACATGCATCAAATGCAGTGAAATGGGGTCAAATGTAGTGAAATGGGCACAAATAAACTGAAATGGGTTCAATTGAACTGAAATGCAGTGAAATGGGGTGAAATGAAAATAAATGAAGTGAATTTGGTTTCAAATGAAGTCAAATTCTGTCAAGTGAAGTGAAATGTGGGCAAATGAAGAAAAATGAAGTGAAAAGGGATCAAATGAAGTAAAATGGGTTCAAATTAACTCAAATTAATTGAAATTGGTTCAATTGAAGTGAAATGAGATGAAAAGGGCTCAAATGAAGAAAAATGAAGTGCAGTGGGGTGAAATGAAGTGAAATGGGGCACCGTCCCCAAATTCGTCCCCACTCGCTGGCACCATCCCCATATTGGTCTCCTCTTGTTGCCACTGTCCTCAATTTGGTCCATTTACAGGTGCATCAAATGAAGCTTAATGGAGTTAGATTTCATTTTATGACTTTATTTCACCTCATTTCTTTTCTTTTCAATTCATTTGACCCCCCATCACTTCACTTGACTTAATTTGGCCACAATTTCACTTCATTTGACATGATTTGAACCCTTTTCATTTCATTTCACTTCTTTTCAACCCATTTGATTTAATTTTACGTCATTTACCTTCATTTGACGTTACTTGACCCTATTTCACTTCATTAATCTTAATTTGAACCCATTTGACTTCGTTTGAGCCCATTTCACTTCCTTTGTCCCAATTTCACTTCCTTTGTCCCCATTTCACTTCCTTTGTCTCCATTTCACTTCATATGAACCCATTTCACTTTATTTGAGTTCATTTGGACCCCATTTCACTTCATTTGACCCCACTTGACATAATTTGACTGAATTTCACTTCATTTGTCTTCATTTGACCCAATGTCTTTTCTTTTCAATTCATTTGACCCTCGTCACTTCTCTTGGCTTAATCTGACCTCTTTTGGCTGCATTTGACACAATTTCGCTTCATTTGACATGATTTGAACCCTTTTCACTTCATTTCTCTTATTTTCAACCCATTTCACTTCATTTGAACCCACTTCACTTCATTGGTGTTAATTTGAACCCATTTTACTTCATTTTACACCGTTTCACATCATTCTGACAAGAGAAGTGGGGTCAAATGAAGTGAAATGGATCAAATGAAGTGAAATGGGGTCAAATGAATTCGAACAAAGTTAAGTAGGATGAAATGAAGTCAAAAGAAGTGAAATGGGTTCAAAATGAAGTCGAATGAAATGAAGTGGGATCAAATGAAGTGAATTGGTGTCAAATGAAGTGAAATGGGGGCAAATTAAATCAAATGAAGTGAAATGGGGGCAAATGAACACAAATTAAGTGAAATTAGTTCCAATGAATTGAAATGGGGTCAAATGAAGTCATATCAAGTGAAATGTTGGCAAATGAAGAAAAATTAAATGAAATGGGATCAAATGACGTCGAATAAAGTGAACCAATGGGGTCTAATGAATTCAAAGAAAAGATTTGGCGTCAAATGTAGTGAAATGGGTTAAACAAAGTGAAATGCAGTCAAATGGGAAAAAAATCAGTGAAATGGGGTCAAATGAAGTGAAATTGGGTCAAATGAAGAAAAACGAAGTTCCAATGCGGTGAAATGAAGTGAAATGGGTTGAATTGAAGTCATATAAAGTGAAATGGGGTCAAATAAAGTCAAATGAAGTGAAATGGGGGCGCGTCCCCAAATTGGTCTCCGCTCGCAGGTGCTGTACCCAAATTGGTCCCCACCCACTGGTGCCGTCCCCATATTGGTCTCCTCTTGCTGCCACCGTCCCCAATTCGGTCCATTTACAGATGCGTCAAATGAAGTTTAATGGAGTTAGATTTCATTTTATGACTTTATTTGACCCCATTTCTTTTCTTTTCAATTCGTTTGACTCCCTATCACTTCACTTGACTTAATTTGGCCCCATTTGGCTGATTTGGACACAATTTCACTTCATTTGACATGATTTGAATCCTTTTCATTTCATTTCACTTCTTTTCAACCCATTTGATTTAATTTTACGTAATTTACCTTCGTTTGACGTTACTTGACCCAACTGCACTTCATTGGTGTTAATTTGAACCCATTTGACTTCATTTGACCTAATTTCACTTCCTTTGACCCCATTTCTCGTCATTTGTCCCCATTTCTCGTCATTTATCCCCATTTATCATCATTTGACCCCCTTTCACGTCATTTGACCCCTTTTGCCATCATTTGACCCCATTTGACTCCATTTGACATCATTTGAACCCTTTTCACTCCATTTGACCCCATTTCACTCCATTTGACCCCATTTCACTCCATTTGACCCCATTTCACTCTGTTTCACTTCATTTCACATTATATAGCCCCATATCACTTTATATGAACCCATTTCACTTTATATGAACCCATTTAACTTTATCTGAGTTCATTTGGACCCATTGCACTTCATTCGACCCATTTCACTTCATTGGTGTTAATTTGAACCCATTTTACTTCATTTTACACCATTTCACATCACTCCGAGAAGAGAAATGGGGTCAAATGAAGTAAAAAGAGGGTGAAATGGGGTCAAATGAAGTGAAATGGGGTCAAATTCAGTCAAATAAAGTGAAATGGGTTCAAGTGAAATGAAATGTGGTCAAATAAAGAAAAGTTAAGTGAAATGGGGTCAAATGAAATCAAGTAAAGTGATATCGGGTACAAATGAAGTCAAATGAACTGAACTAGGGTCAAATGAACTTGAATGGAGTGAAATGGGTTCAAAAGAAATGAAATGGCGTCAAATGGGGTCAAATGAAATGAAATGAAGGCACAAATTAACTGAAATAGGGTCAAATGAATTCAAATGAAGTGAAATGGGTTCACATGCAGTCATATGAGGTGAAATTGGGTCAAATGAAGGCAAATGGGGTAAAATAAAATCAAATAAAGTGAAATTTGGTCAAATAAAAAACTAAGTGAAATGGGGTCAAATGAAGTTGAATGAAATGAAAAGGACTCAAAGTTAAGTGAAATGAAATGGTGTCAAATGAATGAAAATGGTGTCAAATGAAGTGAAAAGGGTTAAAATGAAGTTAAATGATTTGAAAGATGGTCAAATGAAGTGAATTTGTGTCAATTGAAGGCTAATGAAATGAAATGGTGTTAAATGAACTCAAATGGAGTAAAATGGGATGAAATGAAGTCATCTGAAGTGAAAGAAACCGCTTCTCCCAGGGTTTATAGAGCTCCGTCCAGCTGCTTCTCCCAGGGTTTACAGAGCTCCTTCCAGCCGCTTCTCCCAGTGATTATATAGCTCCTTCCAGCCGCTTCTCCCAGTGTTTATAGAGCTCCTTCCAGCCGCTTCTTCCGTGGTTTACAGAGCTCCTTCCAGCCGCTTCCCCCAGGAACGTGATACCCTTGTTTGAATGGAGTGGATAATTGTTAAAGTTACACTGCTTGATGTTAAGAAAAATCAATTTTTATAGCAACAAGGCTTTCTTTGTCGAATAATTTTTTGAAATATAGAGCTCCATACAGCCGATTCTCCCAGGGTTTATGGAGCTCCATCCAGCCGCTTCTCCCAGGGTTTATAGAGCTCTTTCCAGCCGCTTCTCCCAGGTTTATAGAGCTCTTTCCAGCCGCTTCTCCCAGGGTTTATGGAGCTCCTTCCAGCCGCTTCTCCCAGGGTTTATGGAGCTCCTTCCAGCCGATTCTCCCAGGGTTAAAAGAGCTCCTTCCAGCCGCTTCTCCCAGGTTTATAGAGCTCCTTCCAACCGCTTCTTCCAGGGTTTACAGAGCTCCTTCCAGCCGCTTCTCCCACGTTTATGGAGCTCCTTCCAGCCGCATCTCATAGGGTATATGGAGCTCATTCCAGGCGCTTCTCCCAGGGTTTATAGAGCTCCTTCCAACCGCTTCTCCCAGGGTTTATAAAGCTTCTTCCAGCCGCTTCTCCCAGGGTTTATAGAGCTCCTTCCAGCCGCTTCTCCCAGGTTCATAGAACTCCTTCCAGCCGCTTCTCCCAGGTTTAAGGAGCTCCTTCAAGCCGCTTCTCCCAGGGTTAAAAGAGCTCCTTCCAGCCGCTTCTCCCAGGTTTATAGAGCTCCTTCCAGCTGCTTTTCCCAGGGTTTATGGAGCTCCTTGCAGCCACTGCTCCCATGGTTTTAAGAGCGCCTTCGAACCGCCTCCCTCAGGGATTTTAGAGCTCCTTCCAGCCGCTTCTCCCAGCATTTATAGAGCTGCTTCCAGTCGCTTTTCCCAGGTTTTAGAGAGCTCCTTCGAGCCGCTTTTCCCAGGGTCCCTGAAGGTGGAGCAGGCCTGACTCATCTGAGTCTCAACTGTAGAAATACAGGGGCCTGTCAGTGCGGACAGCACGGTGTGAGGACAACACAGTGTGCTGAGAGTTCGGTAAGTGTGGGAGTTGAAGGGTTAATCTCTTTAAATCTAGTGCATATTGCTTCAACTGTTTAAGGTCAATTTAAAAGTTTAAATTTCTAAGTTTCTGTCAGGCTTCAGCAGAGAGCTGCTGTAGCAAGTTAATTGGTTAGCTCGATTCAATTGGTCCCTGAAGGTGGGGCAGGCCTGACTCATCTGAGTCTCAACTGTAGAAATACAGGGGCCTGTCAGTGCGGACAGCATGGTGTGAGGACAACACAGTGTGCTGAGAGTTCGGTAAGTGTGGGAGTTTGGTGAAGTGGGGGAAGGAGGTGCTGCTTTGCCTTGCTTTTCCTGCAGAGCGGTAGTGGACCTGAGAGTAGAAGACTGAGATTGTGGAATAAAAGCAGCAGCAGACCTGCAACAAGAGACAACTACTGTGCGACATCACAGGGACTGAACTCCTGGACCGAAGATAAATAAGAAGCAAAAAGTGATCCAAGTGGGACGTCACCAAGGAAGAGGTAAGTGATTGGCTGGTGAGTATTTTCCTGCTGAATTTGTCTAAGGTTAGAGTTTGTGGATTCTCTGGTCTCTGTTGTGTAGTGGGGGACTGCTGTTCAGCAAGGGCCCTTGAGTATACCTTTTTAATTGAAGTGAAATTGGTGGGATTCATTTAATTTGAGGGAGCGTCCGATAAAAGGCGGGATTTCAGAGCGCTGAGAACAGCTGAGAGGAGCCGAGCCGAGCGGAGGGAGCGTCCGATAAAAGGCGGGATTTCAGAGCGCTGAGAACAGCTGAGAGGAGCCGAGCCGAGCGGAGGGAGCGTCTGATAAAAGGCGGGATTTCAGAGCGCTGAGAGGAGCCGAGCGGAGCGGAGCTGCGACCGAGTTTGAAGTGACGTCAGGAATCAGATCGGGACGCGACACAGGGGAGGCACCTGATTGGTGAGTAGGTTCAGGTGAGTATTTCTCCTTATCGACAGGAACTGAACCAAAAGGAAAGGGAAGGTCTGCTGGTCTTACAGGAAGTAGCGTTTATTTTTTAGTGAATCAAGGTCCCTAGTGTAGTTAACATTCTCTAAATTGAGAACAATTTAAAGGAGTAAACTCCTTAAAGGGAGTGGTAAGTAGTTTTTCTTTTTTTTTCTCTTGACATTGCAGTTGTTGTTAAGCTAACTTAAGGGTTAAGTCATGGCAGGAGATCCCAGAGCCGTGTCATGTTCCTCTTGTGAGATGTGGGAATTCAGGGCTCCTTCCTGTATCCCTGATTCCTTCACCTGCGGGAAGTGTGTCCAGCTGCAGCTATTGTTTGACCGCTTGACGGCTCTGGAGCTGCGGATGGACTCACTTTGGAGCATCCGCGATGCTGAGAAAGTCGTGGATAGCACGTTCAGTGAGTTGGTCACACCGCAGATAAAAATTACTGAGGGAGATAGTGAATGGGTGACCAACAGACAGAGGAAGAGTAGGAAGGCAGTGCAGGGGTCCCCTGCGGTCATCTCCCTCCAAAACAGGTATACCGTTTTGGATACTGTTGGGGGAGATGGCTCACCAGGGGAAGGTGGCAGTGGCCCGGTTCATGGCACCGTGGCTGGCTCTGCTGCACAGGAGGGCAGGAAAAAGAGTGGCAGAGCTATAGTGATAGGGGACTCGATTGTAAGGGGAATAGACAGGCGTTTCTGCGGACGCAACCGAGACTCCAGGATGGTATGTTGCCTCCCTGGTGCAAGGGTCAAGGATGTCTCGGAGCGGCTGCAGGACATTCTGGAGGGGGAGGGTGAACAGCCAGTTGTCGTGGTGCATATAGGCACCAACGATATAGGTAAAAAACAGGATGAGGTCCTACAAGCTGAATTTAGGGAGTTAGGAGTTAAACTAAAGAGTAGGACCTCAAAGGTAGTAATCTCAGGATTGCTACCAGTGCCACGGGCAAGTCAGAGTAGGAATGACAGGATAGCTAAGATGAATACGTGGCTTGAGAGATGGTGCAAGAGGGAGGGATTCAAATTCCTGGGCCATTGGAACCGGTTCTGGGGGAGGTGGGACCAGTACAAATTGGACGGTCTGCATCTGGGCAGGACTGGAACCAATGTCCTAGGGGGAGTGTTTGCTAGTGCTGTTGGGGAGGGTTTAAACTAATGTGGCAGGGGGATGGGAACCGATGCAGGAAGTCAGTGGGAAATAAAATGGTGACAGAAACAAAAGGCAGTAAGGGAGAGTGTACAGAACATGACCGGACAGATGGTCTGAGAAAGCAGGGCAAAGACCAAGGGAAGTCTAGATTAAACTGCATTTATTTCAATGCAAGAAGTCTGATGGGCAAGGCAGATGAACTCAGGGCATGGATGGGTACATGGGACTGGGATGTTATAGCTATTACTGAAACATGGCTAAGCTAGGGGCAGGACTGGCAGCTCAATGTTCCAGGGTACAGATGCTATAGGAAAGATAGAGCAGGAGGTAAGAGAGGAGGGGGAGTTACGTTCTTGATTAGGGAGAACATCACGGCAGTAGTGAGAGGGGATATATCCGAGGGTTCGCCCACTGAGTCTATATGGGTAGAACTGAAAAATAAGAAGGGAGAGATCACTTTGATAGGATTGTAATACAGACCCCCAAATAGTCAACGGGAAATTGAGGAGCAAATATGTAAGGAGATTACAGACAGCTGCAAGAAAAATAGGGTGGTAATAGTGGGGGACTTTAACTTTCCCAACATTGACTGGGACAGCCATAGCATTAGGGGCTTGGATGGAGAGAAATTTGTTGAGTGTATTCAGGAGGAATTTCTCATTCAGTATGTGGATGGCCCGACTAGAGAGGGGGCAAAACTTGACCTCCTCTTGGGAAATAAGGAAGGGCAGGTGACAGAAGTGTTAGTGAGGGATCACTTTGGGACCAGTGATCATAATTCCATTAGTTTTAAGATAGCTATGGAGAAGGATAGGTCTGGACCAAAAGTTAAAATTCTAAATTGGGGAAAGGCCAATTTTGATGGTATTAGACAGGAACTTTCAGAAGTTGATTGGGAGAGTCTGTTGGCAGGCAAAGGGACGTCTGGTAAGTGGGAGGCTTTCAAAAGTGTGTTAACCAGGGTTCAGGGTAAGCACATTCCTTATAAAGTGAAGGGCAAGGCTGGTAGAAGTAGGGAACCTTGGATGACTCGGGAGATTGAGGCACTAGTCAAAAAGAAGAAGGAGGCATATGACATGCATAGGCAGCTGGGATCAAGTGGATCCCTTGAAGAGTATAGAGATTGCCGGAGTAGAGTTAAGAGAGAAATCAGGAGGGCAAAAAGGGGATATGAGATTGCTTTGGCAGATCAGGCAAAGGTGAATCCAAAGAGCTTCTACAAATACATAAAGGGCAAAAGGGTAACTAGGGAGAGAGTAGGGCCTCTTAAGGATCAACAAGGTCATCTATGTGCGGAACCACAAGAAATGGGTGAGGTCCTGAATGAATATTTCACATCGGTATTTACGGTTGAGAAAGGCATGGATGTTAGGGAACTTGGGGAAATAAATAGTGATGTCTTGAGGAGTGTACATATTACAGAGAGGGAGGTGCTGGAAGTCTTAACGCGCATCAAGGTAGATAAATCTCCGGGACCTGATGAAATGTATCCCAGGACGTTATGGGAGGTTAGGGAGGAAATTGCGGGTCCCCTAGCAGAGATATTTGAATCATCCACTGCTACAGGTGAGGTGCCTGAAGATTGGAGGGTAGCAAATGTTGTACCTTTGTTTAAGAAGGGCGGCAGGGAAAAGCCTGGGAACTACAGACCAGTGAGCCTGACATCTGTAGTGGGTAAGTTGTTAGAGGGTATTCTGAGGGACAGGATCTACAGGCATTTGGAGAGGCAGGGACTAATTAGGAACAGTCAGCATGGTTTTGTGAGAGGAAAATCATGTCTCACGAATTTGATTGAGTTTTTTGAAGGGGTAACCAAGAAGATAGATGAGGGCTGTGCAGTAGACGTGGTCTACATGGACTTCAGCAAAGCCTTTGACAAGGTACCGCATGGTAGGTTGTTACATAAGATTAAATCTCACGGGATCCAAGGTGAGGTAGCCAATTGGATACAAAATTGGCTTGACGACAGAAGACAGAGGGTGGTTGTAGAGGGTTGTTTTTCAAACTGGATGCCTGTGTCCAGCGGTGTGCCTCAGGGATCGGTGCTGGGTCCGCTGTTATTTGTTATTTATATTAATGATTTGGATGAGAATTTAGGAGGCATGGTTAGTAAGTTTGCAGATGACACCAAGATTGGTGGCATTGTGGACAGTGAAGAAGGTTATCTGGGATTGCAACGGGATCTTGATCAATTGGGCCAGTGGGCCGATGAATGGCAGATGGAGTTTAATTTAGATAAATGTGAGGTGATGCATTTTGGTAGATCGAATCGGGCCAGGACCTACTCCGTTAATGGTAGGGCGTTGGGGAGAGTTATAGAACAAAGAGATCTAGGAGTACAGATTCATAGCTCCTTCGAGCCGCTTTTCCCAGGGTTTATGGAGCTCCTTCCAGCCGCTTCTCCCAGTGTTTATAGAGCTCCATCCAGCCGCTTCTCCCAGTGTTTATAGAGCTCCATCCAGCCGCTTCTCCCAGGAGTCGCAGGTGGATAGGGTGGTGAAGAAGGCATTCGGCATGCTTGGTTTCATTGGTCAGAACATTGAATGCAGGAGTTGGGATGTCTTGTTGAAGTTGTACAGGGCATTGGTGAGGCCACACTTGGAGTACTGTGTACAGTTCTGGTCACCCTATTATAGAAAGGATATTATTAAACTAGAAAGAGTGCAGAAAAGATTTACTAGGATGCTACCGGGACTTGATGTTTTGACTTACAGGGAGAGGTTAGACAGATTGGGACTTTTTTCCCTGGAGAGTAGGAGGTTAAGGGGTGATCTTATAGAAGTCTATAAAATAATGAGGGGCATAGATAAGGTCGATAGTCAAAATCTTTTCCCAAAGGTAGGGGAGTCTATAACGAGGGGGCATAGATTTAAGGTGAGAGGGGAGAGATACAAAAGGGTCCAGAGGGGCAATTTTTTCACTCAAAGGGTGGTGAGTGTCTGGAACGAGCTGCCAGAGGCAGTAGTAGAGGCGGGTACAATTTTGTATTTTACAAAGCATTTGGACAGTTACATGGGTAAGATGGGTATAGAGGGATATGGGCCAAGTTCAGGCAATTGGGACCAGCTTAGTGGTATAAACTGGGCGACATGGACATGTTGGGCCGAAGGGCCTGTTTCCATGTTGTAACTTCTATGATTCTCTGATTCTATGATTCCTTCCAGCCGCTTCACCCAGGGTTTAGCGAGCTCTTTCCAGCCGCTTCTCCCAGGGTTTATTGAGCTCCGTCCAGCCGCTTCTCCCAGGGTTTATAGAGCTCCTTCGAGCCGCTTTTCCCAGGGTTTATGGAGCTCCTTCCAGCCGCTTCTCCCAGTGTTTATAGAGCTCCATCCAGCCGCTTCTCCCAGGGTTCACAGAGCTCCTTCCAGCCGTCTCTCTCAGGGTTAATAGAGTTCCTTCCAGCCGCTTCTCGCGCGGTTTATAGAGTTACTTCCAGCCTCTCCCAGGCTTCATAGAGCTCCTTCCAGCCGTTTCTCCCATGGATAATAGAGCTCCTTCCAGCCGCTTCTCCCATGGTTTATAAAGTTCATTCCAGCCGCCTCTCCCAGGTTTATAGAGCTCCTTCCAGCCGCTTCTCCCAGGTTTATGGAGCTCCTTCCAGCCGCTTCTCCCAGGTTTATCGAGCTCCTTCCAGCTGCTTCTCCCAGGGTTAACAGAGCTCCTTCCAGCTGCTTCTCCCAGGGTTTAGAGAGCTCTTTCCAGCCGCATCTCCCATGGATTTATGAGCGCCTTCCAGTCGCTTTTCCCAGTGTTTAGAGAGCTCCGTCTGGACGCTTCACCCAAGGTTTACAGAGCTCCTTCCAGCCGCTTCTCCCAGGGTTTAGAGAGCTCCGTGTGGACGATTCTCACGTGGTTTATAGAGCGCCTTCCAGCCTCTTCTCCCAGGTTTATAGAGCTCCTTCCAGCCGCATCTCCCAGGGTTCATGGAGCTCCGTCCAGCCACTTCTCCCAGGGTTTATAGAGCTCCGTCCAGCCGCTTCTCCCAGGGTTTTCAGAGCTCCTTCCAGCCGTCTCTCTCAGGGTTTATAAAGCGCCTTCAAGCTGCTTCTCGCGCGGTTTATAGAGTTCCTTCCAGCCGCTTCTCCCATAGATTTCAGAGCGCCATCCAGTCGCTTCTCCCAGGGTTTAGAGAGCTCCATCTGGACGCTTCACCCAGGGTTTATCGAGCTCCTTCCAGCCGCCTCTCCCAGTGTTTATACAGCTCCTTCCAGCCGCTTCTCCCAGGGTTTATCGAGCTCCTTCCAGCCGCTTCTCCCATGGATAGTAAAGCTCCTTCCAGCTGCTTCTCCCAAGTTTTAAAGAGCGCCCTCGAACCGCCTCTCTCAGGGTTTAGAGAGCTCCTTCCAGCCGCTTCTCCCAGGTTTATAGAGCTCCTTCCAGCCGCCTCTCCCAGGTTTATAGAGCTCCTTCCAGCCGCCTCTCCCAGGTTTATAGAGCTCCTTCCAGCCGCCTCTCCCAGGGTTTAGAGAGCTCCTTCCAGCCGCTTCTCCCAGGGTTTGTAGAGCTCCTTCCAGCCGCTTCTCCTGCGGTTAATAGAGGTCCTTCCAGTCGCCTCTCCCAGGGTTTATAGAGCTCCTTCCAGACGTTTCTCCCACGGTTTATACAGGTCCTTCCAGTCGTTTCTCCCAGGGTTTCTTGAGATCCTTCCAGCCGCTTCTCCCAGGTTTATGGAGCTCCTTCCAAGCGCTTCTCCCAGGTTTATGGAGCTCCTTCCAGCCGCTTCTCCCAGGTTTATGGAGCTCTTCCAAGCCCTTCTCCCAGGTTTATAGAGCTCTTTCCATCCGCTTCTCCCAGGGTTGAGAGAGCTGCTGCCACCGTTTCTCCCAGAGTTTATAGAGCTCCGTTTCTCCCAGGGTTTATCGAGCTGCTTCCAGCCGCTTCTCCCATGGTTTAAAGAGCGCCTTCGAACCGCCTCTCCCAGTGATTATAGAGCTCCTTCCAGCCGCTTCTCCCATGGTTTAAAGAGCGCCTTCGAACCGCCTCTCCCAGTGATTATAGAGCTCCTTCCAGCCGCTTCTCCCAGAATTTATCGAGCTTCTTCCTGTAGTGGATGGTGGTCTGTGTCAGCTTCACCTCTGACTTCTGAGCGGTTCGAATCGCTCCCACTCCCTGGGTTCTGATCCTTGGACTTATTTGGGGGTTGTGACAAAGTGCAGCAGACAACTGGTTTTGGTGCAAGAAACTTTGAGGGAAATTACAGTAGAAAGATACCTCACCCCTCCCAATCCCATTATACCAGTTAAGTTGGACTCTAAAGGAACAGAGATAATGCTCACCAAACGAATCCTTGACAGTAATTCACCCAGAGGCAAGTCAGAAATAGATTGTAGAGTGGAAACTTTGCAGATCCTCGGTTTTCTCCCGAGTTGGTTTTCTTTGGTCGCAGTGGCCCAATATTACCCGGTTGGTTGGTGGTCATATTCGGTTGGTTGTTTTGTAAGGCCCTTGTTGCCGCAAGGTGTCTGATGGTCACTGGGGCTGTTGCTCTGGTTTCTTCTTGTGTGTAAGTTTTCCATACTCAGGGAAAAGGTGAATTTCTTTTGGGTTTTTCTCCGAGTTTTCGGGGATCTGTGAATTTTGAGAATCTGACATTCCAGCCGCCTCTCCCAGGTTGATGGAGCTCATTCCAGCCGCTTCTCCCAGGGTTTATAGAGTCCCTTTCAGCCGCTTTTCCCAGGGTTTATAGAGCTCCTTCCAGCCGCCTCTCTCAGGCTTAAGAGATCCTTCGAGCCTCTTCTCGCGCGGTTTATAGAGTTCCTTCCAGCCTCTCCCAGGGTTTATTGAGTTCCGTTCAGCCGCTTCTCCCACGGTTCATGGAGCTCCGTCCAGCCGCTTCTCCCATGGATTTAAGAGCGCCTTCCAGTCGCTTTTCCGAGGGTTTTGGGAGCTCCGTCTGGAAGCTTCACCCAGGGTTTAGAGAGCTCCTTCCAGCCGCTTCTCCCAGGGTTTATAGAGCGCCTTCCAGCCGCTTCTCCCATGGATTTAAGAGCGCCTTCCAGTCGCTTTTCCCAGGGTTTAGAGAGCTCCGTCTGGACGCTTCACCCAGGGTTTAGAGAGCTCCTTCCAGCCGCCTCTCCCAGGTTTATGGAGCTCCTTCCAGACGCTTCTCCCAGGTTTATAGAGCTCCTTCCAGACGCTTCTCCCAGGTTTATAGAGCTCCTTCCAGACGCTTCTCCCAGGTTTATAGAGCTCCTTCCAGACGCTTCTCCCAGGTTTATAGAGCTCCTTCCAGACGCTTCTCTCAGGTTTATAGAGCTCATTCCAGACGCTTCTCCCAGGTTTATAGAGCTCCTTCAGCTGCTTCTCCGAGGGTTTATAGAGCTCCTTCCAGCCGCCTCCCCCAGGGTTTTTGGATCTCTTTCCAGCCGCTTCTAACATGGCTTATAGAGCTCCTTCCAGCCGTCTCTCTCAGGGTTTGTAGAGCTCCTTTCAGCTGCTTCTCCCAGGGTTTATAGAGTTCCTTCCAGCCGCTTCTCTCGGGGTTTAGAGAGCTTCTTCCAGCCGCCTCTCCCAGAGTTTATAGAGCTTCTTCCTGTAGTGGGTGGTGGTCTGTGTCAGCTTCACCTCTGACTTCTGAGCGGTTCGAATCGCTCCCACTCCCTGGGTTCTAAAGAGAACTGAAGCTCCGCTTTGCTTTGTACAGTTTGATCACCGACACCGTATGAATAAAGTCTGTCCAGTGTCTGGAGTTACTCGAAGAATGTGGCTGTGAACCAAAGTAGGAAGGTGACACAACACCCTTCCAGAGCAACATTTGTTAAAACCCACCTCGAGGTCGTTGGGGGCTTGGCATGAACAGCATCGAGGCCCCTGGTTATTGTTCACAAGCATCGCTGCCGTGGAGAATGAAGATACTTACCTTGGGTCCCATCTGCTCATTGCCTGCCCAAGATCCATCTCTTTATAGCGCATCTCACAATGGAAGTTCGTCTCCAGAACAAGAAGGAAGTGAATCTACAGACCCGGGACCTCCTCTACCTCCCGCCCCATTAACACACTGGTCAACACCGACAGTCCAGGGACCTCCTCTACCCCCCACCCCATGAACAAACTGGTCAACACCTACAGTCCCGGGACCTCCTCTACCCCCCACCCCATGAACAAACTGGTCAACACCTACAGTCCCGGGACCTCCTCTACCTCCCGCCCCATTAACACGCAGGTCACCGACTCCTTGTATTGTTATTTATTTTATTTCCTTTTAATTTCTCCAACATGGTCAAACATTTGGTGCAATTAGTAGGCACATATTATTTTACAACTTGTACTTGCATGAGATATAAACTTTGAGAAACGCTGTAAAATGAGTTGATGAATTGCATCATGTTATCAACCTTTGCAGAATATCCAGTGTTTGTAGCACCACTGCCCGGAGTAGAGAGGATCAGGCATTGTATGACACAGAACGGACTCTGCTGTTAGAAAGTCTTCAGATCTTCCAATTATTTAATGAATTTAACAACGACAGTAAAGGGATATTTCACCACGTTCTTCAACTGCTCTCTGAATTTCGTCTGGGTCACGGCATAAATACAAGTGTTTGTGCAGCAACTCAGGAGCTGGAGCATGAATCCCAGTTCTTGTACCAACACAGGTAGAAATACAGACCCATACCCCAACCACAACAAACGGCTCCATACAGAATACACCATAAACACCGACCATAACAGGATGAAATTCCCCGAGATAACAAACAGTAAAATAATGGATTTCCTTCGGCTCTCCATCTCTGGGTCTCTGGGATTCTCTCCACTGCTGTGGCCCCGGAGTCTCCTGCGGGCTCTGCTGGCCACTAAAATGTGTCTGACAGTTAAAGTATTGAGCAACAGAATCAGAATGAATGGGACGCACGGGGTGAGGATATAATGAAGGAGTTCAATTACTCCCCATATCCGGGAATACCGAACACTGATTGTTACAATGCAAAACCAGGGGCTATTGTAAAGCTTATACCGTCCTCTGAACATGAAGCACCAGAAAATGTTCTTCAAACAGCTCAGCACACTCACTGTTCCCAGAACCACAGTCGCCGTTCTCTCGGTGCAATATTTAATTTTCAGATTCTGGCAACAAATGGCCACAAATCGATCAAAGGTGAAAGTGACAGTGAACCAGACGGAACAGTCTGTGGCTGCGAAAAGCAGGGCGGCGTGAATATTACACACGGGGATGTACCACCGCAGGAATTCGAATTGTGCCCGATAAACAATCGGAATCTGCCTCAGGATCAGATCGGTGATCACGACCAGTCGATCCGCCACTGCCATCGCCACCAGGTAGCGAGTGACACATTTGGAGAGACCGCACTTACCCTGGGACAGGATCCTAATCGTCAATAAGTTAACTGTAAGTGAAAGAAAAAGGGAAATTATACATCAGACTGGGAGCCCCTGCAAGTATGATACCGTCTCTGGATCCCTCTGTAAATATTAATACCCATATCTTGTTCCCACTGTAACTATTAGTTCCTTACCGTCATACCACTGTAAATATTAGTATCGTCTCTGAATTCCCTGTAAATACTAGTGCCGTATCTGTATCCCCCTGTAAATATCAGTATTGTCTCTAAATTCACTGTACAGACCAGTGCCGTATCTGTATCCCCCTGTAAATATCAGTATTGTCTCTGAATTCCTTGTAAATACCAGTGCCGTATCTGTATCCCCCTGTAAATATCAGTATTGTCTCTGAATTCTCTGTAAATATTAGTGCCGTATCTGTATCCCCCTGTAAATATCAGTATTGTCTCTGAATTCTCTGTAAATATTAGTGCCGTATCTGTATCCCCCTGTAAATATCAGTATTGTCACTGAATTCACTGTAAATACCAGTGACGTGTCTGTATCCCCCTGTAAATATCAGTATTGTTTCTGAATTCCCTGTAAATACTAATGACGTGTCTGTATCCCCCTTTAAATATCAGTATTGTCTCTGAATTCCCTGTAAATCCTAGTGCCGTAGCTGTATCCCCCTGTAAATAACAGGATTGTCTCTGAATTCCCTGTAAATACTAGTGCCATATCTGTATCCCCCTGTAAATATTAGTACTGTCTCTGAATTCCCTGTAAATACTAGTGATGTGTCTGTATCCCCCTGTAAATATCAGTATTGTCTCTGAATTCCCTGTAAATACTAGTGACGTGTCTGTATCCCCCTGTAACTATTAGTATCGTCTCTTGATTTCGCTGTGAGCATTATGACCATCTCTGGATCGCTTTGGAAATATTAATACCGTCTCTAGTTCCCCTGTAAATATTAATACTGTCTCTAGATCCCTGTAAATATTAATACCGTCTCCAGGTCCCCTGTAAATATTAATACCATCTCTAGATCCCCTGTAAATATTAATACCGTCTCCAGGTCCCCTGTGAATATTAATGCCATCTCTGGATCCCCTGTAAATATTAATACCGTCTCTAGATCCCCTGTAAATATTAATACCGTCTCTAGGTCCCCTGTAAATATTAATACCGTCTCCAGGTCCCCTGTAAATATTAATATCGTCTCCAGGTCCCCTGTAAATATTAATACCATCTCGAGATCCCCTGTAAATATTAATACCATCTCTAGATCCCCTGTAAATATTAATACCGTCTCCAGGTCCCCTGTAAATATTAATACCATCTCTAGATCCCCTGTAAATATTAATACCGTCTCTAGATCCCCTGTAAATATTAATACCGTGTCTAGATACCCTGTAAATATTAATACTGTCTCTGGATCGTCCTATAAGTAATAGCACCGTCTCTGGACCCCTCTTTAAATATTAATGCCATCTCTTGTTCCCATTATAACTATTAGTACCTTATATATCATCTCTGGATCCTCTGTATATATTAGTACTCTCTATGGATCCTCTGTATATATTAGTGCTCTCTATGGATCCCCTATATATATTAGTACCTTCACTTGATCCCCCTGTAACTAATGACACCATCTTTTGTTCCCTTTGTAACTATTAGTACCATCTCTACATCCTATCTAAATATTAGTGCCGTCGCTGGACCCCCGCAAATATTAGAAACATCTATGGATCTGCTGTAAATATAAGTACCTTTTCTGGATCATTATAGAAGTATTGGTACTGTCTCTTTATCCCTCTGTAAATATTACTACTGTCTCTCATTAGCCTGTACATATTAATACCATATATGGGTATCTTGTAATTATTAGTACTGTCACTGGATGCCCTGTAAATTTTAGTACCATCTCATAATCTCCCTGTAACTATTATTGCCGTCCCTGGGTCCCTCTGTAAATATTATTACTGTCACTTGATCCCCTTGAAATTATTAGTACCGTCTCTGGATCACCCCTCTAAATATTAGCACCGTTTCTTGATACCTCTGTAATTATTGGTAGCATCTCTGAATCCACCTGTAAATGTTAATGCCATCTCTGAATCCCTCTTTGAATATTAGTACCGTTTCATGATCTCTCGGTAACTATCAGTATGGTATCTGGTTCCGCCTGTAATTAGTAGCACCGTCTCTGAATCCTCTCTAAATATTAGGACCGTCTCCAGATCCCTGCAAATATTAGAGACATCTGTGGATCGCCTGTAAATATTAGTACCTTCTTTGGATCACTATGTGAATATTAGTACCATCTCTTGATCCCGTGTAACTATTAGTGCTGCATGTGGATGGCTCTGCAAATATTAGCACCATCTCTGATTCCCCTGTAAATAATAGCACAATCTCTGGATCACCTGTAAATATTACTATCGTCTCTGATTCCACTGAAAATAATAGCAGCATTTCTGGATCACCTGTAAATATTACTACCGTCTCTGATTCCCCTGTAAATATTAGCACCATCTCTGGATCACTTGTAAATATTACTACCATCTCTGATTTCCCTGTAAATATTACTATCATCTCTGGATCACCTGCAAATATTAGTACCATCTCTGATGCCCCTGTAAATATTAGTACCATCTCTGGATCACCTGCAAATATTACTACCATCTCTGATTTCCCTGTAAATATTATTACCATCTCTGGATCACCTACAAATATTAGTACCATCTCTGGATCACCTGCAAATATTACTACCATCCCGGATTCCCCTGTAAATATTCGTACCATTCCCTGATCATCTGCAAATATTAATACCGTCTCTGATTCATCTGTAAATATTAGAACCATCTCTGGAACATCTGCAAATATTCCTACCATCTCTGATTCCCCTGTAAATATTAGTACCATCCCTGGATCACCTGCAAATATTACTACCGTCTCTGATTCCCCTGTAAATATTAGTACCATTTCTGGATCACCTGCAAATATTACTACCATCTTTCATTCCCCTGTAAATATAAGTACCATTCTCTGATCACCTGCAAATATTAATACCATCTTTGATTACTCTGTAAATATTAGAACCATCTCTGGATCCCCTGCAAATATTACTACCATCTCTGATTCCCCTGTAAATATTAGTACCATTTCTGGATCACCTGCAAATATTACTCCCGTCTTTGATTCCCCTGTAAATAGTAGTACCATCTCTGGATCACCTGCAAATATTACTACCATCCCTGATTCCCCTGTAAATATTAGTACCATTCCCTGATCACCTGCAAATATTACTACCGTCTCTGATTCCCCTGTAAATATTAGCACCATCTCTGGATCATCTGCAAATATTACTACCATCTCTCATTCCCCTGTAAATATTGGTACCATTCCCTGATCACCTGCAAATATTGATACCGTCTCTGAATCCTCTGTAAATATTAGAGCCATCTCTGGATCACCTGCAAATATTCCTACCATCTCTGATTCCCCTGTAAATATTAGTACCATCTCTGGATCACCTGCAAATATTACTACCGTCTCTGATTCCCCTGTAAATATTAGTACCATTTCTGGAGCACCTGCAAATATTACTACCGCCTTTCATTCCCCTGTAAATATTAGTACCATTTCTGGATCACCTGAAAATATTACTATCGTCTCGAATTCCCTTGTAAATATTAGTACCATTCTCTGGATCACCTGCAAATATTAATACCATCTCTTATTCCCCTGTAAATATTAGCACCATCTCCGGATCTCCTGCAAATATTACTACCGTCTCTGATTCCCCTGTAAATATTAGTACCAATCTCTGAATCACCTGCAAATATTGCTACCGTCTCTCATTCCCCTTTAAAAATTAGTACCAATCTCTGGATCACCTGCAAATATTATGACCATCTCTGATTCCCCTGTAAATATTAGTACCATCTCTGGATCACCTGCAAATATTATTACGTCTCTCATTCTCCTGTAAATATTAGTACCATCTCTGGATCACCTGCAAATATTACCACCATCTCTGATTCCCCTGTAAATATTAGCACCATCTCTTCATCACCTTTTAAATATTACTACCGTCTCTCATTCCCCTGTAAATATTAGTACCATTCTCTGGATCACCTGCAAATATTGCTACCGTCTCTCATTCCCCTGTAAATATTAGTACCACCTCTGGATCACCTGCAAATATTACTACCGTCTCTGATTCCCCTGTAAATATTAGTACCATTTCTGGATCACCTGCAAATATTACTACCGCCTCTCATTCCCCTGTAAATATTAGTACCATCTCTGGATCACCTGAAAATATTACTATCGTCTCGAATTCCCTTGTAAATATTAGTACCATTCTCTGGATCACCTGCAAATATTAATACCATCTCTTATTCCCCTGTAAATATTAGCACCATCTCCGGATCTCCTCCAAATATTACTACCGTCTCTGATTACCCTGTAAATATTAGTACCAATCTCTGAATCACCTGCAAATATTGCTACCGTCTCTCATTCCCCTTTAAATATGAGTACCAATCTCTGGATCACCTGCAAATATTACAACCATCTCTGATTCCCCTGTAAATATTAGTACCATCTCTGGATCACCTGCAAATATTATTACGTCTCTCATTCTCCTGTAAATATTAGTACCATCTCTGGATCACCTGCAAATATTACTACCATCTCTGATTCCCCTGTAAATATTAGCACCATCTCTGGATCACCTTTTAAATATTACTACCGTCTCTCATTCCCCTGTAAATATTAGTACCATTCTCTGGATCACCTGCAAATATTGCTACCGTCTCTCATTCCCCTGTAAATATTAGCACCATCTCTAGATCACCTGCAAATATTGCTACCGTCTCTTCGTTCCCCTGTAAATATTAGCACCAGCTCTGGATCACCTGCAAATATTGCTACCATCTGTTCGTTCCCCTGTAAATATTAGTGTCACCTCTCGATCCTTCTGAAAATATTAGTGCCATCACTGCATCCTTTGAAAGTATTACCACCGTCTCTGGACCTGTCTGTAAATATTAGTACCGTCTTTGTGCCCTATACATATTACTACTGACTCGGGTTCCCCCTGTAAATAGTACAACTGCATCTATATCCCAATTAATAAATATATACATATGAACATACGAATTAAGAGCAGGAGTAGGCCATTCGGCCCCTAATTCCTGCACTGCCATTTGATAAGATCATGGTTGATATGATTGTGACCTCAACCTTACTTTCCCATCTACCTACTATAACCTTTGACTCGCTTGTTAATCAGCAATCTATCTAACTCAGCCTTAAAAATATTCAATGACCCTGCCTCCACCACTCTCTGTGGAAGGGAGTTCCACAGACTCACGAACCCCTGAGAGAAAAAATTTCTCCTCATCTCCGTCGTAAATGGGAGACCCCTTATTTTTAAACTGTGTGCCTTGGTTCTAGTCTCTCCCACAAGGGGAAACATCCTCTCAGCATCTACCCCTTCAAGTCTCCTCAGGATCTTATATGTTTCAATAAGATCACCTCTCATTCTTCTAAACTCTAGTGTATACAGGCCCAACTTGTCCAACCTTTCCTCATAAGATAACCCCCTCATCACAGGAATCAGTCGAGTGAACCTTCTCTGAACTGCCTCAAAAGCAATTATGTCCTTTCTTGAATAAGGAGACCAAAACTGCACATAGTATTCTAGATGTGGTCTCAATAATGCCCTGTACAACTGTAGCAAAACATCTCTACTTTTATATTCCATTCCCCTTCCAATAAATGAGTGCACTGGATACAGCAAAGGCTATGGGCTCCAACAACATCCCGGCTGTCGTGCTGAAGACTTGTGCTCCAGAACTAGCTGCGCCTCGAGCCAAACTGTTCCAATACAGCTCCAACATTGGCATCTACCCGACAATGTGGAAAATTGCCCAGATATGTCCTGTCCACAAAAAGCAGGACAAATCCGATCCCATCAATTACCACCCCATCAATCTACTCTCAATTATCAGCAAAGTGATGGAAGGTGTCGCAGACAGTGCTATCAAGCGGCACTTAATCACCAATAACCTGGTCACCGATGCACAGTTTGGGTTCCGCCAAGACCACTCGGCTCCAGACTTCATTACAGCCTTGGTCCAAACATGGACAAAAGAGCTGAATTCCAGAGGTGAGGTGAGAGTGACTGCACTTGACATCAAGGCAGAATTTGACCGAGTGTGGCACCAAGGAGCCCTCGTAAAATTGAAGTCAATGGGAATCAGGGGGAAAACTCTCCAGTGGCTGGAGTCATACTTGCACAAGGGAAGATAGTAGTGGTTGTTGGAGGCCAATCATCTCAGCCCCAGAACATTGCTGCAGGAGTTCCTCAGGGAAGTGTCCTTGGCCCAACCATCTTCAGCTGCTTCATCAATGACCTTCCCTCCATTATAAGGTCAGAAATAGGGATGTTCACTGATGATTGCACAGTGTTCAGTTCCATTCGCAACCCCTCAAATAATGAAGCAGTCCGTGCCGGCATGCAGCAAGACCTGGACAACATCCAGGCTTGGTCTCATAAGTGGCAGGTAACATTCGTGCCAGACAAGTGCCAGGCAATGACCATCTCCAACAAGAGAGAGTCTAACCACCTCCCCTTGACATTCAACGGCATTACCATCGCCGAATTCCCCCACCATCAACATCCTGGGGGTCACCATTGACCAGAAACTTAACTGGATCAGCCATATAAATATTGTGGCTGCAAGAGCAGGTCAGAGGCTGGGTATTCTGCGGCGAGTGACTCACCTCCTGACTCTCCAAAGCCTTTCCACCATCTACAAGGCACAAGTCAGGAGTGTGATGGAATACTCTCCACTTGCCTGGATGAGTGCAGCTCCAACAACACTCAAGAAGCTCGACACCAATCAGGACAAAGCAGCCCGTTTGATTGGCACCCCATCCACCACACTAAACATTCACTCCCTTCACCACCGGCGCACCGTGGTGCAGTGTGTACCATCCACAGGATGCACTGCAGCAACTCGCCAAGGCTTCTTCGATAGCACCTCCCAAACCCATGACCTCAACCACCTAGAAGGAGAAGGGCAGCAGGCACATGGGAACAACACCACCTGCACGTTCCCCTCCAAGTCACTCACCATCCCGACTTGGAAATATATCGGCCGTTCCTTCATCGTCGCTGGGTCAAAATCCTGGAACTCCCTTCCTAACAGCACTGCGGGAGAACCGTCACCACACGGACTGCAGGGGTTCAAGAAGGCGGCTCACCACCACCTTCTCAAGGGCAATTAAGGATGGGAAATAAATGCCGGCCTCGCCAGCGACGCCCACATCCCGTGAACGAATGAAAAAAAAATGACAACATTCCATTTGCCTTCCTAATCACTTGCTGTACCTGCATACCAACTTTTTGTGATTCATGTACCAGGACACCCAGATCCCTCAGTACATCAGAGTTTTGCAGTCTCTCTCCATTTAAATAATATACAGCTTTTCTCTTCCTCCTGCTAAAGTGAACAAGTTCACGTTTTCCCACATTATACTCCATCTTTCAAATGTTTGCCCACTCGCTTAACCTATCGATATCCCTCTGCAGCCTCCTTGGAGGAAAAGTTGGACAGAGGCCGTTTTTGGGCACAGGCAGTGTGATGTGCTATTCCCCCACGCCCAATGGCCCCAGCGCAGGCAGGACACAAGTTCGACCCACCAGAGGACTCGCCTACAATCAGCGTCCCTTCCAGGCCTTGCACGCGGAATCGATGCAATTTGAACTTTCCGCCACCAGGGGGAGCTCAATCTCTTAAAGGGAGGATGTTTCTTCGAAATCTCTTAAAGTTAGCTGGTACCTGTTATTTGCTGAAAATAACAGTCTACTGTCTGCACGGAGTCTGAACGGAGATCAGACATCGCACATGTAAAACACAGATGCAGGTCCCATCCCTATGTTTACACTCTGATGAGTTATGTTGAAACATTGAATAAAGGTTGCGCACTACTAAATCCCACATCCTCCCATCTGCACACCAGACCTCACCAATCTGCCGATCTGAATTGGTACCAGGCCAGTGAGAGTCTGTGCACCAAGATTCTCTGTGATGCACCAGAGACCTTGGTGCAAGAGGTGGACAGAAGGAGGGACATCCTATATCCGCAGGGTGGTGGGGGGAGAGGCCCTCCAGACATATGCCCAAAAGGCAGTGGGAGGCAGCGGGGGATGAAGTCAATGTCAGGCTCACAGCAACATGAACATGGGTGCAGTGCAGGAAGAAGTTCAATGCTTTGTCATGAGTGGTCAAGGTGAGTGAGGTCAACTGTCAAGTGGCGTCTCCTATCAACTGCACCACACACTACACCCCCCATCACCCACATACCAATAAACTCTTTCCATCAGTACTCAACTCTTCCAACCAGATGCTTCCTCTCACCCTCACCCATTACCACTGTTTCAAGCCGCCCACCCACAACTCACAAGTCACACACACTAGCTATTCAACCATGACAGACACATCACCCAGACACACGTCCCGCTTTCTTGCAGGAGAAAATGGCGCATATCAGGAGGCAGCAAGCAGCAGTGGCATTTAGCCCCTCCAGCCTGTTTCGCCATTCAATGAGATCATGGTGGACCTGTGACCTAACTCCTTATACCCGCCAGAGCCCCATATCCCTTAATACCCTTGGTTCACAGAAATCTATCAATCTCAGGTTTAACATTCACAAGTGAGCTAGCATCAACTGCCATCTGCAGAAGAGAGTTCCAAACTTCTCCAACCCTTTGCGTGTAGAAGCATTTCCAAACTTCACTCCTGCACGCCCTGACTCTAAATGTTAGGCTATGTCCCTGCGTCCTAGTATTCAAGTCTAGGAGACCTCCAAAAACAGTTACAAATGTCGCGGCAGCCCTAAGCAATAATCCAGCCACTAACCTGTAAATCCTGCATGGTCCCTTTAAATAGCACTGGTGGGGGGTCCTCCAGACACTCGAAGACACGTTCAGATGGTCGGGATTAAGACTGTCCGTTGAGTTGAGCGTTAAGTCCCAAAATGGTGTCTATCACTTTAAATCAGCGTTGTACACTGATTGAAGCCATTTTCTCCCTACTTTCCATGACTCCAGCGTTTGTTATCTGCGCCTGCGCTAACTCCTACACCAAGATGGCGTCCGGCGCACGTCACTCTGGAAACGAACAACATGACCCACTTTAGCATATCCCCTTCACAACTTACTTTCCTCCCTACCTTTGTATCATCAGCAAATTTAGCAACCATACATTCGGTCCTTTCATCCAAGTCATTGATGTAGATTGTAAATAGTTGAGACCCAGGCACTGATCCCTGTGGCACTCCACTCATTACATCTTGCCAACCTGAAAATGACCCATTTAGGCCAACTCTCTGTTTCCTGTTAGCTAACCAATCCTTTATCCATGCTAATATATTACCCCCTACACCATGAGCTCTTATTTTATGTAGTAGCCTTTGATGTTGCACCTTGTCAAAAGGCTTCTGGAAATCCAAGTACACCAGATCCACAGGATCCCCTTTTTCCACATTGCTTCCTCAAAGAACCCTAATAAATTAGTCAAACACAATGTCACTTTCACAATACCGTGTTGACTCTGCCTGATTGCATTGAGGTTTTCGAAGTGCCCTTATATAACCTCCTTAATAATAGATTCTAGTATTTTCCCTGTGACAGATATTAAACCTACTGGCCTGTAGTTTCCTGCTGTCTGTCTCCCTCCTCTCTTGAATAGAAAAGTTACATTCGCATTAATACCATCTCTGGACCCCCTGTAAATATTAATATCATCTCTGGATCCCTCTGGATCTACTAGTACCATTTCTGTATCCAAATTAAATGTTAGCACCGTCTCGGGGTCCCTCTATAAATATTCATACCGTCTTTGGATCCTCTGTAAATATTAGTTCCATCCCAGGATCTGCCTGTAGCTATTTGTATCATCTCTGGATCCCCCTGTAAATATTAGTACTGTTTCTGGATTCCCTGCAAGTATTAACACCATCTCTGGATATTCTGTAACCATAGTACCATCTCAGAATCCACATGTAAATATTAGTGGGGCCACTGGATCCATTGTAAATATTAGTACCGCCTCTGGATCCACTGTAAATATTCGTACAATCTCTAGATCCCCTGTAATTATTAATGCCATCTCTGGATCCATGTATAAATATAAGTAGGGCCTCCAGATCCCATGTAAATATTTCTACAATCTCGAAACCCCCGAAAATATTGGTACCGATACTGGATCTTCTGTAAATATTAGTACTGTCTCTCAATCCTCTTGTAAATATTAGTATCACCTCTGGATCCCTCTGTAGATATTTTACCATCTCTGGATCCATCTGTAAATATTAGTCCCGTCTCTGGATCCATCCCTAAATATTAGAAAACTCTCTGGATTCCCTTGTAAATATTTATACCATCTCTGCATCCCCCTGTAAATATTATTACTCTCTAAATATTAGTACCTACTCTTGTTCCCCCTATACATTTTAGTTCCATCTCTGTGTTGCCCTGTAAATATTAGTACCATCACTGGATCCCTCTGCAATTATTCGTACCATCTCTGGATGCCAATGTAAAGGTTAGCATGGTCTCTGGGTCCCCTTGCAAATATTCGTACCGTCTTTGGATACCCTGTAAATATCAGTACCGCCTTTGGAATCTCTATAAATAATTGTAACATCTCTGGATCCCCGTGTAAATATTAGTACGATCTCTGTATCCCTGTGTAAATATTAGTACCGTCTCTGGATCCCCGTGTAAATATTCGTACCGTCTTTGGATACCCTGTAAATATCAGTACCGGCATTTGATCCTATGTAAATATTTGTAGCGTCTCCGGATCCCCGTGTAAATATTAGTAACATCTCTGGATCCCCGTGTAAATATTAGTACCATCTCTGGATCCCCTGTAAATATTAGTAACATCTCTGGATCCCCGTGTAAATATTAGTGCCATCTCTGGATCCCCGTGTAAATATTAGTAACATCTCTGGATCCCCGTGTAAATATTAGTACCATCTCTGGATCCCCGTGGAAATATTCGTTTCGTCTCTGGATCCCCTATAAATATTAGTACCGTCTCTAGATCCCCTGTAAATATTAGTACCATCTCTGGTTCCCTCTGTAAATATGAGTAGCGTCTCTGGATCCACATGTAAATATTTGTAGTATCTCTGGATCCCCGTGTAAATATTAGTGCCGTCTCTGGATCCCCGTGTAAATATTAGTACCGTCTCTGGATCCCCGTATAAATATTGGTGCCATCTCTGGATCCCTGTGTAAATATTTGTAGCGTCTCTGGATCCCCGCGTAAATATGTGTAGCGTCTATGGATCCCTGTGTAATTATTAGCACCATCTCTGGATCCCCGTGTAAATGTTTGTACCGTCTCTGGATCCCCGTGTAAATATTTGTAGCGTCTCTGGATCCCCTGTAAATATTTGTAGCGTCTCTGGATCCCTGTGTAAATATTTGTAGCTTCTCTGGATCCCCATGTGAATATTTGCAGCACCTTTGATCCCTGTGTAAATATTTGTAGCATCTCTGGGTCCCTATGTAAATATTAATACCGTCTCTGGATCCCCGTGTAAATATTCGTACCGTCTCTGGATTCCTTTGTGAATATTTGAAATATCTCCAGATCCACATGTAAACATTAGTAGCTGGATCCCTAGTAAATATTGATAGTATCTCTGGATCCCTCCGCAAATCTTAGAAATGTCTCTGGATCTCCCTGTAAATTTGACATCGTCTCCCCTTGATCCCCCTGTAAATATTAGTACCATCTCTGGATCCCCCTCTTAATATTAGCATCACCTCTGGAACGCCTGGAACTGTTACAACTGCCTCTAGATCCCCTTTAACTGTTAGTACCATCTATTGATCACTCTGTAGCTATTAGTACAGTATCTGGATCCCCCTGTAAATATTAGTATTGTCTCTGGATCCCCCTGTAAATATTAGTATTGTCTCTGGATCCCCCTGTAAATATTAGTATTGACTCTGGATCCCCCTGTAAATATTAGTGTTGACTCTGGATCCCCCTGTAAATATTAGTATTGTCTCTGGATCCCCTGTAACTGTTAGTACCGTTCTTGGATCCCCTGTAAATACTAATACACTCCAAGGACCATGTAAAAAGAGGCACATGCCAGGAAACCTGCAGATACAGCCTCACTCCCAAGGACCCATTGTAAATGAAATCTCCCAGCCAGAAGACCTCCCTAAATATATTTGCTTCCCTGCATCACCCCCTCCCCTCACCTAGAAATATCTCTCCCATCCCGGGCAGCAGCTGAATTTTTTGAGCTAGATATAGACTTACCAGCAACTCCATGAACAATTTACAATTAATAACTGGATACAGCGACTTCCCAGGAACGGGTCAGGGAATGGGCAATACAGTCAAACATGGCTTATAAAATTAATAGCTGGATACAGAAACTTACCAGTGACACCGACAGCAGCGAGGAGGGGATAGTAGATTAATTGTATACCCTTAAGCACTAGATATATCCGATTCTCCAGTGGTATTAAATCATAGTGTTCACACAGAAGTTGAAACATCCAGAATGGACTGTTGCAATCTATTGCTCTCAGATTCTGACCCATCGTTGTAACATTCCCATCTATTGCTCTCAGGAAGAAAGAAAGGTCGGAATCTGACTGATCGCTGTTGGTGCCGGAGGTAATGCTCTCACTGATGACTATCGGCTAACATGTTGAAATTAGTCACTTATTAATAGCAGAGAGAAACACTCCAGTGACACAATTAAGGTCCATGGAGACTGACATTAATTACAGTCACTGAACAAACACATTCACTTAAAAACTTAAGCCCAACACTTCTTATATCACAACATATATTTAACTAAATATAACACAGATGGAAAGCTCAAAGCTCAGTGTATTATTTTAATTAATATAGAATCATAGAATCATAGAAGTTACAACATGGAAACAGGCCCTTCGGCCCAACATGTCCATGTCGCCCAGTTTATACCACTAAGCTAGTCCCAATTGCCTGCACTTGGCCCATATCCCTCTATACCCATCTTACCCATGTAACTGTCCAAATGCTTTTTAAAAGACAAAATTGTACCCGCCTCTACTACTGCCTCTGGCAGCTCGTTCCAGACACTCACCACCCTTTGAGTGAAAAAATTGCCCCTCTGGACCCTTTTGTATCTCTCCCCTCTCACCTTAAATCTATGCCCTAATATTCGGAAGAACAGAAACTATGAGACCCACAGTCTGATAGCACTTCATTTACACATTGCAGATTATTTCCGAGTGAAATCCTGTAATTTCAGAGAGTTCTTACCCAGTCCTCAAGGGTTCGGTTTTTGTTCAGAGATGGAAACGGAACCATTGTACGTCTCAGTTTGGAGACCACCCTGCGAATGCTGGTGCAATCCTTGGATACCCCCTTAATATTGGAAAGTCTTTGGATCCTCTTGTAAATATTGGCACAGTCTCTGGATCTATCTGTAAATAATGGTACAGTGTTTGGAATCTACTGTAGATATTCGCACAGTCTATGGATTTCCCTGCAAATATTCCTATAGATTATGATAAAGGTTCTGGATATTTCCAAAAATATTGGTTCGCTTCCTGATTTCCTGACACTATCTGTGGACTGTCCAATTGTGTACACTGCCTGATACTGCTGTAAATAATGAATCACTCCCACAGACCCCCTGTAAATGCTGACAAAGTCTGGTTACAGCTTGAATGTGTACAGTCGCTGGTAGCCCTGTAAATAGTGACTCAGTCCCACAGACCCCTGCAAATGCTGAAACAGTAAGGGGATTGTCTGAATGTACCAGTCCCTGGGACCTCTGTAAATATTGACTCATGCTCACAGAAACCTGTGTAAGGAAATGTCAAATATAAGTTGCCAAGAGCACCATGGAATAGTTGGCATATGTGATGAACTGCAAAGTTTACAAAATGCCTAGAAGAGGGGACGCGGGGATTAGTTTGGCAGTGTTCGGGTTCAAATAGATGTGGGATGGAAAATTATTGAGACTGGGTCAGCTGAGAAGGAATTGTAGTTTGACACAACAGTTAGCAGTTTCGCTCTGTAAACGGTCATGTGATATCATGGTATCATAGCATGGAGGAGGCCATTCAGCCCATCGTGCCTGTGCCAGTTCCTTGATAAAGCTAATCCAATTAATCCCACACCCCTGTACTTTTTTTTCTTTCAAATATTTATCCAATTCCCTTTTGAAAGTTATTATTGAATCTGCTTCCACCGCCCTTTCAGGCAGCGCATTCCAGATCAGAACAACTCGCTGCGTCAAAAAAATGTTTCCTCATCTCCTCTAGCTCTTTTGCCGATCACCTTAAATCTGTGTCCTCTGGTTACCGACCCTTCTGCCACTGGAAACAGTTTCTCCTTATTTACTCTATCAAAACCCCTTCATGATTTTGAACACCTCGATTAAATCTCCCCTTAACCTTCTCTGCTCTAAGGAGAACAATCCCAGCTTCTCCAGTCTCTCCATATAAGTGAAGTCCCTCATCCCTGGTACCATTCTAGTAAATCTCTTCTGAACCCTCTCTAAAGCCTTCACATCCTTCCTAAAGTGTGGTGCCCAGAATTGGACACAATACTCCAGCTGAGGCCTAACCAGTGTTATATATAGGGTTTAGTATAACTTCCTTGCTTTTATACTCTATACCTCTATTAATAAAGCCCAGGATCCCATGTGCTTTTTTAACAGCCTTCTCAACTTGTCCTGCCACCTTCAATGATTTGTGTACATACATCCCCAGGTCTCTCTGTTCATGCACCCCCTTTAAAATTGTACCATTTAGTTTATATTGCCTCCCCTCATTCTTCCTACCAAAATGAATCACTTCACACTTCTCTGAGTTAAATTCTATCTGCCATGTGTCTGCCTATTTCACCAGCCTGTCTCTGTTCCCCTGAAGTCTGTTACCATTCTCCACATTGTTTACTACATTCCCAGGTTTTGTGGCATCTGCAAACTTTGAAATTATACCCTGAATCCCAAGTTCAGGTCTTTAATATATATCAAAAAGAGCAGTGGTCCCAATACCGACCCCTGGGGAACACCACTGTATACTTCCCTCCAGTCTGAAAAACAACCGTTCACCACTACTCTCTGCTTTCTGTCCCGTAGCCAATATTATATCCACACTGCCACTGTCACTTTCATCCCATGGGCTTTAATTTTGCTAACAAGTCTATTATGTGGTACTTTATCAAATGCCTTTTTAAAGTCCATATACACAACATCAACCACACTCCCCTCATCAACCCTCTCCGTTACTTCATCAAAGATCTCAATCAAGTTAGTGAGACACGATTTTCCTTCAACTAATCCGTGCTGACTTCCATTTATTGGCCCAGACTTTTCCAAGTGCCAATTAATTTTGTCCCAGATTATTGTCTCTAAAAGTTTCCCCACCACCGACATTAGGCTGACCGGCCTGTAATTGTCGGGTTTATCCCTCTCCCCTTTTTAAAGAGGGGTGTTATATTTGCAATCATCCAGTCCTCTGGCACCGCCCCCATATCGAAGGAGGATTGGAAGATTGTGGCCAGAGCCTCCGCAATTTCCACCCTTACTCCCCTCAGTAACCGAGGATGCCTCCCATCAGGACCGGGTGACTTTTCTACTTCCAGTACTGTCAACCTTTTAAGTACCTCCTCTTTATCTATTATTCTCCTATCCAATATCGCTACTACCTCCTCTTTCACTGTTGCAAGGGTTTTCATTTAGTGCCTCAGCCATGCCCTCTGCCCCACAAGAAGATTGTCTGTTTTGTCCCTAATCGGCCCCACCCTTCCTTTGACTACCCTTTCACTATTTATATGGTGATAAGAGACTTTTGGGTTGCCTTTTATGTTAGCTGCATATCTATTCTCGTACTCCTTCTTTGCCCCACTTATTCTCTTTTCTCGATCGCCTCTGTACTTTCTGTATTCAGCCTGGTTCTCTACTGTATTATCAACCTTACGTTTGTCATAAGCCTCCTTTTTCTGTTTGATTTTAATCTATATCTTTCGTCATCCAGGGAGCTCTAGCTTTGGATGTCCTTTCCTTTCCCTCTTGTGGGAATGTGTCTGCTCTGTACCCGAACAAGCTCCTCCTTGAAGACCTCCCATTGTTCAATTATTGTTTTGCCCACCAATTTTGACTCCTATCCACCTGGGGAAGATCCCTTTTTAACTCCCTGAAATTACCCCTCCTCCAGCTAAGTATTTTTATGCTTGATTGTTCCTTGTTATTTTCCATAACTATTCTAAACCTAATGATATTGTGATCACTGTTCCCCAAATGCTCCACCATTGAAACATGCTCCATTTACCCCACTTCATTGCCCAGAACTAGCTCCAGCACTGCTTCCTTCCTCGTTGGGCTGGAAACACACTGATCAAGAAAGATCCCTTCTACACATTTCAGGAATTCCTCCCCCTCATTGCCCTTCACACTATTACTGTCCCAGTCTATATTGGGATAATTAAAGTCCCCCCTTATCACCACTCTATAGTTCTTGCATTTTTCTGTAATTTGCCTGTAAATTTTCTCCTCTTTCTCCTTCCCACTATTTGGTGGCCTATAGTCCCCACCCAGTAGTGTAATAGTTCCTTTATTGTTCCTTAATTCAAACCAAATAGATTCTGTCTTTCACCCCTCAACTACACCATCCCTTTCCAGTGTTATAATAGTTTCTTTGATCAATACTGCCTCCCCTCCCCTTTCTTTCCTTCCCTATCTTTCCTAAATACCTTGTAGCCAGGAATATTAAGTACCCAATCCTCTCCTTCTTTGAGCCAGGACTCTGTTATTCCCACTATATCATCGTCCCATGTGACGATTTGATCCTGCAGCTCACCAACCTTATTTACCAGGCTACGTGCATTTACACACATGCATTTCAAACTCATCTTAGACTGTCTCGCATTTCCCCCTGTCTGATCCCTCCCATTTCTGAACTATTCTTTTCTCTAGTGTTATTTGTCACCTCCAATCCTCTGATTCTCTTTTCTAATGTTTCATCCTGGTGCCCATCCCACTGCTAAATTAGTTTAAACCCTCCCCCACAGCAAAAGTTAATCTTGCCGCGATGACGTTGGTCCCAGCCCTGTTGAGGTGCAACGCGAACCATTTGTACACATCCCTCCTGCCCTAAAACTTGTCCCAGTGCCCAAGGAATCTGAAACCCTCCCTCCTGCACCATTTTTCCAGCCATGCAGTCTTATGCTACGAATCCTATACTCACTGGCGCGTGGCACTGAGAGCAATCCAGAGATTACTACCTTTGAGGTCCTGCTTTTTAACTTCCTTCCCAGCTCCTGAAATTCTGACAGCAGGACCTCATCCCTTTTCCTTCCTATGTCGTTGATACCCACATGGACCACAACGTCTGGCTCTTTTTCTCCCTCTCCTCAAAATGTTCTGCAACCTTTGAATTAGTACCATCTGTGGATCCCCTGTCACTATCAGTAGAGTATCTAGACACCCTGTAACTATTAGTACTGTTTCTAGAACCAATCTAAAAATTAGAACCGTCTCTCGATCCCTTGTAAATATTAGTACCATCTCTGGATCCCCTGTAAATATTAGAACCATCTGTAGATCCCCTGTAAATATTTGCACCGTCTCTCGATCCCCTGCAAATATTAGTACCATCTCTGGATCCCCTGTAAATATTAGTACAGTCTCTGGATCCCCTGTAAATATTAAGACGGTCTCTAGATCCCCTGTAAATATTGATGCCGTCTCTGGATCCCCTGTAAATATTAGAACCGCCTCGAGATGCCCTGAATATATTAGTACCATCTCTGGATCACCTGTAAATATTAGTACCGTCTTTGGATCCCCTGTAAATATTACTAGCGTCTCTGGATCCCCTGTAAATATTAGTACCGTCTCTGGATCCCCTGTAAATATTAGAACCATCTCTAGATCCACTGCAAATATTACTACCATCTCCAGATCTCCTGTAAATATTAATACCGTCTCTGGATCCCCTGCAGATATTACAACCATTTCTAGATCCCCTGCAAATATTAGTACCACCTCTAGATCCCCTGTAAATATTAGCACCATCTCTGGATCCCCTGTAAATATTAGTATCATCTCTGGATCTCCTGTAAATATTAGTACCATCTCTGGATCCCCTGTAAATATTAGCACGGTCTCTAGATCCCCTGTAAATATTAGTACCATCTCCGGATCCCCTGTGGATATTACAACAATCTCTCGATCCCCTGTAAATATTAATACCTCTCTAGATCCCGTGTAAATATTAATACCATCTCCGGATCCCCTGTAAATATTAGTGCCGTCTCTAGATCCCCTGTAAATATTAGTACCATCTCTAGATTCCTAGTAAATATTAGTACCATATCTGGAAACCCTGTGAATATTAGTACCATCTCTGCATTCCCTGCAAATGTTCGTACCCTCTCTGGATCCCCTGTAAATATTAATACTGCCTCTCGATCCTTGTAGCTATTACTACCATCTCTGGATCCCCCCGTTACGATCAATACCAACTCTGGATCCACTGTAAATATTAGTACACTCTCTGGAAACCCTGTAAGTATCAGCAACGTCTCTGGATCCCCCTGTTACTATCAGGACTGTCTCCAGATCCACTGTAAATATTAGTACCATCTCTGCTTCCCCGGTAAATATTAGTAACTACTCTGGAATCCCCTGCAACTGTTAGTAACCTATCTGGATCCCCTGCAACTATTAGTACTTTATCTGGGTCCCCATGTAAATGTTAGCAGCATCTCGAGATCCCCTGCATGTATTAATACCATCTCTGGATGCTCTGTAAATATTAGTACCATTTCTGGACCACCTGTCAATATTAGTACCATTTCTGGACCCCCTGCAAATATTAGTATCATCTCTAGATTCCTTGTAAATATTAGAAACGTCTCTGCATCTCCCTGTAAATATTAGTACTGTCTCTGGATCCTCGGTAAATATTAGTACTGTCGGTGGATCACCTGCAAATATCATCAACATCTCTGGAGTCCACCTGTAACTATTAGTACTATCTCTGGATCACCCTGATACTATTAGTAATTTCTCTGGAACTACTGTAAATATTGGTACTTTATCTAGATTCCTTGTAACGATTAGTTACATCTCTGCATCTCCACTGTAACTATTAGTACTGACTCTGGATCCCCCTGATACGATTAGTAATTTCTCCGGGAACTCGGTACATATTAGTACCGTCTCTGGATTCACTGTGAATATTTGAACCGTCTCTGAATCCCGTGTAAAAAATAGTACTGTTTCTGGATCCCCTGTAAATATTAGACCGTCTCTCGAACCCCTGTAATTATCAGACCGTCTCTGGATCCTTTGAAAATATTAGTACTGTTTCTGGATCCCCTGTAAATATTAGTGCCGTCTCTGGATCCCCTGTAAATATTGGTACCGTCTCTGGATCCCCTGTAAATATTAGTGCCGTCTCTGGTACCCCTGTAAATATTAGTGCCGTCTCTTGATCCCCTGTAAATTTTAGTGCCGTCTCTGGATCCCCTGTAACTATTGGTACCTTCTATGGATCCACTGTAAATATTAGCACCATCTCTGGATTCCCCTAAAACGATTGATATTGCCTCTGGGTCTCTTGTAAATAATAGTGGAATCTCGTGAAGCCCTGCAAATATTAATACTGTCTCTGGATCCACTGTAAATATTAGTACCGTCTCTGGATCCCCTGTAAGTATTAGTACCGTCTCTGGATCCACTGTAAATATTAGTACTGTCTCCGGATCCCCTGTAAATATTTGTGCCGTCTCTGGATCCCTGTAAATATTAGTACCGTGTGTGGATCCCCTTTAAATATTAATCCCGTCTCTGGATCGCCTGTAAATATTAGTACCGCCACTGGATCCCCTGTAAATATTAGTACTGTCTCTGGATCCCCTGTAAATATTAGTACTGTCTCTGGATCCCCTGTAAATATTAGTACTGTCTCTGGATCCCCTCTAAATATTTGTGCCGTCTCTGGATCCCTGTAAATATTAGTACCGTGTCTGGATCCCCTGTAAATATTAGTACCGTTTCGGGATCCCCTGTAGATATTAGTACCGTCACTGGATCCTCTGTAAATATTAGTACTGTCTCTGGATCCCCTGTAAATATTAGTACTGTCTTTGGATCCCCTGTAAATATTAGTACAGTCTCTGAATCCCCTGTAATTATTAATACTGTCTGTGGATCCCTGTAAATATTTGTACTTTCTCTGGATTCCTTGTAAATCTTTGTGTCGTCTTTGGATCCCCTGCCACCATAACTACTGTCTC
This sequence comes from Heptranchias perlo, assembly GCF_035084215.1. Lineage (NCBI taxonomy): Eukaryota > Metazoa > Chordata > Chondrichthyes > Hexanchiformes > Hexanchidae > Heptranchias > Heptranchias perlo. Next base: position 573,154 of record NW_027139918.1, on the reverse strand, counting down.
TGGATCCCCTGTAAATATTTGTACTTTCTCTGGATCCCTTGTAAATCTTGGTGTCGTCTTTGGATCCCCTGCAATCATTAGTACAGTCTCTGGATCCCCTGTAATTAGTAGTTCTGTCTCTGGATCCCCTGTAAATATTATTACAGTCTCTGGATCCCTGTAAATATTAGTACTGTCTCTGGATCCCAGTAAATATTAGTACCGTCTCTGGATCCCCTGTAAATATTAGTACTGTCTCTGGATCCCCTGTAAATATTTGTGTCGTCTCTGGATTCCTGTAAATATTAGTAACGCGTCTGGTTCACCTGTGAATATTAGTACCGTCTCTGGATCCCCTGTAGATATTATTACCGTCACTGTATCCTCTGTAAATATTAGTACTGTCTCTGGATCCCCTGTAAATATTAGTACTGTTTCAGGATCCCCTGAAAATATTGGTACTGTCTCTGGATCCCCTGTAAATATTAGAACTGTCTTTGGATCCCCTGTAAATATTAGTGCTGTCTCTGGATCCCCTGTATATATTAGTACTGTCTCTGGATCCACTGTAAATATTAGTACCGTCTCTGGATCCCCTTTAAATATTAGTACAGTCTCTGAATCCCCTGTAATTATGAATACTGTCTATGGATCCCTGTAAATATTTGTACTGTCTCTCGATTCCTTGTAAATCATTGTGTCGTCTTTGGATCCCCTGCAACCATTAGTACTGTCTCTGGATCCCCAGTAAATATTAGTACTGTCTCTGGATCCACTGTAAATATTAGTACCGTCTCTGGATCCCCTTTAAATATTAGTACTCTGTCTGGATCCCCTGTAAATATTAGTACAGTCTTTGGATCCCCTGTAAATATTATTACAGTCTCTGGATCCCCTGTAAATATTAGTACTGTATCTGGATCCCTGCAAATATTAGCACAGTCTCTGGATCCCCTGTAATTATTAGTACTGTCTCTGGATCCCCTGTTAGTATTAGTACAGTCTCTGGATTCCCTGTAAATATTAGTACTGTCTCTAGATCCCTGTAAATATTAGGACTGTCTCGGATCCCCTGTAAATATTAGTACAGTCTCTGGATCCCCTGGAAACATTAGTACTGTCTCTGGATCCCCTGTAAATATTAATGCTGTTTCTGGATCCTCTATAAATATTAGTGCCGTCTCTGGATCCCTTGTAAATCTTTGTGTCGTCTTTGGATCCCCTGTAAACATTAGTACAGTCTCTGGATCCTCTGTAATCACTAGTGCTGTCTCTGGAACCCCTGTAAATATTAGTACAGTCTCTGGATCCCCTGTAAATATTTGTGCCGTCTCTGGATCCCTGTAAATATTAGTACCGTGTGTGGATCCCCTGTAAATATGAGTACCGTCTCTGGATCCCCTGTAATTATTAGTACTGTATCTGGATCCCCTGTAAATATTAGTACTGTCTCTGGATCCCCTGTAAATATTAGTACTGTCTTTGGATCCCCTGTAAACATTAGTACAGTCTCTGGATCCCCTGTAATTATTAATACTGTCCTAGGATCCCTGTAAATAATAGTACTGTCTCTGGATTCCTTGTAAATCTTTGTGTCGTCTTTGGATCGCCTGCAACCATTAGTACTGTCTCTGGATCCCCTGTAAATATTAGTACTGTCTCTGGATCCACTGTAAATATTAGTACAGTCTGTGGAACCCTGTAAATATTAGTACCGACTCTGGATCCTGTGTAAATATTAGTACCCTCTCTGGATCCCCTGTAAATATTAGTACTGTCTCTGGGTCCCTGTAAATATTTGTGCTCTTTCAGGATCCTTGTAAATATTAGTACCGTCACTGGATCCTGTGTAAATATTAATACCATCTCTGGATTCCTGAAAATATTAGTACCATCTCTCGATTCGCTGTAAATATTAGTTATGTCTCTGGATCCCTGTAAATATTAGTACTGTCTCTGGATCCCTGTAAATATTAGTACAGTCTCTGGATCCCCTGTAATTATTACTACAGTCTCTGGATTCACTGCAAATATTAGTACTGTCTCTGGATTCCCTGTAAATACGAGTACTGTCTCTGGATCCCTGTAAATGTTAGTACTGTCTCTGGACCCTGGTAAATATTAGTACCGCGTCTGGATCCCCTGTAAATATTAGTACCGACTCTGAATCCTGTGTAAATATTTGGGCCGTCTCTAGATCCACTGTAAATATTAGTACTGTCTCTGGATCCCCTGTAAATATTAGTACTGTATCTGGATCCACTGTAAATATTAGTACAGTCTCTGGATCCCTGTAAATATTAGTACCGAGTCTGGATCCTGTGTAAATATTAGTACCCTCTCTGGATCCCCTGTAAATATTAGTGCTGTCTCTGGGTCCCTGGAAATATTTGTGCTCTTTCAGGATCCTTGTAAATATTAGTACCGTCACTGGATCCTGTGTAAATATTAATACCATCTCTGCATTCCTGAAAATAATAGTACCATCTCTGGATTCGCTGTAAATATTAGTTATGTCTCTGGATCCATGTAAATATTAGTTCTGTCTCTGGATCCCCTGCAATCATTAGTACAGTCTCTGGATCCCCTGTAATTAGTAGTTCTGTCTCTGGATCCCCTGTAAATATTAGTACAGTCTCTGGATCCTCTGTAAATATTGGTACTGTCTATCGATCTCCTGTAAATATTAGTACTGTCTCTGGATACCCTGTAAATATTAGTACAGTCTTTGGATCCCCTGTAAATATTATTACAGTCTCTGGATCCCCTGTAAATATTTGTGCCGTCTCTGGATTCCTGTAAATATTAGTACCGCGTCTGGTTCACCTGTAAATATTAGTACCGTCTCTGGATCCCCTGTAGATATTATTACCGTCACTGTATCCTCTCTAAATATTAGTACTGTCTCTGGATCCCCTGTAAATATTAGTACTGTTTCAGGATCCCCTGAAAATATTGGTACTGTCTCTGGATCCCCTGTAAATATTAGTACTGTCTTTGGATCCCCTGTAAATATTAGTGCTGTCTCTGGATCCCCTGTAAATATTAGTAACGTCTCTGGATCCCCTTTAAATATTAGTACTGTCTCTGGATCCCCTGTAAATATTAGTGCTGTCTCTGGATCCCCTGTAAATATTCGTACTGTCTTTACATCCCCTTTAAATATTAGTACAGTCTCTGAATCCCCTGTAATTATGAATACTGTCTATGGATCCCTGTAAATATTTGTACTGTCTCTCGATTCCTTGTAAATCATTGTGTCGTCTTTGGATCCCCTGCAACCATTAGTACTGTCTCTGGATCGCCAGTAAATATTAGTACTGTCTCTGGATCCACTGTAAATATTAGTACCGTCTCTGGATCCCCTTTAAATATTAGTACTCTGTCTGGATCCCCTGTAAATATTAGTACAGTCTTTGGATCCCCTGTAAATATTATTACAGTCTCTGGATCCCCTGTAAATATTAGTACTGTATCTGGATCCCTGCAAATATTAGCACAGTCTCTGGATCCCCTGTAATTATTAGGACTGTCTCTGGATCCCCTGTTAGTATTAGTACAGTCTCTGGATTCCCTGTAAATATTAGTACTGTCTCCATATCCCTGTAAATATTAGGACTGTCTCGGATCCCCTGTAAATATTAGTACAGTCTCTGGATCCCCTGGAAACATTAGTACTGTCTCTGGATCCCCTGTAAATATTAATGCTGTTTCTGGATCCTCTATAAATATTAGTGCCATCTCTGGATCCCTTGTAAATCTTTGTGTCGTCTTTGGATCCCCTGCAAACATTAGTACAGTCTCTGGATCCTCTGTAATCACTAGTGCTGTCTCTGGAACCCCTGTAAATATTAGTACAGTCTCTGGATCCCCTGTAAATATTAGCAGTGTCTCTGGATCCCCTGTAAATATTTGTGCCGTCTCTGGATCCCTGTAAATATTAGTACCGTGTGTGGATCTCCTGTAAATATGAGTACCGTCTCTGGATCCCCTGTAATTATTAGTACTGTATCTGGATCCCCTGTAAATATTAGTACTGTCTCTGGATCCCCTGTAAATATTAGTACTGTCTTTGGATCCCCTGTAAATATTAGTACCGCGTCTGGATCCCCTGTAAATATTAGTACCGACTCTGAATCCTGTGTAAATATTTGGGCCGTCTCTAGATCCACTGTAAATATTAGTACTGTCTCTGGATCCCCTGTAAATATTAGTACTGTCTCTGGATCCACTGTAAATATTAGTACAGTCTCTGGATCCCTGTAAATATTAGTACCGAGTCTGGATCCTGTGTAAATATTAGTACCCTCTCTGGATCCCCTGTAAATATTAGTGCTGTCTCTGGGTCCCTGGAAATATTTGTGCTCTTTCAGGATCCTTGTAAATATTAGTACCGTCACTGGATCCTGTGTAAATATTAATACCATCTCTGCATTCCTGAAAATAATAGTACCATCTCTGGATTCGCTGTAAATATTAGTTATGTCTCTGGATCCATGTAAATATTAGTTCTGTCTCTGGATCCCCTGCAATCATTAGTACAGTCTCTGGATCCCCTGTAATTAGTAGTTCTGTCTCTGGATCCCCTGTAAATATTAGTACAGTCTCTGGATCCTCTGTAAATATTGGTACTGTCTATCGATCTCCTGTAAATATTAGTACTGTCTCTGGATACCCTGTAAATATTAGTACAGTCTTTGGATCCCCTGTAAATATTATTACAGTCTCTGGATCCTCTGTAAATATTTGTGCCGTCTCTGGATTCCTGTAAATATTAGTACCGCGTCTGGTTCACCTGTAAATATTAGTACCGTCTCTGGATCCCCTGTAGATATTATTACCGTCACTGTATCCTCTCTAAATATTAGTACTGTCTCTGGATCCCCTGTAAATATTAGTACTGTTTCAGGATCCCCTGAAAATATTGGTACTGTCTCTGGATCCCCTGTAAATATTAGTACTGTCTTTGGATCCCCTGTAAATATTAGTGCTGTCTCTGGATCCCCTTTAAATATTAGTAACGTCTCTGGATCCCCTTTAAATATTAGTACTGTCTCTGGATCCCCTGTAAATATTAGTGCTGTCTCTGGATCCCCTGTAAATATTCGTACTGTCTTTACATCCCCTTTAAATATTAGTACAGTCTCTGAATCCCCTGTAATTATGAATACTGTCTATGGATCCCTGTAAATATTTGTACTGTCTCTCGATTCCTTGTAAATCATTGTGTCGTCTTTGGATCCCCTGCAACCATTAGTACTGTCTCTGGATCGCCAGTAAATATTAGTACTGTCTCTGGATCCACTGTAAATATTAGTACCGTCTCTGGATCCCCTTTAAATATTAGTACTCTGTCTGGATCCCCTGTAAATATTAGTACAGTCTTTGGATCCCCTGTAAATATTATTACAGTCTCTGGATCCCCTGTAAATATTAGTACTGTATCTGGATCCCTGCAAATATTAGCACAGTCTCTGGATCCCCTGTAATTATTAGGACTGTCTCTGGATCCCCTGTTAGTATTAGTACAGTCTCTGGATTCCCTGTAAATATTAGTACTGTCTCCATATCCCTGTAAATATTAGGACTGTCTCGGATCCCCTGTAAATATTAGTACAGTCTCTGGATCCCCTGGAAACATTAGTACTGTCTCTGGATCCCCTGTAAATATTAATGCTGTTTCTGGATCCTCTATAAATATTAGTGCCATCTCTGGATCCCTTGTAAATCTTTGTGTCGTCTTTGGATCCCCTGCAAACATTAGTACAGTCTCTGGATCCTCTGTAATCACTAGTGCTGTCTCTGGAACCCCTGTAAATATTAGTACAGTCTCTGGATCCCCTGTAAATATTAGCAGTGTCTCTGGATCCCCTGTAAATATTTGTGCCGTCTCTGGATCCCTGTAAATATTAGTACCGTGTGTGGATCTCCTGTAAATATGAGTACCGTCTCTGGATCCCCTGTAATTATTAGTACTGTATCTGGATCCCCTGTAAATATTAGTACTGTCTCTGGATCCCCTGTAAATATTAGTACTGTCTCTGGATTCCCTGCAAATACGAGTACTGTCTCTGGATCCCTGTAAATGTTAGTACTGTCTCTGGACCCCGGTAAATATTAGTACCGCGTCTGGATCCCCTGTAAATATTAGTACCGACTCTGGATCCTGTGTAAATATTTGGCCCGTCTCGAGATCCACTGTAAATATTAGTAACGTCTCTGGATACCCTTCACATATTAGTACGCTCACCGGATCCCCTGTAAATATTAGTACTGTCTCTGGATCACTGCAAATATTCGTACCGGCTCTGGATCCCCTGTAAATATTAGCGTCGTCTCTGGATCCCCTGTAAATATTAGTACCGTCTCTGGATCCCCTGTAAATATTAGTGCTGTCTCTGGATCCCCTGTAAATATTCGTACTGTCTTTACATCCCCTTTAAATATTAGTACAGGCTCTGAATCCCCTGTAATTATGAATACTGTCTATGGATCCCTGTAAATATTTGTACTGTCTCTCGATTCCTTGTAAATCATTGTGTCGTCTTTGGATCCCCTGCAACCATTAGTACTGTCTCTGGATCGCCAGTAAATATTAGTACTGTCTCTGGATCCACTGTAAATATTAGTACCGTCTCTGGATCCCCTTTAAATATTAGTACTCTGTCTGGATCCCCTGTAAATATTAGTACAGTCTTTGGATCCCCTGTAAATATTATTACAGTCTCTGGATCCCCTGTAAATATTAGTACTGTATCTGGATCCCTGCAAATATTAGCACAGTCTCTGGATCCCCTGTAATTATTAGGACTGTCTCTGGATCCCCTGTTAGTATTAGTACAGTCTCTGGATTCCCTGTAAATATTAGTACTGTCTCCATATCCCTGTAAATATTAGGACTGTCTCGGATCCCCTGTAAATATTAGTACAGTCTCTGGATCCCCTGGAAACATTAGTACTGTCTCTGGATCCCCTGTAAATATTAATGCTGTTTCTGGATCCTCTATAAATATTAGTGCCATCTCTGGATCCCTTGTAAATCTTTGTGTCGTCTTTGGATCCCCTGCAAACATTAGTACAGTCTCTGGATCCTCTGTAATCACTAGTGCTGTCTCTGGAACCCCTGTAAATATTAGTACAGTCTCTGGATCCCCTGTAAATATTAGCAGTGTCTCTGGATCCCCTGTAAATATTTGTGCCGTCTCTGGATCCCTGTAAATATTAGTACCGTGTGTGGATCTCCTGTAAATATGAGTACCGTCTCTGGATCCCCTGTAATTATTAGTACTGTATCTGGATCCCCTGTAAATATTAGTACTGTCTCTGGATCCCCTGTAAATATTAGTACTGTCTCTGGATCCCCTGTAAATATTTGTGCCGCCTCTGGATTGTGTAAATATTAGTGCCGTGTCTGGATCCCCTGTAAATATTAGTACCGTCTCTGGATCCCCTGTAAATATTATTACCGTCACTGGATCCTCTGAAAATATTAGTACTGTCTCTGGACCCCCTGTAAATATTAGTACTTTTTCTGCATCCCCTGTAAATATTAGTACTGTCTCTGGATCCCCTGTAAATATTAGTACTGTCTTTGGATCCACTGTAAATATTAGTACAGTCTCTGGATCCCCTGTAATATTGATACTGTCTCTGGATCCCTGTAAATATTAGTACTGTCTCTGGATTCCTTGCAAATCTTTGTGTCGTCTTTGGATCCCCTGCAACCATTAGTAATGTCTCTGGATCCCCTGTAAATATTAGTACCGACTCTGGATCCTGTGTAAATATTAGTACCATCTCTGGGTCCCCTGTAAATATTAGTACTGTCTCTGGGTCCCTGTAAATATTTGTGCTCTTTCTGGATCCCTGTAAATATTAGTACCGTCTCTGGATCCCCTGTAAATATTGGAACAGTCTCTGGTTTCGCTGTAAATATAAGTTATGTCTCTGGATCCCTTTAAATATTCGTACTGTCTCTGGATCCCTGTAAATATTCGTGTAGTCTCAGGATCGCCTGTAATTATTAGTACAGTCTCTGGATTCCCTGCAAATATTAGGACTGTCTCTGGATTCCCTGTAAATACTAGTACTGTCTCTGGATCCCTGTAAATATTAGTACTGTCTGTGGACCCCGGTAAATATTAGTACTATCTCTGGATCCCTGTAATATTAGTACTGCCTCTGGATCCCTGTAAATGTTAGGACCGACTCTGGATCCTGCGTAAATATTTGTGCAGTCTCTAGATCCACTGTAAGTATTAGTAACGTCCCTGGATACCCTGTAAATATTTGTGCCGTCTCTGGATCCCCTGTAAATATTAGTACCGACTCTGGATCCTGTGCAAATATTAGTACCGTCTCAGGTTCCCTTGTAAATCTTTGTGTCGTCTTTGGATCCCCTGTAAACATTAGTACTGTCTCTGGATCCCCTGTAAATATTAGTACTGTCTCTGGATCCCCTGTAAATATTAGTGCCGTCTCTGAATCCCTTGTAAACATTGGTGTAGTCTTTGGATCCCCTGTAAACATCAGTACAGTCTCTGGATCCCCTGTAATTACTAGTACTGTCTCTGGATCCCCTGTAAATATTAGTACCGTCTCTGGATCCCCTGTAAATATTATTACCGTCACTGGATCCTCTGAAAATATTAGTACTGTCTCTGGACCCCCTGTAAATATTAGTACTTTTTCTGCATCCCCTGTAAATATTAGTACTGTCTCTGGATCCCCTGTAAATATTAGTACTGTCTTTGGATCCCCTGTAAATATTAGTACAGTCTCTGGATCCCCTGTAATATTAATACTGTCTCTGGATCCCTGTAAATATTTGTACTGTCTCTGGATTCCTTGCAAATCTTTGTGTCGTCTTTGGATCCCCTGCAACCATTAGTACTGTCTCTGGATCCCCTGTAAATATTAGTACTGTCTCTGGATCCACTGTCAATATTAGTACAGTCTCTGGATCCCTGTAAATATTTGTGCTCTTTCTGGATCCCTGTAAATATTAGTACCGTCTCTGGATCCCCTGTAAATATTGGTACAGTCTCTGGTTTCGCTGTAAATATAAGTTATGTCTCTGGATCCCTGTAAATATTAGTACTGTCTCTGGATCCCTGTAAATATTCGTGTAGTCTCAGGATCGCCTGTAATTATTAGTACAGTCTCTGGATTCCCTGCAAATATGAGGACTGTCTCTGGATTCCCTGTAAATACTAGTACTGTCTCTGGATCCCTGTAAATATTAGTACTGTCTGTGGACCCCGGTAAATATTAGTACTATCTCTGGATCCCTGTAAATATTAGTACTGTCTCTGGATCCCCTGTAAATATTAGTGCCGTCTCTGAATCCCTTGTAAACATTGGTGTAGTCTTTGGATCCCCTGTAAACATCAGTACAGTCTCTGGATCCCCTGTAATTACTAGTACTGTCTCTGGATCCCCTGTAAATATTAGTACTGTCTCTGGATCCCAGTAAATATTAGTACCGTCTCTGGATCCCCTGTAAATATTAGTACTGTCTCTGGATCCCCTGTAAATATTTGTGTCGTCTCTGGATTCCTGTAAATATTAGTAACGCGTCTGGTTCACCTGTGAATATTAGTACCGTCTCTGGATCCCCTGTAGATATTATTACCGTCACTGTATCCTCTGTAAATATTAGTACTGTCTCTGGATCCCCTGTAAATATTAGTACTGTTTCAGGATCCCCTGAAAATATTGGTACTGTCTCTGGATCCCCTGTAAATATTAGAACTGTCTTTGGATCCCCTGTAAATATTAGTGCTGTCTCTGGATCCCCTGTATATATTAGTACTGTCTCTGGATCCACTGTAAATATTAGTACCGTCTCTGGATCCCCTTTAAATATTAGTACAGTCTCTGAATCCCCTGTAATTATGAATACTGTCTATGGATCCCTGTAAATATTTGTACTGTCTCTCGATTCCTTGTAAATCATTGTGTCGTCTTTGGATCCCCTGCAACCATTAGTACTGTCTCTGGATCCCCAGTAAATATTAGTACTGTCTCTGGATCCACTGTAAATATTAGTACCGTCTCTGGATCCCCTTTAAATATTAGTACTCTGTCTGGATCACCTGTAAATATTAGTACAGTCTTTGGATCCCCTGTAAATATTATTACAGTCTCTGGATCCCCTGTAAATATTAGTACTGTATCTGGATCCCTGCAAATATTAGCACAGTCTCTGGATCCCCTGTAATTATTAGTACTGTCTCTGGATCCCCTGTTAGTATTAGTACAGTCTCTGGATTCCCTGTAAATATTAGTACTGTCTCTAGATCCCTGTAAATATTAGGACTGTCTCGGATCCCCTGTAAATATTAGTACAGTCTCTGGATCCCCTGGAAACATTAGTACTGTCTCTGGATCCCCTGTAAATATTAATGCTGTTTCTGGATCCTCTATAAATATTAGTGCCGTCTCTGGATCCCTTGTAAATCTTTGTGTCGTCTTTGGATCCCCTGTAAACATTAGTACAGTCTCTGGATCCTCTGTAATCACTAGTGCTGTCTCTGGAACCCCTGTAAATATTAGTACAGTCTCTGGATCCCCTGTAAATATTTGTGCCGTCTCTGGATCCCTGTAAATATTAGTACCGTGTGTGGATCCCCTGTAAATATGAGTACCGTCTCTGGATCCCCTGTAATTATTAGTACTGTATCTGGATCCCCTGTAAATATTAGTACTGTCTCTGGATCCCCTGTAAATATTAGTACTGTCTTTGGATCCCCTGTAAACATTAGTACAGTCTCTGGATCCCCTGTAATTATTAATACAGTCCTAGGATCCCTGTAAATAATAGTACTGTCTCTGGATTCCTTGTAAATCTTTGTGTCGTCTTTGGATCGCCTGCAACCATTAGTACTGTCTCTGGATCCCCTGTAAATATTAGTACTGTCTCTGGATCCACTGTAAATATTAGTACAGTCTGTGGATCCCTGTAAATATTAGTACCGACTCTGGATCCTGTGTAAATATTAGTACCCTCTCTGGATCCCCTGTAAATATTAGTACTGTCTCTGGGTCCCTGTAAATATTTGTGCTCTTTCAGGATCCTTGTAAATATTAGTACCGTCACTGGATCCTGTGTAAATATTAATACCATCTCTGGATTCCTGAAAATATTAGTACCATCTCTCGATTCGCTGTAAATATTAGTTATGTCTCTGGATCCCTGTAAATATTAGTACTGTCTCTGGATCCCTGTAAATATTAGTACAGTCTCTGGATCCCCTGTAATTATTACTACAGTCTCTGGATTCACTGCAAATATTAGTACTGTCTCTGGATTCCCTGTAAATACGAGTACTGTCTCTGGATCCCTGTAAATGTTAGTACTGTCTCTGGACCCTGGTAAATATTAGTACCGCGTCTGGATCCCCTGTAAATATTAGTACCGACTCTGAATCCTGTGTAAATATTTGGGCCGTCTCTAGATCCACTGTAAATATTAGTACTGTCTCTGGATCCCCTGTAAATATTAGTACTGTCTCTGGATCCACTGTAAATATTACTACAGTCTCTGGATCCCTGTAAATATTAGTACCGAGTCTGGATCCTGTGTAAATATTAGTACCCTCTCTGGATCCCCTGTAAATATTAGTGCTGTCTCTGGGTCCCTGGAAATATTTGTGCTCTTTCAGGATCCTTGTAAATATTAGTACCGTCACTGGATCCTGTGTAAATATTAATACCATCTCTGCATTCCTGAAAATAATAGTACCATCTCTGGATTCGCTGTAAATATTAGTTATGTCTCTGGATCCATGTAAATATTAGTTCTGTCTCTGGATCCCCTGCAATCATTAGTACAGTCTCTGGATCCCCTGTAATTAGTAGTTCTGTCTCTGGATCCCCTGTAAATATTAGTACAGTCTCTGGATCCTCTGTAAATATTGGTACTGTCTATCGATCTCCTGTAAATATTAGTACTGTCTCTGGATACCCTGTAAATATTAGTACAGTCTTTGGATCCCCTGTAAATATTATTACAGTCTCTGGATCCCCTGTAAATATTTGTGCCGTCTCTGGATTCCTGTAAATATTAGTACCGCGTCTGGTTCACCTGTAAATATTAGTACCGTCTCTGGATCCCCTGTAGATATTATTACCGTCACTGTATCCTCTCTAAATATTAGTACTGTCTCTGGATCCCCTGTAAATATTAGTACTGTTTCAGGATCCCCTGAAAATATTGGTACTGTCTCTGGATCCCCTGTAAATATTAGTACTGTCTTTGGATCCCCTGTAAATATTAGTGCTGTCTCTGGATCCCCTGTAAATATTAGTAACGTCTCTGGATCCCCTTTAAATATTAGTACTGTCTCTGGATCCCCTGTAAATATTAGTGCTGTCTCTGGATCCCCTGTAAATATTCGTACTGTCTTTACATCCCCTTTAAATATTAGTACAGTCTCTGAATCCCCTGTAATTATGAATACTGTCTATGGATCCCTGTAAATATTTGTACTGTCTCTCGATTCCTTGTAAATCATTGTGTCGTCTTTGGATCCCCTGCAACCATTAGTACTGTCTCTGGATCGCCAGTAAATATTAGTACTGTCTCTGGATCCACTGTAAATATTAGTACCGTCTCTGGATCCCCTTTAAATATTAGTACTCTGTCTGGATCCCCTGTAAATATTAGTACAGTCTTTGGATCCCCTGTAAATATTATTACAGTCTCTGGATCCCCTGTAAATATTAGTACTGTATCTGGATCCCTGCAAATATTAGCACAGTCTCTGGATCCCCTGTAATTATTAGGACTGTCTCTGGATCCCCTGTTAGTATTAGTACAGTCTCTGGATTCCCTGTAAATATTAGTACTGTCTCCATATCCCTGTAAATATTAGGACTGTCTCGGATCCCCTGTAAATATTAGTACAGTCTCTGGATCCCCTGGAAACATTAGTACTGTCTCTGGATCCCCTGTAAATATTAATGCTGTTTCTGGATCCTCTATAAATATTAGTGCCATCTCTGGATCCCTTGTAAATCTTTGTGTCGTCTTTGGATCCCCTGCAAACATTAGTACAGTCTCTGGATCCTCTGTAATCACTAGTGCTGTCTCTGGAACCCCTGTAAATATTAGTACAGTCTCTGGATCCCCTGTAAATATTAGCAGTGTCTCTGGATCCCCTGTAAATATTTGTGCCGTCTCTGGATCCCTGTAAATATTAGTACCGTGTGTGGATCTCCTGTAAATATGAGTACCGTCTCTGGATCCCCTGTAATTATTAGTACTGTATCTGGATCCCCTGTAAATATTAGTACTGTCTCTGGATCCCCTGTAAATATTAGTACTGTCTTTGGATCCCCTGTAAATATTAGTACTCTCTCTGGATCCCCTGTAAATATTAGTGCTGTCTCTGGGTCCCTGGAAATATTTGTGCTCTTTCAGGATCCTTGTAAATATTAGTACCGTCACTGGATCCTGTGTAAATATTAATACCATCTCTGGATTCCTGAAAATATTAGTACCATCTCTGGATTCGCTGTAAATATTAGTTATGTCTCTGGATCCGTGTAAATATTAGTTCTGTCTCTGGATCCCTGTAAATATTAGTACAGTCTCTGGATCCCCTGTAATTATTAGTACAGTCACTGGATTCACTGCAAATATTAGTACTGTCTCTGGATTCCCTGCAAATACGAGTACTGTCTCTGGATCCCTGTAAATGTTAGTACTGTCTCTGGACCCCGGTAAATATTAGTACCGCGTCTGGATCCCCTGTAAATATTAGTACCGACTCTGGATCCTGTGTAAATATTTGGCCCGTCTCGAGATCCACTGTAAATATTAGTAACGTCTCTGGATACCCTTCACATATTAGTACGCTCACCGGATCCCCTGTAAATATTTGTACTGTCTCTGGATCACTGCAAATATTCGTACCGGCTCTGGATCCCCTGTAAATATTAGCGTCGTCTCTGGATCCCCTGTAAATATTAGTACCGTCTCTGGATCCCCTGTAAATATTAGTGCTGTCTCTGGATCCCCTGTAAATATTCGTACTGTCTTTACATCCCCTTTAAATATTAGTACAGTCTCTGAATCCCCTGTAATTATGAATACTGTCTATGGATCCCTGTAAATATTTGTACTGTCTCTCGATTCCTTGTAAATCATTGTGTCGTCTTTGGATCCCCTGCAACCATTAGTACTGTCTCTGGATCGCCAGTAAATATTAGTACTGTCTCTGGATCCACTGTAAATATTAGTACCGTCTCTGGATCCCCTTTAAATATTAGTACTCTGTCTGGATCCCCTGTAAATATTAGTACAGTCTTTGGATCCCCTGTAAATATTATTACAGTCTCTGGATCCCCTGTAAATATTAGTACTGTATCTGGATCCCTGCAAATATTAGCACAGTCTCTGGATCCCCTGTAATTATTAGGACTGTCTCTGGATCCCCTGTTAGTATTAGTACAGTCTCTGGATTCCCTGTAAATATTAGTACTGTCTCCATATCCCTGTAAATATTAGGACTGTCTCGGATCCCCTGTAAATATTAGTACAGTCTCTGGATCCCCTGGAAACATTAGTACTGTCTCTGGATCCCCTGTAAATATTAATGCTGTTTCTGGATCCTCTATAAATATTAGTGCCATCTCTGGATCCCTTGTAAATCTTTGTGTCGTCTTTGGATCCCCTGCAAACATTAGTACAGTCTCTGGATCCTCTGTAATCACTAGTGCTGTCTCTGGAACCCCTGTAAATATTAGTACAGTCTCTGGATCCCCTGTAAATATTAGCAGTGTCTCTGGATCCCCTGTAAATATTTGTGCCGTCTCTGGATCCCTGTAAATATTAGTACCGTGTGTGGATCTCCTGTAAATATGAGTACCGTCTCTGGATCCCCTGTAATTATTAGTACTGTATCTGGATCCCCTGTAAATATTAGTACTGTCTCTGGATCCCCTGTAAATATTAGTACTGTCTTTGGATCCCCTGTAAATATTAGTACTCTCTCTGGATCCCCTGTAAATATTAGTGCTGTCTCTGGGTCCCTGGAAATATTTGTGCTCTTTCAGGATCCTTGTAAATATTAGTACCGTCACTGGATCCTGTGTAAATATTAATACCATCTCTGGATTCCTGAAAATATTAGTACCATCTCTGGATTCGCTGTAAATATTAGTTATGTCTCTGGATCCGTGTAAATATTAGTTCTGTCTCTGGATCCCTGTAAATATTAGTACAGTCTCTGGATCCCCTGTAATTATTAGTACGGTCACTGGATTCACTGCAAATATTAGTACTGTCTCTGGATTCCCTGCAAATACGAGTACTGTCTCTGGATCCCTGTAAATGTTAGTACTGTCTCTGGACCCCGGTAAATATTAGTACCGCGTCTGGATCCCCTGTAAATATTAGTACCGACTCTGGATCCTGTGTAAATATTTGGCCCGTCTCGCGATCCACTGTAAATATTAGTAACGTCTCTGGATACCCTTCACATATTAGTACGCTCACCGGATCCCCTGTAAATATTAGTACTGTCTCTGGATCACTGCAAATATTCGTACCGGCTCTGGATCCCCTGTAAATATTAGCGTCGTCTCTGGATCCCCTGTAAATATTAGTACCGTCTCTGGATCGCTGTAAATATTCGTGCCGTCTCTGGATCCCCTGTAAATATTTGTGCCGTCTCTGGATCCCCTGTAAATATTAGTACCGACTCTGGATCCTGTGCAAATATTAGTACCGTCTCAGGATCCCTTGTAAATCTTTGTGTCGTCTTTGGATCCCCTGTAAACATTAGTACTGTCTCTGGATCCCCTGTAAATATTAGTACTGTCTCTGGATCCCCTGTAAATATTAGTGCCGTCTCTGGATCCCTTGTAAACATTTGTGTCGTCTTTGGATCCACTGTAAACATTAGTACAGTCTCTGGATCCCCTGTAATTACTAGTCCTGTCTCTGGATCCCCTGTAAATATTAGTACCGTCTCTGAATGCCCTGTAAATATTAGTACTGTCTCTGGATCCCCTGTAAATATTTGTGCCGCCTCTGGATTGTGTAAATATTAGTGCCGTGTCTGGATCCCCTGTAAATATTAGTACCGTCTCTGGATCCCCTGTAATATTATTACCGTCACTGGATCCTCTGAAAATATTAGTACTGTCTCTGGACCCCCTGTAAATATTAGTACTTTTTCTGCATCCCCTGTAAATATTAGTACTGTCTCTGGATCCCCTGTAAATATTAGTACTGTCTTTGGATCCACTGTAAATATTAGTACAGTCTCTGGATCCCCTGTAATATTGATACTGTCTCTGGATCCCTGTAAATATTAGTACTGTCTCTGGATTCCTTGCAAATCTTTGTGTCGTCTTTGGATCCCCTGCAACCATTAGTAATGTCTCTGGATCCCCTGTAAATATTAGTACCGACTCTGGATCCTGTGTAAATATTAGTACCATCTCTGGGTCCCCTGTAAATATTAGTACTGTCTCTGGGTCCCTGTAAATATTTGTGCTCTTTCTGGATCCCTGTAAATATTAGTACCGTCTCTGGATCCCCTGTAAATATTGGAACAGTCTCTGGTTTCGCTGTAAATATAAGTTATGTCTCTGGATCCCTTTAAATATTCGTACTGTCTCTGGATCCCTGTAAATATTCGTGTAGTCTCAGGATCGCCTGTAATTATTAGTACAGTCTCTGGATTCCCTGCAAATATTAGGACTGTCTCTGGATTCCCTGTAAATACTAGTACTGTCTCTGGATCCCTGTAAATATTAGTACTGTCTGTGGACCCCGGTAAATATTAGTACTATCTCTGGATCCCTGTAATATTAGTACTGCCTCTGGATCCCTGTAAATGTTAGGACCGACACTGGATCCTGCGTAAATATTTGTGCAGTCTCTAGATCCACTGTAAGTATTAGTAACGTCCCTGGATACCCTGTAAATATTTGTGCCGTCTCTGGATCCCCTGTAAATATTAGTACCGACTCTGGATCCTGTGCAAATATTAGTACCGTCTCAGGTTCCCTTGTAAATCTTTGTGTCGTCTTTGGATCCCCTGTAAACATTAGTACTGTCTCTGGATCCCCTGTAAATATTAGTACTGTCTCTGGATCCCCTGTAAATATTAGTGCCGTCTCTGAATCCCTTGTAAACATTGGTGTAGTCTTTGGATCCCCTGTAAACATCAGTACAGTCTCTGGATCCCCTGTAATTACTAGTACTGTCTCTGGATCCCCTGTAAATATTAGTACCGTCTCTGGATCCCCTGTAAATATTATTACCGTCACTGGATCCTCTGAAAATATTAGTACTGTCTCTGGACCCCCTGTAAATATTAGTACTTTTTCTGCATCCCCTGTAAATATTAGTACTGTCTCTGGATCCCCTGTAAATATTAGTACTGTCTTTGGATCCCCTGTAAATATTAGTACAGTCTCTGGATCCCCTGTAATATTAATACTGTCTCTGGATCCCTGTAAATATTTGTACTGTCTCTGGATTCCTTGCAAATCTTTGTGTCGTCTTTGGATCCCCTGCAACCATTAGTACTGTCTCTGGATCCCCTGTAAATATTAGTACTGTCTCTGGATCCACTGTCAATATTAGTACAGTCTCTGGATCCCTGTAAATATTTGTGCTCTTTCTGGATCCCTGTAAATATTAGTACCGTCTCTGGATCCCCTGTAAATATTGGTACAGTCTCTGGTTTCGCTGTAAATATAAGTTATGTCTCTGGATCCCTGTAAATATTAGTACTGTCTCTGGATCCCTGTAAATATTCGTGTAGTCTCAGGATCGCCTGTAATTATTAGTACAGTCTCTGGATTCCCTGCAAATATGAGGACTGTCTCTGGATTCCCTGTAAATACTAGTACTGTCTCTGGATCCCTGTAAATATTAGTACTGTCTGTGGACCCCGGTAAATATTAGTACTATCTCTGGATCCCTGTAAATATTAGTACTGTCTCTGGATCCCCTGTAAATATTAGTGCCGTCTCTGAATCCCTTGTAAACATTGGTGTAGTCTTTGGATCCCCTGTAAACATCAGTACAGTCTCTGGATCCCCTGTAATTACTAGTACTGTCTCTGGATCCCCTGTAAATATTAGTACCGTCTCTGGATCCCCTGTAAATATTAGTACTGTCTTTGGATCCCCTGTAAATATTAGTGCTGTCTCTGGATCCCCTGTAAATATTAGTAACGTCTCTGGATCCCCTTTAAATATTAGTACTGTCTCTGGATCCCCTGTAAATATTAGTGCTGTCTCTGGATCCCCTGTAAATATTCGTACTGTCTTTACATCCCCTTTAAATATTAGTACAGTCTCTGAATCCCCTGTAATTATGAATACTGTCTATGGATCCCTGTAAATATTTGTACTGTCTCTCGATTCCTTGTAAATCATTGTGTCGTCTTTGGATCCCCTGCAACCATTAGTACTGTCTCTGGATCGCCAGTAAATATTAGTACTGTCTCTGGATCCACTGTAAATATTAGTACCGTCTCTGGATCCCCTTTAAATATTAGTACTCTGTCTGGATCCCCTGTAAATATTAGTACAGTCTTTGGATCCCCTGTAAATATTATTACAGTCTCTGGATCCCCTGTAAATATTAGTACTGTATCTGGATCCCTGCAAATATTAGCACAGTCTCTGGATCCCCTGTAATTATTAGGACTGTCTCTGGATCCCCTGTTAGTATTAGTACAGTCTCTGGATTCCCTGTAAATATTAGTACTGTCTCCATATCCCTGTAAATATTAGGACTGTCTCGGATCCCCTGTAAATATTAGTACAGTCTCTGGATCCCCTGGAAACATTAGTACTGTCTCTGGATCCCCTGTAAATATTAATGCTGTTTCTGGATCCTCTATAAATATTAGTGCCATCTCTGGATCCCTTGTAAATCTTTGTGTCGTCTTTGGATCCCCTGCAAACATTAGTACAGTCTCTGGATCCTCTGTAATCACTAGTGCTGTCTCTGGAACCCCTGTAAATATTAGTACAGTCTCTGGATCCCCTGTAAATATTAGCAGTGTCTCTGGATCCCCTGTAAATATTTGTGCCGTCTCTGGATCCCTGTAAATATTAGTACCGTGTGTGGATCTCCTGTAAATATGAGTACCGTCTCTGGATCCCCTGTAATTATTAGTACTGTATCTGGATCCCCTGTAAATATTAGTACTGTCTCTGGATCCCCTGTAAATATTAGTACTGTCTTTGGATCCCCTGTAAATATTAGTACTCTCTCTGGATCCCCTGTAAATATTAGTGCTGTCTCTGGGTCCCTGGAAATATTTGTGCTCTTTCAGGATCCTTGTAAATATTAGTACCGTCACTGGATCCTGTGTAAATATTAATACCATCTCTGGATTCCTGAAAATATTAGTACCATCTCTGGATTCGCTGTAAATATTAGTTATGTCTCTGGATCCGTGTAAATATTAGTTCTTTCTCTGGATCCCTGTAAATATTAGTACAGTCTCTGGATCCCCTGTAATTATTAGTACGGTCACTGGATTCACTGCAAATATTAGTACTGTCTCTGGATTCCCTGCAAATACGAGTACTGTCTCTGGATCCCTGTAAATGTTAGTACTGTCTCTGGACCCCGGTAAATATTAGTACCGCGTCTGGATCCCCTGTAAATATTAGTACCGACTCTGGATCCTGTGTAAATATTTGGCCCGTCTCGCGATCCACTGTAAATATTAGTAACGTCTCTGGATACCCTTCACATATTAGTACGCTCACCGGATCCCCTGTAAATATTAGTACTGTCTCTGGATCACTGCAAATATTCGTACCGGCTCTGGATCCCCTGTAAATATTAGCGTCGTCTCTGGATCCCCTGTAAATATTAGTACCGTCTCTGGATCGCTGTAAATATTCGTGCCGTCTCTGGATCCCCTGTAAATATTTGTGCCGTCTCTGGATCCCCTGTAAATATTAGTACCGACTCTGGATCCTGTGCAAATATTAGTACCGTCTCAGGATCCCTTGTAAATCTTTGTGTCGTCTTTGGATCCCCTGTAAACATTAGTACTGTCTCTGGATCCCCTGTAAATATTAGTACTGTCTCTGGATCCCCTGTAAATATTAGTGCCGTCTCTGGATCCCTTGTAAACATTTGTGTCGTCTTTGGATCCACTGTAAACATTAGTACAGTCTCTGGATCCCCTGTAATTACTAGTCCTGTCTCTGGATCCCCTGTAAATATTAGTACCGTCTCTGAATGCCCTGTAAATATTAGTACTGTCTCTGGATCCCCTGTAAATATTTGTGCCGCCTCTGGATTGTGTAAATATTAGTGCCGTGTCTGGATCCCCTGTAAATATTAGTACCGTCTCTGGATCCCCTGTAAATATTATTACCGTCACTGGATCCTCTGAAAATATTAGTACTGTCTCTGGACCCCCTGTAAATATTAGTACTTTTTCTGCATCCCCTGTAAATATTAGTACTGTCTCTGGATCCCCTGTAAATATTAGTACTGTCTTTGGATCCACTGTAAATATTAGTACAGTCTCTGGATCCCCTGTAATATTGATACTGTCTCTGGATCCCTGTAAATATTAGTACTGTCTCTGGATTCCTTGCAAATCTTTGTGTCGTCTTTGGATCCCCTGCAACCATTAGTAATGTCTCTGGATCCCCTGTAAATATTAGTACCGACTCTGGATCCTGTGTAAATATTAGTACCATCTCTGGGTCCCCTGTAAATATTAGTACTGTCTCTGGGTCCCTGTAAATATTTGTGCTCTTTCTGGATCCCTGTAAATATTAGTACCGTCTCTGGATCCCCTGTAAATATTGGAACAGTCTCTGGTTTCGCTGTAAATATAAGTTATGTCTCTGGATCCCTTTAAATATTCGTACTGTCTCTGGATCCCTGTAAATATTCGTGTAGTCTCAGGATCGCCTGTAATTATTAGTACAGTCTCTGGATTCCCTGCAAATATTAGGACTGTCTCTGGATTCCCTGTAAATACTAGTACTGTCTCTGGATCCCTGTAAATATTAGTACTGTCTGTGGACCCCGGTAAATATTAGTACTATCTCTGGATCCCTGTAATATTAGTACTGCCTCTGGATCCCTGTAAATGTTAGGACCGACTCTGGATCCTGCGTAAATATTTGTGCAGTCTCTAGATCCACTGTAAGTATTAGTAACGTCCCTGGATACCCTGTAAATATTTGTGCCGTCTCTGGATCCCCTGTAAATATTAGTACCGACTCTGGATCCTGTGCAAATATTAGTACCGTCTCAGGTTCCCTTGTAAATCTTTGTGTCGTCTTTGGATCCCCTGTAAACATTAGTACTGTCTCTGGATCCCCTGTAAATATTAGTACTGTCTCTGGATCCCCTGTAAATATTAGTGCCGTCTCTGAATCCCTTGTAAACATTGGTGTAGTCTTTGGATCCCCTGTAAACATCAGTACAGTCTCTGGATCCCCTGTAATTACTAGTACTGTCTCTGGATCCCCTGTAAATATTAGTACCGTCTCTGGATCCCCTGTAAATATTATTACCGTCACTGGATCCTCTGAAAATATTAGTACTGTCTCTGGACCCCCTGTAAATATTAGTACTTTTTCTGCATCCCCTGTAAATATTAGTACTGTCTCTGGATCCCCTGTAAATATTAGTACTGTCTTTGGATCCCCTGTAAATATTAGTACAGTCTCTGGATCCCCTGTAATATTAATACTGTCTCTGGATCCCTGTAAATATTTGTACTGTCTCTGGATTCCTTGCAAATCTTTGTGTCGTCTTTGGATCCCCTGCAACCATTAGTACTGTCTCTGGATCCCCTGTAAATATTAGTACTGTCTCTGGATCCACTGTCAATATTAGTACAGTCTCTGGATCCCTGTAAATATTTGTGCTCTTTCTGGATCCCTGTAAATATTAGTACCGTCTCTGGATCCCCTGTAAATATTGGTACAGTCTCTGGTTTCGCTGTAAATATAAGTTATGTCTCTGGATCCCTGTAAATATTAGTACTGTCTCTGGATCCCTGTAAATATTCGTGTAGTCTCAGGATCGCCTGTAATTATTAGTACAGTCTCTGGATTCCCTGCAAATATGAGGACTGTCTCTGGATTCCCTGTAAATACTAGTACTGTCTCTGGATCCCTGTAAATATTAGTACTGTCTGTGGACCCCGGTAAATATTAGTACTATCTCTGGATCCCTGTAAATATTAGTACTGTATCTGGATCCAAAAGTAAATATGAGTACTGTCTCTGGATCCCCTGTAAATATTAGTACTGTCTTTGTATCCCCTGCAAATATTAGTACAGTCTCTGGATCCCCTGTAATTATCAATACTGTCTCTGGATCCCTGTAAATATTAGTACTGTATCTGGATCCAAAATTAAATATTAGTACTGTCTCTGGATCCCCCGTAAATATTAGTACTGTCTTTGGATCCCCTGTAAATATTAGTACAGTCTCTGGATCCCCTGTAATTATCAATACTGTCTCTGAATCCCTGTAAATATTAGTACTGTCTCTGGATTCCTTGTAAATCTTTGTGTCGTCTTTGGATCCACTGCAACCATTAGTACTGTCTCTGGATCCCCTGTAAATATTAGTACTGTCTCTGGATCCACTGTAAATATTAGTACAGTCTCTGGATCCCTGTGAATATTAGTACCGATTCTGGATCCTGTGTAAATATTAGTACCGTCTCTGGATCCCCTGTAAATATTAGTACTGTCTCTGGGTCCCTGTAAATATTTGTGCTCTTTCTGGATCCTTGTAAATATTAGTACCGTCACTGGATCCTGTGTATTTATTAATACCATCTCTGGATTCCTGAAAATATTTGTACCATCTCTGGATTCGCTGTAAATATTAGTTATGTCTCTGGATCGCTGTAAATATTAGTACAGTCTCTGGATCCCCTGTAATTATTAGTACAGTCTCTGGATTCCCTGCAAATATTAGGACTGTCTCTGGATTCCCTGTAAATACTAGTACTGTCTCCGGATCCCTGTAGATATTAGTACTGTCTGTGGACCCCGGTAAATATTAGTACTATCTCTGGATCCCTGTAAATATTAGTACTGCCTCTGGATCCCTGTAAATGTTATGACCGACTCTGGATCCTGCGTAAATATTTGTGCAGTCTCTAGATCCACTGTAAGTATTAGTAACGTCCCTGGATACCCTGTAAATATTTGTGCCGTCTCTGGATCCCCTGTAAATATTAGTACCGACTCTGGATCCTGTGCAAATATTAGTACCGTCTCAGGATCCCTTGTAAATCTTTGTGTCGTCTTTGGATCCCCTGTAAACATTAGTACTGTCTCTGGATCCCCTGTAAATATTAGTACTGTCTCTGGATCCCCTGTAAATATTAGTGCCGTCTCTGGATCCCTTGTAAACATTGGTGTAGTCTTTGGATCCCCTGTAAACATTAGTACAGTCTCTGGATCCCCTGTAATTACTAGTACTGTCTCTGGATCCCCTGTAAATATTAGTACCGTCTCTGGATCCCCTGTAAATATTATTACCGTCACTGGATCCTCTGAAAATATTCGTACTGTCTCTGGACCCCCTGTAAATATTAGTACTTTTTCTGCATCCCCTGTAAATATTAGTACTGTCTCTGGATCCCCTGTAAATATTAGTACTGTCTTTGGATCCCCTGTAAATATTAGTACAGTCTCTGGATCCCCTGTAATATTAATACTGTCTCTGGATCCCTGTAAATATTTGTACTGTCTCTGGATTCCTTGCAAATCTTTGTGTCGTCTTTGGATCCCCTGCAACCATTAGTACTGTCTCTGGATCCCCTGTAAATATTAGTACTGTCTCTGGATCCACTGTCAATATTAGTACAGTCTCTGGATCCCTGTAAATATTAATTCCGACTCTGGATCCTGTGTAAATATTAGTACCGTCTCTGGGTCCCCTGTAAATATTAGTACTGTCTCTGGGTCCCTGTAAATATTTGTGCTCTTTCTGGATCCCTGTAAATATTAGTACCGTCTCTGGATCCCCTGTAAATATTGGTACAGTCTCTGGTTTCGCTGTAAATATAAGTTATGTCTCTGGATCCCTGTAAATATTAGTACTGTCTCTGGATCCCTGTAAATATTCGTGTAGTCTCAGGATCGCCTGTAATTATTAGTACAGTCTCTGGATTCCCTGCAAATATGAGGACTGTCTCTGGATTCCCTGTAAATACTAGTACTGTCTCTGGATCCCTGTAAATATTAGTACTGTCTGTGGACCCCGGTAAATATTAGTACTATCTCTGGATCCCTGTAAATATTAGTACTGTCTCTGGATCCCTGTAAATATTAGGACCGACTCTGGATCCTGCGTAAATATTTGTGCAGTCTCTAGATCCACTGTAAGTATTAGTAACGTCCCTGGATACCCTGTAAATATTTGTGCCGTCTCTGGATCCCCTGTAAATATGTGTGTGGTCTTTGGATCCCCTGTGAACATTAGTAATGTGTCTGGATTCCCTGTAAATATTAATGCTGTCTGTGGATGCCCTGTAAATATTACTGCCGTCTCTGGTAACCTGTAAATCTTTGTGTCGTCTTTGGATCCCCTGTAAACA
The DNA here is from genome assembly GCF_035084215.1 of Heptranchias perlo. Classification (NCBI taxonomy): domain Eukaryota; kingdom Metazoa; phylum Chordata; class Chondrichthyes; order Hexanchiformes; family Hexanchidae; genus Heptranchias; species Heptranchias perlo. The sequence goes on along the minus strand of NW_027139918.1, from coordinate 548,585 downwards.
TGAGTACAGACTCTGGATCCGCTGTAATTACTAATAACGTCTCTGGATCCCCTGTAAATATTAGTACCGTCTCTAGATCCCCTGTAAATATTAGAACTGTCTCTGGATCCCCTGTAAATATTTGTGCCGTCTCTGGATCCGTGTAAATATTAGTACAGTGTCTGGATCTCCTGTAAATATGAGGACCGTCTCTGGATCCCCTGTAAATATTAGTACTGTCTCTGGAACCCCTGTAAATATTAGTACAGTCTCTGGATCCCCTGTAATTATTAATACTGTCTCTGGATCCCTGTAAATATTAGTACTGTCTCTGGATTCCTTGTAAATCTTTGTGTCGTCTTTGGATCCCCTGCAACCATTAGTGCTGTCTCTGGATCCCCTGTAAATATTAGTACTGCCTCTGGATCCACTGTAAATATTAGTACAGTCTCTGGATCCCTGTAAATATTAGTACGGACTCTGGATCCTGTGTAAATATAAGTACCGTCTCTGGATCCCCTGTAAATATTTGTGCTCTTTCTGGATCCTTGTAAATATTAGTACCGTCACTGGATCCTGTGTAAATATTAATACCATCCCTGGAGTCCTGAAAATATTAGTACAATCTCTGGATCCCTGTAAATATTAGTACATTCTCTGGATTCCCTGTAAATAGTAGTACAGTCTCTGGATTCACTGTAAATATTAGTTATGTCTCTGGATCCCTGTAAATATTAGTACTGTCACTGGATCCCTGTAAATATTCGTACAGTCTCTGGATCCCCTGTAATTATTAGTACAGTCTCTGGATTCCCTGCAAATATTAGTACTGACTCTGGATTCCCTGTAAATACGAGTACTGTCTCTGGACCCCGGTAAATATTAGTACCGCGTCTGGATCCCCTGTAAATATTCGTACTGACTCTGGATCCTGTGTAAATATTTGTGCCGTGTCTGGATCCCCTGTAAATATGAGTACCGTCTCTGGATCCCCTGTAAATATTAGTACTGTATCTGGATCCAAAAGTAAATATTAGTACTGTCTCTGGATCCCCTGTAAATATTAGTACTGTCTTTGTATCCCCTGCAAATATTAGTACAGTCTCTGGATCCCCTGTAATTATCAATACTGTCTCTGGATCCCTGTAAATATGAGTACTGTATCTGGATCCAAAATTAAATATTAGTACTGTCTCTGGATCCCCCGTAAATATTAGTACTGTCTTTGGATCCCCTGTAAATATTAGTACAGTCTCTGGATCCCCTGTAATTATCAATACTGTCTCTGGATCCCTGTAAATATTAGTACTGTCTCTGGATTCCTTGTAAATCTTTGTGTCGTCTTTGGATCCCCTGCAACCATTAGTACTGTCTCTGGATCCCCTGTAAATATTAGTACTGTCTCTGGATCCACTGTAAATAATAGTACAGTCTCTGGATCCCTGTGAATATTAGTACCGATTCTGGATCCTGTGTAAATATTAGTACCGTCTCTGGATCCCCTGTAAATATTAGTACTGTCTCTGGGTCCCTGTAAATATTTGTGCTCTTTCTGGATCCTTGTAAATATTAGTACCGTCACTGGATCCTGTGTATTTATTAATAACATCTCTGGATTCCTGAAAATATTTGTACCATCTCTGGATACGCTGTAAATATTAGTTATGTCTCTGGATCGCTGTAAATATTAGTACAGTCTCTGGATCCCCTGTTAATTATTAGTACAGTCTCTGGATTCCCTGCAAATATTAGTACTGTCTCTGGATTCCCTGTAAATACTAGTACTGTCTCTGGATCCCTGTAAATATTAGTACTGTCTCTGGACCCCGATAAATATTAATACCGCGTCTGGATCCCCTGTAAATAATAGTACCGACTCTGGATCCTGTGTAAATATTTGGGCCGTCTCTCGATCCACTGTAAATATTAGTAACGTCTCTGGATACCCTTTACATATTAGTACGCTCTCCGGATCCCCTGTAAATATTAGTACTGTCTCTGGATCCCTGCAAATATTCGGACCGTCTCTGGATCCCCTGTAAATATTAGCATCGTCTCTGGATCCCCTGTAAATATTACTACTGTCTCTGGATCCCCTGTAAATATTAGTACTGTCTTTGGATCCCCTGTAAATTTTATGACAGTCTCTGGATCCCCTGTAAATATTAGTACTGTCTCTGGATTCCTGTAAATATTAGTACGGTCTCTGGATCCCCTGTAATTATTAGTACAGTCTCTGGATCCCCTGTAAATATCAGTACTGTCTCTGGATACCCTGTTATATTAGTACAGTCTCTGGATTCCCTGTAAATATTAGTACTGTCTCTAGAACCCTGTAAAAATAAGTACGGTCCCTGGATCCCCTGTAAAAATTAGTACAGTCTCTGGATCCCCTGTAAATATTAGTCGCGGCTCTGGATCCCCTGTAAACATTAGTACTGTCTCTGGATCCCCTGTAAATATTAGTACTGTCTCGGGATCCCCTGTAAATATTAGTGCCGTCTCTGGATCCCTTGTAAATCTTTGTGTCGTCGTTGGATCCCCTGTAAACATTAGTACAGTCTCTGGATCCCCTGTAAATATTAGTACTGTCTCTGGATCCCCTGTAAATACCAGTACTGTCTCTGGATCCCTGTAAATATTAGTGCCGTGTCTGGATCCCCTGTAAATATTAGTACCGTCTCTGGATCCCTGTAAATATTCGTGTAGTCTCAGGATCGCCTGTAATTATTAGTACAGTCTCTGGATTCCCTGCAAATATGAGGACTGTCTCTGGATTCCCTGTAAATACTAGTACTGTCTCTGGATCCCTGTAAATATTAGTACTGTCTGTGGACCCCGGTAAATATTAGTACTATCTCTGGATCCCTGTAAATATTAGTACTGTCTCTGGATCCCTGTAAATATTAGGACCGACTCTGGATCCTGCGTAAATATTTGTGCAGTCTCTAGATCCACTGTAAGTATTAGTAACGTCCCTGGATACCCTGTAAATATTTGTGCCGTCTCTGGATCCCCTGTAAATATGTGTGTGGTCTTTGGATCCCCTGTGAACATTAGTAATGTGTCTGGATTCCCTGTAAATATTAATGCTGTCTGTGGATGCCCTGTAAATATTACTGCCGTCTCTGGTAACCTGTAAATCTTTGTGTCGTCTTTGGATCCCCTGTAAACATGAGTACAGACTCTGGATCCGCTGTAATTACTAATAACGTCTCTGGATCCCCTGTAAATATTAGTACCGTCTCTAGATCCCCTGTAAATATTAGAACTGTCTCTGGATCCCCTGTAAATATTTGTGCCGTCTCTGGATCCGTGTAAATATTAGTACAGTGTCTGGATCTCCTGTAAATATGAGGACCGTCTCTGGATCCCCTGTAAATATTAGTACTGTCTCTGGAACCCCTGTAAATATTAGTACAGTCTCTGGATCCCCTGTAATTATTAATACTGTCTCTGGATCCCTGTAAATATTAGTACTGTCTCTGGATTCCTTGTAAATCTTTGTGTCGTCTTTGGATCCCCTGCAACCATTAGTGCTGTCTCTGGATCCCCTGTAAATATTAGTACTGCCTCTGGATCCACTGTAAATATTAGTACAGTCTCTGGATCCCTGTAAATATTAGTACGGACTCTGGATCCTGTGTAAATATAAGTACCGTCTCTGGATCCCCTGTAAATATTTGTGCTCTTTCTGGATCCTTGTAAATATTAGTACCGTCACTGGATCCTGTGTAAATATTAATACCATCCCTGGAGTCCTGAAAATATTAGTACAATCTCTGGATCCCTGTAAATATTAGTACATTCTCTGGATTCCCTGTAAATAGTAGTACAGTCTCTGGATTCACTGTAAATATTAGTTATGTCTCTGGATCCCTGTAAATATTAGTACTGTCACTGGATCCCTGTAAATATTCGTACAGTCTCTGGATCCCCTGTAATTATTAGTACAGTCTCTGGATTCCCTGCAAATATTAGTACTGACTCTGGATTCCCTGTAAATACGAGTACTGTCTCTGGACCCCGGTAAATATTAGTACCGCGTCTGGATCCCCTGTAAATATTCGTACTGACTCTGGATCCTGTGTAAATATTTGTGCCGTGTCTGGATCCCCTGTAAATATGAGTACCGTCTCTGGATCCCCTGTAAATATTAGTACTGTATCTGGATCCAAAAGTAAATATTAGTACTGTCTCTGGATCCCCTGTAAATATTAGTACTGTCTTTGTATCCCCTGCAAATATTAGTACAGTCTCTGGATCCCCTGTAATTATCAATACTGTCTCTGGATCCCTGTAAATATGAGTACTGTATCTGGATCCAAAATTAAATATTAGTACTGTCTCTGGATCCCCCGTAAATATTAGTACTGTCTTTGGATCCCCTGTAAATATTAGTACAGTCTCTGGATCCCCTGTAATTATCAATACTGTCTCTGGATCCCTGTAAATATTAGTACTGTCTCTGGATTCCTTGTAAATCTTTGTGTCGTCTTTGGATCCCCTGCAACCATTAGTACTGTCTCTGGATCCCCTGTAAATATTAGTACTGTCTCTGGATCCACTGTAAATAATAGTACAGTCTCTGGATCCCTGTGAATATTAGTACCGATTCTGGATCCTGTGTAAATATTAGTACCGTCTCTGGATCCCCTGTAAATATTAGTACTGTCTCTGGGTCCCTGTAAATATTTGTGCTCTTTCTGGATCCTTGTAAATATTAGTACCGTCACTGGATCCTGTGTATTTATTAATAACATCTCTGGATTCCTGAAAATATTTGTACCATCTCTGGATACGCTGTAAATATTAGTTATGTCTCTGGATCGCTGTAAATATTAGTACAGTCTCTGGATCCCCTGTTAATTATTAGTACAGTCTCTGGATTCCCTGCAAATATTAGTACTGTCTCTGGATTCCCTGTAAATACTAGTACTGTCTCTGGATCCCTGTAAATATTAGTACTGTCTCTGGACCCCGATAAATATTAATACCGCGTCTGGATCCCCTGTAAATAATAGTACCGACTCTGGATCCTGTGTAAATATTTGGGCCGTCTCTCGATCCACTGTAAATATTAGTAACGTCTCTGGATACCCTTTACATATTAGTACGCTCTCCGGATCCCCTGTAAATATTAGTACTGTCTCTGGATCCCTGCAAATATTCGGACCGTCTCTGGATCCCCTGTAAATATTAGCATCGTCTCTGGATCCCCTGTAAATATTACTACTGTCTCTGGATCCCCTGTAAATATTAGTACTGTCTTTGGATCCCCTGTAAATTTTATGACAGTCTCTGGATCCCCTGTAAATATTAGTACTGTCTCTGGATTCCTGTAAATATTAGTACGGTCTCTGGATCCCCTGTAATTATTAGTACAGTCTCTGGATCCCCTGTAAATATCAGTACTGTCTCTGGATACCCTGTTATATTAGTACAGTCTCTGGATTCCCTGTAAATATTAGTACTGTCTCTAGAACCCTGTAAAAATAAGTACGGTCCCTGGATCCCCTGTAAAAATTAGTACAGTCTCTGGATCCCCTGTAAATATTAGTCGCGGCTCTGGATCCCCTGTAAACATTAGTACTGTCTCTGGATCCCCTGTAAATATTAGTACTGTCTCGGGATCCCCTGTAAATATTAGTGCCGTCTCTGGATCCCTTGTAAATCTTTGTGTCGTCGTTGGATCCCCTGTAAACATTAGTACAGTCTCTGGATCCCCTGTAAATATTAGTACTGTCTCTGGATCCCCTGTAAATACCAGTACTGTCTCTGGATCCCTGTAAATATTAGTGCCGTGTCTGGATCCCCTGTAAATATTAGTACCGTCTCTGGATCGCCTTTAAATATTAGTAAAGTCACTGGATCCTCTGAAAATATTAGCACTGTCTCTGGATCCCCTGTAAATATTAGTACCGTCTCTGGATCCCCTGTAAATATTAGTACTGTCTCTGGATTTCCTGTGAATATTAGTACTGTCTTTGGATCCCCTGTAAATATTAGTACAGTCTCTGGATCCCCTGTAATTATTAATACTGTCTCTGGATCCCTGTAAATATTAGTACTGTCTCTGGATTCCTTGTAAATCTTTGTGTCGTCTTTGGATCCCCTGCAACCATTAGTACTGTCTCTGAATCCCCTGTAAATATTAGTACCGTCTCTGGACCCCTGTAAATATTACTACTCTCTATCGATCCCCTGTAATTATTAATACCATCTCTGGAGCCCTGTAAATATTAGTATCATCTCTGGATCCCCTGTAAATATTAGTAACATCTCTGGATCCCTGGAAATATTTGTGCCGTCTATGGATACCCTGTAAATGTTAGTACGCTCTCCGGATCCCCTGTAAATATTCGTACTGTCTCTGGATCCCTGTAAATATTAGTTCCGTCTCTGGATCCCCTGTAAATATTAGTACCGTCTCTGGATGCCCTGTAAATATTAGTACCGTCTCTGGATCCCTGTAATTATTTGTGCCGTCTCTGGATACCCTGTAAATATTAGTACTGTCTTTGGATCCCCAGTAAATATTATTATAGTCTCTAGATCCCATGTAAATATAAGTACTGTCTCTGGATCCCAGTAAATATTAGTACCGTCTCTGGATCCCCTGTAAATATTAGTATTGTCTCTGGATCCCCTGTAAATATTAGTAACATCTCTGGATCCCTGTAAATATTTGTGCCGTCTATGGATACCCTGTAAATATTATTACGCACTCCGGATCCCCTGTAAATATTAGTATTGTCTCTGGATCCCCTGTAAATATTTGTGCCGTCTCTGGAACCCTGTAAATATTAGCACCGCGTCTGGATCCCCTGTAAATATTAGTACCGTCTCTGGATCCCCTGTAAATATTAGTACTGTCTCTGGATCCCCTGTTATATTAGTATAGTCTCTGGATTCCATGTAAATATTAGTACTGTCTCTAGAACCCTGTAAAAATTAGTACTGTCCCTGGATCCCCTGTAAAAAATAGTACACTCTCTGGATCCCCTGTAAATATTAGTACAGTCTCTGGTTTCGCTGTAAATATTAGTTATGTCTCTGGATCCCTGTAAATATTAGTACTGTCTCTGGATCCCTGTAAATATTAGTACAGTCTCTGGATCCCCTGTAATTATTAGTACAGTCTCTGGATTCCCTGCAAATATTAGGACTGTCTCTGGATTCCCTGTAAATACTAGTACTGTCTCTGGACCCCGGTAAATATTAATACCGCGTCTGGATCCCCTGTAAATATTAGTACCGTCTCTGGACCCCTGTAAATATTACTACTCTCTATCGATCCCCTGTAATTATTTATACCATCTCTGGAGCCCTGTAAATATTAGTATCATCTCTGGATCCCCTGTAAATATTAGTAACATCTCTGGATCCCTGGAAATATTTGTGCCGTCTATGGATACCCTGTAAATATTAGTACGCTCTCCGGATCCCCTGTAAATATTCGTACTGTCTCTGGATCCCTGTAAATATTAGTACCGTCTCTGGATCCCCTGTAAATATTAGTACCGTCTCTGGATCCCCTGTAAATATTAGTACCGTCTCTGGATCCCTGTAATTATTTGTGCCGTCTCTGGATACCCTGTAAATATTAGTACTGTCTTTGGATCCCCAGTAAATATTATTACAGTCTCTAGATCCCATGTAAATATAAGTACTGTCTCTGGATCCCAGTAAATATTAGTACCGTCTCTGGATCCCCTGTAAATATTAGTATTGTCTCTGGATCCCCTGTAAATATTAGTAACATCTCTGGATCCCTGTAAATATTTGTGCCGTCTATGGATACCCTGTAAATATTAGTACGCTCTCCGGATCCCCTGTAAATATTAGTATTGTCTCTGGATCCCCTGTAAATATTTGTGCCGTCTCTGGAACCCTGTAAATATTAGTACCACGTCTGGATCCCCTGTAAATATTAGTACCGTCTCTGGATCCCCTGTAAATATTAGTACTGTCTCTGGATCCCCTGTTATATTAGTACAGTCTCTGGATTCCATGTAAATATTAGTACTGTCTCTAGAACCCTGTAAAAATTAGTACTGTCCCTGGATCCCCTGTAAAAATTAGTACACTCTCTGGATCCCCTGTAAATATTAGTACAGTCTCTGGTTTCACTGTAAATATTAGTTATGTCTCTGGATCCCTGTAAATATTAGTACTGTCTCTGGATCCCTGTAAATATTAGTACAGTCTCTGGATCCCCTGTAATTATTAGTACAGTCTCTGGATTCCCTGCAAATATTAGGACTGTCTCTGGATTCCCTGTAAATACTAGTACTGTCTCTGGATCGCTGCAAATATTAGTACTGTCTCTGGACCCCGGTAAATATTAATACCGCGTCTGGATCCCCTGTAAATATTAGTACCGACTCTGGATCCTGTGTAAATATTTGGGCCGTCTCCAGATCCACTGTAAATATTAGTAACGTCTCTGGATACCCTTTACATATTAGTACGCTCTCCGGATCCCCTGTAAATATTAGTACTGTCTCTGGATCCCTGCAAATATTCGTACCGTCTCTGGATCCCCTCTAAATATTAGCGTCGTCTCTGCATCCCCTGTAAATATTAGTACCGTCTCTGGATCCCTGTAAATATTTGTGCCGTCTCTGGATCCCCTGTAAATATTTGTGCCGTCTCTGGATCCCCTGTAAATATTAGTACCGACTCTGGATCCTGTGCAAATATTAGTACCGTCTCAGGATCCCCTGTAAATATTAATACTGTCTCTGGGTCCCTGTAAATATTTGTGCTCTTTCTGGGTCCCTGTAAATATTAGTACCGTCACTGGATCCCCTGTGAATATTAATACCATCTCTGGATCCATGTTATTATTAGGACCATCCCTGGATCCCAGTAAATATTAGTACAATCTCTGGATCACCTGTAAATATTAGTACAGTCTCTGGATTCGCTGTAAATATTAGTTATGTCTCTGGATCCCTGCAAATATTGGTACTATCTTTGGATCCCCTGTAAATATTGGGACCATCTCTGGATCCCTGTAATTATTAGTACAGTCTCTGGATTCCCTTCAAATATTAGTACTGTCTCTGGATTCCCTGTAAATACGAGTACTGTCTCTGGAACCTTGTAAATATTAGTACTGTCTCTGGACCCCGGTAAATATTAGTACAGACTCTGGATCCTGTGTAAATATTTGTGCCGTGTCTGGATCCCCTGTAAACATGAGTACCGTCTCTGGATCCCCTGTAAATATTTGTACTGTATCTGGATCCAAAAGTAAATATTATTACTGTCTCTGGATCCCCTGTAAATATTAGTACTGTCTTTGGATCCCCTGTAAATATTAGTACAGTCTCTGGATTGCCTGTAATTGTTAATACTGTCTCTGGATCCCTGTAAATATTAGTACTGTCTCTGGATTCCTTGTAAATCTTTGTGTCGTCTTTGGATCCCCTGCAACCATTAGTACTGTCTCTGGATCCCCTGTAAATATTAGTACTGTCTCTGGATCCACTGTAAATATTAGTACTGTCTCTGGGTCCCTGTAAATATTTGTGCTCTTTCTGGATCCTTGTAAATATTAGTACCGTCACTGGATCCTGTGTAAATATTAATACGATCTCTGGATTCCTGAATATATTAGTACCATCTCTGGATCCCTGTAAATATTAGTACATTCTCTGGATTCCCTGTAAATATTAGTACAGTCTCTGGATTCGCTGTAAAAATTAGTTATGTCTCTGGATCCCTGTAAATATTAGTACTGTCTCTGGATCCCTGTAAATATTAGTACAGTCTCAGGATCCCCTGTAATTATTAGTACAGTCTCTGGATTCCCTGCAAATATTAGTACTGTCTCTGGATTCCCTGTAAGGACTAGTACTGTCTCTGGATCCCTGTAAATATTAGTACTGTGTCTGGACCCCGGAAAATATTAGTCCCGCGTCTGGATCCCCTGTAAATATTAGTACCGACTCTGGATCCTGTGTAAATATTTGGGCCGTCTCTAGATCCACTGTAAATATTAGTAACGTCTCTGGATACCCTTTACATATTGGTACGCTCTCCGAATCCCCTGCAAATATCAGTACTGTCTCTGGATCCCCTGTAAATATTAGTACAGTCTCTGGATCCCTGTAAATATTAGTAACGACTCTGGATCCTGTGTAAATATTAGTACCGTCTCTGGATCCCCTGTAAATATTTGTGCCGTCTCTGGATCCCCTGTAAATATTTGTGCCGTCTCTGGATCCCCTGTAAATATTAGTACCGACTCTGGATCCTGTGCAAATATTAGCACCGTCTCAGGATCCCCTGTAAATATTAATACTGTCTCTGGGTCCCTGTAAATATGTGTGCTCTTTCTGGGTCCCTGTAAATATTAGTACCGTCACTGGATCCCCTGTGAATATTAATACCATCTCTGGATCCCTGTAAATAATAGTACAATCTCTGGATCCCTGTAAGTATTAGTACAATCTCTGGATCCCCTGTAAATATTAGTACAGTCTCTGGATTCGCTGTAAATATTAGTTATGTCTCTGGATCCCTGCAAATATTAGTACTGTCTCTGGATCCCCTGTTAGTATTAGTACAGTCTCTGGATTCCCTGTAAATATTAGTACCGTCTCTAGATCCTCTGTAAATATTAGTTACGTCTCTGGATACACTGTAAATATTATTACGCTCTCCGGATCCCCTGTAAATATTAGTACCGTCTCTGGATCCCCTGTAAATATCTTTGGATCCCCTGTAAATATTGGGACCATCTCTGGATCCCTGTAAATATTGGTACCATCTCTGGATCCCTGTAAATATTTGTGCCGTCTCTGGATCCCCTGTAAATATTAGTACCGTCTTTGGATCCCTGTAAATATTTGTGCCGTCTCTGGATCAAATGTAAATATTAGTACCGACTCTGGATCCTTTTTAAATATTAGTACCATCTCTGGATCCCCTCTAATTATTAGTACTGTCTCTGGATCCCCTGTAATTATTCGTAGAGTCTCTGGATTCGCTGTAAATATCAGTTCTGTCTCTCGATCCCTGTAAATATTAGTACAGTCTCTGGATCCCCTGTAATTATTAGTACAGTCTCTGGATCCCCTGTAATTATTAGTACAGTCTCTGGAATCTCTGTAAATATTAGTACTGTCTCTGGATTCCCTGTAAATACTAGTACTGTCTCTGGATCCCTGTAAATATTAGTACTGTCTCTGGATCACTGTAAATAGTAGTACTGTCTCTGGATCTCTGTAAATATTAGTACCGACTCTGGATCCTGTGTAAATAATTGTGCCGTCTCTAGATCCACTGTAAATATTAGTAACGTGTCTGGATACCCTGTAAATATTATTGCAGTCTCTAGATCCCCTGTAAATATAAGTACTGTCTCTGGATCCCAGTAAATATTAGTACCGTCTCTGGATCCCCTGTAAATATTAGTATTGTCTCTGGATCCCCTGTAAATATTTGTGCCGTCTCTGGATCCCTGTAAATATTAGTACCGCATCTGGATCCCCTGTAAATATTAGTACCGTCTCTGGATCCCCTGTAAATACTAGTACTGTCTCTGGATCCCCTGTAAATATTAGTACTGTTTCTGTATCCCCTGTAAATATTAGTACTGTCTCTGGATCTCTGTAAATATTTGTACAGTCTCTGGATCCCCTCTAATTATTAGTACTGTCTCTGGATCCCCTGTTATATTAGTACAGTCTCTGAATTCCCTGTAAATATTAGTACTGTCTCCAGAACCCTGTAAAAATTAGTACTGTCCCTGGATCCCCTGCAAAAATTAGTACAGTCTCTGGATCCCCTGTAAATATTAGTAGCGGCTCTGGATCCCTGTAAATATTCGTACTGTCTCTGGATCCCTTGTAAATCATTGTGTCGTCTTTGGATCCCCTGTAAACATTAGTACTGTCTCTGGATCCCCTGTAAATATTAGTACTGTCTCTGGATCCCCTGTAAATATTAGTACTGTCTCTGGATCCACTGTGAATATTAGTACTGTCTTTGGATCCCCTCTAAATATTAGTACAGTCTCTGGATCCCCTGTAATTATTAATACTGTCTCTGGATCCCTGTAAATATTAGTACTGTCTCTGGATTCCTTGTAAATCTTTGTGTCGTCTTTGGATCCACTGCAACCATTAGTACTGTCTCTGGATCCCCTGTAAATATTGGTACTGTCTCTGGATCCACTGTAAATATTAGTACCGACTCTGGATCCTGTGTAAATATTAGTACCGTCTCTGGATCCCCTGTAAATATTAGTACAGTCTCTGGATCCCTGTAAATATTAGTACAGTCTCTGAATCCCCTGTAAATATTAGTACCATCTCTGGATTCGCTGTAAATATTATTTATGTCTCTGGATCCCTGTAAATATTAGTACTGTCTCTGGATCCCTGTAAATATTAATATAGTCTCTGGATCCCCTGTAATTATTAGTACAGTCTCTGGAATCCCTGCAAATATTAGTACTGTCTCTTAATTCCCTGTAAATACTAGTACTGTCTCTGGATCCCTGTAATTATTAGTACTGTCTCTGGACCCCGGTAAATATTAATACCACGTCTGGATCCCCTGTAAATATTAGTACCGACTCTGGATCCTGTGTAAATATTTGGGCCGTCTCTAGATCCACTGTAAGTATTAGTAACGTCTCTGGATACCATTTACATATTAGTACGCTCTCCGGATCCCCTGTAAATATTAGCACTGTCTCTGGATCCCTGCAAATATTCGTACCGTCTCTGGATCCCCTGTAAATATTAGCGTCGTCTCTGGATCCCCTGTAAATATTAGTACCGTCTCTGAATCCCTGTAAATATTTGTGCCGTCTCTGGATCCCCTGTAAATATTTGTGCCGTCTCTGGATCCCATGTAAATATTAGTAGCGACTCTGGATCCTGTGCAAATATTAGTACCGTCTCAGGATCCCCTGTAAATATTAATACCATCTCTCGATCCCTGTAAATATTAGTACCATCTCTGGATCCCTGTAAATATTAGTACAATCTCTCGATCCTGTGTAAATATTAATACCATCTCTGGATTCCTGAAAATATTAGTACCATCTCTGGATCCCAGTAAATATTAGTACAGTCTCTCGATCCCCTGTAAACATTAGTACATTCTCTGGATTCGCTGTAAATATTAGTTATGTCTCTGGAACCCTGTAAATATTAGTACTGTCTCTGGATCCCTGTAAATATTAGTGCAGTCGCTGGATCCCCTGTAATTATTAGGACATTCTCTGGATTCCCTGCAACTATTAGTACTGTCTCTGGATTCCCTGCAAGTACGAGTACTGTCTCTGGATCCCTGTAAATATTAGTACTATCTCTGGATCCCTGTAAATATTAGTACTGTCTCTGGATCCCTGTAAATGTTAGGACCGACTGTGGATCCTGCGTAAATATTTGTGCCGTCTCTAGATCCACTGCAAATATTAGTAACGTCCCTGGATACTCTTTACATATTAGTACGCTCTCCGGATCCCCTGTAAATATTAGTACTGTCTCTGGATCCCTGTAAATAATAGTACCGTCTCTGGATCCCCTGTAAATATTAGCGCCGTCTCTGTTTCCCCTGTAAATATTAGTACCGTCTCTGGATCCCTGTAAATATTTGTGCCGTCTCTGGATCACCTGTAAATATTTGTGTCGTCTTTGGATCCCCTGTAAACATTTGTACTCTCTCTGGATCCCCTGTAAATATTTATGCTGTCTCTGGATCCCCTCTAAACATTACTGCCGTCTCTGGTACCCTGTAAATCTTTGTGTCGTCTTTAGATCCCCTGTATCATTATAACAGTCTCTGGATCCCCTGTAATTACTAGTACTGTCTCTGGATGCCCTGTAAATATCAGTACCGTCTCTGGATCCCCTGTAAATATCAGAACTGTCTCTGGATCCCCTGTAAATATTTGTGCCGTCTCTGGATCCCTGTTATTATTCGTACCGTGTCTGGATCTCCTGTAAATATGAGGGCCGTCTCTGGGTCCCCTTTAAATATTAGTACTGTCTCTGGATCCCCTGTAAATATTAGTACAGTCTCTGGATCCACTGTAAATATTAGTACCGACTCTGGATCCTGTGGAAATATTAGTACCGTCTCAGGATCCCCTGTAAATATTAATACTGTCTCTGGGTCCCTGTAAATATTTGTGCTCTTTCTGGGTCCCTGTAAATATTAGTACCGTCACTGGATCCCCTGTAAATATTAATACCATCTCTGGATCCCTGTAAATATTAGTACCATCTCTGTATCCCTGTAAATATTAGTACAATCTCTGGATCCCCTGTAAATATTAGTACAGTCTCTGGATTCGCTGTAAATATTACTTATGTATCTGGATCCCTGCAAGTATTAGTACTAACTTTGGATCCCCTATAAATATTGGTACCATCTCTGGATCCCTGTAAATATTTGTGTCGTCTCTGGATCCCCTGTAAATATTAGTTACGTCCCTGGATACACTGTAAATATTATTACGCTCTCCGGATCCCCTGTAAATATTAGTACCGTCTCTGGATCCCCTGTAAATATTAGTACCGTCTTTGGATCCCTGTAAATATTTCTGCCGTCTCTGGATCGCCTGTAAATTTTAGTACCGTCTCTGGATCCCCTGTAAATATTAGTACTGTCTCTGGATCCCCTGTAATTATTAGTAGAGTCTCTGGATTCGCTGTAAATATCAGTTCTGTCTCTCGATCCCTGTAAATATTAGTACTGTCTCTGGATCCCTGTAAATATTAGTACAGTCTCTGGATCCGCTGTAATTATTAGTACAGTCTCTGGATCCTGTGTAATTATTAGTACAGTCTCTGGAATCCCTGTAAATATTAGTACTGTCTCTGGATTCCCAGTAATACTAGTACTGTCTCTGGATCCCTTTAAATATTAGTACTGTCTCTGGATTTCTGTAAATATTAGTACTGTCTCTGGATCTCTGTAAATATTAGTACCGACTCTGGATCCTGTGTAAATAATTGTGCCGTCTCTCGATCCAATGTAAATATTAGTAACGTCTCTGGATCCCCTGTAAATATTAGTACCGTCTCTGGACCCCTGTAAATATTACTACTGTCTATCGATTCCCTGTAATTATTAATACCATCTCTGGATCCCTGTAAATATTAGTATCATCTCTGGATCCCCTGTAAATATTAGTAACATCTCTGAATCGCTGTAAATATTTGTGCCGTCTATGGATACCCTGTAAATATTATTACGCTCTCCGGATCCCCTGTAAATATTAGTACTGTCACTGGATCCCTGTAAATATTAGTACCGTCTCTGGATCCCTGTAAATATTTGTGCCGTCTCTGGATACCCTGTAAATATTAGTACAGTCTTTGGATCCCCTGTAAATATTATTACAGTCTCTAGATCCCCTGTAAATATAAGTACTGTCTCTGAATTCCTGTAAATATTAGTACAGTCTCTGGATCCCCTGTAATTATTAGTACTGTCTCTGGATCCCCTGTTATATTAGTGCAGTCTCTGGATTCCCTGTAAATATCAGTTCTGTCTCTCGATCCCTGTAAATATTAGTACTGTCTCTGGATCCCTGTAAATATTAGTACAGTCTCTGGATCCCCTGTAATTATTAGTACAGTCTCTGGATCCCCTGTAAATATTAGTATTGT
The DNA here is from genome assembly GCF_035084215.1 of Heptranchias perlo. NCBI lineage: Eukaryota > Metazoa > Chordata > Chondrichthyes > Hexanchiformes > Hexanchidae > Heptranchias > Heptranchias perlo. The sequence continues at coordinate 532,959 of NW_027139918.1, read as the reverse complement.
CTCTGGATCCCCTGTAAATATTTGTGCCGTCTCTGGATCCCTGTAAATATTAGTACCGCGTCTGGATCCCCTGTAAATATTAGTACCGTCTCTGGATCCCCTGTAATTATTAGTACTGTCTCTGGATCTCTGTAAATATTAGTACTGACTCTGGATCCTGTGTAATTATTTGTGCCGTCTCTAGATCCACTGTAAATATTAGTAACGTCTCTGGATCCCCTGAAAATATTAGTACCGTCTCTGGACCCCTGTAAATATTACTACTGTCTATCGATCCCCTGTAATTATTAATACCATCTCTGCATTCCTGTAAATATTAGTATCATCTCTGGATCCCCTGTAAATATTAGTAACATCTCTGGATCTCTGTAAATATTTTTGCCATCTATGGATACCCTGTAAATATTAGTACGCTCTCCGGATCCCCTGTAAATATTAGTATTGTCTCTGGATCCCCTGTAAATATTTGTGCCGTCTCTGGAACCCTGTAAATATTAGTACTGTCCCTGGATCCCCTGTAAATATTAGTACTGTCTCTGGAAATCCTGTAAATATTAGTACCGTCTCTGCATCCCCTGTAATTATTAGTACTGTCTCTGGATCCCCTGTTCTATTAGTACAGTCTCTGGATTCCGTGTAAATATTAGTACTGTCTCGAGAACCCTGTAAAAGTTAGTACTGTCCCTGGATCCCCTTTAAAAATTAGTACAGTCTCTGGATCCCCTGTAAATATTAGTAGCGGCTCTGGATCCCTGTAAATATTCGCACTGTCTCTGGATCCCTTGTAAATATTTGTGTCGTCTTTGGATCCCCTGTAAACATTAGTACTGTCTCTGGATCCCCTGTAAATATTAGTACTGTCTCTGGATTCCCTGTAAATATTAGTGCCGTCTCTGGATCCCTTGTAAATCTTTGTATCATCTTTGGATCCACTGTAAACATTAGTACAGTCTCTGGATCCCCTGTAATTACTAGTACTGTCTCTGGATCCCCTGTAAATATTAGTACCGTCTCTGGATCCCCTGTAAATATTAGTACTGCCTCTGGATCCCCTGTAAATATTTGTGCCGTCTCTGGATCCCTGTAAATATTAGTGCCGTGTCTCGATCCCCTGTAAATATTAGTACCATCACTGGATCCTCTGAAAATATTAGTACTGTCTCTGGATCCCCTGTAAATATTAGTACCGTCTCTGGATCAACTGTAAATATTAGTTCTGTCTCTGGATTTCCTGTGAATATTAGTACTGTCTTTGGATCCCTGTAAATATTAGTACGCTCTCCGGATCCCCTGTAAATATTCGTACAGTCTCTGGATCCCCTGTAAATATTAGTACCGACTCTGGATCCTGTGTAAATATTTGGTCCGTCTCCAGATCCACTGTAAGTATTAGTAACGTCTCTGGATACCATTTACATATTAGTACGCTCTCCGGATCCCCTGTAAATATTAGCACTGTCTCTGGATCCCTGCAAATATTCGTACCGTCTCTGGATCCCCTGTAAATATTAGCGTCGTCTCTGGATCCCCTGTAAATATTAGTACCGTCTCTGAATCCCTGTAAATATTTGTGCCGTCTCTGGATCCCCTGTAAATATTTGTGCCGTCTCTGGATCCCATGTAAATATTAGTAGCGACTCTGGATCCTGTGCAAATATTAGTACCGTCTCAGGATCCCCTGTAAATATTAATACCATCTCTCGATCCCTGTAAATATTAGTACCATCTCTGGATCCCTGTAAATATTAGTACAATCTCTCGATCCTGTGTAAATATTAATACCATCTCTGGATTCCTGAAAATATTAGTACCATCTCTGGATCCCAGTAAATATTAGTACAGTCTCTCGATCCCCTGTAAACATTAGTACATTCTCTGGATTCGCTGTAAATATTAGTTATGTCTCTGGATCCCTGTAAATATTAGTACTGTCTCTGGATCCCTGTAAATATTAGTGCAGTCGCTGGATCCCCTGTAATTATTAGGACATTCTCTGGATTCCCTGCAACTATTAGTACTGTCTCTGGATTCCCTTCAAGTACGAGTACTGTCTCTGGATCCCTGTAAATATTAGTACTATCTCTGGATCCCTGTAAATATTAGTACTGTCTCTGGATCCCTATAAATGTTAGGACCGACTCTGGATCCTGCGTAAATATTTGTGCCGTCTCTAGATCCACTGCAAATATTAGTAACGTCCCTGGATACTCTTTACATATTAGTACGCTCTCCGGATCCCCTGTAAATATTAGTACTGTCTCTGGATCCCTGTAAATAATAGTACCGTCTCTGGATCCCCTGTAAATATTAGCGCCGTCTCTGTTTCCCCTGTAAATATTAGTACCGTCTCGGGATCCCTGTAAATATTTGTGCCGTCTCTGGATCACCTGTAAATATTTGTGTCGTCTTTGGATCCCCTGTAAACATTTGTACTCTCTCTGGATCCCCTGTAAATATTAATGCTGTCTCTGGATCCCCTCTAAACATTACTGCCGTCTCTGGTACCCTGTAAATCTTTGTGTCGTCTTTAGATCCCCTGTAAACATTATAACAGTCTCTGGATCCCCTGTAATTACTAGTACTGTCTCTGGATGCCCTGTAAATATCAGTACCGTCTCTGGATCCCCTGTAAATATCAGAACTGTCTCTGGATCCCCTGTAAATATTTGTGCCGTCTCTGGATCCCTGTTATTATTAGTACCGTGTCTGGATCTCCTGTAAATATGAGGGCCGTCTCTGGGTCCCCTTTAAATATTAGTACTGTCTCTGGATCCCCTGTAAATATTAGTACAGTCTCTGGATCCACTGTAAATATTAGTACCGACTCTGGATCCTGTGGAAATATTAGTACCGTCTCAGGATCCCCTGTAAATATTAATACTGTCTCTGGGTCCCTGTAAATATTTGTGCTCTTTCTGGGTCCCTGTAAATATTAGTACCGTCACTGGATCCCCTGTAAATATTAATACCATCTCTGGATCCCTGTAAATATTAGTACCATCTCTGTATCCCTGTAAATATTAGTACAATCTCTGGATCCCCTGTAAATATTAGTACAGTCTCTGGATTCGCTGTAAATATTACTTATGTATCTGGATCCCTGCAAATATTAGTACTAACTTTGGATCCCCTATAAATATTGGTACCATCTCTGGATCCCTGTAAATATTTGTGTCGTCTCTGGATCCCCTGTAAATATTAGTTACGTCCCTGGATACACTGTAAATATTATTACGCTCTCCGGATCCCCTGTAAATATTAGTACCGTCTCTGGATCCCCTGTAAATATTAGTACCGTCTTTGGATCCCTGTAAATATTTCTGCCGTCTCTGGATCGCCTGTAAATTTTAGTACCGTCTTTGGATCCCCTGTAAATATTAGTACTGTCTCTGGATCCCCTGTAATTATTAGTAGAGTCTCTGGATTCGCTGTAAATATCAGTTCTGTCTCTCGATCCCTGTAAATATTAGTACTGTCTCTGGATCCCTGTAAATATTAGTACAGTCTCTGGATCTGCTGTAATTATTAGAACAGTCTCTGGATCCTGTGTAATTATTAGTACAGTCTCTGGAATCCCTGTAAATATTAGTACTGTCTCTGGATTCCCAGTAATACTAGTACTGTCACTGGATCCCTTTAAATATTAGTACTGTCTCTGGATTTCTGTAAATATTAGTACTGTCTCTGGATCTCTGTAAATATTAGTACCGACTCTGGATCCTGTGTAAATAATTGTGCCGTCTCTCGATCCAATGTAAATATTAGTAACGTCTCTGGATCCCCTGTAAATATTAGTACCGTCTCTGGACCCCTGTAAATATTACTACTGTCTATCGATCCCCTGTAATTATTAATACCATCTCTGGATCCCTGTAAATATTAGTATCATCTCTGGATCCCCTGTAAATATTAGTAACATCTCTGAATCGCTGTAAATATTTGTGCCGTCTATGGATACCCTGTAAATATTATTACGCTCTCCGGATCCCCTGTAAATATTAGTACTGTCACTGGATCCCTGTAAATATTAGTACCGTCTCTGGATCCCTGTAAATATTTGTGCCGTCTCTGGATACCCTGTAAATATTAGTACAGTCTTTGGATCCCCTGTAAATATTATTACAGTCTCTCGATCCCCTGTAAATATAAGTACTGTCTCTGGATTCCTGTAAATATTAGTACAGTCTCTGGATCCCCTGTAATTATTAGTACTGTCTCTGGATCCCCTGTTATATTAGTGCAGTCTCTGGATTCCCTGTAAATATCAGTTCTGTCTCTCGATCCCTGTAAATATTAGTACTGTCTCTGGATCCCTGTAAATATTAGTACAGTCTCTGGATCCCCTGTAATTATTAGTACAGTCTCTGGATCCCCTGTAAATATTAGTATTGTCTCTGGATCCCCTGTAAATAATTGTGCCGTCTCTGGATCCCTGTAAATATTAGTACCGCGTCTGGATCCCCTGTAAATATTAGTACCGTCTCTGGATCCCCTGTAATTATTAGTACTGTCTCTGGATCTCTGTAAATATTAGTACCGACTCTGGATCCTGTGTAATTATTTGTGCCGTCTCTCGATCCACTGTAAATATTAGTAACGTCTCTGGATCCCCTGAAAATATTAGTACCGTCTCTGGACCCCTGTAAATATTACTACTGTCTATCGATCCCCTGTAATTATTAATACCATCTCTGCATTCCTGTAAATATTAGTATCATCTCTGGATCCCCTGTAAATATTAGTAACATCTCTGGATCTCTGTAAATATTTTTGCCATCTATGGATACCCTGTAAATATTAGTACGCTCTCCGGATCCCCTGTAAATATTAGTATTGTCTCTGGATCCACTGTAAATATTTGTGCCGTCTCTGGAACCCTGTAAATATTAGTACTGTCCCTGGATCCCCTGTAAATATTAGTACTGTCTCTGGAAACCCTGTAAATATTAGTACCGTCTCTGGATCCCCTGTAATTATTAGTACTGTCTCTGGATCCCCTGTTCTATTAGTACAATCTCTGGATTCTGTGTAAATATTAGTACTGTCTCGAGAACCCTGTAAAAGTTAGTACTGTCCCTGGATCCCCTTTAAAAATTAGTACAGTCTCTGGATCCCCTGTAAATATTAGTAGCGGCTCTGGATCCCTGTAAATATTCGCACTGTCTCTGGATCCCTTGTAAATATTTGTGTCGTCTTTGGATCCCCTGTAAACATTAGTACTGTCTCTGGATCCCCTGTAAATATTAGTACTGTCTCTGGATTCCCTGTAAATATTAGTGCCGTCTCTGGATCCCTTGTAAATCTTTGTATCATCTTTGGATCCACTGTAAACATTAGTACAGTCTCTGGATCCCCTGTAATTACTAGTACTGTCTCTGGATCCCCTGTAAATATTAGTACCGTCTCTGGATCCCCTGTAAATATTAGTACTGCCTCTGGATCCCCTGTAAATATTTGTGCCGTCTCTGGATCAACTGTAAATATTAGTGCCGTGTCTCGATCCCCTGTAAATATTAGTACCGTCACTGGATCCTCTGAAAATATTAGTACTGTCTCTGGATCCCCTGTAAATATTAGTACCGTCTCTGGATCAACTGTAAATATTAGTTCTGTCTCTGGATTTCCTGTGAATATTAGTACTGTCTTTGGATCCCTGTAAATATTAGTACGCTCTCCGGATCCCCTGTAAATATTCGTACAGTCTCTGGATCCCATGTAAATATTAGTAGCGACTCTGGATCCTGTGCAAATATTAGTACCGTCTCAGGATCCCCTGTAAATATTAATACCATCTCTCGATCCCTGTAAATATTAGTACCATCTCTGGATCCCTGTAAATATTAGTACAATCTCTCGATCCTGTGTAAATATTAATACCATCTCTGGATTCCTGAAAATATTAGTGCCATCTCTGGATCCCAGTAAATATTAGTACAGTCTCTCGATCCCCTGTAAACATTAGTACATTCTCTGGATTCGCTGTAAATATTAGTTATGTCTCTGGAACCCTGTAAATATTAGTACTGTCTCTGGATCCCTGTAAATATTAGTGCAGTCGCTGGATCCCCTGTAATTATTAGGACATTCTCTGGATTCCCTGCAACTATTAGTACTGTCTCTGGATTCCCTGCAAGTACGAGTACTGTCTCTGGATCCCTGTAAATATTAGTACTATCTCTGGATCCCTGTAAATATTAGTACTGTCTCTGGATCCCTGTAAATGTTAGGACCGACTCTGGATCCTGCGTAAATATTTGTGCCGTCTCTCGATCCACTGCAAATATTAGTAACGTCCCTGGATACTCTTTACATATTAGTACGCTCTCCGGATCCCCTGTAAATATTAGTACTGTCTCTGGAACCCTGTAAATAATAGTACCGTCTCTGGATCCCCTGTAAATATTAGCGCCGTCTCTGTTTCCCCTGTAAATATTAGTACCGTCTCTGGATCCCTGTAAATATTTGTGCCGTCTCTGGATCACCTGTAAATATTTGTGTCGTCTTTGGATCCCCTGTAAACATTTGTACTCTCTCTGGATCCCCTGTAAATATTAATGCTGTCTCTGGATCCCCTCTAAACATTACTGCCGTCTCTGGTACCCTGTAAATCTTTGTGTCGTCTTTAGATCCCCTGTAAACATTATAACAGTCTCTGGATCCCCTGTAATTACTAGTACTGTCTCTGGATGCCCTGTAAATATCAGTACCGTCTCTGGATCCCCTGTAAACATTAGTACTGTCTCTGGATTCCCTGTAAATATTAGTGCCGTCTCTGGATCCCTTGTAAATCTTTGTATCATCTTTGGATCCACTGTAAACATTATTACAGTCTCTGGATCCCCTGTAATTACTAGTACTGTCTCTGGATCCCCTGTAAATATTAGTACCGTCTCTGGATCCCCTGTAAATATTAGTACTGCCTCTGGATCCCCTGTAAATATTTGTGCCGTCTCTGGATCCCTGTAAATATTAGTGCCGTGTCTCGATGCCCTGTAAATATTAGTACCGTCACTGGATCCTCTGAAAATATTAGTACTGTCTCTGGATCCCCTGTAAATATTAGTACCGTCTCTGGATCAACTGTAAATATTAGTTCTGTCTCTGGATTTCCTGTGAATATTAGTACTGTCTTTGGATCCCTGTAAATATTAGTACGCTCTCCGGATCCCCTGTAAATATTCGTACAGTCTCTGGATACCTGTAAATATTAGTACCGTCTCTGGATCCCATGTAAATATTAGTACCGTCTCTGGATCCCCTGTAAATATTAGTATTGTCTATGGATCCCCGGTAAATATTAGTACCGTTTCTGGATCCCTGTAAATATTTGTGCCGTCTCTGGATACCCTGTAAATATTAGTATTGTCTCTGGATTCCAGTAAATATTAGTACTGTCTCTGGATCTCTGTAAATATTAGTACCGTTTCTGGATCCCTGTAAATATTAGTATCATCTCTGGATCCCCTGTAAATATTAGTAACATCTCTGGATCCCTGTAAATATTTGTGCCGTCAATGGATACCCTGTAAATATTAGTATCATCTCTGGATTCCCTGTAAATATTAGTAACATCTCCGGATCCCTGTAAATATTTGTGCCGTCTCTGGATCCCCTGTAAATATTAGTACCGTCACTGGATCCCCTGTAAATATTAGTATTGTCTCTGGATCCCCTGCAAATATTAGTACCGTTTCTGGATCCCTGTAAATATTTGTGCCGTCTCTGGATACCCTGTAAATATTAGTACAGTCTTTGGATCCCCAGTAAATATTATTACAGTCTCCAGATCCCCTTTAAATATAAGTACTGTCTCTGGATCCCAGGAAATATTAGTACCGTCTCTGGATCCCCTGTAAATATTAGTATTGTCTCTGGATCCCCTGTAAATATTTGTGCCGTCTCTGGATCCCTGTAAATATTAGTACCGCGTCTGGATCCCCTGTAATTATTAGTACTGTTTCTGTATCCCCTGTAAATACTAGTACTGTCTCTGGATCCCCTGTAAACATTAGTACAGTCTTTGGATCCCCTGTAAATTTTATTACAGTCTCTGGCTCCCCTGTAAATATTAGCACTGTCTCTGGATCCCCTGTTATATTAGTACAGTCTCTGGATTCCCTGTAAATATTAGTGCTGTCTCTAGAACCCTGTACAAATTAGTACTGCCCCTGGATCCCCTGTAAAAATTAGTACAGTCTCTGGATCCCCTGTAAATATTAGTAGCGGCTCTGGATCCCTGTAAATATTCGTACTCTCTCTGGATCCCTTGTAAATCTTTGTGTCGTCTTTGGATCCCCTGCAAACATTAGAACTGTCTCTGGATCCCCTGTAAATATTAGTTCTGTCTCTGGATCCCCTGTAAATATTAGAGCCGTCTCTGGATCCCTTGTAAATCTTTGTGTCGTCTTTGGATCCCCTGTAAACATTAGTACAGTCTCTGGATCCCCTGTAATTACTAGTACTGTCTCAGGATCCCCTGTAAATATTAGTACCGTCTCTGGATCCCCTGTAAATATTAGCACTGTCTCTGTATCCCCTGTAAATATTTGTGCCGTCTCTGGATCCCTGTAAATATTAGTGCCGTGTCTGGATCCCCTGTAAATATTAGTACCGTCTCTGGATCCCGTGTAAATATTAGTACCGTCACTGGATCCTCTGAAAATATTAGTACTGTCTCTGGATCCCCTGTAAATATTAGTACCGTCTCTGGATCCCTGTAAATATTAGTACTGTCTCTGGATCCACTGTGAATATTAGTACTGTCTTTGGATCCCCTGTAAATATTAGTACAGTCTCTGGATCCCCTGTAATTATTAGTACTGTCTCTGGATCCCCTGTTATATTAGTACAGTCTCTGGATTCCCTGTAAATATCAGTTCTGTCTCTCGATCCCTGTAAATATTAGTACTGTCTCTGGATCCCTGTAAATATTAGTACAGTCTCTGCATCCCCTGTAATTATCATTACAGTCTCTGGATCCCCTGTAAATATTAGTATTGTCTCTGGATCCCCTGTAAATATTTGTGCCGTCTCTGGATCCCTGTAAATATTAGTACCGCGTCTGGATCCCCTGTAAATATTAGTACCGTCTCTGGATCCCCTGTAATTATTTGTGCCGTCTCTAGATCCAATGTAAATCTTAGTAACGTCTCTGGATCCCCTGAACATATTAATAAAGTCTCTGGACCCCTGTAAATATTACTACTGTCTATCGATCCCCTGTAATTATTAATACCATCTCTGGATCCCTGTAAATATTATTATCATCTCTGGATCCCCTGTAAATATTAATGCTGTCTCTGGATTCCTTGTAAATCTTTGTGTCGTCTTTGGATCCCCTGCAACCATTAGTACTGTCTCTGGATGCCCTGTAAATATTAGTACTGTCTCTGGATCCCCTGTAAATATTAGTAACATCTCTGGATCCCTGTAAATATTTGTGCCGTCTATGGATACCCTGTAAATATTAGTACGCTCTCCGGATCCCCTGTAAATATTCGTACTGTCTCTGGATCCCTGTAAATATTAGTACCGTCTCTGGATCCCCTGTAAATATTAGTACCGTCTCTGGATCCCCTGTAAATATTAGTATTGTCTCTGGATCCCCTGTAAATATTTGTACTGTCTCTGGATCCCCTGTGAATATTAGTACAGTATCTGGATCCCCTGTAATTATTAATACTGTCTCTGGATCCCTGTAAATATTAGTACTGTCTCTGGATTCCCTGTAAATCTTTGTGTCGTCTCTGGATCCCCTGTAAATATTTGTGCCGTCTCTGGATCCCATGTAAATATTAGTAGCGACTCTGGATCCTGTGCAAATATTAGTACCGTCTCAGGATCCCCTGTAAATATTAATACCATCTCTAGATCCCTGTAAATATTAGTACCATCTCTGGATCCCTGTAAATATTAATACCATCTCTAGATCCCTGTAAATATTAGTACCATCTCTGGATCCCGGTAAATATTAGTACAGTCTCTGGTTTCGCTGTAAATATTAGTTATGTCTCTGGATCCCTGTAAATATTAGTACTGTCTCTGGATCCCTGTAAATATTAGTGCAGTCGCTGGATCCCCTGTAATTATTGGTACATTCTCTGGATTCCCTGCAAATATTAGTTCTGTCTCTGGATTCCCTGCAAATACGAGTACTGTCTCTGGATCCCTGTAAATATTAGTACTATCTCTGGATCCCTGTAAATATGAGTACTGTCTCTGGATCCCTGTAAATAATAGGACCGACTCTGGATCCTGCGTAAATATTTGTGCCGTCTCTAGATCCACTGCAAATATTAGTAACGTCCCTGGATACTCTTTACATATTAGTACGCTCTCCGGATCCCCTGTAAATATTAGTACTGTTTCTGGATCCCTGTAAATAATAGTACCATCTCTGGATCCCCTGTAAATATTAGCGCCGTCTCTGTTTCCCCTGTAAATATTAGTACCGTCTCTGGAACCCTGTAAATATTTGTGCCGTCTCTGGATCACCTGTAAATATTTGTGTCGTCTTTGGATCCCCTGTAAACATTTGTACTCTCTCTGGATCCCCTGTAAATATTAATGCTGTCTCTGGATCCCCTCTAAACATTACTGCCATCTCTGGTACCCTGTAAATCTTTGTGTCGTCTTTAGATCCCCTGTAAACATTAGTACAGTCTCTGGATCCCCTGTAATTACTAGTACTGTCTCTGGATGCCCTGTAAATATTAGTACCGTCTCTGGATCCCCTGTAAATATCAGAACTGTCTCTGGATCCCCTGTAAATATTTGTGCCATCTCTGGATCCCTGTTATTATTAGTACCGTGTCTGGATCTCCTGAAAATATGAGGGCCGTATCTGGATCCCCTTTAAATATTAGTACTGTCTCTGGATCCCCTGTAAATATTAGTACAGTCTCTGGATCCACTGTAAATATTAGTACCGACTCTGGATCCTGTGCAAATATTAGTACCGTCTCAGGATCCCCTGTAAATATTAATACTGTCTCTGGGTCCCTGTAAATATTTGTGCTCTTTCTGGGTCCCTGTAAATATTAGTAACGTCACTAGATCCCCGGTAAATATTAGTACCGTCTTTGGATCCCTGTAAATATTTCTGCCATCTCTGGATCCCCTGTAATACTAGTACTGTCTCTGGATCCCTGTAAATATTAGTACTGTCTCTGGATCCCTGTAAATATTAGTACTGTCTCTGGATCTCTGTAAATATTAGTACCGACTCTGGATCCTGTGTAAATAATTGTGCCGTCTCTAGATCCACTGTAAATATTAGTAACGTCTCTGGATCCCCTGTAAATATTAGTACCGTCTCTGGACCCCTGTCAATATTACGACTGTCTATCGATCCCCTGTAAATATTAGTATCATCTCTGGATCCCCTGTAAATATTAGTAACATCTCTGGATCGCTGTAAATATTTGTGCCGTCTATGGATACCCTGTAAATATTATTACGCTCTCCGGATCCCCTGTAAATATTAGTACTGTCTCTGGATCCCTGTAAATATTAGTACCGTCTCTGGATCCCTGTAAATATTTGTGCCGTCTCTGGATACCCTGTAAATATTAGTACAGTCTTTGGATCCCCTGTAAATATTATTACAGTCTCTAGATCCCCTGTAAATATAAGTACTGTCTCTGGATTCCTGTAAATATTAGTACAGTCTCTGGATCCCCTGTTATATTAGTACAGTCTCTGGATTCCCTGTAAATATCAGTTCTGTCTCTGGATCCCTGTAAATATTAGTACAGTCTCTGCATCCCCTGTAATTATCATTACAGTCTCTGGATCCCCTGTAAATATTAGTATTGTCTCTGGATCCCCTGTAAATATTTGTGCCGTCTCTGGATCCCTGTAAATATTAGTACCGCGTCTGGATCCCCTGTAAATATTAGTACCGTCTCTGGATCCCCTGTAATTATTTGTGCCGTCTCTGGATCCACTGTAAATATTAGTAACGTCTCTGGATCCCCTGAAAATATTAATACCGTCTCTGGACCCCTGTAAATATTACTACTGTCTATCGATCCCCTGTAATTATTAATACCATCTCTGGATCCCTGTAAATATTAGTATCATCTCTGGATCCCCTGTAAATATTAATGCTGTCTCTGGATTCCTTGTAAATCTTTGTGTCGTCTTTGGATCCCCTGCAACCATTAGTACTGTCTCTGGATGCCCTGTAAATAATAGTACTGTCTTTGGATCCCCTGTAAATATTAGTACCGTCTCTGGACCCCTGTAAATATTACTACTGTCTATCGATCCCCTGTAATTATTAATACCATCTCTGGATCCCTGTAAATATTGGTATCATTTCTGGATCCCCTGTTAATATTAGTAACATCTCTGGATCCCTGTAAATATTTGTGCCGTCGATGGATACCCTGTAAATATTAGTACGCTCTCCGGATCCCCTTTAAATATTCGTACTGTCTCTGGATCCCTGTAAATATTAGTATCGTCTCTGGATCCCCTGTAAATATTAGTACCGTCTCTGGATCCCCTGTAAATATTAGTATTGTCTCTGGATCCCCTGTAAATATTAGTACCGTTTCTGGATCCCTGTAAATATTTGTGCCGTCTCTAGATCCCCTGTAAATATAAGTACTGTCTCTGGATCCCAGTAAATATTAGTACCGACTCTGGATCCCCTGTAAATATTAGTATTGTCTCTGGATCCCCTGTAAATATTTGTGCCGTCTCTGGATCCCTGTAAATATTAGTACCGCCTCTGGATCCCCTGTAAATATTACTACTGTTTCTGTATCCCCTGTAAATATTAGTACTGTCTCTGGATCCCCTGTAAACATTAGTACAGTCTTTGGATCCCCTGTAAATTTTATTACAGTCTCTGGCTCCCCTGTAAATATTAGTACAGTCTCTGGATCCCCTGTAATTATTAATACTGTCTCTGGATCCGTGTAAATATTAGTACTGTCTCTGGATTCCCTGTAAATCTTTGTGTCGTCTCTGGATCCCCTGTAAATATTTGTGCCGTCTCTGGATCCCATGTAAATATTAATACCATCTCTAGATCCCTGTAAATATTAGTACCATCTCTGGATCCATGTAAATATTAGTACAATCTCTGGATCCTGTGTAAATATTAATACCATCTCTGGATTCCTGAAAATATTAGTACCATCTCTGGATCCCTGTAAATATTAGTACAGTCTCTGGATCCCCTTTAAATATTAGTACAGTCTCTGGTTTCGCTGTAAATATTAGTTATGTCTCTGGATCCCTGTAAATATTAGTACTGTCTCTGGATCCCTGTAAATATTAGTGCAGTCGCTGGATCCCCTGTAATTATTAGTACATTCTCTGGATTCCCTGCAAATATTAGTTCTGTCTCTGGATTCCCTGCAAATACGAGTACTGTCTCTGGATCCCTGTAAATATTAGTACTATCTCTGGATCCCTGTAAATATTAGTACTGTCTCTGGATCCCTGTAAATATTAGGACCGACTCTGGATCCTGCGTAAATATTTGTGCCGTCTCTCGATCCACTGCAAATATTAGTAACGTCCCTGGATACTCTTTACATATTAGTACGCTCTCCGGATCCCCTGTAAATATTAGTACTGTCTCTGGATCCCTGTAAATAATAGTACCGTCTCTGGATCCCATGTAAATATTAGCGCCGTCTCTGTTTCCCCTGTAAATATTAGTACCGTCTCTGGATCCCTGTAAATATTTGTGCCGTCTCTGGATCACCTGTAAATATTTGTGTCGTCTTTGGATCCACTGTAAACATTTGTACTCTCTCTGGATCCCCTGTCAATATTAATGCTGTCTCTGGATCCCCTCTAAACATTACTGCCGTCTCTGGTGCCCTGTAAATCTTTGTGTCGTCTTTAGATCCCCTGTAAACATTAGTACAGTCTCTGGATCCCCTGTAATTACTAGTACTGTCTCTGGATCCCCTGTAAATATTAGTACCGTCTCTGGATCCCCTGTAAATATCAGAACTGTCTCTGGATCCCCTGTAAATATTTGTGCCGTCTCTGGATCCCTGTTATTATTAGTACCGTGTCTGGATCTCCTGAAAATATGAGGGCCGTCTCTGGATCCCCTTTAAATATTAGTACTGTCTCTGGATCCCCTGTAAATATTAGTACAGTCTCTGGATCCACTGTAAATATTAGTACCGACTCTGGATCCTGTGCAAATATTAGATCGTCTCAGGATCCCCTGTAAATATTAATACTGTCTCTGGGTCCCTGTAAATATATGTGCTCTTTCTGGGTCCCTGTAAATATTAGTACCGTCACTGGATCCCCTGTAAATATTAGTACCGTCTTTGGATCCCTGTAAATATTTCTGCCGTCTCTGCATCCCCTGTAAATTATAGTACCGTCTCTGGATCCCCTGTAAATATTAGTACTGTCTCTGGATCCCCTGCAAATATTAGTACCGTCTCTGGATCCCCTGTAATTATTAGTAGAGTCTCTGGATTCGCTGTAAATATCAGTTCTGTCTCTCGATCCCTGTAAATATTAGTACTGTCTCTGGATCCCTGTAAATATTAGTACAGTCTCTGGATCCCCTGTAATTATTAGTACAGTCTCTGGATCCCCTGTAATTATGAGTACAGTCTCTGGAATCCCTGTAAATATGAGTACTGTCTCTGGATTCCCTGTAATACTAGTACTGTCTCTGGATCCCTGTAAATATTAGTACTGTCTCTGGAGCCCTGTAAATATTAGTACTGTCTCTGGATCTCTGTAAATATTAGTACCGACTCTGGATCCTGTGTAAATAATTGTGCCGTCTCTAGATCCACTGTAAATATTAGTAACGTCTCTGGATCCCCTGTAAATATTAGTACCGTCTCTGGACCCCTGTCAATATTACTACTGTCTATCGATCCCCTGTAATTATTAATACCATCTCTGGATCCCTGTAAATATTAGTATCATCTCTGGATCCCCTGTAAATATTAGTAACATCGCTGGATCGCTGTAAATATTTGTGCCGTCTATGGATACCCTGTAAATATTATTACGCTCTCCGGATCCCCTGTAAATATTAGTACTGTCTCTGGATCCCTGTAAATATTAGTACCGTCTCTGGATCCCTGTAAATATTTGTGCCGTCTCTGGATACCCTGTAAATATTAGTACAGTCTTTGGATCCCCTGTAAATATTATTACATTCTCTAGATCCCCTGTAAATATAAGTACTGTCTCTGGATTCCTGTAAATATTAGTACAGTCTCTGAATCCCCTGTAATTATTAGCACTGTCTCTGGATCCCCTGTTATATTAGTACAGTCTCTGGATTCCCTGTAAATATCAGTTCTGTCTCTCGATCCCTGTAAATATTAGTACTGTCTCTGGATCCCTGTAAATATTAGTACAGTCTCTGCATCCCCTGTAATTATCATTACAGTCTCTGGATCCCCTGTAAATATTAGTATTGTCTCTGGATCCCCTGTAAATATTTGTGCCGTCTCTGGATCCCTGTAAATATTAGTACCGCGTCTGGATCCCCTGTAAATATTAGTACCGTCTCTGGATCCCCTGTAATTATTTGTGCCGTCTCTAGATCCACTGTAAATATTAGTAACGTTTCTGGATCCCCTGAAAATATTAATACCGTCTCTGGACCCCTGTAAATATTACTACTGTCTATCGATCCCCTGTAATTATTAATACCATCTCTGGATCCCTGTAAATAATAGTATCATCTCTGGATCCCCTGTAAATATTAATGCTGTCTCTGGATTCCTTGTAAATCTTTGTGTCGTCTTTGGATCCCCTGCAACCATTAGTACTGTCTCTGGATGCCCTGTAAATATTAGTACTGTCTCTGGATCCCCTGTAAATATTAGTAACATCTCTGGATCCCTGTAAATATTTGTGCCATCTATGGATACCCTGTAAATATTAGTACGCTCTCCGGATCCCCTGTAAATATTCGTAATGTCTCTGGATCCCTGTCAATATTAGTACCTTCTCTGGATCCCCTGTAAATATTAGTACCGTCTCTGGATCCCCTGTAAATATTAGTATTGTCTCTGGATCCCCTGTAAATATTTGTACTGTCTCTGGATCCCCTGTGAATATTAGTACTGTCTTTGGATCCCCTGTAAATATTAGTACAGTCTCTGGATCCCCTGTAATTATTAATACTGTCTCTGGATCCCTGTAAATATTAGTACTGTCTCTGGATTCCCTGTAAATCTTTGTGTCGTCTCTGGATCCCCTGTAAATATTTGTGCCGTCTCTGGATCCCATGTAAATATTAGTAGCGACTCTGGATCCTGTGCAAATATTAGTACCGTCTCAGGATCCCCTGTAAATATTAATACCATCTCTAGATCCCTGTGAATATTAGTACCATCTCTGGATCCCTGTAAATATTAGTACAATCTCTGGATCCTGTGTAAAATTTAATACCATCGCTGGATTCCTGAAAATATTAGTACCATCTCTGGATCCCTGTAAATATTAGTACATTCTCTGGGTCCCCTGTAAATATTAGTATAGTCTCTGGTTTTGCTGTAAATATTAGTTATGTCTCTGGATCCCTGTAAATATTAGTACTGTCTCTGGATCCCTGTAAATATTAGTGCAGTCGCTGGATCCCCTGTAATTATTAGTACATTCTCTGGATTCCCTGCAAATATTAGTTCTGTCTCTGGATTCCCTGCAAATACGAGTACTGTCTCTGGATCCCTGTAAATATTAGTACTATCTCTGGATCCCTGTAAATATTAGTACTGTCTCTGGATCCCTGTAAAAATTAGGACCGACTCTGGATCCTGCTTAAATATTTGTGCCGTCTCCAGATCCACTGCAAATATTAGTAACGTCCCTGGATACTCTTCACTTATTAGTACGCTCTCCGGATCCCCTGTAAATATTAGTACTGTCTCTGGATCCCTGTAAATAATAGTACCGTCTCTGGATCCATTGTAAATATTAGCGCCGTCTCTGTTTCCCCTGTAAATATTAGTACCGTCTCTGGATCCCTGTAAATATTTGTGCCGTCTCTGGATCACCTGTAAATATTTGTGTCGTCTTTGGATCCCCTGTAAACATTTGTACTCTCTCTGGATCCCCTGTAAATATTAATGCTGTCTCTGGATCCCCTCTAAACATTACTGCCATCTCTGGTACCCTGTAACTCTTTGTGTCGTCTTTAGATCCCCTGTAAACATTAGTACAGTCTCTGGATCCCCTGTAATTGCTAGTACTGTCTCTGGATGCCCTGTAAATATTAGTATCGTCTCTGGATCCCCTGTAAATATCAGAACTGTCTCTGGATCCCCTGTAAATATTTGTGCCGTCTCTGGATCCCTGTTATTATTAGTACCGTGTCTGGATCTCCTGAAAATAGGAGGGCCGTCTCTGGATCCCCTTTAAATAGTAGTACTGTCTCTGCATCCCCTGTAAATATTCGTACAGTCTCTGGATCCACTGTAAATATTAGTACCGACTCTGGATCCTGTGCAAATATTAGTACCGTCTCAGGATCCCCTGTAAATATTAATACTGTCTCTGGGTCCCAGTAAATATTTGTGCTCTTTCTGGGTCCCTGTAAATATTAGTACCGTCACTGGATCCCCTGTAAATATTAGTACCGTCTTTGGATCCCTGTAAATATTTCTGCCATCTCTGGATCCCCTGTAAATTATAGTACCGTCTCTGGATCCCCTGTAAATATTAGTACTGTTTCTGGATCCCCTGTAAATATTAGTACCGTCTCTGGATCCCCTGTAATTATTAGTAGAGTCTCTGGATTCGCTGTAAATATCAGTTCTGTCTCTCGATCCCTGTAAATATTAGTACTGTCTCTGGATCCCTGTAAATATTAGTACAGTCTCTGGATCCCCTGTAATTATTAGTACAGTCTCTGGATCCCCTGTAATTATTAGTACAGTCTCTGGAATCCCTGTAAATATTAGTACTGTCTCTGGATTCCCTGTAATACTAGTACTGTCTCTGGATCCCTGTAAATATTAGTACTGTCTCTGGATCCCTGTAAATATTAGTACTGTCTCTGGATCTCTGTAAATATTTGTACCGACTCTGGATCCTGTGTAAATAATTGTGCCGTCTCTAGATCCACTGTAAATATTAGTAACGTCTCTGGAACCCCTGTAAATATTAGTACCGTCTCTGGACCCCTGTCAATATTACTACTGTCTATCGATCCCCTGTAATTATTAATAGCATCTCTGGATCCCTGTAAATATTAGTATCATCTCTGGATCCCCTGTAAATATTAGTAACATCTCTGGATCGCAGTAAATATTTGTGCCGTCTATGGATACCCTGTAAATATTATTACGCTCTCCGGATCCCCTGTAAATATTAGTACTGTCTCTGGATCCCTGTAAATATTAGTACCGTCTCTGGATCCCTGTAAATATTTGTGCCGTCTCTGGATACCCTGTAAATATTAGTACAGTCTTTGGATCCCCTGTAAATATTATTACAGTCTCTAGATCCCCTGTAAATATAAGTACTGTCTCTGGATTCCTGTAAATATTAGTACAGTCTCTGGATCCCCTGTAATTATTGGTACTGTCTCTGGATCCCCTGTTATATTAGTACAGTCTCTGGATTCCCTGTAAATATCAGTTCTGTCTCTCGATCCCTGTAAATATTAGTACTGTCTCTGGATCCCTGTAAATATTAGTACAGTCTCTGCATCCCCTGTAATTATCATTTCGGTCTCTGGATCCCCTGTAAATATTAGTATTGTCTCTGGATCCCCTGTAAATATTTGTGCCGTCTCTGGATCCCTGTAAATATTAGTACCGCGTCTGGATCCCCTGTAAATATTAGTACCGTCTCTGGATCCCCTGTAATTATTTGTGCCATCTCTGGATCCACTGTAAATATTAGTAACGTCTCTGGATCCCCTGAAAATATTAATACCGTCTCTGGACCCCTGTAAATATTAGTACTGTTTCTGGATCCCCTGTAAATATTAGTACCGTCTCTGGATCCCCTGTAATTATTAGTAGAGTCTCTGGATTCGCTGTAAATATCAGTTCTGTCTCTCGATCCCTGTAAATATTAGTACTGTCTCTGGATCCCTGTAAATATTAGTACAGTCTCTGGATCCCCTGTAATTATTAGTACAGTCTCTGGATCCCCTGTAATTATTAGTACAGTCTCTGGAATCCCTGTAAATATTAGTACTGTCTCTGGATTCCCTGTAATACTAGTACTGTCTCTGGATCCCTGTAAATATTAGTACTGTCTCTGGATCCCTGTAAATATTAGTACTGTCTCTGGATCTCTGTAAATATTTGTACCGACTCTGGATCCTGTGTAAATAATTGTGCCGTCTCTAGATCCACTGTAAATATTAGTAACGTCTCTGGAACCCCTGTAAATATTAGTACCGTCTCTGGACCCCTGTCAATATTACTACTGTCTATCGATCCCCTGTAATTATTAATAGCATCTCTGGATCCCTGTAAATATTAGTATCATCTCTGGATCCCCTGTAAATATTAGTAACATCTCTGGATCGCAGTAAATATTTGTGCCGTCTATGGATACCCTGTAAATATTATTACGCTCTCCGGATCCCCTGTAAATATTAGTACTGTCTCTGGATCCCTGTAAATATTAGTACCGTCTCTGGATCCCTGTAAATATTTGTGCCGTCTCTGGATACCCTGTAAATATTAGTACAGTCTTTGGATCCCCTGTAAATATTATTACAGTCTCTAGATCCCCTGTAAATATAAGTACTGTCTCTGGATTCCTGTAAATATTAGTACAGTCTCTGGATCCCCTGTAATTATTGGTACTGTCTCTGGATCCCCTGTTATATTAGTACAGTCTCTGGATTCCCTGTAAATATCAGTTCTGTCTCTCGATCCCTGTAAATATTAGTACTGTCTCTGGATCCCTGTAAATATTAGTACAGTCTCTGCATCCCCTGTAATTATCATTTCGGTCTCTGGATCCCCTGTAAATATTAGTATTGTCTCTGGATCCCCTGTAAATATTTGTGCCGTCTCTGGATCCCTGTAAATATTAGTACCGCGTCTGGATCCCCTGTAAATATTAGTACCGTCTCTGGATCCCCTGTAATTATTTGTGCCGTCTCTAGATCCACTGTAAATATTAGTAACGTTTCTGGATCCCCTGAAAATATTAATACCGTCTCTGGACCCCTGTAAATATTACTACTGTCTATCGATCCCCTGTAATTATTAATACCATCTCTGGATCCCTGTAAATAATAGTATCATCTCTGGATCCCCTGTAAATATTAATGCTGTCTCTGGATTCCTTGTAAATCTTTGTGTCGTCTTTGGATCCCCTGCAACCATTAGTACTGTCTCTGGATGCCCTGTAAATATTAGTACTGTCTCTGGATCCCCTGTAAATATTAGTAACATCTCTGGATCCCTGTAAATATTTGTGCCATCTATGGATACCCTGTAAATATTAGTACGCTCTCCGGATCCCCTGTAAATATTCGTAATGTCTCTGGATCCCTGTCAATATTAGTACCTTCTCTGGATCCCCTGTAAATATTAGTACCGTCTCTGGATCCCCTGTAAATATTAGTATTGTCTCTGGATCCCCTGTAAATATTTGTACTGTCTCTGGATCCCCTGTGAATATTAGTACTGTCTTTGGATCCCCTGTAAATATTAGTACAGTCTCTGGATCCCCTGTAATTATTAATACTGTCTCTGGATCCCTGTAAATATTAGTACTGTCTCTGGATTCCCTGTAAATCTTTGTGTCGTCTCTGGATCCCCTGTAAATATTTGTGCCGTCTCTGGATCCCATGTAAATATTAGTAGCGACTCTGGATCCTGTGCAAATATTAGTACCGTCTCAGGATCCCCTGTAAATATTAATACCATCTCTAGATCCCTGTGAATATTAGTACCATCTCTGGATCCCTGTAAATATTAGTACAATCTCTGGATCCTGTGTAAAATTTAATACCATCGCTGGATTCCTGAAAATATTAGTACCATCTCTGGATCCCTGTAAATATTAGTACATTCTCTGGGTCCCCTGTAAATATTAGTATAGTCTCTGGTTTTGCTGTAAATATTAGTTATGTCTCTGGATCCCTGTAAATATTAGTACTGTCTCTGGATCCCTGTAAATATTAGTGCAGTCGCTGGATCCCCTGTAATTATTAGTACATTCTCTGGATTCCCTGCAAATATTAGTTCTGTCTCTGGATTCCCTGCAAATACGAGTACTGTCTCTGGATCCCTGTAAATATTAGTACTATCTCTGGATCCCTGTAAATATTAGTACTGTCTCTGGATCCCTGTAAAAATTAGGACCGACTCTGGATCCTGCTTAAATATTTGTGCCGTCTCCAGATCCACTGCAAATATTAGTAACGTCCCTGGATACTCTTCACTTATTAGTACGCTCTCCGGATCCCCTGTAAATATTAGTACTGTCTCTGGATCCCTGTAAATAATAGTACCGTCTCTGGATCCATTGTAAATATTAGCGCCGTCTCTGTTTCCCCTGTAAATATTAGTACCGTCTCTGGATCCCTGTAAATATTTGTGCCGTCTCTGGATCACCTGTAAATATTTGTGTCGTCTTTGGATCCCCTGTAAACATTTGTACTCTCTCTGGATCCCCTGTAAATATTAATGCTGTCTCAGGATCCCCTCTAAACATTACTGCCATCTCTGGTACCCTGTAACTCTTTGTGTCGTCTTTAGATCCCCTGTAAACATTAGTACAGTCTCTGGATCCCCTGTAATTGCTAGTACTGTCTCTGGATGCCCTGTAAATATTAGTATCGTCTCTGGATCCCCTGTAAATATCAGAACTGTCTCTGGATCCCCTGTAAATATTTGTGCCGTCTCTGGATCCCTGTTATTATTAGTACCGTGTCTGGATCTCCTGAAAATAGGAGGGCCGTCTCTGGATCCCCTTTAAATAGTAGTACTGTCTCTGCATCCCCTGTAAATATTCGTACAGTCTCTGGATCCACTGTAAATATTAGTACCGACTCTGGATCCTGTGCAAATATTAGTACCGTCTCAGGATCCCCTGTAAATATTAATACTGTCTCTGGGTCCCAGTAAATATTTGTGCTCTTTCTGGGTCCCTGTAAATATTAGTACCGTCACTGGATCCCCTGTAAATATTAGTACCGTCTTTGGATCCCTGTAAATATTTCTGCCATCTCTGGATCCCCTGTAAATTATAGTACCGTCTCTGGATCCCCTGTAAATATTAGTACTGTTTCTGGATCCCCTGTAAATATTAGTACCGTCTCTGGATCCCCTGTAATTATTAGTAGAGTCTCTGGATTCGCTGTAAATATCAGTTCTGTCTCTCGATCCCTGTAAATATTAGTACTGTCTCTGGATCCCTGTAAATATTAGTACAGTCTCTGGATCCCCTGTAATTATTAGTACAGTCTCTGGATCCCCTGTAATTATTAGTACAGTCTCTGGAATCCCTGTAAATATTAGTACTGTCTCTGGATTCCCTGTAATACTAGTACTGTCTCTGGATCCCTGTAAATATTAGTACTGTCTCTGGATCCCTGTAAATATTAGTACTGTCTCTGGATCTCTGTAAATATTTGTACCGACTCTGGATCCTGTGTAAATAATTGTGCCGTCTCTAGATCCACTGTAAATATTAGTAACGTCTCTGGAACCCCTGTAAATATTAGTACCGTCTCTGGACCCCTGTCAATATTACTACTGTCTATCGATCCCCTGTAATTATTAATAGCATCTCTGGATCCCTGTAAATATTAGTATCATCTCTGGATCCCCTGTAAATATTAGTAACATCTCTGGATCGCAGTAAATATTTGTGCCGTCTATGGATACCCTGTAAATATTATTACGCTCTCCGGATCCCCTGTAAATATTAGTACTGTCTCTGGATCCCTGTAAATATTAGTACCGTCTCTGGATCCCTGTAAATATTTGTGCCGTCTCTGGATACCCTGTAAATATTAGTACAGTCTTTGGATCCCCTGTAAATATTATTACAGTCTCTAGATCCCCTGTAAATATAAGTACTGTCTCTGGATTCCTGTAAATATTAGTACAGTCTCTGGATCCCCTGTAATTATTGGTACTGTCTCTGGATCCCCTGTTATATTAGTACAGTCTCTGGATTCCCTGTAAATATCAGTTCTGTCTCTCGATCCCTGTAAATATTAGTACTGTCTCTGGATCCCTGTAAATATTAGTACAGTCTCTGCATCCCCTGTAATTATCATTTCGGTCTCTGGATCCCCTGTAAATATTAGTATTGTCTCTGGATCCCCTGTAAATATTTGTGCCGTCTCTGGATCCCTGTAAATATTAGTACCGCGTCTGGATCCCCTGTAAATATTAGTACCGTCTCTGGATCCCCTGTAATTATTTGTGCCATCTCTGGATCCACTGTAAATATTAGTAACGTCTCTGGATCCCCTGAAAATATTAATACCGTCTCTGGACCCCTGTAAATATTAGTACTGTTTCTGGATCCCCTGTAAATATTAGTACCGTCTCTGGATCCCCTGTAATTATTAGTAGAGTCTCTGGATTCGCTGTAAATATCAGTTCTGTCTCTCGATCCCTGTAAATATTAGTACTGTCTCTGGATCCCTGTAAATATTAGTACAGTCTCTGGATCCCCTGTAATTATTAGTACAGTCTCTGGATCCCCTGTAATTATTAGTACAGTCTCTGGAATCCCTGTAAATATTAGTACTGTCTCTGGATTCCCTGTAATACTAGTACTGTCTCTGGATCCCTGTAAATATTAGTACTGTCTCTGGATCCCTGTAAATATTAGTACTGTCTCTGGATCTCTGTAAATATTTGTACCGACTCTGGATCCTGTGTAAATAATTGTGCCGTCTCTAGATCCACTGTAAATATTAGTAACGTCTCTGGAACCCCTGTAAATATTAGTACCGTCTCTGGACCCCTGTCAATATTACTACTGTCTATCGATCCCCTGTAATTATTAATAGCATCTCTGGATCCCTGTAAATATTAGTATCATCTCTGGATCCCCTGTAAATATTAGTAACATCTCTGGATCGCAGTAAATATTTGTGCCGTCTATGGATACCCTGTAAATATTATTACGCTCTCCGGATCCCCTGTAAATATTAGTACTGTCTCTGGATCCCTGTAAATATTAGTACCGTCTCTGGATCCCTGTAAATATTTGTGCCGTCTCTGGATACCCTGTAAATATTAGTACAGTCTTTGGATCCCCTGTAAATATTATTACAGTCTCTAGATCCCCTGTAAATATAAGTACTGTCTCTGGATTCCTGTAAATATTAGTACAGTCTCTGGATCCCCTGTAATTATTGGTACTGTCTCTGGATCCCCTGTTATATTAGTACAGTCTCTGGATTCCCTGTAAATATCAGTTCTGTCTCTCGATCCCTGTAAATATTAGTACTGTCTCTGGATCCCTGTAAATATTAGTACAGTCTCTGCATCCCCTGTAATTATCATTTCGGTCTCTGGATCCCCTGTAAATATTAGTATTGTCTCTGGATCCCCTGTAAATATTTGTGCCGTCTCTGGATCCCTGTAAATATTAGTACCGCGTCTGGATCCCCTGTAAATATTAGTACCGTCTCTGGATCCCCTGTAATTATTTGTGCCATCTCTGGATCCACTGTAAATATTAGTAACGTCTCTGGATCCCCTGAAAATATTAATACCGTCTCTGGACCCCTGTAAATATTACTACAGTCTATCGATCCCCTGTAATTATTAATACCATCTCTGGATCCCTGTAAATATTAGTGTTATCTCTGGATCCCCTGTAAATATTAATGCTGTCTCTGGATACCTTGTAAATCTTTGTGTCGTCTTTGGCTCCCCTGCAAACATTAGTAATGTCGCTGGATGCCCTGTAAATATTAGTACTGTCTTTGGATCTCCAGTAAATATTATTACCGTCTCTGGACCCCTGTAAATATTACTACTGTCTATCGATCCCCTGTAATTATTAATACCATCTCTTGATCCCTGTAAATATTAGTATCATTTCTGGATCCCCTGTAAATATTAGTAACATCTCTGGATCCCTGTAAATATTTGTGCCGTCTATGGATACCCTGTAAATATTAGTACGCTCTCCGGATCCCCTGTAAATATTCGTACTGTCTCTGGATCCCTGTAAATATTAGTATCGTCTCTGGATCCCCTGTAAATATTAGTACCGTCTCTGGATCCCCTGTAAATATTAGTATTGTCTCTGGATCCCCTGTAAATATTAGTACCGTTTCTGGATCCCTGTAAATATTTGTGCCGTCTCTGGATACCCTGTAAATATTAGTACAGTCTTTGGATCCGCAGTAAATATTATGACAGTCTCTAGATCCCCTGTAAATATAAGTACTGTCTCTGGATCCCAGTAAATATTAGTACCGTCTCTGGATCCCCTGTAAATATTAGTATTGTCTCTGGATCCCCTGTAAATATTTGTGCCGTCTCTGGATCCCTGTAAATATTAGTACCGCGTCTGGATCCCCTGTAAATATTAGTATTGTCTCTGGATCCCCTGTAAACATTAGTACAGTCTTTGGATCCCCTGTAAATTTTATTACAGTCTCTGGCTCCCCTGTAAATATTAGTACTGTCTCTGGATCCCTGTAAATATTAGTACAGTCTCTGGATCCCATGTAATTATTAGTACTCTCTCTGGATCCCCTGTGATATTAGTACAGTCTCTGGATTCCCTGTAAATATTAGTGCTGTCTCTAGAACCCTGTACAAATTAGTACTGCCCCTGGAACCCTTGTAAAAATTAGTACAGTCTCTGGATCCCCTGTAAATATTAGTAGCGGCTCTGGATCATCCCTGTAAATATTCGTACTGTCTCTGGATCCCTTGTAAATCTTTGTGTCGTCTTTGGATCCCCTGCAAACATTAGAACTGTCTCTGGATCCCCTGTAAATATTAGTTCTGTCTCTGGATCCCCTGTAAATATTAGAGCCGTCTCTGGATCCCTTGTAAATCTTTGTGTCGTCTTTGGATCCCCTGTAAACATTAGTACAGACTCTGGATCCCCTGTAATTACTAGTCCTGTCTCAGGATCCCCTGTAAATATTAGTACCGTCTCTGGATCCCCTGTAAATATTAGTACTGTCTCTGTATCCCCTGTAAATATTTGTGCCGTCTCTGGATCCCTGTAAATATTAGTGCCGTGTCTGGAGCCCCTGTAAATATTAGTACCGACTCTGGATCCCCTGTAATTATTTGTGCCATCTCTGGATCCACTGTAAATATTAGTAACGTCTCTGGATCCCCTGAAAATATTAATACCGTCTCTGGACCCCTGTAAATATTACTACAGTCTATCGATCCCCTGTAATTATTAATACCATCTCTGGATCCCTGTAAATATTAGTGTTATCTCTGGATCCCCTGTAAATATTAATGCTGTCTCTGGATACCTTGTAAATCTTTGTGTCGTCTTTGGCTCCCCTGCAAACATTAGTAATGTCGCTGGATGCCCTGTAAATATTAGTACTGTCTTTGGATCTCCAGTAAATATTATTACCGTCTCTGGACCCCTGTAAATATTACTACTGTCTATCGATCCCCTGTAATTATTAATACCATCTCTTGATCCCTGTAAATATTAGTATCATTTCTGGATCCCCTGTAAATATTAGTAACATCTCTGGATCCCTGTAAATATTTGTGCCGTCTATGGATACCCTGTAAATATTAGTACGCTCTCCGGATCCCCTGTAAATATTCGTACTGTCTCTGGATCCCTGTAAATATTAGTATCGTCTCTGGATCCCCTGTAAATATTAGTACCGTCTCTGGATCCCCTGTAAATATTAGTATTGTCTCTGGATCCCCTGTAAATATTAGTACCGTTTCTGGATCCCTGTAAATATTTGTGCCGTCTCTGGATACCCTGTAAATATTAGTACAGTCTTTGGATCCGCAGTAAATATTATGACAGTCTCTAGATCCCCTGTAAATATAAGTACTGTCTCTGGATCCCAGTAAATATTAGTACCGTCTCTGGATCCCCTGTAAATATTAGTATTGTCTCTGGATCCCCTGTAAATATTTGTGCCGTCTCTGGATCCCTGTAAATATTAGTACCGCGTCTGGATCCCCTGTAAATATTAGTATTGTCTCTGGATCCCCTGTAAACATTAGTACAGTCTTTGGATCCCCTGTAAATTTTATTACAGTCTCTGGCTCCCCTGTAAATATTAGTACTGTCTCTGGATCCCTGTAAATATTAGTACAGTCTCTGGATCCCATGTAATTATTAGTACTCTCTCTGGATCCCCTGTGATATTAGTACAGTCTCTGGATTCCCTGTAAATATTAGTGCTGTCTCTAGAACCCTGTACAAATTAGTACTGCCCCTGGAACCCTTGTAAAAATTAGTACAGTCTCTGGATCCCCTGTAAATATTAGTAGCGGCTCTGGATCATCCCTGTAAATATTCGTACTGTCTCTGGATCCCTTGTAAATCTTTGTGTCGTCTTTGGATCCCCTGCAAACATTAGAACTGTCTCTGGATCCCCTGTAAATATTAGTTCTGTCTCTGGATCCCCTGTAAATATTAGAGCCGTCTCTGGATCCCTTGTAAATCTTTGTGTCGTCTTTGGATCCCCTGTAAACATTAGTACAGACTCTGGATCCCCTGTAATTACTAGTCCTGTCTCAGGATCCCCTGTAAATATTAGTACCGTCTCTGGATCCCCTGTAAATATTAGTACTGTCTCTGTATCCCCTGTAAATATTTGTGCCGTCTCTGGATCCCTGTAAATATTAGTGCCGTGTCTGGAGCCCCTGTAAATATTAGTACCGACTCTGGATCCCCAGTAAATATTAGTACCGTCACTGGATCCTCTGAAAATATTAGTACTGTCTCTGGATCCCCTGTAAATATTAGTACCGTCTCTGGATCCCCTGTAAATATTAGTACTGTCTCTGGATCCCCTGTAATTATTAATACTGTCTCTGGATCCCTGTAAATATTAGTACTGTCTCTGGATTCACTGTAAATCTTTGTGTCGTCTCTGGATCCCCTGTAAATATTTGTGCCGTCTCTGGATCCCATGTAAATATTAGTAGCGACTCTGGATCCTGTGCAAATGTTAGTACCGTCTCAGGATCCCCTATCAATAGTAATACCATCTCTAGATCCCTGTAAATATTAGTACCATCTCTGGATCCCTGTAAATATTAGTACAATCTCTGGATCCTGTGTAAATATTAATACCATCTCTGGATTCCTGAAAATATTAGTACCATCTCTGGATCCCTGTAAATATTAGTACAGTCTCTGGATCCCCTGTAAATATTAGTATAGTCTCTGGTTTCGCTGTAAATATTAGTTATGTCTCTGGATCCCTGTAAATATTAGTACTGTCTCTGGATCCCTGTAAATATTAGTGCAGTCGCTGGATCCCCTGTAATTATTAGTACATTCTCTGGATTCCCTGTAAATATTAGTTCTGTCTCTGGATTCCCTGCAAATACGAGTACTGTCTCTGGATCCCTGTAAATATTAGGACCGACTCTGGATCCTGCGTAAATATTTGTGCCGTCTCTCGATCCACTGCAAATATTAGTAACGTCCCTGGATACTCATTACATATTAGTACGCTCTCCGGATCCCCTGTAAATATTAGTACTGTCTCTGGATCCCTGTAAATAATAGTACCTTCTCTGGATCCCCTGTAAATATTAGCGCCGTCTCTGTTTCCCCTGTAAATATTAGTACCGTCTCTGGATCCCTGTAAATATTTGTGCCGTCTCTGGATCACCTGTAAATATTTGTGTCGTCTTTGGATCCCCTGTAAACATTTGTACTCTCTCTGGATCCCCTGTAAATATTAATGCTGTCTCTGGATCCCCTCTAAACATTACTGCCGTCTCTGGTACCCTGTAAATCTTTGTGTCGTCTTTAGATCCCCTGTGAACATTAGTACAGTCTCTGGATCCCCTGTAATTACTAGTACTGTCTCTGGATCCCCTGTAAATATTAGTACCGACTCTGGATCCCCAGTAAATATTAGTACCGTCACTGGATCCTCTGAAAATATTAGTACTGTCTCTGGATCCCCTGTAAATATTAGTACCGTCTCTGGATCCCCTGTAAATATTAGTACTGTCTCTGGATCCCCTGTAATTATTGATACTGTCTCTGGATCCCTGTAAATATTAGTACTGTCTCTGGATTCCCTGTAAATCTTTGTGTCGTCTCTGGATCCCCTGTAAATATTTGTGCCGTCTCTGGATCCCATCTAAATATTAGTAGCGACTCTGGATCCTTTGCAAATATTAGTACCGTCTCAGGATCCCCTATAAATAGTAATACCATCTCTAGATCCCTGTAAATATTAGTACCATCTCTGGATCCCTGTAAATATTAGTACAATCTCTGGATTCCCGTGTAAATATTAATACCATCTCTGGATTCCTGAAAATATTAGTACCATCTCTGGATCCCTGTAAATATTAGTACAGACTCTGGATCCCCTGTAAATATTAGTATAGTCTCTGGTTTCGCTGTAAATATTAGTTATGTCTCTGGATCCCTGTAAATATTAGTACTGTCTCTGGATCCCTGCAAATATTAGTGCAGTCGCTGGATCCCCTGTAATTATAAGTACATTCTCTGGATTCCCTGCAAATATTAGTTCTGTCTCTGGATTCCCTGCAAATACGAGTACTGTCTCTGGATCCCTGTAAATATTAGGACTATCTCTGGATCCCTGTAAATATTAGTACTGTCTCTGGATCCCTGTAAATATTAGGACCGACTCTGGATCCTGCGTAAATATTTGTGCCGTCTCTGTTTCCCCTGTAAATATTAGTACCGTCTCTGGATCCCCTGTAATTACTAGTACTGTCTCTGGATCGCCTGTAAATATTAGTACCGTCTCTGGATCCCCTGTAAATATCAGAACTGTCTCTGGATCCCCTGTAAATATTTGTGCCGTCTCTGGATCCCTGTTATTATTAGTACCGTGTCTGGATCTCCTGAAAATATGAGGGCCGTCTCTGGATCCCCTTTAAATATTAGTACTGTCTCTGGATCCCCTGTAAATATTAGTACAGTCTCTGGATCCACTGTAAATAATAGTACCGACTCTGGATCCTGTGCAAATATTAGTATCGTCTCAGGATCCCCTGTAAATATTAATACTGTCTCTGGGTCCCTGTAAATATTTGTGCTCTTTCTGGCTCCCTGTAAATATTAGTACCGTCACTGGATCCCCTGTAAATATTAGTACCGTCTTTGGATCCCTGTAAATATTTCTGCCGTCTCTGGATCCATTGTAAATTATAGTACCGTCTCTGGATCCCCTGTAAATATTAGTACTGTCTCTGGATCCCCTGTAAATATTAGTACCGTCTCTGGATCCCCTGTAATTATGAGTAGAGTCTCTGGATTCGCTGTAAATATCAGTTCTGTCTCTCAATCCCTGTAAATATTAGTACTGTCTCTGGATCCCTGTAAATATTAGTACAGTCTCTGGATCCCCTGTAATTATTAGTACAGTCTCTGGATCCCCTGTAATTATTAGTACAGTCTCTGGAATCCCTGTAAATATTAGTACTGTCTCTGGATTCCCTGTAATACTAGTACTGTCTCTGGATCCCTGTAAATATTAGTACTGTCTCTGGATTCCCTGTAAATATTAGTACTGTCTCTGGATCTCTGTAAATATTAGTACCGACTCTGGATCCTGTGTAAATAATTGTGCCGTCTCTAGATCCACTGTAAATATTAGCAACGTCTCTGTATCCCCTGTAAATATTAGTACCGTCGCTGGACCCTTGTCAATATTACTACTGTCTATCGATCCCCTGTAATTATTAATACCATCTCTGGATCCCTGTAAATATTAGTATCATCTCTGGATCCCCTGTAAATATTAGTAACATCTCTGGATCGCTGTAAATATTTGTGCCGTCTATGGATACCCTGTAAATATTATTACGCTCTCCGGATCCCCTGTAAATATTAGTACTGTCACTGGATCCCTGTAAATATTAGTACCGTCTCTGGATCCCTGTAAATATTTGTGCCGTCTCTGGATACCCTGTAAATATTAGTACAGTCTTTGGATCCCCTGTAAATATTATTACAGTCTCTAGATCCCCTGTAAATATAAGTACTGTCTCTGGATTCCTGTAAATATTAGTACAGTCTTTGGATCCCCTGTAATTATTAGTACTGTTTCTGGATCCCCTGTTATATTAGTACAGTCTCTGGATCCCTGTAAATATTAGTACAGTCTCTGCATCCCCTGTAATTATCATTACAGTCTCTGGATCCCCTGTAAATATTAGTATTGTCTCTGGATCCCCTGTAAATATTTGTGCCGTCTCTGGATCCCTGTAAATATTAGTACCGCGTCTGGATCCCCTGTAAATATTAGTACCGTCTCTGGATCCCCTGTAATTATTTGTGCCGTCTCTAGATCCACTGTAAATATTAGTAACGTCTCTGGATCCCCTGAAAATATTAATACCATCTCTGGATCCCTGTAAATATTAGTATCATCTCTGGATCCTCTGTAAATATTAGTTACATCTCTGGATCCCTGTAAATATTTGTGCCGTCTATGGATACCCTGTAAATATTAGTACGCTCTCCGGATCCCCTGTAAATATTAGTATTGTCTCTGGATCCCCTGTAAATATTTGTGCCGTCTCTGGAACCCTGTAAATATTAGTACCGCGTCTGGATCCCCTGTAAATATTTGTACCTTCTCTGGATCACCTGTAAATATTAGTACTGTCTCTGGATCCCCTGTAAATATTAGTACTGTCTCTGGATCCCCTGTAAATATTAGTACCGTCTCTCGATCCCCTGTAATTAATAGTACTGTCTCTGGATCCCCTGTTATATTAGTACAGTCTCTGGATTCCCTGTAAATATTAGTACTGTCTCTAGAACCCTGTAAAAATTAGTACTGTCCCTGGATCCCCTGTAAAAATTAGTACAGTCTCTGGATCCCCTGTAAATATTAGTAGCGGCTCTGGATCCCTGTCAATATTCGCATTGTCTCTGGATCCCTTGTAAATCTTTGTGTCGTCTTTGGATCCCCTGTAAACATTAGTACTGTCTCTGGATCCCCTGTAAATATTAGTACTGTCTCTGTATTCCCTGTAAATATTATTGCCGTCTCTGGGTCCCTTGTAAATCTTTGTATCATCTTTGGATCCCCTGTAAACATTAGTACAGTCTCTGGATCCCCTGTAATTACTAGTGCTGTCTCTGGATCCCCTGTAAATATTAGTACCGTCTCTGGATCCCCTGTAAATATTAGTACTGCCTCTGGATCCCCTGTAAATATTTGTGCCGTCTCTGGATCCCTGTAAATATTAGTGCCGTGTCTCGATCCCCTGTAAATATTAGTACCGTCACTGGATCCTCTGAAAATATTAGTACTGTCTCTGGATCCCCTGTAAATATTAGTACCGTCTCTGGATCAACTGTAAATATTAGTTCTGTCTCTGGATTTCCTGTGAATATTAGTACAGTCTCTGGATCCCCTGTAATTATTAGTAACATCTCTGGATCCCTGTAAATATTTGTGCCGTCTATGGATACCCTGTAAATATTAGTACGCTCTCCGGATCCCCTGTAAATATTCGTACTGTCTCTGGATCCCTGTAAATATTAGTACCGTCTCTGGATCCCTGTAAATATTAGTACTGTCTCTGGATCCCTGTAAATATTAGTACAGTCTCTGGAATCAATGTAATTATTAGTTGTCTCTCTGGATCCCCTGTAATATTAGTACAGTCTCTGGATTCCCTGTAAATATTAGTGCTGTCTCTAGAACCCTGTACAAATTAGTACTGCCTCTGGATCCCCTGTAAATATTTGTGCCGTCTCTGGATCCCTGTAAATATTAGTGCCGTGTCTCGATCCCCTGTAAATATTAGTACCGACTCTGGATCCCCTGTAAATATTAGTACAGTCTTTGGATCCCCAGTAAATATTATTACAGTCTCTAGATCCCCTGTAAATATAAGTACTGTCTCTGGATCCCATTAAATATTAGTACCGTCTCTGGATCCCCTGTAAATATTAGTATTGTCTCTGGATCCCCTGTAAATATTTGTGCCGTCTCTGGATCCCTGTAAATATTCGTACCGCGTCTGGATCCCCTGTAAATAATAGTGCTGTCTCTGGATCCCCTGTAAATATTAGTACTGTTTCTGTATCCCCTGTAAATATTAGTACTGTCTCTGGATCCCCTGTAAACATTAGTACAGTCTTTGGATCCCCTGTAAATTTTATTACAGTCTCTGGCTCCCCTGTAAATATTAGTACTGTCTCTGGATCCCTGTAAATATTAGTACTGTCTCTGGATCCCTGTAAATATTAGTACTGTCTCTGGATCCCTGTAAATATTAGTACAGTCTCTGGATCCCATGTAATTATTCGTACTCTCTCTGGATCCCCTGTTATATTAGTACAGTCTCTGGATTCCCTGTAAATATTAGTGCTGTCTCTAGAACCCTGTACAAATTAGTACTGCCCCTGGATCCCCTGTAAAAATTAGTACAGTCTCTAAAACCCCTGTAAAAATTTGTAGCGTCTCTGGATCCCTGTAAATATTCGTACTGTCTCTGGATCCCGTGTAAATCTTTGTGTCGTCTTTGGAGCCCCTGTAAACATTAGAACTGTCTCTGGATCCCCTGTAAATATTAGTTCTGTCTCTGGATCCCCTGTAAATATTAGAGCCGCCTCTGGATCCCTTGTAAATCTTTGTGTCGTCTTTGGATCCCCTGTAAACATTAGTACAGTCTCTGGATCCCCTGTAATTACTAGTACTGTCTCAGGATCCCCTGTAAATATTAATACCGTCTCTGGATACCCTGTAAATATTAGCACTGTCTCTGGATCCCCTGTAAACATTTGTGCCGTCTCTGGATCCCTGTAAATATTAGTGCCGTGCCTGGATCCCCTGTAAATATTAGTACCATCACTGGATCCTCTGAAAATATTGGTACTGTCTCTGGATCCCCTGTAAATATTAGTACCGTCTCTGGATCCCCTGTAAATATTAGTACTGTCTCTGGATCCCCTGTGTAAATATTAATACCATCTCTGGATTCCTGAAAATATTAGTACCATCTCTGGATCTCTCTAAATATTAGTACAGTCTCTGGATCCCCTGTAATTATTAATACTGTCTCTGGATCCCCTGTAAATATTGGTACCGTCTCTGGATCCGCTGTAGTTATTTGTGCCGTCTCTAGATCCACTGTAAATATTAGTAACGTCTCTGGACTCCCTGAAAATATTAATACCGTCTTTGGACCCCTGTAATTATTATTACTGTCTATCGATCCCCTGTAATTATTAATACCATCTCAGGATCCCTGTAAATATTAGTATCATCTCTGGATCCCCTGTAAATATTAGTAACATCTCAGGATCCCTGTAAATATTAGTATCATCTCCGGATCCCCTGTAAATATTAGTATTGTCTCTGGACCCCTGTAAATATTAGTGCCGTGTCTGGACCCCCTGTAAATATTAGTACCGTCTCTGGATCCCCTGTAAATATTAGTATTGTCTCTGGATCCCTGTAAATATTAGTGCCGTGTCTGGACCCCCTGTAAATATTATTACCGTCTCTGGATCCCCTGTAAATATTAGTACTGTCTTTGGATCCCCTGTAAATATTAGTACTGTCTCTGGATCCCCTGTAAATATTAGTACTGTCTTTGGATCCCCTGTAAATATTAGTACAGTCTCTGGATCCCCTGTAATTATTAATACTGTCTCTGGATCCCTGTAAATATTAGTACTGTCTCTGGATCCACTGTAAATATTAGTACAGTCTCTGGATCCCTGTATATATTAGTACCGACTCTGGATCCGGTGTAAATATTAGTACCGTCTCTGGATCCCCTGTAAATATTAGTACTGTCTCTGGGTCCCTGTAAATATTTGTGCTCTTTCTGGATCCCTGTAAATATTGGCACTGTCACTGGATCCTGCGTAAATATTAATACCATCTCTGGATTCCTGAAAATATTGGTACCATCTCTGGATCTCTCTAAATATTAGTACAGTCTCTGGATCCCCTGTAAATATTAGTACAGTCTCTGGTTTCGCTTTAAATATTAGTTATGTCTCTGGATACCTGTAAATATTAGTACTGTCTCTGGATCCCTGTAAATCCCTGTAAATATTATTACAGTCTCTGGATTCCCTGCAAATATTAGTACTGTCTCTGGATTCCCTGTAAATACTAGTACTTTCTCTGGATCCCTGTAAATATTAGTACTGTCTCTGGACCCCGGTAAATATTAATACCGCGTCTGGATCCCCTGTAAATATTAGTACCGACTCTGGATCCTGTGTAAATATTTGGGCCGTCTCCAGATCCACTGTAAATATTAGTAACGTCTCTGGATACCCTTTACATATTAGTACGCTCTCCGGATCCCCTGTAAATATTAGTACTGTCTCTGGATCCCTGCAAATATTCGTGCCGTCTCTGGATCCTCTGTAAATATTAGCGTCGTCTCTGGATCCCCTGTAAATATTAGTTCCGTCTCTGGATCCCTGTAAATATTTGTGCCGTCTCTGGATCCCCTGTAAATATTTGTGCCGTCTCTGGATCCCCTGTAAATATTAGTACCGACTCTGGATCCTGTGCAAATATTAGTACCGTCTCAGGATCCCCTGTAAATATTAGTACAGTCTCTGGATCCCCTGTAATTATTAATACTGTCTCTGGATCACTGTAAATATTAGTACTGTCTCTGGATTGCTTGTAAATCTTTGTGTCGTCTTTGGATCCCCTGCAACCATTAGTACTGTCTCTGGATCCCCTGTAAATATTAGTACTGTCTCTGGATCCACTGT
Source organism: Heptranchias perlo (assembly GCF_035084215.1). NCBI lineage: Eukaryota > Metazoa > Chordata > Chondrichthyes > Hexanchiformes > Hexanchidae > Heptranchias > Heptranchias perlo. The sequence continues at coordinate 497,100 of NW_027139918.1, read as the reverse complement.
AAATATTAGTACAGTCTCTGGATCCCTATATATATTAGTACCGACTCTGGATCCTGTGTAATTATTAGTACCGTCTCTGGATCCTCTGTAAATATTAGTACTGTCTCTGGGTCCCTGTAAATATTTGTGCTCTTTCTGGATCCCTGTAAATATTAGTACCGTCACTGGATCCTGGGTAAATATTAACACCGTCTCTGGATTCCTGTAAATATTAGTACCGTTTCTGGATCCCCTGTAAATAATAGTGCTGTCTCTGGATCCCCTGTAAATATTAGTACTGTTTCTGTATCCCCTGTAAATATTAGTACTGTCTCTGGATCCCATGTAATTATTAGTACTGTCTCTGGATCCCCTGTAAATATTAGTGCTGTCTCTAGAACCCTGTACAAATTAGTACTGCCCCTGGATCCCCTGTAAAAATTCGTACAGTCTCTGCATCCCCTGTAAATATTAGTAGCGGCTCTGGGTCCCTGTAAATATTCGTACTGTCTCTGGATCCCTTGTAAATCTTTGTGTCGTCTTTGGATCCCCTGTAAACATTAGAACTGTCTCTGGATCCCCTGTAAATATTAGTTCTGTCTCTGGATCCCCTGTAAATATTAGTGCCGTCTCTGGATCCCTTGTAAATCTTTGTGTCGTCTTTGGATCCCCTGTAAACATTAGTACAGTCTCTGTATCCCCTGTAATTACTAGCACTGTCTCAGGATCCCCTGTAAATATTAGTACCGTCTCTGGATCCCCTGTAAATATTAGTACTGTCTCTGGATCCCCTGTAAATATTTGTGCCCTCTCTGGATCCCTGTAAATATTAGTGCCGTGTCTGGATCCCCTCTAATATTAGTACCGTCTCTGGATCCCCTGTAAATATTAGTACCGTCACTGGATCCTCTGAAAATATTAGTACTGTCTCTGGATCCCCTGTAAATATTAGTACCGTCTCTGGATCCCGTGTGAATATTAGTACTGTCTTTGGATCCCCTGTAAATATTAGTAAAGTCTCTGGATCCCCTGTAATTATTAATACTGTCTCTGGATTCCTGTAAATATTAGTACTGTCTCTGGATTCCTTGTAAATCTTTGTGTCGTCTTTGGATCCGCTGCAACCATTCGGACTGTCTCTGGATCCACTGTAAATATTAGTAATGTCTCTGGATCCACTGTAAATATTAGTACAGTCTCTGGATCCCTGTATATATTAGTAACGACTCTGGATCCTGTGTAAATATTATTACCGTCTCAGGATCCCCTGTAAATATTAATACTGCCTCTGGGTCCCTGTAAATACTTGTGCTCTTTCTGGGTCTCTGTAAATATTAATACCATCTCTGGATCCCTGTAAATATTAGTACCATCTCTGGATCCCTGTAAATATTAGTACAATCTCTGGATCCACTGCAAATATTAGTACAGTCTCTGGATTCGCTGTAAATATTAGTTATGTCTCTGGATCCCTGGAAATATTGGTGCTATCTTTGGATCCCCTGTAAATATTCGGACCTTCTCTGGATCCCTGTAATTATTATTACATTCTCTGGATTCCCTGCAAATATTAGTACTGTCTCTGGATTCCCTGTAAATACCAGTACTGTCTCTGGATCCCTGTAAATATTAGTACCGACTCTGGATCCTGTGTAAATATTTGTGCCGTGTCTGGATCCCCTGTAAATATGAGTACCGTCTCTGGATCCCCTGTAAATATTAGTACTGTATCTGGATCCAAAAGTAAATATTAGTACTGTCTCTGGATCCCCTGTAAATATTAGTACTGTCTTTGGATCCCCTGTAAATATTAGTACAGTCTCTGGATCCCCTGTAATTATCAATACTGTCTCTGGATCCCTGTAAATATTAGTACTGTCTCTGGATTCCTTGTAAATCTTTGTGTCGTTTTTGGATCCTCTGCAACCATTAGTACTGTCTCTGGATCCCCTGTAAATATTAGTACTGTCGCTGGATCCCCTGTAAATATTAGTACCGACTCTGGATCCCCTGTAAATATTAGTACTGTCTCTGGGTCCCTGTAAATATTTATGCTCTTTCTGGATCCTTGTAAATATTAGTACCGTCACTGGATCCTGTGTAAATATTAATACCATCTCTGGATCTCTGAAAATATTAGTACCATCTCTGGATTCGCTGTAATTATTAGTTATGTCTCTGGATCCCCTGTATATATTAGTGCCGTCTCTGGATCCCTTGTAAATCTTTGCGTCGTCTTTGGATCCCCTGTAAACATTAGTACAGTCTCTGGATCCCCTGTAATTACTAGTACTGTCTCTGGATCCCCTGTAAATATTTGCGCCATCTCTGGATCCCTGTAAATATTAGTGCCGTGTCTGGATCCCCTGTAAATATTAGTACCGTCTCTGGATCCCCTGTAAATATTAGTACCGTTACTGGATCCTCTGAAAATATTAGTACTGTCTCTGGATCCCCTGTAAATATTAGTACCGTCTCTGGATCCCCTGTAAATATTAGTACTGTCTCTGGACCCCGGTAAATATTAATACCGCGTCTGGATCCCCTGTAAATATTAGTACCGATTCTGGATCCTGTGTAAATATTTGGGCCGTCTCCAGATCCACTGTAAATATTAGTAACGTCTCTGGATACCCTTTACATATTAGTACGCTCTCCGGATCCCCTGTAAATATTAGTACTGTCTCTGGATCCCTGCAAATATTCGTACCGTCTCTGGATCCCCTGTAAATATTAGTTCCGTCTCTGGATCCCCTGTAAATATTAGTACCGACTCTGGATCCTGTGCAAATATTAGTACCGTCTCAGGATCCCCTGTAAATATTAATACTGTCTCTGGGTCCCTGTAAATATTTGTGCTCTTTCTGGGTCCCTGTAAATATTAGTACCGTCACTGGATCCCCTGTAAATATTAATACCATCTCTGGATCCCTGTAAATATTAGTACAATCTCTGGATCCCCTGTAAATATTAGTACAGTCTCTGGATTCGCTGTAAATATTAGTTATGTCTCTGGATCCCTGCAAATATTGGTACTATCTTTGGATCCCCTGTAAATATTGGGACCATCTCTGGATCCCTGTAATTATTAGTACAGTCTCTGCATTCCCTGCAAATATTAGTACTGTCTCTGGATTCCCTGTAAATACGAGTACTGTCTCTGGACCCCGGTAAATATTAATACCGCGTCTGGATCCCCTGTAAATATTAGTACCGACTCTGGATCCTGTGCAAATATTAGTACCGTCTCAGGATCCCCTGTAAATATTAGTACCGTCTTTGGATCAAATGTAAATATTAGTACCGACTCTGGATCCTTTTTAAATATTGGTACAATCTCTGGATCCCCTCTAAATATTAGTAATGTCTCTGGATCCCCTGTAATTATTAGTACAGTCTCTGGATCCCCTGTAATTATTAGTACAGTCTCTGGAATCCCTGTAAAAAATATGTGCTGTCTCTGGATCTCTGTAAATATTAGTACTGTCTCTGGATTCCCTGTAAATACTAGTACTGTCTCTGGATCCCTGTAATTATTAGTACTGTCTCTGGATCCCTGTAAATATTAGTACTGTCTCTGGATCTCTGTAAATATTAATACCGACTCTGGATCCTGTGTAAATAATTGTGCCGTCTCCAGATCCACTGTAAATATTAGTAACGTCTCTGGATCCCCTCTAAATATTAGTACCGTCTCTGGACCCCTGTAAATATTACTACTGACTATCGATCCCCTGTAATTATTAATACCATCTCTGGATCCCTGTAAATATTAGTATCATCTCTGGATCCCCTGTAAATATTAGTAACATCTCTGGATCCCTGTAAATATTTGTGCCGTCTATGGATACCCTGTAAATATTATGACGCTCTCCGGATCCCCTGTAAATATTAGTACTGTCTCTGGATCCCTGTAAATATTAGTACCGTCTCTGGATCCCCTGTAAATATTAGTACCGTCTATGGATCCCCTGTAAATATTAGTACCGTCTCTGGATCCATGTAAATATTTGTGCCGTCTCTGGATACCCTGTAAATATTAGTACAGTCTTTGGATCCCCTGTAAATATTATTACAGTCTCTAGACCCCTGTAAATATAAGTACTGTCTCTGGATGCCAGTAAATATTAGTACCGTCTCTGGATCCCCTGTAAATATTAGTATTGTCTCTGGATCCCCTGTAAATATTTGTGCCGTCTCTGGATCCCTGTAAATATCAGTACCGTGTCTGGATCCCCTGTAAATATTAGTACCGTCTCTGGATCCCCTGTAAATATTAGTACTGTCTCTGGATCCCCTGTAAATATTAGTACTGTTTCTGTAGCCCCTGTAAATATTAGTACTGTCTCTGGATCTCTGTAAATATTAGTACAGTCTCTGGATTCCCTGTAAATATCAGTACTGTCTCTAGAACCCTGAAAAAAATTAGTACTGTCCCTGGATCCCCTGTAAAAATTAGTACAGTCTCTGGATCCCCTGTAAATATTAGTAGCGGCTCTGGATCCCTGTAAATATTCGTACTGTCTCTGGATCCCTTGTAAATCATTGTGTCGTCTTTTGATCCCATGTAAACATTGGTACTGTCTCTGGATTCCTGTAAATATTAGTGCCGTGTCTGGATCCCCTGTAAATATTAGTACCGTCTCTGGATCCCCTGTAAATATTAGTACCGTCACTGGATCCTCTGACAATATTAGTACTGTCTCTGGATCCCCTGTAAATATTAGTACCGTCACTGGATCCTCTGAAAATATTAGTACTGTCTCTGGATCCACTGTAAATATTAGTACCGTCTCTGGATCCCCTGTAAATATTAGTACTGTCTCTGGATCCCCTGTAAATATTTCTGCCGTCTCTGGATCCCTGTAATTATTAGTGCCGTGTCTGGATCCCCTGTAAATATTAGTACCGTCTCTGGATCCCCTATAAATATTAGTACCGTCACTGGATCCTCTGAAAATATTAGTACTGTCTCTGAATCCCCTGTAAATATTAGTACCGTCTCTGGATCCCCTGTAAATATTAGTACTGTCTCTGGATTCCTTGTAAATCTTTGTGTCGTCTTTGGATCCACTGCAACCATTAGTACTGTCTCTGGATCCCCTGTAAATATTAGTACTGTCTCTGGATCCACTGTAATTATTAGTACCGTCTCTGGATCCCCTGTAAATATTAGTACTGTCTCTGGGTCCCTGTAAATATTTGTGCTCTTTCTGGATCCCTGTAAATATTAGCACCGTCACTGGATCCTGTGTAAATATTAATACCATCTCTGGATTGCTGAAAATATTAGTTCCATCTCTGGATCCCTGTAAATATTCGTACAGTCTCTGGATCCCCTGTAAATATTAGTACAGTTTCTGGATCCCTGTAAATAATAATACAGTCTCTGGATCCCCTGTAATTATTAGTACAGTCTCTGGATTCCCTGCAAATATTAGTACTGTCTCTGGATTCCCTGTAAATACTAGTACTTTCTCTGGATCCCTGTAAATATTAGTACTGTCTCTGGACCCCGGTAAATATTAATACCGCGTCTGGATCCCCTGTAAATATTAGTACCGACTCTGGATCCTGTGTAAATATTTGGGCCGTCTCCAGATCCACTGTAAATATTAGTAACGTCTCTGGATACCCTTTACATATATGTACGCTCTCCAGATCCCCTGTAAATATTAGTACTGTCTCTGGATCCCTGCAAATATTCGTACCGTCTCTGGATCCCTGTAAATATTAGTACCGACTCTGGATCCTGTGTAAATATTTGTGCCGTGTCTGGATCCACTGTAAATTAGAGTACCGTCTCTGGATCCCCTGTAAATATTAGTACTGTATCTGGATCCAAAAGTAAATATTAGTACTGTCTCTGGATCCCCTGTAAATATTAGTACTGTCTTTGGATCCCCTGTAAATATTAGTACAGTCTCTGGATCCCCTGTAAATATTAGTACCGTCTATGGAACCCCTGTAAATATTAGTACCGTCTCTGGATCCATGTAAATATTTGTGACTTCTCTGGATACCCTGTAAATATTAGTACAGTCTTTGGATCCCCTGTAAATATTATTACAGTCTCTAGACCCCTGTAAATATAAGTACTGTCTCTGGATCCCAGTAAATATTAGTACCGTCTCTGGATCACCTGTAAATATTAGTATTGTCTCTGGATCCCCTGTAAATATTTGTGCCGTCTCTGGATCCCTGTAAATATCAATACCGTGTCTGGATCCCCTGTAAATATTAGTACCGTCTCTGGATCCCCTGTAAATATTAGTACTGTCTCTGGATCCCCTGTAAATATTTGTGCCCTCTCTGGACCCCTGTAAATATTAGTGCCGTGTCTGGATCCCCTCCAATATTGGTACCGTCTCTGGATCCCCTGTAAATATTAGAACCGTCATTGGATACTCTGAAAATATTAGTACTGTCTCTGGATCCCCTGTAAATATTAGTACCGTCTCTGGATCCCCTGTAAATATTATTACTGTCTCTGGATCCCGTGTGAATATTAGTACTGTCTTTGGATCCCCTGTAAATATTAGTACAGTCTCTGGATCCCCTGTAATTATTAATACTGTCTCTGGATTCCTGTAAATATTAGTACTGTCTCTGGATTCCTTGTAAATCTTTGTGTCGTCTTTGGATCCCCTGCAACCATTAGTACTGTCTCTGGATCCCCTGTAAATATTAGTACTGTCTCTGGATCCACTGCAAATATTAGTACAGTCTCTGGATCCCTGTATATATTAGTACCGACTGTGGATCCTGTGTAAATATTATTACCGTCTCAGGATCCCCTGTAATTATTAATACTGTCTCTGGGTCCCTGTAAATATTTGTGCTCTTTCTGGGTCTCTGTAAATATTAGTACCGTCACTGGATCCCCTGTAAATATTAATACCATCTCTGGATCCCTGTAAATATTAGTACCATCTCTGGATCCCTGTAAATATTAGTACAATCTCTGGATCCACTGCAAATATTAGTACAGTCTCTGGATTCGCTGTAAATATTAGTTATGTCTCTGGATCCCTGCAAATATTGGTGCTATCTTTGGATCCCCTGTAAATATTAGGACCATCTCTGGATCCCTGTAATTATTAGTACATTCTCTGGATTCCCTGCAAATATTAGTACTGTCTCTGGATTCCCTGTAAATACCAGTACTGTCTCTGGATCCCTGTAAATATTAGTACCGACTCTGGATCCTGTGTAAATATTTGTGCCGTGTCTGGATCCCCTGTAAATATGAGTACCGTCTCTGGATCCCCTGTAAATATTAGTACTGTATCTGGATCCAAAAGTAAATATTAGTACTGTCTCTGGATCCCCTGTAAATATTAGTACTGTCTTTGGATCCCCTGTAAATATTAGTACAGTCTCTGGATCCCCTGTAATTATCAATACTGTCTCTGGATCCCTGTAAATATTAGTACTGTCTCTGGATTCCTTGTAAATCTTTGTGTCGTTTTTGGATCCCCTGCAACCATTAGTACTGTCTCTGGATCCCCTGTAAATATTAGTACTGTCGCTGGATCCCCTGTAAATATTAGTACCGACTCTGGATCCCCTGTAAATATTAGTACTGTCTCTGGGTCCCTGTAAATATTTATGCTCTTTCTGGATCCTTGTAAATATTAGTACCGTCACTGGATCCTGTGTAAATATTAATACCATCTCTGGATCTCTGAAAATATTAGTACCATCTCTGGATTCGCTGTAATTATTAGTTATGTCTCTGGATCCCCTGTGTATATTAGTGCCGTCTCTGGATCCCTTGTAAATCTTTGCGTCGTCTTTGGATCCCCTGTAAACATTAGTACAGTCTCTGGATCCCCTGTAATTACTAGTACTGTCTCTGGATCCCCTGTAAATATTTGTGCCATCTCTGGATCCCTGTAAATATTAGTGCCGTGTCTGGATACCCTGTAAATATTAGTACCGTCTCTGGATCCCCTGTAAATATTAGTACCGTCACTGGATCCTCTGAAAATATTAGTACTGTCTCTGGATCCCCTGTAAATATTAGTACCGTCTCTGGATCCCCTGTAAATATTAGTACTGTCTCTGGACCCCGGTAAATATTAATACCGCGTCTGGATCCCCTGTAAATATTAGTACCGATTCTGGATCCTGTGTAAATATTTGGGCCGTCTCCAGATCCACTGTAAATATTAGTAACGTCTCTGGATACCCTTTACATATTAGTACGCTCTCCGGATCCCCTGTAAATATTAGTACTGTCTCTGGATCCCTGCAAATGTTCGTACCGTCTCTGGATCCCCTGTAAATATTAGTTCCGTCTCTGGATCCCCTGTAAATATTAGTACCGACTCTGGATCCTGTGCAAATATTAGTACCGTCTCAGGATCCCCTGTAAATATTAATACTGTCTCTGGGTCCCTGTAAATATTTGTGCTCTTTCTGGGTCCCTGTAAATATTAGTACCGTCACTGGATCCCCTGTAAATATTAATACCATCTCTGGATCCCTGTAAATATTAGTACAATCTCTGGATCCCCTGTAAATATTAGTACAGTCTCTGGATTCGCTGTAAATATTAGTTATGTCTCTGGATCCCTGCAAATATTGGTACTATCTTTGGATCCCCTGTAAATATTGGGACCATCTCTGGATCCCTGTAATTATTAGTACAGTCTCTGCATTCCCTGCAAATATTAGTACTGTCTCTGGATTCCCTGTCAATACGAGTACTGTCTCTGGACCCCGGTAAATATTAATACCGCGTCTGGATCCCCTGTAAATATTAGTACCGACTCTGGATCCTGTGCAAATATTAGTACCGTCTCAGGATCCCCTCTAAATATTAGTTACGTCTCTGGATACACTGCAAATATTATTACGCTCTCCGGATCCCCTGTAAATATTAGTACCGTCTCTGGATCCCCTGTAAATATTAGTACCGTCTTTGGATCAAATGTAAATATTAGTACCGATTCTGGATCCTTTTTAAATATTGGTACCATCTCTGGATCCCCTCTAAATATTAGTAATGTCTCTGGATCCACTGTAATTATTAGTACAGTCTCAGGATCCCCTGTAATTATTAGTACAGTCTCTGGAATCCCTGTAAATATTAGTGCTGTCTCTGGATTCCCTGTAAATACTAGTACTGTCTCTGGATCCCTGTAATTATTAGTACTGTCTCTGGATCCCTGTAAATATTAGTACTGTCTCTGGATCTCTGTAAATATTAATACCGACTCTGGATCCTGTGTAAATAATTGTGCCGTCTCCAGATCCACTGTAAATATTAGTAACGTCTCTGGATCCCCTCTAAATATTAGTACCGTCTCTGGACCCCTGTAAATATTACTACTGACTATCGATCCCCTGTAATTATTAATACCATCTCTGGATCCCTGTAAATATTAGTATCATCTCTGGATCCCCTGCAAATATTAGTAACATCTCTGGATCCCTGTAAATATTTGTGCCGTCTATGGATACCCTGTAAATATTATGACGCTCTCCGGATCCCCTGTAAATATTAGTACTGTCTCTGGATCCCTGTAAATATTAGTACTGTCTCTGGATCCCCTGTAAATATTAGTACCGTCTATGGATCCATGTAAATATTTGTGCCGTCTCTGGATACCCTGTAAATATTAGTACAGTCTTTGGATCCCCTGTAAATATTATTACAGTCTCTAGACCCCTGTAAATATAAGTACTGTCTCTGGATCCCAGTAAATATTAGTACCGTCTCTGGATCCCCTGTAAATATTAGTATTGTCTCTGGATCCCCTGTAAATATTTGTGCCGTCTCTGGATCCCTGTAAATATCAGTACCGTGTCTGGATCCCCTGTAAATATTGGTACTGTTTCTGTAGCCCCTGTAAATATTAGTACTGTCTCTGGATCTCTGTAAATATTAGTACAGTCTCTGGATTCCCTGTAAATATCAGTACTGTCTCGAGAACCCTGAAAAAAATTAGTACTGTCCCTGGATCCCCTGTAAAAATTAGTACAGTCTCTGGATCCCCTGTAAATATTAGTAGCGGCTCTGGATCCCTGTAAATATTCGTACTGTCTCTGGATCCCTTGTAAATCATTGTGTCGTCTTTGGATCCCATGTAAACATTGGTACTGTCTCTGGATTCCTGTAAATATTAGTGCCGTGTCTGGATCCCCTGTAAATATTAGTACCGTCTCTGGATCCCCTGTAAATATTAGTACCGTCACTGGATCCTCTGACAATATTAGTACTGTCTCTGGATCCCCTGTAAATATTAGTACCATCACTGGATCCTCTGAAAATATTACTACTGTCTCTGGATCCCCTGTAAATATTAAAACCGTCTCTGGATCCCCTGTAAATATTAGTACTGTCTCTGGATCCACTGTGAATATTAGTACTGTCTCTGGATTCCTTGTAAATCTTTGTGTCGTCTTTGGATCCCCTGGAAACATTAGTACAGTCTCTGGATCCCCTGTAATTACTAGTACTGTCTCTGGATCCCCTGTAAATATTAGTACCGTCTCTGGATCCCCTGTAAATATTAGTACTGTCTCTGGATCCCCTGTAAATATTTCTGCCGTCTCTGGATCCCTGTAATTATTAGTGCCGTGTCTGGTTCCCCTGTAAATATTAGTACCGTCTCTGGATCCCCTGTAAATATTAGTACCGTCACTGGATCCTCTGAAAATATTAGTACTGTCTCTGGATCCCCTGTAAATATTAGTACCGTCTCTGGATCCCCTGTAAATATTAGTACTGTCTCTGGATTCCTTGTAAATCTTTGTGTCATCTTTGGATCCACTGCAACCATTAGTACTGTCTCTGGATCCCCTGTAAATATTAGTACTGTCTCTGGATCCACTGTAATTATTAGTACAGTCTCTGGATCCCTGTAAATATTAGTACCGACTCTGGATCCTGTGTAAATATTAGTACCGTCTCTGGATCCCCTGTAAATATTAGTACTGTCTCTGGGTCCCTGTAAATATTTGTGCTCTTTCTGGATCCCTGTAAATATTAGCACCGTCACTGGATCCTGTGTAAATATTAATACCATCTCTGGATTGCTGAAAATATTAGTTCCATCTCTGGATCCCTGTAAATATTAGTACAGTCTCTGGATCCCGTGTAAATATTAGTACAGTTTCTGGATCCCTGTAAATAATAATACAGTCTCTGGATCCCCTGTAATTATTAGTACAGTCTCTGGATTCCCTGCAAATATTAGTACTGTCTCTGGATCTCTGTAAATATTAATACCGACTCTGGATCCTGTGTAAATAATTGTGCCGTCTCCAGATCCACTGTAAATATTAGTAACGTCTCTGGATCCCCTCTAAATATTAGTACCGTCTCTGGACCCCTGTAAATATTACTACTGACTATCGATCCCCTGTAATTATTAATACCATCTCTGGATCCCTGTAAATATTAGTATCATCTCTGGATCCCCTGCAAATATTAGTAACATCTCTGGATCCCTGTAAATATTTGTGCCGTCTATGGATACCCTGTAAATATTATGACGCTCTCCGGATCCCCTGTAAATATTAGTACTGTCTCTGGATCCCTGTAAATATTAGTACTGTCTCTGGATCCCCTGTAAATATTAGTACCGTCTATGGATCCATGTAAATATTTGTGCCGTCTCTGGATACCCTGTAAATATTAGTACAGTCTTTGGATCCCCTGTAAATATTATTACAGTCTCTAGACCCCTGTAAATATAAGTACTGTCTCTGGATCCCAGTAAATATTAGTACCGTCTCTGGATCCCCTGTAAATATTAGTATTGTCTCTGGATCCCCTGTAAATATTTGTGCCGTCTCTGGATCCCTGTAAATATCAGTACCGTGTCTGGATCCCCTGTAAATATTGGTACTGTTTCTGTAGCCCCTGTAAATATTAGTACTGTCTCTGGATCTCTGTAAATATTAGTACAGTCTCTGGATTCCCTGTAAATATCAGTACTGTCTCGAGAACCCTGAAAAAAATTAGTACTGTCCCTGGATCCCCTGTAAAAATTAGTACAGTCTCTGGATCCCCTGTAAATATTAGTAGCGGCTCTGGATCCCTGTAAATATTCGTACTGTCTCTGGATCCCTTGTAAATCATTGTGTCGTCTTTGGATCCCATGTAAACATTGGTACTGTCTCTGGATTCCTGTAAATATTAGTGCCGTGTCTGGATCCCCTGTAAATATTAGTACCGTCTCTGGATCCCCTGTAAATATTAGTACCGTCACTGGATCCTCTGACAATATTAGTACTGTCTCTGGATCCCCTGTAAATATTAGTACCATCACTGGATCCTCTGAAAATATTACTACTGTCTCTGGATCCCCTGTAAATATTAAAACCGTCTCTGGATCCCCTGTAAATATTAGTACTGTCTCTGGATCCACTGTGAATATTAGTACTGTCTCTGGATTCCTTGTAAATCTTTGTGTCGTCTTTGGATCCCCTGGAAACATTAGTACAGTCTCTGGATCCCCTGTAATTACTAGTACTGTCTCTGGATCCCCTGTAAATATTAGTACCGTCTCTGGATCCCCTGTAAATATTAGTACTGTCTCTGGATCCCCTGTAAATATTTCTGCCGTCTCTGGATCCCTGTAATTATTAGTGCCGTGTCTGGTTCCCCTGTAAATATTAGTACCGTCTCTGGATCCCCTGTAAATATTAGTACCGTCACTGGATCCTCTGAAAATATTAGTACTGTCTCTGGATCCCCTGTAAATATTAGTACCGTCTCTGGATCCCCTGTAAATATTAGTACTGTCTCTGGATTCCTTGTAAATCTTTGTGTCATCTTTGGATCCACTGCAACCATTAGTACTGTCTCTGGATCCCCTGTAAATATTAGTACTGTCTCTGGATCCACTGTAATTATTAGTACAGTCTCTGGATCCCTGTAAATATTAGTACCGACTCTGGATCCTGTGTAAATATTAGTACCGTCTCTGGATCCCCTGTAAATATTAGTACTGTCTCTGGGTCCCTGTAAATATTTGTGCTCTTTCTGGATCCCTGTAAATATTAGCACCGTCACTGGATCCTGTGTAAATATTAATACCATCTCTGGATTGCTGAAAATATTAGTTCCATCTCTGGATCCCTGTAAATATTAGTACAGTCTCTGGATCCCGTGTAAATATTAGTACAGTTTCTGGATCCCTGTAAATAATAATACAGTCTCTGGATCCCCTGTAATTATTAGTACAGTCTCTGGATTCCCTGCAAATATTAGTACTGTCTCTGGATTCCCTGTAAATACTAGTACTGTCTCTGGATCCCTGTAAATATTAGTACTGTCTCTGGACCCCGGTAAATATTAATACCGCGTCTGGATCCCCTGTAAATATTATTACCGACTCTGGATCCTGTGTAAATATTTGGGCCGTCTCCAGATCCACTGTAAATATTAGTAACGTCTCTGGATACCCTTTACATATATGTACGCTCTCCAGATCCCCTGTAAATATTAGTACTGTCTCTGGATCCCTGCAAATATTCGTACCGTCTCTGGATCCCTGTAAATATTAGTACCGACTCTGGATCCTGTGTAAATATTTGTGCCGTGTCTGGATCCACTGTAAATTAGAGTACCGTCTCTGGATCCCCTGTAAATATTAGTACTGTATCTGGATCCAAAAGTAAATATTAGTACTGTCTCTGGATCCCCTGTAAATATTAGTAATGTCTTTGGATCCCCTGTAAATATTAGTACAGTCTCTGGATCCCCTGTAATTATCAATACTGTCTCTGCATCCCTGTAAATATTAGCACCGTCACTGGATCCTGTGTAAATATTAATACCATCTCTGGATTGCTGAAAATATTAGTTCCATCTCTGGATCCCTGTAAATATTCGTACAGTCTCTGGATCCCCTGTAAATATTAGTACAGTTTCTGGATCCCTGTAAATAATAATACAGTCTCTGGATCCCCTGTAATTATTAGTACAGTCTCTGGATTCCCTGCAAATATTAGTACTGTCTCTGGATTCCCTGTAAATACTAGTACTTTCTCTGGATCCCTGTAAATATTAGTACTGTCTCTGGACCCCGGTAAATATTAATACCGCGTCTGGATCCCCTGTAAATATTAGTACCGACTCTGGATCCTGTGTAAATATTTGGGCCGTCTCCAGATCCACTGTAAATATTAGTAACGTCTCTGGATACGCTTTACATATTAGTACGCTCTCCAGATCCCCTGCAAATATTCGTACCGTCTCTGGATCCCCTGTAAATATTAGTTCCGTCTCTGGATCCCTGTAAATATTTGTGCTGTCTCTGGATCCCCTGTAAATATTTGTGCCGTCTCTGGATCCCCTGTAAATATTAGTACCGTCTCTGGATCCCCTGTAAATATTAGTACTGTCTCTGGATCCCCTGTAAATATTTCTGCCGTCTCTGGATCCCTGTAATTATTAGTGCCGTGTCTGGTTCCCCTGTAAATATTAGTACCGTCTCTGGATTTCCTGTAAATATTAGTACCGTCACTGGATCCTCTGAAAATATTAGTACTGTCTCTGGATCCCCTGTAAATATTAGTACCGTCTCTGGATCCCCTGTAAATATTAGTACTGTCTCTGGATTCCTTGTAAATCTTTGTGTCATCTTTGGATCCACTGCAACCATTAGTACTGTCTCTGGATCCCCTGTAAATATTAGTACTGTCTCTGGATCCACTGTAATTATTAGTACAGTCTCTGGATCCCTGTAAATATTAGTACCGACTCTGGATCCTGTGTAAATATTAGTACCGTCTCTGGATCCCCTGTAAATATTAGTACTGTCTCTGGGTCCCTGTAAATATTTGTGCTCTTTCTGGATCCCTGTAAATATTAGCACCGTCACTGGATCCTGTGTAAATATTAATACCATCTCTGGATTGCTGAAAATATTAGTTCCATCTCTGGATCCCTGTAAATATTAGTACAGTCTCTGGATCCCGTGTAAATATTAGTACAGTTTCTGGATCCCTGTAAATAATAATACAGTCTCTGGATCCCCTGTAATTATTAGTACAGTCTCTGGATTCCCTGCAAATATTAGTACTGTCTCTGGATTCCCTGTAAATACTAGTACTGTCTCTGGATCCCTGTAAATATTAGTACTGTCTCTGGACCCCGGTAAATATTAATACCGCGTCTGGATCCCCTGTAAATATTATTACCGACTCTGGATCCTGTGTAAATATTTGGGCCGTCTCCAGATCCACTGTAAATATTAGTAACGTCTCTGGATACCCTTTACATATATGTACGCTCTCCAGATCCCCTGTAAATATTAGTACTGTCTCTGGATCCCTGCAAATATTCGTACCGTCTCTGGATCCCTGTAAATATTAGTACCGACTCTGGATCCTGTGTAAATATTTGTGCCGTGTCTGGATCCACTGTAAATTAGAGTACCGTCTCTGGATCCCCTGTAAATATTAGTACTGTATCTGGATCCAAAAGTAAATATTAGTACTGTCTCTGGATCCCCTGTAAATATTAGTAATGTCTTTGGATCCCCTGTAAATATTAGTACAGTCTCTGGATCCCCTGTAATTATCAATACTGTCTCTGCATCCCTGTAAATATTAGCACCGTCACTGGATCCTGTGTAAATATTAATACCATCTCTGGATTGCTGAAAATATTAGTTCCATCTCTGGATCCCTGTAAATATTCGTACAGTCTCTGGATCCCCTGTAAATATTAGTACAGTTTCTGGATCCCTGTAAATAATAATACAGTCTCTGGATCCCCTGTAATTATTAGTACAGTCTCTGGATTCCCTGCAAATATTAGTACTGTCTCTGGATTCCCTGTAAATACTAGTACTTTCTCTGGATCCCTGTAAATATTAGTACTGTCTCTGGACCCCGGTAAATATTAATACCGCGTCTGGATCCCCTGTAAATATTAGTACCGACTCTGGATCCTGTGTAAATATTTGGGCCGTCTCCAGATCCACTGTAAATATTAGTAACGTCTCTGGATACGCTTTACATATTAGTACGCTCTCCAGATCCCCTGCAAATATTCGTACCGTCTCTGGATCCCCTGTAAATATTAGTTCCGTCTCTGGATCCCTGTAAATATTTGTGCTGTCTCTGGATCCCCTGTAAATATTTGTGCCGTCTCTGGATCCCCTGTAAATATTAGTACCGACTCTGGATCCTGTGCAAATATTAGTACCGTCTCAGGATCCCCTGTAAATATTAATACTGTCTCTGGGTCCCTGTAAATACTTGTGCTCTTTCTGGGTCCCTGTAAATATTAGTACCGTCACTGGATCCCCTGTAAATATTAATACCATCTCTGGATCCCTGTAAATATTAGTACAATCTCTGGATCCCCTGTAAGTATTAGTACAGTCTCTGGATTCGCTGTAAATATTAGTTATGTCTCTGGATCCCTGCAAATATTGGTACTATCTTTGGATCCCCTGTAAATATTGGGACCATCTCTGGATCCCTGTAATTATTAGTACAGTCTCTGCATTCCCTGCAAATATTATTACTGTCTCTGGATTCCCTGTAAATACGAGTACTGTCTCTGGACCCCAGTAAATATTAATACCGCGTCTGGATCCCCTGTAAATATTAGTACCGACTCTGGATCCTGTGCAAATATTAGTACCGTCTCAGGATCCCCTGTAAATATTAGTTATGTCTCCGGATCCCCTGTAAATATTAGTAGCGTCTCTGGATCCCCTGTAAATATTAGTACCGTCTTTGGATCAAATGTAAATATTAGTACCGACTCTGGATCCTTTTTAAATATTGGTACCATCTCTGGATCCCCTCTAAATATTAGTAATGTCTCTGGATCCCCTGTAATTATTAGTACAGTCTCTGGATCCCCTGTAATTATTAGTACAGTCTCTGGAATCCCTGTAAATATTAGTGCTGTCTCTGGATTCCCTGTAAATACTAGTACTGTCTCTGGATCCCTGTAATTATTAGTACTGTCTCTGGATCCCTGTAAATATTAGTACTGTCTCTGGATCTCTGTAAATATTAATACCGACTCTGGATCCTGTGTAAATAATTGTGCCGTCTCCAGATCCACTGTAAATATTAGTAACGTCTCTGGATCACCTGTAAATATTAGTACCGTCTCTGGACCCCTGTAAATATTACTACTGACTATCGATCCCCTGTAATTATTAATACCATCTCTGGATCCCTGTAAATATTAGTATCATCTCTGGATCCCCTGTAAATATTAGTAACATCTCTGGATCCCTGTAAATATTTGTGCCGTCTATGGATACCCTGTAAATATTATGACGCTCTCCGGATCCCCTGTAAATATTAGTACTGTCTCTGGATCCCTGTAAATATTAGTACTGTCTCTGGATCCCCTATAAATATTAGTACCGTCTATGGATCCCCTGTAAATATTAGTACCGTCTCTGGATCCATGTAAATATTTGTGCCGTCTCAGGATACCCTGTAAATATTAGTACAGTCTTTGGATCCCCAGTAAATATTATTACAGTCTCTAGACGCCTGTAAATATAAGTACTGTCTCTGGATCCCAGTTAATATTAGTACCGTCTCTGGATTCCCTGTAAATATTTGTGCCGTCTCTGGATCCCTGTAAATATCAGTACCGTGTCTGGATCCCCTGTAAATATTAGTACCGTCTCTGGATCCCCTGTAAATATTAGTACTGTCTCTGGATCCCCTGTAAATATTAGTACTGTTTCTGTAGCCCCTGTAAATATTAGTACTGTCTCTGGATCTCTGTAAATATTAGTACAGTCTCTGGATTCCCTGTAATTATCAGTACTGTCTCTAGAACCCTGTAAAAATTAGTACTGTCCCTGGATCCCCTGTAAAAATTAGTACAGTCTCTGGATCCCCTCTAAATATTAGTAGCGGCTCTGGATCCCTGTAAATATACGTACTGTCTCTGGATCCCTTGTAAATCATTGTGTCGTCTTTGGATCCCCTGTAAACATTGGTACTGTCTCTGGATTCCTGTAAATATTAGTGCCGTGTCTGGATCCCCTGTAAATAATAGTACCGTCTCTGGATCCCCTGTAAATATTAATACCATCTCTGGATCCCTGTAAATATTAGTACAATCTCTGGATACCCTTTACATATTAGTACGCTCTCCGGATCCCCTGTAAATATTAGTACTGTCTCTGGATCCCTGCAAATATTCGTACCGTCTCTGGATCCCCTGTAAATATTAGTTCCGTCTCTGGATCCCCTGTAAATATTAGTACCGACTCTGGATCCTGTGCAAATATTAGTACCGTCTCAGGATCCCCTGTAAATATTAATACTGTCTCTGGGTCCCTGTAAATATTTGTGCTCTTTCTGGGTCCCTGTAAATATTAGTACCGTCACTGGATCCCCTGTAAATATTAATACCATCTCTGGATCCCTGTAAATATTAGTACAATCTCTGGATCCCCTGTAAATATTAGTACAGTCTCTGGATTCGCTGTAAATATTAGTTATGTCTCTGGATCCCTGCAAATATTGGTACTATCTTTGGATCCCCTGTAAATATTGGGACCATCTCTGGATCCCTGTAATTATTAGTACAGTCTCTGCATTCCCTGCAAATATTAGTACTGTCTCTGGATTCCCTGTAAATACGAGTACTGTCTCTGGACCCCGGTAAATATTAATACCGCGTCTGGATCCCCTGTAAATATTAGTACCGACTCTGGATCCTGTGCAAATATTAGTACCGTCTCAGGATCCCCTGTAAATATTAGTTACGTCTCTGGATACACTGCAAATATTATTACGCTCTCCGGATCCCCTGTAAATATTAGTACCGTCTCTGGATACCCTGTAAATATTAGTACCGTCTTTGGATCAAATGTAAATATTAGTACCGACTCTGGATCCTTTTTAAATATTGGTACAATCTCTGGATCCCCTCTAAATATTAGTAATGTCTCTGGATCCCCTGTAATTATTAGTACAGTCTCTGGATCCCCTGTAATTATTAGTACAGTCTCTGGAATCCCTGTAAAAAATATGTGCTGTCTCTGGATCTCTGTAAATATTAGTACTGTCTCTGGATTCCCTGTAAATACTAGTACTGTCTCTGGATCCCTGTAATTATTAGTACTGTCTCTGGATCCCTGTAAATATTAGTACTGTCTCTGGATCTCTGTAAATATTAATACCGACTCTGGATCCTGTGTAAATAATTGTGCCGTCTCCAGATCCACTGTAAATATTAGTAACGTCTCTGGATCCCCTCTAAATATTAGTACCGTCTCTGGACCCCTGTAAATATTACTACTGACTATCGATCCCCTGTAATTATTAATACCATCTCTGGATCCCTGTAAATATTAGTATCATCTCTGGATCCCCTGTAAATATTAGTAACATCTCTGGATCCCTGTAAATATTTGTGCCGTCTATGGATACCCTGTAAATATTATGACGCTCTCCGGATCCCCTGTAAATATTAGTACTGTCTCTGGATCCCTGTAAATATTAGTACCGTCTCTGGATCCCCTGTAAATATTAGTACCGTCTATGGATCCCCTGTAAATATTAGTACCGTCTCTGGATCCATGTAAATATTCGTGCCGTCTCTGGATACCCTGTAAATATTAGTACAGTCTTTGGATCCCCTGTAAATATTATTACAGTCTCTAGACCCCTGTAAATATAAGTACTGTCTCTGGATCCCAGTAAATATTAGTACCGTCTCTGGATCCCCTGTAAATATTAGTATTGTCTCTGGATCCCCTGTAAATATTTGTGCCGTCTCTGGATCCCTGTAAATATCAGTACCGTGTCTGGATCCCCTGTAAATATTAGTACCGTCTCTGGATCCCCTGTAAATATTAGTACTGTCTCTGGATCCCCTGTAAATATTAGTACTGTTTCTGTAGCCCCTGTAAATATTAGTACTGTCTCTGGATCTCTGTAAATATTAGTACAGTCTCTGGATTCCCTGTAAATATCAGTACTGTCTCTAGAACCCTGAAAAAAATTAGTACTGTCCCTGGATCCCCTGTAAAAATTAGTACAGTCTCTGGATCCCCTGTAAATATTAGTAGCGGCTCTGGATCCCTGTAAATATTCGTACTGTCTCTGGATCCCTTGTAAATCATTGTGTCGTCTTTTGATCCCATGTAAACATTGGTACTGTCTCTGGATTCCTGTAAATATTAGTGCCGTGTCTGGATCCCCTGTAAATATTAGTACCGTCTCTGGATCCCCTGTAAATATTAGTACCGTCACTGGATCCTCTGACAATATTAGTACTGTCTCTGGATCCCCTGTAAATATTAGTACCGTCACTGGATCCTCTGAAAATATTAGTACTGTCTCTGGATCCACTGTGAATATTAGTACTGTCTCTGGATTCCTTGTAAATCTTTGTGTCGTCTTTGGATCCCCTTGAAACATTAGTACAGTCTCTGGATCCCCTGTAATTACTAGTACTGTCTCTGGATCCCCTGTAAATATTAGTACCGTCTCTGGATCCCCTGTAAATATTAGTACTGTCTCTGGATCCCCTGTAAATATTTCTGCCGTCTCTGGATCCCTGTAATTATTAGTGCCGTGTCTGGATCCCCTGTAAATATTAGTACCGTCTCTGGATCCCCTGTAAATATTAGTACCGTCACTGGATACTCTGAAAATATTAGTACTGTCTCTGAATCCCCTGTAAATATTAGTACCGTCTCTGGATCCCCTGTAAATATTAGTACTGTCTCTGGATTCCTTGTAAATCTTTGTGTCGTCTTTGGATCCACTGCAACCATTAGCACTGTCTCTGGATCCCCTGTAAATATTAGTACTGTCTCTGGATCCACTGTAATTATTAGTACCGTCTCTGGATCCCCTGTAAATATTAGTACTGTCTCTGGGTCCCTGTAAATATTTGTGCTCTTTCTGGATCCCTGTAAATATTAGCACCGTCACTGGATCCTGTGTAAATATTAATACCATCTCTGGATTGCTGAAAATATTAGTTCCATCTCTGGATTCCTGTAAATATTCGTACAGTCTCTGGATCCCCTGTAAATATTAGTACAGTTTCTGGATCCCTGTAAATAATAATACAGTCTCTGGATCCCCTGTAATTATTAGTACAGTCTCTGGATTCCCTGCAAATATTAGTACTGTCTCTGGATTCCCTGTAAATACTAGTCCTTTCTCTGGATCCCTGTAAATATTAGTACTGTCTCTGGACCCCGGTAAATATTAATACCGCATCTGGATCCCCTGTAAATATTAGTACCGACTCTGGATCCTGTGTAAATATTTGGGCCGTCTCCAGATCCACTGTAAATATTAGTAACGTCTCTGGATACCCTTTACATATATGTACGCTCTCCAGATCCCCTGTAAATATTAGTACTGTCTCTGGATCCCTGCAAATATTCGTACCGTCTCTGGATCCCTGTAAATATTAGTACCGACTCTGGATCCTGTGTAAATATTTGTGCCGTGTCTGGATCCACTGTAAATTAGAGTACCGTCTCTGGATCCCCTGTAAATATTAGTACTGTATCTCGATCCAAAAGTAAATATTAGTACTGTCTCTGGATCCCCTGTAAATATTAGTACTGTCTTTGGATCCCCTGTAAATATTAGTACAGTCTCTGGATCCCCTGTAAATATTAGTACCGTCTATGGAACCCCTGTAAATATTAGTACCGTCTCTGGATCCATGTAAATATTTGTGACTTCTCTGGATACCCTGTAAATATTAGTACAGTCTTTGGATCCCCTGTAAATATTATTACAGTCTCTAGACCCCTGTAAATATAAGTACTGTCTCTGGATCCCAGTAAATATTAGTACCGTCTCTGGATCACCTGTAAATATTAGTATTGTCTCTGGATCCCCTGTAAATATTTGTGCCGTCTCTGGATCCCTGTAAATATCAATACCGTGTCTGGATCCCCTGTAAATATTAGTACCGTCTCTGGATCCCCTGTAAATATTAGTACTGTCTCTGGATCCCCTGTAAATATTTGTGCCCTCTCTGGACCCCTGTAAATATTAGTGCCGTGTCTGGATCCCCTCTAATATTGGTACCGTCTCTGGATCCCCTGTAAATATTAGAACCGTCATTGGATACTCTGAAAATATTAGTACTGTCTCTGGATCCCCTGTAAATATTAGTACCGTCTCTGGATCCCCTGTAAATATTATTACTGTCTCTGGATCCCGTGTGAATATTAGTACTGTCTTTGGATCCCCTGTAAATATTAATACAGTCTCTGGATCCCCTGTAATTATTAATACTGTCTCTGGATTCCTGTAAATATTAGTACTGTCTCTGGATTCCTTGTAAATCTTTGTGTCGTCTTTGGATCCCCTGCAACCATTAGTACTGTCTCTGGATCCCCTGTAAATATTAGTACTGTCTCTGGATCCACTGTAAATATTAGTACAGTCTCTGGATCCCTGTATATATTAGTACCGACTGTGGATCCTGTGTAAATATTATTACCGTCTCAGGATCCCCTGTAATTATTAATACTGTCTCTGGGTCCCTGTAAATATTTGTGCTCTTTCTGGGTCTCTGTAAATATTAGTACCGTCACTGGATCCCCTGTAAATATTAATACCATCTCTGGATCCCTGTAAATATTAGTACCATCTCTGGATCCCTGTAAATATTAGTACAATCTCTGGATCCACTGCAAATATTAGTACAGTCTCTGGATTCGCTGTAAATATTAGTTATGTCTCTGGATCTCTGCAAATATTGGTGCTATCTTTGGATCCCCTGTAAATATTAGGACCATCTCTGGATCCCTGTAATTATTAGTACATTCTCTGGATTCCCTGCAAATATTAGTACTGTCTCTGGATTCCCTGTAAATACCAGTACTGTCTCTGGATCCCTGTAAATATTAGTACCGACTCTGGATCCTGTGTAAATATTTGTGCCGTGTCTGGATCCCCTGTAAATATGAGTACCGTCTCTGGATCCCCTGTAAATATTAGTACTGTATCTGGATCCAAAAGTAAATATTAGTACTGTCTCTGGATCCCCTGTAAATATTAGTACTGTCTTTGGATCCCCTGTAAATATTAGTACAGTCTCTGGATCCCCTGTAATTATCAATACTGTCTCTGGATCCCTGTAAATATTAGTACTGTCTCTGGATTCCTTGTAAATCTTTGTGTCGTTTTTGGATCCCCTGCAACCATTAGTACTGTCTCTGGATCCCCTGTAAATATTAGTACTGTCGCTGGATCCCCTGTAAATATTAGTACCGACTCTGGATCCCCTGTAAATATTAGTACTGTCTCTGGGTCCCTGTAAATATTTATGCTCTTTCTGGATCCTTGTAAATATTAGTACCGTCACTGGATCCTGTGTAAATATTAATACCATCTCTGGATCTCTGAAAATATTAGTACCATCTCTGGATTCGCTGTAATTATTAGTTATGTCTCTGGATCCCCTGTATATATTAGTGCCGTCTCTGGATCCCTTGTAAATCTTTGCGTCGTCTTTGGATCCCCTGTAAACATTAGTACAGTCTCTGGATCCCCTGTAATTACTAGTACTGTCTCTGGATCCCCTGTAAATATTTGTGCCATCTCTGGATCCCTGTAAATATTAGTGCCGTGTCTGGATCCCCTGTAAATATTAGTACCGTCTCTGGATCCCCTGTAAATATTAGTACCGTCACTGGATCCTCTGAAAATATTAGTACTGTCTCTGGATCCCCTGTAAATATTAGTACCGTCTCTGGATCCCCTGTAAATATTAGTACTGTCTCTGGACCCCGGTAAATATTAATACCGCGTCTGGATCCCCTGTAAATATTAGTACCGATTCTGGATCCTGTGTAAATATTTGGGCCGTCTCCAGATCCACTGTAAATATTAGTAACGTCTCTGGATACCCTTTACATATTAGTACGCTCTCCGGATCCCCTGTAAATATTAGTACTGTCTCTGGATCCCTGCAAATGTTCGTACCGTCTCTGGATCCCCTGTAAATATTAGTTCCGTCTCTGGATCCCCTGTAAATATTAGTACCGACTCTGGATCCTGTGCAAATATTAGTACCGTCTCAGGATCCCCTGTAAATATTAATACTGTCTCTGGGTCCCTGTAAATATTTGTGCTCTTTCTGGGTCCCTGTAAATATTAGTACCGTCACTGGATCCCCTGTAAATATTAATACCATCTCTGGATCCCTGTAAATATTAGTACAATCTCTGGATCCCCTGTAAATATTAGTACAGTCTCTGGATTCGCTGTAAATATTAGTTATGTCTCTGGATCCCTGCAAATATTGGTACTATCTTTGGATCCCCTGTAAATATTGGGACCATCTCTGGATCCCTGTAATTATTAGTACAGTCTCTGCATTCCCTGCAAATATTAGTACTGTTTCTGGATTCCCTGTCAATACGAGTACTGTCTCTGGACCCCGGTAAATATTAATACCGCGTCTGGATCCCCTGTAAATATTAGTACCGACTCTGGATCCTGTGCGAATATTAGTACCGTCTCAGGATCCCCTGTAAATATTAGTTACGTCTCTGGATACACTGCAAATATTATTACGCTCTCCGGATCCCCTGTAAATATTAGTACCGTCTCTGGATCCCCTGTAAATATTAGTACCGTCTTTGGATCAAATGTAAATATTAGTACCGATTCTGGATCCTTTTTAAATATTGGTACCATCTCTGGATCCCCTCTAAATATTAGTAATGTCTCTGGATCCACTGTAATTATTAGTACAGTCTCAGGATCCCCTGTAATTATTAGTACAGTCTCTGGAATCCCTGTAAATATTAGTGCTGTCTCTGGATTCCCTGTAAATACTAGTACTGTCTCTGGATCCCTGTAATTATTAGTACTGTCTCTGGATCCCTGTAAATATTAGTACTGTCTCTGGATCTCTGTAAATATTAATACCGACTCTGGATCCTGTGTAAATAATTGTGCCGTCTCCAGATCCACTGTAAATATTAGTAACGTCTCTGGATCCCCTCTAAATATTAGTACCGTCTCTGGACCCCTGTAAATATTACTACTGACTATCGATCCCCTGTAATTATTAATACCATCTCTGGATCCCTGTAAATATTAGTATCATCTCTGGATCCCCTGTAAATATTAGTAACATCTCTGGATCCCTGTAAATATTTGTGCCGTCTATGGATACCCTGTAAATATTATGACGCTCTCCGGATCCCCTGTAAATATTAGTACTGTCTCTGGATCCCTGTAAATATTAGTACCGTCTCTGGATCCCCTGTAAATATTAGTACCGTCTATGGATCCCCTGTAAATATTAGTACCGTCTCTGGATCCATGTAAATATTTGTGCCGTCTCTGGATACCCTGTAAATATTAGTACAGTCTTTGGATCCCCTGTAAATATTATTACAGTCTCTAGACCCCTGTAAATATAAGTACTGTCTCTGGATCCCAGTAAATATTAGTACCGTCTCTGGATCCCCTGTAAATATTAGTATTGTCTCTGGATCCCCTGTAAATATTTGTGCCGTCTCTGGATCCCTGTAAATATCAGTACCGTGTCTGGATCCCCTGTAAATATTAGTACTGTTTCTGTAGCCCCTGTAAATATTAGTACTGTCTCTGGATCTCTGTAAATATTAGTACAGTCTCTGGATTCCCTGTAAATATCAGTACTGTCTCTAGAACCCTGAAAAAAATTAGTACTGTCCCTGGATCCCCTGTAAAAATTAGTACAGTCTCTGGATCCCCTGTAAATATTAGTAGCGGCTCTGGATCCCTGTAAATATTCGTACTGTCTCTGGATCCCTTGTAAATCATTGTGTCGTCTTTGGATCCCATGTAAACATTGGTACTGTCTCTGGATTCCTGTAAATATTAGTGCCGTGTCTGGATCCCCTGTAAATATTAGTACCGTCTCTGGATCCCCTGTAAATATTAGTACCGTCACTGGATCCTCTGACAATATTAG
Source organism: Heptranchias perlo (assembly GCF_035084215.1). NCBI lineage: Eukaryota > Metazoa > Chordata > Chondrichthyes > Hexanchiformes > Hexanchidae > Heptranchias > Heptranchias perlo. The sequence continues at coordinate 471,200 of NW_027139918.1, read as the reverse complement.
TACTGTCTCTGGATCCCCTGTAAATATTAGTACCATCACTGGATCCTCTGAAAATATTACTACTGTCTCTGGATCCCCTGTAAATATTAAAACCGTCTCTGGATCCCCTGTAAATATTAGTACTGTCTCTGGATCCACTGTGAATATTAGTACTGTCTCTGGATTCCTTGTAAATCTTTGTGTCGTCTTTGGATCCCCTGGAAACATTAGTACAGTCTCTGGATCCCCTGTAATTACTAGTACTGTCTCTGGATCCCCTGTAAATATCAGTACCGTCTCTGGATCCCCTGTAAATATTAGTACTGTCTCTGGATCCCCTGTAAATATTTCTGCCGTCTCTGGATCCCTGTAATTATTAGTGCCGTGTCTGGTTCCCCTGTAAATATTAGTACCGTCTCTGGATCCCCTGTAAATATTAGTACAGTCACTGGATCCTCTGAAAATATTAGTACTGTCTCTGGATCCCCTGTAAATATTAGTACCGACTCTGGATCCTGTGCAAATATTAGTACCGTCTCAGGATCCCCTGTAAATATTAGTTACGTCTCTGGATACACTGCAAATATTATTACGCTCTCCGTATCCCCTGTAAATATTAGTACCGTCTCTGGATCCCCTGTAAATATTAGTACCGTCTTTGGATCAAATGTAAATATTAGTACCGACTCTGGATCCTTTTTAAATATTGGTACCATCTCTGGATCCCCTCTAAATATTAGTAATGTCTCTGGATCCCCTGTAATTATTAGTACAGTCTCTGGATCCCCTGTAATTATTAGTACAGTCTCTGGAATCCCTGTAAATATTAGTGCTGTCTCTGGATTCCCTGTAAATACTAGTACTGTCTCTGGATCCCTGTAATTATTAGTACTGTCTCTGGATCCCTGTAAATATTAGTACTGTCTCTGGATCTCTGTAAATATTAATACCGACTCTGGATCCTGTGTAAATAATTGTGCCGTCTCCAGATCCACTGTAAATATTAGTAACGTCGCTGGATCCCCTGTAAATATTAGTACCGTCTCTGGACCCCTGTAAATATTACTACTGACTATCGATCCCCTGTAATTATTAATACCATCTCTGGATCCCTGTAAATATTAGTATCATCTCTGGATCCCCTGTAAATATTAGTAACATCTCTGGATCCCTTTAAATATTTGTGCCGTCTATGGATACCCTGTAAATATTATGACGCTCTCCGGATCCCCTGTAAATATTAGTACTGTCTCTGGATCCCTGTAAATATTAGTACCGTCTCTGGATCCCCTGTAAATATTAGTACCGTCTATGGATCCCCTGTAAATATTAGTACCGTCTCTGGATCCATGTAAATATTTGTGCCGTCTCTGGATACCCTGTAAATATTAGTACATTCTTTGGATCCCCAGTAAATATTATTACAGTCTCTAGACCCCTGTAAATATAAGTACTGTCTCTGGATCCCAGTAAATATTAGTACCGTCTCTGGATCCCCTGTAAATATTAGTACCGTCTATGGATCCCCTGTAAATATTAGTACCGTCTCTGGATCCATGTAAATATTTGTGCCGTCTCTGGATACCCTGTAAATATTAGTACAGTCTTTGGATCCCCAGTAAATATTATTACAGTCTCTAGACCCCTGTAAATATAAGTACTGTCTCTGGATCCCAGTAAATATTAGTACCGTCTCTGGATCCCCTGTAAATATTAGTATTGTCTCTGGATCCCCTGTAAATATTTGTGCCGTCTCTGGATCCCTGTAAATATCAGTACCGTGTCTGGATCCCCCGTAAATATTAGTACTGTCTCTGGATCCCCTGTAAATATTAGTACTGTCTCTGGATCCCCTGTAAATATTAGTACTGTCCCTGGATCCCCTGTAAAAATTAGTACAGTCTCTGGATCCCCTCTAAATATTAGTAGCGGCTCTGGATCCCTGTAAATATACGTACTGTCTCTGGATCCCTTGTAAATCATTGTGTCGTCTTTGGATCCCCTGTAAACATTGGTACTGTCTCTGGATTCCTGTAAATATTAGTGCCGTGTCTGGATCCCCTGTAAATATTAGTACCGTCTCTGGATCCCCTGTAAATATTAGTACCGTCACTGGATCCTCTGAAAATATTAGTACTGTCTCTGGATCCCCTGTAAATATTAGTACCGTCACTGGATCCTCTGAAAATATTAGTACTGTCTCTGGATCCCCTGTAAATATTAATACCGTCTCTGGATCCCCTGTAAATATTAGTACTGTCTCTGGATCCACTGTGAATATTAGTACTGTCTCTGGATTCCTTGTAAATCTTTGTGTCGTCTTTGGATCCCCTGTAAACATTAGTACATTCTCTGGATCCCCTGTAATTACTAGTACTGTCTCTGGATCCCCTGTAAATATTAGTACCGTCTCTGGATCCCTTGTAAATATTAGTACTGTCTCTGGATCCCCTGTAAATATTTCTGCCGTCTCTGGATCCCTGTAAATATTAGTGCCGTGTCTGGATCCCCTGTAAATATTAGTACCGTCTCTGGATCCCCTGTAAATATTAGTACCGTCACTGGATCCTCTGAAAATATTAGTACTGTCTCTGGATCCCCTGTAAATATTAGTACCGTCTCTGGATCCCCTGTAAATATTAGTACTGTCTCTGGATTCCTTGTAAATCTTTGTGTCGTCTTTGGATCCACTGCAACCATTAGTACTGTCTCTGGATCCCCTGTAAATATTAGTACTGTCTCTGGATCCACTGTAATTATTAGTACAGTCTCTGGATCCCTGTAAATATTAGTACCGACTCTGGATCCTGTGTAAATATTCGTACCGTCTCTGGATCCCCTGTAAATATTAGTAATGTCTCTGGGTCCCTGTAAATATTTGTGCTCTTTCTGGATCCCTGTAAATATTAGCACCGTCACTGGATCCTGTGTAAATATTAATACCATCTCTGGATTGCTGAAAATATTAGTTCCATCTCTGGATCCCTGTAAATATTAGTACAGTCTCTGGATCCCCTGTAAATATTAGTACAGTTTCTGGATCCCTGTAAATAATAATACAGTCGCTGGATCCCCTGTAATTATTAGTACAGTCTCTGGATTCCCTGCAAATATTAGTACTGTCTCTGGATTCCCTGTAATTACTAGTACTGTCTCTGGATCCCTGTAAATATTAGTACTGTCTCTGGACCCCGGTAAATATTAATACCGCGTCTGGATCCCCTGTAAATATTAGTACCGACTCTGGATCCTGTGTAAATATTTGGGCCGTCTCTAGATCCACTGTAAATATTAGTAACGTCTCTGGATACGCTTTACATATTAGTACGCTGTCCGGATCCCCTGTAAATATTAAACTGTCTCTGGATCCCTGCAAATATTCGTACCGTCTCTGGATCCCCTGTAAATAATAGTACCGTCTCTGGATCCCTGTAAATAATAGTACCGTCTCTGGATCCCCTGTAAATATTAGCGCCGTCTCTGTATCCCCTGCAAATATTAGTACCGTCTCTGGATCCCTGTAAATATTTGTGCCGTCTCTGGATCACCTGTAAATATTTGTGTCGTCTTTGGATCCCCTGTAAACATTTGTACTCTCTCTGCATCCCCTGTAAATATTAATGCTGTCTCTGGATCCCCTGTAAACATTACTGCCGTCTCTAGTACCCTGTAAATCTTTGTGTCGTCTTTGGATCCCCTGTAAACATTAGTACAGTCTCTGGATCCCCTATAATTACTAGTACTGTCTCTGGATCCCCTGTAAATATTAGTACAGTCTCTGGATCCCCTGTAAATATCAGAAATGTCTCTGGATCCCCTGTAAATATTTGTGCCGTCTCTGGATCCCTGTCAATATTAGTACTGTATCTGGATCCAAAAGTAAATATTAGTACCGTGTCTGGATCTCCTGTAAATATGAGGAGCGTCTCTGGATCCCCTTTAAATATTAGTACTGTCTCTGGATCCCTGTTAATATTACTACTGTCTCTGGATCCCTGTAAATAATAATACAGTCTCTGGATCCCCTGTAATTATTAGTACAGTCTCTGGCTTCCCTGCAAATATTAGTACTGTCTTTGTATTCCCTGTAAATACTAGTACTGTCTCTGGACCCCGGTAAATATTAATACCGCGTCTTGATCCCCTGTAAATATTAGTACCGACTCTGGATCCTGTGTAAATATTTGGGCCGTCTCTAGATCCACTGTAAATATTAGTAACGTCTCTGGATACCCTTTACATATTAGTACGCTCTCCGGATCCCCTGTAAATATTAGACTGTCTCTGGATCCCTGCAAATATTCGTACCGTCTCTGGATCCCCTGTAAATATTAGCGTCGTATCTGGATCCCCTGTAAATATTAGTACCGTCTCTGGATCCCAGTAAATATTTGTGCCGTCTCTGGATCCCCTGTAAATATTTGTGCCGTCTCTGGATCCCCTGTAAATATTAATACTGTCTCTGGGTCCCTGTCAAAATTTGTGCTCTTTCTGGGTCCCTGTAATTATTAGTACCGTCTCTGGATCCCCTGTAGATATTAATACCATCTCTGGATCCCTGTAAATATTAGTACCATCTCTGGATCCCTGTAAATATTAGTACAATCTCTGGACCCTGTGTAAATATTAATACCATCTCTGGATTCCTGAAAATATTAGTACCATCTCTGGATCCCTGTAAATATTAGTACAGTCTCTGGATCCCCTGTAAATATTAGTACAGTCTCTGGTTTCGCTGCAAATATTAGTTATGTCTCTGGATCCCTGTAAATATTAGTACTGTCTCTGGATCCCTGTAAATATTAGTGCAGTCTCTGGATTCCCTGCAAATATTAGGACTGTCTCTGGATTCCCTGCAAATACGAGTACTGTCTCTGGATCCCTGTAAATATTAGTAGTATCTCTGGATCCCTGTAAATATTAGTACTGTCTCTGGATCCCTGTAAATATTAGGACCGACTCTGGATCCTGCGTTAATATTTGTGCCGTCTGTAGATCCACTGTAAATATTAGTAACGTCCCTGGATACCCTTTACATATTGGTACGCTCTCCGGATCCCCTGTAAATATTAGTACTGTCTCTGGATCCCTGTAAATAATAGTACCGTCTCTGGATCCCCTGTAAATATTAGCGCCGTCTCTGTATCCCCTGCCAATATTAGTACCGTCTCTGGATCCCTGTAAATATTTGTGCCGTCTCTGGATCCCCTGTAAATATTTGTGTCGTCTTTGGATCCCCTGTAAACATTTGTACTCTCTCTGCATCCCCTGTAAATATTAATGCTGTCTCTGGATCCCCTGTAAACATTACTGCCGTCTCTGGTACCCTGTAAATCTTTGTGTCGTCTTTGGATCCCCTGTAAACATTAGTACTGTCTCTGGATCCCCTCTAATTACTAGTACTGTCTCTGGATCCCCTGTAAATAAGAACATAAGAACATAAGAAATTGGAGCAGGAGTAGGCCAATCGGCCCCTCGAGCCTGCTCCGCCATTCAATAAGATCATGGCTGATCTGATCCCAACCACAAATCTAAAGAACACAAGAAGTCGGAGCAGGACCCGGCCACACAGCCCCTGGGCCCTGTCCGCCACCCACAGGGCATTGACCGATCCGAACTCAGCTTCATGTCCAATTTCCTGCCCGCTCCCCATAACCCCTAATTCCCTTTACTTCTAGGAAACTGTCTATTTCTGTTTTAAATTTATCTAATGATGTAGCTTCCACAGCTTCCTGGGGCAGCAAATTCCACAGACCTACCACCCTCTGAGTGAAGAAGTTTCTCCTCATCTCAGTTTTGAAAGAGCAGCCCCTTATTCTAAGATTATGCCCCCTAGTTCTCGTTTCACCCATCTTTGGGAACATCCTTACTGCATCCACCCGATCAAGACCCTTCACAATCTTATATGTTTCAATAAGATCGCCTCTCATTCTTCTGAACTCCAATGAGTAGAGTCCCAATCTACTCAACCTCTCCTCATATGTCCGCCCCCTCATCCCCGGGATTAACCGAGTGAACCTTCTTTGTACTGCCTCGAGAGCAAGTATGTATTTTCTTAAGTATGGAGACCAAAACTGTATGCAGTATTCCAGGTGCGGTCTCACCAATACCTTATATAACTGCAGCAATACCCCTTGTTTTTATATTCTATCCCCCTAGCAATAAAAGCCAACATTCCGTTGGCTTTCTTGATCACCTGCTGCACCTGCATACCAACTTTTTGATTTTCTTGCACTAGGACCCCCAGATCCCTTTGTACTGCAGTACTTTCCAGTCTCTCGCCATTAAGAAAATAACTTGCTCTCTGATTTTTCCTGCCAAAGTGCATAACCTCACATTTTCCAATATTATATTGCATCTGCCAAATCTCCGCCCACTCACCCAGCCTGTCTATATCACCTTGCAGGTTTTTTATGTCCTCCTCACTCTCTACTTTCCCTCCCATCTTTGTATCATCTGCAAATTTTGATATGTTGCACTCGGTCCCCTCCTCCAAATCGTTAATATAGATTGTAAAGAGTTGGGGACCCAGCACCGACCCCTGTGGAACACCACTGGTTACTGGTTGCCAGTCCGAAAATGATCCATTTATCCCAACTCTCTGCTTCCTGTTCGATAACCAATCCTCCACCCATGCCAGAATATTAGTACAGTCTCTGGATCCCCTGTAAATATCAGAACTGTCTCTGGATCCCCTGTAAATATTTGTGCCGTCTCTGGATCCCTGTAAATATTAGTACTGTATCTGGATCCAAAAGTAAATATTAGTACCGTGTCTGGATCTCCTGCAAATATGAGGAGCGTCTCTGGATCCCCTTTAAATATTAGTACTGTCTCTGGATCCCCTGTAAATATTAGTACAGTCTCTGGATCCCCTGTAATTATTGATACTGTCTCTGGATCCCTGTAAATATTAATACTGTATCTGGATTCCTTTTAAATCTTTGTGTCGTCTTTGGATCCCCTGCAACCATTTGTACTGTCTCTGGATCCCCTGTAAATATTAGTATTGTCTCTGGATCCACTGTAAATATTAGTACTGTCTCTGGATCCCTGTAAATATTAGTACCGACTCTGGATCCTGTGTAAATATTAGTACCGTCTCTGGATCCCCTGTAAATATTAGTACCGTCTCTGGGTCCCTGTAAATATTTGTGCTCTTTCTGGATCCTTGTAAATATTAGTACCGTCACTGGACCCTGTGTAAATATTAATACCATCTCTGGATTCCTGAAAATATTAGTACCATCTCTGGATCCCTGTAAATAATAGTACAGTCTCTGGATTCTCTGTAAATATGAGTACAGTCTCCGGATTTGCTGTAAAAATTAGTACTGTCTCTGGATCCCTGTAAATATTAGTACAGTCTCTGGATCCCCTGTAATTATTTGTACAGTCTCTGGATTCCCTGCAAATATTAGTACTGACTCTGGATTCCCTGTAAATACTAGTACTGTCTCTGGAACCCTGTAAATATTAGTACTGTGTCTGGACCCTGGTAAATATTAGTACCGCGTCTGGATCCCCTGTAAATATTAGTACCGACTCTGGATCCTGTGTAAATATTTGTGCCGTCTCTAGATCCACTGCAAATATTAGCAACGTCTCTGGATACCCTTTACATATTAGTACGCTCTCCGGATCCCCTGTAAATGTCAGTACTGTCTCTGGATCCCTGTAAACATTCGTACCGCCTCTGGATCCCCTGTAAATATTAGCGCCGTCTCTGGATCCCCTGTAAATATTTGTGCCGTCTCTGGATCCCCTGTAAATATTAGTACCGACTCTGGATCCTGTGCAAATATTAGTACTGTCTCTGGATCCCTGTAAATATTAGTACCGTCTCTGGATCCCCTGTAAATATTAGTACCATCTCTGGATCCCCTGTAAATATTAGTACCGTCTCTGGATCCCAGTAAATATTAGTACCGTCTCTGGATTTCCTGTAAATATTAGTATTGTCTCTGGATCCCCTGTAATTATTTGTGCCGTCTCTTGATCACTGTAAATATTAGAACCGCGTCTGGATCCCCTGTAAATATTAGTACTGTCTTTGGATCCCCTGTAAATATTAGTACAGTCTCTGGATCCTCTGTAATTATTAATACTGCCTCTGGATTCCTGTAAATATTAGTACTGTCTCTGGATTCCTTGTAAATCTTTGTGTCGTCATTGGATCCCCTGCAGCCATTAGTACTGTCTCTGGATCCACTGAAAATATTAGTACAGTCTCTGGATCCCTTGTAAATCTTTGTGTCATCTTTGGATCCCCTGTAAACATTAGTACAGTCTCTGGAAACCCTCTAATTAATAGGACTGTCTCTGGATCCCTTTTAAATATTAGTACCGTCTCTGGATCGCCTTTAAATATTAGTACTGTCTCTGGATCCCATGTAAATATTAGTACTGTCTCTGGATCCCCTGTAAATATTAGTACAGTCTTTGGATCCCCTGTAAATATTATTATAGTCTCTGGATCCCCTGTAAATATTACTGCTGTCTCTAGAACCCTGTACAAATTAGGACTGCCACTGGATCCCCTGTAAAAATTCGTACAGTCTCTGGATCCCCTGTAAATATTAGTAGCGGCTCTGGGTCCCTGTAAATATTCGTACTGTCTCTGGATCCCTTGTAAATCTTTGTGTCGTCTTTGGATGCCCTGTAAACATTAGAACTGTCTCTGGATCCCCTGTAAATATTAGTTCTGTCTCTGGATCCCCTGTAAATATTAGTGCCGTCTCTGGATCCCCTGTAAATATTAGCACTGTCTCTGGATCCCCTGTAAATATTTGTGCCCTCTCTGCATCCCTGTAAATATTAGTGCCGTGTCTGGATCCCCTGTAAATATTAGTACCGTCTCTGGATCCCCTGTAAATATTAGCACTGTCTCTGGATCCCCTGCAAATATTTGTGCCCTCTCTGGATCCCTGTAAATATTAGTACCATCTCTGGATCCCTGTAAATATTAGTACAATCTCTGGACCCTGTGTAAATATTAATACCATCTCTGGATTCCTGAAAATATTATTACCATCTCTCGATCCCTGTAAATATTAGTACAGTCTCTGGATCCCCTGTAAATATTAGTACAGTCTCTGGTTTCGCTGTAAATATTAGTTATGTCTCTGGATCCCTGTAAATATTAGTACTGTCTCTGGATCCCTGTAAATATTAGTGCAGTCTCTGGATTCCCTGCAAATATTAGGACTGTCTCTGGATTCCCTGCAAATACGAGTACTGTCTCTGGATCCCTGTAAATATTAGTAGTATCTCTGGATCCCTGTAAATATTAGTACTGTCTCTGGATCCCTGTAAATATTAGGACCGACTCTGGATCCTGCGTAAATATTTGTGCCGTCTCTAGATCCACTGTAAATATTAGTAACGTCCCTGGATACCCTTTACATATTGGTACGCTCTCCGGATCCCCTGTAAATATTAGTACTGTCTCTGGATCCCTGTAAATAATAGTACCGTCTCTGGATCCCCTGTAAATATTAGCGCCGTCTCTGTATCCCCTGCCAATATTAGTACCGTCTCTGGATCCCTGTAAATATTTGTGCCGTCTCTGGATCCCCTGTAAATATTTGTGTCGTCTTTGGATCCCCTGTAAACATTTGTACTCTCTCTGCATCCCCTGTAAATATTAATGCTGTCTCTGGATCCCCTGTAAACATTACTGCCGTCTCTGGTACCCTGTAAATCTTTGTGTCGTCTTTGGATCCCCTGTAAACATTAGTAGTCTCTGGATCCCCTGTAATTACTAGTACTGTCTCTGGATCCCCTGTAAATAAGAACATAAGAACATAAGAAATTGGAGCAGGAGTAGGCCAATCGGCCCCTCGAGCCTGCTCCGCCATTCAATAAGATCATGGCTGATCTGATCCCAACCACAAATCTAAAGAACACAAGAAGTCGGAGCAGGACCCGGCCACACAGCCCCTGGGCCCTGTCCGCCACCCACAGGGCATTGACCGATCCGAACTCAGCTTCATGTCCAATTTCCTGCCCGCTCCCCATAACCCCTAATTCCCTTTACTTCTAGGAAACTGTCTATTTCTGTTTTAAATTTATCTAATGATGTAGCTTCCACAGCTTCCTGGGGCAGCAAATTCCACAGACCTACCACCCTCTGAGTGAAGAAGTTTCTCCTCATCTCAGTTTTGAAAGAGCAGCCCCTTATTCTAAGATTATGCCCCCTAGTTCTCGTTTCACCCATCTTTGGGAACATCCTTACTGCATCCACCCGATCAAGACCCTTCACAATCTTATATGTTTCAATAAGATCGCCTCTCATTCTTCTGAACTCCAATGAGTAGAGTCCCAATCTACTCAACCTCTCCTCATATGTCCGCCCCCTCATCCCCAGGATTAACCGAGTGAACCTTCTTTGTACTGCCTCGAGAGCAAGTATGTATTTTCTTAAGTATGGAGACCAAAACTGTATGCAGTATTGCAGGTGCGGTCTCACCAATACCTTATATAACTGCAGCAATACCTCCTTGTTTTTATATTCTATCCCCCTAGCAATAAAAGCCAACATTCCGTTGGCTTTCTTGATCACCTGCTGCACCTGCATACCAACTTTTTGATTTTCTTGCACTAGGACCCCCAGATCCCTTTGTACTGCAGTACTTTCCAGTCTCTCGCCATTAAGAAAATAACTTGCTCTCTGATTTTTCCTGCCAAAGTGCATAACCTCACATTTTCCAATATTATATTGCATCTGCCAAATCTCCGCCCACTCACCCAGCCTGTCTATATCCCCTTGCAGGTTTTTTATGTCCTCCTCACTCTCTACTTTCCCTCCCATCTTTGTATCATCTGCAAATTTTGATATGTTGCACTCGGTCCCCTCCTCCAAATCGTTAATATAGATTGTAAAGAGTTGGGGACCCAGCACCGACCCCTGTGGAACACCACTGGTTACTGGTTGCCAGTCCGAAAATGAACCATTTATCCCAACTCTCTGCTTCCTGTTCGATAACCAATCCTCCACCCATGCCAGAATATTAGTACAGTCTCTGGATCCCCTGTAAATATCAGAACTGTCTCTGGATCCCCTGTAAATATTTGTGCCGTCTCTGGATCCCTGTAAATATTAGTACTGTATCTGGATCCAAAAGTAAATATTAGTACCGTGTCTGGATCTCCTGCAAATATGAGGAGCGTCTCTGGATCCCCTTTAAATATTAGTACTGTCTCTGGATCCCCTGTAAATATTAGTACAGTCTCTGGATCCCCTGTAATTATTGATACTGTCTCTGGATCCCTGTAAATATTTATACTGTCTCTGGATTCCTTTTAAATCTTTGTGTCGTCTTTGGATCCCCTGCAACCATTTGTACTGTCTCTGGGTCCCCTGTAAATATTAGTACTGTCTCTGGATCCACTGTAAATATCAGAACTGTCTCTGGATCCCCTGTAAATATTTGTGCCGTCTCTGGATCCCTGTAAATATTAGTACTGTATCTGGATCCAAAAGTAAATATTAGTACCGTGTCTGGATCTCCTGCAAATATGAGGAGCGTCTCTGGATCCCCTTTAAATATTAGTACTGTCTCTGGATCCCCTGTAAATATTAGTACAGTCTCTGGATCCCCTGTAATTATTGATACTGTCTCTGGATCCCTGTAAATATTTATACTGTCTCTGGATTCCTTTTAAATCTTTGTGTCGTCTTTGGATCCCCTGCAACCATTTGTACTGTCTCTGGGTCCCCTGTAAATATTAGTACTGTCTCTGGATCCACTGTAAATATTAGTACTGTCTCTGGATCCCTGTAAATATTAGTACCGACTCTGGATCCTGTGTAAATATTAGTACCGTCTCTGGATACCCTGTAAATATTAGTACCGTCTCTGGGTCCCTGTAAATATTTGTGCTCTTTCTGGATCCTTGTAAATATTAGTACCGTCACTGGACCATGTGTAAATATTATTACCATCTCTGGATTCCTGAAAATATTAGTACCATCTCTGGATCCCTGTAAATAATAGTACAGTCTCTGGATTCTCTGTAAATATTAGTACAGTCTCCGGATTTGCTGTAAAAATTAGTACTGTCTCTGGATCCCTGTAAATATTAGTACAGTCTCTGGATCCCCTGTAATTATTAGTACAGTCTCTGGATTCCCTGCAAATATTAGTACTGACTCTGGATTCCCTGTAAATACTAGTACTGTCTCTGGAACCCTGTAAATATTAGTACTGTGTCTGGACCCCGGTAAATATTAGTACCGCGTCTGGATCCCCTGTAAATATTAGTACCGACTCTGGATCCTGTGTAAATATTTGTGCCGTCTCTAGATCCACTGCAAATATTAGCAACGTCTCTGGATACCCTTTACATATTAGTACGCTCTCCGGAACCCCTGTAAATGTCAGTACTGTCTCTGGATCCCTGTAAATATTCGTACCGCCTCTGGATCCCCTGTAAATATTAGCGCCGTCTCTGGATCCCCTGTAAATATTTGTGCCGTCTCTGGATCCTGTGTAAATATTAGTACCGTCTCTGGATCCCCTGTAAATATTAGTACCGTCTCTGGGTCCCTGTAAATATTTGTGCTCTTTCTGGATCCTTGTAAATATTAGTACCGTCACTGGACCGTGTGTAAATATTATTACCATCTCTGGATTCCTGAAAATATTAGTACCATCTCTGGATCCCTGTAAATAATAGTACAGTCTCTGGATTCTCTGTAAATATTAGTACAGTCTCCGGATTTGCTGTAAAAATTAGTACTGTCTCTGGATCCCTGTAAATATTAGTACAGTCTCTGGATCCCCTGTAATTATTAGTACAGTCTCTGGATTCCCTGCAAATATTAGTACTGACTCTGGATTCCCTGTAAATACTAGTACTGTCTCTGGAACCCTGTAAATATTAGTACTGTGTCTTGACCCCGGTAAATATTAGTACCGCGTCTGGATCCCCTGTAAATATTAGTACCGACTCTGGATCCTGTGTAAATATTTGTGCCGTCTCTAGATCCACTGCAAATATTAGCAACGTCTCTGGATACCCTTTACATATTAGTACGCTCTCCGGAACCCCTGTAAATGTCAGTACTGTCTCTGGATCCCTGTAAATATTCGTACCGCCTCTGGATCCCCTGTAAATATTAGCGCCGTCTCTGGATCCCCTGTAAATATTTGTGCCGTCTCTGGATCCCCTGTAAATATTATTACCGACTCTGGATCCTGTGCAAATATTAGTACTGTCTCTGGATCCCTGTAAATATTAGTACCGTCTCTGGATCCCCTGTAAATATTAGTACCATCTCTGGATCCCCTGTAAATATTAGTACCGTCTCTGGATCCCAGTAAATATTAGTGCCGTCTCTGGATTTCCTGTAAATATTAGTATTGTCTCTGGATCCCCTGTAATTATTTGTGCCGTCTCTTGATCACTGTAAATATTAGAACCGCGTCTGGATCCCCTGTAAATATTAGTACTGTCTTTGGATCCCCTGTAAATATTAGTACAGTCTCTGGATCCTCTGTAATTATTAATACTGCCTCTGGATTCCTGTAAATATTAGTACTGTCTCTGGATTCCTTGTAAATCTTTGTGTCGTCATTGGATCCCCTGCAGCCATTAGTACTGTCTCTGGATCCACTGAAAATATTAGTACAGTCTCTGGATCCCTTGTAAATCTTTGTGTCATCTTTGGATCCCCTGTAAACATTAGTACAGTCTCTGGAAACCCTCTAATTAATAGGACTGTCTCTGGATCCCTTTTAAATATTAGTACCGTCTCTGGATCGCCTTTAAATATTAGTACTGTCTCTGGATCCCATGTAAATATTAGTACTGTCTCTGGATCCCCTGTAAATATTAGTACAGTCTTTGGATCCCCTTTAAATATTATTATAGTCTCTGGATCCCCTGTAAATATTACTGCTGACTCTAGAACCCTGTACAAATTAGGACTGCCCCTGGATCCCCTGTAAAATTTCGTACAGTCTCTGGATCCCCTGTAAATATTAGTAGCGGCTCTGGGTCCCTGTAAATATTCGTACTGTCTCTGGATCCCTTGTAAATCTTTGTGTCGTCTTTGGATCCCCTGTAAACATTAGAACTGTCTCTGGATCCCCTGTAAATATTAGTTCTGTCTCTGGATCCCCTGTAAATATTAGTGCCGACTCTGGATCCCCTGTAAATATTAGCACTGTCTCTGGATCCCCTGTAAATATTTGTGCCCTCTCTGGATCCCTGTAAATATTAGTGCCGTGTCTGGATCCCCTGCAAATATTAGTACCGTCTCTGGATCCCCTGTAAATATTAGTACCGTCACTGGATCCTCTGAAAATATTAGTACTGTCTCTGGATCCCCTGTAAATATTAGTACCGTCTCTGGATCCCCTGTAAATATTAGTACTGTCTCTGGATCCCCTGTGAATATTAGTACTGTCTTTGGATCCCCTGTAAATATTAGTACAGTCTCTGGATCCCCTGTAATTATTAATACTGTCTCTGGATTCCTGTAAATATTAGTACTGTCTCTGGATTCCTTGTCAATCTTTGTGTCGTCTTTGGATCCGCTGCAACCATTAGTACTGTCTCTGGATCCCCTGTAAATATTAGTACTGTCTCTGGATCCACTGTAAATATTAGTAAAGTCTCTGGATACCTGTATATATTAGTACCGACTCTGGATCCTGTGTAAATATTAGTACCGTCTCAGGATCCCCTGTAAATATTAATACTGTCTCTGGGTCCCTGTAAATATTTGTGCTCTTTCTGGGTCTCTGTAAATATTAGTACCGTCACTGGATCCCCTGTAAATATTAATACCATCTCTGGATCCCTGTAAATATCAGTACCATCTCTGGATCCCTGTAAATATTAGTACAATCTCTGGATCCCCTGTAAATATTAGTACAGTCTCTGGATTCGCTGTAAATATTAGTTATGTCTCTGGATCCCTGCAAATATTGGTACTATCTTTGGATCCCCTGTAAATATTAGGACCATCTCTGGATCCCTGTAATTATTAGTACATTCTCTGGATTCCCTGCAAATATTAGTACTGTCTCTGGATTCCCTGTAAATACGAGTACTGTCTCTGGATCCCTGTAAATATTAGTACCGACTCTGGATCCTGTGTAAATATTTGTGCCGTGTCTGGATCCCCTGTAAATATGAGTACCGTCTCTGGATCCCCTGTAAATATTAGTACTGTATCTGGATCCAAAAGTAAATATTAGTACTGTCTCTGGATCCCCTGTAAATATTAGTACCGACTCTGGATCCTGTGTAAATATTTGTGCCGTCTCTAGATCCACTGCAAATATTAGCAACGTCTCTGGATACCCTTTACATATTAGTACGCTCTCCGGAACCCCTGTAAATGTCAGTACTGTCTCTGGATCCCTGTAAATATTCGTACCGCCTCTGGATCCCCTGTAAATATTAGTACTGTCTCTGGATCCCCTGTAAATATTTGTGCCGTCTCTGGATCCTGTGTAAATATTAGTACCGTCTCTGGATCCCCTGTAAATATTAGTACCGTCTCTGGGTCCCTGTAAATATTTGTGCTCTTTCTGGATCCTTGTAAATATTAGTACCGTCACTGGACCGTGTGTAAATATTATTACCATCTCTGGATTCCTGAAAATATTAGTACCATCTCTGGATCCCTGTAAATAATAGTACAGTCTCTGGATTCTCTGTAAATATTAGTACAGTCTCCGGATTTGCTGTAAAAATTAGTACTGTCTCTGGATCCCTGTAAATATTAGTACAGTCTCTGGATCCCCTGTAATTATTAGTACAGTCTCTGGATTCCCTGCAAATATTAGTACTGACTCTGGATTCCCTGTAAATACTAGTACTGTCTCTGGAACCCTGTAAATATTAGTACTGTGTCTTGACCCCGGTAAATATTAGTACCGCGTCTGGATCCCCTGTAAATATTAGTACCGACTCTGGATCCTGTGTAAATATTTGTGCCGTCTCTAGATCCACTGCAAATATTAGCAACGTCTCTGGATACCCTTTACATATTAGTACGCTCTCCGGAACCCCTGTAAATGTCAGTACTGTCTCTGGATCCCTGTAAATATTCGTACCGCCTCTGGATCCCCTGTAAATATTAGCGCCGTGTCTGGATCCCCTGTAAATATTTGTGCCGTCTCTGGATCCCCTGTAAATATTATTACCGACTCTGGATCCTGTGCAAATATTAGTACTGTCTCTGGATCCCTGTAAATATTAGTACCGTCCCTGGATCCCCTGTAAATATTAGTACCATCTCTGGATCCCCTGTAAATATTAGTACCGTCTCTGGATCCCAGTAAATATTAGTACCGTCTCTGGATTTCCTGTAAATATTAGTATTGTCTCTGGATCCCCTGTAATTATTTGTGCCGTCTCTTGATCACTGTAAATATTAGAACCGCGTCTGGATCCCCTGTAAATATTAGTACTGTCTTTGGATCCCCTGTAAATATTAGTACAGTCTCTGGATCCTCTGTAATTATTAATACTGCCTCTGGATTCCTGTAAATATTAGTACTGTCTCTGGATTCCTTGTAAATCTTTGTGTCGTCATTGGATCCCCTGCAGCCATTAGTACTGTCTCTGGATCCACTGAAAATATTAGTACAGTCTCTGGATCCCTTGTAAATCTTTGTGTCATCTTTGGATCCCCTGTAAACATTAGTACAGTCTCTGGAAACCCTCTAATTAATAGGACTGTCTCTGGATCCCTTTTAAATATTAGTACCGTCTCTGGATCGCCTTTAAATATTAGTACTGTCTCTGGATCCCATGTAAATATTAGTACTGTCTCTGGATCCCCTGTAAATATTAGTACAGTCTTTGGATCCCCTGTAAATATTATTATAGTCTCTGGATCCCCTGTAAATATTACTGCTGACTCTAGAACCCTGTACAAATTAGGACTGCCCCTGGATCCCCTGTAAAAATTCGTACAGTCTCTGGATCCCCTGTAAATATTAGTAGCGGCTCTGGGTCCCTGTAAATATTCGTACTGTCTCTGGATCCCTTGTAAATCTTTGTGTCGTCTTTGGATCCCCTGTAAACATTAGAACTGTCTCTGGATCCCCTGTAAATATTAGTTCTGTCTCTGGATCCCCTGTAAATATTAGTGCCGTCTCTGGATCCCCTGTAAATATTAGCACTGTCTCTGGATCCCCTGTAAATATTTGTGCCCTCTCTGGATCCCTGTAAATATTAGTGCCGTGTCTGGATCCCCTGTAAATATTAGTACCGTCTCTGGATCCCCTGTAAATATTAGTACCGTCACTGGATCCTCTGAAAATATTAGTACTGTCTCTGGATCCCCTGTAAATATTAGTACTGGCTCTGGATCCCCTGTAAATATTAGTACTGTCTCTGGATCCCCTGTGAATATTAGTACTGTCTTTGGATCCCCTGTAAATATTTGTACAGTCTCTGGATCCCCTGTAATTATTAATACTGTCTCTGGATTCCGGTAAATATTAGTACTGTCTCTGGATTCCTTGTAAATCTTTGTGTCGTCTTTGGATCCGCTGCAACCATTAGTACTGTCTCTGGATCCCCTGTAAATATTAGTACTGTCTCTGGATCCACTGTAAATATTAGTAAAGTCTCTGGATACCTGTATATATTAGTACCGACTCTGGATCCTGTGTAAATATTAGTACCGTCTCAGGATCCCCTGTAAATATTAATACTGTCTCTGGGTCCCTGTAAATATTTGTGCTCTTTCTGGGTCTCTGTAAATATTAGTACCGTCACTGGATCCCCTGTAAATATTAATACCATCTCTGGATCCCTGTAAATATCAGTACCATCTCTGGATCCCTGTAAATATTAGTACAATCTCTGGATCCCCTGTAAATATTAGTACAGTCTCTGGAATCGCTGTAAATATTAGTTATGTCTCTGGATCCCTGCAAATATTGGTACTATCTTTGGATCCCCTGTAAATATTAGGACCATCTCTGGATCCCTGTAATTATTAGTACATTCTCTGGATTCCCTGCAAATATTAGTACTGTCTCTGGATTCCCTTTAAATACGAGTACTGTCTCTGGATCCCTGTAAATATTAGTACCGACTCTGGATCCTGTGTAAATATTTGTGCCGTGTCTGGATCCCCTGTAAATATGAGTACCGTCTCTGGATCCCCTGTAAATATTAGTACTGTATCTGGATCCAAAAGTAAATATTAATACTGTCTCTGGATCCCCTGTAAATATTAGTACTGTCTTTGGATCCCCTGTAAATATTAGTACAGTCTCTGGATCCCCTGTAATTATTAATACTGTCTCTGGATCCCTGTAAATATTAGTACTGTCTCTGGATTCCTTGTAAATCTTTGTGTCGTCTTTGGATCACCTGCAACCAATAGTACTGTCTCTGGATTCCCTGTAAATATTAGTACAATCTCTGGATCCCCTGTAAATATTAGTACAGTCTCTGGATTCGCTGTAAATATTAGTTATGTCTCTGGATCCCTGCAAATATTGGTACTATCTTTGGATCCCCTGTAAATATTAGGACCATCTCTGGATGCCTGTAATTATTAGTACATTCTCTGGATTCCCTGCAAATATTAGTACTGTCTCTGGATTCCCTGTAAATACGAGTACTGTCTCTGGATCCCTGTAAATATTAGTACCGACTCTGGATCCTGTGTAAATATTTGTGCCGTGTCTGGATCCCCTGTAAATATGAGTACCGTCTCTGGATCCCCTGTAAATATTAGTACTGTATCTGGATCCAAAAGTAAATATTAGTACTGTCTCTGGATCCCCTGTAAATATTAGTACTGTCTTTGGATCCCCTGTAAATATTAGTACAGTCTCTGGATCCCCTGTAATTATTAATACTGTCTCTGGATCCCTGTAAATATTAGTACTGTCTCTGGATTCCTTGTAAATCTTTGTGTCGTCTTTGGATCACCTGCAACCAATAGTACTGTCTCTGGATTCCCTGTAAATATTAGTACTGTCTCTGGATCCCCTGTAAATATTAGTACCGACTCTGGATCCTGTGTAAATATTAGTACCGTCTCTGGATCCCCTGTAAATATTAGTACTGTCTCTGGGTCCCTGTAAATATTTGTGCTCGTTCTGGATCCTTGTAAATATTAGTACCGTCACTGGATCCTGTGTAAATATTAATACCATCTCTGGATCTCTGGAAATATTAGTACCATCTCTGGATTCGCTGTAATTATTAGTTATGTCTCTGGAACCCCTGTAAATATTAGTGCCGTCTCTGGATCCCTTGTAAATCTTTGTGTCGTCTTTGGATCCACTGTAAACATTAGTACAGTCTCTGGATCCCCTGTAATTACTAGTACTGTCTCTGGATCCCCTGTAAATATTTGTGCCGTCTCTGGATCCCTGTAAATATAAGTGCCGTGTCTGGATCCCCTGTAAATATTAGTACCGTCTCTGGATCCCTTGTAAATATTAGTACCGTCACTGGATCCTCTGAAAATATTAGTACTGTCTCTGGATCCCCTGTAAATATTAGTACCGTCTCTGGATCCCCTGTAAATATTTGTACTGTCTCTGGATCCCCTGTGAATATTAGTACTGTCTTTGGATCCCCTGTAAATATTAGTACAGTCTCTGGATCCCCTGTAATTATTAATACTGTCTCTGGATCCCTGTAAATATTAGTACCGACTCTGGATCCTGTGTAAATATTTGTGCCGTGTCTGGATCCCCTGTAAATATGAGTACCGTCTCTGGATCCCCTGTAAATATTAGTACTGTATCTGGATCCAAAAGTAAATATTAGTACTGTCTCTGGATCCCCTGTAAATATTAGTACCGACTCTGGATCCTGTGTAAATATTTGTGCCGTCTCTAGATCCACTGCAAATATTAGCAACGTCTCTGGATACCCTTTACATATTAGTACGCTCTCCGGAACCCCTGTAAATGTCAGTACTGTCTCTGGATCCCTGTAAATATTCGTACCGCCTCTGGATCCCCTGTAAATATTAGTACTGTCTCTGGATCCCCTGTAAATATTTGTGCCGTCTCTGGATCCTGTGTAAATATTAGTACCGTCTCTGGATCCCCTGTAAATATTAGTACCGTCTCTGGGTCCCTGTAAATATTTGTGCTCTTTCTGGATCCTTGTAAATATTAGTACCGTCACTGGACCGTGTGTAAATATTATTACCATCTCTGGATTCCTGAAAATATTAGTACCATCTCTGGATCCCTGTAAATAATAGTACAGTCTCTGGATTCTCTGTAAATATTAGTACAGTCTCCGGATTTGCTGTAAAAATTAGTACTGTCTCTGGATCCCTGTAAATATTAGTACAGTCTCTGGATCCCCTGTAATTATTAGTACAGTCTCTGGATTCCCTGCAAATATTAGTACTGACTCTGGATTCCCTGTAAATACTAGTACTGTCTCTGGAACCCTGTAAATATTAGTACTGTGTCTTGACCCCGGTAAATATTAGTACCGCGTCTGGATCCCCTGTAAATATTAGTACCGACTCTGGATCCTGTGTAAATATTTGTGCCGTCTCTAGATCCACTGCAAATATTAGCAACGTCTCTGGATACCCTTTACATATTAGTACGCACTCCGGAACCCCTGTAAATGTCAGTACTGTCTCTGGATCCCTGTAAATATTCGTACCGCCTCTGGATCCCCTGTAAATATTAGCGCCGTCTCTGGATCCCCTGTAAATATTTGTGCCGTCTCTGGATCCCCTGTAAATATTATTACCGACTCTGGATCCTGTGCAAATATTAGTACTGTCTCTGGATCCCTGTAAATATTAGTACCGTCTCTGGATCCCCTGTAAATATTAGTACCATCTCTGGATCCCCTGTAAATATTAGTACCGTCTCTGGATCCCAGTAAATATTAGTACCGTCTCTGGATTTCCTGTAAATATTAGTATTGTCTCTGGATCCCCTGTAATTATTTGTGCCGTCTCTTGATCACTGTAAATATTAGAACCGCGTCTGGATCCCCTGTAAATATTAGTACTGTCTTTGGATCCCCTGTAAATATTAGTACAGTCTCTGGATCCTCTGTAATTATTAATACTGCCTCTGGATTCCTGTAAATATTAGTACTGTCTCTGGATTCCTTGTAAATCTTTGTGTCGTCATTGGATCCCCTGCAGCCATTAGTACTGTCTCTGGATCCACTGAAAATATTAGTACAGTCTCTGGATCCCTTGTAAATCTTTGTGTCATCTTTGGATCCCCTGTAAACATTAGTACAGTCTCTGGAAACCCTCTAATTAATAGGACTGTCTCTGGATCCCTTTTAAATATTAGTACCGTCTCTGGATCGCCATTAAATATTAGTACTGTCTCTGGATCCCATGTAAATATTAGTACTGTCTCTGGATCCCCTGTAAATATTAGTACAGTCTTTGGATCCCCTGTAAATATTATTATAGTCTCTGGATCCCCTGTAAATATTACTGCTGACTCTGGAACCCTGTACAAATTAGGACTGCCCCTGGATCCCCTGTAAAAATTCGTACAGTCTCTGGATCCCCTGTAAATATTAGTAGCGGCTCTGGGTCCCTATAAATATTCGTACTGTCTCTGGATCCCTTGTAAATCTTTGTGTCGTCTTTGGATCCCCTGTAAACATTAGAACTGTCTCTGGATCCCCTGTAAATATTAGTTCTGTCTCTGGATCCCCTGTAAATATTAGTGCCGTCTCTGGATCCCCTGTAAATATTAGCACTGTCTCTGGATCCCCTGTGAATATTAGTACTGTCTTTGGATCCCCTGTAAATATTAGTACAGTCTCTGGATCCCCTGTAATTATTAATACTGTCTCTGGATTCCTGTAAATATTAGTACTGTCTCTGGATTCCTTGTCAATCTTTGTGTCGTCTTTGGATCCGCTGCAACCATTAGTACTGTCTCTGGATCCCCTGTAAATATTAGTACTGTCTCTGGATCCACTGTAAATATTAGTAAAGTCTCTGGATACCTGTATATATTAGTACCGACTCTGGATCCTGTGTAAATATTAGTACCGTCTCAGGATCCCCTGTAAATATTAATACTGTCTCTGGGTCCCTGTAAATATTTGTGCTCTTTCTGGGTCTCTGTAAATATTAGTACCGTCACTGGATCCCCTGTAAATATTAATACCATCTCTGGATCCCTGTAAATATCAGTACCATCTCTGGATCCCTGTAAATATTAGTACAATCTCTGGATCCCCTGTAAATATTAGTACAGTCTCTGGAATCGCTGTAAATATTAGTTATGTCTCTGGATCCCTGCAAATATTGGTACTATCTTTGGATCCCCTGTAAATATTAGGACCATCTCTGGATCCCTGTAATTATTAGTGCATTCTCTGGATTCCCTGCAAATATTAGTACTGTCTCTGGATTCCCTGTAAATACGAGTACTGTCTCTGGATCCCTGTAAATATTAGTACCGACTCTGGATCCTGTGTAAATATTTGTGCCGTGTCTGGATCCCCTGTAAATATGAGTACCGTCTCTGGATCCCCTGTAAATATTAGTACTGTATCTGGATCCAAAAGTAAATATTAGTACTGTCTCTGGATCCCCTGTAAATATTAGTACTGTCTTTGGATCCCCTGTAAATATTAGTACAGTCTCTGGATCCCCTGTAATTATTAATACTGTCTCTGGATCCCTGTAAATATTAGTACTGTCTCTGGATTCCTTGTAAATCTTTGTGTCGTCTTTGGATCACCTGCAACCAATAGTACTGTCTCTGGATTCCCTGTAAATATTAGTACTGTCTCTGGATTCCTTGTAAATCTTTGTGTCGTCTTTGGATCACCTGCAACCAATAGTACTGTCTCTGGATTCCCTGTAAATATTAGTACAATCTCTGGATCCCCTGTAAATATTAGTACAGTCTCTGGATTCGCTGTAAATATTAGTTATGTCTCTGGATCCCTGCAAATATTGGTACTATCTTTGGATCCCCTGTTAATATTAGGACCATCTCTGGATCCCTGTAATTATTAGTACATTCTCTGGATTCCCTGCAAATATTATACTGTCTCTGGATTCCCTGTTAATACGAGTACTGTCTCTGGATCCCTGTAAATATTAGTACCGACTCTGGATCCTGTGTAAATATTTGTGCCGTGTCTGGATCCCCTGTAAATATGAGTACCGTCTCTGGATCCCCTGTAAATATTAGTACTGTATCTGGATCCAAAAGTAAATATTAGTACTGTCTCTGGATCCCCTGTAAATATTAGTACTGTCTTTGGATCCCCTGTAAATATTAGTACAGTCTCTGGATCCCCTGTAATTATTAATACTGTCTCTGGATCCCTGTAAATATTAGTACTGTCTCTGGATTCCTTGTAAATCTTTGTGTCGTCTTTGGATCACCTGCAACCAATAGTACTGTCTCTGGATTCCCTGTAAATATTAGTACTGTCTCTGGATCCCCTGTAAATATTAGTACCGACTCTGGATCCTGTGTAAATATTAGTACCGTCTCTGGATCCCCTGTAAATATTAGTACTGTCTCTGGGTCCCTGTAAATATTTGTGCTCTTTCTGGATCCTTGTAAATATTAGTACCGTCACTGGATCCTGTGTAAATATTAATACCATCTCTGGATCTCTGAAAATATTAGTACCATCTCTGGATTCGCTGTAATTATTAGTTATGTCTCTGGAACCCCTGTAAATATTAGTGCCGTCTCTGGATCCCTTGTAAATCTTTGTGTCGTCTTTGGATCCACTGTAAACATTAGTACAGTCTCTGGATCCCCTGTAATTACTAGTACTGTCTCTGGATCCCCTGTAAATATTTGTGCCGTCTCTGGATCACTGTAAATATAAGTGCCGTGTCTGGATCCCCTGTAAATATTAGTACCGTCTCTGGATCCCTTGTAAATATTAGTACCGTCACTGGATCCTCTGAAAATATTAGTACTGTCTCTGGATCCCCTGTAAATATTAGTACCGTCTCTGGATCCCCTGTAAATATTTGTACTGTCTCTGGATCCCCTGTGAATATTAGTACTGTCTTTGGATCCCCTGTAAATATTAGTACAGTCTCTGGATCCCCTGTAATTATTAATACTGTCTCTGGATCCCTGTAAATATTAGTACTGTCTCTGGATTCCTTGTAAATCTTTGTGTCGTCTTTGGATGCCCTGCAACCATTAGTACTGTCTCTGGATCCCCTGTAAATATTAGTACTGTCTCTGGATCCACTGTAAATATTAGTACAGTCTCTGGATCCCTGTATATATTAGTACCGACTCTGGATCCTGTGTAAATATTAGTACCGTCTCTGGATCCCCTGTAAATATTCGTACTGTCTCTGGGTCCCTGTAAATATTTGTGCTCTTTCTTGATCCCTGTAAATATTAGTACCGTCACTGGATCCTGTGTAAATATTAATACCATCTCTGGATTCCTGAAAATATTAGTACCATCTCTAGATCCCTGTAAATATTAGTACAGTCTCTGGATCCCCTGTAAATATTAGTACAGTCTCTGGTTTCGCTTTAAATATTAGTTATGTCTCTGGATCCAAGTAAATATTAGTACTGTCTCTGGATCCCTGTAAATATTATTACAGTCTCTGGATCCCCTGTAATTATTAGTACAGTCTCTGGATTCCCTGCAAATAATAGTACTGTCTCTGGATTCCCTGTAAATACTAGTACTTTCTCTGGAACCCTGTAAATATTAGTACTGTCTCTGGACCCCGGTAAATATTAATACCGCGTCTGGATCCCCTGTAAATATTAGTACCGACACTGGATCCTGTGTAAATATTTGGGCCGTCTCCAGATCCACTGTAAATATTAGTAACGTCTCTGGATACCCTTTACATATTAGTACGCTCTCCGGATCCCCTGTAAATATTAGTACTGTCTCTGGATCCCTGCAAATATTCGTACCGTCTCTGGATCCCCTGTAAATATTAGTTCCGTCTCTGGATCCCTGTAAATATTTGTGCTGTCTCTGGATCCCCTGTAAATATTTGTGCTGTCTCTGGATGCCCTGTAAATATTAGTACCGACTCTGGATCCTGTGCAAATATTAGTACCGTCTCAGGATCCCCTGTAAATATTAGTACTGTCTCTGGATCCCTGCAAATATTCGTACCGTCTCTGGATCCCCTGTAAATATTAGTACCGACTCTGGATCCTGTGCAAATATTAGTACTGTCTCTGGATCCCTGTAAATATTAGTACCGTCTCTGGATCCCCTGTAAATATTAGTACCATCTCTGGATCCCCTGTAAATATTAGTACCGTCTCTGGATCCCAGTAAATATTAGTACCGTCTCTGGATTTCCTGTAAATATTAGTATTGTCTCTGGATCCCCTGTAATTATTTGTGCCGTCTCTTGATCACTGTAAATATTAGAACCGCGTCTGGATCCCCTGTAAATATTAGTACTGTCTCTGGATCCCTGTAAATATTAGTACCGTCTCTGGATCCCCTATAAATATTAGTACCATCTCTGGATCCCCTGTAAATATTAGTACCGTCTCTGGATCCCAGTAAATATTAGTACCGTCTCTGGATTTCCTGTAAATATTAGTATTGTCTCTGGATCCCCTGTAATTATTTGTGCCGTCTCTTGATCACTGTAAATATTAGAACCGCGTCTGGATCCCCTGTAAATATTAGTACTGTCTTTGGATCCCCTGTAAATATTAGTACAGTCTCTGGATCCTCTGTAATTATTAATACTGCCTCTGGATTCCTGTAAATATTAGTACTGTCTCTGGATTCCTTGTAAATCTTTGTGTCGTCATTGGATCCCCTGCAGCCATTAGTACTGTCTCTGGATCCACTGAAATTATTAGTACAGTCTCTGGATCCCTTGTAAATCTTTGTGTCATCTTTGGATCCCCTGTAAACATTAGTACAGTCTCTGGAAACCCTCTAATTAATAGGACTGTCTCTGGATCCCTTTTAAATATTAGTACCGTCTCTGGATCGCCTTTAAATATTAGTACTGTCTCTGGATCCCCTGTAAATATTAGTACAGTCTTTGGATCGCCTGTAAATATTATTATAGTCTCTGGATCCCCTGTAAATATTACTGCTGACTCTCGAACCCTGTACAAATTAGGACTGCCCCTGGATCCCCTGTAAAAATTCGTACAGTCTCTGGATCCCCTGTAAATATTAGTAGCGGCTCTGGGTCCCTGTAAATATTCGTACTGTCTCTGGATCCCTTGTAAATCTTTGTGTCGTCTTTGGATCCCCTGTAAACATTAGAACTGTCTCTGGATCCCCTGTAAATATTAGTTCTGTCTCTGGATCCCCTGTAAATATTAGTGCCGTCTCTGGATCCCCTGTAAATATTAGCACTGTCTCTGGATCCCCTGTAAATATTTGTGCCCTCTCTGGATCCCTGTAAATATTAGTGCCGTGTCTGGATCCCCTGTAAATATTAGTACCGTCTCTGGATCCCCTGTAAATATTAGTACCGTCACTGGATCCTCTGAAAATATTAGTACTGTCTCTGGATCCCCTGTAAATATTAGTACCGTCTCTGGATCCCCTGTAAATATTAGTACTGTCTCTGGATCCCCTGTGAATATTAGTACTGTCTTTGGATCCCCTGTAAATATTTGTACAGTCTCTGGATCCCCTGTAATTATTAATACTGTCTCTGGATTCCTGTAAATATTAGTACTGTATCTGGATTCCTTGTAAATCTTTGTGTCGTCTTTGGATCCGCTGCAACCATTAGTACTGTCTCTGGATCCCCTGTAAATATTAGTACTGTCTCTGGATCCACTGTAAATATTAGTAAAGTCTCTGGATACCTGTATATATTAGTACCGACTCTGGATCCTGTGTAAATATTAGTACCGTCTCAGGATCCCCTGTAAATATTAATACTGTCTCTGGGTCCCTGTAAATATTTGTGCTCTTTCTGGGTCTCTGTAAATATTAGTACCGTCACTGGATCCCCTGTAAATATTAGTACCGTCTCTGGATCCCAGTAAATATTAGTACCGTCTCTGGATTTCCTGTAAATATTAGTATTGTCTCTGGATCCCCTGTAATTATTTGTGCCGTCTCTTGATCACTGTAAATATTAGAACCGCGTCTGGATCCCCTGTAAATATTAGTACTGTCTCTGGATCCCTGTAAATATTAGTACCGTCTCTGGATCCCCTGTAAATATTAGTACCATCTCTGGATCCCCTGTAAATATTAGTACCGTCTCTGGATCCCAGTAAATATTAGTACCGTCTCTGGATTTCCTGTAAATATTAGTATTGTCTCTGGATCCCCTGTAATTATTTGTGCCGTCTCTTGATCACTGTAAATATTAGAACCGCGTCTGGATCCCCTGTAAATATTAGTACTGTCTTTGGATCCCCTGTAAATATTAGTACAGTCTCTGGATCCTCTGTAATTATTAATACTGCCTCTGGATTCCTGTAAATATTAGTACTGTCTCTGGATTCCTTGTAAATCTTTGTGTCGTCATTGGATCCCCTGCAGCCATTAGTACTGTCTCTGGATCCACTGAAATTATTAGTACAGTCTCTGGATCCCTTGTAAATCTTTGTGTCATCTTTGGATCCCCTGTTAACATTAGTACAGTCTCTGGAAACCCTCTAATTAATAGGACTGTCTCTGGATCCCTTTTAAATATTAGTACCGTCTCTGGATCGCCTTTAAATATTAGTACTGTCTCTGGATCCCCTGTAAATATTAGTACAGTCTTTGGATCGCCTGTAAATATTATTATAGTCTCTGGATCCCCTGTAAATATTACTGCTGACTCTCGAACCCTGTACAAATTAGGACTGCCCCTGGATCCCCTGTAAAAATTCGTACAGTCTCTGGATCCCCTGTAAATATTAGTAGCGGCTCTGGGTCCCTGTAAATATTCGTACTGTCTCTGGATCCCTTGTAAATCTTTGTGTCGTCTTTGGATCCCCTGTAAACATTAGAACTGTCTCTGGATCCCCTGTAAATATTAGTTCTGTCTCTGGATCCCCTGTAAATATTAGTGCCGTCTCTGGATCCCCTGTAAATATTAGCACTGTCTCTGGATCCCCTGTAAATATTTGTGCCCTCTCTGGATCCCTGTAAATATTAGTGCCGTGTCTGGATCCCCTGTAAATATTAGTACCGTCTCTGGATCCCCTGTAAATATTAGTACCGTCACTGGATCCTCTGAAAATATTAGTACTGTCTCTGGATCCCCTGTAAATATTAGTACCGTCTCTGGATCCCCTGTAAATATTAGTACTGTCTCTGGATCCCCTGTGAATATTAGTACTGTCTTTGGATCCCCTGTAAATATTTGTACAGTCTCTGGATCCCCTGTAATTATTAATACTGTCTCTGGATTCCTGTAAATATTAGTACTGTCTCTGGATTCCTTGTAAATCTTTGTGTCGTCTTTGGATCCGCTGCAACCATTAGTACTGTCTCTGGATCCCCTGTAAATATTAGTACTGTCTCTGGATCCACTGTAAATATTAGTAAAGTCTCTGGATACCTGTATATATTAGTACCGACTCTGGATCCTGTGTAAATATTAGTACCGTCTCAGGATCCCCTGTAAATATTAATACTGTCTCTGGGTCCCTGTAAATATTTGTGCTCTTTCTGGGTCTCTGTAAATATTAGTACCGTCACTGGATCCCCTGTAAATATTAATACCATCTCTGGATCCCTGTAAATATCAGTACCATCTCTGGATCCCTGTAAATACTAGTACAATCTCTGGATCCCCTGTAAATATTAGTACAGTCTCTGGATTCGCTGTAAATATTAGTTATGTCTCTGGATCCCTGCAAATATTGGTACTATCTTTGGATCCCCTGTAAATATTAGGACCATCTCTGGATCCCTGTAATTATTAGTACATTCTCTGGATTCCCTGCAAATATTAGTACTGTCTCTGGATTCCCTGTAAATACGAGTACTGTCTCTGGATCCCTGTAAATATTAGTACCGACTCTGGATCCTGTGTAAATATTTGTGCCGTGTCTGGATCCCTTGTAAATATGAGTACCGTCTCTGGATCCCCTGTAAATATTAGTACTGTATCTGGATCCAAAAGTAAATATTAGTACTGTCTCTGGATCCCCTGTAAATATTAGTACTGTCTTTGGATCCCCTGTAAATATTAGTACAGTCTCTGGATCCCCTGTAATTATTAATACTGTCTCTGGATCCCTGTAAATATTAGTACTGTCTCTGGATTCCTTGTAAATCTTTGTGTCGTCTTTGGATCACCTGCAACCAATAGTACTGTCTCTGGATTCCCTGTAAATATTAGTACTGTCTCTGGATCCCCTGTAAATATTAGTACCGACTCTGGATCCTGTGTAAATATTAGTACCGTCTCTGGATCCCCTGTAAATATTAGTACTGTCTCTGGGTCCCTGTAAATATTTGTGCTCTTTCTGGATCCTTGTAAATATTAGTACCGTCACTGGATCCTGTGTAAATATTAATACCATCTCTGGATCTCTGAAAATATTAGTACCATCTCTGGATTCGCTGTAATTATTAGTTATGTCTCTGGAACCCCTGTAAATATTAGTGCCGTCTCTGGATCCCTTGTAAATCTTTGTGTCGTCTTTGGATCCACTGTAAACATTAGTACAGTCTCTGGATCCCCTGTAATTACTAGTACTGTCTCTGGATCCCCTGTAAATATTTGTGCCGTCTCTGGATCCCTGTAAATATAAGTGCCGTGTCTGGATCCCCTGTAAATATTAGTACCGTCTCTGGATCCCTTGTAAATATTAGTACCGTCACTGGATCCTCTGAAAATATTAGTACTGTCTCTGGATCCCCTGTAAATATTAGTACCGTCTCTGGATCCCCTGTAAATATTTGTACTGTCTCTGGATCCCCTGTGAATATTAGTACTGTCTTTGGATCCCCTGTAAATATTAGTACAGTCTCTGGATCCCCTGTAATTATTAATACTGTCTCTGGATCCCTGTAAATATTAGTACTGTCTCTGGATTCCTTGTAAATCTTTGTGTCGTCTTTGGATCCCCTGCAACCATTAGTACTGTCTCTGGATCCCCTGTAAATATTAGTACTGTCTCTGGATCCACTGTAAATATTAGTACAGTCTCTGGATCCCTGTATATATTAGTACCGACTCTGGATCCTGTGTAAATATTAGTACCGTCTCTGGATCCCCTGTAAATATTCGTACTGTCTCTGGGTCCCTGTAAATATTAGTACCGACTCTGGATCCTGTGTAAATATTTGTGCCGTGTCTGGATCCCTTGTAAATATGAGTACCGTCTCTGGATCCCCTGTAAATATTAGTACTGTATCTGGATCCAAAAGTAAATATTAGTACTGTCTCTGGATCCCCTGTAAATATTAGTACTGTCTTTGGATCCCCTGTAAATATTAGTACAGTCTCTGGATCCCCTGTAATTATTAATACTGTCTCTGGATCCCTGTAAATATTAGTACTGTCTCTGGATTCCTTGTAAATCTTTGTGTCGTCTTTGGATCACCTGCAACCAATAGTACTGTCTCTGGATTCCCTGTAAATATTAGTACTGTCTCTGGATCCCCTGTAAATATTAGTACCGACTCTGGATCCTGTGTAAATATTAGTACCGTCTCTGGATCCCCTGTAAATATTAGTACTGTCTCTGGGTCCCTGTAAATATTTGTGCTCTTTCTGGATCCTTGTAAATATTAGTACCGTCACTGGATCCTGTGTAAATATTAATACCATCTCTGGATCTCTGAAAATATTAGTACCATCTCTGGATTCGCTGTAATTATTAGTTATGTCTCTGGAACCCCTGTAAATATTAGTGCCGTCTCTGGATCCCTTGTAAATCTTTGTGTCGTCTTTGGATCCACTGTAAACATTAGTACAGTCTCTGGATCCCCTGTAATTACTAGTACTGTCTCTGGATCCCCTGTAAATATTTGTGCCGTCTCTGGATCCCTGTAAATATAAGTGCCGTGTCTGGATCCCTGTAAATATTAGTACCGTCTCTGGATCCCTTGTAAATATTAGTACCGTCACTGGATCCTCTGAAAATATTAGTACTGTCTCTGGATCCCCTGTAAATATTAGTACCGTCTCTGGATCCCCTGTAAATATTTGTACTGTCTCTGGATCCCCTGTGAATATTAGTACTGTCTTTGGATCCCCTGTAAATATTAGTACAGTCTCTGGATCCCCTGTAATTATTAATACTGTCTCTGGATCCCTGTAAATATTAGTACTGTCTCTGGATTCCTTGTAAATCTTTGTGTCGTCTTTGGATCCCCTGCAACCATTAGTACTGTCTCTGGATCCCCTGTAAATATTAGTACTGTCTCTGGATCCACTGTAAATATTAGTACAGTCTCTGGATCCCTGTATATATTAGTACCGACTCTGGATCCTGTGTAAATATTAGTACCGTCTCTGGATCCCCTGTAAATATTCGTACTGTCTCTGGGTCCCTGTAAATATTTGTGCTCTTTCTTGATCCCTGTAAATATTAGTACCGTCACTGGATCCTGTGTAAATATTAATACCATCTCTGGATTCCTGAAAATATTAGTACCATCTCTAGATCCCTGTAAATATCAGTACAGTCTCTGGATCCCCTGTAAATATTAGTACACTCTCTGGTTTCGCTTTAAATATTAGTTATGTCTCTGGATCCAAGTAAATATTAGTACTGTCTCTGGATCCCTGTAAATATTATTACAGTCTCTGGATCCCCTGTAATTATTAGTACAGTCTCTGGATTCCCTGCAAATAATAGTACTGTCTCTGGATTCCCTGTAAATACGAGTACTTTCTCTGGAACCCTGTAAATATTAGTACTGTCTCTGGACCCCGGTAAATATTAATACCGCGTCTGGATCCCCTGTAAATATTAGTACCGACACTGGATCCTGTGTAAATATTTGGGCCGTCTCCAGATCCACTGTAAATATTAGTAACGTCTCTGGATACCCTTTACATATTAGTACGCTCTCCGGATCCCCTGTAAATATTAGTTCCGTCTCTGGATCCCTGTAAATATTTGTGCTGTCTCTGGATCCCCTGTAAATATTTGTGCTGTCTCTGGATGCCCTGTAAATATTAGTACCGACTCTGGATCCTGTGCAAATATTAGTACTGTCTCTGGATCCCTGTAAATATTAGTACCGTCTCTGGATCCCCTGTAAATATTAGTACCATCTCTGGATCCCCTGTAAATATTAGTACCGTCTCTGGATCCCAGTAAATATTAGTACCGTCTCTGGATTTCCTGTAAATATTAGTATTGTCTCTGGATCCCCTGTAATTATTTGTGCCGTCTCTTGATCACTGTAAATATTAGAACCGCGTCTGGATCCCCTGTAAATATTAGTACTGTCTTTGGATCCCCTGTAAATATTAGTACAGTCTCTGGATCCCCTGTAATTATTAATACTGCCTCTGGATTCCTGTAAATATTAGTACTGTCTCTGGATTCCTTGTAAATCTTTGTGTCGTCATTGGATCCCCTGCAGCCATTAGTACTGTCTCTGGATCCACTGAAAATATTAGTACAGTCTCTGGATCCCTTGTAAATCTTTGTGTCATCTTTGGATCCCCTGTAAACATTAGTACAGTCTCTGGAAACCCTCTAATTAATAGGACTGTCTCTGGATCCCTTTTAAATATTAGTACCGTCTCTGGATCGCCTTTAAATATTAGTACTGTCTCTGGACCCCATGTAAATATTAGTACTGTCTCTGGATCCCCTGTAAATATTAGTACAGTCTTTGGATCCCCTGTAAATATTATTATAGTCTCTGGATCCCCTGTAAATATTACTGCTGTCTCTAGAACCCTGTACAAATTAGGACTGCCCCTGGATCCCCTGTAAAAATTCGTACAGTCTCTGGATCCCCTGTAAATATTAGTAGCGGCTCTGGGTCCCTGTAAATATTCGTACTGTCTCTGGATCCCTTGTAAATCTTTGTGTCGTCTTTGGATCCCCTGTAAACATTAGAACTGTCTCTGGATTCCTGTAAATATTAGTACTGTCTCTGGATTCCTTGTAAATCTTTGTGTCGTCTTTGGATCCGCTGCAACCATTAGTACTGTCTCTGGATACCCTGTAAATATTAGTACTGTCTCTGGATCCACTGTAAATATTAGTAAAGTCTCTGGATACCTGTATATATTAGTACCGACTCTGGATCCTGTGTAAATATTAGTACCGTCTCAGGATCCCCTGTAAATATTAATACTGTCTCTGGGTCCCTGTAAATATTTGTGCTCTTTCTGGGTCTCTGTAAATATTAGTACCGTCACTGGATCCCCTGTAAATATTAATACCATCTCTGGATCCCTGTAAATATTAGTACCATCTCTGGATCCCTGTAAATATTAGTACAATCTCTGGATCCCCTGTAAATATTAGTACAGTCTCTGGATTCGCTGTAAATATTAGTTATGTCTCTGGATCGCTGCAAATATTGGTACTATCTTTGGATCCCCTGTAAATATTAGGACCATCTCTGGATCCCTGTAATTATTAGTACATTCTCTGGATTCCCTGCAAATATTAGTACTGTCTCTGGATTCCCTGTAAATACGAGTACTGTCTCTGGATCCCTGTAAATATTAGTACCGACTCTGGATCCTGTGTAAATATTTGTGCCGTGTCTGGATCCCCTGTAAATATGAGTACCGTCTCTGGATCCCCTGTAAATATTAGTACTGTATCTGGAACCAAAAGTAAATATTAGTACTGTCTCTGGATCCCCTGTAAATATTAGTACTGTCTTTGGATCCCCTGTAAATATTAGTACAGTCTCTGGATCCCCTGTAATTATTAATACTGTCTCTGGATCCCTGTAAATATTAGTACTGTCTCTGGATTCCTTGTAAATCTTTGTGTCGTCTTTGGATCACCTGCAACCAATAGTACTGTCTCTGGATTCCCTGTAAATATTAGTACTGTCTCTGGATCCCCTGTAAATATTAGTACCGACTCTGGATCCTGTGTAAATATTAGTACCGTCTCTGGATCCCCTGTAAATATTAGTACTGTCTCTGGGTCCCTGTAAATATTTGTGCTCTTTCTGGATCCTTGTAAATATTAGTACCGTCACTGGATCCTGTGTAAATATTAATACCTTCTCTGGATCTCTGAAAATATTAGTACCATCTCTGGATTCGCTGTAATTATTAGTTATGTCTCTGGAACCCCTGTAAATATTAGTGCCGTCTCTGGATCCCTTGTAAATCTTTGTGTCGTCTTTGGATCCACTGTAAACATTAGTACAGTCTCTGGATCCCCTGTAATTACTAGTACTGTCTCTGGATCCCCTGTAAATATTTGTGCCGTCTCTGGATCACTGTAAATATAAGTGCCGTGTCTGGATCCCCTGTAAATATTAGTACCGTCTCTGGATCCCTTGTAAATATTAGTACCATCACTGGATCCTCTGAAAATATTAGTACTGTCTCTGGATCCCCTGTAAATATTAGTACCGTCTCCGGATCCCCTGTAAATATTTGTACTGTCTCTGGATCCCCTGTGAATATTAGTACTGTCTTTGGATCCCCTGTAAATATTAGTACAGTCTCTGGATCCCCTGTAATTATTAATACTGTCTCTGGATCCATGTAAATATTAGTACTGTCTCTGGATTCCTTGTAAATCTTTGTGTCGTCTTTGGATCCCCTGCAACCATTAGTACTGTCTCTGGATCCCCTGTAAATATTAGTACTGTCTCTGGATCCACTGTAAATATTAGTACAGTCTCTGGATCCCTGTATATATTAGTACCGACTCTGGATCCTGTGTAAATATTAGTACCGTCTCTGGATCCCCTGTAAATATTAGTACTGTCTCTGGGTCCCTGTAAATATTTGTGCTCTTTCTTGATCCCTGTAAATATTAGTACCGTCACTGGATCCTGTGTAAATATTAATACCATCTCTGGATTCCTGAAAATATTAGTGCCATCTCTGGATCCCTGTAATTATTAGTACAGTCTCTGGATCCGCTGTAAATATTAGTACAGTCTCTGGATCCCTGTAAATATTATTACAGTCTCTGGATCCCCTGTAATTATTAGTACAGTCTCTGGATTCCCTGCAAATAATAGTACTGTCTCTGGATTCCCTGTAAATACTAGTACTTTCTCTGGAACCCTGTAAATATTAGTACTGTCTCTGGACCCCGGTAAATATTAATACCGCGTCTGGATCCCCTGTAAATATTAGTACCGACACTGGATCCTGTGTAAATATTTGGGCCGTCTCCAGATCCACTGTAAATATTAGTAACGTCTCTGGATACCCTTTACATATTAGTACGCTCTCCAGATCCCCTGTAAATATTAGTACTGTCTCTGGATCCCTGCAAATATTCGTACCGTCTCTGGATCCCCTGTAAATATTAGTTCCGTCTCTGGATCCCTGTAAATATTTGTGCTGTCTCTGGATCCCCTGTAAATATTTGTGCCGTCTCTGGATCCCCTGTAAATATTAGTACCGACTCTGGATCCTGTGCAAATATTAGTACCGTCTCAGGATCCCCTGTAAATATTAATACTGTCTCTGGGTCCCTGTAAATATTTGTGCTCTTTCTGGGTCCCTGTAAATATTAGTACCGTCACTGGATCCCCTGTAAATACTAATACCATCTCTGGATCCCTGTAAATATTAGTACAATCTCTGGATCCCCTGTAAATATTAGTACAGTCTCTGGATTCGCTGTAAATATTAGTTATGTCTCTGGATCCCTGCAAATATTGGTACTATCTTTGGATCCCCTGTAAATATTGGGACCATCTCTGGATCCCTGTAATTATTAGTACAGTCTCTGCATTCCCTGCAAATATTAGTACTGTCTCTGGATTCCCTGTAAATACTAGTACTGTCTCTGGATCCCTGTAAATATTAGTACTGTCTCTGGACCCCGGTAAATATTAGTACCGACTCTGGATCCTTTGTAAATATTTGTGCCGTGTCTGGATCCCCTGTAAATATGAGTACCGTCTCTGGATCCCCTGTAAATATTAGTACTGTATCTGGATCCAAAAGTAAATATTAGTACTGTCTCTGGATCCCCTGTAAATATTGGTACTGTCTTTGGATCCCCTGTAAATATTAGTACAGTCTCTGGATCCCCTGTAATTATTAATACTGTCTCTGGATCCCTGTAAATATTAGTACTGTCTCTGGATTCCTTGTAAATCTTTGTGTCGTCTTTGGATCCCCTGCAACCAATAGTACTGTCTCTGGATCCACTGTAAATATTAGTACTGTCTCTGGATCCCTGTAAATATTAGTACCGACTCTGGATCCTGTGTAAATATTAGTACCGTCTCCAGATCCCCTGTAAATATTAGTACTGTCGCTGGGTCCCTGTAAATATTTGTGCTCTTTCTGGATCCTTGTAAATATTAATACCATCTCTGGATTCCTGAAAATATTAGTACCATCTCTGGATTCGCTGTAATTATTAGTTATGTCTCTGGATCCCTGTAAATATTAGTACTGTCTCTGGATCCCTGTAAATATTAGTACAGTCTCTGGATCCCCTGTAATTATTAGTACAGTCTCTGGATTTCCTGCAAATATTAGTACTGTCTCTGAATTCCCTGTAAATACTAGTACTGTCTCTGGATCCCTGTAAATATTAGTACTGTCTCTGGACCCCGGTAAATATTAATACCGCGTCTGGATCCCCTGTAAATATTAGTACCGACTCTGGATCCTGTGTAAATATTTGGGCCGTCTCCAGATCCACTGTAAATATTAGTAACGTCTCTGGATATCCTTTACATATTAGTACGCTCTCCGGATCCCCTGTAAATATTAGTACTGTCTCTGGATCCCTGCAAATATTCGTACCGTCTCTGGATCCCCTGTAAATATTAGCGTCGTCTCTGGATCCCCTGTAAATATTAGTTCCGTCTCTGGATCCCTGTAAATATTTGTGCCGTCTCTGGATCCCCTGTAAATATTTGTGCCGTCTCAGGATCCCCTGTAAATATTAATACTGTCTCTGGGTCCCTGTAAATATTTGTGCTCTTTCTGGGTCCCTGTAAATATTAGTACCGTCACTGGATGCCCTGTAAATATTAATACCATCTCTGGATCCCTGTAAATATTAGTAGAATATCTGGATCCCCCGTAAATATTATTACAGTCTCTGGATTCGCTGTAAATATTAGTTATGTCTCTGGATCCCTGCCAATATTAATACTATCTTTGGATCCCCTGTAAATATTGGTACCATCTCTGGATCCCTGTAAATATTTGTGCCGTCTCTGGATCCCCTGTAAATATTAGTTACGTCTCTGGATACACTGTAAATATTATTACGCTCTCTGGATCCCCTGTAAATATTAGTACCGTCTTTGGATCCCTGTAAATATTTGTGCCGTCTCGGGATCAAATGTAAATATTAGTACCGATTCTGGATCCTTTTTAAATATTGGTACCATCTCTGGATCCCCTCTAAATATTAGTAATGTCTCTGGATCCCCTGTAATTATTAGTACAGTCTCTGGATCACCAGTAATTATTAGTACAGTCTCTGGAATCCCTGTAAATATTAGTGCTGTCTCTGGATTCCCTGTAAATATTAGTACTGTCTCTGGATCTCTGTAAATATTAATACCGACTCTGGATCCTGTGTAAATAATTGTGCCGTCTCCAGATCCACTGTAAATATTAGTAACGTCTCTGGATCCCCTGTAAATATTAGTACCGTCACTGGATCCTGTGTAAATATTAATACCATCTCTGGATTCCTGAAAATATTATTACAGTCTCTGGATTCCCTGTAATTATTAGTAGTCTCTGGATTCCCTGCAAATAATAGTACTGTCTCTGGATTCTCTGTAAATACTAGTACTTTCTCTGGAACCCTGTAAATATTAGTACTGTCTCTGGACCCCGGTAAATATTAATACCGCGTCTGGATCCCCTGTAAATATTAGTACCGACACTGGATCCTGTGTAAATATTTGGGCCGTCTCCAGATCCACTGTAAATATTAGTAACGTCTCTGGATACCCTTTACATATTAGTACGCTCTCCGGATCCCCTGTAAATATTAGTACTGTCTCTGGATCCCTGCAAATATTCGTACCGTCTCTGGATCCCCTGTAATTATTAATACTGTCTCTGGATCCCTGTAAATATTAGTACTGTCTCTGGATTCCTTGTAAATCTTTGTGTCGTCTTTGGATCCCCTGCAACCAATAGTACTGTCTCTGGATCCACTGTAAATATTAGTACTGTCTCTGGATCCCCTGTAAATATTAGTACCGACTCTGGATCCTGTGTAAATATTAGTACCGTCTCCAGATCCCCTGTAAATATTAGTACTGTCGCTGGGTCCCTGTAAATATTTGTGCTCTTTCTGGATCCTTGTAAATATTAATACCATCTCTGGATTCCTGAAAATATTAGTACCATCTCTGGATTCGCTGTAATTATTAGTTATGTCTCTGGATCCCTGTAAATATTAGTACTGTCTCTGGATCCCTGTAAATATTAGTACAGTCTCTGGATCCCCTGTAATTATTAGTACAGTCTCTGGATTTCCTGCAAATATTAGTACTGTCTCTGAATTCCCTGTAAATACTAGTACTGTCTCTGGATCCCTGTAAATATTAGTACTGTCTCTGGACCCCGGTAAATATTAATACCGCGTCTGGATCCCCTGTAAATATTAGTACCGACTCTGGATCCTGTGTAAATATTTGGGCCGTCTCCAGATCCACTGTAAATATTAGTAACGTCTCTGGATATCCTTTACATATTAGTACGCTCTCCGGATCCCCTGTAAATATTAGTACTGTCTCTGGATCCCTGCAAATATTCGTACCGTCTCTGGATCCCCTGTAAATATTAGCATCGTCTCTGGATCCCCTGTAAATATTAGTTCCGTCTCTGGATCCCTGTAAATATTTGTGCCGTCTCTGGATCCCCTGTAAATATTTGTGCCGTCTCAGGATCCCCTGTAAATATTAATACTGTCTCTGGGTCCCTGTAAATATTTGTGCTCTTTCTGGGTCCCTGTAAATATTAGTACCGTCACTGGATGCCCTGTAAATATTAATACCATCTCTGGATCCCTGTAAATATTAGTAGAATATCTGGATCCCCCGTAAATATTATTACAGTCTCTGGATTCGCTGTAAATATTAGTTATGTCTCTGGATCCCTGCCAATATTAGTACTATCTTTGGATCCCCTGTAAATATTGGTACCATCTCTGGATCCCTGTAAATATTTGTGCCGTCTCTGGATCCCCTGTAAATATTAGTTACGTCTCTGGATACACTGTAAATATTATTACGCTCTCTGGATCCCCTGTAAATATTAGTACCGTCTTTGGATCCCTGTATATATTTGTGCCGTCTCTGGATCAAATGTAAATATTAGTACCGATTCTGGATCCTTTTTAAATATTGGTACCATCTCTGGATCCCCTCTAAATATTAGTAATGTCTCTGGATCCCCTGTAATTATTAGTACAGTCTCTGGATCACCTGTAATTATTAGTACAGTCTCTGGAATCCCTGTAAATATTAGTGCTGTCTCTGGATTCCCTGTAAATATTAGTACTGTCTCTGGATCTCTGTAAATATTAATACCGACTCTGGATCCTGTGTAAATAATTGTGCCGTCTCCAGATCCACTGTAAATATTAGTAACGTCTCTGGATCCCCTGTAAATATTAGTACCGTCACTGGATCCTGTGTAAATATTAATACCATCTCTGGATTCCTGAAAATATTAGTACTGTCTCTGGATCCCTGTAAATATTATTACAGTCTCTGGATCCCCTGTAATTATTAGTACAGTCTCTGGATTCCCTGCAAATAATAGTACTGTCTCTGGATTCCCTGTAAATACTAGTACTTTCTCTGGAACCCTGTAAATATTAGTACTGTCTCTGGACCCCGGTAAATATTAATACCGCGTCTGGATCCCCTGTAAATATTAGTACCGACACTGGATCCTGTGTAAATATTTGGGCCGTCTCCAGATCCACTGTAAATATTAGTAACGTCTCTGGATACCCTTTACATATTAGTACGCTCTCCGGATCCCCTGTAAATATTAGTACTGTCTCTGGATCCCTGCAAATATTCGTACCGTCTCTGGATCCGCTGTAAATATTAGTTCCGTCTCTGGATCCCTGTAAATATTTGTGCTGTCTCTGGATCCCCTGTAAATATTTGTGCCGTCTCTGGATCCCCTGTAAATATTAGTACCGACTCTGGATCCTGTGCAAATATTAGTACCGTCTCAGGATCCCCTGTAAATATTAATACTGTCTCTGGGTCCCTATAAATATTTGTGCTCTTTCTGGGTCCCTGTAAATATTAGTACCGTCACTGGATCCCCTGTAAATACTAATACCATCTCTGGATCCCTGTAAATATGAGTACAATCTCTGGATCCCCTGTAAATATTAGTACAGTCT
Source organism: Heptranchias perlo (assembly GCF_035084215.1). Classification (NCBI taxonomy): domain Eukaryota; kingdom Metazoa; phylum Chordata; class Chondrichthyes; order Hexanchiformes; family Hexanchidae; genus Heptranchias; species Heptranchias perlo. The sequence goes on along the minus strand of NW_027139918.1, from coordinate 430,809 downwards.
CTGGATTCGCTGTAAATATTAGTTATGTCTCTGGATCCCTGCAAATATTGGTACTATCTTTGGATCCCCTGTAAATATTGGGACCATCTCTGGATCCCTGTAATTATTAGTACAGTCTCTGCATTCCCTGCAAATATTAGTACTGTCTCTGGATTCCCTGTAAATACGAGTACTGTCTCTGGATCCCTGTAAATATTAGTACTGTCTCTGGACCCCGGTAAATATTAGTACCGACTCTGGATCCTTTGTAAATATTTGTGCCGTGTCTGGATCCCCTGTAAATATGAGTACCGTCTCTGGATCCCCTGTAAATATTAGTACTGTATCTGGATCCAAAAGTAAATATTAGTACTGTCTCTGGATCCCCTGTAAATATTGGTACTGTCTTTGGATCCCCTGTAAATATTAGTACAGTCTCTGGATCCCCTGTAATTATTAATACTGTCTCTGGATCCCTGTAAATATTAGTACTGTCTCTGGATTCCTTGTAAATCTTTGTGTCGTCTTTGGATCCCCTGCAACCAATAGTACTGTCTCTGGATCCACTGTAAATATTAGTACTGTCTCTGGATCCCCTGTAAATATTAGTACCGACTCAGGATCCTGTGTAAATATTAGTACCGTCTCCAGATCCCCTGTAAATATAAGTACTGTCGCTGGGTCCCTGTAAATATTTGTGCTCTTTCTGGATCCTTGTAAATATTAATACCATCTCTGGATTCCTGAAAATATTAGTACCATCTCTGGATTCGCTGTAATTATTAGTTATGTCTCTGGATCCCTGTAAATATTAGTACTGTCTCTAGATCCCTGTAAATATTAGTACAGTCTCTGGATCCCCTGTAATTATTAGTACAGTCTCTGGATTTCCTGCAAATATTAGTACTGTCTCTGAATTCCCTGTAAATACTAGTACTGTCTCTGGATCCCTGTAAATATTAGTACTGTCTCTGGACCCCGGTAAATATTAATACCGCGTCTGGATCCCCTGTAAATATTAGTACCGACTCTGGATCCTGTGTAAATATTTGGGCCGTCTCCAGATCCACTGTAAATATTAGTAACGTCTCTGGATATCCTTTACATATTAGTACGCACTCCGGATCCCCTGAAAATATTAGTACTGTCTCTGGATCCCTGTAAATATTTGTGCCGTCTCTGGATCCCCTGTAAATATTTGTGCCGTCTCAGGATCCCCTGTAAATATTAATACTGTCTCTGGGTCCCTGTAAATATTTGTGCTCTTTGTGGGTCCCTGTAAATATTAGTACCGTCACTGGATGCCCTGTAAATATTAATACCATCTCTGGATCCCTGTAAATATTAGTAGAATATCTGGATCCCCCGTAAATATTATTACAGTCTCTGGATTCGCTGTAAATATTAGTTATGTCTCTGGATCCCTGCCAATATTAGTACTATCTTTGGATCCCCTGTAAATATTGGTACCATCTCTGGATCCCTGTAAATATTTGTGCCGTCTCTGGATCCCCTGTAAATATTAGTTACGTCTCTGGATACACTGTAAATACTATTACGCTCTCTGGATCCCCTGTAAATATTAGTACCGTCTTTGGATCCCTGTAAATATTTGTGCCGTCTCTGGATCAAATGTAAATATTAGTACCGATTCTGGATCCTTTTTAAATATTGGTACCATCTCTGGATCCCCTCTAAATATTAGTAATGTCTCTGGATCCCCTGTAATTATTAGTACAGTCTCTGGATCACCTGTAATTATTAGTACAGTCTCTGGAATCCCTGTAAATATTAGTGCTGTCTCTGGATTCCCTGTAAATATTAGTACTGTCTCTGGATCTCTGTAAATATTAATACCGACTCTGGATCCTGTGTAAATAATTGTGCCGTCTCCAGATCCACTGTAAATATTAGTAACGTCTCTGGATCCCCTGTAAATATTAGTACCGTCACTGGATCCTGTGTAAATATTAATACCATCTCTGGATTCCTGAAAATATTAGTACTGTCTCTGGATCCCTGTAAATATTATTACAGTCTCTGGATCCCCTGTAATTATTAGTACAGTCTCTGGATTCCCTGCAAATAATAGTACTGTCTCTGGATTCCCTGTAAATACTAGTACTTTATCTGGAACCCTGTAAATATTAGTACTGTCTCTGGACCCCGGTAAATATTAATACCGCGTCTGGATCCCCTGTAAATATTAGTACCGACACTGGATCCTGTGTAAATATTTGGGCCGTCTCCAGATCCACTGTAAATATTAGTAACGTCTCTGGATACCCTTTACATATTAGTACGCTCTCCGGATTCCCTGTAAATATTAGTTCCGTCTCTGGATCCCTGTAAATATTTGTGCTGTCTCTGGATCCCCTGTAAATATTTGTGCCGTCTCTGGATCCCCTGTAAATATTAGTACCGTCTCAGGATCCCCTGTAAATATTAATACTGTCTCTGGGTCCCTGTAAATATTTGTGCTCTTTCTGGGTCCCTGTAAATATTAGTACCGTCACTGGATCCCCTGTAAATACTAATACCATCTCTGGATCCCTGTAAATATTAGTGCAATCTCTGGATCCCCTGTAAATATTAGTACAGTCTCTGGATTCGCTGTAAATATTAGTTATGTCTCTGGATCCCTGCAAATATTGGTACTATCTTTGGATCCCCTGTAAATATTGGGACCATCTCTGGATCCCTGTAATTATTAGTACAGTCTCTGCATTCCCTGCAAATATTAGTACTGTCTCTGGATTCCCTGTAAATACGAGTACTGTCTCTGGATCCCTGTAAATATTAGTACTGTCTCTGGACCCCGGTAAATATTAGTACCGACTCTGGATCCTTTGTAAATATTTGTGCCGTGTCTGGATCCCCTGTAAATATGAGTACCGTCTCTGGATCCCCTGTAAATATTAGTACTGTATCTGGATCCAACAGTAAATATTAGTACTGTCTCTGGATCCCCTGTAAATATTGGTACTGTCTTTGGATCCCCTGTAAATATTAGTACAGTCTCTGGATCCCCTGTAATTATTAATACTGTCTCTGGATCCCTGTAAATATTAGTACTGTCTCTGGATTCCTTGTAAATCTTTGTGTCGTCTTTGGATCCCCTGCAACCAATAGTACTGTCTCTGGATCCACTGTAAATATTAGTACTGTCTCTGGATCCCCTGTAAATATTAGTACCGACTCTGGATCCTGTGTAAATATTAGTACCGTCTCCAGATCCCCTGTAAATATTAGTACTGTCGCTGGGTCCCTGTAAATATTTGTGCTCTTTCTGGATCCTTGTAAATATTAATACCATCTCTGGATTCCTGAAAATATTAGTACCATCTCTGGATTCGCTGTAATTATTAGTTATGTCTCTGGATCCCTGTAAATATTAGTACTGTCTCTGGATCCCTGTAAATATTAGTACAGTCTCTGGATCCCCTGTAATTATTAGTACAGTCTCTGGATTTCCTGCAAATATTAGTACTGTCTCTGAATTCCCTGTAAATACTAGTACTGTCTCTGGATCCCTGCAAATATTAGTACTGTCTCTGGACCCCGGTAAATATTAATACCGCGTCTGGATCCCCTGTAAATATTAGTACCGACTCTGGATCCTGTGTAAATATTTGGGCCGTCTCCAGATCCACTGTAAATATTAGTAACGTCTCTGGATATCCTTTACATATTAGTACGCTCTCCGGATCCCCTGTAAATATTAGTACTGTCTCTGGATCCCTGCAAATATTCGTACCGTCTCTGGATCCCCTGTAAATATTAGCGTCGTCTCTGGATCCCCTGTAAATATTAGTTCCGTCTCTGGATCCCTGTAAATATTTGTGCCGTCTCTGGATCCCCTGTAAATATTTGTGCCGTCTCAGGATCCCCTGTAAATATTAATACTGTCTCTGGGTCCCTGTAAATATTTGTGCTCTTTCTGGGTCCCTGTAAATATTAGTACCATCACTGGATGCCCTGTAAATATTAATACCATCTCTGGATCCCTGTAAATATTAGTAGAATATCTGGATCCCCCGTAAATATTATTACAGTCTCTGGATTCGCTGTAAATATTAGTTATGTCTCTGGATCCCTGCCAATATTAGTACTATCTTTGGATCCCCTGTAAATATTGGTACCATCTCTGGATCCCTGTAAATATTTGTGCCGTCTCTGGATCCCCTGTAAATATTAGTTACGTCTCTGGATACACTGTAAATATTATTACGCTCTCTGGATCCCCTGTAAATATTAGTACCGTCTTTGGATCCCTGTAAATATTTGTGCCGTCTCTGGATCAAATGTAAATATTGGTACCGATTCTGGATCCTTTTTAAATATTGGTACCATCTCCGGATCCCCTCTAAATATTAGTAATGTCTCTGGATCCCCTGTAATTATTAGTACAGTCTCTGGATCACCTGTAATTATTAGTACAGTCTCTGGAATCCCTGTAAATATTAGTGCTGTCTCTGGATTCCCTGTAAATACTAGTACTGTCTCTGGATCCCTGTAATTATTAGTACTGTCTCTGGATCCCTGTAAATATTAGTACTGTCTCTGGATCTCTGTAAATATTAATACCGACTCTGGATCCTGTGTAAATAATTGTACCGTCTCCAGATCCACTGTAAATATTAGTAACGTCTCTGGATCCCCTGTAAATATTAGTACCGTCACTGGATCCTGTGTAAATATTAATACCATCTCTGGATTCCTGAAAATATTAGTACTGTCTCTGGATCCCTGTAAATATTATTACAGTCTCTGGATCCCCTGTAATTATTAGTACAGTCTCTGGATTCCCTGCAAATAATAGTACTGTCTCTGGATTCCCTGTAAATACTAGTACTTTCTCTGGAACCCTGTAAATATTAGTACTGTCTCTGGACCCCGGTAAATATTAATACCGCGTCTGGATCCCCTGTAAATATTAGTACCGACACTGGATCCTGTGTAAATATTTGGGCCGTCTCCAGATCCACTGTAAATATTAGTAACGTCTCTGGATACCCTTTACATATTAGTACGCTCTCCGGATCCCCTGTAAATATTAGTACTGTCTCTGGATCCCTGCAAATATTCGTACCGTCTCTGGATCCCCTGTAAATATTAGTTCCGTCTCTGGATCCCTGTAAATATTTGTGCTGTCTCTGGATCCCCTGTAAATATTTGTGCCGTCTCTGGATCCCCTGTAAATATTAGTACCGACTCTGGATCCTGTGCAAATATTAGTACCGTCTCAGGATCCCCTGTAAATATTAATACTGTCTCTGGGTCCCTGTAAATATTTGTGCTCTTTCTGGGTCCCTGTAAATATTAGTACCGTCACTGGATCCCCTGTAAATACTAATACCATCTCTGGATCCCTGTAAATATTAGTACAATCTCTGGATCCCCTGTAAATATTAGTACAGTCTCTGGATTCGCTGTAAATATTAGTTATGTCTCTGGATCCCTGCAAATATTGGTACTATCTTTGGATCCCCTGTAAATATTGGGACCATCTCTGGATCCCTGTAATTATTAGTACAGTCTCTGCATTCCCTGCAAATATTAGTACTGTCTCTGGATTCCCTGTAAATACGAGTACTGTCTCTGGATCCCTGTAAATATTAGTACTGTCTCTGGACCCCGGTAAATATTAGTACCGACTCTGGATCCTTTGTAAATATTTGTGCCGTGTCTGGATCCCCTGTAAATATGAGTACCGTCTCTGGATCCCCTGTAAATATTAGTACTGTATCTGGATCCAAAAGTAAATATTAGTACTGTCTCTGGATCCCTGTAAATATTAGTACTGTCTCTGGATCCCTGTAAATATTAGTACAGTCTCTGGATCCCCTGTAATTATTAGTACAGTCTCTGGATTTCCTGCAAATATTAGTACTGTCTCTGAATTCCCTGTAAATACTAGTACTGTCTCTGGATCCCTGCAAATATTAGTACTGTCTCTGGACCCCGGTAAATATTAATACCGCGTCTGGATCCCCTGTAAATATTAGTACCGACTCTGGATCCTGTGTAAATATTTGGGCCGTCTCCAGATCCACTGTAAATATTAGTAACGTCTCTGGATATCCTTTACATATTAGTACGCTCTCTGGATCCCCTGTAAATATTAGTACTGTCTCTGGATCCCTGCAAATATTCGTACCGTCTCTGGATCCCCTGTAAATATTAGCGTCGTCTCTGGATCCCCTGTAAATATTAGTTCCGTCTCTGGATCCCTGTAAATATTTGTGCCGTCTCTGGATCCCCTGTAAATATTTGTGCCGTCTCAGGATCCCCTGTAAATATTAATACTGTCTCTGGGTCCCTGTAAATATTTGTGCTCTTTCTGGGTCCCTGTAAATATTAGTACCGTCACTGGATGCCCTGTAAATATTAATACCATCTCTGGATCCCTGTAAATATTAGTAGAATATCTGGATCCCCCGTAAATATTATTACAGTCTCTGGATTCGCTGTAAATATTAGTTATGTCTCTGGATCCCTGCCAATATTAGTACTATCTTTGGATCCCCTGTAAATATTGGTACCATCTCTGGATCCCTGTAAATATTTGTGCCGTCTCTGGATCCCCTGTAAATATTAGTTACGTCTCTGGATACACTGTAAATATTATTACGCTCTCTGGATCCCCTGTAAATATTAGTACCGTCTTTGGATCCCTGTAAATATTTGTGCCGTCTCTGGATCAAATGTAAATATTGGTACCGATTCTGGATCCTTTTTAAATATTGGTACCATCTCTGGATCCCCTCTAAATATTAGTAATGTCTCTGGATCCCCTGTAATTATTAGTACAGTCTCTGGATCCCCTGTAATTATTAGTACAGTCTCTGGAATCCCTGTAAATATTAGTGCTGTCTCTGGATTCCCTGTAAATACTAGTACTGTCTCTGGATCCCTGTAATTATTAGTACTGTCTCTGGATCCCTGTAAATATTAGTACTGTCTCTGGATCTCTGTAAATATTAATACCGACTCTGGATCCTGTGTAAATAATTGTACCGTCTCCAGATCCACTGTAAATATTAGTAACGTCTCTGGATCCCCTGTAAATATTAGTACCGTCACTGGATCCTGTGTAAATATTAATACCATCTCTGGATTCCTGAAAATATTAGTACTGTCTCTGGATCCCTGTAAATATTATTACAGTCTCTGGATCCCCTGTAATTATTAGTACAGTCTCTGGATTCCCTGCAAATAATAGTACTGTCTCTGGATTCCCTGTAAATACTAGTACTTTCTCTGGAACCCTGTAATTATTAGTACTGTCTCTGGACCCCGGTAAATATTAATACCGCGTCTGGATCCCCTGTAAATATTAGTACCGACACTGGATCCTGTGTAAATATTTGGGCCGTCTCCAGATCCACTGTAAATATTAGTAACGTCTCTGGATACCCTTTACATATTAGTACGCTCTCCGGATCCCCTGTAAATATTAGTACTGTCTCTGGATCCCTGCAAATATTCGTACCGTCTCTGGATCCCCTGTAAATATTAGTTCCGTCTCTGGATCCCTGTAAATATTTGTGCTGTCTCTGGATCCCCTGTAAATATTTGTGCCGTCTCTGGATCCCCTGTAAATATTAGTACCGACTCTGGATCCTGTGCAAATATAAGTACCGTCTCAGGATCCCCTGTAAATATTAATACTGTCTCTGGGTCCCTGTAAATATTTGTGCTCTTTCTGGGTCCCTGTAAATATTAGTACCGTCATTGGATCCCCTGTAAATACTAATACCATCTCTGGATCCCTGTAAATATTAGTACAATCTCTGGATCCCCTGTAAATATTAGTACAGTCTCTGGATTCGCTGTAAATATTAGTTATGTCTCTGGATCCCTGCAAATATTGGTACTATCTTTGGATCCCCTGTAAATATTGGGACCATCTCTGGATCCCTGTAATTATTAGTACAGTCTCTGCATTCCCTGCAAATATTAGTACTGTCTCTGGATTCCCTGTAAATACGAGTACTGTCTCTGGATCCCTGTAAATATTAGTACTGTCTCTGGACCCCGGTAAATATTAGTACCGACTCTGGATCCTTTGTAAATATTTGTGCCGTGTCTGGATCCCCTGTAAATATGAGTACCGTCTCTGGATCCCCTGTAAATATTAGTACTGTATCTGGATCCAAAAGTAAATATTAGTACTGTCTCTGGATCCCCTGTAAATATTGGTACTGTCTTTGGATCCCCTGTAAATATTAGTACAGTCTCTGGATCCCCTGTAATTATTAATACTGTCTCTGGATCCCTGTAAATATTAGTACTGTCTCTGGATTCCTTGTAAATCTTTGTGTCGTCTTTGGATCCCCTGCAAACAATAGTACTGTCTCTGGATCCACTGTAAATATTAGTACTGTCTCTGGATCCCCTGTAAATATTAGTACCGACTCTGGATCCTGTGTAAATATTAGTACCGTCTCCAGATCCCCTGTAAATATTAGTACTGTCGCTGGGTCCCTGTAAATATTTGTGCTCTTTCTGGATCCTTGTAAATATTAATACCATCTCTGGATTCCTGAAAATATTAGTACCATCTCTGGATTCGCTGTAATTATTAGTTATGTCTCTGGATCCCTGTAAATATTAGTACTGTCTCTGGATCCCTGTAAATATTAGTACAGTCTCTGGATCCCCTGTAATTATTAGTACAGTCTCTGGATTTCCTGCAAATATTAGTACTGTCTCTGAATTCCCTGTAAATACTAGTACTGTCTCTGGATCACTGTAAATATTAGTACTGTCTCTGGACCCCGGTAAATATTAATACCGCGTCTGGATCCCCTGTAAATATTAGTACCGACTCTGGATCCTGTGTAAATATTTGGGCCGTCTCCAGATCCACTGTAAATATTAGTAACGTCTCTGGATATCCTTTACATATTAGTACGCTCTCCGGATCCCCTGTAAATATTAGTACTGTCTCTGGATCCCTGCAAATATTCGTACCGTCTCTGGATCCCCTGTAAATATTAGCGTCGTCTCTGGATCCCCTGTAAATATTAGTTCCGTCTCTGGATCCCTGTAAATATTTGTGCCGTCTCTGGATCCCCTGTAAATATTTGTGCCGTCTCAGGATCCCCTGTAAATATTAATACTGTCTCTGGGTCCCTGTAAATATTTGTGCTCTTTCTGGGTCCCTGTAAATATTAGTACCGTCACTGGATGCCCTGTAAATATTAATACCATCTCTGGATCCCTGTAAATATTAGTAGAATATCTGGATCCCCCGTAAATATTATTACAGTCTCTGGATTCGCTGTAAATATTAGTTATGTCTCTGGATCCCTGCCAATATTAGTACTATCTTTGGATCCCCTGTAAATATTGGTAACATCTCTGGATCCCTGTAAATATTTGTGCCGTCTCTGGATCCCCTGTAAATATTAGTTACGTCTCTGGATACACTGTAAATATTATTACGCTCTCTGGATCCCCTGTAAATATTAGTACCGTCTTTGGATCCCTGTAAATATTTGTGACGTCTCTGGATCAAATGTAAATATTAGTACCGATTCTGGATCCTTTTTAAATATTGGTACCATCTCTGGATCCCCTCTAAATATTAGTAATGTCTCTGGATCCCCTGTAATTATTAGTACAGTCTCTGGATCACCTGTAATTATTAGTACAGTCTCTGGAATCCCTGTAAATATTAGTGCTGTCTCTGGATTCCCTGTAAATACTAGTACTGTCTCTGGATCCCTGTAATTATTAGTACTGTCTCTGGATCCCTGTAAATATTAGTACTGTCTCTGGATCTCTGTAAATATTAATACCGACTCTGGATCCTGTGTAAATAATTGTGCCGTCTCCAGATCCACTGTAAATATTAGTAACGTCTCTGGATCCCCTGTAAATATTAGTACCGTCTCTGGGCCCCTGTAAATATTACTACTGAATATCGATCCCCTGTAATTATTAATACCATCTCTGGATCCCTGTAAATATTAGTGTCATCTCTGGATCCCCTGTAAATATTAGTACCGTCTCTGGATCCATGTAAATATTTGTGCCGTCTCTGGATACCCTGTAAATATTAGTACAGTCTTTGGATCCCCTGTAAATATTATTACAGTCTCTAGACCCCTGTAAATATAAGTACTGTCTCTGGATCCCAGTAAATATTAATACCGTCTCTGGATCCCCTGTAAATATTAGTATTGTCTCTGGATCCCCTGTAAATATTTGTGCCGTCTCTGGATCCCTGTAAATATTAGTACCGCGTCTGGATCCCCTGTAAATATTAGTACCGTCTCTGGATCCCCTGTAAATATTAGTACTGTCTCTGGATCCCCTGTAAATATTAGTACTGTTTCTGTATCCCCTGTAAATATTAGTGCTGTCTCTGGATCTCTGTAAATATTAGTACAGTCTCTGGATTCCCTGTAAATATCAGTAATGTCTCTAGAACCCTGTAAAAATTAGTAGTGTCTCTGGATCCACTGTGAATATTAATACTGTCTCTGGATTCCTTGTAAATCTTTGTGTCGTCTTTGGATCCCCTGTAAACATTAGTACAGTCTCTGGATCCCCTGTAATTACTAGTACTGTCTCTGGATCCCCTGTAAATATTAGTACCGTCTCTGGATCCCCTGTAAATATCAGAACTGTCTCTGGATCCCCTGTAAATATTTGTGCCGTCTCTGGATCCCTGTTATTATTAGTAACGTGTCTGGATCTCCTGAAAATATGAGGGCCCTCTCTGGATCCCCTTTAAATATTAGTACTTTCTCTGGATCCCCTGTAAATATTAGTACAGTCTCTGGATCCACTGTAAATATTAGTACCGACTCTGGATCCTGTGCAAATATTAGTATCATCTCAGGATCCCCTGTAAATACTAATACTGTCTCTGGCTCCCTGTAAATATTAGTACCGTCACTGGATCGCCTGTAAATATTAGTACCGTCTTTGGATCCCTGTAAATATTTCTGCCGTCTCTGGATCCCCTGTAAGTATTAGTACTGTCTCTGGATCCCCTGTAAATATTAGTACCGTCTCTGGATCCCCTGTAATTATTAGTAGAGTCTCTGGATTCGCTGTAAATATCAGTTCTGTCTCTCAATCCCTGTAAATATTAGTACTGTCTCTGGATTCCTGTAAATATTAGCACAGTCTCTGGATCCCTTGTAAATCATTGTGTCGTCTTTGGATCCCCTGTAAACATTAGTACTGTCTCTGGATTCCTGTAAATATTAGTGCCGTGTCTGGATCCCCTGTAAATATTAGTACCGTCTCTGGATCCCCTGTAAATATTAGTACCGTCATTGGATCCTCTGAAAATATTAGTACTGTCTCTGGATCCCCTGTAAATATTAGTACCGTCACTGGATCCTCTGAAAATATTAGTACTGTCTGTGGATCCCCTGTAAATATTAGTACCGTCTCTGGATCCCCTGTAAATATTAGTAGTGTCTCTGGATCCACTGTGAATATTAATACTGTCTCTGGATTCCTTGTAAATCTTTGCGTCGTCTTTGGATCCCCTATAAACATTAGTACAGTCTCTGGATCCCCTGTAATTACTAGTACTGTCTCTGGATCCCCTGTAAATATTAGTACCTTCTCTGGATCCCCTGTAAATATTAGTACTGTCTCTGTATCCCCTGTAAATATTTCTGCCATCTCTGGATCCCTGTAAATTATAGTACCGTCTCTGGATCCCCTGTAAATATTAGTGCCGTGTCTGGATCCCCTGTAAATATTAGTACCGTCTCTGGATCCCCTGTAAATATTAGTACCGTCACTGGATCCTCTGAAAATATTAGTACTGTCTCTGGATCCCCTGTAAATATCAGTACCGTCACTGGATCCTCTGAAAATATTAGTACTGTCTCTGGATCCCTTGTAAATATTAGTACCGTCTCTGGATCCCCTGTAAATATTAGTACCGTCTCTGGACCCCTGTCAATATTACTACTGTCTATCGATCCCCTGTAATTATTAATACCATCTCTGGATCCCTGTAAATATTAGTATCATCTCTGGATCCCCTGTAAATGTTAGTAACATCTCTGGATCGCTGTAAATATTTGTGCCGTCTATGGATACCCTGTAAATATTATTACGCTCTCCGGATCCCCTGTAAATATTCGTACTGTCTCTGGATCCCTGTAAATATTAGTACCGTCTCTGGATCCCTGTAAATATTTGTGCCGTCTCTGGATACCCTGTAAATATTAGTACCGTCTCTGGATCCCCTGTAAATATTAGTACTGTCTCTGGATCCACTGTGAATATTAATACTGTCTCTGGATCACTTGTAAATCATTGTGTCGTCTTTGGATCCCCTGTAAACATTAGTACTGTCTCTGGATTCCTGTAAATATTAGTGCCGTGTCTGGATCCCCTGTAAATATTAGTACCGTCTCTGGATCCCCTGTAAATATTAGTACCGTCACTGGATCCTCTGAAAATATTAGTACTGTCTCTGGATCCCCTGTAAATATTAGTACCGTCACTGGATCCTCTGAAAATATTAGTACTGTCTCTGGATCCCTTGTAAATATTAGTACCGTCTCTGGATCCCCTGTAAATATTAGTACCGTCTCTGGACCCCTGTCAATATTACTACTGTCTATCGATCCCCTGTAATTATTAATACCATCTCTGGATCCCTGTAAATATTAGTATCATCTCTGGATCCCCTGTAAATGTTAGTAACATCTCTGGATCGCTGTAAATATTTGTGCCGTCTATGGATACCCTGTAAATATTATTACGCTCTCCGCATCCCCTGTAAATATTAGTACTGTCTCTGGATCCCTGTAAATATTAGTACCGTCTCTGGATCCCTGTAAATATTTGTGCCGTCTCTGGATACCCTGTAAATATTAGTACAGTCTTTGGATCCACTGTAAATATTATTACAGTCTCTAGATCCCCTGTAAATATAAGTACTGTCTCTGGATTCCTGTAAATATCAGTACAGTCTCTGGATCCCCTGTAATTATTAGTACTGTCTCTGGAACCCATGTTATATTAGTACAGTCTCTGGATTCCCTGTAAATATCAGTTCTGTCTCTCGATCCCTTTAAATATTAGTACTGTCTCTGGATCCCCTGTAAATATTAGTATTGTCTCTGGATCCCTGTAAATATTAGCACAGTCTCTGGATCCCTTGTAAATCATTGTGTCGTCTTTGGATCCCATGTAAACATTAGTACTGTCTCTGGATTCCTGTAAATATTAGTGCCGTGTCTGGATCCCCTGTAAATATTAGTACCGTCTCTGGATCCCCTGTAAATATTAGTACCGTCATTGGATCCTCTGAAAATATTAGTACTGTCTCTGGATCCCCTGTAAATATTAGTACCGTCACTGGATCCTCTGAAAATATTAGTACTGTCTGTGGATCCCCTGTAAATATTAGTACCGTCTCTGGATCCCCTGTAAATATTAGTAGTGTCTCTGGATCCACTGTGAATATTAATACTGTCTCTGGATTCCTTGTAAATCTTTGTGTCGTCTTTGGATCCCCTGTAAACATTAGTACAGTCTCTGGATCCCCTGTAATTACTAGTACTGTCTCTGGATCCCCTGTAAATATTAGTACCTTCTCTGGATCCCCTGTAAATATTAGTACTGTCTCTGGATCCCCTGTAAATATTTCTGCCATCTCTGGATCCCTGTAAATTATAGTACCGTCTCTGGATCCCCTGTAAATATTAGTGCCGTGTCTGGATCCCCTGTAAATATTAGTACCGTCTCTGGATCCCCTGTAAATATTAGTACCGTCACTGGATCCTCTGAAAATATTAGTACTGTCTCTGGATCCCCTGTAAATATTAGTACCGTCACTGGATCCTCTGAAAATATTAGTACTGTCTCTGGATCCCTTGTAAATATTAGTACCGTCTCTGGATCCCCTGTAAATATTAGTACCGTCTCTGGACCCCTGTCAATATTACTACTGTCTATCGATCCCCTGTAATTATTAATACCATCTCTGGATCCCTGTAAATATTAGTATCATCTCTGGATCCCCTGTAAATGTTAGTAACATCTCTGGATCGCTGTAAATATTTGTGCCGTCTATGGATACCCTGTAAATATTATTACGCTCTCCGGATCCCCTGTAAATATTCGTACTGTCTCTGGATCCCTGTAAATATTAGTACCGTCTCTGGATCCCTGTAAATATTTGTGCCGTCTCTGGATCCCCTGTAAATATGAGTACCGTCTCTGGATCCCCTGTAAATATTAGTACTGTCTCTGGATCCACTGTGAATATTAATACTGTCTCTGGATCACTTGTAAATCATTGTGTCGTCTTTGGATCCCCTGTAAACATTAGTACTGTCTCTGGATTCCTGTAAATATTAGTGCCGTGTCTGGATCCCCTGTAAATATTAGTACCGTCTCTGGATCCCCTGTAAATATTAGTACCGTCACTGGATCCTCTGAAAATATTAGTACTGTCTCTGGATCCCCTGTAAATATTAGTACCGTCACTGGATCCTCTGAAAATATTAGTACTGTCTCTGGATCCCTTGTAAATATTAGTACCGTCTCTGGATCCCCTGTAAATATTAGTACCGTCTCTGGACCCCTGTCAATATTACTACTGTCTATCGATCCCCTGTAATTATTAATACCATCTCTGGATCCCTGTAAATATTAGTATCATCTCTGGATCCCCTGTAAATGTTAGTAACATCTCTGGATCGCTGTAAATATTTGTGCCGTCTATGGATACCCTGTAAATATTATTACGCTCTCCGCATCCCCTGTAAATATTAGTACTGTCTCTGGATCCCTGTAAATATTAGTACCGTCTCTGGATCCCTGTAAATATTTGTGCCGTCTCTGGATACCCTGTAAATATTAGTACAGTCTTTGGATCCACTGTAAATATTATTACAGTCTCTAGATCCCCTGTAAATATAAGTACTGTCTCTGGATTCCTGTAAATATCAGTACAGTCTCTGGATCCCCTGTAATTATTAGTACTGTCTCTGGAACCCATGTTATATTAGTACAGTCTCTGGATTCCCTGTAAATATCAGTTCTGTCTCTCGATCCCTTTAAATATTAGTACTGTCTGTGGATCCCTGTAAATATTATTACAGTCTCTGCATCCCCTGTAATTATCATTACAGTCTCTGGATCCCCTGTAAATATTAGTATTGTCTCTGGATCCCCTGTAAATATTTGTGCCGTCTCTGGATCCCTGTAAATATTAGTACCGCGTCTGGATCCCCTGTAAATATTAGTACCGTCTCTGGATCCCCTGTAATTATTTGTGCCGTCTCTAGATCCACTGTAAATATTAGTAACGTCTCTGGATCCCCTGAAAATATTAATACCGTCTCTGGACCCCTGTAAATATTACTACTGTCTATCGATCCCCTGTAATTATTAATACCATCTCTGGATCCCTGTAAATATTAGTATCATCTCTGGATCCCCTGTAAATATTAATGCTGTCTCTGGATTCCTTGTAAATCTTTGTGTCGTCTTTGGATCCCCTGCAACCATTAGTACTGTCTCTGGATGCCCTGTAAATATTAGTACTGTCTCTGGATCCCCTGTAAATATTAGTACCGTCTCTGGACCCCTGTAAATATTACTACTGTCTATCGATCCCCTGTAATTATTGATACCATCTCTGGATCCCTGTAAATATTAGTATCATCTCTGGATCCCCTGTAAATATTAGTAACATCTCTAGATCCCTGTAAATATTTGTGCCGTCTATGGATACCCTGTAAATATTAGTACGCTCTCCGGATCCCCTGTAAATATTCGTACTGTCTCTGGATCCCTGTAAATATTAGTACCGTCTCTGGATCCCCTGTAAATATTAGTACCGTCTCTGGATCCCCTGTAAATATTAGAATTGTCTCTGGATCCCCTGTAAATATTAGTACTGTCTCTGGATCCCCTGTGAATATTAGTACTGTCTTTGGATCCCCTGTAAATATTAGTACAGTCTCTGGATCCCCTGTAATTATTAATACTGTCTCTGGATCCCTTTAAATATTAGTACTGTCTCTGGATTCCCTGTAAATCTTTGTGTCGTCTTTGGATCCCCTGTAAATATTTGTGCCCTCTCTGGATCCCATGTAAATATTAGTAGCGACTCTGGATCCTGTGCAAATATTAGTACCGTCTCAGGATCCCCTGTAAATATTAATACCATCTCTAGATCCCTGTAAATATTAGTACCATCTCTGGATCCCTGTAAATATTAGTACAATCTCTGGATCCTGTGTAAAAATTAGTACCATCTCTGGATTCCTGAAAATATTAGTACCATCTCTGGATCCCTGTAAATATTAGTACAGTCTCTGGGTCCCCTGTAAATATTAGTACAGTCTCTGGATTCGTTGTAAATATTAGTTATGTCTCTGGATCCCTGTAAATATTAGTACTGTCTCTGGATCCCTGTAAATATTAGTGCAGTCGCTGGATCCCCTGTAATTATTAGTACATTCTCTGGATTCCCTGCAAATATTAGTTCTGTCTCTGGATTCCCTGCAAATACGAGTACTGTCTCTGGATCCCTGTAAATATTAGTACTATCTCTGGATCCCTGCAAATATTAGTACTGTCTCTGGATCCCTGTAAAGATTAGGACCGACTCTGGATCCTGCGTAAATATTTGTGCCGTCTCTAGATCCACTGCAAATATTAGTAACGTCCCTGGATACTCTTTACATATTAGTACGCTCTCCGGATCCCCTGTAAATATTAGTACTGTCTCTGGATCCCTGTAAATAATAGTACCATCTCTGGATACCCTGTAAATATTAGCGCCGTCTCTGTTTCCCCTGTAAATATTAGTACCGTCTCTGGATCCCTGTAAATATTTGTGCCGTCTCTGGATCACCTGTAAATATTTGTGTCGTCTTTGGATCCCCTGTAAACATTTGTACTCTCTCTGGATCCCCTGTAAATATTAATGCTGTCTCTGGATCCCCTCTAAACATTACTGCCATCTCTGGTACCCTGTAAATCTTTGTGTCGTCTTTAGATCCCCTGTAAACATTAGTACAGTCTCTGGATCCCCTGTAATTACTAGTACTGTCTCTGGATGCCCTGTAAATATTAGTACCGTCTCTGGATCCCCTGTAAATATCAGAACTGTCTCTGGATCCCCTGTAAATATTTGTGCCGTCTCTGGATCCCTGTTATTATTAGTACCGTGTCTGGATCTCCTGAAAATATGAGGGCCGTCTCTGGATCCCCTTTAAATATTATTACTGTCTCTGGATCCCCTGTAAATATTAGGACAGTTTCTGGATCCACTGTAAATATTAGTACCGACTCTGGATCCTGTGCAAATATTAGACCGTCTCAGGATCCCCTGTAAATATTAATACTGTCTCTGGGTCCCTGTAAATATTTGTGCTCTTTCTGGGTCCCTGTAAATATTAGTACCGTCACTGGATCCCCTGTAAATATTAGTACCGTCTTTGGATCCCTGTAAATATTTCTGCAATCTCTGGATCCCCTGTAAATTATAGTACCGTCTCTGGATCCCCTGTAAATATTAGTACTGTCTCTGGATCCCCTGTAAATATTAGTACCGTCTCTGGATCCCCTGTAATTATTAGTAGAGTCTCTAGATTCGCTGTAAATATCAGTTCTGTCTCTCGATCCCTGTAAATATTAGTACTGTCTCTGGATCCCTGTAAATATTAGTACAGTCTCTGGATCCCCTGTAATTATTAGTACAGTCTCTGGATCCCCTGTAATTATTAGTACAGTCTCTGGAATCCCTGTAAATATTAGTACTGTCTCTGGATTCCCTGTAATACTAGTACTGTCTCTGGATCCCTGTAAATATTAGTACTTTCTCTGGATCCCTGTAAATATTAGTACTGTCTCTGGATCTCTGTAAATATTAGTACCGACTCTGGATCCTGTGTAAATAATTGTGCCCCCTCTAGATCCACTGTAAATATTAGTAACGTCTCTGGATCCCCTGTAAATATTAGTACCGTCTCTGGACCCCTGTCAATATTACTACTGTCTATCGATCCCCTGTAATTATTAATACCATCTCTGGATCTCTGTAATTATTAGTATCATCTCTGGATCCCCTGTAAATATTAGTAACATCTCTGGATCGCTGTAAATATTTGTGCCTTCTATGAAAACCCTGTAAATATTATTATGCTCTCCGGATCCCCTGTAAATATTAGTACTGTCTCTGGATCCCTGTAAATATTAGTACCGTCTCTGGATCCCTGTAAATATTTGTGCCGTCTCTGGATACCCTGTAAATATTAGTACAGTCTTTGGATCCCCTGTAAATATTATTACAGTCTCTAGATCCCCTGTAAATATAAGTACTGTCTCTGGATTCCTGTAAATATTAGTACAGTCTCTGGATCCCCTTTAATTATTAGTACTGTCTCTGGATCCCCTGTTATATTAGTACAGTCTCTGGATTCCCTGTAAATATCAGTTCTGTCTCTCGATCCCTGCAAATATTAGTACTGTCTCTGGATCCCTGTAAATATTAGTACAGTCTCTGCATCCCCTGTAATTATCATTACAGTCTCTGGATCCCCTGTAAATATTAGTATTGTCTCTGGATCCCCTGTAAATATTTGTGCCGTCTCTGGATCCCTGTAAATATTAGTACCGCGTCTGGATCCCCTGTAAATATTAGTACCGTCTCTGGATCCCCTGTAATTATTTGTGCCATCTCTGGATCCACTGTAAATATTAGTAACGTCTCTGGATCCCCTGAAAATATTAATACCGTCTCTGGACCTCTGTAAATATTACTACTGTCTATCGATCCCCTGTAATTATTAATACCATCTCTGGATCCCTGTAAATATTAGTATCACCTCTGGATCCCCTGTAAATATTAATGCTGTCTCTGGATTCCTTGTAAATCTTTGTGTCGTCTTTGGATCCCCTGCAACCATTAGTACTGTCTCTGGATGCCCTGTAAATATTAGTGCTGTCTTTGGATCCCATGTAAATATTAGTACCGTCTCTGGACCCCTGTAAATATTACTACTGTCTATCGATCCCCTGTAATTATTAATACCATCTCTGGATCCCTGTAAATATTAGTATCATTTCTGGATCCCCTGTAAATATTAGTAACATCTCTGGATCCCTGTAAATATTTGTGCCGTCTATGGATACCCTGTAAATATTAGTACGCTCTCCGGATCCCCTGTAAATATTCGTACTGTCTCTGGATCCCTGTAAATATTAGTACCGTCTCTGGATCCCCTGTAAATATTAGTACCGTCTCTGGATCCCCTGTAAATATTAGTATTGTCTCTGGATCCCCTGTAAATATTAATACCGTTTCTGGATCCCTGTAAATATTTGTGCCGTCTCTGTATCCCTGTTATTATTAGTACCGTGTCTGGATCTCCTGAAAATATGAGGGCCGTCTCTGGATCCCCTTTAAATATTATTACTGTCTCTGGATCCCCTGTAAATATTAGGACAGTTTCTGGATCCACTGTAAATATTAGTACCGACTCTGGATCCTGTGCAAATATTAGACCGTCTCAGGATCCCCTGTAAATATTAATACTGTCTCTGGGTCCCTGTAAATATTTGTGCTCTTTCTGGGTCCCTGTAAATATTAGTACCGTCACTGGATCCCCTGTAAATATTAGTACCGTCTTTGGATCCCTGTAAATATTTCTGCAATCTCTGGATTCCCTGTAATTTATAGTACCGTCTCTGGATCCCCTGTAAATATTAGTACTGTCTCTGGATCCCCTGTAAATATTAGTACCGTCTCTGGATCCCCTGTAATTATTAGTAGAGTCTCTAGATTCGCTGTAAATATCAGTTCTGTCTCTCGATCCCTGTAAATATTAGTACTGTCTCTGGATCCCTGTAAATATTAGTACAGTCTCTGGATCCCCTGTAATTATTAGTACAGTCTCTGGATCCCCTGTAATTATTAGTACAGTCTCTGGAATCCCTGTAAATATTAGTACTGTCTCTGGATTCCCTGTAATACTAGTACTGTCTCTGGATCCCTGTAAATATTAGTACTTTCTCTGGATCCCTGTAAATATTAGTACTGTCTCTGGATCTCTGTAAATATTAGTACCGACTCTGGATCCTGTGTAAATAATTGTGCCCCCTCTAGATCCACTGTAAATATTAGTAACGTCTCTGGATCCCCTGTAAATATTAGTACCGTCTCTGGACCCCTGTCAATATTACTACTGTCTATCGATCCCCTGTAATTATTAATACCATCTCTGGATCTCTGTAATTATTAGTATCATCTCTGGATCCCCTGTAAATATTAGTAACATCTCTGGATCGCTGTAAATATTTGTGCCTTCTATGAAAACCCTGTAAATATTATTATGCTCTCCGGATCCCCTGTAAATATTAGTACTGTCTCTGGATCCCTGTAAATATTAGTACCGTCTCTGGATCCCTGTAAATATTTGTGCCGTCTCTGGATACCCTGTAAATATTAGTACAGTCTTTGGATCCCCTGTAAATATTATTACAGTCTCTAGATCCCCTGTAAATATAAGTACTGTCTCTGGATTCCTGTAAATATTAGTACAGTCTCTGGATCCCCTGTAATTATTAGTACTGTCTCTGGATCCCCTGTTATATTAGTACAGTCTCTGGATTCCCTGTAAATATCAGTTCTGTCTCTCGATCCCTGCAAATATTAGTACTGTCTCTGGATCCCTGTAAATATTAGTACAGTCTCTGGATCCCCTGTAATTATCATTACAGTCTCTGGATCCCCTGTAAATATTAGTATTGTCTCTGGATCCCCTGTAAATATTTGTGCCGTCTCTGGATCCCTGTAAATATTAGTACCGCGTCTGGATCCCCTGTAAATATTAGTACCGTCTCTGGATCCCCTGTAATTATTTGTGCCATCTCTGGATCCACTGTAAATATTAGTAACGTCTCTGGATCCCCTGAAAATATTAATACCGTCTCTGGACCTCTGTAAATATTACTACTGTCTATCGATCCCCTGTAATTATTAATACCATCTCTGGATCCCTGTAAATATTAGTATCACCTCTGGATCCCCTGTAAATATTAATGCTGTCTCTGGATTCCTTGTAAATCTTTGTGTCGTCTTTGGATCCCCTGCAAGCATTAGTACTGTCTCTGGATGCCCTGTAAATATTAGTGCTGTCTTTGGATCCCATGTAAATATTAGTACCGTCTCTGGACCCCTGTAAATATTACTACTGTCTATCGATCCCCTGTAATTATTAATACCATCTCTGGATCCCTGTAAATATTAGTATCATTTCTGGATCCCCTGTAAATATTAGTAACATCTCTGGATCCCTGTAAATATTTGTGCCGTCTATGGATACCCTGTAAATATTAGTACGCTCTCCGGATCCCCTGTAAATATTCGTACTGTCTCTGGATCCCTGTAAATATTAGTACCGTCTCTGGATCCCCTGTAAATATTAGTACCGTCTCTGGATCCCCTGTAAATATTAGTATTGTCTCTGGATCCCCTGTAAATATTAATACCGTTTCTGGATCCCTGTAAATATTTGTGCCGTCTCTGGATACCCTGTAAATATTAGTACAGTCTTTGGATCCCCAGTAAATATTATGACAGTCTCTAGATCCCCTGTAAATATAAGTACTGTCTCTGGATCCCAGTAAATATTAGTACCATCTCTGGATCCCCTGTAAATATTAGTATTGTCTCTGGATCCCCTGTAAATATTTGTGCCGCGTCTGGATCCCCTGTAAATATTAGTACTGTTTCTGTATCCCCTGTAAATATTAGTACTGTCTCTGGATCCCCTGTAAACATTAGTACAGTCTTTGGATCCCCTGTAAATTTTATTACAGTCTCTGGCTCCCCTGTAAATATTAGTACTGTCTCTGGATCCCTGTAAATATTAGTACAGTCTCTGGATCCCATGTAATTATTAGTACTCTCTCTCGATCCCCTGTTATATTAGTACAGTCTCTGGATTCCCTGTAAATATTAGTGCTGTCTCTAGAACCCTGTACAAATTAGTACTGCCCCTGGAACCCTTGTAAAAATTAGTACAGTCTCTGGATCCCCTGTAAATATTTGTAGCGGCTCTGGATCCCTGTAAATATTCGTACTGTCTCTGGATCCCTTGTAAATCTTTGTGTCGTCTTTGGATCCCCTGCAAACATTAGAACTGTCTCTGGATCCCCTGTAAATATTAGTTCTATCTCTGGATCCCCTGTAAATATTAGAGCCGTCTCTGGATCCCTTGTAAATCTTTGTATCGTCTTTGGATCCCCTGTAAACATTAGTACAGTCTCTGGATCCCCTGTAATTACTAGTACTGTCTCAGGATCCCCTGTAAATATTAGTACCGTCTCTGGATCCCCTGTAAATATTAGTACTGTCTCTGTATCCCCTGTAAATATTTGTGCCGTCTCTGGATCCCTGAAATATTAGTGCCGTGTCTGGAGCCCCTGTAAATATTAGTACCGACTCTGGATCCCCAGTAAATATTAGTACCGTCACTGGATCCTCTGAAAATATTAGTACTGTCTCTGGATCCCCTGTAAATATTAGTACCGTCTCTGGATCCACTGTAAATATTAGTACTGTCTCTGGATCCCCTGTGAATATTAGTACTGTCTTTGGATCCCCTGTAAATATTAGTACAGTCTCTGGATCCCCTGTAATTATTAATACTGTCTCTGGATCCCTGTAAATATTAGTACTGTCTCTGGATTCCCTGTAAATCTTTGTGTCGTCTCTGGATCCCCTGTAAATATTTGTGCCGTCTCTGGATCCCATGTAAATATTAGTAGCGACTCTGGATCCTGTGCAAATATTAGTACCGTCTCAGGATCCCCTATAAATAGTAATACCATCTCTAGAAACCTGTAAATATTAGTACCATCTCTGGATCCCTGTAAATATTAGTACAATCTCTGGATCCTGTGTAAATATTAATACCATCTCTGGATTCCTGAAAATATTAGTACCATCTCTGGATCCCTGTAAATATTAGTACAGTCTCTGGATCCCCTGTAAATATTAGTACAGTCTCTGGTTTCGCTGTAAATATTAGTTATGTCTCTGGATCCCTGTAAATATTAGTACTGTCTCTGGATCCCTGTAAATATTAGTGCAGTCGCTGGATCCCCTGTAATTATTAGTACATTCTCTGGATTCCCTGCAAATATTAGTTCTGTCTCTGGATTCCCTGCAAATACGAGTACTGTCTCTGGATCCCTGTAAATATTAGTACTATCTCTGGATCCCCTCGAAACATTATTGCCGTCTCTGGTACCCTGTAAATCTTTGTGTCGTCTTTAGATCCCCTGTAAACATTAGTACAGTCTCTGGATCCCCTGTAATTACTAGTACTGTCTCTGGATCCCCTGTAAATATTAGTACCGTCTCTGGATCCCTGTAAATATTTGTGCTGTCTCTGGATCCCCTCTAAACATTACTGCCGTCTCTGGTACCCTGTAAATCTTTGTGTCGTCTTTAGATCCCCTGTAAACATTAGTACAGTCTCTGGATCCCCTGTAATTACTAGTACTGTCTCTGGATCCCCTGTAAATATTAGTACCGTCTCTGGATCCCCTGTAAATATCAGAACTGTCTCTGGATCCCCTGTAAATATTTGTGCCGTCTCTGGATCCCTGTTATTATTAGTACCGTGTCTGGATCTTCTGAAAATATGAGGGCCCTCTCTGGATCCCCTTTAAATATTAGTACTTTCTCTGGATCCCCTGTAAATATTAGTACAGTCTCTGGATCCACTGTAAATATTAGTACCGACTCTGGATCCTGTGCAAATATTAGTATCATCTCAGGATCCCCTGTAAATACTAATACTGTCTCTGGGTCCCTGTAAATATTTGTGCTCTTTCTGGCTCCCTGTAAATATTAGTACCGTCACTGGATCGCCTGTAAATATTAGTACCGTCTTTGGATCCCTGTAAATATTTCTGCCGTCTCTGGATCCCCTGTAAGTATTAGTACTGTCTCTGGATCCCCTGTAAATATTAGTACCGTCTCTGGATCCCCTGTAATTATTAGTAGAGTCTCTGGATTCGCTGTAAATATCAGTTCTGTCTCTCAATCCCTGTAAATATTAGTACTGTCTCTGGATCCCTGTAAATATTAGTACAGTCTCTGGATCCCCTGTAATAATTAGTACTGTCTCTGGATTCCCTGTAATACTAGTACTGTCTCTGGATCCCTGTAAATATTAGTACTGTCTCTGCATCCCTGTAAATATTAGTACTGTCTCTGGATCTCTGTAAATATTAGTACCGACTCTGGATCCTGTGTAAATAATTGTGCCGTCTCTAGATCCACTGTAAATATTAGTAACGTCTCTGGATCCCCTGTAAATATTAGTACCGTCTCTGGACCCCTGTCGATATTACTACTGTCTATCGATCCCCTGTAATTATTAATACCATCTCTGGATCCCTGTAAATATTAGTATCATCTCTGGATCCCCTGTAAATATTAGTAACATCTCTGGATCGCTGTAAATATTTGTGCCGTCTATGGATACCCTGTAAATATTATTACGCTCTCCGGATCCCCTGTAAATATTAGTACTGTCTCTGGATCCCTGTAAATATTAGTACCGTCTCTGGATCCCTGTAAATATTTGTGCCGTCTCTGGATACCCTGTAAATATTAGTACAGTCTTTGGATCCCCTGTAAATATTATTACAGTCTCTCGATCCCCTGTAATTATTAGTACTGTCTCTGGATCCCCTGTTATATTAGTACAGTCTCTGGATTCCCTGTAAATATCAGTTCTGTCTCTCGATCCCTGTAAATATTAGTGCTGTCTCTGGATCCCTGTAAATATTAGTACAGTCTCTGCATCCCCTGTAATTATCATTACAGTCTCTGGATCCCCTGTAAATATTAGTATTGTCTCTGGATCCCCTGTAAATATTTGTGCCGTCTCTGGATCCCTGTAAATATTAGTACCGCGTCTGGATCCCCTGTAAATATTAGTACCGTCTCTGGATCCCCTGTAATTATTTGTGCCGTCTCTAGATCCACTGTAAATATTAGTAACGTCTCTGGATCCCCTGAAAATATTAATACCGTCTCTGGACCCCTGTAAATATTAGTATCATCTCTGGATCCCCTGTAAATATTAGTAACATCTCTGGATCCCTGTAAATATTTGTGCCGTATATGGATACCCTGTAAATATTAGTACGCTCTCCGGATCCCCTGTAAATATTAGTATTGTCTCTGGATCCCCTGTAAATATTTGTGCCGTCTCTGGAACCCTGTAAATATTGGTACCGCGTCTGGATCCCCTGTAAATTTTTGTACCGTCTCTGGATCCCCTGTAAATATTAGTACTGTCTCTGGATCCCCTGTAAATATTACTACTGTCTCTGGATCCCCTGTAAATATTAGTAGCGGCTCTGGATCCCTGTCAATATTAGTAGTGGCTCTGGATCCCTGTCAATATTCGCACTGTCTCTGGATCCCTTGTAAATCTTTGTGTCGTCTTTGGATCCCCTGTAAACATTAGTACTGTCTCTGGATCCCCTGTAAATATTAGTACTGTCTCTGGATTCCCTGTAAATATTATTGCCGTCTCTGGATCCCTTGTAAATCTTTGTACCATCTTTGGATCCCCTGTAAACATTAGTACAGTCTCTGGATCCCCTGTAATTACTAGTACTGTCTCTGGATCCCCTGTAATTATTCGTACCGTCTCTGGATCCCCTGTAAATATTAGTACTGCCTCTGGATCCCCTGTAAATATTTGTGCCGTCTCTGGATCCCTGTAAATATTAGTGCCATGTCTCGATCCCCTGTAAATAATAGTACCGTCACTGGATCCTCTGAAAATATTAGTACTGTCTCTGGATCCGCTGTAAATATTAGTACCGTCTCTGGATCAACTGTAAATATTAGTTCTGTCTCCGGATTTCCTGTGAATATTAGTACAGTCTCTGGATCCGCTGTAAATATTAGTATCATCTCTGGATCCCCTGTAAATATTAGTAACATCTCTGTATCCCTCTAAATATTTGTGCCGTCTATGGATACCCTTTAAATATTAGTACGCTCTCCGGATCCCCTGTAAATATTCGTACTGTCTCTGGATCCCTGTAAATAATAGTACCGTCTCTGGATACCCTGCAAATATTAGTACCGACTCTGGATCCCCTGTAAATATTAGTACAGTCTTTGGATCCCCAGTAAATATTATTACAGTCTCTAGATCCCCTGTAAATATAAGTACTGTCTCTGGATCCCAGTAAATATTAGTACCGTCTCTGGATCCCCTGTAAATATTAGTATTGTCTCTGGATCCCCTGTAAATATTTGTGCCGTCTCTGGATCCCTGTAAATATTAGTACCGCGTCTGGATCCCTTGTAAATAATAGTGCTGTCTCTGGATCCCCTGTAAATATTAGTACTGTTTCTGTATCCCCTGTAAATATTTGTACTGTCTCTGGATCCCCTGTAAACATTAGTACAGTCTTTGGATCCCCTGTAAATTTTATTACAGTCTCTGGCTCCCCTGTAAATATTAGTACTGTCTCTGGATCCCTGTAAATATTAGTACTGTCTCTGGATCCCTGTAAATATTAGTACTGTCTCTGGATCCCTGTAAATATTAGTACAGTCTCTGGATCCCATGTAATTATTAGTACTCTCTCTGGATCCCCGGTTATATTAGTACAGTCTCTGGATTCCCTGTAAATATTAGTGCTGTCTCTAGAACCCTGTACAAATTAGTACTGCCCCTGGATCCCCTGTAAAAATTAGTACAGTCTCTGGAACCCCTGTAAATATTTGTAGCGTCTCTGGATCCCTGTAAATATTCGTACTGTCTCTGGATCCCTTGTAAATATTAGTACTGTCTCTGGATCCCCTGTAAATATTAGTACCGTCACTGGATCCTCTGAAAATATTAGTACTGTCTCTGGATCCCCTGTAAATATTAGTACCGTCTCTGGATCCCCTGTTAATATTAGTACTGTCTCTGGATCCCCTGTGAATATTAGTACTGTCTTTGGATCCCCTGTAAATATTAGTACAGTCTCTGGATCCCCTGTAATTATTAATACTGTCTCTGGATCCCTGTAAATATTAGTACTGTCTCTGGATCCACTGTAAATATTAGTACAGTCTCTGTATCCCTGTATATATTAGTACCGACTCTGGATCCTGTGTAAATATTAGTACCGTCTCTGGATCCCCTGTAAATATTAGTACTGTCTCTGGGTCCCTGTAAATATTTGTGCTCTTTCTGGATCCCTGTAAATATTGGCACCGTCACTGGATCCTGTGTAAATATTAATACCATCTCTGGATTCCTGAAAATATTAGTACCATCTCTGGATCTCTCAAATATTAGTACAGTCTCTGGTTTCGCTTTAAATATTAGTTATGTCTCTGGATCCCTGTAAATATTACTACCGCGTCTGGATCCCCTGTAAATATTAGTACCGTCTCTGGATCCCCTGTAATTATTTGTGCCGTCTCTATATCCACTGTAAATATTAGTAACGTCTCTGAATCCCCTGAAAATATTAATACCGTCTCTGGACCCCTGTAAATATTACTACTGTCTATCGATCCCCTGTAATTATTAATACCATCTCTGGATCCCTGTAAATATTAGTATCATCTCTGGATCCCCTGTAAATATTAGTAACATCTCTGGATCCCTGTAAATATTTGTGCCGTCTATGGATACCCTGTAAATATTAGTACGCTCGACGGATCCCCTGTAAATATTAGTATTGTCTCTGGATCCCCTGTAAATATTTGTGCCGTCTCTGGAACCCTGTAAATATTAGTACCGCGTCTGGAACCCCTGTAAATATTTGTACCTTCTCTGGATCCCCTGTAAATATTAGTACTGTCTCTGGATCCCCTGTAAATATTAGTACTGTCTCTGGTTCCCCTGTAAATATTAGTACCGTCTCTGGATCCCCTGTAATTAATAGTACTGTCTCTGGATCCCTTGTTATATTAGTACTGTCTCTGGATCCCCTGTAAATATTAGTACCGTCTCTGGATCCCCTGTAATTAATATTACTGTCTCTGGATTCCCTGTAAATATTAATACTGTCTCTAGAACCCTGTAAAAATTAGTACTGTCCCTGGATCCCCTCTAAAAATTAGTACAGTCTCTTGATCCCCTGTAAATATTATTACCGTCTCTGGATCCCTTGTAAATCTTTGTATCATCTTTGGATCCCCTGTAAACATTAGTACAGTCTCTGGATCCCCTGTAATTATTAGTGCTGTCTCTGGATCCCCTGTAAATATTAGTACCGTCTCTGGATCCCCTGTAAATATTAGTACTGCCTCTGGATCCCCTGTAAATATTTGTGCCGTCTCTGGATCCCTGTAAATATTAGTGCCGTGTCTCGATCCCCTGTAAATATTAGTACCGTCACTGGATCCTCTGAAAATATTAGTACTGTCTCTGGATCCCCTGTAAATATTAGTACCGTCTCTGGATCAACTGTAAATATTAGTTCTGTCTCTGGATTTCCTGTGAATATTAGTACAGTCTCTGGATCCCCTGTAATTATTAGTAACATCTCTGGTTCCCTGTAAATATTTGTGCCGTCTATGGATACCCTGTAAATATTAGTACGCTCTCCGGATCCCCTGTAAATATTCGTACTGTCTCTTGATCCCTTTTAATATTAGTACCGTCTCTGGATACCCTGTAAATATTAGTACCGACTCTGGATCCCCTGTAAATATTAGTACAGTCTTTGGATCCCCAGTAAATATTATTACAGTCTCTAGATCCCCTGTAAATATAAGTACTGTCTCTGGATCCCAGTAAATATTAGTACCGTCTCTGGATCCCCTGTAAATATTAGTATTGTCTCTGGATCCCCTGTAAATATTTGTGCCGTCTCTGGATCCCTGTAAATATTCGTACCGCGTCTGGATCCCCTGTAAATAATAGTGCTGTCTCTGCATCCCCTGTAAATATTAGTACTGTTTCTGTATCCCCTGTAAATATGAGTACTGTCTCTGGATCCCCTGTAAACATTAGTACAGTCTTTCGATCCCCTGTAAATTTTATTACAGTCTCTGGCTCCCCTGTAAATATTAGTACTGTCTCTGGATCCCTGTAAATATTAGTACTGTCTCTGGATCCCTGTAAATATTAGTACTGTCTCTGGATCCCTGTAAATATTAGTACAGTCTCTGGATCCCATGTAATTATTAGTACTCTCTCTGGATCCCCTGTTATATTAGTACAGTCTCTGGATTCCCTGTAAATATTAGTGCTGTCTCTAGAACCCTGTACAAATTAGTACTGCCCCTGGATCCCCTGTAAAAATTAGTACAATCTCTGGAACCCCTGTAAAAATTTGTAGCGTCTCTGGATCCCTGTAAATATTCGTACTGTCTCTGGATCCCTTGTAAATCTTTGTGTCGTCTTTGGATCCCCTGTAAACATTAGAACTGTCTCTGGATCCCCTGTAAATATTAGTTCTGTCTCTGGATCCCCTGTAAATATTAGAGCCGTCTCTGGATCCCTTGTAAATCTTTGTGTCGTCTTTGGATCCCCTGTAAACATTAGTACAGTCTCTGGATCCCCTGTAATTACTAGTACTGTCTCAGGATCCTCTGTAAATATTAGTACCGTCTCTGGATCCCCTGTAAATATTAGTACTGTCTCTGGATCCCCTGTAAATATTTGTGCCGTCTCTGGATCCCTGTAAATATTAGTGCCGTGTCTGTATCCCCTGTAAATATTAGTACCGTCTCTGGATCCCCTGTAAATATTAGTACCATCACTGGATCCTCTGAAAATATTAGTACTGTCTCTGGATCCCCTGTAAATATTGTACCGTCTCTGGATCCCCTGTAAATATTAGTACTGTCTCTGGATCCCCTGTGAATATTAGTACTGTCTTTGGATCCCCTGTAAATATTAGTACAGTCTCGGAATCCCCTATAATTATTAATACTGTCTCTGGATCCCTGTAAATATTAGTACTGTCTCTGGATCCACTGTAAATATTAGTACAGTCTCTGGATCCCTGTATATATTAGTACCGACTCTGGATCCTGTGTAAATATTAGTACCGTCTCTGGATCCCCTGTTAATATTAGTACTGTCTCTGGGTCCCTGTAAATATTTGTGCTCTTTCTGCATCCCTGTAAATATTAGCACCGTCACTGGATCCTGTGTAAATATTAATACCATCTCTGGATTCCTGAAAATATAAGTAGCATCTCTGGATCTCTCTAAATATTAGTACCGTCTCTGGATCCCCTGTAATTATTTGTGCCGTCTCTAGATCCACTGTAAATATTAGTAACGTCTCTGGATCCCCTGAAAATATTAATACCGTCTCTGGACCCCTGTAAATATTACTACTGTCTATCGATCCCCTGTAATTATTAGTACCATCTCTGGATCCCTGTAAATATTAGTATCATCTCTGGATCCCCTGTAAATATTAGTAACATCTGTGGATCCCTGTAAATATTTGTGCCGTCTATGGATACCCTGTAAATATTAGTACGCTCTCCGGATCCCCTCTAAATATTAGTATTGTCTCTGGATCCCCTGTAAATATTAGTGCCGTATCTGGACCCCCTGTAAATATTAGTACCGTCTCTGGATCCCCTGTAAATATTAGTATTGTCTCTGGATCCCTGTAAATATTAGTGCCGTGTCTGGACCACCTGTAAATATTAGTACCGTCTCTGGATCCCCTGTAAATATTGGTACCATCACTGGATCCCCTGTAAATATTAGTACTGTCTCTGGATCCCCTGTAAATATTAGTACTGTCTTTGGATCCCCTGTAAATATTAGTACAGTCTCTGGATCCCCTGTAATTATTAATACTGTCTCTGGATCCCTGTAAATATTAGTACTGTCTCTGGATCCACTGTAAATATTAGTACAGTCTCTGGATCCCCTGTAAATATTAGTACAGTCTCTGGTTTTGCTTTAAATATTAGTTATGTCTCTGGATCCCTGTAAATATTAGTACTGTCTCTGGATCCCTGTAAATATTAGTACAGTCTCTGGAATCCCTGCAAATATTAGTACTGTCTCTGGATTCCCTGTAAATACTAGTACTTTCTCTGGATCCCTGTAAATATTAGTACTGTCTCTGGACCCCGGTAAATATTAATACCGCGTCTGGATCCCCTGTAAATATTAGTACCGACTCTGGATCCTGTGTAAATATTTGGGCCGTCTCCAGATCCACTGTAAATATTAGTAACGTCTCTGGATACCCTTTACATATTAGTACGCTCTCCGGATCCCCTGTAAATATTAGTAATGTCTCTGGATCCCTGCAAATATTCGTACCGTCTCTAGATCCCCTATAAATATTAGCGTCGTCTCTGGATCCCCTGTAAATATTAGTTCCGTCTCTGGATCCCTGTAAATATTTCTGCCGTCTCTGGATCCCCTGTAAATATTTGTGCCGTCTCTGGATCCCCTGTAAATATTAGTACCGACTCTGGATCCTGTGCAAATATTAGTACCGTCTCAGGATCCCCTGTAAATATTAGTACAGTCTCTGGATCCCCTGTAATTATTAATACTGTCTCTGGATCCCTGTAAATATTAGTACTGTCTCTGGATTCCTTGTAAATCTTTGTGTCGTCTTTGGATTCCCTGCAACCATTAGTACTGTCTCTGGATCCCCTGTAAATATTAGTACTGTCTCTGGATCCACTGTAATATTAGTACAGTCTCTGGATCCCTATATATATTAGTACCGACTCTGGATCCTGTGTAAATATTAGTACCGTCTCTGGATCCCCTGTAAATATTAGTACTGTCTCTGGGTCCCTGTAAATATTTGTGCTCTTTCTGGATCCCTGTAAATATTAGTACTGTCACTGGATCCTGGGTAAATATTAATACCATCTCTGGATTCCTGTAAATATTAGTACCGTTTCTGGATCCCCTGTAAATAATAGTGCTGTCTTTGGATCCCCTGTAAATATTAGTACTGTTTCTGTATCCCCTGTAAATATTAGTACTGTCTCTGGATCCCATGTAATTATTAGTACTATCTCTGATCCCCTGTTATATTAGTACAGTCTCTGGATTCCCTGTAAATATTAGTGCTGTCTCTAGAACCCTGTACAAATTAGTACTGCCCCTGGATCCCCTGTAAAAATTCGTGCAGTCTCTGGATCCCCTGTAAATATTAGTAGCGGCTCTGGATCCCTTGTAAATCTTTGTGTCGTCTTTGGATCCCCTGTAAACATTAGAACTGTCTCTGGATCCCCTGTAAATATTAGTTCTGTCTCTGGATCCCCTGTAAATATTAGTGCCATCTCTGGATCCCTTGTTAATCTTTGTGTCGTCTTTGGATCCCCTGTAAACATTAGTACAGTCTCTGTATCCCCTGTAATTACTAGCACTGTCTCAGGATCCCCTGTAAATATTAGTACCGTCTCTGGATCCCCTGTAAATATTAGTACTGTCTCTGGATCCCCTGTAAATATTTGTGCCCTCTCTGGATCCCTGTAAATATTAGTGCCGTGTCTGGATCCTGTGTAAATATTATTACCGTCTCAGGATCCCCTGTAAATATTAATACTGTCTCTGGGTCCCTGTAAATATTTGTGCTCTTTCTGGGTCTCTGTAAATATTAGTACCGTCACTGGATCCCCTGTAAATATTAATACCATCTCTGGATCCCTGTAAATATTAATACCATCTCTGGATCCCTGTAATTATTAGTACAATCTCTGGATCCCCTGTAAATATTAGTACAGTCTCTGGATTCGCTGTAAATATTAGTTATGTCTCTGGATCCCTGTAAATATTAGTACTGTCTCTGGATTCCTTGTAAATCTTTGTGTCTTTTTTGGATCCACTGCAACCATTAGTACTGTCTCTGGATCCCCTGTAAATATTAGTACTGTCTCTGGATCCCCTGTAAATATTAGTACCGACTCTGGATCCCCTGTAAATATTAGTACTGTCTCTGGGTCCCTGTAAATATTTATGCTCTTTCTGGATCCTTGTAAATATTAGTACCGTCACTGGATCCCCTGTAAATATTAATACCATCTCTGGATCCCTGTAAATATTAGTACCGTCACTGGATCCTGTGTAAATATTAATACCATCTCTGGATCTCTGAAAATATTAGTACCATCTCTGGATTCGCTGTAATTATTAGTTATGTCTCTGGATCCCCTGTATATATTAGTGCCGTCTCTGGATCCCTTGTAAATCTTTGCATCGTCTTTGGATCCCCTGTAAACATTAGTACAGTCTCTGGATCCCCTGTAATTACTAGTACTGTCTCTGGATCCCCTGTAAATATTAGTACCGTCACTGGATCCTCTGAAAATATTAGTACTGTCTCTGGATCCCCTGTAAATATTAGTACCGTCTCTGGATCCCCTGTAAATATTAGTACTGTCTCTGGACCCCGGTAAATATTAATACCGCGTCTGGATCCCCTGTAAATATTAGTACCGATTCTGGATCCTGTGTAAATATTTGGGCCG
Organism: Heptranchias perlo; assembly: GCF_035084215.1. Classification (NCBI taxonomy): domain Eukaryota; kingdom Metazoa; phylum Chordata; class Chondrichthyes; order Hexanchiformes; family Hexanchidae; genus Heptranchias; species Heptranchias perlo. Next base: position 397,349 of record NW_027139918.1, on the reverse strand, counting down.
TCTCCAGATCCACTGTAAATATTAGTAACGTCTCTGGATACCCTTTACATATTAGTACGCTCTCCGGATCCCCTGTAAATATTAGTACTGTCTCTGGATCCCTGCAAATATTCGTACCGTCTCTGGATCCCCTGTAAATATTAGTTCCGTCTCTGGATCCCTGTAAATATTTGTGCTGTCTCTGGATCCCCTGTAAATATTTGTGCCGTCTCTGGATCCCCTGTAAATATTAGTACCGACTCTGGATCCTGTGCAAATATTAGTACCGTCTCAGGATCCCCTGTAAATATTAATACTGTCTCTGGGTCCCTGTAAATATTTGTGCTCTTTCTGGGTCTCTGTAAATATTAGTACCGTCACTGGATCCCCTGTAAATATTAATACCATCTCTGGATCCCTGTAAATATTAATACCATCTCTGGATCCCTGTAATTATTAGTACAATCTCTGGATCCCCTGTAAATATTAGTACAGTCTCTGGATTCGCTGTAAATATTAGTTATGTCTCTGGATCCCTGTAAATATTAGTACTGTCTCTGGATTCCTTGTAAATCTTTGTGTCTTTTTTGGATCCACTGCAACCATTAGTACTGTCTCTGGATCCCCTGTAAATATTAGTACTGTCTCTGGATCCCCTGTAAATATTAGTACCGACTCTGGATCCCCTGTAAATATTAGTACTGTCTCTGGGTCCCTGTAAATATTTATGCTCTTTCTGGATCCTTGTAAATATTAGTACCGTCACTGGATCCCCTGTAAATATTAATACCATCTCTGGATCCCTGTAAATATTAGTACCGTCACTGGATCCTGTGTAAATATTAATACCATCTCTGGATCTCTGAAAATATTAGTACCATCTCTGGATTCGCTGTAATTATTAGTTATGTCTCTGGATCCCCTGTATATATTAGTGCCGTCTCTGGATCCCTTGTAAATCTTTGCATCGTCTTTGGATCCCCTGTAAACATTAGTACAGTCTCTGGATCCCCTGTAATTACTAGTACTGTCTCTGGATCCCCTGTAAATATTAGTACCGTCACTGGATCCTCTGAAAATATTAGTACTGTCTCTGGATCCCCTGTAAATATTAGTACCGTCTCTGGATCCCCTGTAAATATTAGTACTGTCTCTGGACCCCGGTAAATATTAATACCGCGTCTGGATCCCCTGTAAATATTAGTACCGATTCTGGATCCTGTGTAAATATTTGGGCCGTCTCCAGATCCACTGTAAATATTAGTAACGTCTCTGGATACCCTTTACATATTAGTACGCTCTCCGGATCCCCTGTAAATATTAGTACTGTCTCTGGATCCCTGCAAATATTCGTACCGTCTCTGGATCCCCTGTAAATATTAGTTCCGTCTCTGGATCCCTGTAAATATTTGTGCTGTCTCTGGATCCCCTGTAAATATTTGTGCCGTCTCTGGATCCCCTGTAAATATTAGTACCGACTCTGGATCCTGTGCAAATATTAGTACCGTCTCAGGATCCCCTGTAAATATTAATACTGTCTCTGGGTCCCTGTAAATATTTGTGCTCTTTCTGGGTCCCTGTAAATATTAGTACCGTCACTGGATCCCCTGTAAATATTAATACCATCTCTGGATCCCTGTAAATATTAGTACAATCTCTGGATCCCCTCTAAATATTAGTACAGTCTCTGGATTCGCTGTAAATATTAGTTATGTCTCTGGATCCCTGCAAATATTGGTACTATCTTTGGATCCCCTGTAAATATTGGGACCATCTCTGGATCCCTGTAATTATTAGTACAGTCTCTGCATTCCCTGCAAATATTAGTACTGTCTCTGGATTCCCTGTAAATACAAGTACTGTCTCTGGACCCCGGTAAATATTAATACCGCGTCTGGATCCCCTGTAAATATTAGTACCGACTCTGGATCCTGTGCAAATATTAGTACCGTCTCAGGATCCCCTGTAAATATTAGTTATGTCTCCGGATCCCCTGTAAATATTAGTAGCGTCTCTGGATCCCCTGTAAATATTAGTACCGTCTTTGGATCAAATGTAAATATTAGTACCGACTCTGGATCCTTTTTAAATATTGGTACCATCTCTGGATCCCCTCTAAATATTAGTAATGTCTCTGGATCCCCTGTAATTATTAGTACAGTCTCTGGATCCCCTGTAATTATTAGTACAGTCTCTGGAATCCCTGTAAATATTAGTGCTGTCTCTGGATTCCCTGTAAATACTAGTACTGTCTCTGGATCCCTGTAATTATTAGTACTGTCTCTGGATCCCTGTAAATATTAGTACTGTCTCTGGATCTCTGTAAATATTAATACCGACTCTGGATCCTGTGTAAATAATTGTGCCGTCTCCAGATCCACTGTAAATATTAGTAACGTCTCTGGATCCCCTGTAAATATTAGTAACGTCTCTGGACCCCTGTAAATATTACTACTGACTATCGATCCCCTGTAATTATTAATACCATCTCTGGATCCCTGTAAATATTAGTATCATCTCTGGATCCCCTGTAAATATTAGTAACATCTCTGGATCCCTGTAAATATTTGTGCCGTCTATGGATACCCTGTAAATATTATGACGCTCTCCGGATCCCCTGTAAATATTAGTACTGTCTCTGGATCCCTGTAAATATTAGTACCGTCTCTGGATCCCCTGTAAATATTAGTACCGTCTATGGATCCCCTGTAAATATTAGTACCGTCTCTGGATCCATGTAAATATTTGTGCCATCTCTGGTTACCCTGTAAATATTAGTACCGTTTCTGGATCCCCTGTAAATATTAGTATTGTCTCTGGATCACCTGTAAATATTTGTGCCGTCTCTGGATCCCTGTAAATATCAGTACCGTGTCTGGATCCCCTGCAAATATTAGTACCGTCTCTGGATCCCCTGTAATTATTAGTACTGTCTCTGGATCCCCTGTAAATATTAGTACTGTTTCTGTAGCCCCTGTAAATATTAGTACTGTCTCTGGATCTCTGTAAATATTAGTACAGTCTCTGGATTCCCTGTAAATATCAGTACTGTCTCTAGAACCCTGTAAAAATTAGTACTGTCCCTGGATCCCCTGTAAAAATTAGTACAGTCTCTGGATGCCCTGTAAGTATCAGTAGCGGCTCTGGATCCCTGTAAATATTCGTACTGTCTCTGGATCCCTTGTAAATCATTGTGTCGTCTTTGGATCCCCTGTAAACATTGGTACTGTCTCTGGATTCCTGTAAATATTAGTGCCGTGTCTGGATCCCCTGTAAATATTAGTACCGTCTCTGGATCCCCTGTAAATATTAGTACCGTCACTGGATCCTCTGAAAATATTAGTACTGTCTCTGGATCCCCTGTAAATATTAGTACCGTCACTGGATCCTCTGAAAATATTAGTACTGTCTCTGGATCCCCTGTAAATATTAATACCGTCTCTGGATCCCCTGTAAATATTAGTACTGTCTCTGGATCCACTGTGAATATTTGTACTGTCTCTGGATTCCTTGTAAATCTTTGTGTCGTCTTTGGATCCCCTGTAAACATTAGTACAGTCTCTGGATCCCCTGTAATTACTAGTACTGTCTCTGGATCCCCTGTAAATTTAGGACCGTCTCGGGATCCCCTGTAAATATTAGTACTGTCGCTGGATCCCCTGTAAATATTTCTGCCGTCTCTGGATCCCTGTAAATATTAGTGCCGTGTCTGCATCCCCTGTAAATATTAGTACCGTCTCTGGATCCCCTGTAAATATTAGTACCGTCACTGGATCCTCTGAAAATATTAGTACTGTCTCTGGATCCCCTGTAAATATTAGTACCGTCTCTGGATCCCCTGTAAATATTAGTACTGTCTCTGGATTCCTTGTAAATCTTTGTGTCGTCTTTGGATCCACTGCAACCATTAGTACTGTCTCTGGATCCCCTGTAAATATTAGTACTGTCTCTGGATCCACTGTAATTATTAGTACAGTCTCTGGATCCCTGTAAATATTAGTACCGACTCTGGATCCTGTGTAAATATTAGTACCGTCTCTGGATCCCCTGTAAATATTAGTACTGTCTCTGGGTCCCTGTAAATATTTGTGCTCTTTCTGGATCCCTGTAAGTATTAGCACCGTCACTGGATCCTGTGTAAATATTAATACCATCTCTGGATTGCTGAAAATATTAGTTCCATCTCTGGATCCCTGTAAATATTAGTACAGTCTCTGGATCCCCTGTAAATATTAGTACAGTTTCTGGATTCCTGTAAATAATAATACAGTCTCTGGATCCCCTGTAATTATTACTACAGTCTCTGGATTCCCTGCAAATATTAGTACTGTCTCTGGATTCCCTGTAAATACTAGTACTGTCTCTGGATCCCTGTAAATATTAGTACTGTCTCTGGACCCCGGTAAATATTAATACCGCGTCTGGATCCCCTGTAAATATTAGTACCGACTCTGGATCCTGTGTAACTATTTGGGCCGTCTCTAGATCCACTGTAAATATTAGTAACGTCTCTGGATACCCTTTACATATTAGTACGCTCTCCGGATCCCCTGTAAATATTAGACTGTCTCTGGATCCCTGCAAATATTCGTACCGTCTCTGGATCCCCTGTAAATATTAGCATCGTCTCTGGATCCCCTGTAAATATTCGTACCGTCTCTGGATCCCAGTAAATATTTGTGCCGTCTCTGGATCCCCTGTAAATATTTGTGCCGTCTCTGGATCCCCTGTAAATATTAATACTGTCTCTGGGTCCCTGTCAAAATTTGTGCTCTTTCTGGGTCCCTGTAAATATTAGTACCGTCTCTGGATCCCCTGTAAATATTAGTACCGTCACTGGATCCTCTGAAAATATTAGTACTGTCTCTGGATCCCCTGTAAATATTAGTACCGTCTCTGAATCCCCTGTAAATATTAGTACTGTATCTGGATCCCCTGTGAATATTAGTACTGTCTTTGGATCCCCTGTAAATATTAGTACAGTCTCTGGATACCCTGTAATTATTAATACTGTCTCTGGATTCCTGTAAATATTAGTACTGTCTCTGGATTCCTTGTAAATCTTTGTGTCGTCTTTGGATCCGCTGCAACCATTAGTACTGTCTCTGGATCCCCTGTAAATATTAGTACTGTCTCTGGATCCACTGTAAATATTAGTACAGTCTCTGGATCCCTGTATATATTAGTACCGACTCTGGATCCTGTGTAAATATTATTACCGTCTCAGGATCCCCTGTAAATATTAATACTGTCTCTGGGTCCCTGTAAATATTTGTGCTCTTTCTGGGTCTCTGTAAATATTAGTACCGTCACTGGATCCCCTGTAAATATTAATACCATCTCTGGATCCGTGTAAATATTATGACGCTCTCCGGATCCCCTGTAAATATTAGTACTGTCTCTGGATCCCTGTAAATATTAGTACCGTCTCTGGATCCCCTGTAAATATTAGTACCGTCTATGGATCCCCTGTAAATATTAGTACCGTCTCTGGATCCATGTAAATATTTGTGCCATCTCTGGTTACCCTGTAAATATTAGTACCGTCTCTGGATCCCCTGTAAATATTAGTATTGTCTCTGGATCACCTGTAAATATTTGTGCCGTCTCTGGATCCCTGTAAATATCAGTACCGTGTCTGGATCCCCTGTAAATATTAGTACCGTCTCTGGATCCCCTGTAATTATTAGTACTGTCTCTGGATCCCCTGTAAATATTAGTACTGTTTCTGTAGCCCCTGTAAATATTAGTACTGTCTCTGGATCTCTGTAAATATTAGTACAGTCTCTGGATTCCCTGTAAATATCAGTACTGTCTCTAGAACCCTGTAAAAATTAGTACTGTCCCTGGATCCCCTGTAAAAATTAGTACAGTCTCTGGATGCCCTGTAAATATTAGTAGCGGCTCTGGATCCCTGTAAACATTGGTACTGTCTCTGGATTCCTGTAAATATTAGTGCCGTGTCTGGATCCCCTGTAAATATTAGTACCGTCTCTGGATCCCCTGTAAATATTAGGACCGTCACTGGATCCTCTGAAAATATTAGTACTGTCTCTGGATCCCCTGTAAATATTAGTACCGTCACTGGATCCTCTGAAAATATTAGTACTGTCTCTGGATCCCCTGTAAATATTAATACCGTCTCTGGATCCCCTGTAAATATTAGTACTGTCTCTGGATCCACTGTGAATATTTGTACTGTCTCTGGATTCCTTGTAAATCTTTGTGTCGTCTTTGGATCCCCTGTAAACATTAGTACAGTCTCTGGATCCCCTGTAATTACGAGTACTGTCTCTGGATCCCCTGTAAATTTAGGACCGTCTCGGGATCCCCTGTAAATATTAGTACTGTCTCTGGATCCCCTGTAAATATTTCTGCCGTCTCTGGATCCCTGTAAATATTAGTGCCGTGTCTGCATCCCCTGTAAATATTAGTACCGTCTCTGGATCCCCTGTAAATATTAGTACCGTCACTGGATCCTCTGAAAATATTAGTACTGTCTCTGGATCCCCTGTAAATATTAGTACCGTCTCTGGATCCCCTGTAAATATTAGTACTGTCTCTGGATTCCTTGTAAATCTTTGTGTCGTCTTTGGATCCACTGCAACCATTAGTACTGTCTCTGGATCCCCTGTAAATATTAGTACTGTCTCTGGATCCACTGTAATTATTAGTACAGTCTCTGGATCCCTGTAAATATTAGTACCGACTCTGGATCCTGTGTAAATATTAGTACCGTCTCTGGATCCCCTGTAAATATTAGTACTGTCTCTGGGTCCCTGTAAATATTTGTGCTCTTTCTGGATCCCTGTAAATATTAGCACCGTCACTGGATCCTGTGTAAATATTAATACCATCTCTGGATTGCTGAAAATATTAGTTCCATCTCTGGATCCCTGTAAATATTAGTACAGTCTCTGGATCCCCTGTAAATATTAGTACAGTTTCTGGATTCCTGTAAATAATAATACAGTCTCTGGATCCCCTGTAATTATTACTACAGTCTCTGGATTCCCTGCAAATATTAGTACTGTCTCTGGATTCCCTGTAAATACTAGTACTGTCTCTGGATCCCTGTAAATATTAGTACTGTCTCTGGACCCCGGTAAATATTAATACCGCGTCTGGATCCCCTGTAAATATTAGTACCGACTCTGGATCCTGTGTAACTATTTGGGCCGTCTCTAGATCCACTGTAAATATTAGTAACGTCTCTGGATACCCTTTACATATTAGTACGCTCTCCGGATCCCCTGTAAATATTAGACTGTCTCTGGATCCCTGCAAATATTCGTACCGTCTCTGGATCCCCTGTAAATATTAGCATCGTCTCTGGATCCCCTGTAAATATTCGTACCGTCTCTGGATCCCAGTAAATATTTGTGCCGTCTCTGGATCCCCTGTAAATATTTGTGCCGTCTCTGGATCCCCTGTAAATATTAATACTGTCTCTGGGTCCCTGTCAAAATTTGTGCTCTTTCTGGATCCCCTGTAAATATTAGTACCGTCTCTGGATCCCCTGTAAATATTAGTACTGTCTCTGGATTCCTTGTAAATCTTTGTGTCGTCTTTGGATCCACTGCAACCATTAGTACTGTCTCTGGATCCCCTGTAAATATTAGTACTGTCTCTGGATCCACTGTAATTATTAGTACAGTCTCTGGATCCCTGTAAATATTAGTACCGACTCTGGATCCTGTGTAAATATTAGTACCGTCTCTGGATCCCCTGTAAATATTAGTACTGTCTCTGGGTCCCTGTAAATATTTGTGCTCTTTCTGGATCCCTGTAAATATTAGCACCGTCACTGGATCCTGTGTAAATATTAATACCATCTCTGGATTGCTGAAAATATTAGTTCCATCTCTGGATCCCTGTAAATATTAGTACAGTCTCTGGATTCCCTGTAAATATCAGTACTGTCTCTAGAACCCTGTAAAAATTAGTACTGTCCCTGGATCCCCTGTAAAAATTAGTACAGTCTCTGGATGCCCTGTAAATATTAGTAGCGGCTCTGGATCCCTGTAAATATTCGTACTGTCTCTGGATCCCTTGTAAATCATTGTGTCGTCTTTGGATCCCCTGTAAACATTGGTACTGTCTCTGGATTCCTGTAAATATTAGTGCCGTGTCTGGATCCCCTGTAAATATTAGTACCGTCTCTGGATCCCCTGTAAATATTAGTACCGTCACTGGATCCTCTGAAAATATTAGTACTGTCTCTGGATCCCCTGTAAATATTAGTACCGTCACTGGATCCTCTGAAAATATTAGTACTGTCTCTGGATCCCCTGTAAATATTAATACCGTCTCTGGATCCCCTGTAAATATTAGTACTGTCTCTGGATCCACTGTGAATATTTGTACTGTCTCTGGATTCCTTGTAAATCTTTGTGTCGTCTTTGGATCCCCTGTAAACATTAGTACAGTCTCTGGATCCCCTGTAATTACTAGTACTGTCTCTGGATCCCCTGTAAATTTAGCACCGTCTCGGGATCCCCTGTAAATATTAGTACTGTCTCTGGATCCCCTGTAAATATTTCTGCCGTCTCTGGATCCCTGTAAATATTAGTGCCGTGTCTGCATCCCCTGTAAATATTAGTACCGTCTCTGGATCCCCTGTAAATATTAGTACCGTCACTGGATCCTCTGAAAATATTAGTACTGTCTCTGGATCCCCTGTAAATATTAGTACCGTCTCTGGATCCCCTGTAAATATTAGTACTGTCTCTGGATTCCTTGTAAATATTTGTGTCGTCTTTGGATCCACTGCAACCATTAGTACTGTCTCTGGATCCCCTGTAAATATTAGTACTGTCTCTGGATCCACTGTAATTATTAGTACAGTCTCTGGATCCCTGTAAATATTAGTACCGACTCTGGATCCTGTGTAAATATTAGTACCGTCTCTGGATCCCCTGTAAATATTAGTACTGTCTCTGGGTCCCTGTAAATATTTGTGCTCTTTCTGGATCCCTGTAAATATTAGCACCGTCACTGGATCCTGTGTAAATATTAATACCATCTCTGGATTGCTGAAAATATTAGTTCCATCTCTGGATCCCTGTAAATATTAGTACATTCTCTGGATCCCCTGTAAATATTAGTACAGTTTCTGGATTCCTGTAAATAATAATACAGTCTCTGGATCCCCTTTAATTATTACTACAGTCTCTGGATTCCCTGCAAATATTAGTACTGTCTCTGGATTCCCTGTAAATACTAGTACTGTCTCTGGATCCCTGTAAATATTAGTACTGTCTCTGGACCCCGGTAAATATTAATACCGCATCTGGATCCCCTGTAAATATTAGTACCGACTCTGGATCCTGTGTAATTATTTGGGCCGTCTCTAGATCCACTGTAAATATTAGTAACGTCTCTGGATACCCTTTACATATTAGTACGCTCTCCGGATCCCCTGTAAATATTAGACTGTCTCTGGATCCCTGCAAATATTCGTACCGTCTCTGGATCCCCTGTAAATAATAGCATCGTCTCTGGATCCCCTGTAAATATTCGTACCGTCTCTGGATCCCAGTAAATATTTGTGCCGTCTCTGGATCCCCTGTAAATATTTGTGCCGTCTCTGGATCCCCTGTAAATATTAATACTGTCTCTGGGTCCCTGTCAAAATTTGTGCTCTTTCTGGGTCCCTGTAAATATTAGTACCGTCTCTGGATCCCCTGTAAATATTAGTACCGTCACTGGATCCTCTGAAAATATTAGTACTGTCTCTGGATCCCCTGTAAATATTAGTACCGTCTCTGAATCCCCTGTAAATATTAGTACTGTATCTGGATCCCCTGTGAATATTAGTACTGTCTTTGGATCCCCTGTAAATATTAGTACAGTCTCTGGATACCCTGTAATTATTAATACTGTCTCTGGATTCCTGTAAATATTAGTACTGTCTCTGGATTCCTTGTAAATCTTTGTGTCGTCTTTGGATCCGCTGCAACCATTAGTACTGTCTCTGGATCCCCTGTAAATATTAGTACTGTCTCTGGATCCACTGTAAATATTAGTACAGTCTCTGGATCCCTGTATATATTAGTACCGACTCTGGATCCTGTGTAAATATTATTACCGTCTCAGGATCCCCTGTAAATATTAATACTGTCTCTGGGTCCCTGTAAATATTTGTGCTCTTTCTGGGTCTCTGTAAATATTAGTACCGTCACTGGATCCCCTGTAAATATTAATACCATCTCTGGATCTCTGTAAATATTATGACGCTCTCCGGATCCCCTGTAAATATTAGTACTGTCTCTGGATCCCTGTAAATATTAGTACCGTCTCTGGATCCCCTGTAAATATTAGTACCGTCTATGGATCCCCTGTAAATATTAGTACCGTCTCTGGATCCATGTAAATATTTGTGCCATCTCTGGTTACCCTGTAAATATTAGTACCGTCTCTGGATCCCCTGTAAATATTAGTATTGTCTCTGGATCACCTGTAAATATTTGTGCCGTCTCTGGATCCCTGTAAATATCAGTACCGTGTCTGGATCCCCTGTAAATATTAGTACCGTCTCTGGATCCCCTGTAATTATTAGTACTGTCTCTGGATCCCCTGTAAATATTAGTACTGTTTCTGTAGCCCCTGTAAATATTAGTACTGTCTCTGGATCTCTGTAAATATTAGTACAGTCTCTGGATTCCCTGTAAATATCAGTACTGTCTCTAGAACCCTGTAAAAATTAGTACTGTCCCTGGATCCCCTGTAAAAATTAGTACAGTCTCTGGATGCCCTGTAAATATTAGTAGCGGCTCTGGATCCCTGTAAATATTCTTACTGTCTCTGGATCCCTTGTAAATCATTGTGTCGTCTTTGGATCCCCTGTAAACATTGGTACTGTCTCTGGATTCCTGTAAATATTAGTGCCGTGTCTGGATCCCCTGTAAATATTAGTACCGTCTCTGGATCCCCTGTAAATATTAGTACCGTCACTGGATCCTCTGAAAATATTAGTACTGTCTCTGGATCCCCTGTAAATATTAGTACCGTCACTGGATCCTCTGAAAATATTAGTACTGTCTCTGGATCCCCTGTAAATATTAATACCGTCTCTGGATCCCCTGTAAATATTAGTACTGTCTCTGGATCCACTGTGAATATTTGTACTGTCTCTGGATTCCTTGTAAATCTTTGTGTCGTCTTTGGATCCCCTGTAAACATTAGTACAGTCTCTGGATCCCCTGTAATTACTAGTACTGTCTCTGGATCCCCTGTAAATTTAGGACCGTCTCGGGATCCCCTGTAAATATTAGTACTGTCTCTGGATCCCCTGTAAATATTTCTGCCGTCTCTGGATCCCTGTAAATATTAGTGCCGTGTCTGCATCCCCTGTAAATATTAGTACCGTCTCTGGATCCCCTGTAAATATTAGTACCGTCACTGGATCCTCTGAAAATATTAGTACTGTCTCTGGATCCCCTGTAAATATTAGTACCGTCTCTGGATCCCCTGTAAATATTAGTACTGTCTCTGGATTCCTTGTAAATCTTTGTGTCGTCTTTGGATCCACTGCAACCATTAGTACTGTCTCTGGATCCCCTGTAAATATTAGTACTGTCTCTGGATCCACTGTAATTATTAGTACAGTCTCTGGATCCCTGTAAATATTAGTACCGTCTCTGGATCCCCTGTAAATATTAGTACAGTCTCTGGATCCCCTGTAAATATTAGTACAGTTTCTGGATTCCTGTAAATAATAATACAGTCTCTGGATCCCCTGTAATTATTACTACAGTCTCTGGATTCCCTGCAAATATTAGTACTGTCTCTGGATTCCCTGTAAATACTAGTACTGTCTCTGGATCCCTGTAAATATTAGTACTGTCTCTGGACCCCGGTAAATATTAATACCGCGTCTGGATCCCCTGTAAATATTAGTACCGACTCTGGATCCTGTGTAACTATTTGGGCCGTCTCTAGATCCACTGTAAATATTAGTAACGTCTCTGGATACCCTTTACATATTAGTACGCTCTCCGGATCCCCTGTAAATATTAGACTGTCTCTGGATCCCTGCAAATATTCGTACCGTCTCTGGATCCCCTGTAAATATTAGCATCGTCTCTGGATCCCCTGTAAATATTCGTACCGTCTCTGGATCCCAGTAAATATTTCTGACGTCTCTGGATCCCCTGTAAATATTTGTGCCGTCTCTGGATCCCCTGTAAATATTAATACTGTCTCTGGGTCCCTGTCAAAATTTGTGCTCTTTCTGGGTCCCTGTAAATATTAGTACCGTCTCTGGATCCCCTGTAAATATTAGTACCGTCACTGGATCCTCTGAAAATATTAGTACTGTCTGTGGATCCCCTGTAAATATTAGTACCGTCTCTGAATCCCCTGTAAATATTAGTACTGTATCTGGATCCCCTGTGAATATTAGTACTGTCTTTGGATCCCCTGTAAATATTAGTACAGTCTCTGGATACCCTGTAATTATTAATACTGTCTCTGGATTCCTGTAAATATTAGTACTGTCTCTGGATTCCTTGTAAATCTTTGTGTCGTCTTTGGATCCGCTGCAACCATTAGTACTGTCTCTGGATCCCCTGTAAATATTAGTACTGTCTCTGGATCCACTGTAAATATCAGTACAGTCTCTGGATCCCTGTATATATTAGTACCGACTCTGGATCCTGTGTAAATATTATTACCGTCTCAGGATCCCCTGTAAATATTAATACTGTCTCTGGGTCCCTGTAAATATTTGTGCTCTTTCTGGGTCTCTGTAAATATTAGTACCGTCACTGGATCCCCTGTAAATATTAATACCATCTCTGGATCCCTGTAAATATTAGTAAATCTCTGGATCCCTGTAAATATTAGTACAATCTCTGGATCCCCTGTAAATATTCGTACAGTCTCTGGATTCGCTGTAAATATTAGTTATGTCTCTGGATCCCTGCAAATATTGGTACTATCTTTGGATCCCCTGTAAATATTAGGACCATCTCTGGATCCCTGTAATTATTAGTACATTCGCTGGATTCCCTGCAAATATTAGTACTGTCTCTGGATTCCCTGTAAATACCAGTACTGTCTCTGGATCCCTGTAAATATTAGCACCGACTCTGGATCCTGTGTAAATATTTGTGCCGTGTCTGGATCCCCTGTGAATATGAGTACCGTCTCTGGATCCACTGTAAATATTAGTACTGTATCTGGATCCAAAAGTAAATATTAGTACTGTCTCTGGATCCCCTGTAAATATTAGTACTGTCTTTGGATCCCCTGTAAATATTAGTACAGTCTCTGGATCCCCTGTAATTATCAATACTGTCTCTGGATCCCTGTAAATATTAGTACTGTCTCTGGATTCCTTGTAAATCTTTGTGTCGTTTTTGGATCCACTGCAACCATTAGTACTGTCTCTGGATCCCCTGTAAATATTAGTACTGTCTCTGGATCCCCTGTAAATATTAGGACCGACTCTGGATCCCCTGTAAATATTAGTACCGTCTCTGGACCCCTGTAAATATTACTACTGACTATCGATCCCCTGTAATTATTAATACCATCTCTGGATCCCTGTAAATATTAGTATCATCTCTGGATCCCCTGTAAATATTAGTACTGTCTCTGGATCCCTGTAAATATTTGTGCCGTCTATGGATACCCTGTAAATATTATGACGCTCTCCGGATCCCCTTTAAATATTAGTACTGTCTCTGGATCCCTGTAAATATTAGTACCGTCTCTGGATCCCCTGTAAATATTAGTACCGTCTCTGGATCCATGTAAATATTTGTGCCGTCTCTGGATACCCAGTAAATATTAGTACAGTCTTTGGATCCCCTGTAAATATTATTACAGTCTCTAGACCCCTGTAAATATAAGTACTGTCTCTGGATCCCAGTAAATATTAGTACCGTCTCTGGATCCCCTGTAAATATTAGTATTGTCTCTGGATCCCCTGTAAATATTTGTGCCGTCTCTGGATCCCTGTAAATATCAGTACCGTGTCTGGATCCCCTGTAAATATTAGTACCGTCTCTGGATCCCCTGTAAATATTAGTACTGTCTCTGGATCCCCTGTAAATATTAGTACTGTTTCTGTAGCCCCTGTAAATATTAGTACTGTCTCTGGATCTCTGTAAATATTAGTACAGTCTCTGGATTCCCTGTAAATATCAGTACTGTCTCTAGAACCCTGTAAAAATTAGTACTGTCCCTGGATCCCCTGTAATAATTAGTACAGTCTCTGGATCCCCTGTAAATATTAGCAGCGGCTCTGGATCCCTGTAAATATTCGTGCTGTCTCTGGATTCCTTGTAAATCATTGTGTCGTCTTTGGATCCCCTGTAAACATTGGTACTGTCTCTGGATTCCTGTAAATATTAGTGCCGTGTCTGGATCCCCTGTAAATATTAGTACCGTCTCTGGATCCCCTGTAAATATTAGTACCGTCACTGGATCCTCTGAAAATATTAGTACTGTCTCTGGATCCCCTGTAAATATTAGTACCGTCACTGGATTCTCTGAAAATATTAGTACTGTCTCTGGATCCCCTGTAAATATTAGTACCGTCACTGGATCCTCTGAAAATATTAGTACTGTCTCTGGATCCCCTGTAAATATTAGTACCGTCTCTGAATCCCCTGTAAATATTAGTACTGTATCTGGATCCCCTGTGAATATTAGTACTGTCTTTGGATCCCCTGTAAATATTAGTACAGTCTCTGGATACCCTGTAATTATTAATACTGTCTCTGGATTCCTGTAAATATTAGTACTGTCTCTGGATTCCTTGTAAATCTTTGTGTCGTCTTTGGATCCGCTGCAACCATTAGTACTGTCTCTGGATCCCCTGTAAATATTAGTACTGTCTCTGGATCCACTGTAAATATTAGTACAGTCTCTGGATCCCTGTATATATTAGTACCGACTCTGGATCCTGTGTAAATATTATTACCGTCTCAGGATCCCCTGTAAATATTAATACTGTCTCTGGGTCCCTGTAAATATTTGTGCTCTTTCTGGGTCTCTGTAAATATTAGTACCGTCACTGGATCCCCTGTAAATATTAATACCATCTCTGGATTCCTGTAAATATTAGTAAATCTCTGGATCCCTGTAAATATTAGTACAATCTCTGGATCCCCTGTAAATATTAGTACAGTCTCTGGATTCGCTGTAAATATTAGTTATGTCTCTGGATCCCTGCAAATATTGGTACTATCTTTGGATCCCCTGTAAATATTAGGACCATCTCTGGATCCCTGTAATTATTAGTACATTCGCTGGATTACCTGCAAATATTAGTACTGTCTCTGGATTCCCTGTAAATACCAGTACTGTCTCTGGATCCCTGTAAATATTAGTACCGACTCTGGATCCTGTGTAAATATTTGTGCCGTGTCTGGATCCCCTGTAAATATGAGTACCGTCTCTGGATCCACTGTAAATATTAGTACTGTATCTGGATCCAAAAGTAAATATTAGTACTGTCTCTGGATCCCCTGTAAATATTAGTACTGTCTTTGGATCCCCTGTAAATATTAGTACAGTCTCTGGATCCCCTGTAATTATCAATACTGTCTCTGGATCCCTGTAAATATTAGTACTGTCTCTGGATTCCTTGTAAATCTTTGTGTCGTTTTTGGATCCACTGCAACCATTAGTACTGTCTCTGGATCCCCTGTAAATATTAGTACTGTCTCTGGATCCCCTGTAAATATTAGGACCGACTCTGGATCCCCTGTAAATATTAGTACCGTCTCTGGACCCCTGTAAATATTACTACTGACTATCGATCCCCTGTAATTATTAATACCATCTCTGGATCCCTGTAAATATTAGTATCATCTCTGGATCCCCTGTAAATATTAGTACTGTCTCTGGATCCCTGTAAATATTTGTGCCGTCTATGGATACCCTGTAAATATTATGACGCTCTCCGGATCCCCTGTAAATATTAGTACTGTCTCTGGATCCCTGTCAATATTAGTACCGTCTCTGGATCCCCTGTAAATATTAGTACCGTCTCTGGATCCATGTAAATATTTGTGCCGTCTCTGGATACCCTGTAAATATTAGTACAGTCTTTGGATCCCCTGTAAATATTATTACAGTCTCTAGACCCCTGTAAATATAAGTACTGTCTCTGGATCCCAGTAAATATTAGTACCGTCTCTGGATCCCCTGTAAATATTAGTATTGTCTCTGGATCCCCTGTAAATATTTGTGCCGTCTCTGGATCCCTGTAAATATCAGTACCGTGTCTGGATCCCCTGTAAATATTAGTACCGTCTCTGGATCCCCTGTAAATATTAGTACTGTCTCTGGATCCCCTGTAAATATTAGTACTGTTTCTGTAGCCCCTGTAAATATTAGTACTGTCTCTGGATCTCTGTAAATATTAGTACAGTCTCTGGATTCCCTGTAAATATCAGTACTGTCTCTAGAACCCTGTACAAATTAGTACTGTCCCTGGATCCCCTGTAATAATTAGTACAGTCTCTGGATCCCCTGTAAATATTAGCAGCGGCTCTGGATCCCTGTAAATATTCGTGCTGTCTCTGGATTCCTTGTAAATCATTGTGTCGTCTTTGGATCCCCTGTAAACATTGGTACTGTCTCTGGATTCCTGTAAATATTAGTGCCGTGTCTGGATCCCCTGTAAATATTAGTACCGTCTCTGGATCCCCTGTAAATATTAGTACCGACACTGGATCCTCTGAAAATATTAGTACTGTCTCTGGATCCCCTGTAAATATTAGTACCGTCACTGGATTCTCTGAAAATATTAGTACTGTCTCTGGATCCCCTGTAAATATTAGTACCGTCACTGGATTCTCTGAAAATATTAGTACTGTCTCTGGATCCCCTGTAAATATTAATACCGTCTCTGGATCCCCTGTAAATATTAGTACTGTATCTGGATCCAAAAGTAAATATTAGTACTGTCTCTGGATCCCCTGTAAATATTAGTACTGTCTTTGGATCCCCTGTAAATATTAGTACAGTCTCTGGATCCCCTGTAATTATCAATACTGTCTCTGGATCCCTGTAAATATTAGTACTGTCTCTGGATTCCTTGTAAATCTTTGTGTCGTTTTTGGATCCACTGCAACCATTAGTACTGTCTCTGGATCCCCTGTAAATATTAGTACTGTCTATGGATCCCCTGTAAATATTAGGACCGACTCTGGATCCCCTGTAAATATTAGTACCGTCTCTGGACCCCTGTAAATATTACTACTGACTATCGATCCCCTGTAATTATTAATACCATCTCTGGATCCCTGTAAATATTAGTATCATCTCTGGATCCCCTGTAAATATTAGTACTGTCTCTGGATCCCTGTAAATATTTGTGCCGTCTATGGATACCCTGTAAATATTATGACGCTCTCCGGATCCCCTGTAAATATTAGTACTGTCTCTGGATCCCTGTAAATATTAGTACCGTCTCTGGATCCCCTGTAAATATTAGTACCGTCTCTGGATCCATGTAAATATTTGTGCCGTCTCTGGATACCCTGTAAATATTAGTACAGTCTTTGGATCCCCTGTAAATATTATTACAGTCTCTAGACCCCTGTAAATATAAGTACTGTCTCTGGATCCCAGTAAATATTAGTACCGTCTCTGGATCCCCTGTAAATATTAGTATTGTCTCTGGATCCCCTGTAAATATTTGTGCCGTCTCTGGATCCCTGTAAATATCAGTACCGTGTCTGGATCCCCTGTAAATATTAGTACCGTCTCTGGATCCCCTGTAAATATTAGTACTGTCTCTGGATCCCCTGTAAATATTAGTACTGTTTCTGTAGCCCCTGTAAATATTAGTACTGTCTCTGGATCTCTGTAAATATTAGTACAGTCTCTGGATTCCCTGTAAATATCAGTACTGTCTCTAGAACCCTGTAAAAATTAGTACTGTCCCTGGATCCCCTGTAATAATTAGTACAGTCTCTGGATCCCCTGTAAATATTAGCAGCGGCTCTGGATCCCTGTAAATATTCGTGCTGTCTCTGGATTCCTTGTAAATCATTGTGTCGTCTTTGGATCCCCTGTAAACATTGGTACTGTCTCTGGATTCCTGTAAATATTAGTGCCGTGTCTGGATCCCCTGTAAATATTAGTACCGTCTCTGGATCCCCTGTAAATATTAGTACCGACACTGGATCCTCTGAAAATATTAGTACTGTCTCTGGATCCCCTGTAAATATTAGTACCGTCACTGGATTCTCTGAAAATATTAGTACTGTCTCTGGATCCCCTGTAAATATTAATACCGTCTCTGGATCCCCTGTAAATATTAGTACTGTCTCTGGATCCACTGTGAATATTAGTACTGTCTCTGGATTCCTTGTAAATCTTTGTGTCGTCTTTGGATCCCCTGTAAACATTAGTACAGTCTCTGGATCCCCTGTAATTACTAGTACTGTCTCTGGATCCCCTGTAAATTTAGGACCGTCTCGGGATCCCCTGTAAATATTAGTACTGTCTCTGGATCCCCTGTAAATATTTCTGCCATCTCTGGATCCCTGTAAATATTAGTGCCGTGTCTGCATCCCCTGTAAATATTAGTACCGTCTCTGGATCCCCTGTAAATATTAGTACCGTCACTGGATCCTCTGAAAATATTAGTACTGTCTCTGGATCCCCTGTAAATATTAGTACCGTCTCTGGATCCCCTGTAAATATTAGTACTGTCTCTGGATTCCTTGTAAATCTTTGTGTCGTCTTTGGATCCACTGCAACCATTAGCACTGTCTCTGGATCCCCTGTAAATATTAGTACTGTCTCTGGATCCACTGTAATTATTAGTACAGTCTCTGGATCCCTGTAAATATTAGTACCGACTCTGGATCCTGTGTAAATATTAGTACCGTCTCTGGATCCCCTGTAAATATTAGTACTGTCTCTTGGTCCCTGTAAATATTTGTGCTCTTTCTGGATCCCTGTAAATATTAGCACCGTCACTGGATCCTGTGTAAATATTAATACCATCTCTGGATTGCTGAAAATATTAGTTCCATCTCTGGATCCCTGTAAATATTAGTACAGTCTCTGGATCCCCTGTAAATATTAGTACAGTTTCTGGATCCCTGTAAATAATAATACAGTCTCTGGATCCCCTGTAATTATTAGTACAGTCTCTGGATTCCCTGCAAATATTAGTACTGTCTCTGGATTCCCTGTAAATACTAGTACTGTCTCTGGATCCCTGTAAATATTAGTACTGTCTCTGGACCCCGGTAAATATTAATACCGCGTCTGGATCCCCTGTAAATATTAGTACCGACTCTGGATCCTGTGTAAATATTTGGGCCGTCTCTAGATCCACTGTAAATATTAGTAACGTCTCTGGATACCCTTTACATATTAGTACGCTCTCCGGATCCCCTGTAAATATTAGACTGTCTCTGGATCCCTGCAAATACTCGTACCGTCTATGGATCCCCTGTAAATAATAGCATCGTCTCTGGATCCCCTGTAAATATTCGTACCGTCTCTGGATCCCAGTAAATATTTGTGCCGTCTCTGGATCCCCTGTAAATATTTGTGCCGTCTCTGGATCCCCTGTAAATATTAATACTGTCTCTGGGTCCCTGTCAAAATTTGTGCTCTTTCTGGGTCCCTGTAAATATTAGTACCGTCTCTGGATCCCCTGTAAATATTAGTACCGTCACTGGATCCTCTGAAAATATTAGTACTGTCTCTGGATCCCCTGTAAATATTAGTACCGTCTCTGAATCCCCTGTAAATATTAGTACTGTGTCTGGATCCCCTGTGAATATTAGTACTGTCTTTGGATCCCCTGTAAATATTAGTACAGTCTCTGGATACCCTGTAATTATTAATACTGTCTCTGGATTCCTGTAAATATTAGTACTGTCTCTGGATTCCTTGTAAATCTTTGTGTCGTCTTTGGATCCGCTGCAACCATTAGTACTGTCTCTGGATCCCCTGTAAATATTAGTACTGTCTCTGGATCCACTGTAATTATTAGTACAGTCTCTGGATCCCTGTAAATATTAGTACCGACTCTGGATCCTGTGTAAATATTAGTACCGTCTCTGGATCCCCTGTAAATATTAGTACTGTCTCTGGGTCCCTGTAAATATTTGTGCTCTTTCTGGATCCCTGTAAATATTAGCACCGTCACTGGATCCTGTGTAAATATTAATACCATCTCTGGATTGCTGAAAATATTAGTTCCATCTCTGGATCCCTGTAAATATTAGTACAGTCTCTGGATCCCCTGTAAATATTAGTACAGTTTCTGGATCCCTGTAAATAATAATACAGTCTCTGGATCCCCTGTAATTATTAGTACAGTCTCTGGATTCCCTGCAAATATTAGTACTGTCTCTGCATTCCCTGTAAATACTCGTACTGTCTCTGGATCCCTGTAAATATTAGTACTGTCTCTGGACCCCGGTAAATATTAATACCGCGTCTGGATCCCCTGTAAATATTAGTACCGACTCTGGATCCTGTGTAAATATTTGGGCCGTCTCTAGATCCACTGTAAATATTAGTAACGTCTCTGGATACCCTTTACATATTAGTACGCTCTCCGGATCCCCTGTAAATATTAGACTGTCTCTGGATCCCTGCAAATATTCGTACCGTCTATGGATCCCCTGTAAATAATAGCATCGTCTCTGGATCCCCTGTAAATATTCGTACCGTCTCTGGATCCCAGTAAATATTTGTGCCGTCTCTGGATCCCCTGTAAATATTTGTGCCGTCTCTGGATCCCCTGTAAATATTAATACTGTCTCTGGGTCCCTGTCAAAATTTGTGCTCTTTCTGGGTCCCTGTAAATATTAGTACCGTCTCTGGATCCCCTGTAAATATTAGTACCGTCACTGGATCCTCTGAAAATATTAGTACTGTCTCTGGATCCCCTGTAAATATTAGTACCGTCTCTGAATCCCCTGTAAATATTAGTACTGTATCTGGATCCCCTGTGAATATTAGTACTGTCTTTGGATCCCCTGTAAATATTAGTACAGTCTCTGGATACCCTGTAATTATTAATACTGTCTCTGGATTCCTGTAAATATTAGTACTGTCTCTGGATTCCTTGTAAATCTTTGTGTCGTCTTTGGATCCGCTGCAACCATTAGTACTGTCTCTGGATCCCCTGTAAATATTAGTACTGTCTCTGGATCCACTGTAAATATTAGTACAGTCTCTGGATCCCTGTATATATTAGTACCGACTCTGGATCCTGTGTAAATATTATTACCGTCTCAGGATCCCCTGTAAATATTAATACTGTCTCTGGGTCCCTGTAAATATTTGTGCTCTTTCTGGTTCTCTGTAAATATTAGTACCGTCACTGGATCCCCTGTAAATATTAATACCATCTCTGGATCCCTGTAAATATTAGTAAATCTCTGGATCCCTGTAAATATTAGTACAATCTCTGGATCCCCTGTAAATATTAGTACAGTCTCTGGATTCGCTGTGAATATTAGTTATGTCTCTGGATCCCTGCAAATATTGGTACTATCTTTGGATCCCCTGTAAATATTAGGACCATCTCTGGATCCCTGTAATTATTAGTACATTCGCTGGATTCCCTGCAAATATTAGTACTGTCTCTGGATTCCCTGTAAATACCAGTACTGTCTCTGGATCCCTGTAAATATTAGTACCGACTCTGGATCCTGTGTAAATATTTGTGCCGTGTCTGGATCCCCTGTAAATATGAGTACCGTCTCTGGATCCACTGTAAATATTAGTACTATATCTGGATCCAAAAGTAAATATTAGTACTGTCTCTGGATCCCCTGTAAATATTAGTACTGTCTTTGGATCCCCTGTAAATATTAGTACAGTCTCTGGATCCCCTGTAATTATCAATACTGTCTCTGGATCCCTGTAAATATTAGTACTGTCTCTGGATTCCTTGTAAATCTTTGTGTCGTTTTTGGATCCCCTGCAACCATTAGTACTGTCTCTGGATCCCCTGTAAATATTAGTACTGTCTCTGGATCCCCTGTAAATATTAGGACCGACTCTGGATCCCCTGTAAATATTAGTACTGTCTCTGGGTCCCTGTAAATATTTATGCTCTTTCTGGATCCTTGTAAATATTAGTACCGTCACTGGATCCTGTGTAAATATTAATACCATCTCTGGATCTCTGAAAATATTAGTACCATCTCTGGATTCGCTGTAATTATTAGTTATGTCTCTGGATCCCCTGTATATATTAGTGCCGTCTCTGGATCCCTTGTAAATCTTTGCGTCGTCTTTGGATCCCCTGTAAACATTAGTACAGTCTCTGGATCCCCTGTAATTACCAGTACTGTCTCTGGATCCCCTGTAAATATTTGTGCCGTCTCTGGATCCCTGTAAATATTAGTGCCGTGTCTGGATCCCCTGTAAATATTAGTACCGTCTCTGGATCCCCTGTAAATATTAGTACCGTCACTGGATCCTCTGAAAATATTAGTACTGTCTCTGGATCCCCTGTAAATATTAGTACCGTCTCTGGATCCCCTGTAAATATTAGTACTGTCTCTGGACCCCGGTAAATATTAATACCGCGTCTGGATCCCCTGTAAATATTAGTACCGATTCTGGACCCTGTGTAAATATTTGGGCCGTCTCCAGATCCACTGTAAATATTAGTAACGTCTCTGGATACCCTTTACATATTAGTACGCTCTCCGGATCCCCTGTAAATATTAGTAACTTCTCTGGATCCCTGCAAATATTCGTACCGTCTCTGGATCCCCTGTAAATATTAGTTCCGTCTCTGGATCCCTGTAAATATTTGTGCTGTCTCTGGATCCCCTGTAAATATTTGTGCCGTCTCTGGATCCCCTGTAAATATTAGTACCGACTCTGGATTCTGTGCAAATATTAGTACCGTATCAGGATCCCCTGTAAATATTAATACTGTCTCTGGGTCCCTGTAAATATTTGCGCTCTTTCTGGGTCCCTGTAAATATTAGTACCGTCACTGGATCCCCTGTAAATATTAATACCATCTCTGGATCCCTGTAAATATTAGTACAATCTCTGGATCCCCTGTAAATATTAGTACAGTCTCTGGATTCGCTGTAAATATTAGTTATGTCTCTGGATCCCTGCAAATATTGGTACTATCTTTGGATCCCCTGTAAATATTGGGACCATCTCTGGATCCCTGTAATTATTAGTACAGTCTTTGCATTCCCTGCAAATATTAGTACTGTCTCTGGATTCCCTGTAAGTACAAGTACTGTCTCTGGACCCCGGTAAATATTAATACCGCGTCTGGATCCCCTGTAAATATTAGTACCGACTCTGGATCCTGTGCAAATATTAGTACCGTCTCAGGATCCCCTGTAAATATTAGTTACGTCTCTGGATACACTGCAAATATTATTACGCTCTCCGGATCCCCTGTAAATATTAGTACTGTCTCTGGATCCCCTGTAAATATTTCTGCCGTCTCTGGATCCCTGTAAATATTAGTGCCGTGTCTGCATCCCCTGTAAATATTAGTACCGTCTCTGGATCCCCTGTAAATATTAGTACCGTCACTGGATCCTCTGAAAATATGAGTACTGTCTCTGGATCCCCTGTAAATATTAGTACCGTCTCTGCATTCCCTGCAAATATTAGTACCGTCTCTGGATCCCCTGTAAATATTAGTACCGTCTTTGGATCAAATGTAAATATTAGTACCGACTCTGGATCCTTTTTAAATATTGGTACCATCTCTGGATCCCCTCTAAATATTAGTAATGTCTCTGGATCCCCTGTAATTATTAGTACAGTCTCTGGATCCCCTGTAATTATTAGTACAGTCTCTGGAATCCCTGTAAATATTAGTGCTGTCTCTGGATTCCCTGTAAATACTAGTACTGTCTCTGGATCCCTGTAATTATTAGTACTGTCTCTGGATCCCTGTAAATATTAGTACTGTCTCTGGATCTCTGTAAATATTAATACCGACTCTGGATCCTGTGTAAATAATTGTGCCGTCTCCAGATCCACTGTAAATATTAGTAACGTCTCTGGATCCCCTGTAAATATTAGTACCGTCTCTGGACCCCTGTGAATATTACTACTGACTATCGATCCCCTGTAATTATTAATACCATCTCTGGATCCCTGTAAATATTAGTATCATCTCTGGATCACCTGTAAATATTAGTACTGTCTCTGGATCCCTGTAAATATTTGTGCCGTCTATGGATACCCTGTAAATATTATGACGCTCTCCGGATCCCCTGTAAATATTAGTACTGTCTCTGGATCCCTGTAAATATTAGTACCGTCTCTGGATCCCCTGTAAATATTAGTACCGTCTCTGGATCCATGTAAATATTTGTGCCGTCTCTGGATACCCTGTAAATATTAGTACAGTCTTTGGATCCCCTGTAAATATTATTACAGTCTCTAGACCCCTGTAAATATAAGTACTGTCTCTGGATCCCAGTAAATATTAGTACCGTCTCTGGATCCCCTGTAAATATTAGTATTGTCTCTGGATCCCCTGTAAATATTTGTGCCGTCTCTGGATCCCTGTAAATATCAGTACCGTGTCTGGATCCCCTGTAAATATTAGTACCGTCTCTGGATCCCCTGTAAATATTAATACTGTCTCTGGGTCCCTGTAAATATTTGTGCTCTTTCTGGTTCTCTGTAAATATTAGTACCGTCACTGGATCCCCTGTAAATATTAATACCATCTCTGGATCCCTGTAAATATTAGTAAATCTCTGGATCCCTGTAAATATTAGTACAATCTCTGGATCCCCTGTAAATATTAGTACAGTCTCTGGATTCGCTGTGAATATTAGTTATGTCTCTGGATCCCTGCAAATATTGGTACTATCTTTGGATCCCCTGT
This sequence comes from Heptranchias perlo, assembly GCF_035084215.1. Classification (NCBI taxonomy): domain Eukaryota; kingdom Metazoa; phylum Chordata; class Chondrichthyes; order Hexanchiformes; family Hexanchidae; genus Heptranchias; species Heptranchias perlo. The sequence continues at coordinate 372,529 of NW_027139918.1, read as the reverse complement.
AAATATTAGGACCATCTCTGGATCCCTGTAATTATTAGTACATTCGCTGGATTCCCTGCAAATATTAGTACTGTCTCTGGATTCCCTGTAAATACCAGTACTGTCTCTGGATCCCTGTAAATATTAGTACCGACTCTGGATCCTGTGTAAATATTTGTGCCGTGTCTGGATCCCCTGTAAATATGAGTACCGTCTCTGGATCCACTGTAAATATTAGTACTATATCTGGATCCAAAAGTAAATATTAGTACTGTCTCTGGATCCCCTGTAAATATTAGTACTGTCTTTGGATCCCCTGTAAATATTAGTACAGTCTCTGGATCCCCTGTAATTATCAATACTGTCTCTGGATCCCTGTAAATATTAGTACTGTCTCTGGATTCCTTGTAAATCTTTGTGTCGTTTTTGGATCCCCTGCAACCATTAGTACTGTCTCTGGATCCCCTGTAAATATTAGTACTGTCTCTGGATCCCCTGTAAATATTAGGACCGACTCTGGATCCCCTGTAAATATTAGTACTGTCTCTGGGTCCCTGTAAATATTTATGCTCTTTCTGGATCCTTGTAAATATTAGTACCGTCACTGGATCCTGTGTAAATATTAATACCATCTCTGGATCTCTGAAAATATTAGTACCATCTCTGAATTCGCTGTAATTATTAGTTATGTCTCTGGATCCCCTGTATATATTAGTGCCGTCTCTGGATCCCTTGTAAATCTTTGCGTCGTCTTTGGATCCCCTGTAAACATTAGTACAGTCTCTGGATCCCCTGTAATTACCAGTACTGTCTCTGGATCCCCTGTAAATATTTGTGCCGTCTCTGGATCCCTGTAAATATTAGTGCCGTGTCTGGATCCCCTGTAAATATTAGTACCGTCTCTGGATCCCCTGTAAATATTAGTACCGTCACTGGATCCTCTGAAAATATTAGTACTGTCTCTGGATCCCCTGTAAATATTAGTACCGTCTCTGGATCCCCTGTAAATATTAGTACTGTCTCTGGACCCCGGTAAATATTAATACCGCGTCTGGATCCCCTGTAAATATTAGTACCGATTCTGGACCCTGTGTAAATATTTGGGCCGTCTCCAGATCCACTGTAAATATTAGTAACGTCTCTGGATACCCTTTACATATTAGTACGCTCTCCGGATCCCCTGTAAATATTAGTAACTTCTCTGGATCCCTGCAAATATTCGTACCGTCTCTGGATCCCCTGTAAATATTAGTTCCGTCTCTGGATCCCTGTAAATATTTGTGCTGTCTCTGGATCCCCTGTAAATATTTGTGCCGTCTCTGGATCCCCTGTAAATATTAGTACCGACTCTGGATCCTGTGCAAATATTAGTACCGTCTCAGGATCCCCTGTAAATATTAATACTGTCTCTGGGTCCCTGTAAATATTTGCGCTCTTTCTGGGTCCCTGTAAATATTAGTACCGTCACTGGATCCCCTGTAAATATTAATACCATCTCTGGATCCCTGTAAATATTAGTACAATCTCTGGATCCCCTGTAAATATTAGTACAGTCTCTGGATTCGCTGTAAATATTAGTTATGTCTCTGGATCCCTGCAAATATTGGTACTATCTTTGGATCCCCTGTAAATATTGGGACCATCTCTGGATCCCTGTAATTATTAGTACAGTCTTTGCATTCCCTGCAAATATTAGTACTGTCTCTGGATTCCCTGTAAGTACAAGTACTGTCTCTGGACCCCGGTAAATATTAATACCGCGTCTGGATCCCCTGTAAATATTAGTACCGACTCTGGATCCTGTGCAAATATTAGTACCGTCTCAGGATCCCCTGTAAATATTAGTTACGTCTCTGGATACACTGCAAATATTATTACGCTCTCCGGATCCCCTGTAAATATTAGTACTGTCTCTGGATCCCCTGTAAATATTTCTGCCGTCTCTGGATCCCTGTAAATATTAGTGCCGTGTCTGCATCCCCTGTAAATATTAGTACCGTCTCTGGATCCCCTGTAAATATTAGTACCGTCACTGGATCCTCTGAAAATATGAGTACTGTCTCTGGATCCCCTGTAAATATTAGTACCGTCTCTGCATTCCCTGCAAATATTAGTACCGTCTCTGGATCCCCTGTAAATATTAGTACCGTCTTTGGATCAAATGTAAATATTAGTACCGACTCTGGATCCTTTTTAAATATTGGTACCATCTCTGGATCCCCTCTAAATATTAGTAATGTCTCTGGATCCCCTGTAATTATTAGTACAGTCTCTGGATCCCCTGTAAATATTAGTACCGACTCTGGATCCTGTGCAAATATTAGTACCGTCTCAGGATCCCCTGTAAATATTAGTTACGTCTCTGGATACACTGCAAATATTATTACGCTCTCCGGATCCCCTGTAAATATTAGTACTGTCTCTGGATCCCCTGTAAATATTTCTGCCGTCTCTGGATCCCTGTAAATATTAGTGCCGTGTCTGCATCCCCTGTAAATATTAGTACCGTCTCTGGATCCCCTGTAAATATTAGTACCGTCACTGGATCCTCTGAAAATATGAGTACTGTCTCTGGATCCCCTGTAAATATTAGTACCGTCTCTGCATTCCCTGCAAATATTAGTACCGTCTCTGGATCCCCTGTAAATATTAGTACCGTCTTTGGATCAAATGTAAATATTAGTACCGACTCTGGATCCTTTTTAAATATTGGTACCATCTCTGGATCCCCTCTAAATATTAGTAATGTCTCTGGATCCCCTGTAATTATTAGTACAGTCTCTGGATCCCCTGTAATTATTAGTACAGTCTCTGGAATCCCTGTAAATATTAGTGCTGTCTCTGGATTCCCTGTAAATACTAGTACTGTCTCTGGATCCCTGTAATTATTAGTACTGTCTCTGGATCCCTGTAAATATTAGTACTGTCTCTGGATCTCTGTAAATATTAATACCGACTCTGGATCCTGTGTAAATAATTGTGCCGTCTCCAGATCCACTGTAAATATTAGTAACGTCTCTGGATCCCCTGTAAATATTAGTACCGTCTCTGGACCCCTGTGAATATTACTACTGACTATCGATCCCCTGTAATTATTAATACCATCTCTGGATCCCTGTAAATATTAGTATCATCTCTGGATCACCTGTAAATATTAGTACTGTCTCTGGATCCCTGTAAATATTTGTGCCGTCTATGGATACCCTGTAAATATTATGACGCTCTCCGGATCCCCTGTAAATATTAGTACTGTCTCTGGATCCCTGTAAATATTAGTACCGTCTCTGGATCCCCTGTAAATATTAGTACCGTCTCTGGATCCATGTAAATATTTGTGCCGTCTCTGGATACCCTGTAAATATTAGTACAGTCTTTGGATCCCCTGTAAATATTATTACAGTCTCTAGACCCCTGTAAATATAAGTACTGTCTCTGGATCCCAGTAAATATTAGTACCGTCTCTGGATCCCCTGTAAATATTAGTATTGTCTCTGGATCCCCTGTAAATATTTGTGCCGTCTCTGGATCCCTGTAAATATCAGTACCGTGTCTGGATCCCCTGTAAATATTAGTACCGTCTCTGGATCCCCTGTAAATATTAATACTGTCTCTGGGTCCCTGTAAATATTTGTGCTCTTTCTGGTTCTCTGTAAATATTAGTACCGTCACTGGATCCCCTGTAAATATTAATACCATCTCTGGATCCCTGTAAATATTAGTAAATCTCTGGATCCCTGTAAATATTAGTACAATCTCTGGATCCCCTGTAAATATTAGTACAGTCTCTGGATTCGCTGTGAATATTAGTTATGTCTCTGGATCCCTGCAAATATTGGTACTATCTTTGGATCCCCTGTAAATATTAGGACCATCTCTGGATCCCTGTAATTATTAGTACATTCGCTGGATTCCCTGCAAATATTAGTACTGTCTCTGGATTCCCTGTAAATACCAGTACTGTCTCTGGATCCCTGTAAATATTAGTACCGACTCTGGATCCTGTGTAAATATTTGTGCCGTGTCTGGATCCCCTGTAAATATGAGTACCGTCTCTGGATCCACTGTAAATATTAGTACTATATCTGGATCCAAAAGTAAATATTAGTACTGTCTCTGGATCCCCTGTAAATATTAGTACTGTCTTTGGATCCCCTGTAAATATTAGTACAGTCTCTGGATCCCCTGTAATTATCAATACTGTCTCTGGATCCCTGTAAATATTAGTACTGTCTCTGGATTCCTTGTAAATCTTTGTGTCGTTTTTGGATCCCCTGCAACCATTAGTACTGTCTCTGGATCCCCTGTAAATATTAGTACTGTCTCTGGATCCCCTGTAAATATTAGGACCGACTCTGGATCCCCTGTAAATATTAGTACTGTCTCTGGGTCCCTGTAAATATTTATGCTCTTTCTGGATCCTTGTAAATATTAGTACCGTCACTGGATCCTGTGTAAATATTAATACCATCTCTGGATCTCTGAAAATATTAGTACCATCTCTGGATTCGCTGTAATTATTAGTTATGTCTCTGGATCCCCTGTATATATTAGTGCCGTCTCTGGATCCCTTGTAAATCTTTGCGTCGTCTTTGGATCCCCTGTAAACATTAGTACAGTCTCTGGATCCCCTGTAATTACCAGTACTGTCTCTGGATCCCCTGTAAATATTTGTGCCGTCTCTGGATCCCTGTAAATATTAGTGCCGTGTCTGGATCCCCTGTAAATATTAGTACCATCTCTGGATCCACTGTAAATATTAGTACCGTCACTGGATCCTCTGAAAATATTAGTACTGTCTCTGGATCCCCTGTAAATATTAGTACCGTCTCTGGATCCCCTGTAAATATTAGTACTGTCTCTGGACCCCGGTAAATATTAATACCGCGTCTGGATCCCCTGTAAATATTAGTACCGATTCTGGATCCTGTGTAAATATTTGGGCCGTCTCCAGATCCACTGTAAATATTAGTAACGTCTCTGGATACCCTTTACATATTAGTACGCTCTCCGGATCCCCTGTAAATATTAGTAACGTCTCTGGATCCCTGCAAATATTCGTACCGTCTCTGGATCCCCTGTAAATATTAGTTCCGTCTCTGGATCCCTGTAAATATTTGTGCTGTCTCTGGATCCCCTGTAAATATTTGTGCCGTCTCTGGATCCCCTGTAAATATTAGTACCGACTCTGGATCCTGTGCAAATATTAGTACCGTCTCAGGATCCCCTGTAAATATTAATACTGTCTCTGGGTCCCTGTAAATATTTGTGCTCTTTCTGGGTCCCTGTAAATATTAGTACCGTCACTGGATCCCCTGTAAATATTAATACCATCTCTGGATCCCTGTAAATATTAGTACAATCTCTGGATCCCCTGTAAATATTAGTACAGTCTCTGGATTCGCTGTAAATATTAGTTATGTCTCTGGATCCCTGCAAATATTGGTACTATCTTTGGATCCCCTGTAAATATTGGGACCATCTCTGGATCCCTGTAATTATTAGTACAGTCTCTGCATTCCCTGCAAATATTAGTACTGTCTCTGGATTCCCTGTAAATACAAGTACTGTCTCTGGACCCCGGTAAATATTAATACCGCGTCTGGATCCCCTGTAAATATTAGTACCGACTCTGGATCCTGTGCAAATATTAGTACCGTCTCAGGATCCCCTGTAAATATTAGTTACGTCTCTGGATACACTGCAAATATTATTACGCTCTCCGGATCCCCTGTAAATATTAGTACTGTCTCTGGATCCCCTGTAAATATTTCTGCCGTCTCTGGATCCCTGTAAATATTAGAGCCGTGTCTGCATCCCCTGTAAATATTAGTACCGTCTCTGGATCCCCTGTAAATATTAGTACCGTCACTGGATCCTCTGAAAATATGAGTACTGTCTCTGGATCCCCTGTAAATATTAGTACCGTCTCTGTATTCCCTGCAAATATTAGTACCGTCTCTGGATCCCCTGTAAATATTAGTACCGTCTTTGGATCAAATGTAAATATTAGTACCGACTCTGGATCCTTTTTAAATATTGGTACCATCTCTGGATCCCCTCTAAATATTAGTAATGTCTCTGGATCCCCTGTAATTATTAGTACAGTCTCTGGATCCCCTGTAATTATTAGTACAGTCTCTGGAATCCCTGTAAATATTAGTGCTGTCTCTGGATTCCCTGTAAATACTAGTACTGTCTCTGGATCCCTGTAATTATTAGTACTGTCTCTGGATCCCTGTAAATATTAGTACTGTCTCTGGATCTCTGTAAATATTAATACCGACTCTGGATCCTGTGTAAATAATTGTGCCGTCTCCAGATCCACTGTAAATATTAGTAACGTCTCTGGATCCCCTGTAAATATTAGTACCGTCTCTGGACCCCTGTAAATATTACTACTGACTATCGATCCCCTGTAATTATTAATACCATCTCTGGATCCCTGTAAATATTAGTATCATCTCTGGATCACCTGTAAATATTAGTACTGTCTCTGGATCCCTGTAAATATTTGTGCCGTCTATGGATACCCTGTAAATATTATGACGCTCTCCGGATCCCCTGTAAATATTAGTACTGTCTCTGGATCCCTGTAAATATTAGTACCGTCTCTGGATCCCCTGTAAATATTAGTACCGTCTCTGGATCCATGTAAATATTTGTGCCGTCTCTGGATACCCTGTAAATATTAGTACAGTCTTTGGATCCCCTGTAAATATTATTACAGTCTCTAGACCCCTGTAAATATAAGTACTGTCTCTGGATCCCAGTAAATATTAGTACCGTCTCTGGATCCCCTGTAAATATTAGTATTGTCTCTGGATCCCCTGTAAATATTTGTGCCGTCTCTGGATCCCTGTAAATATCAGTACCGTGTCTGGATCCCCTGTAAATATTGGTACCGTCTCTGGATCCCCTGTAAATATTAGTACTGTCTCTGGATCCCCTGTAAATATTAGTACTGTTTCTGTAGCCCCTGTAAATATTAGTACTGTCTCTGGATCTCTGTAAATATTAGTACAGTCTCTGGATTCCCTGTAAATATCAGTACTGTCTCTAGAACCCTGTAAAAATTAGTACTGTCCCTGGATCCCCTGTAATAATTAGTACAGTCTCTGGATCCCCTGTAAATATTAGCAGCGGCTCTGGATCCCTGTAAATATTCGTGCTGTCTCTGGATTCCTTGTAAATCATTGTGTCGTCTTTGGATCCCCTGTAAACATTGGTACTGTCTCTGGATTCCTGTAAATATTAGTGCCGTGTCTGGATCACCTGTAAATATTAGTACCGTCTCTGGATCCCCTGTAAATATTAGTACCGTCACTGGATCCTCTGAAAATATTAGTACTGTCTCTGGATCCCCTGTAAATATTAGTACCGTCACTGGATTCTCTGAAAATATTAGTACTGTCTCTGGATCCCCTGTAAATATTAATACCGTCTCTGGATCCCCTGTAAATATTAGTACTGTCTCTGGATCCACTGTGAATATTAGTACTGTCTCTGGATTCCTTGTAAATGTTTGTGTCGTCTTTGGATCCCCTGTAAACATTAGTACAGTCTCTGGATCCCCTGTAATTACTAGTACTGTCTCTGGATCCCCTGTAAATTTAGGACCGTCTCGGGATCCCCTGTAAATATTAGTACTGTCTCTGGATCCCCTGTAAATATTTCTGACGTCTCTGGATCCCTGCAAATATTAGAGCCGTGTCTGCATTCCTGTAAATATTAGTACCGTCTCTGGATCCCCTGTAAATATTAGTACCGTCACTGGATCCTCTGAAAATATTAGTACTGTCTCTGGATCCCCTGTAAATATTAGTACCGTCTCTGGATCCCCTGTAAATATTAGTACTGTCTCTGGATTCCTTGTAAATCTTTGTGTCGTCTTTGGATCCACTGCAACCATTAGTACAGTCTCTGGATCCCCTGTAAATATTAGTACTGTCTCTGGATCCACTGTAATTATTAGTACAGTCTCTGGATCCCTGTAAATATTAGTACCGACTCTGGATCCTGTGTAAATATTAGTACCGTCTCTGGATCCCCTGTAAATATTAGTACTGTCTCTGGGTCCCTGTAAATATTTGTGCTCTTTCTGGATCCCTGTAAATATTAGCACCGTCACTGGATCCTGTGTAAATATTAATACCATCTCTGGATTGCTGAAAATATTAGTTCCATCTCTGGATCCCTGTAAATATTAGTACAGTCTCTGGATCCCCTGTAAATATTAGTACAGTTTCTGGATCCCTGTAAATAATAATACAGTCTCTGGATCCCCTGTAATTATTAGTACAGTCTCTGGATTCCCTGCAAATATTAGTACTGTCTCTGGATTCCCTGTAAATACTAGTACTGTCTCTGGATCCCTGTAAATATTAGTACTGTCTCTGGACCCCGGTAAATATTAATACCGCGTCTGGATCCCCTGTAAATATTAGTACCGACTCTGGATCCTGTGTAAATATTTGGGCCGTCTCTAGATCCACTGTAAATATTAGTAACGTCTCTGGATACCCTTTACATATTAGTACGCTCTCCGGATCCCCTGTAAATATTAGACTGTCTCTGGATCCCTGCAAATATTCGTACCGTCTCTGGATCCCCTGTAAATATTAGCATCGTCTCTGGATCCCCTGTAAATATTCGTACCGTCTCTGGATTCCAGTAAATATTTGTGCCGTCTCTGGATCCCCTGTAAATATTTGTGCCGTCTCTGGATCCCCTGTAAATATTAATACTGTCTCTGGGTCCCTGTCAAAATTTGTGCTCTTTCTGGGTCCCTGTAAATATTAGTACCGTCACTGGATCCCCTGTAGATATTAATACCATCTCTGGATCCCTGTAAATATTAGTACCATCTCTGGATCCCTGTAAATATTAGTACAGTCTCTGGATCCCCTGTAAATATTAGTACAGTCTCTGGTTTCGCTGTAAATATTAGTTATGTCTCTGGATCCCTGTAAATATTCGTACTGTCTCTGGATCCCTGTAAATATTAGTGCAGTCGCTGGATCCCTCGTAATTATTAGTACAGTCTCTGGATTCCCTGCAAATATTAGGACTGTCTCTGGATTCCCTGCAAATACGAGTACTGTCTATGGATCCCTGTAAATATTAGTAGTATCTCTGGATCCCTGTAAATAATAGTACTGTCTCTGGATCCCTGTAAATATTAGGACCGACTCTGGATCCTGCGTGAATATTTGTGCCGTCTCGAGATCCACTGTAAATATTAGTAACGTCCCTGGATACCCTTTACATATTAGTACGCTCTCCGGATCCCCTGTAAATATTAGTACTGTCTCTGGATCCCTGTAAATAATAGTACCGTCTCTGGATCCCCTGTAAATATTAGCGCCGTCTCTGTATCCCCTGCAAATATTAGTACCATCTCTGGATCCCTGTAAATATTTGTGCCGTCTCTGGATCCCCTGTAAATATTTGTGTCGTCTTTGGATCCCCTGTAAACATTTGTACTCTCTCTGCATCCCCTGTAAATATTAATGCTGTCTCTGGATCCCCTGTAAACATTACTGCCGTCTCTGGTACCCTGTAAATCTTTGTGTCGTCTTTGGATCCCCTGTAAACATTAGTACAGTCTCTGGATCCCCTGTAATTACTAGTACTGTCTCTGGATCCCCTGTAAATATTAGTACAGTCTCTGGATCCCCTGTAAATATCAGAACTGTCTCTGGATCCCCTGTAAATATTTGTGCCGTCTCTGGATCCCTGTCAAAATTAGTACTGTATCTGGATCCAAAAGTAAATATTAGTACCGTGTGTGGATCTCCTGTAAATATGAGGAGCGTCTCTGGATCCCCTTTAAATATTAGTACTGTCTCTGGATCCCTGTTAATATTAGTACTGTCTCTGGATCCCTGTAAATAATAATAGTCTCTGGATCCCCTGTAATTATTAGTACAGTCTCTGGATTCCCTGCAAATATTAGTACTGTCTCTGGATTCCCTGTAAATACTAGTGCTGTCTCTGGACCCCGGTAAATATTAATACCGCGTCTGGATCCCCTGTAAATCTTAGTACCGACTCTGGATCCTGTGTAAATATTTGGGCCGTCTCTAGATCCACTGTAAATATTAGTAACGTCTCTGGATACCCTTTACATATTAGTACGCTCTCCGGATCCCCTGTAAATATTAGACTGTCTCTGGATCCCTGCAAATATTCGTACCGTCTCTGGATCCCCTGTGAATATTAGCGTCGTCTCTGGATCCCCTGTAAATATTAGTACCGTCTCTGGATCCCAGTAAATATTTGTGCCGTCTCTGGATCCCCTGTAAATATTTGTGCCGTCTCTGGATCCCCTGTAAATATTAATACTGTCTCTGGGTCCCTGTCAAAATTTGTGCTCTTTCTGGGTCCCTGTAAATATTAGTACCGTCACTGGATCCCCTGTAGATATTAATACCATCTCTGGATCCCTGTAAATATTAGTACCATCTCTGGATCCCTGTAAATATTAGTACAATCTCTGGACCCTGTGTAAATATTAATACCATCTCTGGATTCCTGAAAATATTAGTACCATCTCTGGATCCCTGTAAATATTAGTACAGTCTCTGGATCCCCTGTAAATATTAGTACAGTCTCTGGTTTCGCTGTAAATATTACTTATGTCTCTGGATCCCTGTAAATATTAGTACTGTCTCTGGATCCCTGTAAATATTAGTGCAGTCTCTGGATTCCCTGCAAATATTAGGACTGTCTCTGGATTCCCTGCAAATACGTGTACTGTCTCTGGATCCCTGTAAATATTAGTAGTATCTCTGGATCCCTGTAAATATTAGTACTGTCTCTGGATCCCTGTAAATATTAGGACCGACTCTGGATCCCCTGTAAATATTAGTACAGTCTCTGGTTTCGCTGTAAATATTAGTTATGTCTCTGGATCCCTGTAAATATTAGTACTGTCTCTGGATCCCTGTAATTATTAGTGCAGTCTCTGGATTCCCTGCAAATATTAGGACTGTCTCTGGATTCCCTGCAAATACGAGTACTGTCTCTGGATCCCTGTAAATATTAGTCGTATCTCTGGATCCCTGTAAATAATAGTACTGTCTCTAGATCCCTGTAAATATTAGTACCGACTCTGGATCCTGCGTAAATATTTGTGCCGTCTCTAGATCCACTGTAAATATTAGTAACGTCCCTGGATACCCTTTACATATTGGTACGCTCTCCGGATCCCCTGTAAATATTAGTACAGTCTCTGGTTTCGCTGTAAATATTAGTTATGTCTCTGGATCCCTGTAAATATTAGTACTGTCTCTGGATCCCTGTAAATATTAGTGCAGTCTCTGGATTCCCTGCAAATATTAGGACTGTCTCTGGATTCCCTGCAAATACGTGTACTGTCTCTGGATCCCTGTAAATATTAGTAGTATCTCTGGATCCCTGTAAATATTAGTACTGTCTCTGGATCCCTGTAAATATTAGGACCGACTCTGGATCCCCTGTAAATATTAGTACAGTCTCTGGTTTCGCTGTAAATATTAGTTATGTCTCTGGATCCCTGTAAATATTAGTACTGTCTCTGGATCCCTGTAATTATTAGTGCAGTCTCTGGATTCCCTGCAAATATTAGGACTGTCTCTGGATTCCCTGCAAATACGAGTACTGTCTCTGGATCCCTGTAAATATTAGTCGTATCTCTGGATCCCTGTAAATAATAGTACTGTCTCTAGATCCCTGTAAATATTAGTACCGACTCTGGATCCTGCGTAAATATTTGTGCCGTCTCTAGATCCACTGTAAATATTAGTAACGTCCCTGGATACCCTTTACATATTGGTACGCTCTCCGGATCCCCTGTAAATATTAGTACTGTCTCTGGATCCCTGTAAATAATAGTACCGTCTCTGGATCCCCTGTAAATATTAGCGCCGTCTCTGTATCCCCTGCAAATATTAGTACCGTCTCTGGATCTCCTGTAAATATGAGGAGCGTCTCTGGATCCCCTTTAAATATTAGTACTGTCTCTGGATCCCCTGTAAATATTAGTACAGTCTCTGGATCCCCTGAATTATGATACTGTCTCTGGATCCCTGTAAATATTAATACTGTCTCTGGATTCCTTTTAAATCTTTGTGTCGTCTTTGGATCCCCTGCAACCATTTGTACTGTCTCTGGATCCCCTGTAAATATTAGTACTGTCTCTGGATCCACTGTAAGTATTAGTACTGTCTCTGGATCCCCTGTAAATATTAGTACAGTCTCTGGATCCCCTGTAATTATTGATACTGTCTCTGGATCCCTTTAAATATTAATACTGTCTCTGGATTCCTTTTAAATCTTTGTGTCGTCTTTGGATCCCCTGCAACCATTTGTACTGTCTCTGGATCCCCTGTAAATATTAGTACTGTCTCTGGATCCAATGTAAATATTAGTACTGTCTCTGGATCCCTGTAAATATTAGTACCGACTCTGGATCCTGTGTAAATATTAGTGCCGTCTCTGGATCCCCTGTAAATATTAGTACCATCTCTGGGTCCCTGTCAAAATTTGTGCTCTTTCTGGGTCCCTGTAAATATTAGTACCGTCACTGGATCCCCTGTAGATATTAATACCATCTCTGGATCCCTGTAAATATTAGTACAGTCTCTGGTTTCGCTGTAAATATTAGTTATGTCTCTGGATCCCTGTAAATATTAGTACTGTCTCTGGATCCCTGTAAATATTAGTGCAGTCTCTGGATTCCCTGCAAATATTAGGACTGTCTCTGGATTCCCTGCAAATACGTGTACTGTCTCTGGATCCCTGTAAATATTAGTAGTATCTCTGGATCCCTGTAAATATTAGTACTGTCTCTGGATCCCTGTAAATATTAGGACCGACTCTGGATCCCCTGTAAATATTAGTACAGTCTCTGGTTTCGCTGTAAATATTAGTTATGTCTCTGGATCCCTGTAAATATTAGTACTGTCTCTGGATCCCTGTAATTATTAGTGCAGTCTCTGGATTCCCTGCAAATATTAGGACTGTCTCTGGATTCCCTGCAAATACGAGTACTGTCTCTGGATCCCTGTAAATATTAGTCGTATCTCTGGATCCCTGTAAATAATAGTACTGTCTCTAGATCCCTGTAAATATTAGTACCGACTCTGGATCCTGCGTAAATATTTGTGCCGTCTCTAGATCCACTGTAAATATTAGTAACGTCCCTGGATACCCTTTACATATTGGTACGCTCTCCGGATCCCCTGTAAATATTAGTACAGTCTCTGGTTTCGCTGTAAATATTAGTTATGTCTCTGGATCCCTGTAAATATTAGTACTGTCTCTGGATCCCTGTAAATATTAGTGCAGTCTCTGGATTCCCTGCAAATATTAGGACTGTCTCTGGATTCCCTGCAAATACGTGTACTGTCTCTGGATCCCTGTAAATATTAGTAGTATCTCTGGATCCCTGTAAATATTAGTACTGTCTCTGGATCCCTGTAAATATTAGGACCGACTCTGGATCCCCTGTAAATATTAGTACAGTCTCTGGTTTCGCTGTAAATATTAGTTATGTCTCTGGATCCCTGTAAATATTAGTACTGTCTCTGGATCCCTGTAATTATTAGTGCAGTCTCTGGATTCCCTGCAAATATTAGGACTGTCTCTGGATTCCCTGCAAATACGAGTACTGTCTCTGGATCCCTGTAAATATTAGTCGTATCTTTGGATCCCTGTAAATAATAGTACTGTCTCTAGATCCCTGTAAATATTAGTACCGACTCTGGATCCTGCGTAAATATTTGTGCCGTCTCTAGATCCACTGTAAATATTAGTAACGTCCCTGGATACCCTTTACATATTGGTACGCTCTCCGGATCCCCTGTAAATATTAGTACTGTCTCTGGATCCCTATAAATAATAGTACCGTCTCTGGATCCCCTGTAAATATTAGCGCCGTCTCTGTATCCCCTGCAAATATTAGTACCGTCTCTGGATCTCCTGTAAATATGAGGAGCGTCTCTGGATCCCCTTTAAATATTAGTACTGTCTCTGGATCCCCTGTAAATATTAGTACAGTCTCTGGATCCCCTGAATTATTGATACTGTCTCTGGATCCCTGTAAATATTAATACTGTCTCTGGATTCCTTTTAAATCTTTGTGTCGTCTTTGGATCCCCTGCAACCATTTGTACTGTCTCTGGATCCCCTGTAAATATTAGTACTGTCTCTGGATCCACTGTAAGTATTAGTACTGTCTCTGGATCCCCTGTAAATATTAGTACAGTCTCTGGATCCCCTGTAATTATTGATACTGTCTCTGGATCCCTTTAAATATTAATACTGTCTCTGGATTCCTTTTAAATCTTTGTGTCGTCTTTGGATCCCCTGCAACCATTTGTACTGTCTCTGGATCCCCTGTAAATATTAGTACTGTCTCTGGATCCACTGTAAATATTAGTACTGTCTCTGGATCCCTGTAAATATTAGTACCGACTCTGGATCCTGTGTAAATATTAGTGCCGTCTCTGGATCCCCTGTAAATATTAGTACCATCTCTGGGTCCCTGTAAATATTTGTGCTCTTTCTGGATCCTTGTAAATATTAGTACCATCACTGGACCCTGTGTAAATATTAATACCATCTCTGGATTCCTGAAAATATTAGTACCATCTCTGGATCCCTGTAAATATTAGTACAGTCTCTGGATTCTCTGTAAATATTAGTACAGTCTCTGGATTTGCTGTAAAAATTAGTACTGTCTCTGGATCCCTGTAAATATTAGTACAGTCTCTGGATCCCCTGTAATTATTAGTACAGTATCTGGATTCCCTGCAAATATTAGTACTGACTCTGGATTCCCTGTAAATACTAGTACTGTCTCTGGAACCCTGTAAATATTAGTACTGTGTCTGGACCCCGGTAAATATTAGTACCGCGTCTGGATCCCCTGTAAATATTAGTACCGACTCTGGATCCTGTGTAAATATTTGTGCCGTCTCTAGATCCACTGCAAATATTAGCAACGTCTCTGGATACCCTTTACATATTAGTACGCTCTCCGGATCCCCTGTAAATGTCAGTACTGTCTCTGGATCCCTGTAAATATTCGTACCGCCTCTGGATCCCCTGTAAATATTAGCGCCGTCTCTGGATCCCCTCTAAATATTTGTGCCGTCTCTGGATCCCATGTAAATATTAGTACCGACTCTGGATCCTGTGCAAATATTAGTACTGTCTCTGGATCCCTGTAAATATTAGTACCGTCTCTGGATCCCCTGTAAATATTAGTACCATCTCTGGATCCCCTGTAAATATTAGTACCGTCTCTGGATCCCAGTAAATATTAGTACCGTCTCTGGATCTCTTGTAAATATTAGTATTGTCTCTGGATCCCCTGTAATTATTTGTGCCGTCTCTTGATCACTGTAAATATTAGTGGCGTGTCTGGATCCCCTGTAAATATTAGTACCGTCTCAGGATCCCCTGTAAATATTAGTACCGTCACTGGATCATCTGAAAATATTAGTACTGTCTCTGGATCCCCTGTAAATATTAGTACCGTCTCTGGATCCCCTGTAAATATTAGTACTGTCTCTGGATCCCCTGTGAATATTAGTACTGTCTTTGGATCCCCTGTAAATATTAGTACAGTCTCTGGATCCCCTGTAATTATTAATACTGTCTCTGGATTCCTGTAAATATTAGTACTGTCTCTGGATTCCTTGTAAATCTTTGTGTCGTCTTTGGATCCCCTGCAACCATTAGTACTGTCTCTGGATCCCCTGTAAATATTAGTACTGTCTCTGGATCCACTTTAAATATTAGTACAGTCTCTGGATACCTGTATATATTAGTACCGACTCTGGATCCTGTGTAAATATTAGTACCGTCTCAGGATCCCCTGTAAATATTAATACTGTCTCTGGGTCCCTGTAAATATTTGTGCTCTTTCTGGGCTTCTGTAAATATTAGTACCGTCACTGGATCCCCTGTAATTATTAATACCATCTCTGGATCCCTGTAAATATTAGTACCATCTCTGGATCCCTGTAAATATTAGTACAATCTCTGGATCCCGTGTAAATATTAGTACAGTCTCTGGATTCGCTGTAAATATTAGTTATGTCTCTGGATCCCTGCAAATATTGGTACTATCTTTGGTTCCCCTGTAAATATTAGAACCATCTCTGGATCCCTGTAATTATTAGTACATTCTCTGGATTCCCTGCAAATATTAGTACTGTCTCTGGATTCCCTGTAAATACGAGTACTGTCTCTGGATCCCTGTAAATATTAGTACCGACTCTGGATCCTGTGTAAATATTTGTGCCGTGTCTGGATCCCCTGTAAATATGCGTACCGTCTCTGGATCCCCTGTAAATATTAGTACTGTATCTGGATCCAAAATTAAATATTAGTACTGTCTCTGGATCCCCTGTAAATATTAGTACTGTCTTTGGATCACCTGCAACCATCAGTACTGTCTCTGGATCCCCTGTAAATATTATACTGTCTCTGGATCCCCTGTAAATATTAGTACCGACTCTGGATCCTGTGTAAATATTAGTACCGTCTCTGGATCCCCTGTAAATATTAGTACTGTCTCTGGGTCCCTGTAAATATTTGTGCGCTTTCTGGATCCTTGTAAATATTAGTACCGTCACTGGATCCTGTGTAAATATTAATACCATCTCTGGATCTCTGAAAATATTAGTACCATCTCTGGATTCGCTGTAATTATTAGTTATGTCTCTGGATCCCCTGTAAATATTAGTGCCGTTTCTGGATCCCTTGCAAATCTTTGTGTCGTCTTTGGATCCACTGTAAACATTAGTACAGTCTCTGGATCCCCTGTAATTACTAGTACTGTCTCTGGATCCCCTGTAAATATTTGTGCCGTCTCTGGATCCCTGTAAATATTAGTGCCGTGTCTGGATCCCCTGTAAATATTAGTACCGTCTCTGGATCCCCTGTAAATATTAGTACCGTCACTGGATCCTCTGAAAATATTAGTACTGTCTCTGGATCCCCTGTAAATATTAGTACCGTCTCTGGATCCCCTGTAAATATTTGTACTGTCTCTGGATCCCCTGTGAATATTAGTACTGTCTTTGGATCCCCTGTAAATATTAGTACAGTCTCTGGATCCCCTGTAATTATTAATACTGTCTCTGGATCCCTCTAAATATTAGTACTGTCTCTGGATTCCTTGTAAATCTTTGTGTCGTCTTTGGATCCCCTGCAACCATTAGTACTGTCTCTGGATCCCCTGTAAATATTAGTACTGTCTCTGGATCCACTGTAAATATTAGTACAGTCTCTGGATCCCTGTATATATTAGTAACGACTCTGGATCCTGTGTAAATATTAGTACCGTCTCTGGATCCCCTGTAAATATTAGTACTGTCTCTGGGTCCCTGTAAATATTTGTGCTCTTTCTTGATCCCTGTAAATATTAGTACCGTCACTGGATCCTGTGTAAATATTAATACCATCTCTGGATTCCTGAAAATATTAGTACCATCTCTGGATCCCTGTAAATATTAGTACAGTCTCTTGATCCCCTGTAAATATTAGTACAGTCTCTGGTTTCGCTTTAAATATTAGTTATGTCTCTGGATCCCTGTAAATATTAGTACTGTCTCTGGATCCCTGTAAATATTATTACAGTCTCTGGATCCCCTGTAATTATTAGTACAGTCTCTGGATTCCCTGCAAATAATAGTACTGTCTCTGGATTCCCTGTAAATACTAGTACTTTCTCTGGAACCCTGTAAATATTAGTACTGTCTCTGGACCCCGGTAAATATTAATACCGCGTCTGGATCCACTGTAAATATTAGTACCGACACTGGATCCTGTGTAAATATTTGGGCCGTCTCCAGATCCACTGTAAATATTAGTAACGTCTCTGGATACCCTTTACATATTAGTACGCTCTCCGGATCCCCTGTAAATATTAGTACTTTCTCTGGATCCCTGCAAATATTCGTACCGTCTCTGGATCCCCTGAAAATTTTAGCGTCGTCTCTGGATCCCCTGTAAATATTAGTTCCGTCTCTGGATCCCTGTAAATATTTGTGCCGTCTCTGAATCCCCTGTAAATATTTGTGCCGTCTCTGGATCCCCTGTAAATATTAGTAGCGACTCTGGAACTTGTGCAAATATTAGTACCGTCTCAGGATCCCCTGTAAATATTAGTACTGTCTCTGGATCCCTTGTAAATCATTTTGTCGTCTTTGGATCCCCTGTAAACATCAGTACTGTCTCTGGATTCCTGTAAATATTAGTGCCGTGTCTGGATCCCCTGTAAATATTAGTACCGTCTCTGGATCCCCTGTAAATATTAGTACCGTCACTGGATCCTCTGAAAATATTAGTACTGTCTCTGGATCCCCTGTAAATATTAGTACCGTCACTGGATCCTCTGAAAATATTAGTACTGTGTCTGGATCCCCTGTAAATATTAGTAACGTCTCTGGATCCCCTGTAAATATTAGTACTGTCTCTGGATCCACTGTGAATATTAGTACTGTCTCTGGATTCCTTGTAAATCTTTGTGTCGTCTTTGGATCCCCTGTAAACATTAGTACAGTCTCTGGATCCCCTGTAATTACTAGTACTGTCTCTGGATCCCCTGTAAATATTAGTACCGTCTCTGGATCCCCTGTAAATATTAGTACTGTCTCTGGATCCCCTGTAAATATTTCTGCCGTCTCTGGATCCCTGTAAATATTAGTGCCGTGTCTGGATCCACTCTAACTTTTAGTACCGTCTCTGGATCCCCTGTAAATATTAGTACCGTCACTGGATCCTCTGAAAATATTAGTACTGTCTCTGGATCCCCTGTAAATATTAGTACCGTCTCTGGATCCCCTGTAAATATTAGTACTGTCTCTGGATCCACTGTGAATATTAGAACTGTCTCTGGATTCCTTGTAAATCTTTGTGTCGTCTTTGGATCCACTGCAACCATTAGCACTGTCTCTGGATCCCCTGTAAATATTAGTACCGTCACTGGATCCTCTGAAAATATTAGTACTGTCTCTGGATCCCCTGTAAATATTACTACCGTCACTGGATCCTCTGAAAATATTAGTACTGTCTCTGGATCCCCTGTAAATATTAGTACCGTCTCTGGATCCCCTGGAAATATTAGTACTGTCTCTGGATCCACTGTGAATATTAGTACTGTCTCTGGATTCCTTGTAAATCTTTGTGTCGTCTTTGGATCCCCTGTAAACATTAGTACAGTCTCTGGATCCCCTGTAATTACTAGTACTGTCTCTGGATCCCCTGTAAATATTAGTACCGTCTCTGGATCCCCTGTAAATATTAGTACTGTCTCTGGATCCCCTGTAAATATTTCTGCCGTCTCTGGATCCCTGTAAATATTAGTGCCGTGTCTGGATCCCCTCTAACTTTTAGTACCGTCTCTGGATCCCCTGTAAATATTAGTACCGTCACTGGATCCTCTGAAAATATTAGTACTGTCTCTGGATCCCCTGTAAATATTAGTACAGTCTCTGGATCCCCTGTAAATATTAGTACTGTCTCTGGATCCACTGTGAATATTAGTACTGTCTCTGGATTCCTTGTAAATCTTTGTGTCGTCTTTGGATCCACTGCAACAATTAGCACTGTCTCTGGATCCCCTGTAAATATTAGTACTGTCTCTGGATCCACTGTAATTATTAGTACATTCTCTGGATCCCTGTAAATATTAGTACCGTCTCTGGATCCCCTGTAAATATTAGCGCCGTCTCTGTATCCACCGGAAAATATTAGTACCGTCTCTGGATCCCTGTAAATATTTGTGCCGTCTCTGGATCCCCTGTAAATATTTGTGTCGTCTTTGGATCCCCTGTAAACATTTGTACTTTCTCTGCATCCCCTGTAAATATTAATGCTGTCTCTGGATCCCCTGTAAACATTACTGCCGTCTCTGGTACCCTGTAAATCTTTGTGTCGTCTTTGCATCCTCTGTAAACATTAGTACAGTCTCTGGATCCCCTGTAATTACTAGTACTGTCTCTGGATCCCCTGTAAATATTAGTACAGTCTCTGGATCCTCTGTAAATATCAGAACTGTCTCTGGATCCCCTGTAATTATTTGTGCCGTCTCTGGATCCATGTAAATATTAGTACTGTATCTGGATCCAAAAGTAAATATTAGTACCGTGTCTGGATCTCCTGTAAATATGAGGAGCGTCTCTGGAGCCCCTTTAAATATTAGTACTGTCTCTGGATCCCCTGTAAATATTAGTACAGTCTCTGGATCCCCTGTAATTATTGATACTGTCTCTGGATCACTGTAAATATTAATACTGTCTCTGGATTCCTTTTAAATCTTTGTGTCGTCTTTGGATCCCCTGCAACCATTAGTACTGTCTCTGGATGCCCTGTAAATATTAGTACTGTCTCTGGATCCACTGTAAATATTAGTACTGTCTCTGGATCCCTGTAAATATTAGTACCGACTCTGGATCCTGTGTAAATATTAGTACCGTCTCTGGATCCCCTGTAAATATTAGTACCGTCTCTGGATCCCCTGTAAATATTAGTACCGTCTCTGTGTCCCTGTAAATATTTGTGCTCTTTCTGGATCCTTGTAAATATTAGTACCGTCACTGGACCCTGTGTAAATATTAATACCATCTCTGGATTCCTGAAAATATTAGTACCATCTCTGGATCTCTGTAAATATTAGTACAGTCTCTCGATCCCCTGTAAATATTAGTACAGTCTCTGGATCCCCTGTAATTATTAGTACAGTCTCTGGATTCCCTGCAAATATTAGTACTGACTCTGGATTCCCTGTAAATACTAGTGCTGTCTCTGGAACCCTGTAAATATTAGTACTGTGTCTGGACCCCGGTAAATATTAGTACCGCGTCTGGATCCCCTGTAAATATTAGTACCGACTCTGGATCCTGTGTAAATATTTGTGCCGTCTCTAGATCCACTGCAAATATTAGCAACGTCTCTGGATACCCTTTACATATTAGTACGCTCTCCGGATCCCCTGTAAATGTCAGTACTGTCTCTGGAAACCTGTAAATATTCGTACCGCCTCTGGATCCCCTGTAAATATTAGCGCCGTCTCTGGATCCCCTGTAAATATTTGTGCCGTCTCTGGATCCCCTGTAAATATTAGTACTGACTCTGGATCCTGTGCAAATATTAGTACTGTCTCTGGATTCCTGTAAATATTAGTACCGTCTCTGGATCCACTGTAAATATTAGTACCATCTCTGGATCCCCTGTAAATATTAGTACCGTCTCTGGATCCCAGTAAATATTAGTACCGTCTCTGGATCTCCTGTAAATATTAGAACCGCGTCTGGATCCCCTGTAATTATTAGTACTGTCTTTGGATCCCCTGTAAATATTAGTACAGTCTCTGGATCCTCTGTAATTATTAATACTGCCTCTGGATTCCTGTAAATATTAGTACTGTCTCTGGATTCCTTGTAAATCTTTGTGTCGTCATTGGATCCCCTGCAGCCATTAGTACTGTCTCTGGATCCACTGAAAATATTAGTACAGTCTCTGGATCCCTTGTAAATCTTTGTGTCATCTTTGGATCCCCTGTAAACATTAGTACTGTCTCTGGATCCCATGTAAATATTCGTACTGTCTCTGGATCCCCTGTAAATATTAGTACAGTCTTTGGATCCCCTGTAAAAATTATTATAGTCTCTGGATCCCCTGTAAATATTAGTACTGTCTCTGGATCCCTGTCAATATTAGTTCAGTCTCTGGATCCCCTGTAATTATTAGTAATGTCTCTGGAAACCCTGTTAGTATTAGTACAGTCTCTGGATTCCCTGTAAATATTAGTACAGTATCTGGATCCCCTGTAAATATTAGTACCGTCTCTGGATCCCCTTTAAATATTAGTACTGTCTCTGGATCCCTTGTAAATATTAGTACTGTCCCTGGATCCCCTGTAAATATTAGTACAGTCTCTGGATCCCCTGTAAATATTAGTAGCGTCTCTGGATCCCTGTAAATATTCGTACTGTCTCTGGATCCCTTGTAAATCTTTGTGTCGTCTTTCGATTCCCTGTAAACATTAGTACAGTCTCTGGTTCCCCTGTAATTACTAGTACTGTCTCTGGATCCCCTGTAAATATTGGTACCGTCTCTGGATCCCCTCTAAATATTATTACTGTCTCTGGATCCCCTGTAATTATTTGTGCCGTCTCTGGATCCCTGTAAATATTAGTACCGTCTCTGGACTCCCTGTAAATATTAGTACCGTCTACGAATCACCAGTAAATATTAGTACTGTCTCTGGATCCCTGTCAATATTAGTACCGTCTCTGGATCCCCTGTAAATATTAGCGACGTCTCTGGATCCCCTGTAAATATTAGTGCCATCTCTGGATCCCTGTAAATATTTGTGCCGTCTCTGGATCCCCTGTAAATATTTGTGCCGTCTCTGGATCCCCTGTAAATATTAGTAACGACTCTGGATCCTGTGCAAATATTAGTACCGTCTCTGGATCCCCAGTAATTATTTATACTGTCTCTGGGTCCCTGTAAATATTTGTGGTCTTTCTGGGTCCCTTTAAATATTAGTACAGTCTCTGGATTTCCTGTAAATATTAGTACTGACTCTAGATCCCTTTAAATATTAGTACTGTCCCTGGATCCCCTGTAAAAATTAGTACAGTGTCTGGATCCCCTGTAAATATTAGTAGCGTCTCTGGATCCCTGTAAATATTCGTACTGTCTCTGGATCCCTTGGAAATTTTCGTGTCGTCTTTGGATCCCCTGTAAACATTAGTACTGTCTCTGGATCCCCTGTAAATATTGGTACCGTCTCTGGATCCCCTCTAAATATTATTACTGTCTCTGGATCCCCTGTAATTATTTGTGCCGTCTCTGGATCCCTGTAAATATTAGTACCGTGTCTGGACTCCCTGTAAATATTAGTACCGTCTCCGGATCACCAGTAAATATTAGTACTGTCCCTGGATCCCTGTCAATATTAGTACCGTCTCTGGATCCCCTGTAAATATTAGCGACGTCTCTGGATCCCCTGTAAATATTAGTGCCGTCTCTGGATCCCTGTAAATATTTGTGCCGTCTCTGGATCCCCTGTAAATATTTGTGCCGTCTCTGGATCCCCTGTAAATATTAGTAACGACTCTGGATCCTGTGCAAATATTAGTACCGTCTCTGGATCCCCAGTAAATATTTATACAGTCTCTGGGTCCCTGTAAATATTTGTGCTCTTTCTGGGTCCCTTTAAATATTAGTACAGTCTCTGGATTTCCTGTAAATATTAGTACTGTCTCTAGATCCCTTTAAATATTAGTACTGTCCCTGGATCCCCTTTAAAAATTAGTACAGTGTCTGGATCCCCTGTAAATATTAGTAGCGTCTCTGGATCCCTGTAAATATTCGTACTGTCTCTGGATCCCTTGGAAATTTTCGTGTCGTCTTTGGATCCCCTGTAAACATTAGTACTGTCTCTGGATCCCCTGTAAATATTAGTACTGTCTCTGGATCCCCTGTAAATATTAGTGCCGTCTCTGGATCCCTTGTGAATCTTTGTGTCGTCGTTGGATCCCCTGTAAACATTAGTACATTCTCTGGATCCCCAGTAATTACTAGTACTGTCTCTGGATCCCCTGTAAATATTACTACCGTCTCTGGATCCCCTGTAAATATTAGTACTGTCTCTGGATCCCCTGTAAATATTTGTGCCGTCTCTGGATCCCTGTAAGTATTAATACCGTGTCTGGATCCCCTGTATAAATTAGTACCGTCTCTGGATCCCCTGTAAATATTAGTACCATCACTGGATCCTCTGAAAAAATTAGGACTGTCTCTGGATCTGCTGTAAATATTATTACCCTCTCTGGATCCCCTGCAAATATTAGTAATGTCTTTGGATCCCCTGTAAACATCAGTACAGTCTCTGGATCCCCTGTAATTATTAATGCTGTCTCTGGATCCCTGTAAATATTAGTACTGTCTCTGGATTCCTTGTAAATCTTTGTGTCGTCTTTGGATCCCCTGCAACCATTGGTACTGTCTCTGGGTTCCCTGTAAATATTAGTACTGTCTCTGGATCCACTGTAAATATTAGTACAGTCTCTGGATCCCTGTAAATATTAGTACCGACTCTGGATCATTTGTAAATATTAGTACTGTCTCTGGGTCCCTGTAAATATTTGTGCTCATTCTGGATCCCTGTAAATATTAGTAGCGTCACTGGATCCTGTGTAAATACTAATACCATCTCTGGATTCCTGAAAATATTAGTACCATCTCTGGATCCCTGTAAATATTCGTACAGTCTCTGGATTCCCTGTAAATATTAGTACAGTCTCTGGATTCGCTGCAAATATTAGTTATGTCTCAGGATCCCTGTAAATATTAGTACTGTCTCTGGATCCCTGTAATTATTAGTACAGTCTCTGGATCCCCTGTAATTATTAGTACAGTCTCTGGATTCCCTGCAAATATTTGTCCTGTCTCTGGATTCCCTGTAAATACTACTACTGTCTCTGGATCCCTGTAAGTATTAGTACTGTCTCTGGATCCCTGTAAATATTAGGACCGACTCTGGATCCTGTGTAAATATTTGTGCTGTCTCTAGATCCACTGTAAATATTAGGAACGTCCCTGGATACCCTTTACATATTAGTACGCTCTCCCGATCCCCTGTAAATATTAGTACTGTCTCTGGATGTCTGTAAATAATAGTACCGTCTCGGAAACCCCTGTAAATATTAGAGCCGTCTCTGTATCCCCTGTAAATATTAGTCCCGTCTCTGGATCCCTGTAAATATTTGTGCCGTCTCTAGATCCCCTGTAAATATTTGTGCCGTCTCTGGATCCCCTGTAAATATTAGTAACGACTCTGGATCCTGTGCAAATATTAGTACAGTCTCTGGATCCCCTGTAAATATTAATACTGTCTCTGGGTCCCTGTAAATATTTGTGCTCTTTCTGGGTCCCTGTAAATATTAGTACTGTCTCTGGATCCCCTGTAAATATTAGTACTGTCTTTGGATCCCCTGTAAATATTAGTACAGTCTCTGGATCCCCTGTAATTATTAATACTGTCTCTGGATCCCTGTAAATATTAGTACTGTCTCTGGATTCCTTGTAAATCTTTGTGTCGTCTTTGGATTCCCTGCAACCATTAGTACTGTCTCTGGACCCCTGTAAATTTTAGTACTGTCTCTGGATCCACTGTAAATATTAGTACAGTCTCTGGATCCCTGTAAATATTAGTACCGACTCTGGATCCTGTGTAAATATTAGTACCGTCTCTGGATCCCCTGTAAATATTAGTACTGTCTCTTGGTCCCTGTAAATATTTGTGCTCTTTCTGGATCCCTGTAAATATTAGTACCGTCACTGGATCCCGTGTAAATATTAATACCATCTCTGGATTCCTGAAAATATTAGGACCATCTCTGGATCCCTGTAAATATTAGTACAGTCTCTGGATCCCCTGTAAATATTAGTACATTCTCTGGATTCGCTGTAAATATTAGTTATGTCTCTGGTTCCCTGTAAATATTAGTACTGTCTCTGGATCCCTGTAAATATTAGTACAGTCTCTGGATTCCCTGCAAATATTAGTACTGTCTCTGGATCCCTGTAAATACTAGTACTGTCTCTGGATCCCTGTAAATATTCGGACTGTCTCTGGATCCCTTGTAAATCTTTGTGTCCTCTTTGGATCCCCTGTAAACATTAGTACAGTCTCTGGATCCCCTGTAATTACTAGTACTGTCACTGGATCCCCAGTAAATATTTGTGCCGTCTCTGGATCCCTGTAAATATTAGCACCGTATCTGGATTCCCTGTAAATATTAGTACCGTCTCTGGATGCCCTGTAAATATTAGTACCGTCACTGGATCCTCTGAAAATATTAGTACCGTCTCTGGATCCCCTGTAAATATTAGTACCGTCTCTGGATCCCCTGTAAATATTAGTACTGTCTCTGGATCCCCTGTAAATATTAGTACTGTCTTTGGATCCCGTGTTAATATTAGTACAGTCTCTGGATACCCTCTAATTAATAATACTGTCTCTGGATCCCTTTTAAATATTAGTACCGTCTCTGGATCCCCTTTAAATATTAGTACTGTCTCTGGATTCCCTGTAAATATTAGTACTGTCTCTGGATCCCCTGTAAATATTATTACAGTCTCTGGATCCCCTGTAAATATTAGTTCTGTCTCTGGATCCCTGTAAATATTAGTACAGTCTCTGGATCCCCTGTAATTATTAGTACTGTCTCTGGATCCCATGTTAGTATTAGTACAGTCTCTGGATCCCCTGTAAATATTAGTACCGTCTCTGGATCCCCTGTAAATATTAGTACTGTCTCTGGATCCCCTGTAAATATTAGTACTGTCTTTGGATCCCGTGTTAATATTAGTACAGTCTCTGGATACCCTCTAATTAATAATACTGTCTCTGGATCCCTTTTAAATATTAGTACCGTCTCTGGATCCCCTTTAAATATTAGTACTGTCTCTGGATTCCCTGTAAATATTAGTACTGTCTCTGGATCCCCTGTAAATATTATTACAGTCTCTGGATCCCCTGTAAATATTAGTTCTGTCTCTGGATCCCTGTAAATATTAGTACAGTCTCTGGATCCCCTGTAATTATTAGTACTGTCTCTGGATCCCATGTTAGTATTAGTACAGTCTCTGGATTCCCTGTGAATACCAGTACGGTCTCGAGATCACTGTAAATATTAGTACTGTCACTGGATCCCCTGTAAATATTAGTACAGTCTCTGGATCCCCTGTAAATATTTGTAGCGTCTCTGGATCCCTGTAAATATTCGTACTGTCTCTGGATCCCTTGTAAATCTTTGTGTCGTCTTTGGATCCCCTGTAAACATTAGTACAGTCTCTGGTTCCCCTGTAATTACTAGTACTGTCTCTGGATCCACTGTAAATATTAGTACTGTCTTTGGATCCCGTGTTAATATTAGTACAGTCTCTGGATACCCTCTAATTAATAATACTGTCTCTGGATCCCTTTTAAATATTAGTACCGTCTCTGGATCCCCTTTAAATATTAGTACTGTCTCTGGATTCCCTGTAAATATTAGTACTGTCTCTGGATCCCCTGTAAATATTATTACAGTCTCTGGATCCCCTGTAAATATTAGTTCTGTCTCTGGATCCCTGTAAATATTAGTACATTCTCTGGATCCCCTGTAATTATTAGTACTG
The DNA here is from genome assembly GCF_035084215.1 of Heptranchias perlo. Taxonomy (NCBI): domain Eukaryota; kingdom Metazoa; phylum Chordata; class Chondrichthyes; order Hexanchiformes; family Hexanchidae; genus Heptranchias; species Heptranchias perlo. The sequence continues at coordinate 345,355 of NW_027139918.1, read as the reverse complement.
GCTCTGGATCCGATGTTAGTATTAGTACAGTCTCTGGATTCCCTGTGAATATCAGTACGGTCTCGAGATCACTGTAAATATTAGTACTGTCACTGGATCCCCTGTAAATATTAGTACAGTCTCTGGATCCCCTGTAAATATTTGTAGCATCTCTGGATCCCTGTAAATATTTGTACTGTCTCTGGATCCCTTGTAAATCTTTGTGTCGTCTTTGGATCCCCTGTAAACATTAGTACAGTCGCTGGTTCCCCTGTAATTACTAGTACTGTCTCTGGATCCCCTGTAAATATTAGTACCATCTCTGGATCCCTGTAAATATTCGTACAGTCTCTGGATTCCCTGTAAATATTAGTACAGTCTCTGGATTCGCTGCAAATATTAGTTATGTCTCAGGATCCCTGTAAATATTAGTACTGTCTCTGGATCCCTGTAATTATTAGTACAGTCTCTGGATCCCCTGTAATTATTAGTACAGTCTCTGGATCCCTGTAATTATTAGTACAGTCTCTGGATCCCCTGTAATTATTAGTACAGTCTCTGGATCCCCTGTAATTATTAGTACAGTCTCTGTATCCCCTGTAAATATTAGTCCCGTCTCTGGATCCCTGTAAATATTTGTGCCGTCTCTGGATCCCCTGTAAATATTTGTGCCGTCTCTGGATCCCCTGTAAATATTAGTAACGACTCTGGATCCTGTGCAAATATTAGTACAGTCTCTGGATCCCCTGTAAATATTAATACTGTCTCTGGGTCCCTGTAAATATTTGTGCTCTTTCTGGGTCCCTGTAAATATTAGTACTGTCTCTGGATCCCCTGTAAATATTAGTACTGTCTTTGGATCCCCTGTAAATATTAGTACAGTCTCTGGATCCCCTGTAATTATTAATACTGTCTCTGGATCCCTGTAAATATTAGTACTGTCTCTGGATCCCCTGTAAATATTTGTGCCGTCTCTGGATCCCTGTAAATATTAATACCGTGTCTGGATCCCCTGTATAAATTAGTACCGTCTCTGGATCCCCTGTAAATATTAGTACCATCACTGGATCCTCTGAAAAAATTAGGACTGTCTCTGGATCTGCTGTAAATATTAGTACCGTCTCTGGATCCCCTGTAAATATTAGTGCTGTCTCTGGATCCCCTGCAAATATTAGTAATGTATTTGGATCCCCTGTAAACATCAGTACAGTCTCTGGATCCCCTGTAATTATTAATGCTGTCTCTGGATCCCTGTAAATATTAGTACTGTCTCTGGATTCCTTGTAAATCTTTGTGTCGTCTTTGGATCCCCTGCAACCATTGGTACTGTCTCTGGGTTCCCTGTAAATATTAGTACTATCTCTGGATCCACTGTAAATATTAGTACAGTCTCTGGATCCCTGTAAATATTAGTACCGACTCTGGATCATTTGTAAATATTAGTACTGTCTCTGGGTCCCTGTAAATATTTGTGCTCATTCTCGATCCCTGTAAATATTAGTAGCGTCACTGGATCCTGTGTAAATACTAATACCATCTCTGGATTCCTGAAAATATTAGTACCATCTCTGGATCCCTGTAAATATTCGTACAGTCTCTGGATTCCCTGTAAATATTAGTACAGTCTCTGGATTCGCTGCAAATATTAGTTATGTCTCAGGATCCCTGTAAATATTAGTACTGTCTCTGGATCCCTGTAATTATTAGTACAGTCTCTGGATCCCCTGTAATTATTAGTACAGTCTCTGGATTCCCTGCAAATATTTGTCCTGTCTCTGGATTCCCTGTAAATACTACTACTGTCTCTGGATCCCTGTAAATATTAGTACTGTCTCTGGATCCCTGTAAATATTAGGACCGACTCTGGATCCTGTGTAAATATTTGTGCTGTCTCTAGATCCACTGTAAATATTAGTAAAGTCCCTGGATACCCTTTACATATTAGTACGCTCTCCCGATCCCCTGTAAATATTAGTACTGTCTCTGGATGTCTGTAAATAATAGTACCGTCTCGGAAACCCCTGTAAATATTAGAGCCATCTCTGTATCCCCTGTAAATATTAGTCCCGTCTCTGGATCCCTGTAAATATTTGTGCCGTCTCTGGATCCCCTGTAAATATTTGTGCCGTCTCTGGATCCCCTGTAAATATTAGTAACGACTCTGGATCCTGTGCAAATGTTAGTACAGTCTCTGGATCCCTGTAAATATTTGTACTGTCTCTGGATCCCTTGTAAATCGTTGTGTCGTCTTTGGATCCCCTGTAAACATTAGTACAGTCTCTGGTTCCCCTGTAATTACTAGTACTGTCTCTGGATCCCCTGTAAATATTGGTACCGTCTCTGGATCCCCTGTAAATATTAGTAGTGTCTCTGGATCCCCTGTAAATATTTGTGCCGTCTCTGGATCCCTGTAAATATTAGTACCGTGTCTGGATTCCCTGTAAATATTAGTACCGTCTCTGGATCCCCTGTAAATATTAGTACCGTCACTGGATCCTCTGAAAATATTAGTACCGTCTCTGGATCCCCTTTAAATATTAGTACCGTCTCTGGATCCCCTGTAAATATTAGTACTGTCTCTGGATCCCCTGTAAATATTAGTACTGTCTTTGGATCCCCTGTAAATATTATTATCGTCTCTGGATCCCCTGTAATTATTAATACTGTCTCTGGATCCCTGTAAATATTAGTGCTGTCTCTGGCTACCTTGTAAATCTTTGTGTCGTTTTTGGATCCCCTGCAACCATTAGTATTGTCTCTGGATACCCTGTAAATATTAGTGCTGTCTCTGGATCAACTGTAAATATTAGTACAGTCTCTGGATCCCTGTGAATATTAGTACAGACTCTGGATCCTGTGAAAATATTAGTACCATCTCTGGATCGCAGTAAATATTAGTACAGTCTCTGGATCCCCTGTAAACATTAGTACATTCTCTGGATTCGCTGTAAATATTAGTTATGTCTCTGGATCCCTGTATATATTAGTACCTTCTCTGGATCCCCTGTAAATATTAGCGACGTCTCTGGATCCCCTGTAAATATTAGTGCCGTCTCTGGATCCCTGTAAATATTGTGCCGTCTCTGGATCCCCTGTAAATATTTGTGCCGTCTCTGGATCCCTTGTGAATCTTTGTGTCGTCGTTGGATCCCCTGTAAACATTAGTACATTCTCTGGATCCCCTGTAATTACTAGTACTGTCTCTGGATCCCCTGTAAATATTACTACCGTCTCTGGATCCCCTGTAAATATTAGTACTGTCTCTGGATCCCCTGTAAATATTTGTGCCGTCTCTGGATCCCTGTAATTATTAATACCGTGTCTGGAGCCCCTGTATAAATTAGTACCGTCTCTGGATCCCCTGTAAATATTAGTACCATCACTGGATCCTCTGAAAAAATTAGGACTGTCTCTGGATCTGCTGTAAATATTAGTACCCTCTCTGGATCCCCTGTAAATATTAGTACTGTCTCTGGATCCCCTGCAAATATTAGTAATGTCTTTGGATCCCCTGTAAACATCAGTACAGTCTCTGGATCCCCTGTAATTATTAATGCTGTCTCTGGATCCCTGTAAATATTAGTACTTTCTCTGGATTCCTTGTAAATCTTTGTGTCATCTTTGGATCCCCTGCAACCATTGGTACTGTCTCTGGGTTCCCTGTAAATATTAGTACTATCTCTGGATCCACTGTAAATATTAGTACAGTCTCTGGATCCCTGTAAATATTAGTACCGACTCTGGATCATTTGTAAATATTAGTACTGTCTCTGGGTCCCTGTAAATATTTGTGCTCATTCTGGATCCCTGTAAATATTAGTAGCGTCACTGGATCCTGTGTAAATACTAATACCATCTCTGGATTCCTGAAAATATTAGTACCATCTCTGGATCCCTGTAAATATTCGTACAGTCTCTGGATTCCCTGTAAATATTAGTACAGTCTCTGGATTCGCTGCAAATATTAGTTATGTCTCAGGATCCCTGTAAATATTAGTACTGTCTCTGGATCCCTGTAATTATTAGTACAGTCTCTGGATCCCCTGTAATTATTAGTACAGTCTCTGGATCCCTGTAATTATTAGTACAGTCTCTGGATCCCCTGTAATTATTAGTACAGTCTCTGGATCCCCTGTAATTATTAGTACAGTCTCTGTATCCCCTGTAAATATTAGTCCCGTCTCTGGATCCCTGTAAATATTTGTGCCGTCTCTGGATCCCCTGTAAATATTTGTGCCGTCTCTGGATCCCCTGTAAATATTAGTAACGACTCTGGATCCTGTGCAAATATTAGTACAGTCTCTGGATCCCCTGTAAATATTAATACTGTCTCTGGGTCCCTGTAAATATTTGTGCTCTTTCTGGGTCCCTGTAAATATTAGTACTGTCTCTGGATCCCCTGTAAATATTAGTACTGTCTTTGGATCCCCTGTAAATATTAGTACAGTCTCTGGATCCCCTGTAATTATTAATACTGTCTCTGGATCCCTGTAAATATTAGTACTGTCTGTGGATCCCCTGTAAATATTTGTGCCGTCTCTGGATCCCTGTAAATATTAATACCGTGTCTGGATCCCCTGTATAAATTAGTACCGTCTCTGGATCCCCTGTAAATATTAGTACCATCACTGGATCCTCTGAAAAAATTAGGACTGTCTCTGGATCTGCTGTAAATATTAGTACCCTCTCTGGATCCCCTGTAAATATTAGTACTGTCTCTGGATCCCCTGCAAATATTAGTAATGTCTTTGGATCCCTTGTAAACATCAGTACAGTCTCTGGATCCCCTGTAATTATTAATGCTGTCTCTGGATCCCTGTAAATATTAGTACTGTCTCTGGATTCCTTGTAAATCTTTGTGTCGTCTTTGGATCCCCTGCAACCATTGGTACTGTCTCTGGGTTCCCTGTAAATATTAGTACTATCTCTGGATCCACTGTAAATATTAGTACAGTCTCTGGATCCCTGTAAATATTAGTACCGACTCTGGATCATTTGTAAATATTAGTACTGTCTCTGGGTCCCTGTAAATATTTGTGCTCATTCTCGATCCCTGTAAATATTAGTAGCGTCACTGGATCCTGTGTAAATACTAATACCATCTCTGGATTCCTGAAAATATTAGTACCATCTCTGGATCCCTGTAAATATTCGTACAGTCTCTGGATTCCCTGTAAATATTAGTACAGTCTCTGGATTCGCTGCAAATATTAGTTATGTCTCAGGATCCCTGTAAATATTAGTACTGTCTCTGGATCCCTGTAATTATTAGTACAGTCTCTGGATCCCCTGTAATTATTAGTACAGTCTCTGGATTCCCTGCAAATATTTGTCCTGTCTCTGGATTCCCTGTAAATACTACTACTGTCTCTGGATCCCTGTAAATATTAGTACTGTCTCTGGATCCCTGTAAATATTAGGACCGACTCTGGATCCTGTGTAAATATTTGTGCTGTCTCTAGATCCACTGTAAATATTAGTAAAGTCCCTGGATACCCTTTACATATTAGTACGCTCTCCCGATCCCCTGTAAATATTAGTACTGTCTCTGGATGTCTGTAAATAATAGTACCGTCTCGGAAACCCCTGTAAATATTAGAGCCATCTCTGTATCCCCTGTAAATATTAGTCCCGTCTCTGGATCCCTGTAAATATTTGTGCCGTCTCTGGATCCCCTGTAAATATTTGTGCCGTCTCTGGATCCCCTGTAAATATTAGTAACGACTCTGGATCCCTGTAAATATTAGTACTGTCTCTGGATCCCTGTAAATATTAGTAGTCTCTGGATTCCCTGCAAATATAAGGACTGTCTCTGGATCCCTGTAAATACTAGTACTGTCTCTGGATCCCTGTAAATATTCGTACTGTCTCTGGATCCCTTGTAAATCTTTGTGTCCTCTTTGGATCCCCTGTAAACATTAGTATAGTCTCTGGATCCCCTGTAATTACTAGTACTGTCACTGGATCCCCAGTAAATATTTGTGCCGTCTCTGGATCCCTGTAAATATTAGCACCGTATCTGGATTCCCTGTAAATATTAGTACCGTCTCTGGATGCCCTGTAAATATTAGTACCGTCACTGGATCCTCTGAAAATATTAGTACCGTCTCTGGATCCCCTGTAAATATTAGTACCGTCTCTGGATCCCCTGTAAATATTAGTACTGTCTCTGGATCCCCTGTAAATATTAGTACTGTCTTTGGATCCCGTGTTAATATTAGTACAGTCTCTGGATACCCTCTAATTAATAATACTGTCTCTGGATCCGTTTAAATATTAGTACCGTCTCTGGATCCCCTTTAAATATTAGTACTGTCTCTGGATTCCCTGTAAATATTAGTACTGTCTCTGGATCCCCTGTAAATATTATTACAGTCTCTGGATCCCCTGTAAATATTAGTTCTGTCTCTGGATCCCTGTAAATATTAGTACAGTCTCTGGATCCCCTGTAATTATTAGTACTGTCTCTGGATCCCATGTTAGTATTAGTACAGTCTCTGGATTCCCTGTGAATATCGGTACGGTCTCAAGATCCATGTAAATATTAGTACTGTCACTGGATCCCCTGTAAATATTAGTACAGTCTCTGGATCCCCTGTAAATATTTGTAGCGTCTCTGGATCCCTGTAAATATTAGTACTGTCTCTGGATCCCTTGTAAATCTTTGTGTCGTCTTTGGATCCCCTCTAAACATTAGTACAGTCTCTGGTTCCCCTGTAATTACTAGTACTGTCTCTGGATCCCCTGTAAATATTGGTACCGTCTCTGGATCCCCTGTAAATATTAGTACTGTCTCTGGATCCCCTGTAAATATTTGTGCCGTCTCTGGATCCCTGTAAATATTAGTACCGTGTCTGGATTCCCTGTAAATATTAGTACCGTCTCTGGATCCCCTGTAAATATTAGTACCGTCACTGGATCCTCTGAAAATATTAGTACCGTCTCTGGATCCCCTTTAAATATTAGTACCGTCTCTGGATCCCCTGTAAATATTAGTACTGTCTCTGGATCCCCTGTAAATATTAGTACTGTCTTTGGATCCCCTGTAAATATTATTATCGTCTCTGGATCCCCTGTAATTATTAATACTGTCTCTGGATCCCTGTAAATATTAGTGCTGTCTCTGGCTACCTTGTAAATCTTTGTGTCGTTTTTGGATCCCCTGCAACCATTAGTATTGTCTCTGGATACCCTGTAAATATTAGTGCTGTCTCTGGATCAACTGTAAATATTAGTACAGTCTCTGGATCCCTGTAAATATTAGTACAGACTCTGGATCCTGTGAAAATATTAGTACCATCTCTGGATCCCCTGTAAATATTAGTACTGTCGCTGGGTCCCTGTAAATATTTGTGCTCTTTCTGGATCCCTGTAAATATTAGTACCGTCACTGGATCCTGTGTAAATATTAATACCATCTCTGGATTCCTGAAAATATTAGTACCATCTCTGGATCCCAGTAAATATTAGTACAGTCTCTGGATCCCCTGTAAACATGAGTACATTCTCTGGATTCGCTGTAAATATTAGTTATGTCTCTGGATCCCTGTAAATATTAGTACCTTCTCTGGATCCCCTGTAAATATTAGCGACGTCTCTGGATCCCCTGTAAATATTAGTGCCGTCTCTGGATCCCTGTAAATATTGTGCCGTCTCTGGATCCCCTGTAAATATTTGTGCCGTCTCTGGATCCCCTGTAAATATTAGTAACGACTCTGGATCCTGTGCAAATATTAGTACCGTCTCTGGGTCCCTTTAAATATTAGTACAGTCTCTGGATTTCCTGTAAATATTAGTACTGTCTCTAGATCCCTTTAAATATTAGTACTGTCCCTGGATCCCCTGTAAAAATTAGTACAGTGTCTGGATCCCCTGTAAATATTAGTAGGGTCTCTGGATCCCTGTAAATATTCGTACTGTCTCTGGATGCCCTGTAAATATTAGTGCCGTCTCTGGATCCCTTGTGAATCTTTGTGTCGTCGTTGGATCCCCTGTAAACATTAGTACAGTCTCTGGATCCCCTGTAATTACTAGTACTGACTCTGGATCCCCTGTAAATATTAGTACTGTCTCTGGATCACCTGTAAATATTAGTACTGTCTCTGCATCCCCTGTAAATATTTGTGCCGTCTCTGGATCCCCTGTAAATATTTGTGCCGTCTCTGGATCCCCTGTAAATATTAGTAACGACTCTGGATCCTGTGCAAATATTAGTACAGTCTCTGGATCCCCTGTAAATATTAATACTGTCTCTGGGTCCCTGTAAATATTTGTGCTCTTTCTGGGTCCCTGTAAATATTAGTACTGTCTCTGGATCCCCAGTAAATATTAGTACTGTCTTTGGATCCCCTGTAAATATTAGTACAGTCTCTGGAACCCCTGTACTTATTAATACTGTCTCTGGATCCCTGTAAATATTAGTACTGTCTCTGGATTCCTTGTAAATCTTTGTGTCGTCTTTGGATTCCCTGCAACCATTAGTACTGTCTCTGGATCCACTGTAAATATTAGTACAGTCTCTGGATCCCTGTAATATTAGTACCGTCTCTGGATCCCCTTTAAATATTAGTACTGTCTCTGAATCCCTTGTAATTATTAGTACTGTCTCTGGAAACCCTGTTAGTATTAGTACAGTCTCTGGATTCCCTGTAAATATTAGTACAGTATCTGGATCCCCTGTAAATATTAGTACCGTCTCTGGATCCCCTTTAAATATTAGTACTGTCTCTGGATCCCTTGTAAATATTAGTACTGTCCCTGGATCCCCTGTAAATATTAGTACAGTCTCTGGATCCCCTGTAAATATTAGTAGCGTCTCTGGATCCCTGTAAATATTCGTACTGTCTCTGGATCCCTTGTAAATCTTTGTGTCGTCTTTCGATTCCCTGTAAACATTAGTACAGTCTCTGGTTCCCCTGTAATTACTAGTACTGTCTCTGGATCCCCTGTAAATATTGGTACCGTCTCTGGATCCCCTCTAAATATTATTTCTGTCTCTGGATCCCCTGTAATTATTTGTGCCGTCTCTGGATCCCTGTAAATATTAGTACCGTGTCTGGACTCCCTGTAAATATTAGTACCGTCTCCGAATCACCAGTAAATATTAGTACTGTCTCTGGATCCCTGTCAATATTAGTACCGTCTCTGGATCCCCTGTAAATATTAGCGACGTCTCTGGATCCCCTGTAAATATTAGTGCCGTCTCTGGATCCCTGTAAATATTTGTGCCGTCTCTGGATCCCCTGTAAATATTTGTGCCGTCTCTGGATCCCCTGTAAATATTAGTAACGACTCTGGATCCTGTGCAAATATTAGTACCGTCTCTGGATCCCCAGTAATTATTTATACTGTCTCTGGGTCCCTGTAAATATTTGTGGTCTTTCTGGGTCCCTTTAAATATTAGTACAATCTCTGGATTTCCTGTAAATATTAGTACTGTCTCTAGATCCCTTTAAATATTAGTACTGTCCCTGGATCCCCTGTAAAAATTAGTACAGTATCTGGATCCCCTGTAAATATTAGTAGCGTCTCTGGATCCCTGTAAATATTCGTACTGTCTCTGGATCCCTTGGAAATTTTCGTGTCGTCTTTGGATCCCCTGTAAACATTAGTACTGTCTCTGGATCCCCTGTAAATATTGGTACCATCTCTGGATCCCCTCTAAATATTATTACTGTCTCTGGATCCCCTGTAATTATTTGTGCCGTCTCTGGATCCCTGTAAATATTAGTACCGTTTCTGGACTCCCTGTAAATATTAGTACCGTCTCCGGATCACCAGTAAATATTAGTACTGTCCCTGGATCCCTGTCAATATTAGTACCGTCTCTGGATCCCCTGTAAATATTAGCGACGTCTCTGGATCCCCTGTAAATATTAGTGCCGTCTCTGGATCCCTGTAAATATTTGTGCCGTCTCTGGATCCCCTGTAAATATTTGTGCCGTCTCTGGATCCCCTGTAAATATTAGTAACGACTCTGGATCCTGTGCAAATATTAGTACCGTCTCTGGATCCCCAGTAAATATTTATACTGTCTCTGGGTCCCTGTAAATATTTGTGCTCTTTCTGGGTCCCTTTAAATATTAGTACAGTCTCTGGATTTCCTGTAAATATTAGTACTGTCTCTAGATCCCTTTAAATATTAGTACTGTCCCTGGATCCCCTGTAAAAATTCGTACTGTCTCTGGATCCCTTGGAAATTTTCGTGTCGTCTTTGGATCCCCTGTAAACATTAGTACTGTCTCTGGATCCCCTGTAAATATTAGTACTGTCTCTGGATCCCCTGTAAATATTAGTGCCGTCTCTGGATCCCTTGTGAATCTTTGTGTCGTCGTTGGATCCCCTGTAAACATTAGTACATTCTCTGGATCCCCTGTAATTACTAGTACTGTCTCTGGATCCCCTGTAAATATTACTACCGTCTCTGGATCCCCTGTAAATATTAGTACTGTCTCTGATCCCCTGTAAATATTTGTGCCATCTCTGGATCCCTGTAAATATTAATACCGTGTCTGGATCCCCTGTATAAATTAGTACCGTCTCTGGATCCCCTGTAAATATTAGTACCATCACTGGATCCTCTGAAAAAATTAGGACTGTCTCTGGATCTGCTGTAAATATTAGTACCCTCTCTGGATCCCCTGTAAATATTAGTACTGTCTCTGGATCCCCTGCAAATATTAGTAATGTCTTTGGATCCCCTGTAAACATCAGTACAGTCTCTGGATCCCCTGTAATTATTAATGCTGTCTCTGGATCCCTGTAAATATTAGTACTGTCTCTGGATTCCTTGTAAATCTTTGTGTCGTCTTTGGATCCCCTGCAACCATTGGTACTGTCTCTGGGTTCCCTGTAAATATTAGTACTATCTCTGGATCCACTGTAAATATTAGTACAGTCTCTGGATCCCTGTAAATATTAGTACCGACTCTGGATCATTTGTAAATATTAGTACTGTCTCTGGTTCCCTGTAAATATTTGTGCTCATTCTCGATCCCTGTAAATATTAGTAGCGTCACTGGATCCTGTGTAAATACAAATACCATCTCTGGATTCCTGAAAATATTAGTACCATCTCTGGATCCCTGTATATATTCGTACAGTCTCTCGATTCCCTGTAAATATTAGTACAGTCTCTGGATTCGCTGCAAATATTAGTTATGTCTCAGGATCCCTGTAAATATTAGTACTGTCTCTGGATCCCTGTAATTATTAGTACAGTCTCTGGATCCCCTGTAATTATTAGTACAGTCTCTGGATTCCCTGCAAATATTTGTCCTGTCTCTGGATTCCCTGTAAATACTACTACTGTCTCTGGATCCCTGTAAATATTAGTACTGTCTCTGGATCCCTGTAAATATTAGGACCGACTCTGGATCCTGTGTAAATATTTGTGCTGTCTCTAGATCCACTGTAAATATTAGTAACGTCCCTGGATACCCTTTACATATTAGCACGCTCTCCCGATCCCCTGCAAATATTAGTACTGTGTCTGGATGTCTGTAAATAATAGTACCGTCTCGGAAACCCCTGTAAATATTAGAGCCGTCTCTGTATCCCCTGTAAATATTAGTCCCGTCTCTGGATCCCTGTAAATATTTGTGCCGTCTCTGGATCCCCTGTAAATATTTGTGCCGTCTCTGGATCCCCTGTAAATATTAGTAACGACTCTGGATCCTGTGCAAATATTAGTACAGTCTCTGGATCCCCTGTAAATATTAATACTGTCTCTGGGTGCCTGTAAATATTTGTGCTCTTTCTGGGTCCCTGTAAATATTAGTACTGTCTCTGGATCCCCTGTAAATATTAGTACTGTCTTTGGATCCCCTGTAAATATTAGTACAGTCTCTGGATCCCCTGTAATTATTAATACTGTCTCTGGATCCCTGTAAATATTAGTACTGTCTCTGGATTCCTTGTAAATCTTTGTGTCGTCTTTGGATTCCCTGCAACCATTAGTACTGTCTCTGGATCCCCTGTAAATTTTAGTACTGTCTCTGGATCCACTGTAAATATTAGTACAGTCTCTGGATCCCTGTAAATATTACTACCGACTCTGGATCCTGTGTAAATATTAGTACCGTCTCTGGATCCCCTGTAAATATTAGTACTGTCTCTGGGTCCCTGTAAATATTTGTGCTCTTTCTGGATCCCTGTAAATATTAGTACCGTCACTGGATCCTGTGTAAATATTAATACCATCTCTGGATTCCTGAAAATATTAGGACCATCTCTGGATCCCTGTAAATATTAGTACAGTCTCTGGATCCCCTGTAAATATTAGTACATTCTCTGGATTCGCTGTAAATATTAGTTATGTCTCTGGATCCCTGTAAATATTAGTACTGTCTCTGGATCCCTGTAAATATTAGTACAGTCTCTGGATTCCCTGCAAATATTAGTACTGTCTCTGGATCCCTGTAAATACTAGTACTGTCTCGGGATCCCTGTAAATATTCGTACTGTCTCTGGATCCCTGGTAAATCTTTGTGTCCTCTTTGGATCCCCTGTAAACATTAGTACAGTCTCTGGATCCCCTGTAATTACTAGTACTGTCACTGGATCCCCAGTAAATATTTGTGCCGTCTCTGGATCCCTGTAAATATTAGCACCGTATCTGGATTCCCTGTAAATATTAGTACCGTCTCTGGATGCCCTGTAAATATTAGTACCGTCACTGGATCCTCTGAAAATATTAGTACCGTCTCTGGATCCCCTGTAAATATTAGTACCGTCTCTGGATCCCCTGTAAATATTAGTACTGTCTCTGGATCCCCTGTAAATATTAGTACTGTCTTTGGATCCCGTGTTAATATTAGTACAGTCTCTGGATACCCTCTAATTAATAATACTGTCTCTGGATCCCTTTTAAATATTAGTAACGTCTCTGGATCCCCTTTAAATATTAGTACTGTCTCTGGATTCCCTGTAAATATTAGTACTGTCTCTGGATCCCCTGTAAATATTAGTACTGTCTCTGGGTCCCTGTAAATATTTGTGCTCTTTCTGGATCCCTGTAAATATTAGTACCGTCACTGGATCCTGTGTAAATATTAATACCATCTCTGGATTCCTGAAAATATTAGGACCATCTCTGGATCCCTGTAAATATTAGTACAGTCTCTGGATCCCCTGTAAATATTAGTACATTCTCTGGATTCGCTGTAAATATTAGTTATGTCTCTGGATCCCTGTAAATATTAGTACTGTCTCTGGATCCCTGTAAATATTAGTACAGTCTCTGGATTCCCTGCAAATATTAGTACTGTCTCTGGATCCCTGTAAATACTAGTACTGTCTCTGGATCCCCTGTAATTACTAGTACTGTCACTGGATCCCCAGTAAATATTTGTGCCGTCTCTGGATCCCTGTAAATATTAGCACCGTATCTGGATTCCCTGTAAATATTAGTACCGTCTCTGGATGCCCTGTAAATATTAGTACCGTCACTGGATCCTCTGAAAATATTAGTACCGTCTCTGGATCCCCTGTAAATATTAGTACCGTCTCTGGATCCCCTGTAAATATTAGTACTGTCTCTGGATCCCCTGTAAATATTAGTACTGTCTTTGGATCCCGTGTTAATATTAGTACAGTCTCTGGATACCCTCTAATTAATAATACTGTCTCTGGATCCGTTTAAATATTAGTACCGTCTCTGGATCCCCTTTAAATATTAGTACTGTCTCTGGATTCCCTGTAAATATTAGTACTGTCTCTGGATCCCCTGTAAATATTATTACAGTCTCTGGATCCCCTGTAAATATTAGTTCTGTCTCTGGATCCCTGTAAATATTAGTACAGTCTCTGGATCCCCTGTAATTATTAGTACTGTCTCTGGATCCCATGTTAGTATTAGTACAGTCTCTGGATTCCCTGTGAATATCGGTACGGTCTCAAGATCCCTGTAAATATTAGTACTGTCACTGGATCCCCTGTAAATATTAGTACAGTCTCTGGATCCCCTGTAAATATTTGTAGCGTCTCTGGATCCCTGTAAATATTCGTACTGTCTCTGGATCCCTTGTAAATCTTTGTGTCGTCTTTGGATCCCCTCTAAACATTAGTACAGTCTCTGGTTCCCCTGTAATTACTAGTACTGTCTCTGGATCCCCTGTAAATATTGGTACCGTCTATGGATCCCCTGTAAATATTAGTACTGTCTCTGGATCCCCTGTAAATATTTGTGCCGTCTCTGGATCCCTGTAAATATTAGTACCGTGTCTGGATTCCCTGTAAATATTAGTACCGTCTCTGGATCCCCTGTAAATATTAGTACCGTCACTGGATCCTCTGAAAATATTAGTACCGTCTCTGGATCCCCTTTAAATATTAGTACCGTCTCTGGATCCCCTGTAAATATTAGTACTGTCTCTGGATCCCCTGTAAATATTAGTACTGTCTTTGGATCCCCTGTAAATATTATTATCGTCTCTGGATCCCCTGTAATTATTAATACTGTCTCTGGATCCCTGTAAATATTAGTGCTGTCTCTGGCTACCTTGTAAATCTTTGTGTCGTTTTTGGATCCCCTGCAACCATTAGTATTGTCTCTGGATACCCTGTAAATATTAGTGCTGTCTCTGGATCAACTGTAAATATTAGTACAGTCTCTGGATCCCTGTAAATATTAGTACAGACTCTGGATCCTGTGAAAATATTAGTACCATCTCTGGATCCCCTGTAAATATTAGTACTGTCGCTGGGTCCCTGTAAATATTTGTGCTCTTTCTGGATCCCTGTAAATATTAGTACCGTCACTGGATCCTGTGTAAATATTAATACCATCTCTGGATTCCTGAAAATATTAGTACCATCTCTGGATCCCTGTAAATATTAGTACCTTCTCTGGATCCCCTGTAAATATTAGCGACGTCTCTGGATCCCCTGTAAATATTAGTGCCGTCTCTGGATCCCTGTAAATATTGTGCCGTCTCTGGATCCCCTGTAAATATTTGTGCCGTCTCTGGATCCCCTGTAAATATTAGTAACGACTCTGGATCCTGTGCAAATATTAGTACCGTCTCTGGGTCCCTTTAAATATTAGTACAGTCTCTGGATTTCCTGTAAATATTAGTACTGTCTCTAGATCCCTTTAAATATTAGTACTGTCCCTGGATCCCCTGTAAAAATTAGTACAGTGTCTGGATCCCCTGTAAATATTAGTAGGGTCTCTGGATCCCTGTAAATATTCGTACTGTCTCTGGATCCCTTGGAAATCTTCGTGTCGTCTTTGGATCCCCTGTAAACATTAGTACAGTCTCTGGATCCCCTGTAAATATTAGTACTGTCTCTGGATGCCCTGTAAATATTAGTGCCGTCTCTGGATCCCTTGTGAATCTTTGTGTCGTCGTTGGATCCCCTGTAAACATTAGTACAGTCTCTGGATCCCCTGTAATTACTAGTACTGACTCTGGATCCCCTGTAAATATTAGTACTGTCTCTGGATCACCTGTAAATATTAGTACTGTCTCTGCATCCCCTGTAAATATTTGTGCCGTCTCTGGATCCCCTGTAAATATTTGTGCCGTCTCTGGATCCCCTGTAAATATTAGTAACGACTCTGGATCCTGTGCAAATATTAGTACAGTCTCTGGATCCCCTGTAAATATTAATACTGTCTCTGGGTCCCTGTAAATATTTGTGCTCTTTCTGGGTCCCTGTAAATATTAGTACTGTCTCTGGATCCCCAGTAAATATTAGTACTGTCTTTGGATCCCCTGTAAATATTAGTACAGTCTCTGGAACCCCTGTAATTATTAATACTGTCTCTGGATCCCTGTAAATATTAGTACTGTCTCTGGATTCCTTGTAAATCTTTGTGTCGTCTTTGGATTCCCTGCAACCATTAGTACTGTCTCTGGATCCACTGTAAATATTAGTACAGTCTCTGGATCCCTGTAATATTAGTACCGTCTCTGGATCCCCTTTAAATATTAGTACTGTCTCTGAATCCCTTGTAATTATTAGTACTGTCTCTGGAAACCCTGTTAGTATTAGTACAGTCTCTGGATTCCCTGTAAATATTAGTACAGTATCTGGATCCCCTGTAAATATTAGTACCGTCTCTGGATCCCCTTTAAATATTAGTACTGTCTCTGGATCCCTTGTAAATATTAGTACTGTCCCTGGATCCCCTGTAAATATTAGTACAGTCTCTGGATCCCCTGTAAATATTAGTAGCGTCTCTGGATCCCTGTAAATATTCGTACTGTCTCTGGATCCCTTGTAAATCTTTGTGTCGTCTTTCGATTCCCTGTAAACATTAGTACAGTCTCTGGTTCCCCTGTAATTACTAGTACTGTCTCTGGATCCCCTGTAAATATTGGTACCGTCTCTGGATCCCCTCTAAATATTATTTCTGTCTCTGGATCCCCTGTAATTATTTGTGCCGTCTCTGGATCCCTGTAAATATTAGTACCGTGTCTGGACTCCCTGTAAATATTAGTACCGTCTCCGAATCACCAGTAAATATTAGTACTGTCTCTGGATCCCTGTCAATATTAGTACCGTCTCTGGATCCCCTGTAAATATTAGCGACGTCTCTGGATCCCCTGTAAATATTAGTGCCGTCTCTGGATCCCTGTAAATATTTGTGCCGTCTCTGGATCCCCTGTAAATATTTGTGCCGTCTCTGGATCCCCTGTAAATATTAGTAACGACTCTGGATCCTGTGCAAATATTAGTACCGTCTCTGGATCCCCAGTAATTATTTATACTGTCTCTGGGTCCCTGTAAATATTTGTGGTCTTTCTGGGTCCCTTTAAATATTAGTACAATCTCTGGATTTCCTGTAAATATTAGTACTGTCTCTAGATCCCTTTAAATATTAGTACTGTCCCTGGATCCCCTGTAAAAATTAGTACAGTATCTGGATCCCCTGTAAATATTAGTAGCGTCTCTGGATCCCTGTAAATATTCGTACTGTCTCTGGATCCCTTGGAAATTTTCGTGTCGTCTTTGGATCCCCTGTAAACATTAGTACTGTCTCTGGATCCCCTGTAAATATTGGTACCATCTCTGGATCCCCTCTAAATATTATTACTGTCTCTGGATCCCCTGTAATTATTTGTGCCGTCTCTGGATCCCTGTAAATATTAGTACCGTGTCTGGACTCCCTGTAAATATTAGTACCGTCTCCGAATCACCAGTAAATATTAGTACTGTCCCTGGATCCCTGTCAATATTAGTACCGTCTCTGGATCCCCTGTAAATATTAGCGACGTCTCTGGATCCCCTGTAAATATTAGTGCCGTCTCTGGATCCCTGTAAATATTTGTGCCGTCTCTGGATCCCCTGTAAATATTTGTGCCGTCTCTGGATCCCCTGTAAATATTAGTAACGACTCTGGATCCTGTGCAAATATTAGTACCGTCTCTGGATCCCCAGTAAATATTTATACTGTCTCTGGGTCCCTGTAAATATTTGTGCTCTTTCTGGGTCCCTTTAAATATTAGTACAGTCTCTGGATTTCCTGTAAATATTAGTACTGTCTCTAGATCCCTTTAAATATTAGTACTGTCCCTGGATCCCCTGTAAAAATTCGTACTGTCTCTGGATCCCTTGGAAATTTTCGTGTCGTCTTTGGATCCCCTGTAAACATTAGTACTGTCTCTGGATCCCCTGTAAATATTAGTACTGTCTCTGGATCCCCTGTAAATATTAGTGCCGTCTCTGGATCCCTTGTGAATCTTTGTGTCGTCGTTGGATCCCCTGTAAACATTAGTACATTCTCTGGATCCCCTGTAATTACTAGTACTGTCTCTGGATCCCCTGTAAATATTACTACCGTCTCTGGATCCCCTGTAAATATTAGTACTGTCTCTGATCCCCTGTAAATATTTGTGCCGTCTCTGGATCCCTGTAAATATTAATACCGTGTCTGGATCCCCTGTATAAATTAGTACCGTCTCTGGATCCCCTGTAAATATTAGTACCATCACTGGATCCTCTGAAAAAATTAGGACTGTCTCTGGATCTGCTGTAAATATTAGTACCCTCTCTGGATCCCCTGTAAATATTAGTACTGTCTCTGGATCCCCTGCAAATATTAGTAATGTCTTTGGATCCCCTGTAAACATCAGTACAGTCTCTGGATCCCCTGTAATTATTAATGCTGTCTCTGGATCCCTGTAAATATTAGTACTGTCTCTGGATTCCTTGTAAATCTTTGTGTCGTCTTTGGATCCCCTGCAACCATTGGTACTGTCTCTGGGTTCCCTGTAAATATTAGTACTATCTCTGGATCCACTGTAAATATTAGTACAGTCTCTGGATCCCTGTAAATATTAGTACCGACTCTGGATCATTTGTAAATATTAGTACTGTCTCTGGTTCCCTGTAAATATTTGTGCTCATTCTCGATCCCTGTAAATATTAGTAGCGTCACTGGATCCTGTGTAAATACAAATACCATCTCTGGATTCCTGAAAATATTAGTACCATCTCTGGATCCCTGTATATATTCGTACAGTCTCTCGATTCCCTGTAAATATTAGTACAGTCTCTGGATTCGCTGCAAATATTAGTTATGTCTCAGGATCCCTGTAAATATTAGTACTGTCTCTGGATCCCTGTAATTATTAGTACAGTCTCTGGATCCCCTGTAATTATTAGTACAGTCTCTGGATTCCCTGCAAATATTTGTCCTGTCTCTGGATTCCCTGTAAATACTACTACTGTCTCTGGATCCCTGTAAATATTAGTACTGTCTCTGGATCCCTGTAAATATTAGGACCGACTCTGGATCCTGTGTAAATATTTGTGCTGTCTATAGATCCACTGTAAATATTAGTAACGTCCCTGGATACCCTTTATATATTAGCACGCTCTCCCGATCCCCTGCAAATATTAGTACTGTGTCTGGATGTCTGTAAATAATAGTACCGTCTCGGAAACCCCTGTAAATATTAGAGCCGTCTCTGTATCCCCTGTAAATATTAGTCCCGTCTCTGGATCCCTGTAAATATTTGTGCCGTCTCTGGATCCCCTGTAAATATTTGTGCCGTCTCTGGATCCCCTGTAAATATTAGTAACGACTCTGGATCCTGTGCAAATATTAGTACAGTCTCTGGATCCCCTGTAAATATTAATACTGTCTCTGGGTGCCTGTAAATATTTGTGCTCTTTCTGGGTCCCTGTAAATATTAGTACTGTCTCTGGATCCCCTGTAAATATTAGTACTGTCTTTGGATCCCCTGTAAATATTAGTACAGTCTCTGGATCCCCTGTAATTATTAATACTGTCTCTGGATCCCTGTAAATATTAGTACTGTCTCTGGATTCCTTGTAAATCTTTGTGTCGTCTTTGGATTCCCTGCAACCATTAGTACTGTCTCTGGATCCCCTGTAAATTTTAGTACTGTCTCTGGATCCACTGTAAATATTAGTACAGTCTCTGGATCCCTGTAAATATTACTACCGACTCTGGATCCTGTGTAAATATTAGTACCGTCTCTGGATCCCCTGTAAATATTAGTACTGTCTCTGGGTCCCTGTAAATATTTGTGCTCTTTCTGGATCCCTGTAAATATTAGTACCGTCACTGGATCCTGTGTAAATATTAATACCATCTCTGGATTCCTGAAAATATTAGGACCATCTCTGGATCCCTGTAAATATTAGTACAGTCTCTGGATCCCCTGTAAATATTAGTACATTCTCTGGATTCGCTGTAAATATTAGTTATGTCTCTGGATCCCTGTAAATATTAGTACTGTCTCTGGATCCCTGTAAATATTAGTACAGTCTCTGGATTCCCTGCAAATATTAGTACTGTCTCTGGATCCCTGTAAATACTAGTACTGTCTCGGGATCCCTGTAAATATTCGTACTGTCTCTGGATCCCTGGTAAATCTTTGTGTCCTCTTTGGATCCCCTGTAAACATTAGTACAGTCTCTGGATCCCCTGTAATTACTAGTACTGTCACTGGATCCCCAGTAAATATTTGTGCCGTCTCTGGATCCCTGTAAATATTAGCACCGTATCTGGATTCCCTGTAAATATTAGTACCGTCTCTGGATGCCCTGTAAATATTAGTACCGTCACTGGATCCTCTGAAAATATTAGTACCGTCTCTGGATCCCCTGTAAATATTAGTACCGTCTCTGGATCCCCTGTAAATATTAGTACTGTCTCTGGATCCCCTGTAAATATTAGTACTGTCTTTGGATCCCGTGTTAATATTAGTACAGTCTCTGGATACCCTCTAATTAATAATACTGTCTCTGGATCCCTTTTAAATATTAGTAACGTCTCTGGATCCCCTTTAAATATTAGTACTGTCTCTGGATTCCCTGTAAATATTAGTACTGTCTCTGGATCCCCTGTAAATATTAGTACTGTCTCTGGGTCCCTGTAAATATTTGTGCTCTTTCTGGATCCCTGTAAATATTAGTACCGTCACTGGATCCTGTGTAAATATTAATACCATCTCTGGATTCCTGAAAATATTAGGACCATCTCTGGATCCCTGTAAATATTAGTACAGTCTCTGGATCCCCTGTAAATATTAGTACATTCTCTGGATTCGCTGTAAATATTAGTTATGTCTCTGGATCCCTGTAAATATTAGTACTGTCTCTGGATCCCTGTAAATATTAGTACAGTCTCTGGATTCCCTGCAAATATTAGTACTGTCTCTGGATCCCTGTAAATACTAGTACTGTCTCGGGATCCCTGTAAATATTCGTACTGTCTCTGGATCCCTGGTAAATCTTTGTGTCCTCTTTGGATCCCCTGTAAACATTAGTACAGTCTCTGGATCCCCTGTAATTACTAGTACTGTCACTGGATCCCCAGTAAATATTTGTGCCGTCTCTGGATCCCTGTAAATATTAGCACCGTATCTGGATTCCCTGTAAATATTAGTACCGTCTCTGGATGCCCTGTAAATATTAGTACCGTCACTGGATCCTCTGAAAATATTAGTACCGTCTCTGGATCCCCTGTAAATATTAGTACCGTCTCTGGATCCCCTGTAAATATTAGTACTGTCTCTGGATCCCCTGTAAATATTAGTACTGTCTTTGGATCCCGTGTTAATATTAGTACAGTCTCTGGATACCCTCTAATTAATAATACTGTCTCTGGATCCCTTTTAAATATTAGTAACGTCTCTGGATCCCCTTTAAATATTAGTACTGTCTCTGGATTCCCTGTAAATATTAGTACTGTCTCTGGATCCCCTGTAAATATTATTACAGTCTCTGGATCCCCTGTAAATATTAGTTCTGTCTCTGGATCCCTGTAAATATTAGTACAGTCTCTGGATCCCTGTAATTATTAGTACTGTCTCTGGATCCCATGTTAGTATTAGTACAGTCTCTGGATTCCCTGTGAATATCAGTGCGGTCTCGAGATCACTGTAAATATTAGTACTGTCACTGGATCCCCTGTAAATATTAGTACAGTCTCTGGATCCCCTGTAAATATTTGTAGCGTCTCTGGATCCCTGTAAATATTCGTACTGTCTCTGGATCCCTTGTAAATCTTTGTGTCGTCTTTGGATCCCCTGTAAACATTAGTACAGTCTCTGGTTCCCCTGTAATTACTAGTACTGTCTCTGGATCCCCTGTAAATATTGGTACCGTCTCTGGATCCCCTGTAAATATTAGTACTGTCTCTGGATCCACTGTAAATATTTGTGCCGTCTCTGGATCCCTGTAAATATTAGTACCGTGTCTGGATTCCCTGTAAATATTAGTACCGTCTCTGGATCCCCTGTAAATATTAGTACCGTCACTGGATCCTCTGAAAATATTAGTACCGTCTCTGGATCCCCTTTAAATATTAGTACCGTCTCTGGATCCCCTGTAATTATTAGTACTGTCTCTGGATCCCCTGTAAATATTAGTACTGTCTTTGGATCCCCTGTAAATATTATTATCGTCTCTGGATCCCCTGTAATTATTAATACTGTCTCTGGATCCCTGTAAATATTAGTGCTGTCTCTGGCTACCTTGTAAATCTTTGTGTCGTTTTTGGATCCCCTGCAACCATTAGTATTGTCTCTGGATACCCTGTAAATATTAGTGCTGTCTCTGGATCAACTGTAAATATTAGTACAGTCTCTGGATCCCTGTAAATATTAGTACAGACTCTGGATCCTGTGAAAATATTAGTACCATCTCTGGATCCCCTGTAAATATTAGTACTGTCGCTGGGTCCCTGTAAATATTTGTGCTCTTTCTATATCCCTGTAAATATTAGTACCGTCACTGGATCCTGTGTAAATATTAATACCATCTCTGGATTCCTGAAAATATTAGTACCATCTCTGGATCCCAGTAAATATTAGTACAGTCTCTGGATCCCCTGTAAACATGAGTACATTCTCTGGATTCGCTGTAAATATTAGTTATGTCTCTGGATCCCTGTAAATATTAGTACCTTCTCTGGATCCCCTGTAAATATTAGCGACGTCTCTGGATCCCCTGTAAATATTAGTGCCGTCTCTGGATCCCTGTAAATATTGTGCCGTCTCTGGATCCCCTGTAAATATTTGTGCCGTCTCTGGATCCCCTGTAAATATTAGTAACGACTCTGGATCCTGTGCAAATATTAGTACCGTCTCTGGGTCCCTGTAAATATTTGTGCTCTTTCTGGGTCCCTTTAAATATTAGTACAGTCTCTGGATTTCCTGTAAATATTAGTACTGTCTCTAGATCCCTTTAAATATTAGTACTGTCCCTGGATCCCCTGTAAAAATTAGTACAGTGTCTGGATCCCCTGTAAATATTAGTAGGGTCTCTGGATCCCTGTAAATATTCGTACTGTCTCTGGATCCCTTGGAAATCTTCGTGTCGTCTTTGGATCCCCTGTAAACATTAGTACAGTCTCTGGATCCCCTGTAAATATTAGTACTGTCTCTGGATGCCCTGTAAATATTAGTGCCGTCTCTGGATCCCTTGTGAATCTTTGTGTCGTCGTTGGATCCCCTGTAAACATTAGTACAGTCTCTGGATCCCCTGTAATTACTAGTACTGTCTCTGGATCCCCTGTAAATATTAGTACTGTCTCTGGATCACCTGTAAATATTAGTACTGTCTCTGGATCCCCTGTAAATATTTGTGCCGTCTCTGGATCCCCTGTAAATATTTGTGCCGTCTCTGGATCCCCTGTAAATATTAGTAACGACTCTGGATCCTGTGCAAATATTAGTACAGTCTCTGGATCCCCTGTAAATATTAATACTGTCTCTGGGTCCCTGTAAATATTTGTGCTCTTTCTGGGTCCCTGTAAATATTAGTACTGTCTCTGGATCCCCAGTAAATATTAGTACTGTCTTTGGATCCCCTGTAAATATTAGTACAGTCTCTGGATCCCCTGTAATTATTAATACTGTCTCTGGATCCCTGTAAATATTAGTACTGTCTCTGGATTCCTTGTAAATCTTTGTGTCGTCTTTGGATTCCCTGCAACCATTAGTACTGTCTCTGGATCCCCTGTAAATTTTAGTACTGTCTCTGGATCCACTGTAAATATTAGTACAGTCTCTGGATCCCTGTAAATATTAGTACCGTCTCTGGATCCCCTTTAAATATTAGTACTGTCTCTGGATCCCTTGTAATTATTAGTACTGTCTCTGGAAACCCTGTTAGTATTAGTACAGTCTCTGGATTCCCTGTAAATATTAGTACAGTATCTGGATCCCCTGTAAATATTAGTACCGTCTCTTGATCCCCTTTAAATATTAGTACTGTCTCTGGATCCCTTGTAAATATTAGTACTGTCCCTGGATCCCCTGTAAATATTAGTACAGTCTCTGGATCCCCTGTAAATATTAGTAGCGTCTCTGGATCCCTGTAAATATTCGTACTGTCTCTGGATCCCTTGTAAATCTTTGTGTCGTCTTTCGATTCCCTGTAAACATTAGTACAGTCTCTGGTTCCCCTGTAATTACTAGTACTGTCTCTGGATCCCCTGTAAATATTGGTACCGTCTCTGGATCCCCTCTAAATATTATTTCTGTCTCTGGATCCCCTGTAATTATTTGTGCCGTCTCTGGATCCCTGTAAATATTAGTACCGTGTCTGGACTCCCTGTAAATATTAGTACCGTCTACGAATCACCAGTAAATATTAGTACTGTCTCTGGATCCCTGTCAATATTAGTACCGTCTCTGGATCCCTGTAAATATTTGTGCCGTCTCTGGATCCCCTGTAAATATTTGTGCCGTCTCTGGATCCCCTGTAAATATTAGTAATGACTCTGGATCCTGTGCAAATATTAGTACCGTCTCTGGATCCCCAGTAATTATTTATACTGTCTCTGGGTCCCTGTAAATATTTGTGGTTTTTCTGGGTCCCTTTAAATATTAGTACAGTCTCTGGATTTCCTGTAAATATTAGTACTGTCTCTAGATCCCTTTAAATATTAGTACTGTCCCTGGATCCCCTGTAAAAATTAGTACAGTGTCTGGATCCCCTGTAAATATTAGTAGCGTCTCTGGATCCCTGTAAATATTCGTACTGTCTCTGGATCCCTTGGAAATTTTCGTGTCGTCTTTGGATCCCCTGTAAACATTAGTACTGTCTCTGGATCCCCTGTAAATATTGGTACCGTCTCTGGATCCCCTCTAAATATTATTACTGTCTCTGGATCCCCTGTAATTATTTGTGCCGTCTCTGGATCCCTGTAAATATTAGTACCGTGTCTGGACTCCCTGTAAATATTAGTACCGTCTCCGGATCACCAGTAAATATTAGTACTGTCCCTGGATCCCTGTCAATATTAGTACCGTCTCTGGATCCCCTGTAAATATTAGCGACGTCTCTGGATCCCCTGTAAATATTAGTGCCGTCTCTGGATCCCTGTAAATATTTGTGCCGTCTCTGGATCCCCTGTAAATATTTGTGCCGTCTCTGGATCCCCTGTAAATATTAGGAACGACTCTGGATCCTGTGCAAATATTAGTACCGTCTCTGGATCCCCAGTAAATATTTATACTGTCTCTGGGTCCCTGTAAATATTTGTGCTCTTTCTGCGTCCCTTTAAATATTAGTACAGTCTCTGGATTTCCTGTAAATATTAGTACTGTCTCTAGATCCCTTTAAATATTAGTACTGTCCCTGGATCCCCTGTAAAAATTAGTACAGTGTCTGGATCCCCTGTAAATATTAGTAGCGTCTCTGGATCCCTGTAAATATTCGTACTGTCTCTGGATCCCTTGGAAATTTTCGTGTCGTCTTTGGATCCCCTGTAAACATTAGTACTGTCTCTGGATCCCCTGTAAATATTAGTACTGTCTCTGGATCCCCTGTAAATATTAGTGCCGTCTCTGGATCCCTTGTGAATCTTTGTGTCGTCGTTGGATCCCCTGTAAACATTAGTACATTCTCTGGATCCCCTGTAATTACTAGTACTGTCTCTGGATCCCCTGTAAATATTACTACCGTCTCTGGATCCCCTGTAAATATTAGTACTGTCTCTGGATCCCCTGTAAATATTTGTGCCGTCTCTGGATCCCTGTAAATATTAATACCGTGTCTGGATCCCCTGTATAAATTAGTACCGTCTCTGGATCCCCTGTAAAAATTAGTACCATCACTGGATCCTCTGAAAAAATTAGGACTGTCTCTGGATCTGCTGTAAATATTAGTACCCTCTCTGGATCCCCTGTAAATATTAGTACTGTCTCTGGATCCCCTGCAAATATTAGTAATGTCTTTGGATCCCCTGTAAACATCAGTACAGTCTCTGGATCCCCTGTAATTATTAATGCTGTCTCTGGATCCCTGTAAATATTAGTACTGTCTCTGGATTCCTTGTAAATCTTTGTGTCGTCTTTGGATCCCCTGCAACCATTGGTACTGTCTCTGGGTTCCCTGTAAATATTAGTACTGTCTCTGGATCCACTGTAAATATTAGTACAGTCTCTGGATCCCTGTAAATATTAGTACCGACTCTGGATCATTTGTAAATATTAGTACTGTCTCTGGGTCCCTGTAAATATTTGTGCTCATTCTGGATCCCTGTAAATATTAGTAGCGTCACTGGATCCTGTGTAAATACTAATACCATCTCTGGATTCCTGAAAATATTAGTACCATCTCTGGATCCCTGTAAATATTCGTACAGTCTCTGGATTCCCTGTAAATATTAGTACAGTCTCTGGATTCGCTGCAAATATTAGTTATGTCTCAGGATCCCTGTAAATATTAGTACTGTCTCTGGATCCCTGTAATTATTAGTACAGTCTCTGGATCCCCTGTAATTATTAGTACAGTCTCTGGATTCCCTGCAAATATTTGTCCTGTCTCTGGATTCCCTGTAAATACTACTACTGTCTCTGGATCCCTGTAAATATTAGTACTGTCTCTGGATCCCTGTAAATATTAGGACCGACTCTGGATCCTGTGTAAATATTTGTGCTGTCTCTAGATCCACTGTAAATATTAGTAACGTCCCTGGATACCCTTT
The DNA here is from genome assembly GCF_035084215.1 of Heptranchias perlo. Classification (NCBI taxonomy): domain Eukaryota; kingdom Metazoa; phylum Chordata; class Chondrichthyes; order Hexanchiformes; family Hexanchidae; genus Heptranchias; species Heptranchias perlo. The sequence goes on along the minus strand of NW_027139918.1, from coordinate 318,954 downwards.
ACATATTAGTACGCTCTCCCGATCCCCTGCAAATATTAGTACTGTGTCTGGATGTCTGTAAATAATAGTACCGTCTCGGAAACCCCTGTAATTATTAGAGCCGTCTCTGTATCCCCTGTAAATATTAGTCCCGTCTCTGGATCCCTGTAAATATTTGTGCCGTCTCTGGATCCCCTGTAAATATTTGTGCCGTCTCTGGATCCCCTGTAAATATTAGTAACGACTCTGGATCCTGTGCAAATATTAGTACAGTCTCTGGATCCCCTGTAAATATTAATACTGTCTCTGGGTCCCTGTAAATATTTGTGCTCTTTCTGGGTCCCTGTAAATATTAGTACTGTCTCTGGATCCCCTGTAAGTATTAGTACTGTCTTTGGATCCCCTGTAAATATTAGTACAGTCTCTGGATCCCCTGTAATTATTAATACTGTCTCTGGATCCCTGTAAATATTAGTACTGTATCTGGATTCCTTGTAAATCTTTGTGTCGTCTTTGGATTCCCTGCAACCATTAGTACTGTCTCTGGATCCCCTGTAAATTTTAGTACTGTCTCTGGATCCACTGTAAATATTAGTACAGTCTCTGGATCCCTGTAAATATTACTACCGACTCTGGATCCTGTGTAAATATTAGTACCGTCTCTGGATCCCCTGTAAATATTAGTACTGTCTCTGGGTCCCTGTAAATATTTGTGCTCTTTCTGGATCCCTGTAAATATTAGTACCGTCACTGGATCCTGTGTAAATATTAATACCATCTCTGGATTCCTGAAAATATTAGGACCATCTCTGGATCCCTGTAAATATTAGTACAGTCTCTGGATCCCCTGTAAATATTAGTACATTCTCTGGATTCGCTGTAAATATTAGTTATGTCTCTGGATCCCTGTAAATATTAGTACTGTCTCTGGATCCCTGTAAATATTAGTACAGTCTCTGGATTCCCTGCAAATATTAGTACTGTCTCTGGATCCCTGTAAATACTAGTACTGTCTCTGGATCCCTGTAAATATTCGTACTGTCTCTGGATCCCTGGTAAATCTTTGTGTCCTCTTTGGATCCCCTGTAAACATTAGTACAGTCTCTGGATCCCCTGTAATTACTAGTACTGTCACTGGATCCCCAGTAAATATTTGTGCCGTCTCTGGATCCCTGTAAATATTAGCACCGTATCTGGATTCCCTGTAAATATTAGTACCGTCTCTGGATGCCCTGTAAATATTAGTACCGTCACTGGATCCTCTGAAAATATTAGTACCGTCTCTGGATCCCCTGTAAATATTAGTACCGTCTCTGGATCCCCTGTAAATATTAGTACCGTCTCTGGATTCCCTGTAAATATTAGTACCGTCTACGAATCACCAGTAAATATTAGTACTGTCTCTGGATCCCTGTCAATATTAGTACCGTCTCTGGATCCCTGTAAATATTTGTGCCGTCTCTGGATCCCCTGTAAATATTTGTGCCGTCTCTGGATCCCCTGTAAATATTAGTAACGACTCTGGATCCTGTGCAAATATTAGTACCGTCTCTGGATCCCCAGTAATTATTTAAACTGTCTCTGGGTCCCTGTAAATATTTGTGGTTTTTCTGGGTCCCTTTAAATATTAGTACAGTCTCTGGATTTCCTGTAAATATTAGTACTGTCTCTAGATCCCTTTAAATATTAGTACTGTCCCTGGATCCCCTGTAAAAATTAGTACAGTGTCTGGATCCCCTGTAAATATTAGTAGCGTCTCTGGATCCCTGTAAATATTCGTACTGTCTCTGGATCCCTTGGAAATTTTCGTGTCGTCTTTGGATCCCCTGTAAACATTAGTACTGTCTCTGGATCCCCTGTAAATATTGGTACCGTCTCTGGATCCCCTCTAAATATTATTACTGTCTCTGGATCCCCTGTAATTATTTGTGCCGTCTCTGGATCCCTGTAAATATTAGTACCGTGTCTGGACTCCCTGTAAATATTAGTACCGTCTCCGGATCACCAGTAAATATTAGTACTGTCCCTGGATCCCTGTCAATATTAGTACCGTCTCTGGATCCCCTGTAAATATTAGCGACGTCTCTGGATCCCCTGTAAATATTAGTGCCGTCTCTGGATCCCTGTAAATATTTGTGCCGTGTCTGGATCCCCTGTAAATATTTGTGCCGTCTCTGGATCCCCTGTAAATATTAGGAACGACTCTGGATCCTGTGCAAATATTAGTACCGTCTCTGGATCCCCAGTAAATATTTATACTGTCTCTGGGTCCCTGTAAATATTTGTGCTCTTTCTGCGTCCCTTTAAATATTAGTACAGTCTCTGGATTTCCTGTAAATATTAGTACTGTCTCTAGATCCCTTTAAATATTAGTACTGTCCCTGGATCCCCTGTAAAAATTAGTACAGTGTCTGGATCCCCTGTAAATATTAGTAGCGTCTCTGGATCCCTGTAAATATTCGTACTGTCTCTGGATCCCTTGGAAATTTTCGTGTCGTCTTTGGATCCCCTGTAAACATTAGTACTGTCTCTGGATCCCCTGTAAATATTAGTACTGTCTCTGGATCCCCTGTAAATATTAGTGCCGTCTCTGGATCCCTTGTGAATCTTTGTGTCGTCGTTGGATCCCCTGTAAACATTAGTACATTCTCTGGATCCCCTGTAATTACTAGTACTGTCTCTGGATCCCCTGTAAATATTACTACCGTCTCTGGATCCCCTGTAAATATTAGTACTGTCTCTGGATCCCCTGTAAATATTTGTGCCGTCTCTGGATCCCTGTAAATATTAATACCGTGTCTGGATCCCCTGTATAAATTAGTACCGTCTCTGGATCCCCTGTAAATATTAGTACCATCACTGGATCCTGTGAAAAAATTAGGACTGTCTCTGGATCTGCTGTAAATATTAGTACCCTCTCTGGATCCCCTGTAAATATTAGTACTGTCTCTGGATCCCCTGCAAATATTAGTAATGTCTTTGGATCCCCTGTAAACATCAGTACAGTCTCTGGATCCCCTGTAATTATTAATGCTGTCTCTGGATCCCTGTAAATATTAGTACTGTCTCTGGATTCCTTGTAAATCTTTGTGTCGTCTTTGGATCCCCTGCAACCATTGGTACTGTCTCTGGGTTCCCTGTAAATATTAGTACTGTCTCTGGATCCACTGTAAATATTAGTACAGTCTCTGGATCCCTGTAAATATTAGTACCGACTCTGGATCATTTGTAAATATTAGTACTGTCTCTGGGTCCCTGTAAATATTTGTGCTCATTCTGGATCCCTGTAAATATTAGTAGCGTCACTGGATCCTGTGTAAATACTAATACCATCTCTGGATTCCTGAAAATATTAGTACCATCTCTGGATCCCTGTAAATATTCGTACAGTCTCTGGATTCCCTGTAAATATTAGTACAGTCTCTGGATTCGCTGCAAATATTAGTTATGTCTCAGGATCCCTGTAAATATTAGTACTGTCTCTGGATCCCTGTAATTATTAGTACAGTCTCTGGATCCCCTGTAATTATTAGTACAGTCTCTGGATTCCCTGCAAATATTTGTCCTGTCTCTGGATTCCCTGTAAATACTACTACTGTCTCTGGATCCCTGTAAATATTAGTACTGTCTCTGGATCCCTGTAAATATTAGGACCGACTCTGGATCCTGTGTAAATATTTGTGCTGTCTCTAGATCCACTGTAAATATTAGTAACGTCCCTGGATACCCTTTACATATTAGTACGCTCTCCCGATCCCCTGCAAATATTAGTACTGTGTCTGGATGTCTGTAAATAATAGTACCGTCTCGGAAACCCCTGTAATTATTAGAGCCGTCTCTGTATCCCCTGTAAATATTAGTCCCGTCTCTGGATCCCTGTAAATATTTGTGCCGTCTCTGGATCCCCTGTAAATATTTGTGCCGTCTCTGGATCCCCTGTAAATATTAGTAACGACTCTGGATCCTGTGCAAATATTAGTACAGTCTCTGGATCCCCTGTAAATATTAATACTGTCTCTGGGTCCCTGTAAATATTTGTGCTCTTTCTGGGTCCCATTAAATATTAGTACTGTCTCTGGATCCCCTGTAAGTATTAGTACTGTCTTTGGATCCCCTGTAAATATTAGTACAGTCTCTGGATCCCCTGTAATTATTAATACTGTCTCTGGATCCCTGTAAATATTAGTACTGTATCTGGATTCCTTGTAAATCTTTGTGTCGTCTTTGGATTCCCTGCAACCATTAGTACTGTCTCTGGATCCCCTGTAAATTTTAGTACTGTCTCTGGATCCACTGTAAATATTAGTACAGTCTCTGGATCCCTGTAAATATTACTACCGACTCTGGATCCTGTGTAAATATTAGTACCGTCTCTGGATCCCCTGTAAATATTAGTACTGTCTCTGGGTCCCTGTAAATATTTGTGCTCTTTCTGGATCCCTGTAAATATTAGTACCGTCACTGGATCCTGTGTAAATATTAATACCATCTCTGGATTCCTGAAAATATTAGGACCATCTCTGGATCCCTGTAAATATTAGTACAGTCTCTGGATCCCCTGTAAATATTAGTACATTCTCTGGATTCGCTGTAAATATTAGTTATGTCTCTGGATCCCTGTAAATATTAGTACTGTCTCTGGATCCCTGTAAATATTAGAACAGTCTCTGGATTCCCTGCAAATATTAGTACTGTCTCTGGATCCCTGTAAATACTAGTACTGTCTCTGGATCCCTGTAAATATTCGTACTGTCTCTGGATCCCTGGTAAATCTTTGTGTCCTCTTTGGATCCCCTGTAAACATTAGTACAGTCTCTGGATCCCCTGTAATTACTAGTACTGTCACTGGATCCCCAGTAAATATTTGTGCCGTCTCTGGATCCCTGTAAATATTAGCACCGTATCTGGATTCCCTGTAAATATTAGTACCGTCTCTGGATGCCCTGTAAATATTAGTACCGTCACTGGATCCTCTGAAAATATTAGTACCGTCTCTGGATCCCCTGTAAATATTAGTACCGTCTCTGGATCCCCTGTAAATATTAGTACTGTCTCTGGATCCCCTGTAAATATTAGTACTGTCTTTGTATCCCGTGTTAATATTAGTACAGTCTCTGGATACCCTCTAATTAATAATACTGTCTCTGGATCACTTTTAAATATTAGTACCGTCTCTGGATCCCCTTTAAATATTAGTACTGTCTCTGGATTCCCTGTAAATATTAGTACTGTCTCTGGATCCCCTGTAAGTATTATTACAGTCTCTGGATCCCCAGTGAATATTAGTTCCGTCTCTGGATCCCTGTAAATATTAGTACAGTCTCTGGATCCCTGTAATTATTAGTACTGTCTCTGGATCCCATGTTAGTATTAGTACAGTCTCTGGATTCCCTGTGAATATCAGTACGGTCTCGAGATCCCTGTAAATATTAGTACTGTCACTGGATCCCCTGTAAATATTAGTACAGTCTCTGGATCCCCTGTAAATATTTGTAGCGTCTCTGGATCCCTGTAAATATTCGTACTGTCTCTGGATCCCTTGTAAATCTTTGTGTCGTCTTTGGATCCCCTGTAAACATTAGTACAGTCTCTGGTTCCCCTGTAATTACTAGTACTGTCTCTGGATCCCCTGTAAATATTGGTACCGTCTCTGGATCCCCTGTAAATATTAGTACTGTCTCTGGATCCACTGTAAATATTTGTGCCATCTCTGGATCCCTGTAAATATTAGTACCGTGTCTGGATTCCCTGTAAATATTAGTACCGTCTCTGGATCCTGTGTAAATATTAGTACCGTCTCGGGATCCCCTGTAAATATTAGTACTGTCTCTGGGTCCCTGTAAATATTTGTGCTCTTTCTGGATCCCTGTAAATATTAGTACCGTCACTGGATCCTGTGTAAATATTAATACCATCTCTGGATTCCTGAAAATATTAGGACCATCTCTGGATCCCTGTAAATATTAGTACAGTCTCTGGATCCCCTGTAAATATTAGTACATTCTCTGGATTCGCTGTAAATATTAGTTATGTCTCTGGATCCCTGTAAATATTAGTACTGTCTCTGGATCCCTGTAAATATTAGTACAGTCTCTGGATTCCCTGCAAATATTAGTACTGTCTCTGGATCCCTGTAAATACTAGTACTGTCTCTGGATCCCTGTAAATATTCGTACTGTCTCTGGATCCCTGGTAAATCTTTGTGTCCTCTTTGGATCCCCTGTAAACATTAGTACAGTCTCTGGATCCCCTGTAATTACTAGTACTGTCACTGGATCCCCAGTAAATATTTGTGCCGTCTCTGGATCCCTGTAAATATTAGCACCGTATCTGGATTCCCTGTAAATATTAGTACCGTCTCTGGATGCCCTGTAAATATTAGTACCGTCACTGGATCCTCTGAAAATATTAGTACCGTATCTGGATCCCCTGTAAATATTAGTACCGTCTCTGGATCCCCTGTAAATATTAGTACTGTCTCTGGATCCCCTGTAAATATTAGTACTGTCTTTGGATCCCGTGTTAATATTAGTACAGTCTCTGGATACCCTCTAATTAATAATACTGTCTCTGGATCCCTTTTAAATATTAGTACCGTCTCTGGATCCCCTTTAAATATTAGTACTGTCTCTGGATTCCCTGTAAATATTAGTACTGTCTCTGGATCCCCTGTAAATATTATTACAGTCTCTGGATCCCCAGTAAATATTAGTTCTGTCTCTGGATCCCTGTAAATATTAGTACAGTCTCTGGATCCCTGTAATTATTAGTACTGTCTCTGGATCCCATGTTAGTATTAGTACAGTCTCTGGATTCCCTGTGAATATCAGTACGGTCTCGAGATCCCTGTAAATATTAGTACTGTCACTGGATCCCCTGTAAATATTAGTACAGTCTCTGGATCCCCTGTAAATATTTGTAGCGTCTCTGGATCCCTGTAAATATTCGTACTGTCTCTGGATCCCTTGTAAATCTTTGTGTCGTATTTGGATCCCCTGTAAACATTAGTACAGTCTCTGGTTCCCCTGTAATTACTAGTACTGTCTCTGGATCCCCTGTAAATATTGGTACCGTCTCTGGATCCCCTGTAAATATTAGTACTGTCTCTGGATCCCCTTTAAATATTAGTACCGTCTCTGGATCCCCTGTAAATATTAGTACTGTCTCTGGATCCCCTGTAAATATTAGTACTGTCTTTGGATCCCCTGTAAATATTATTATCGTCTCTGGATCCCCTGTAATTATTAATACTGTCTCTGGATCCCTGTAAATATTAGTGCTGTCTCTGGCTCCCTTGTAAATCTTTGTGTCGTCTTTGGATCCCCTGCAACCATTAGTATTGTCTCTGGATACCCTGTAAATATTAGTGCTGTCTCTGGATCAACTGTAAATATTAGTACAGTCTCTGGATCCCTGTAAATATCAGTACAGACTCTGGATCCTGTGAAAATATTAGTACCATCTCTGGATCCCCAGTAAATATTAGTACTGTCGCTGGGTCCCTGTAAATATTTGTGCTCTTTCTGGATCCCTGTAAATATTAGTACCGTCACTGGATCCTGTGTAAATATTAATACCATCTCTGGATTCCTGAAAATATTAGTAACATCTCTGGATCCCAGTAAATATTAGTACAGTCTCTGGATCCCCTGTAAACATTAGTACATTCTCTGGATTCGCTGTAAATATTAGTTATGTCTCTGGATCCCTGTAAATATTAGTACCTTCTCTGGATCCCCTGTAAATATTAGCGACGTCTCTGGATCCCCTGTAAATATTAGTGCCGTCTCTGGATCCCTGTAAATATTGTGCCGTCTCTGGATCCCCTGTAAATATTTGTGCCGTCTCTGGATCCCCTGTAAATATTAGTAACGACTCTGGATCCTGTGCAAATATTAGTACCGTCTCTGGGTCCCTGTAAATATTTGTGCTCTTTCTGGGTCCCTTTAAATATTAGTACAGTCTCTGGATTTCCTGTAAATATAAGTACTGTCTCTAGATCCCTTTAAATATTAGTACTGTCCCTGGATCCCCTGTAAAAATTAGTACAGTGTCTGGACCCCCTGTAAATATTAGTAGGGTCTCTGGATCCCTGTAAATATTCGTACTGTCTCTGGATCCCTTGGAAATCTTCGTGTCGTCTTTGGATCCCCTGTAAACATTAGTACAGTCTCTGGATCCCCTGTAAATATTAGTACTGTCTCTGGATGCCCTGTAAATATTAGTGCCGTCTCTGGATCCCTTGTGAATCTTTGTGTCGTCGTTGGATCCCCTGTAAACATTAGTACAGTCTCTGGATCCCCTGTAATTACTAGTACTGTCTCTGGATCCCCTGTAAATATTAGTACTGTCTCTGGAACCCCTGTAAATATTAGTACTGTCTCTGGATCCCCTGTAAATATTAGTACTGTCTCTGGATCCCCTGTAAATATTTGTGCCGTCTCTGGATCCCCTGTAAATATTTGTGCCGTCTCTGGATCCCCTGTAAATATTAGTAATGACTCTGGATCCTGTGCAAATATTAGTACAGTCTCTGGATCCCCTGTAAATATTAATACTGTCTCTGGGTCCCTGTAAATATTTGTGCTCTTTCTGGGTCCCTGTAAATATTAGTACTGTCTCTGGATCCCCAGTAAATATTAGTACTGTCTTTGGATCCCCTGTAAATATTAGTACAGTCTATGGATCCCCTGTAATTATTAATACTGTCTCTGGATCCCTGTAAATATTAGTACTGTCTCTGGATTCCTTGTAAATCTTTGTGTCGTCTTTGGATTCCCTGCAACCATTAGTACTGTCTCTGGATCCCCTGTAAATTTTAGTACTGTCTCTGGATCCACTGTAAATATTAGTACAGTCTCTGGATCCCTGTAAATATTGGTCCCGACTCTGGATCCTGTGTCAATATTAGTACCGTCTCTGGATCCCCTGTAAATATTAGTACTGTCTCTGGGTCCCTGTAAATATTTGTGCTCTTTCTGGATCCCTGTAAATATTAGTACCGTCACTGGATCCCGTGTAAATATTAATACCATCTCTGGATTCCTGAAAATATTAGTACCATCTCTGGATCCCTGTAAATATTAGTACAGTCTCTGGATCCCCTGTAAATATTAGTACATTCTCTGGATTCGCTGTAAATATTAGTTATGTCTCTGGATCCCTGTAAATATTAGTACTGTCTCTGGATCCCTGTAAATATTAGTACAGTCTCTGGATTCCCTGCAAATATTAGTACTGTCTCTGGATCCCTGTAAATACTAGTACTGTCTCTGGATCCCTGTAAATATTCGTACTGTCTCTGGATCCCTTGTAAATCTTTGTGTCCTCTTTGGATCCCCTGCAAACATTAGTACAGTCTCTGGATCCCCTGTAATTACTAGTACTGTCACTGGATCCCCAGTAAATATTTGTGCCGTCTCTGGATCCCTGTAAATATTAGCACCGTATCTGGATTCCCTGTAAATATTAGTACCGTCTCTGGATGCCCTGTAAATATTAGTACCGTCACTGGATCCTCTGAAAATATTAGTACCGTCTCTGGATCCCCTGTAAATATTAGTACCGTCTCTGGATCCCCTGTAAATATTAGTACTGTCTCTGGATCCCCTGTAAATATTAGTACTGTCTTTGGATCCCGTGTTAATATTAGTACAGTCTCTGGATACCCTATAATTAATAATACTGTCTCTGGATCCCTTTTAAATATTAGTACCGTCTCTGGATCCCCTTTAAATATTAGTACTGTCTCTGGATTCCCTGTAAATATTAGTACTGTCTCTGGATCCCCTGTAAATATTAGTACAGTCTTTGGATCCCCTGTAAATATTATTACAGTCTCTGGATCCCCTGTAAATATTAGTACTGTCTCTGGATCCCTGTAAATATTAGTACAGTCTCTGGATCCCCTGTAATTATTAGTACTGTCTCTGGATCCCATGTTAGTATTAGTACAGTCTCTGGATTCCCTGTAAATATTAGTACGGTCTCGAGATCCCTGTAAATATTAGTACTGTCACTGGATCCCCTGTAAATATTAGTACAGTCTCTGGATCCCCTGTAAATATTTGTAGCGTCTCTGGATCCCTGTAAATATTCGTACTGTCTCTGGATCCCTTGTAAATCTTTGTGTTCTCTTTGTATCCCCTGTAAACATTAGTACAGTCTCTGGTTCCCCTGTAATTACTAGTACTGTCACTGGATCCCCTGTAAATATTGGTACCGTCTCTGGATCCCCTGTAAATATTAGTACTGTCTCTGGATCCCCTGTAAATATTTGTGCCGTCTCTGGATCCCTGTAAATATTAGTACCGTGTCTGGATTCCCTGTAAATATTAGTACCGTCTCTGGATCCCCTGTAAATATTAGTACCGTCACTGGATCCTCTGAAAATATTAGTACCGTCTCTGGATCCCCTTTAAATATTAGTACCGTCTCTGGATCCCCTGTAAATATTAGTACTGTCACTGGATCCCATGTAAATATTAGTACTGTCTTTGGATCCCCTGTAAATATTATTATCGTCTCTGGATCCCCTATAATTATTAATACTGTCTCTGGATCCCTGTAAATATTAGTGCTGTCTCTGGATACCTTGTAAATCTTTGTGTCGTCTTTGGATCCCCTGCAACCATTAGTATTGTCTCTGGATACCCTGTAATTATTAGTGCTGTCTCTGGATCAACTGTAAATATTAGTACAGTCTCTGGATCCCTGTAAATATTAGTACAGACTCTGGATCCTGTGTAAATATTAGTACCATCTCTGGATCCCCTGTAAATATTAGTACTGTCGCTGGGTCCCTGTAAATATTTGTGCTCTTTCTGGATCCCTGTAAATATTAGTACCGTCACTGGATCCTGTGTAAATATTAATACCATCTCTGGATTCCTGAAAATATTAGTACCATCTCTGGATCCCAGTAAATATTAGTACAGTCTCTCGATCCCTGTAAATATTAGTACAGTCTCTGGATTCCCTGCAAATATTAGTACTGTCTCTGGATTCCCTGTAAATACGAGTACTGTCTCTGGAAACCTGTAAATATTAGTACTGTCTGTGGACCCCGGTAAATATTAGTACTATCTCTGGATCCCTGTAAATATTAGCACTGTCTCTGGATCCCTGTAAATATTAGGACCGACTCTGGATCCTGCGTAAATATTTGTGCCTTCTCTGGATCCACTGTAGATATTAGTAACGTCCCTGGATACCCTTTACATATTAGTACGCTCTCCGGATCCCTGTAAATATTGTGCCGTCTCTGGATCCCCTGTAAATATTTGTGCCGTCTCTGGATCCCCTGTAAATATTAGTAACGACTCTGAATCCTGTGCAAATATTAGTACCGTCTCTGGGTCCCTGTAAATAATTGTGCTCTTTCTGGGTCCCTTTAAATATTAGTACAGTCTCTGGATTTCCTGTAAATATTAGTACTGTCTCTAGATCCCTTTAAGTATTAGTACTGTCCCTGGATCCCCTGTAAAAATTAGTACAGTGTCTGGATCCCCTGTAAATATTAGTAGCGTCTCTGGATCCCTGTAAATAGTCGTACTGTCTCTGGATCCCTTGGAAATCTTCGTGTCGTCTTTGGATCCCCTGTAAACATTAGTACCATCTCTGGATCCCCTGTAAATATTAGTGCTGTCTCTGGATCCCCTGTAAATATTAGTGCCGTCTCTGGATCCCTTGTGAATCTTTGTGTCGTCGTTGGATCCCCTGTAAACATTAGTACAGTCTCTGGATCCCCTGTAATTACTAGTACTGTCTCTGGATCCTCTGTAAATATTAGTACTGTCTCTGGATCCCCTCTAAATATTAGTACTGTCTCTGGATCCCCTGTAAATATTTGTGCCGTCTCTGGATCCCTGTAAATATTAATACCGTGTCTGGATCCCCTGTATATATTTGTACCGTCTCTGGATCCCCTGTAAATATTAGTACCATCACTGGATCCTCTGAAAAAATTAGGACTGTCTCTGGATCTGCTGTAAATATTAGTACCCTCTCTGGATCCCCTGTAAATATTAGTACTGTCTCTGGATCCCCTGCAAATATTAGTACTGTCTTTGGATCCCCTGTAAACATCAGTACAGTCTCTGGATCCCCTTTAATTATTAATACTGTCTCTGGATCCCTGTAAATATTAGTACTGTCTCTGGATTCCTTGTAAATCTTTGTGTCGTCTTTGCATCCCCTGCAACCATTGGTACTGTCACTGGATTCCCTGTAAATATTAGTTCTATCTCTGGATCCACTGTAAATATTAGTACAGTCTCTGGATCCCTGTAAATATTAGTACCGACTCTGGATCATTTGTAAATATTAGTACTGTCTCTGGGTCCCTGTAAATATTTGTGCTCTTTCTGGATCCCTGGAAATATTAGTAGCGTCACTGGATCCTGTGTAAATACTAATACCATCTCTGGATTCCTGAAAATATTAGTACCATCTCTGGATCCCTGTAAATATTACTACAGTCTCTGGATCCCCTTTTAAATATTAGTATAGTCTCTGGATTCGCTGCAAATATTAGTTATGTCTCAGGATCCCTGTAAATATTAGTACTGTCTCTGGATCCCTGTAAATATTAGTACAGTCTCTGAATCCCCTGTAATTATTAGTACAGTCTCTGGATTCCCTGCAAATATTTGTCCTGTCTCTGGATTCCCTGTAAATACTAGTACTGTCTCTGGATCCCTGTAAATATTAGGACCGACTCTGGATCCTGTGTAAATATTTGCGCTGTCTCTAGATCCACTGTAAATATTAGTAACGTCCCTGGATACCCTTTACATATTAGTACGCTCTCCCGATCCCCTGTCAATATTAGTACTGTCTCTGGATGTCTGTAAATAATAATACCGTCTCTGGAACCCCTGTAAATATTAGCGCCGTCTCTGTATCCCCTGTAAATATTAGTACCGTCTCTGGATCCCTGTAAATATTTGTGCCGTCTCTGGATCCCCTGTAAATATTTGTGCCGTCTCTGGATCCCCTGTAAATATTAGTAACGACTCTGGATCCTGTGCAAATATTAGTACAGTCTCTGGATCCCCTGTAAATATTAATACTGTCTCTGGGTCCCTGTAAATATTTGTGCTCTTTCTGGGTCCCTGTAAATATTAGTACAGTCTCTGGATTCCCTGTAAATATTAGTACTGTCTCTAGATCCCCTGTAAATATTAGTAGAGTCACTGGATCCCTGTAAATATTGGTACTGTCTCTGGATCCCTTGTAAATCTTTGTGTCGACTTTGGATCCCCTGTAAACATTAGTACAGTCTCTGGATCCCCTGTAATTCCTAGTACTGTCTCTGGATCCCCTGTGAATATTAGTACCGTCTCTGGATCCCCTGTAAATATTAGTACCGTGCCTGGATCCCCTGTAAATATTATTACTGTCTCTGGATCCCCTGTAAATATTAGCACTGTCTCTGGATCCCCTGTAAATATTAGTACAGTATCTGGATCCCCTGTAATTATTAATACTGTCTCTGGATCCGTGTAAACATTAGTACTGTCTCTGGATTCCTTGTAAATCTTTGTGTCGTCATTGGATCCCCTGCAACAATTAGTGCTGACTCCGGATCCCCTGTAAATATTAGTACTGTCTATGAATCCACTCTAAATATCAGTACTGTCTCTGAATCCCTGTAAATATTCGTACCGACTCTGGATCCTGTGTAAATATTAGTACCGTCTCTGGATCCCCTGTAAATATTAGTACTGTCTCTGGGTCCCTGTAAATATTTGTGCTCTTTCTGGATCCCCTGTAAATATTAGTGCCGTCTCTGGATCCCCTGTAAATATTACTACTGTCTCAGGATCCCCTGTAAATATTTGTGCTGTCTCTGGATCCCCTGTAAATATTAGTACTGTCTCTGGATCCCCTGTAAATATTAGTGCCGTGTCTGGATCCCCTGTAAATATTAGTACCGTCTCTGGATCCCCTGTAAATATTAGTACTGTCTCTGGATCCCCTGTAAATATTAGTACTGTCTCTGGATCCCCTGTAAATATTAGTACTATCTTTGGATCCCCTGTAAATATTAGTACTGTCTCTGGATCCCTGTAATATTAGGACCGACTCTGGATCCTGTGTAAATATTTGTGCCGTTTCTCGATTCACTGTAAATATTAGTAACGTCCCTGGATACCCTTTACATATTAGTACGCTCTCCGGATCCCCTGTAAATATTAGTACCGTCTCTGGATCCCCTGTAAATATTAGCGCCGTCTCAGGGATCCCCTGTAAATATTAGTACCGTCTCTGGATCCCTGTAAATATTTGTGCCGTCTCTGGATCCCCTGTAAATATTTGTGCCGTCTCTGGATCCCCTGTCAATATTTCATAGAATCATAGAATTTACAACATGGAAACAGGCCCTTCGGCCCAACATGTCCATGTCGCCCAGTTTATACCACTAAGCTAGTCCCAATTGCCTGCACTTGGCCCATATCCCTCGATACCCATCTTACCCATGTAACTGTCCAAATGCTTTTTAAAAGACAAAATTGTACCCGCCTCTACTACTGCCTCTGGCAGCTCGTTCCAGACACTCACCACCCTTTGAGTGAAAAAATTGCCCCTCTGGACCCTTTTGTATCTCTCCCCTCTCACCTTAAATCTATGCCCCCTCGTTATAGACTCCCCTACCTTTGGGAAAAGATTTTGACTATCGACCTTATCTATGCCCCTCATTATTTTATAGACTTCTATAAGATCACCCCTTAACCTCCTACTCTCCAGGGAAAACAGTCCCAGTCTGTCTAACCTCTCCCTGTAAGTCAAACCATCAAGTCCCGGTAGCATCCTAGTAAATCTTTTCTGCACTCTTTCTAGTTTAATAATATCCTTTCTATAATAGGGTGACCAGAACTGTACACAGTACTCCAAGTGTGGCCTCACCAATGCCCTGTACAACTTCAACAAGACATCCCAACTCCTGCATTCAATGTTCTGACCAATGAAACCAAGCATGTCGAATGCCTTCTTCACCACCCTATCCACCTGTGACTCCACTTTCAAGGAGCTATGAATCTGTACTCCTAGATCTCTTTGTTCTATAACTCTCCCCAACGCCCTACCATTAACGGAGTAGGTCCTGGCCCGATTCGATCTACCAAAATGCATCACCTCACATTTATCTAAATTAAACTCCATCTGCCATTCATCGGCCCACTGGCCCAATTGATCAAGATCCCGTTGCAATCCCAGATAACCTTCTTCACTGTCCACAATGCCACCAATCTTGGTGTCATCTGCAAACTTACTAACCATGCCTCCTAAATTCTCATCCAAATCATTAATATAAATAACAAATAACAGCGGACCCAGCACCGATCCCTGAGGCACACCGCTGGACACAGGCATCCAGTTTGAAAAACAACCCTCTACAACCACTCTCTGTCTTCTGTCGTCAAGCCAATTTTGTATCCAATTGGCTACCTCACCTTGGATCCCATGAGATTTAACCTTATGCAACAACCTACCATGCGGTACCTTGTCAAAGGCTTTGCTGAAGTCCATGTAGACCACATCTACTGCACAGCCCTCATCTATCTTTTTGGTTACAAGAAGATAGATGAGGGCTGTGCAGTCGACTTGGATCCTGTGCAAATATTAGTACCGTCTCTGGATCCCCAGTAAATATTAATACTGTCTCTGGGTCCCTGTAAATATTTGTGCTCTTTCTGGGTCCCTGTTTATCTTAGTACCGTCACTGGATCCCCAGTAAATATTAATACCATCTCTGGATCCCTGTAAATATTAGTACCATCTCTGGATCCCTGTAAATATGAGTACAGTCTCTGGATCCCCCGTAAATATTAGTACAGTCTCTGGATTCGCAGTAAATATTAGTTATGTCTCTGGATCCCTGTTAATATTAGTACTGCCTTTGGATCCCCTGTAAATATTAGTACCGTCTTAGGATCCCTGTAAATATTTGTGCCGTCTTAGGATCCCTGTAAATATTTGTGCCGTCTGTGGATCAAATGTAAATATTAGTACCGATTCTGGATACTTTTTAAATATTAGTACCATCTCTGGATCCCCTCTAAATATTAGTACTGTCTCTGGATCCCCCTGTAATTATTAGTAGAGTCTCTGGATTCGCTCTAAATATCAGTTCTGTCTCTGGATCCCTGTAAATAATAGTACCGTCTCTGGACCCCTGTAAATATTACTACTGTCCTTGGATCCCCTGTAATTATTAATACCATCTCTGGATCCCTGTAAATATTAGTACCATCTCTGGATCCCTGTAAATATTTGTGCCGTCTCTGGATCCCCTGTAAATATTAGTACCGTCTATGGATCCCTGTAAATATTTGTGTCGTCTCTGGATCCCCTGTAAATATTAGTACCGACTCTGGATCCTGTGTAAATATTAATACCATCTCTGGATCACTGTAAATATTAGCAACATCTCTGGATCCCTCTTAATATTAGTACAGTCTCCGGATTCACTGCAAATATTAGTACAGTCTCTGGATTCGCTGTAAATATTAGTTATGTCTCTGGATCCCTGTAAATATTAGTACTGTCTCTGGATCCCCTGTAAATATTAGTACCATCTCTGGATCCCTGCAAATATTTGTGCCATCTCTGGATCCCCTGTCAAAATTTGGAACGTCTCTGGATACCCTTTAAATATTAGTACGCTCTCCGGATCCCCTGTAAATATTGGTAATGTCTCTGGATCCCTGTAAATATGAGTACCGTCTCTGGATCCGCTGTAAATATGAGTACTGTCTCTGGATCCCCTGTAAATATTAGTAACGTCTCTGGATCCCCTGTAAATATTTGTGACGTCTCTGGATTCCCGGCAAATATTAGTAACGACTCTGGATCCTGTGTAAATATTAGTACCGTCTCTGGATCACCTGTAAACATTAGTACTTTCTCTGGGTTCCTATAAATATTTGTGCTCATTCTGGATCCCTGTAAATATTAGTACCGTCAATGGATCCCCGGTAAATATTAATACCATCTCTGGATCCCTGTAAATATTAGTACAGTCTCTGGATCCCCTGTAAATATTGGTAGAATCTCTGGATTCGCTGTAAATATTAGTACTGTCTCTGGATCCCTGTAAATGTTAGTACAGTCTCTGGATCCCTGTAAATGTTAGTACAGTCTCTGGATCCCTTGTAAATCTTTGTGTCATCTTTGGATCCCCTGTAAACATCAGTACAGTCTCTGCATCCCCTGTAATTACTAGTACTGTCTCTGGATCCCCTGTAAATATTAGTACCGTCTCTGGATCCCCTGTATATATTATTACTGTCTCTGGATCCCCAGTAAATATTAGTACTGTTTCTGGATCCCCTGTAAATATTAGTACTGTCTCTGGATCCCCTGTAAATATTAGTACTGTCTTTGGATCCCTGTAAATATTAGTACCGTCACTGGATCCCCGGTAAATATTAATACCATTTCTGGATCCCTGTAAATATTAGTACAGTCTCTGGATCCCCTGTAAATATTGGTAGAATCTCCGGATTCGCTGGAAATATTAGTTATGTCTATGGATCCCTGTAAATATTAGTACTGTCTCTGGATCCCTGTAAATGTTAGTACAGTCTCTGGATCCCCTGTAATTATTAGTGCAGTCTCTGGGTTCCCTGTAAATACTAGTACTGTCTCTGGATCCCCTGTAAATATTAGTACAGTATCTGGATCCCTTGTAAATCTTTGTGTCGTCTTTGGATCCCCTGTAATCATTAGTACAGTCTCTGGATCCCCTATAATTACTATTACTGTCTCTGGATCACCTGTAAATATTAGTACCATCTCTGGATCCCTGTAAATATTAGTACTGTCTCTGGATCTCCTGTAAATATTTGTACTGTCTCTGGATCCACTGTAAATATTAGTAGTCTCTGGATACCTTGTAAATCTTTGTGTCGTCTTTGGATCCCCTGTAATCATTAGTACAGTCTCTGGATCCCGTGCAATTATTGGTACAGTCTCTGGATCCCCTGTAAATATTAGTACCGTCTCTGGATCCCCTGTAAATATCAGTACTGTCTCTGGATCTCCTGTAAATATTGGTACTGTCTCTGGATCCCCTGTAAATATCAATACAGTCTTTGGATCCCCTGTAAATATTATGACAGTCTCTGGATCCCCTGTAAATATTAGTACTCTCTCTGGATCCCAGAAACATTAGTACCGTCTCTGGATCCCCTGTAAATATTAGTACTGTCTCTGGATCCCCTGTAAATATTAGTACCGCGTCTGGATGCCCTGTAAATATTAGTACCGTCTCTGGATCCCCTGTAGATATTGGTACAGTCACTGGATCCTCTGTAAATATTAGTACTGTCTCCGGATCCCCAGTAAATGTTAGTACTGTTTCTAGATCCCCTGTAAATATTACTACTGTCTCTGCATCCCCTGTAAATATTAGTACTGTCTTTGGATCCCCTGTAAATATTAGTACAGACTCTGGATCCCCTGTACTTATTAATACTGTCTCTGGATCCCTGTAAATGTTACTACTGTCTCTGGATTCCTTGTAAATCTTTGTGTCGTCTTTGGATCCCCTGCAACCATTAGTACTGTCTCTGGATCCCCTGTAAATATTAGTACTGTCTCTTAATCCACTGTAAATATTAGTTCAGTCTCTGGATTCCTTGTAAATCTTTGTGTCGTCTTTGGATCCCCTGCAACCATTAGTACTGTCTCTGGATCCCCTGTAAATATTAGTACTGTCTCTTAATCCACTGTAAATATTAGTTCAGTCTCTGGATCCCTTGTAAATCTTTGTGTCATCTTTGGATCCCCTGTAAACATTAGTACAGTCTCTGGATCTTATGTAATTACTAGTACCGTCTCTGGATCCCCTGTAAATATTAGTACTGATTCTGGATCCCCTGTAAATATTATTAGAGTCTCTCGATCACCTGTAAATATTAGTACTGTCTCTGGATCCCTGTAAATATTAGTACAGTCTCTGGATCCCCTGTAAATATTAATACTGTCTCTGGATCCCCTGTAAATATTAATGCCCTCTCTGGATCCCTTGTAAATCTTTGTGTCGTCTTTGGATCCCCTGTAAACATCAGTACAGTCTCTGCATCCCCTGTAATTACTAGTACTGTCTCTGGATCCCCTGTAAATATTAGTACCGTCTCTGGATCCCCTGTATATATTATTACTGTCTCTGGATCATCAGTAAATATTAGTACTGTTTCTGGATCCCCTGCAAATATTAGTACTGTCTCTGGATCCCCTGTAAATATTAGTACTGTCTTTGGATCCCCTGTAAATATTAGTACAGACACTGGATCCCCTGTAGTTATTAATACTGTCTCTGGATCCCTGTAAATATTAGTACTGTCTCTGGATTCCTTGTAAATCTTTGTGTCGTCTTTGGATCGCCTGCAACCATTAGTACTGTCTCTGGATCCCCTGTAAATATAAGTACTGTCTCTTAATCCACTGTAAATATTAGTTCAGTCTCTGGATCCCTTGTAAATCTTTGTGTCATCTTTGGATCCCATGTATACATTAGTACAGTCTCTGGATCTTATGTAATTACTAGTACTGTCTCTGGATCCCTTTTATATATTAGTACCGTCTCTGGATCCCCTGTAAATATTAGTACTGATTCTGGATCCCCTGTAAATATTAGTACAGTCTTTGGATCGCCTGTAAATATTAGTACCGTCTCTGGATCTCCTGTAAATATTAGTACTGTCTCTGGGTCCCTGTAAATATTTGTGCTCTTTCTGGATCCCTGTTAATATTAGTACCATCACTGGATCCTGTGTAAATATTAAAACCATCTCTGGATTCCTGAAAATATTAGTACCATCTCTGGATCCCTGTAAATATTAGTACAGTCTCTGGATCCCCTGTAAATATTAGTACAGTCTCTGGATTCGCTGTAAATATTAGTTATGTCTCTGGATCCCTGTAAATATTAGTGCTGTCTCTGGATCCCTGTAATTATTAGTACAGTCTCTGGATCCCCTGTAATTATTAGTACAGTCTCTGGATTCCCTGCAAATATTAGTACTGTCTCTGGATTCCCTGTAAATACTAGTACTGTCTCTGGATCCCTGTAAATATTAGTACTGTCTCTGGACCCCGGTAAATATTAGTACTGTCTCTGGATCCCTGTAAATATTAGTACTGTCTCTGGATCCCTGTAAATATTAGGACCGACTCTGGATCCTGTGTAAATATTTGTGCCGTCTCTCGATTCACTGTAAATATTAGTAACGTCCCTGGATACCCTTTACATATTAGTACGCTCTCTGGATCCCCTGTAAATATTAGTACTGTCTCTGGATCCCTATAAATATTAGTACCGTCTCTGGATCCCCTGTAAATATTAGCGATGTCTCTGGATCCCCTGTAAATATTAGTACCGTCTCTGGATCCCTGTAAATATTAGTACCGTCTCTGGATCCCCAGTAAATATTAATACTGTCTCTGGGTCCCTGTAAATATTTGTGCTCTTTCTGGGTCCCTGTTTATCTTAGTACCGTCACTGGATCCCCAGTAAATATTAATACCATCTCTGGATCCCTGTAAATATTAGTACCATCTCTGGATCCCTGTAAATATGAGTACAGTCTCTGGATCCCCCGTAAATATTAGTACAGTCTCTGGATTCGCAGTAAATATTAGTTATGTCTCTGGATCCCTGTTAATATTAGTACTGCCTTTGGATCCCCTGTAAATATTAGTACCGTCTTAGGATCCCTGTAAATATTTGTGCCGTCTTAGGATCCCTGTAAATATTTGTGCCGTCTGTGGATCAAATGTAAATATTAGTACCGATTCTGGATACTTTTTAAATATTAGTACCATCTCTGGATCCCTTCTAAATATTAGTACTGTCTCTGGATCCCCCTGTAATTATTAGTAGAGTCTCTGGATTCGCTCTAAATATCAGTTCTGTCTCTGGATCCCTGTAAATAATAGTACCGTCTCTGGACCCCTGTAAATATTACTACTGTCCTTGGATCCCCTGTAATTATTAATACCATCTCTGGATCCCTGTAAATATTAGTACCATCTCTGGATCCCTGTAAATATTTGTGCCGTCTATGGATCCCCTGTAAATATTAGTAACGTCTCTGGATACCCTGGAAATATTAGTACGCTCTCCGGATCCCCTGTAAATATTAGTACTGTCTCTGGGTCCCTGTAAATATTAGTACCGTTTCTGGATCCCCTGTAAATATTAGTACCGTCTCTGGATCCCCTGTAAATATTAGTACCGTCTATGGATCCCTGTAAATATTTGTGTCGTCTCTGGATCCCCTGTAAATATTAGTACCGACTCTGGATCCTGTGTAAATATTAATACCATCTCTGGATCACTGTAAATATTAGCAACATCTCTGGATCCCTCTTAATATTAGTACAGTCTCCGGATTCACTGCAAATATTAGTACAGTCTCTGGATTCGCTGTAAATATTAGTTATGTCTCTGGATCCCTGTAAATATTGGTACTGTCTCTGGATCCCCTGTAAATATTAGTACCATCTCTGGATCCCTGCAAATATTTGTGCCATCTCTGGATCCCCTGTCAAAATTTGGAACGTCTCTGGATACCCTTTAAATATTAGTACGCTCTCCGGATCCCCTGTAAATATTGGTAATGTCTCTGGATCCCTGTAAATATGAGTACCGTCTCTGGATCCGCTGTAAATATGAGTACTGTCTCTGGATCCCCTGTAAATATTAGTAACGTCTCTGGATCCCCTGTAAATATTTGTGACGTCTCTGGATTCCCTGCAAATATTAGTAACGACTCTGGATCCTGTGTAAATATTAGTACCGTCTCTGGATCACCTGTAAACATTAGTACTTTCTCTGGGTTCCTATAAATATTTGTGCTCATTCTGGATCCCTGTAAATATTAGTACCGTCAATGGATCCCCGGTAAATATTAATACCATCTCTGGATCCCTGTAAATATTAGTACAGTCTCTGGATCCCCTGTAAATATTGGTAGAATCTCTGGATTCGCTGTAAATATTAGTACTGTCTCTGGATCCCTGTAAATGTTAGTACAGTCTCTGGATCCCTGTAAATGTTAGTACAGTCTCTGGATCCCTTGTAAATCTTTGTGTCATCTTTGGATCCCCTGTAAACATCAGTACAGTCTCTGCATCCCCTGTAATTACTAGTACTGTCTCTGGATCCCCTGTAAATATTAGTACCGTCTCTGGATCCCCTGTATATATTATTACTGTCTCTGGATCCCCAGTAAATATTAGTACTGTTTCTGGATCCCCTGTAAATATTAGTACTGTCTCTGGATCCCCTGTAAATATTAGTACTGTCTTTGGAACCCTGTAAATATTAGTACCGTCACTGGATCCCCGGTAAATATTAATACCATTTCTGGATCCCTGTAAATATTAGTACAGTCTCTGGATCCCCTGTAAATATTGGTAGAATCTCCGGATTCGCTGGAAATATTAGTTATGTCTATGGATCCCTGTAAATATTAGTACTGTCTCTGGATCCCTGTAAATGTTAGTACAGTCTCTGGATCCCCTGTAATTATTAGTGCAGTCTCTGGGTTCCCTGTAAATACTAGTACTGTCTCTGGATCCCCTGTAAATATTAGTACAGTATCTGGATCCCTTGTAAATCTTTGTGTCGTCTTTGGATCCCCTGTAATCATTAGTACAGTCTCTGGATCCCCTATAATTACTATTACTGTCTCTGGATCACCTGTAAATATTAGTACCATCTCTGGATCCCTGTAAATATTAGTACTGTCTCTGGATCTCCTGTAAATATTTGTACTGTCTCTGGATCCACTGTAAATATTAGTAGTCTCTGGATACCTTGTAAATCTTTGTGTCGTCTTTGGATCCCCTGTAATCATTAGTACAGTCTCTGGATCCCGTGCAATTATTGGTACTGTCTCTGGATCCCCTGTAAATATTAGTACCGTCTCTGGATCCCCTGTAAATATCAGTACTGTCTCTGGATCTCCTGTAAATATTGGTACTGTCTCTGGATCCCCTGTAAATATCAATACAGTCTTTGGATCCCCTGTAAATATTATGACAGTCTCTGGATCCCCTGTAAATATTAGTACTCTCTCTGGATCCCAGAAACATTAGTACCGTCTCTGGATCCCCTGTAAATTTTAGTACTGTCTCTGGATCCCCTGTAAATATTAGTACCGCGTCTGGATGCCCTGTAAATATTAGTACCGTCTCTGGATCCCCTGTAGATATTGGTACAGTCACTGGATCCTCTGTAAATATTAGTACTGTCTCTGGATCCCAAGTAAATGTTAGTACTGTTTCTAGATCCCCTGTAAATATTACTACTGTCTCTGCATCCCCTGTAAATATTAGTACTGTCTTTGGATCCCCTGTAAATATTAGTACAGACTCTGGATCCCCTGTACTTATTAATACTGTCTCTGGATCCCTGTAAATGTTACTACTGTCTCTGGATTCCTTGTAAATCTTTGTGTCGTCTTTGGATCCCCTGCAACCATTAGTACTGTCTCTGGATCCCCTGTAAATATTAGTACTGTCTCTTAATCCACTGTAAATATTAGTTCAGTCTCTGGATTCCTTGTAAATCTTTGTGTCGTCTTTGGATCCCCTGCAACCATTAGTACTGTCTCTGGATCCCCTGTAAATATTAGTACTGTCTCTTAATCCACTGTAAATATTAGTTCAGTCTCTGGATCCCTTGTAAATCTTTGTGTCATCTTTGGATCCCCTGTAAACATTAGTACAGTCTCTGGATCTTATGTAATTACTGGTACCGTCTCTGGATCCCCTGTAAATATTAGTACTGATTCTGGATCCCCTGTAAATATTATTAGAGTCTCTCGATCACCTGTAAATATTAGTACTGTCTCTGGATCCCTGTAAATATTAGTACAGTCTCTGGATCCCCTGTAAATATTAATACTGTCTCTGGATCCCCTGTAAATATTAATGCCCTCTCTGGATCCCTTGTAAATCTTTGTGTCGTCTTTGGATCCCCTGTAAACATCAGTACAGTCTCTGCATCCCCTGTAATTACTAGTACTGTCTCTGGATCCCCTGTAAATATTAGTACCGTCTCTGGATCCCCTGTATATATTATTACTGTCTCTGGATCATCAGTAAATATTAGTACTGTTTCTGGATCCCCTGCAAATATTAGTACTGTCTCTGGATCCCCTGTAAATATTAGTACTGTCTTTGGATCCCCTGTAAATATTAGTACAGACACTGGATCCCCTGTAGTTATTAATACTGTCTCTGGATCCCTGTAAATATTAGTACTGTCTCTGGATTCCTTGTAAATCTTTGTGTCGTCTTTGGATCGCCTGCAACCATTAGTACTGTCTCTGGATCCCCTGTAAATATAAGTACTGTCTCTTAATCCACTGTAAATATTAGTTCAGTCTCTGGATCCCTTGTAAATCTTTGTGTCATCTTTGGATCCCATGTATACATTAGTACAGTCTCTGGATCTTATGTAATTACTAGTACTGTCTCTGGATCCCTTTTATATATTAGTACCGTCTCTGGATCCCCTGTAAATATTAGTACTGATTCTGGATCCCCTGTAAATATTAGTACAGTCTTTGGATCGCCTGTAAATATTAGTACCGTCTCTGGATCTCCTGTAAATATTAGTACTGTCTCTGGGTCCCTGTAAATATTTGTGCTCTTTCTGGATCCCTGTTAATATTAGTACCATCACTGGATCCTGTGTAAATATTAAAACCATCTCTGGATTCCTGAAAATATTAGTACCATCTCTGGATCCCTGTAAATATTAGTACAGTCTCTGGATCCCCTGTAAATATTAGTACAGTCTCTGGATTCGCTGTAAATATTAGTTATGTCTCTGGATCCCTGTAAATATTAGTGCTGTCTCTGGATCCCTGTAATTATTAGTACAGTCTCTGGATCCCCTGTAATTATTAGTACAGTCTCTGGATTCCCTGCAAATATTAGTACTGTCTCTGGATTCCCTGTAAATACTAGTACTGTCTCTGGATCCCTGTAAATATTAGTACTGTCTCTGGACCCCGGTAAATATTAGTACTGTCTCTGGATCCCTGTAAATATTAGTACTGTCTCTGGATCCCTGTAAATATTAGGACCGACTCTGGATCCTGTGTAAATATTTGTGCCGTCTCTCGATTCACTGTAAATATTAGTAACGTCCCTGGATACCCTTTACATATTAGTACGCTCTCTGGATCCCCTGTAAATATTAGTACTGTCTCTGGATCCCTATAAATATTAGTACCGTCTCTGGATCCCCTGTAAATATTAGCGATGTCTCTGGATCCCCTGTAAATATTAGTACCGTCTCTGGATCCCTGTAAATATTAGTACCGTCTCTGGATCCCCAGTAAATATTAATACTGTCTCTGGGTCCCTGTAAATATTTGTGCTCTTTCTGGGTCCCTGTTTATCTTAGTACCGTCACTGGATCCCCAGTAAATATTAGTACCATCTCTGGATCCCTGTAAATATTAGTACCATCTCTGGATCCCTGTAAATATGAGTACAGTCTCTGGATCCCCTGTAAATATTAGTACAGTCTCTGGATTCGCTGTAAATATTAGTTATGTCTCTGGATCCCTGTTAATATTAGTACTGCCTTTGGATCCCCTGTAAATATTAGTACCGTCTTAGGATCCCTGTAAATATTTGTGCCGTCTTAGGATCCCTGTAAATATTTGTGCCGTCTCTGGATCAAATGTAAATATTAGTACCGATTCTGGATACTTTTTAAATATTAGTACCATCTCTGGATCCCCTCTAAATATTAGTACTGTCTCTGGATCCCCCTGTAATTATTAGTAGAGTCTCTGGATTCGCTCTAAATACCAGTTCTGTCTCTGGATCCCTGGAAATATTAGTAACGTCTCTGGATTCCCTTTAAATATTAGTACGCTCTCCGGATCCCCTGTAAATATTACTACTGTCCATGGATCCCCTGTAATTATTAATACAATCTCTGGATCCCTGTAAATATTAGTACCATCTCTGGATCCCCTGTAAATATTAGTAAAGTCTCTGGATACCCTGTAAATATTAGTACGCTCTCCGGATCCCCTGTAAATATTAGTACTGTCTCTGGGTCCCTGTAAATATTAGTTCCATCTCTGGATCCCCTGTAAATATTAGTACCGTCTCTGGATCCCCTGTAAATATTAGTACCTTCTATGGATCCCTGTAAATATTTGTGTCGTCTCTGGATCCCGTGTAAATATTAGTACCGACTCTGGATCCTGTGTAAATATTAATACCATCTCTGGATCATGTAAATATTAGTAACATCTCTGGATCCCTCTTAATATTAGTACAGTCTCCGGATTCACTGCAAATATTAGTACAGTCTCTGGATTCGCTGTAAATATTAGTTATGTCTCTGGATCCCTGTAAATATTAGTACTGTCTCTGGATCCCCTGTAAATATTAGTACCATCTCTGCATCCCTGCAAATATTTGTGCCATCTCTGGATCCCCTGTCAAAATTAGTAACGTCTCTGGATACCCTTTAAATATTAGTACGCTCTCCGGATCCCCTGTAAATATTAGTAATGTCTCTGGATCCCTGTAAATATTAGTACCGTCTCTGGATCCGCTGTAAATATTAGCACTGTCTCTGGATCCCCTGTAAATATTAGTAACGTCTCTGGATCCCCTGTAAATAATTGTGACGTCTCTGGATCCCCTGTAAATATTAGTACTTTCTCTGGGTTCCTATAAATATTTGTGCTCATTCTGGATCCCTGTAAATATTAGTACCGTCACTGGATCCCCGGTAAATATTAATACCATCTCTGGATCCCTGTAAATATTAGTACAGTCTCTGGATCCCCTGTAAATATTGGTAGAATCTCTGGATTCGCTGTAAATATTAGTTATGTCTCTGGATCCCTGTAAATATTCGTACTGTCTCTGGATCCCTGTAAATGTTTGTACAGTCTCTGGATCCCCTGTAATTATTAGTGCAGTCTCTGGGTTCCCTGCAAATATGAGTAGTGTCTCTGGATCCCCTGTAAATATTTGTACAGTCTCTGGATCACTTGTAAATCTTTGTGTCGTCTTTGGATCCCCTGTAATCATTAGTACAGTCTCTGGATCCCCTATAATTACTATTACTGTCTCTGGATCCCCTGTAAATATTAGTACCGTCTCTGGATCCCTGTAAATATTAGTACTGTCTCTGGATCTCCTGTAAATATTTGTACTGTCTCTGGATCCACTGTAAATATTAGTAGTCTCTGGATCCCTTGTAAATCTTTGTGTCGTCTTTGGATCCCCTGTAATGATTAGTACAGTCTCTCGATCCCGTGCAATTACTAGTACTGTCTCTGGATCCCCTGTAAATATTATACGGTCTCCGGATCCCCTGTAAATATCAGTACTGTCTCTGGATCTCCTGTAAATATTGGTACTGTCTCTGGATCCCCTGTAAATAACAATACAGTCTTTGGATCCCCTGTAAATATTATTACAGTCTCTGGATCCCCTGTAAATATTAGTACTCTCTCTGGATCCCAGAAACATTAGTACCGTCTCTGGATCCCCTGTAAATATTTGTGCCGTCTCCGGATCCCTGTAAATATTAGTACCGTCTCTGGATCCCCTGTAGATATTGGTACAGTCACTGGATCCTCTGTAAATGTTAGTACTGTCTCTGGATCCCCAGTTAAATATCAGTACTGTCTCTGCATCCCCTGTAAATATTAGTACTCTCTTTGGATCCCCTGTAAATATTAATACAGACTCTGGATCCCCTGTAATTATTAATACTGTCTCTGGATCCCTGTAAATATTAGTACTGTCTCTGGATTCCTTGTAAATCTTTGTGTCGTCTTTGGATCCCCTGCAACCATTAGTACTGTCTCTGGATCCCCTGTAAATATTAGTACTGTCTCTTAATCCACTGTAAATATTAGTTCAGTCCCTGGATCCCTTGTAAATCTTTGTGTCATCTTTGGATCCCCTGTAAACATTAGTACAGTCTCTGGATCCTCTGTAATTACTAGTACAGTCTCTGGATCCCATTTATATATTAGTACCGTCTCTGGATCCCCTGTAAATATTAGTACTGTCTCTGGATCCCTGTAAATATTAGTACAGTCTCTGGATCCCCTGTAAATATTAATACTGTCTCTGGATCCCCTGTAAATATTAATGCCCTCTGTGGATCCCTTGTAAATCTTTGTGTCGTCTTTGGATCCCCTGTAAACATCAGTACAGTCTCTGCATCCCCTGTAATTACTAGTACTGTCTCTGGATCCCCTGTAAATATTAGTACCGTCTCTGGATCCCCTGTATATATTATTACTGTCTCTGGATTCCTTGTAAATCTTTGTGTCGTCTTTGGATCCCCTGCAACCATTAGTACTGTCTCTGGATCCCCTGTAAATATTAGTACTGTCTCTTAATCCACTGTAAATATTAGTTCAGTCCCTGGATCCCTTGTAAATCTTTGTGTCATCTTTGGATCCCCTGTAAACATTAGTACAGTCTCTGGATCCTCTGTAATTACTAGTACAGTCTCTGGATCCCATTTATATATTAGTACCGTCTCTGGATCCCCTGTAAATATTAGTACTGTCTCTGGATCCCTGTAAATATTAGTACAGTCTCTGGATCCCCTGTAAATATTAATACTGTCTCTGGTTCCCCTGTAAATATTAATGCCCTCTGTGGATCCCTTGTAAATTTTTGTGTCGTCTTTGGATCCCCTGTAAACATCAGTACAGTCTCTGCATCCCCTGTAATTACGAGTACTGTCTCTGGATCCCCTGTAAATATTAGTACCGTCTCTGGATCCCCTGTATATATTATTACTGTCTCTGGATCCCCAGTAAATATTAGTACTGTTTCTGGATCCCCTGTAAATATTAGTACTGTCTCTGGATCCCCTGTAAATATTAGTACTGTCTTTGGATCCCTGTAAATATTAGTACCGTCACTGGATCCCCGGTAAATATTAATACCATTTCTGGATCCCTGTAAATATTAGTACAGTCTCTGGATCCCCTGTAAATATTGGTAGAATCTCTGGATTCGCGGGAAATATTTGTTATGTCTCTGGATCCCTGTAAATATTAGTTCTGTCTCTGGATCCCTGTAAATGTTAGTACAGTCTCTGGATCCCCTGTAATTATTAGTGTAGTCTCTGGGTTCCCTGTAAATACGAGTACTGTCTCTGGATCCCCTGTAAATATTAGTACAGTATCTGGATCCCTTGTAAATCTTTGTGTCGTCTTTGGATCCCCTGTAATCATTAGTACAGTCTCTGGATCCCCTATAATTACTATTACTGTCTCTGGATCCCCTGTAAATATTAGTACCGTCTATGGATCCCTGTAAATATTAGTACTGTCTCTGGATCTCCTGTAAATATTTGTACTGTCTCTGGATCCACTGTAAATATTAGTAGTCTCTGGATACCTTGTAAATCTTTGTGTCGTCTTTGGATCCCCTGTAATCATTAGTACAGTCTCTGGATCCCATGCAATTACTAGTACTGTCTCTGGATCCCCTG
The DNA here is from genome assembly GCF_035084215.1 of Heptranchias perlo. Classification (NCBI taxonomy): domain Eukaryota; kingdom Metazoa; phylum Chordata; class Chondrichthyes; order Hexanchiformes; family Hexanchidae; genus Heptranchias; species Heptranchias perlo. The sequence continues at coordinate 289,445 of NW_027139918.1, read as the reverse complement.
TAAATATTACTACCGTCTCTGGATCCCCTGTAAATATCAGTACTGTCTCTGGATCTCCTGTAAATATTGGTACTGTCTCTGGATCCCCTGTAAATATTATGACAGTCTCTGGATCCCCTGTAAATATTAGTACTCTCTCTGGATCCCAGAAACATTAGTACCGTCTCTGGATCCCTGTAAATATTAGTACTGTCTCTGGATCTCCTGTAAATATTTGTACTGTCTCCGGATCCCTGTAAATATTAGTACCGCATCTGGATGCCCTGTAAATATTAGTACCGTCTCTGGATCCCCTGTAGATATTGGTACAGTCACTGGATCCTCTGTAAATATTAGTACTGTCTCTGGATCCCCAGTAAATATTAGTACTGTTTCTGGATCCCGTGTAAATATTAGTACTGTCTCTGCATCCTCTGTAAATATTAGTACTGTCTTTGGATCCCCAGTAAATATTAGTACAGACTCTGCATCCCCTGTAATTATTAATACTGTCCCTGGATCCCTTTAAATATTAGTACTGTCTCTGGATTCCTTGTAAATCTTTGTGTCGTCTCTGGATCCCCTGTAAATATTAGTACTGTCTCTTAATCCACTGTAAATATTAGTTCAGTCTCTGGATCCCTTGTAAATCTTTGTGTCATCTTTGGATCCCCTGTAAACATTAGTACAGTCTCTGGATCCTCTGTAAATACTAGTATTGTCTCTGGATCCCTTTTATATATTAGTACCGTCTCTGGATCCCCTGTAAATATTAGTACTGATTCTTTATCCCCTGTAAATATTATTACAGTCTCTCGATCACCTGTAAATATTAGTACTGTCTCTGGATCCCTGTAAATATTAGTACAGTCTCTGGATCCCCTGTAAATATTAATACTGTCTCTGGATCCCCTGTAAATATTAATGCCCTCTCTGGATCCCTTGTAACTCTTTGTGTCGTCTTTGGATCCCCTGTAAACATCAGTACAGTCTCTGCATCCCCTGTAATTAATAGTACCGTCTCTGGATCCCCTGTAAATATTAGTACCGTCTCTGGATCCCCTGTATATATTATTACTGTCTCTGGATCCCCAGTAAATTTTAGTACTGTTTCTGTATCCCCTGTAAATATTAGTACTGATTCTGGATCCCCTGTAAATATTAGTACAGTCTTTGGATCCCCTGTAAATATTATTAAAGTCTCTCGATCACCTGTAAATATTAGTACTGTCTCTGGATCCCTGTAAATATTAGTACAGTCTCTGGATCCCCTGTAAATAATAATACTGTCTCTGGATACCCTGTAAATATTAATGCCCTCTCTGGATCCATTGTAAATCTTTGTGTCGTCTTTGGATCCCCTGTAAACATCAGCACAGTCTCTGCATCCCCTGTAATTACTAGTACTGTCTCTGGATCCCCTGTAAATATTAGTACCGTCTCTGGATCCCCTGTATATATTATTACTGTCTCTGAATCCCCAGTAAATATTAGTACTGTTTCTGGATCCCCTGTAAATATTAGTACTGTCTCTGGATCCCCTGTAAATATTAGTACAGACACTGGATCCCCTGTAATTATTAATACTGTCTCTGGATCCCTGTAAATGTTAGTACTGTCTCTGGATTCCTTGTAAATCTTTGTATCGTCTTTGGATCCCCTGCAACCATTAGTACTGTCTCTGGATCCCCTGTAAATATTAGTACTGTCTCTTAATCCACTGTAAATATTATTTCAGTCTCTGGATCCCTTGTAAATCTTTGTGTCATCTTTAGATCCCCTGTAAACATTAGTACAGTCTCTGGATCCTCTGTAATTACTAGTACTGTCTCTGGATCCCTTTTATATATTAGTACCGTCTCTGGATCCCCTGTAAATATTAGTACTGATTCTGGATCCCCTGTAAATATTAGTACAGTCTTTGGATCCCCTGTAAATATTATTACAGTCTCTCAATTACCTGTAAATATTAGTACTGTCTCTGGATCCCTGTAAATATTAGTACAGTCTCTGGATCACCTGTAATTATTAATACTGTCTCTGGATCCCCTGTTAGTATGAGTACAGACACTGGATTCCCTGTAAATGTTAGTAATGTCTCTCGATCCCTGTAAATATTAGTACTGTCCCTGGATCCCCTGTAAATATTAGTACAGTCTCTGGATCCCCTGTAAATATTAATACTGTCTCTGGATCCCCTGTAAATATTAATGCCCTCTCTGGATCCCTTGTAAATCTTTGTGTCGTCTTTGGATCCCCTGTAAACATCAGTACAGTCTCTGCATCCCCTGTAATTACTAGTACTGTCTCTGGATCCCCTGTAAATATTAGTACCGTCTCTGGATCCCCTGTAAATATTAGTACTGTCTCTGGATCCCCTGTAAATATTTGTGCCGTCTCTGGATCCCTGTAAATATTGGTAACGTGTCAGGATCCCCTGTAAATATTAGTACCTTCTCTGGATCCCCTTTAATTATTAATACTGTCTCTGGATCCCCTGTAAATATTTGTGCCGTCTTCGGATCCCCTGGAAATATTTCTGCCGTCTCTGGATCCCCTGTAAATATTAGTACCGACTCTGGATCCTGTGCAAATATTAGTGCCGTCTCTGGATCCACTGTAAATATTAATACTTTCTCTGGGTCCCTGTAAATATTTGTGCTCTTTCTGGGTCCCAGTAAGTATTAGTACCGTCACTTGATCCCTTGTAAATATTATTACCATCTCTGGATCCCTGTAAATATTGGTACCATCTCTGAATCCCTGTAAATATTAGTACAGTCTCTGGATCCCCCGTAAATATTAGTACAGTCTCTAGATTCGCTGTAAATATTAGTTATGTCTCTGGATCCCTGTAAATATTAGTACTGTCTTTGGATCCCCTGTAAATATTGGTTACGTCTCTGGATACACTGTAAATATAATTACGCTCTCTGGATCCCCTGTAAATATTAGTACCGTCACTGGATCCCCTGTAAATATTTGTGCCGTCTCTGGGTCAAATGCAAATATTCGTACCGACTCTGGATCCTTTTTAAATATTAGTACTGTCTCTGAATTCCCTGTAAATATTAGTACTGTCTCTGGATCTCTGTAAATATTAGTACCGACTCTGGATCCTGTGTAAATATTTGTGCCGTCTCTAGATCCACTGTAAATATTAGTAACCTCTCTGGATCCCCTGTAAATATTACTACGGTCTCTGGATCCCCTGTAAATATTACTACTGTCATTCGATCCCCTGTAATTATTAATACCATTTCTGGATCCCTGTAAATATTTGTACCATCTCTGGATCCCCTGTAAATATTAGTACCATCTCTGTATCCCTGTAAATATTTGTGCCGTCTATGGATCCCCTGTAAATATTAGTAACGTCTCTGGATACCCTGTAAATATTAGTACGCTCTCCGGATCCCCTGTAAATATTAGTACTGTCTCTGGACCCCTGTAAATATTAGTACCGTCTCTGGATCCCCTGTAAATATTAGTACCGTCTCTGGATCCCTGTAAATATTTGTGCCGTCTCTGGATACCCTGTAAATATTAGTACAGTCTTTGGATCCCCTGTAAATATTATTACAGTCTCTGCATCCCCTGTAAATATTAGTGCTGTCTCTGGATCCCAGTAAATATTAGTACGGTCTCTGGATCCCCTGTAAATATTAGTACCGTCTCTGGATCCCCTGTAAATATTAGTACTGTCTTTGGATCCCCTGTAAATATTAGTACAGTCTCTGGATCCCCGGTAATTATTAATACTGTCTCTGGATCCCTGTAAATATTAGCAATGTCTCTGGATTCCCTGTAAATATTAGTACTGTCTCTAGATCCCTGTAAATATTAGTACTGTCCCTGGATCCCCTGTAAATATTCTTACTGTCTTTGGATCCCCTGTAAATATTAGTACAGTCTCTGGATCCCCTGCAACCATTAGTACTGTCTCTGGATCCCCTGTAAATATTAGTACTGTCTCTGGATTCCTGTAAATATTAGTACATTCTCTGGATTCCCTGCAAATATTAGTACTGTCTCTGGATTCCCTGTAAATACTAGTACTGTCTCTGGATCCCTGTAAATATTAGTACCGTCTCTGGATACCCTGTAATTACTAGTACTGTCTCTGGATCCCTTTTAAATATTAGTACCGTCTCTGGATCCCCTTTAAATATTAGTACTGTCTCTGGATCCCCTGTAAATATTAGTACTGTCTCTGGATCCCCTGTAAATATTAGTACTGTCTCTGGATCCCCTGTAAATATTAGTATAGTCTTTGGATCCCCTGTAAATATTATTACAGTCTCTGGATCCCCTGTAATAATTGGTACTCTCTCTGGATCCCCTGTTAGTACAGTCTCTGGATCCCCGGTAATTATTAATACGGTCTCTGGATCCCCTGTAAATATTAGTACTGTCTCTGGATCCCCTGTAAATATTAGTAAAGTCTCTGGATTCCCTGTAAATATTAGTACTGTCTCTAGATCCCTGTAAATATTAGTACTGTCCCTGTATCCCCTGTAAATATTAGTACAGTCTCTGGATCCCCTGTAAATATTAGTAGCGTCTCTGGATCCCTGTAAATATTCGTACTGTCTCTGGATCCCTTGTAAATCTTAGTGTCGTCTTTGGATCCCCTGTAAACATTAGTACTGTCTCTGGATCCCCTGTAAATATTAGTAGTGTCTGTGGATCCTCTGTAAATATTACTGAATTCTCTGGAATCCTTGTAAATCTTTGTGTCGTCTTTGGATCCCCTGTAAACATTAGTACAGTCTCTGGATCCCCTGTAATTCCTAGTACTGTCTCTGGATCCCCTGTAAATATTAGTACCGTCTCTGGATCCCCTGTAAATATTAGTACCGTGCCTGGATCCCCTGTAAATATTAGTACTGTCTCTGGATCCCCTGTAAATATTAGCACTGTCTCTGGATCCCCTGTAAATATTAGTACTGTCTCTGAATTCCCTGTAAATATTAGTACTGTCTCTGGATCTCTGTAAATATTAGTACCGACTCTGGATCCTGTGTAAATATTTGTGCCGTCTCTAGATCCACTGTAAATATTAGTAACCTCTCTGGATCCCCTGTAAATATTACTACGGTCTCTGGATCCCCTGTAAATATTACTACTGTCATTCGATCCCCTGTAATTATTAATACCATTTCTGGATCCCTGTAAATATTTGTACCATCTCTGGATCCCCTGTAAATATTAGTACCATCTCTGTATCCCTGTAAATATTTGTGCCGTCTATGGATCCCCTGTAAATATTAGTAACGTCTCTGGATACCCTGTAAATATTAGTACGCTCTCCGGATCCCCTGTAAATATTAGTACTGTCTCTGGACCCCTGTAAATATTAGTACCGTCTCTGGATCCCCTGTAAATATTAGTACCGTCTCTGGATCCCTGTAAATATTTGTGCCGTCTCTGGATACCCTGTAAATATTAGTACAGTCTTTGGATCCCCTGTAAATATTATTACAGTCTCTGCATCCCCTGTAAATATTAGTGCTGTCTCTGGATCCCAGTAAATATTAGTACGGTCTCTGGATCCCCTGTAAATATTAGTACCGTCTCTGGATCCCCTGTAAATATTAGTACTGTCTTTGGATCCCCTGTAAATATTAGTACAGTCTCTGGATCCCCGGTAATTATTAATACTGTCTCTGGATCCCTGTAAATATTAGCAATGTCTCTGGATTCCCTGTAAATATTAGTACTGTCTCTAGATCCCTGTAAATATTAGTACTGTCCCTGGATCCCCTGTAAATATTCTTACTGTCTTTGGATCCCCTGTAAATATTAGTACAGTCTCTGGATCCCCTGCAACCATTAGTACTGTCTCTGGATCCCCTGTAAATATTAGTACTGTCTCTGGATTCCTGTAAATATTAGTACATTCTCTGGATTCCCTGCAAATATTAGTACTGTCTCTGGATTCCCTGTAAATACTAGTACTGTCTCTGGATCCCTGTAAATATTAGTACCGTCTCTGGATACCCCGTAATTACTAGTACTGTCTCTGGATCCCTTTTAAATATTAGTACCGTCTCTGGATCCCCTTTAAATATTAGTACTGTCTCTCGATCCCCTGTAAATATTAGTACTGTCTCTGGATCCCCTGTAAATATTAGTACTGTCTCTGGATCCCCTGTAAATATTAGTATAGTCTTTGGATCCCCTGTAAATATTATTACAGTCTCTGGATCCCCTGTAATAATTGGTACTCTCTCTGGATCCCCTGTTAGTACAGTCTCTGGATCCCCGGTAATTATTAATACGGTCTCTGGATCCCCTGTAAATATTAGTACTGTCTCTGGATCCCCTGTAAATATTAGTAAAGTCTCTGGATTCCCTGTAAATATTAGTACTGTCTCTAGATCCCTGTAAATATTAGTACTGTCCCTGTATCCCCTGTAAATATTAGTACAGTCTCTGGATCCCCTGTAAATATTAGTAGCGTCTCTGGATCCCTGTAAATATTCGTACTGTCTCTGGATCCCTTGTAAATCTTAGTGTCGTCTTTGGATCCCCTGTAAACATTAGTACTGTCTCTGGATCCCCTGTAAATATTAGTAGTGTCTGTGGATCCTCTGTAAATATTACTGAATTCTCTGGAATCCTTGTAAATCTTTGTGTCGTCTTTGGATCCCCTGTAAACATTAGTACAGTCTCTGGATCCCCTGTAATTCCTAGTACTGTCTCTGGATCCCCTGTAAATATTAGTACCGTCTCTGGATCCCCTGTAAATATTAGTACCGTGCCTGGATCCCCTGTAAATATTAGTACTGTCTCTGGATCCCCTGTAAATATTAGCACTGTCTCTGGATCCCCTGTAAATATTGGTACTGTCTTTGGATCCCCTGTAAATATTTGTACAGTATCTGGACCCCTGTAATTATTAATACTGTGTCTGGATCCCTGTAAACATTAGTACTGTCTCTGGATACCTTGTAAATCTTTGTGTCGTCATTGGATCCCCTGCAACATTTAGTGCTGACTCCGGATCCCCTGTAAATATTAGTACTGTCTATGAATCCACTGTAGATATTAGTACTGTCTCTGGATCCCTGTAAATATTCGTACCGACTCTGGATCCTGTGTAAATATTAGTACCGTCTCTGGATCCCCTGTAAATATTAGTACTGTCTCTGGGTCCCTGTAAATATTTGTGCTCTTTCTGGATCCCTGTAAATATTAGTACCTTCACTAGATCCTGTGTAAATATTAATACCATCTCTGGATTCCTGAAAATATTAGTACCATCTCTGGATCCCTGTAAATATTAGTACAGTCTCTGGATCCCCTGTAAATATTAGTACTGTCTCTGGATTCCCTGTAAATACTAGTACTGTCTCTGGATCCCTGTAAATATTAGTACTGTCTCTGGATCCCTGTAAATATTAGTACTGTCTCTGGATCTCTGTAAATATTAGTACTGACTCTGGATCCTGTGCAGATATTTGTGCCGTCTCTCGATCCACTGTAAATATTAGTAACGTCTCTGGATCCCCTGTAAATATTGCTACTGTCTATGGATCCCCTGTAATTATTAATACCATCTCTGGATCCCTGTAAATATTGGTACCATCTCTGGATCCCCTGTAAATATTAGTAAATTCTCTGGATAACCTGTAAATATTAGTACGCTCTCCGGATCCCCTGTAAATATTAGTACTGTCTCTGCATCCCCTGTAATTACTAGTACTGTCTCTGGATCCCCTGTAAATATTAGTACCGTCTCTGGATCCCCTGTATATATTATTACTGTCTCTGGATCATCAGTAAATATTAGTACTGTTTCTGGATCCCCTGCAAATATTAGTACTGTCTCTGGATCCCCTGTAAATATTAGTACTGTCTTTGGATCCCCTGTAAATATTAGTACAGACACTGGATCCCCTGTAGTTATTAATACTGTCTCTGGATCCCTGTAAATATTAGTACTGTCTCTGGATTCCTTGTAAATCTTCGTGTCGTCTTTGGATCGCCTGCAACCATTAGTACTGTCTCTGGATCCCCTGTAAATATAAGTACTGTCTCTTAATCCACTGTAAATATTAGTTCAGTCTCTGGATCCCTTGTAAATCTTTGTGTCATCTTTGGATCCCATGTATACATTAGTACAGTCTCTGGATCTTATGTAATTACTAGTACTGTCTCTGGATCCCTTTTATATATTAGTACCGTCTCTGGATCCCCTGTAAATATTAGTACTGATTCTGGATCCCCTGTAAATATTAGTACAGTCTTTGGATCGCCTGTAAATATTAGTACCGTCTCTGGATCTCCTGTAAATATTAGTACTGTCTCTGGGTCCCTGTAAATATTTGTGCTCTTTCTGGATCCCTGTTAATATTAGTACCATCACTGGATCCTGTGTAAATATTAAAACCATCTCTGGATTCCTGAAAATATTAGTACCATCTCTGGATCCCTGTAAATATTAGTACAGTCTCTGGATCCCCTGTAAATATTAGTACAGTCTCTGGATTCGCTGTAAATATTAGTTATGTCTCTGGATCCCTGTAAATATTAGTGCTGTCTCTGGATCCCTGTAATTATTAGTACAGTCTCTGGATCCCCTGTAATTATTAGTAAAGTCTCTGGATTCCCTGCAAATATTAGTACTGTCTCTGGATTCCCTGTAAATACTAGTACTGTCTCTGGATCCCTGTAAATATTAGTACTGTCTCTGGACCCCGGTAAATATTAGTACTGTCTCTGGATCCCTGTAAATATTAGTACTGTCTCTGGATCCCTGTAAATATTAGGACCGACTCTGGATCCTGTGTAAATATTTGTGCCGTCTCTCGATTCACTGTAAATATTAGTAACGTCCCTGGATACCCTTTACATATTAGTACGCTCTCTGGATCCCCTGTAAATATTAGTACTGTCTCTGGATCCCTATAAATATTAGTACCGTCTCTGGATCCCCTGTAAATATTAGCGATGTCTCTGGATCCCCTGTAAATATTAGTACCGTCTCTGGATCCCTGTAAATATTAGTACCGTCTCTGGATCCCCAGTAAATATTAATACTCTCTCTGGGTCCCTGTAAATATTTGTGCTCTTTCTGGGTCCCTGTTTATCTTAGTACCGTCACTGGATCCCCAGTAAATATTAATACCATCTCTGGATCCCTGTAAATATTAGTACCATCTCTGGATCCCTGTAAATATGAGTACAGTCTCTGGATCCCCTGTAAATATTAGTACAGTCTCTGGATTCGCTGTAAATATTAGTTATGTCTCTGGATCCCTGTTAATATTAGTACTGCCTTTGGATCCCCTGTAAATATTAGTACCGTCTTAGGATCCCTGTAAATATTTGTGCCGTCTTAGGATCCCTGTAAATATTTGTGCCGTCTCTGGATCAAATGTAAATATTAGTACCGATTCTGGATACTTTTTAAATATTAGTACCATCTCTGGATCCCCTCTAAATATTAGTACTGTCTCTGGATCCCCCTGTAATTATTAGTAGAGTCTCTGGATTCGCTCTAAATACCAGTTCTGTCTCTGGATCCCTGGAAATATTAGTAACGTCTCTGGATCCCCTTTAAATATTAGTACGCTCTCCGGATCCCCTGTAAATATTACTACTGTCCATGGATCCCCTGTAATTATTAATACAATCTCTGGATCCCTGTAAATATTAGTACCATCTCTGGATCCCCTGTAAATATTAGTAAAGTCTCTGGATACCCTGTAAATATTAGTACGCTCTCCGGATCCCCTGTAAATATTAGTACTGTCTCTGGGTCCCTGTAAATATTAGTTCCATCTCTGGATCCCCTGTAAATATTAGTACCGTCTCTGGATCCCCTGTAAATATTAGTACCGTCTATGGATCCCTGTAAATATTTGTGTCGTCTCTGGATCCCGTGTAAATATTAGTACCGACTCTGGATCCTGTGTAAATATTAATACCATCTCTGGATCATGTAAATATTAGTAACATCTCTGGATCCCTCTTAATATTAGTACAGTCTCCGGATTCACTGCAAATATTAGTACAGTCTCTGGATTCGCTGTAAATATTAGTTATGTCTCTGGATCCCTGTAAATATTAGTACTGTCTCTGGATCCCCTGTAAATATTAGTACCATCTCTGCATCCCTGCAAATATTTGTGCCATCTCTGGATCCCCTGTCAAAATTAGTAACGTCTCTGGATACCCTTTAAATATTAGTACGCTCTCCGGATCCCCTGTAAATATTAGTAATGTCTCTGGATCCCTGTAAATATTAGTACCGTCTCTGGATCCGCTGTAAATATTAGCACTGTCTCTGGATCCCCTGTAAATATTAGTAACGTCTCTGGATCCCCTGTAAATAATTGTGACGTCTATGGATCCCCTGTAAATATTAGTACTTTCTCTGGGTTCCTATAAATATTTGTGCTCATTCTGGATCCCTGTAAATATTAGTACCGTCACTGGATCCCCGGTAAATATTAATACCATCTCTGGATCCCTGTAAATATTAGTACAGTCTCTGGATCCCCTGTAAATATTGGTAGAATCTCTGGATTCGCTGTAAATATTAGTTATGTCTCTGGATCCCTGTAAATATTCGTACTGTCTCTGGATCCCTGTAAATGTTTGTACAGTCTCTGGATCCCCTGTAATTATTAGTGCAGTCTCTGGGTTCCCTGCAAATATGAGTAGTGTCTCTGGATCCCCTGTAAATATTTGTACAGTCTCTGGATCACTTGTAAATCTTTGTGTCGTCTTTGGATCCCCTGTAATCATTAGTACAGTCTCTGGATCCCCTATAATTACTATTACTGTCTCTGGATCCCCTGTAAATATTAGTACCGTCTCTGGATCCCTGTAAATATTAGTACTGTCTCTGGATCTCCTGTAAATATTTGTACTGTCTCTGGATCCACTGTAAATATTAGTAGTCTCTGGATCCCTTGTAAATCTTTGTGTCGTCTTTGGATCCCCTGTAATGATTAGTACAGTCTCTCGATCCCGTGCAATTACTAGTACTGTCTCTGGATCCCCTGTAAATATTATACGGTCTCCGGATCCCCTGTAAATATCAGTACTGTCTCTGGATCTCCTGTAAATATTGGTACTGTCTCTGGATCCCCTGTAAATAACAATACAGTCTTTGGATCCCCTGTAAATATTATTACAGTCTCTGGATCCCCTGTAAATATTAGTACTCTCTCTGGATCCCAGAAACATTAGTACCGTCTCTGGATCCCCTGTAAATATTTGTGCCGTCTCCGGATCCCTGTAAATATTAGTACCGTCTCTGGATCCCCTGTAGATATTGGTACAGTCACTGGATCCTCTGTAAATGTTAGTACTGTCTCTGGATCCCCAGTTAAATATCAGTACTGTCTCTGCATCCCCTGTAAATATTAGTACTTTCTTTGGATCCCCTGTAAATATTAATACAGACTCTGGATCCCCTGTAATTATTAATACTGTCTCTGGATCCCTGTAAATATTAGTACTGTCTCTGGATTCCTTGTAAATCTTTGTGTCGTCTTTGGATCCCCTGCAACCATTAGTACTGTCTCTGGATCCCCTGTAAATATTAGTACTGTCTCTTAATCCACTGTAAATATTAGTTCAGTCCCTGGATCCCTTGTAAATCTTTGTGTCATCTTTGGATCCCCTGTAAACATTAGTACAGTCTCTGGATCCTCTGTAATTACTAGTACAGTCTCTGGATCCCATTTATATATTAGTACCGTCTCTGGATCCCCTGTAAATATTAGTACTGTCTCTGGATCCCTGTAAATATTAGTACAGTCTCTGGATCCCCTGTAAATATTAATACTGTCTCTGGATCCCCTGTAAATATTAATGCCCTCTGTGGATCCCTTGTAAATCTTTGTGTCGTCTTTGGATCCCCTGTAAACATCAGTACAGTCTCTGCATCCCCTGTAATTACTAGTACTGTCTCTGGATCCCCTGTAAATATTAGTACCGTCTCTGGATCCCCTGTATATATTATTACTGTCTCTGGATTCCTTGTAAATCTTTGTGTCGTCTTTGGATCCCCTGCAACCATTAGTACTGTCTCTGGATCCCCTGTAAATATTAGTACTGTCTCTTAATCCACTGTAAATATTAGTTCAGTCCCTGGATCCCTTGTAAATCTTTGTGTCATCTTTGGATCCCCTGTAAACATTAGTACAGTCTCTGGATCCTCTGTAATTACTAGTACAGTCTCTGGATCCCATTTATATATTAGTACCGTCTCTGGATCCCCTGTAAATATTAGTACTGTCTCTGGATCCCTGTAAATATTAGTACAGTCTCTGGATCCCCTGTAAATATTAATACTGTCTCTGGTTCCCCTGTAAATATTAATGCCCTCTGTGGATCCCTTGTAAATTTTTGTGTCGTCTTTGGATCCCCTGTAAACATCAGTACAGTCTCTGCATCCCCTGTAATTACGAGTACTGTCTCTGGATCCCCTGTAAATATTAGTACCGTCTCTGGATCCCCTGTATATATTATTACTGTCTCTGGATCCCCAGTAAATATTAGTACTGTTTCTGGATCCCCTGTAAATATTAGTACTGTCTCTGGATCCCCTGTAAATATTAGTACTGTCTTTGGATCCCTGTAAATATTAGTACCGTCACTGGATCCCCGGTAAATATTAATACCATTTCTGGATCCCTGTAAATATTAGTACAGTCTCTGGATCCCCTGTAAATATTGGTAGAATCTCTGGATTCGCGGGAAATATTTGTTATGTCTCTGGATCCCTGTAAATATTAGTTCTGTCTCTGGATCCCTGTAAATGTTAGTACAGTCTCTGGATCCCCTGTAATTATTAGTGTAGTCTCTGGGTTCCCTGTAAATACGAGTACTGTCTCTGGATCCCCTGTAAATATTAGTACAGTATCTGGATCCCTTGTAAATCTTTGTGTCGTCTTTGGATCCCCTGTAATCATTAGTACAGTCTCTGGATCCCCTATAATTACTATTACTGTCTCTGGATCCCCTGTAAATATTAGTACCGTCTATGGATCCCTGTAAATATTAGTACTGTCTCTGGATCTCCTGTAAATATTTGTACTGTCTCTGGATCCACTGTAAATATTAGTAGTCTCTGGATACCTTGTAAATCTTTGTGTCGTCTTTGGATCCCCTGTAATCATTAGTACAGTCTCTAGATCCCATGCAATTACTAGTACTGTCTCTGGATCTCCTGTAAATATTACTACCGTTTCTGGATCCCCTGTAAATATCAGTACTGTCTCTGGATCTCCTGTAAATATTGGTACTGTCTCTGGATCCCCTGTAAATATTATGACAGTCTCTGGATCCCCTGTAAATATTAGTACTCTCTCTGGATCCCAGAAACATTAGTACCGTCTCTGGATCCCTGTAAATATTAGTACTGTCTCTGGATCTCCTGTAAATATTTGTACTGTCTCCGGATCCCTGTAAATATTAGTACCGCGTCTGGATGCCCTGTAAATATTAGTACCGTCTCTGGATCCCCTGTAGATATTGGTACAGTCACTGGATCCTCTGTAAATATTAGTACTGTCTCTGGATCCCCAGTAAATATTAGTACTGTTTCTGGATCCCGTGTAAATATTAGTACTGTCTCTGCATCCTCTGTAAATATTAGTACTGTCTCTGGATTCCTTGTAAATCTTTGTGTCGTCTCTGGATCCCCTGTAAATATTAGTACTGTCTCTTAATCCACTGTAAATATTAGTTCAGTCTCTGGATCCCTTGTAAATCTTTGTGTCATCTTTGGATCCCCTGTAAACATTAGTACAGTCTCTGGATCCTCTGTAAATACTAGTATTGTCTCTGGATCCCTTTTATATATTAGTACCGTCTCTGGATCCCCTGTAAATATTAGTACTGATTCTTTATCCCCTGTAAATATTATTACAGTCTCTCGATCACCTGTAAATATTAGTACTGTCTCTGGATCCCTGTAAATATTAGTACAGTCTCTGGATCCCCTGTAAATATTAATACTGTCTCTGGATCCCCTGTAAATATTAATGCCCTCTCTGGATCCCTTGTAACTCTTTGTGTCGTCTTTGGATCCCCTGTAAACATCAGTACAGTCTCTGCATCCCCTGTAATTAATAGTACCGTCTCTGGATCCCCTGTAAATATTAGTACCGTCTCTGGATCCCCTGTATATATTATTACTGTCTCTGGATCCCCAGTAAATTTTAGTACTGTTTCTGGATCCCCTGTAAATATTAGTACTGTCTCTGCATCCCCTGTAAATATTAGTACAGACACTGGATCCCCTGTAATTATTAATACTGTCTCTGGATCCCTGTAAATATTAGTACTGTCTCTGGATTCCTTGTAAATCTTTGTGTCGTCTTTGGATCCCCTGCAACCATTAGTACTGTCTCTGGATCCCCTGTAAATATTAGTACTGTCTCTTAATCCACTGTAAATATTAGTTCAGTCTCTGGATTCCTTGTAAATCTTTGTGTCATCTTTGGATCCCCTGTAAACATTAGTACAGTCTCTGGATCCTCTGTAATTACTAGTACTGTCTCTGGATCCCTTTTATATATTAGTACCGTCTCTGGATCCCCTGTAAATATTAGTACTGATTCTGGATCCCCTGTAAATATTAGTACAGTCTTTGGATCCCCTGTAAATATTATTAAAGTCTCTCGATCACCTGTAAATATTAGTACTGTCTCTGGATCCCTGTAAATATTAGTACAGTCTCTGGATCCCCTGTAAATAATAATACTGTCTCTGGATACCCTGTAAATATTAATGCCCTCTCTGGATCCATTGTAAATCTTTGTGTCGTCTTTGGATCCCCTGTAAACATCAGCACAGTCTCTGCATCCCCTGTAATTACTAGTACTGTCTCTGGATCCCCTGTAAATATTAGTACCGTCTCTGGATCCCCTGTATATATTATTACTGTCTCTGAATCCCCAGTAAATATTAGTACTGTTTCTGGATCCCCTGTAAATATTAGTACTGTCTCTGGATCCCCTGTAAATATTAGTACTGTCTTTGGATCCCCTGTAAATATTAGTACAGACACTGGATCCCCTGTAATTATTAATACTGTCTCTGGATCCCTGTAAATGTTAGTACTGTCTCTGGATTCCTTGTAAATCTTTGTGTCGTCTTTGGATCCCCTGCAACCATTAGTACTGTCTCTGGATCCCCTGTAAATATTAGTACTGTCTCTTAATCCACTGTAAATATTATTTCAGTCTCTGGATCCCTTGTAAATCTTTGTGTCATCTTTAGATCCCCTGTAAACATTAGTACAGTCTCTGGATCCTCTGTAATTACTAGTACTGTCTCTGGATCCCTTTTATATATTAGTACCGTCTCTGGATCCCCTGTAAATATTAGTACTGATTCTGGATCCCCTGTAAATATTAGTACAGTCTTTGGATCCCCTGTAAATATTATTACAGTCTCTCAATTACCTGTAAATATTAGTACTGTCTCTGGATCCCTGTAAATATTAGTACAGTCTCTGGATCACCTGTAATTATTAATACTGTCTCTGGATCCCCTGTTAGTATGAGTACAGACACTGGATTCCCTGTAAATGTTAGTAATGTCTCTCGATCCCTGTAAATATTAGTACTGTCCCTGGATCCCCTGTAAATATTAGTACAGTCTCTGGATCCCCTGTAAATATTAATACTGTCTCTGGATCCCCTGTAAATATTAATGCCCTCTCTGGATCCCTTGTAAATCTTTGTGTCGTCTTTGGATCCCCTGTAAACATCAGTACAGTCTCTGCATCCCCTGTAATTACTAGTACTGTCTCTGGATCCCCTGTAAATATTAGTACCGTCTCTGGATCCCCTGTAAATATTAGTACTGTCTCTGGATCCCCTGTAAATATTTGTGCCGTCTCTGGATCCCTGTAAATATTGGTAACGTGTCAGGATCCCCTGTAAATATTAGTACCTTCTCTGGATCCCCTTTAATTATTAATACTGTCTCTGGATCCCCTGTAAATATTTGTGCCGTCTTCGGATCCCCTGGAAATATTTCTGCCGTCTCTGGATCCCCTGTAAATATTAGTACCGACTCTGGATCCTGTGCAAATATTAGTGCCGTCTCTGGATCCACTGTAAATATTAATACTTTCTCTGGGTCCCTGTAAATATTTGTGCTCTTTCTGGGTCCCAGTAAGTATTAGTACCGTCACTTGATCCCTTGTAAATATTATTACCATCTCTGGATCCCTGTAAATATTGGTACCATCTCTGAATCCCTGTAAATATTAGTACAGTCTCTGGATCCCCCGTAAATATTAATACAGTCTCTAGATTCGCTGTAAATATTAGTTATGTCTCTGGATCCCTGTAAATATTAGTACTGTCTTTGGATCCCCTGTAAATATTGGTTACGTCTCTGGATACACTGTAAATATAATTACGCTCTCTGGATCCCCTGTAAATATTAGTACCGTCACTGGATCCCCTGTAAATATTTGTGCCGTCTCTGGGTCAAATGCAAATATTCGTACCGACTCTGGATCCTTTTTAAATATTAGTACTGTCTCTGAATTCCCTGTAAATATTAGTACTGTCTCTGGATCTCTGTAAATATTAGTACCGACTCTGGATCCTGTGTAAATATTTGTGCCGTCTCTAGATCCACTGTAAATATTAGTAACCTCTCTGGATCCCCTGTAAATATTACTACGGTCTCTGGATCCCCTGTAAATATTACTACTGTCATTCGATCCCCTGTAATTATTAATACCATTTCTGGATCCCTGTAAATATTTGTACCATCTCTGGATCCCCTGTAAATATTAGTACCATCTCTGTATCCCTGTAAATATTTGTGCCGTCTATGGATCCCCTGTAAATATTAGTAACGTCTCTGGATATCCTGTAAATATTAGTACGCTCTCCGGATCCCCTGTAAATATTAGTACTGTCTCTGGACCCCTGTAAATATTAGTACCGTCTCTGGATCCCCTGTAAATATTAGTACCGTCTCTGGATCCCTGTAAATATTTGTGCCGTCTCTGGATACCCTGTAAATATTAGTACAGTCTTTGGATCCCCTGTAAATATTATTACAGTCTCTGCATCCCCTGTAAATATTAGTGCTGTCTCTGGATCCCAGTAAATATTAGTACGGTCTCTGGATCCCCTGTAAATATTAGTACCGTCTCTGGATCCCCTGTAAATATTAGTACTGTCTTTGGATCCCCTGTAAATATTAGTACAGTCTCTGGATCCCCGGTAATTATTAATACTGTCTCTGGATCCCTGTAAATATTAGCAATGTCTCTGGATTCCCTGTAAATATTAGTACTGTCTCTAGATCCCTGTAAATATTAGTACTGTCCCTGGATCCCCTGTAAATATTCTTACTGTCTTTGGATCCCCTGTAAATATTAGTACAGTCTCTGGATCCCCTGCAACCATTAGTACTGTCTCTGGATCCCCTGTAAATATTAGTACTGTCTCTGGATTCCTGTAAATATTAGTACATTCTCTGGATTCCCTGCAAATATTAGTACTGTCTCTGGATTCCCTGTAAATACTAGTACTGTCTCTGGATCCCTGTAAATATTAGTACCGTCTCTGGATACCCTGTAATTACTAGTACTGTCTCTGGATCCCTTTTAAATATTAGTACCGTCTCTGGATCCCCTTTAAATATTAGTACTGTCTCTGGATCCCCTGTAAATATTAGTACTGTCTCTGGATCCCCTGTAAATATTAGTACTGTCTCTGGATCCCCTGTAAATATTAGTATAGTCTTTGGATCCCCTGTAAATATTATTACAGTCTCTGGATCCCCTGTAATAATTGGTACTCTCTCTGGATCCCCTGTTAGTACAGTCTCTGGATCCCCGGTAATTATTAATACGGTCTCTGGATCCCCTGTAAATATTAGTACTGTCTCTGGATCCCCTGTAAATATTAGTAAAGTCTCTGGATTCCCTGTAAATATTAGTACTGTCTCTAGATCCCTGTAAATATTAGTACTGTCCCTGTATCCCCTGTAAATATTAGTACAGTCTCTGGATCCCCTGTAAATATTAGTAGCGTCTCTGGATCCCTGTAAATATTCGTACTGTCTCTGGATCCCTTGTAAATCTTAGTGTCGTCTTTGGATCCCCTGTAAACATTAGTACTGTCTCTGGATCCCCTGTAAATATTAGTAGTGTCTGTGGATCCTCTGTAAATATTAGTGAATTCTCTGGAATCCTTGTAAATCTTTGTGTCGTCTTTGGATCCCCTGTAAACATTAGTACAGTCTCTGGATCCCCTGTAATTCCTAGTACTGTCTCTGGATCCCCTGTAAATATTAGTACCGTCTCTGGATCCCCTGTAAATATTAGTACCGTGCCTGGATCCCCTGTAAATATTAGTACTGTCTCTGGATCCCCTGTAAATATTAGCACTGTCTCTGGATCCCCTGTAAATATTGGTACCGTCTTTGGATCCCCTGTAAATATTTGTACAGTATCTGGACCCCTGTAATTATTAATACTGTCTCTGGATCCCTGTAAACATTAGTACTGTCTCTGGATACCTTGTAAATCTTTGTGTCGTCATTGGATCCCCTGCAACAATTAGTGCTGACTCCGGATCCCCTGTAAATATTAGTACTGTCTATGAATCCACTATAGATATTAGTACTGTCTCTGGATCCCTGTAAATATTCGTACCGACTCTGGATCCTGTGTAAATATTAGTACCGTCTCTGGATCCCCTGTAAATATTAGTACTGTCTCTGGGTCCCTGTAAATATTTGTGCTCTTTCTGGATCCCTGTAAATATTAGTACCTTCACTAGATCCTGTGTAAATATTAATACCATCTCTGGATTCCTGAAAATATTAGTACCATCTCTGGATCCCTGTAAATATTAGTACAGTCTCTGGATCCCCTGTAAATATTAGTACTGTCTCTGGATTCCCTGTAAATACTAGTACTGTCTCTGGATCCCTGTAAATATTAGTACTGTCTCTGGATCCCTGTAAATATTAGTACTGTCTCTGGATCTCTGTAAATATTCGTACTGACTCTGGATCCTGTGCAGATATTTGTGCCGTCTCTAGATCCACTGTAAATATTAGTAACGTCTCTGGATCCCCTGTAAATATTGCTACTGTCTATGGATCCCCTGTAATTATTAATACCATCTCTGGATCCCTGTAAATATTGGTACCATCTCTGGATCCCCTGTAAATATTAGTAAATTCTCTGGATAACCTGTAAATATTAGTACGCTCTCCGGATCCCCTGTAAATATTAGTACTGTCTCTGGATCCCTGTAAATATTAGTACTGTCTCTGGATCTCTGTAAATATTAGTACCGACTCTGGATCCTGTGCAGATATTTGTGCCGTCTCTAGATCCACTGTAAATATTAGTAACGTCTCTGGATCCCCTGTAAATATTGCTACTGTCTATGGATCCCCTGTAATTATTAATAACATCTCTGGATCCCTGTAAATATTGGTACCATCTCTGGATCCCCTGTAAATATTAGTAAATTCTCTGGATAACCTGTAAATATTAGTACGCTCTCCGGATCCCCTGTAAATATTAGTACTGTCTCTGGATCCCTGTAAATATTAGTACCGTCTCTGGATTCCCTGTAAATATTAGTGCTGCCTCTGGATCCCCTGTAAATATTAGCACCGTCTCTGGATCCCTGTAAATATTTGTGCCGTCTCTGGATATCCTGTAAATATTAATACAGTCTTTGGATCCCTGTAAATATTATTACAGTCTCTGGATCCCCTGTATAGAATCATAGAATCATAGAATCATAGAAGTTACAACATGGAAACAGGCCCTTCGGCCCAACATGTCCATGTCGCCCAGTTTATACCACTACGCTAGTCCCAATTGCCTGCACTTGGCCCATATCCCTCGATACCCATCTTCCCCATGTAACTGTCCAAATGCTTTTTAAAAGACAAAATTGTACCCGCCTCTACTACTGCCTCTGGCAGCTCGTTCCAGACACTCACCACCCTTTGAGTGAAAAAATTGCCCCTCTGGATCCTTTTGTATCTCTCCCCTCTCACCTTAAATCTGTGCCCCCTCGTTATAGACTCCCCTACCTTTGGGAAAAGATTTTGACTATCGACCTTATCTATGCCCCTCATTATTTTATAGACTTCTATAAGATCACCCCTTAACCTCCTACTCTCCAGGGAATAAAGTCCCAGTCTGTCTAACCTCTCCCTGTAAGTCAAACCATCAAGTCCCGGTAGCATCCTAGTAAATCTTTTCTGCACTCTTTCTAGTTTAATAATATCCTTTCTATAATAGGGTGACCAGAACTGTACACAGTACTCCAAGTGTGGCCTCACCAATGCCCTGTACAACTTCAACAAGACATCCCAACTCCTGCATTCAATGTTCTGAACAATGAAACCAAGCATGCTGAATGCCTTCTTCACCACCCTATCCACCTGTGACTCCACTTTCAAGGAGCTATGAATCTGTACTCCTAGATCTCTTTGTTCTATAACTCTCCCCAACGCCCTACCATTAACGGAGTAGGTCCTGGCCCGATTCGATCTACCAAAATGCATCACCTCACATTTATCTAAATTAAACTCCATCTGCCATTCATCGGCCCACTGGCCCAATTTATCAAGATCCCGTTGCAATCCTAGATAACCTTCTTCACTGTCCACAATGCCACCAATCTTGGTGTCATCTGCAAACTTACTAACCATGCCTCCTAAATTCTCATCCAAATCATTAATATAAATAACAAATAACAGCGGACCCAGCACCGATCCCTGAGGCACACCGCTGGACACAGGCATCCAGTTTGAAAAACAACCCTCGACAACCACCCTCTGTCTTCTGTCGTCAAGCCAATTTTGTATCCAATTGGCTACCTCACCTTGGATCCCATGAGATTTAACCTTATGTAACAACCTACCATGCGGTACCTTGTCAAATGCTTTGCTGAAGTCCATGTAGACCACGTCTACTGCACAGCCCTCATCTATCTTCTTGGTTACCCCTTCAAAAAACTCAATCAAATTCGTGAGACATGATTTTCCTCTCACAAAACCATGCTGACTGTTCCTAATTAGTCCCTGCCTCTCCAAATGCCTGTAGATTCTGTCCCTCAGAATACCCTCTAACAACTTACCCACTACAGATGTCAGGCTCACTGGTCTGTAGTTCCCAGGCTTTTCCCTGCCGCCCTTCTTAAACAAAGGCACAACATTTGCTACCCTCCAATCTTCAGGCACCTCACCTGTAGCGGTGGATGATTCAAATATCTCTGCTAGGGGACCCGCAATTTCCTCCCTAACCTCCCATAACGTCCTGGGATACATTTCATCAGGTCCCGGAGATTTATCTACCTTGATGCGCGTTAAGACTTCCAGCACCTCCCTCTCTGTAATATGTACACTCCTCAAGACATCACTATTTATTTCCCAAAGTTCCCTAACATCCATGCCTTTCTCAACCGTAAATACCGATGTGAAATATTCATTCAGGATCTCACCCATCTCTTGTGGTTCCGCACATAGATGACCTTGTTGATCCTTAAGAGGCCCTACTCTCTCCCTAGTTACCCTTTTGCCCTTTATGTATTTGTAGAAGCTCTTTGGATTCACCTTTGCCTGATCTGCCAAAGCAATCTCATATCCCCTTTTTGCCCTCCTGATTTCTCTCTTAACTCTACTCCGGCAATCTCTATACTCTTCAAGGGATCCACTTGATCCCAGCTGCCTATGCATGTCATATGCCTCCTTCTTATTTTTGACTAGTGCCTCAATCTCCCGAGTCATCCAAGGTTCCCTACTTCTACCAGCCTTGCCCTTCACTTTATAAGGAATGTGCTTACCCTGAACCCTGGTTAACACACTTTTGAAAGCCTCCCACTTACCAGACGTCCCTTTGCCTGCCAACAGACTCTCCCAATCAACTTCTGAAAGTTCCTGTCTAATACCATCAAAATTGGCCTTTCCCAATTTAGAATTTTAACTTTTGGGCCAGACCTATCCTTCTCCATAGCTATCTTAAAACTAATTGAATTATGATCACTGGTCCCAAAGTGATCCCTCACTAACACTTCTGTCACCTGCCCTTCCTTATTTCCCAAGAGGAGGTCAAGTTTTGCCCCCTCTCTAGTCGGGCCATCCACATACTGAATGAGAAATTCCTCCTGAATACACTCAACAAATTTCTCTCCATCCAAGCCCCTAATGCTATGGCTGTCCCAGTCAATGTTGGGAAAGTTAAAGTCCCCTACTATTACCACCCTATTTTTCTTGCAGCTGTCTGTAATCTCCTTACATATTTGCTCCTCAATTTCCCGTTGACTATTTGGGGGTCTGTAGTACAATCCTATCAAAGTGATCTCTCCCTTCTTATTTTTCAGTTCTACCCATATGGACTCAGTGGGCGAACCCTCGGATATATCCCCTCTCACTACTGCCGTGATGTTCTCCCAAATCAGTACTGTCTCTGGATCCCAGTAAATATTGGTACCGTCTCTGGATCCCCTGCAAGTATTAGTACTGTCTCTGGATCCCCTGTAAATATTTGTGCCGTCTCTGGATCCCTGTAAATATTAGTACCGCGTCTGGATCCCCTGTAAATATTAGTACCGTCCCTGGATCCCCTGTAGATATTAGTGCCGTCACTGGATCCTTTGTAAATCTTAGTACTGTCTCTGGATCACCTGTAAATATTAGTCCTGTTTCTGGATCCCCTGCAAATATTCGTACTGTCTCTGGATCCCCTGTAAATATTAGTACTGTCTTTGGATCCCCTGTAAATATTAGTACAGTCTCTGGATCCCCTTTAAATATTAATACTGTCTCTGGATCCCTGTAAATATTAGTACTGTCTCTGGATTCCTTGTAATTCTTTGTGTCGTCTTTGGGTCCCCTGTAAACATTAGAACAGTCTCTGGATGCCCTGTAAATATTATTACAGTCTCTGGATCCCCTGTAAATATTAGTACTGTCTCTGGATCCCTGTAAATATTAGTACAGTCTCTGGATCCCCTGTAATTATTATTACAGTCTCTGGATTCCCTGCAAATATTTGTACTGTCTCTGGATTCCCTGTAAAAACTGGTACTGTCGCTGGATCCCTGTATTTATTAGTACTGTCCCTGGATCCCCTGTGAATATCAGTACATTCTCTGGATCCCCTGTAAATATTAGTACAGTCTTTGGATTTGCTATAAATATTAGTTATGTCTTTGGATCCCTGTAATATTAATACAGTCTCATGATCCCCTGTAATTAATATTACAGTCTCTGGATTCCCTGCAAATATTTGTACTGTCTCTGGATTCCCTGTAAATACTGGTACTGTCTCTGGATCCCAGTAAATATTAGTACTGTCTCTGGACCCCGGTAAATATTAGTCCTGTCTCTGGATACCTTGTAAATCTTTGTGTCGTCTTTGGATCCCCTTCAACCATTAGTACTGTCTCTGGACCCCGGTAAATAATAGTCCTGTCTCTGGATTCCTTGTAAATCTTTGTTTCATCTTTGGATCCCCTGTAAACATTAGTACAGTCTCTGGATACCCTGTAATTACTAGTACTGTCTCTGGATCCCTTTTAAATATTAGTACCGCCTCTGGATCCCCTTTAAATATTGGTACTGTCTCTGGATCCCCTGTAAATATTAGTACAGTCTTTGGATCCCATGTAAATATTATTACAGTCTCTGGATCCCCTGTAAATATCAGTACTGTCTCTGGATCCCTGTACATATTAGTACAGTCTCTGGATCCCCTGTAATTATTCGTACTGTCTCTGGATCCCCTGGTAGTATTAGTACAGTCTCTGGATTCCCTGTAAATATTAGTACTGTCTCTAGATGCCTGTAAATATTAGTACTGTCCCTGGATCCCCTGTAAATATTCGTACTGTCTCTGGATCCCTTGTAAATATTTGTGTCGTCTCTGGATCCCCTGTAAATATTGGTACTGTCTCTGGATCCCCTGTAAATATTAGTACTGTCTCTGCATCCCCTCTAATTATTAATACTGTCTCTGGATCCCTGTAAATATTGGTACTATCTCTGGATTCCTTGTAAATCTTTATGTCGTCTTTGGATCCCCTGCAACCATTAGTACTGTCTCTGGATCCCCTGTAGATATTAGTACTGTCTCTGGATCCACGCTAAATAACAGTACAGTCTCTGCATTCCTGTAAATATTAGTACCGACCCTGGATTCTGTGTAAATATTAGTACAGTCTCTGGATCCCCTGTAAATATTAGTACCGTCTCTGGGTCCCTGAAAATATTTGTGCTCTTTCTGGATCCTTGTAAATATTAGTACCGTCACTGGATCCTATGTAAATATTAATACCATCTCTGCATTCCTGAAAATATTAGCACCATCTCTGGATCCTTGTAAGTATTAGTACAGTCTCTGGATCCCCTGTAAATATTAATTATGTCTCTGGATCCCTGTACATATTAGTACAGTCTCTGGATCCCCTGTAATTATTAATACAGTCTCTGGATTCCCTGCAAATATTAGTTCTGTCTCTGGATTCACTGTAAATACTAGTACTGTCTCCGGATCCCTGTAAATATGAGTACTGTCTCTGGACCCCGGTAAATATTAAATCCGTCTCTGGATCCCTGTAAATATTTGTGCAGTCTCTGGATCCCTGTAAATATTAGTACCGACTCTGGATCCTGTGCAAATATTAGTACCGTCTCTGGATCCCCTGTAAATATTAATACTGTCTCTGGGTCCCTGTAAATATTTGTGCTCTTTCTGGGTCCCTGTAAATATTAGTTCTGTCACTGGATCCTGTGTAAATATTAGTACCATCTCTGGATCCCTGTAAATATTAGTACCATCTCTGGATCCCTGTAAATATTAGTACAGTCTCTGGATCCCCTGTAAATATTTGTACAGTCTCTGGATTCGCTGTAAATATTAGTTATGTCTCTGGATCCCTGTAAATATTAGTCCTGTCTCTGGATCCTCTGTAAATATTAGTACCGTCTTTGGATGCCTGTAAATATTTGGGCCCTCTCTGGATCAAATGTAAATATTAGTACCGACTCTGGATCCCCTGTAATTATTAGTAGAGTCTCTGGATTCGCTGTAAAAATCAGTTCTGTCTCTGGATCCCTGTAAATATTAGTACTGTCTCTGGATCCATGTAAATATTAGTACTGTCTCTGGATCTCCGTAAATATTTGTGCCGTCTCTGGCTCCTGTGTAAATATTTGTGCCGTCTCCAGATCCACTGTAAATATTAGTAACGTCTCTGGATCCCCTGTAAATATTAGTACCATCTCTGGACCCCTGTAAATATTACTAGTGTCTATGGATCCCCTGTAATTATTAATAGCATCTCTGGATCCCTGTAAACATTAGTACCATCTCTGGATCCCCTGTAAATATAAGTACCATCTCTGGATCCCTGTAAATAATTGTGCCGTCTCTGGATCCCCTGTAAATATTGGTAACGTCTCTGGATACCCTTTAAATATTAGTACGCTCTCCGGATCCCCTGTAAATATTAGTACTGTCTCTGGACACCGGTAAATAAGAGTACTGTCTCTGGATCCCTGTAAATATTAGTACTGCCTCTGGACCCCTGTAAATATTAGTACCGAATCTGGATCCTGTGTAAATATTTGTGCCGTCTCTAGATCCACTATAGATATTAGTAACGTCTGTGGATATCCTTTACATATTAGTATGCTCTCCGGATCCCCTGTAAATATTAGTACTGTCTCTGGATCCCTGTAAATATTAGTACCGTCTCTGGATCCCCTGTAAATAGTAGTACCGTCTCTGGATCCCTTGTAAATATTAGCACCGTCTCTGCATCCCTTGTAAATAGTTGTACCGTCTCTGCATCCCTTGTAAACATTAGTACTTTCTCTGGGTTCCTGTAAATATTTGTGCTCTTTCTGGATTCCTGTAAATATTAGTACCGACTCTGGATCATGTGTCAATGTTAATACCATCTCTGGATCCCTGTAAATATTAGTACCATCTCTGGATCCCTGTTAATATTAGTACAGTCTCCGGATTCCCTGTATATATTAGTACAGTCTCTTGATTCGCTGTAAATATTAGTTGTGTCTCTGGATCCCTGTTAATATTACTACTGTCTCTGGATCCCTGTAAATATTTGTGCCGTCTCTGGATCCCCTGTAAATATTAGTAACGTCTCTGGATACCCTTTAAATATTAGTACGCTCTCCAGATCCCCTGTAAATATTAGTACTGTCTCTGGATCCCTGTAAATATTAGTACCGTCACTGGATCCCCGGTAAATATTAATACCATCTCTGGATCCCTCTAAATATTAGTACAGTCTCTGGATCCCCTGTAATTATTAGCACAGTCTCTGGATTCCCTGTAAATATTAGTACTGTCTCTGGGTTCTCTGTAAATACGAGTACTGTCTCTGGATCCCTGTAAATATTAGTACTGTCTCTGGATCCCTGTAAATATTGGTACTGTCTCTGGATCCCTGTAAATATTAGTACTGTCTCTGGATCCCTGTAAATATTAGTACTGTCTCTAGATCCCTGTAAATATTAGTACTGTCTCTGGATCCCTGTAAATATTAGTACTGTCTCTGGATCCCTGTAAATATTACTACTGTCTATGGATCCCCTTTAAATATTAATACCATCTCTGGATCCCTGTTAATATTGGTACCATCTCTGGATCCCCTGTAAATATTAGTACTGTCTCTGGATCCCCTGTACATATTAGTACCGTCTCTGGAACCCTTTTAACTATTAGTACTGTCTCTGGATCCCGTGTAAATATTAGTACTGTCTCTGGATCCCCTGTATATATTAGTACCGTCACTGGATCCCCTGTAAATATTAGTACTGTCTCTGGATCACATATTAATGTTAGGACTGTCCTTGGATCCCCTGTAAATATTAGTAGTGTCTCTGGAACCCCTGTAAATATTACTACTGTCTTTGGATCCCCTGTAAATATTAGTACAGTCTCGGGATCCGCTGTAATTATTAGTACTGTCTCTGGATCCCCTGTAAATATTAGTACAGTCTCTGGAACCCCTGTAAATATTAGTATAGTCTCTGGATCCCCTGTAAGCATTAGTACAGTCTCTGGATCCCGGTAAATATTAGTACAGACTCTGGATCCCCTGTAATTATTAGTACTGTCTCTGGATCCCCTGTAAATATTAGTAATGTATTTGGATCCACTGTAAATATTATTACAGTCTCTGGATTCCCTGTAAATATTGGTACTGTCTATAGATCCCCTGTAAATATTAGTCCCGTCTCTGGATCCCCTGTAAATATTGGTACCATCTCTGGAAGCCCTCTAAATATTAGTACCGTTTCTGGATCCCCTGTAAATATTCGTACCGTCACTAGATCCCCTGTGGATATCAGTACCGTCTCTGGATCCCCTGTAATTATTAGTACTGTCTCTCCAACCCCTGTAAATATTAGTACCATCTCTGGATCCCCTGTAAATATTAATGCCATCTCTGGATCCCTTGTAAATTTGTATTTCGTCTTTGGATCCCCTGTAAACATTGGTACAGTCTCTGGATCCCCTGTAATTATTATTACAGTCTCTGGGTTCCTTGTAAATATTAATACCGTCTCTGGATCCTCTGTAAATATTAGTACCATCTCTGGATCCCAAGTAAATATTGGTACAGTGTCTGGATCCCTGTAAATATTAGTACTGTCTCTGGATCCCCTGTAAATATTAGCGCCATCTCTGGATCCCCTGCAAAAATTAGTACCGTCTCTGGATCCCTGTAAATATTTGTGCCATCTCTGGATCCCCTGTAAATATTAGTACTGTCTCTGGATCCCTGTAAATATTCGTGCTGTTTCTGGATCCCTGTAAATATTAGTATCGTCTATGGATCCCCTGTAAATATTTGTGCTGTCTCTTGGTCCCTGTAAATATTAGTACCGTCTCTGGATCCCCTATAAATATTAGTACCGTCTCTGGATCCCTGTAAATATTAGTACCATCTCTGGATCCCAAGTAAATATTGGTACAGTGTCTGGATCCCTGTAAATTTTTGTGCCGTCTCTGGATCCCCTGTAAATATTAGTACCATCTGTGGATCCCCTATAAATATTAATACCATCTCTGGATCCCCTGTAAAAATTAGTACTGTCTCTGGATCCCCTGTAAATATTAATACCATCTCTGGATCCCCTGTAAATATTAGTACAGTCTCTGGATCCCCTGTAAATATTAGTACAGTCTCTGGATCCCCTGTAAATATTAGTACTGTCTCTGGATCCCCTGTAAATATTAGTACTGTCTCTGGATCCCCTGTAAATATTAGTACTGTCTCTGGATCCCCTGTAAATAGTAGCACCATCTCTGGATTCCCCTCCAACGACTGAT
Source organism: Heptranchias perlo (assembly GCF_035084215.1). Lineage (NCBI taxonomy): Eukaryota > Metazoa > Chordata > Chondrichthyes > Hexanchiformes > Hexanchidae > Heptranchias > Heptranchias perlo. Next base: position 261,115 of record NW_027139918.1, on the reverse strand, counting down.
ATTGTCTGTGGGTCTCTTGTGAATAATAGTGGAATCTCTGGAAACCCTGTAAATATTAATACCATCTCTAGATCCACTGTTTTGTTTTATTCGTTCATGGGATGTGGGTGTCATTGGCGAGGATGTTCGGGATGGTGTGTGACTTGGAGGGGAACGTGCAGGTGGTGGTGTTCCCATGTACCTGCCGTTCTTGCCCTTCTAGGTGGTAGAGGTCGCGGGTTTGGGAGGTGCTGTTGAAGAAGCCTTGGCGAGTTGCTGCAGTGCATCCTGTGGATGGTACACACTGCAGCCACTGTGCGCCGGTGGTGAAGGGAGTGAATGTTTAGGGTGGTGGATGGGGTGCCAATCAAGCGGGCTGCTTTGTCCTGGATGGTGTCGAGCTTCTTGAGTTTTGTTGGAGCTGCACTCATCCAGGCAAGTGGAGAGTATTCCATCACACTCCTGACTTATGCCTTGTAGATGGTGGAAAGGCTTTGGGGAGTCAGGAGGTGAGTCACTCGCCACAGAATACCCAGCCTCTGACCTGCTCTCGTAGCCACAGTATTTATGTGGCTGGTCCAGTTCAGTTTCTGGCCAATGGTGACCCCCAGAATGTTGATTGTGGGGGATTCGGCGATGGTAATGCTTTTGAATGTCAAGGGGAGATGGTTAGACTCTCTCTTGTTGGAGATGGTCATTGCCTGGCACTTGTCTGGCGTGAATGTTACTTGCCACTTATCAGCCCAAGCCTGGATGTTGTCCAGGTCTTGCTGCATGCGGGCTCAGACTGCTTCATTATTTGAGGGGTTGTGAATGGAACTGAACACTGTGCAATCATGAGCGAACATCCCAATTTCTGACCTTATGATGGAGGGAAGGTCATTGATGAAGCAGCTGAAGATGGTTGGGCCTAGGACACTGCCCTGAGGAACCCCTGTAGCAATGTCCTGGGGCTGAGATGATTGGCCTCCAACAACCACTACCAAGTTCGTTTGTGCAAGGTATGACTCCAGCCACTGGAGAGTTTTCCCCCTGATTCCCATTGACTTAAATTTTACACGGGCTCTTTGGTGCCACACTCGGTCAAATGCTGCCTTGATGTCAAGGGCAGTCACTCAAACCTCACCTCTGGAATTCAGCTCTTTTGTCCATGTTTGGACCAAGGCTGTAATGAGGTCTGGAGCAGAGTGGTCCTGGCGGAACCCAAACTGAGCATCGGTGAGCAGGTTATTGGTGAGTAAGTGCCGCGTAAGTGCTGAGTAAGTGTTAGTATTAATACCATCTCTGGATCCACTGTTAATATTAGTACCGTCTCATGATCTCCAGTAAATATTAGTACATTGTCTGGCTCCCCTCGAAATAACAATACTGCTTCTGGATCACACTGCACATATTACAACCGACTGTGGGTCCCTTGTAAATGTTAGTCCATCTCTGGATCCCCTATAAATATTAAAACATCTTTGGATTCTTTGTAAATATTAAGCCATCTTTGGATTCCCTGTAAATATTAGTACCGTCCCTGGATCCCCTGTAATTATTAGTACCGTCCCTGGATCCTCCTGTATCTATTAGTACTGTCTCTGAATCCCCTGCAAATATTAGTACTGCATCTGGATCCCCCTTTAAATATTAGTACCGACTCTGGATACAATGTAAATATTTGTAAAATCTCTCGATCCCCTGTAAACAGTAGTACTGCCTCTGGATCTCCCTGTGAATATTAGTACAGTTTCAGGATCCAATGCAATATTAGTACCCTCTCTGGATTCCCTGTAAATAATGTAACAATCTGTGGATCCCACATAACGATTATTATTGTCTCTGGATCCACCTGTAAATATTACTACCCTCTGTGCATCCCCTATATCTCTTACGACCATCTCTGGATCCCCCTGGAATTATTTGCACTTTCTCTGGATCCCTATGTAAATATTAATACCATCTCTGGATCCCCTGTAATATAAATACTGAACCAAGGGCGACATGAGGAAACACTTTTTTACACAGCGAGTGGTTAGGATCTGGAATGCTCGGCCCGAGGGGGTGGTGGAGGCAGCTTCAATTATGGCCTTCAAAAGGGAACTGGAGAAGTGCTTGAAAGGAAAGAATTTGCAGGGCTTCAGGAATAGGGCGGGGAGCGGGACTAGCTGGATTGCTCTTGCATAGAGCCAGCGTGGACTCAATGGGCCGAATGGCCTCCTTCCGTGCTGTAACCTTTCTGTGATTCTATGATTCTATCTGGAACCCCTGTAAATATTATCGACTCTGGATTCCCTGTAAATATTAGTACCGTATCGGAATCCCTTGGTAACTGTTAATAACATCTCTGGGTGCCCTGTGAATATTATTACTGTCTCTGGATCCCATGTAAATATTAGTACATTCTGTTGATCCCCCTTTAAAGATTAGAAGCATCTCTGGATCGCCCTGTTAATATTAATGCAGTCTCTGGACCACCTGTAAATGGAGAGAAGTCGGGAGGGATGTGGTCGAGGAGGCGAGCAATGAGGGAGAGGAGGGGACGAGTGGCATAGAGGAAGGGAGGAATGGGGAAAGGAGGAGAGGACCAGGAAAAGAAGTGAATTACAGAGGAGAGGAGGTTAGGAATGGGCAGAGGAGGGGAGGAATGGAGAGAGGAGGGGAGGATTGGGGAGAGGAGGGGAGGAATGGGGAGAGGAGGGGAGGAATGGGGAGAAAAGAGGGGGTGACGAAGTGAGGAACGGGGAGAGGAGGGGAGGAATGTGGCGAGGCGGCGCGGAACGGGACAAGGAGGCGAGGAACGGGGAGAGGAGGGGAGGAACAGGGGGAGAGGAGGGGAGGAACAGGGGGAGAGGAGTGGAGGAACAGGGGGAGAGGAGGGGAGGAACAGGGGGAGAGGATCAATGAGGGACAGGAGTGGAGGAATGAGTGAGTGAAGGGAGGAACGGGGGAGATGAAGGGTCAATGGGAAAAGTAGAGAGGAATGGGGAGAGTAGGAGAGGATCATGAGAGGAGAGGAGTAATGGGTTTAGGTGGGGAGGAATGGATAGCAGGAATGGGGACAGGAGAGGAATGGGGGAGAGGAGGGGATCCCCCTGTAAATATTAGTACCGTCTCTGGATCCCTGTAAATATTAGTACCGACTCTGGATCCCTGTAAATATTAATACCGTCTCTGGATCCCCTGTAAATATTAGTACCGTCTCTGGATCCCTGTAAATATTTGTGGCGTCTCTGGATCCCCTGTAAATAATAGTAGTCTCTGGATCCCTGTAAATATTATTACCGTCTCTGGATCCTGTGTAAATATTAATACCTTCTCTGGATCCCCTGTAAATATTATTACCGGCTCTGGATCCTTGTAAATATTAGTACCGACTCTGGATCCCTGTAAATATTTGTGCCGTCTCTGGATCCCCTGACAATATTTGTGCCGTCTTTGGATCCCTGTAAATATTAGTACCGTCTCTGGATCCCTGTAAATATTAGTACCGACTCTGGATCCTGTGTAAATATTAGTACCGTCTCTGGATCCTCCTATATCTATTAGTACTTTCTCTGAATCCCCTGCAAATATTAGTACTGCATCTGGATCTCCCTTTTAATATTAGTACCGACTCTGGATCCAATGTAAATATTTGTAATATCTCTCGATCCCCTGTAAACAGTAGTACTGCCTCTGGATCTCCCTGTGAATATTAGTACAGTTTCAGGATCCAATGCAATATTAGTACTCTCTCTGGATTCCCTGTAAATAATGTAACAATCTGTGGAGCCCACATAACGATTATTATTGTCTCTGGATCCACCTGTAAATATTACTACCCTCTGTGCATCCCCTATATCTCTTACGACCATCCCTGGATCCCCCTGGAATTATTTGCACTTTCTCTGGATCCCTATGTAAATATTAATACCATCTCTGGATCCCCTGTAATATAAATACTGAACCAAATGTGACATGAGGAAACACTTTTTTACACAGCGAGTGGTTAGGATCTGGAATGCACGGCCCGAGGGGGTGGTGGAGGTAGATTCAATCATGGCCTTCAAAAGGGAACAGGAGAAGTGCTTGAAAGGAAAGAATTTGCAGGGCTTCAGGGATAGGGCGGGGAGTGGGACTAGCTGGATTGCTCTTGCATAGAGCCAGCGTGGACTCAATGGGCCGAATGGCCTCCTTCCGTGCTGTAACCTTTCTATGATTCTATGATTCTATCTGGAACCCCTGTAAATATTATCGACTCTGGATTCCCTGTAAATATTAGTACCGTATCGGAATCCCTTGGTAACTGTTAATAACATCTCTGGGTGCCCTGTGAATATTATTACTGTCTCTGGATCCCCTGTAAATATTAGTACATTCTGTTGATCCCCCTTTAAATATTAGAAGCATCTCTGGATCGCCCTGTTAATATTAATGCAGTCTCTGGACCACCTGTAAATGGAGAGAAGTCGGGAGGGATGTGGTCGAGGAGGCGAGCAATGAGGGAGAGGAGGGGACGAGTGGCAGAGAGGAAGGGAGGAATGGGGAAAGGAGGAGAGGACCAGGACAAGAAGTGAATTGCAGGGGAGAGGAGGTTAGGAATGGGCAGAGGAGGGGAGGAATGGTGAGAGGAGGGGAGGAATGGACAGAGGAGGGGAGGAATGGAGAGAAGAGGGGAGGATTGGGGAGAGGAGAGGAGGAATGGGGAGAGGAGGGGAGGAATGGGGAGAGGAGAGGGGGAAGACGAGGTGAGGAACGGGGACAGGAGGCGAGGAACGGGGAGAAGAGGTGAGGAATGTGGCGAGGAGGCGAGGAACAGGGGGAGAGGAGTGGAGGAACAGCGGGAGAGGAGGGGAGGAACAGGGGGAGAGGATCAATGAGGGACAGGAGTGGAGTAATGAGTGAGTGCAGGGAGGAACGGGGGAGATGAAGGGTCAATGGGAAAAGTAGAGAGGAATGGGGAGAGTAGGAGAGGATCATGAGAGGAGAGGAGTAATGGGTTTAGGTGGGGAGGAATGGATAGGAGGAATGGGGACAGAAGGAGAGGAATGGGGGAGAGGAGGGGATCCCCGTGCAAATAATAGTAGTCTCTGGATCCCTCTGTACCGATTAGTACTGTCTCTGAATTCCTCTGTAAATATTAGTACCATCTCTGGAACCCTTGTAATTTTTAGTCCGTCCTTGGATCATCTGTAAATATTATTACCATCTGTGCATCCCCTATAACTATTACTACCATCTCTGGTTCCCCTGGAATATTAATACTGAACCAAATGTGACATGAGGAAACACTTTTCTACACAGTGAGTGGTTGGGATCTGGAATGCACGGCCCGAGGGGGTGGTGGAGGCAGATTCAATCATCGCCTTCAAAATAGAACTGGATAAATATCTGAAAGGGAAAATTTGCAGGGCTACGGGGATAGGGCGGGGGAGTGGGACTAGCTGGATTGCTCTTGCATAGAGCCGGTGCGGACTCTCAATGGGCTGAATGGCCTCCTTCCGTGCTGTAATCTTTCTATGAATCTATGATTCTATCTGGATCCCCTTTAATATTATCGACTCTGGATTCCCTCTAAATATTAGTACCGTATCTGAATCCCTTGGTAAGTATTAATAACATCGATGGATGCCCTGTGAATATTATTACTTTCTCTGGACCCCCTGTAAATATTAGTACTTTCTCTGGATCCCCTGTAAATTTAGTACCGCTTCTGAATTGCCCTGTAAATATTAATACCGTCTCTGGACCACCTGTAAACGGAGAGAAGTGGGGAGGGATGTGGTCGCGGAGGCGGGCAATGAGGGAGAAGAGGGGACGAGTGGCAGAGAGGAAGGGAGGAATGGGGATAGGAGAGGAACAGGACATGAAGTGAATTACAGGGGAGAGGAGGTGAGGAACGAGGAGAGGAGGGGCGAATGAACAGAGGAGGGGAGGAACGGGGAGAGGAGGCGAGGAATGGACTGAGGAGAGGAGGAACGGGAAAAAGGGAAGGAATGAATAAAGGAGGAGAGCAATAGTTAGAAGAGAGAAAATTGGAGAGAGGAGAGGAGGAACCTAGAGTGGAGGGGAGGAACGGGGAGAGGAGGCGAGGAGGTGAGGAAGGGGAAGAGGTGGCGAGGAACGGGGAGAGGAGGCGAGGAACGGGGAGAAGAGGTGAGGAACAGGGAGAGGAGGCAAGGAATGAGGAGATCCCTTGTAAATATTAGTACTTTATCTGGATAACCCTGTAAATATCAGTACTGTCTCTGGATCCCCTGTAAATATTAGTACTGTCTCTGGATCCATCTGTAAATATTAGTATTGTCTCTGGATCCCCTGTAAATATAAATACCATCTCTGGATCCCACTGTAAATATTAGTACCTTCTCTGGATCCCTCTGTAAATATTAGTACCTTCTCTGGAGCCCCTGGAAATATTAGTACCGTCTCTGTACCACTTGTAAAAGGAGAGAGGCGGGGAGGTATGGGGGAGAGGTGGGGAGGGACGTAGTCGAGGGGGCAAGCAATGAGGATGAGGATGGGAGGACCAGCGGAAAGGAAGGGAGGAATGGCGAGAGGATACGAATGGAGGGTGAGGAGGGAAGGTACAGAGGGTGAGGAGGGGAAGAACGAGGGTGAGGAGGGGAAGAACCAGGGTGAGAAGGGGAGGACGGAGGGTGAGGAGGGGAGGAACGAGTGTGAGGGGGGTGGAACGAGGGTGAGGGGGAGGAATATGGGGAGGAAGGGAGGAACGGAGGGTGAGGAGGGAGGAACGAGTGTGAGGAGGGAGGAACGAGGGGAGGAACGAGCGGAGGAGGGGAGGAACGAGGGGGAGGAAAGGAGGAACGAGGGGGAGGAGGAGAAGAACATGGTAGAAGTTGGTAGAAACGGGGAGGGGAGGGGAGGAACGGGGAGTGGAGGAAAGAGGATGGAAGGAATGAGGGAGAGGAGGTTTCTATCCTTCTGTTAGTGATGTCCCTTTATTCCACTGCCATTATGTTATATCTAATTAGTACAGCTACTCAACTCCCTCACTTCTTCCTTCTCTATCGTTTCTGATTGTTATAGCCCGCAATATTTAATTGCCAGTCCTGCTCTTTATGTAGCCATGTTTCAGTTATTCCTGCGACATCTGGTTCCTCCCTGCGGATTATCGAGCTAGAAATTGGGCCCTGAAGCACCCGTTATTTCGGCGGCCTCCCGAACATCCAGGATGGCGCCTTGGATGTGCACACACATTTCCATGGTGATGCGCACCGGGCGCCATCTTGGTATATGAATTGAAATAAAATATACAAAGGATTGATCACACTAATAGGGATATACTACAGACCACCTAATAGTGGCAAGGAGGTGGAGGAAGAAATTATGTCAGCAAATATGTGTGAGGACAACACTGTGCTGAGAGTTCGGTATGTGTGGGAGTTTGGTGAAGTGGGGGAAGGAGGTGCTGCTTTGCCTTGCTTTTCCTGCAGAGCGGTAGTGGACCTGAGAGTAGAAGACTGAGATTGTGGAATAAAAGCAGCAGCAGACCTGCAACAAGAGACAACTACTGTGCGACATCACAGGGACTTAACTCCTGGACCTAAGATAAATAAGAAGCAAAAAGTGATCCAAGTGGGACGTCACCAAGGAAGAGGTAAGTGATTGGCTGGTGAGTATTTTCCTGCTGAATTTGTCTAAGGTTAGAGTTTGTGGATTCTCGGGTCTCTGTTGTGTAGTGGGGGACTGCTGTTCAGCAAGGGCCCTTGAGTATACCTTTTTAATTGAAGTGAAATTGGTGGGATTCATTTAATTTGAGGGAGCGTCCGATAAAAGGCGGGATTTCAGAGCGCTGAGAACAGCTGAGAGGAGCCGAGCCGAGCGGAGGGAGCGTCCGATAAAAGGCGGGATTTCAGAGCGCTGAGAGGAGCCGAGCGGAGCTGCGACCGAGTTCGAAGTGATGTCAGGAATCAGATCGGGACGCGACACAGGGGAGGCACCTGATTGGTGAGTAGGTTCAGGTGAGTATTTCTCCTTATCGACAGTAACTGAAGTAAAAGGAAAGGGAAGGTCTGCTGGTCTTATAGGAAGTAGCGTTTATTTTTTAGTGAATCAAGGTCCCTAGTGTAGTTAACATTCTCTAACTTGAGAACAATTTAAAGGAGTAAACTCCTTAAAGGGAGTGGTAAGTAGTTTTTCTTTTTTTTTCTCTTGACATTGCAGTTGTTGTTAAGCTAACTTAAGGGTTAAGTCATGGCAGGAGATCCCAGAGCCGTGTCATGTTCCTCTTGTGGGATGTGGGAATTCAGGGCTCCTTCCTGTATCCCTGATTCCTTCACCTGCGGGAAGTGTGTCCAGCTGCAGCTATTGTTTGACCGCTTGACGGATCTGGAGCTGCGGATGGACTCACTTTGGAGCATCCGCGATGCTGAGAAAGTCGTGGATAGCACGTTCAGTGAGTTGGTCACACCGCAGATAAAAATTACTGAGGGAGATAGTGAATGGGTGACCAACAGACAGAGGAAGAGTAGGAAGGCAGTGCAGGGGCCCCCTGCGGTCATCTCCCTCCAAAACAGGTATACCGTTTTGGATACTGTTGGGGGAGATGGCTCACCAGGGGAAGGTGGCAGTGGCCAGGTTCATGGCACCGTGGCTGGCTCTGCTGCACAGGAGGGCAGGAAAAAGAGTGGCAGAGCTATAGTGATAGGGGACTCGATTGTAAGGGGAATAGACAGGCGTTTCTGCGGACGCAACCGAGGCTCCAGGATGGTATGTTGCCTCCCTGGTGCAAGGGTCAAGGATGTCTCGGAGCGGCTGCAGGACATTCTGGAGGGGGAGGGTGAACAGCCAGTTGTCGTGGTGCATATAGGCACCAACGATATAGGTAAAAAACAGGATGAGGTCCTACAAGCTGAATTTAGGGAGTTAGGAGTTAAACTAAAGAGTAGGACCTCAAAGGTAGTAATCTCAGGATTGCTACCAGTGCCACGGGCAAGTCAGAGTAGGAATGACAGGATAGCTAAGATGAATACGTGGCTTGAGAGATGGTGCAAGAGGGAGGGATTCAAATTCCTGGGCCATTGGAACCGGTTCTGGGGGAGGTGGGACCAGTACAAATTGGACGGTCTGCATCTGGGCAGGACTGGAACCAATGTCCTAGGGGGAGTGTTTGCCAGTGCTGTTGGGGAGGGTTTAAACTAATGTGGCAGGGGGATGGGAACCGATGCAGGAAGTCAGTGGGAAATAAAATGGTGACAGAAACAAAAGGCAGTAAGGGAGAGTGTACAGAACATGACCGGACAGATGGTCTGAGAAAGCAGGGCAAAGACCAAGGGAAGTCTAGATTAAACTGCATTTATTTCAATGCAAGAAGTCTGATGGGCAAGGCAGATGAACTCAGGGCATGGATGGGTACATGGGACTGGGATGTTATAGCTATTACTGAAACATGGCTAAGCTAGGGGCAGGACTGGCAGCTCAATGTTCCAGGGTACAGATGCTATAGGAAAGATAGAGCAGGAGGTAAGAGAGGAGGGGGAGTTGCGTTCTTGATTAGGGAGAACATCACGGCAGTAGTGAGAGGGGATATATCCGAGGGTTCGCCCACTGAGTCTATATGGGTAGAACTGAAAAATAAGAAGGGATAGATCACTTTGATAGGATTGTACTACAGACCCCCAAATAGTCAACGGGAAATTGAGGAGCAAATATGTAAGGAGATTACAGACAGCTGCAAGAAAAATAGGGTGGTAATAGTAGGGGACTTTAACTTTCCCAACATTGACTGGGACAGCCATAGCATTAGGGGCTTGGATGGAGAGAAATTTGTTGAGTGTATTCAGGAGGAATTTCTCATTCAGTATGTGGATGGCCCGACTAGAGAGGGGGCAAAACTTGACCTCCTCTTGGGAAATAAGGAAGGGCAGGTGACAGAAGTGTTGGTGAGGGATCACTTTGGGACCAGTGATCATAATTCCATTAGTTTTAAGATAGCTATGGAGAAGGATAGGTCTGGCCCAAAAGTTAAAATTCTAAATTGGGGAAAGGCCAATTTTGATGGTATTAGACAGGAACTTTCAGAAGTTGATTGGGAGAGTCTGTTGGCAGGCAAAGGGACGTCTGGTAAGTGGGAGGCTTTCAAAAGTGTGTTAACCAGGGTTCAGGGTAAGCACATTCCTTATAAAGTGAAGGGCAAGGCTGGTAGAAGTAGGGAACCTTGGATGACTCGGGAGATTGAGGCCCCAGTCAAAAAGAAGAAGGAGGCATATGACATGCATAGGCAGCTGGGATCAAGTGGATCCCTTGAAGAGTATAGAGATTACCGGAGTAGAGTTAAGAGAGAAATCAGGAGGGCAAAAAGGGGATATGAGATTGCTTTGGCAGATCAGGCAAAGGTGAATCCAAAGAGCTTCTACAAATACATAAAGGGCAAAAGGGTAACTAGGGAGAGAGTAGGGCCTCTTAAGGATCAACAAGGTCATCTATGTGCGGAACCACAAGAGATGGGTGAGATCCTGAATGAATATTTCACATCGGTATTTACGGTTGAGAAAGGCATGGATGTTAGGGAACTTGGGGAAATAAATAGTGATGTCTTGAGGAGTGTACATATTACAGAGAGGGAGGTGCTGGAAGTCTTAACGCGCATCAAGGTAGATAAATCTCCGGGACCTGATGAAATGTATCCCAGGACGTTATGGGAGGTTAGGGAGGAAATTGCGGGTCCCCCAGCAGAGATATTTGAATCATCCACCGCTACAGGTGAGGTGCCTGAAGATTGGAGGGTAGCAAATGTTGTGCCTTTGTTTAAGAAGGGCGGCAGGGAAAAGCCTGGGAACTACAGACCAGTGAGCCTGACATCTGTAGTGGGTAAGTTGTTAGAGGGTATTCTGAGGGACAGGATCTACAGGCATTTGGAGAGGCAGGGACTAATTAGGAACAGTCAGCATGGTTTTGTGAGAGGAAAATCATGTCTCACGAATTTGATTGAGTTTTTTGAAGGGGTAACCAAGAAGATAGATGAGGGCTGTGCAGTAGATGTGGTCTACATGGACTTCAGCAAAGCATTTGACAAGGTACCGCATGGTAGGTTGTTACATAAGGTTAAATCTCATGGGATCCAAGGTGAGGTAGCCAATTGGATACAAAATTGGCTTGACGACAGAAGACAGAGGGTGGTTGTAGAGGGTTGTTTTTCAAACTGGATGCCTGTGTCCAGCGGTGTGCCTCAGGGATCGGTGCTGGGTCCGCTGTTATTTGTTATTTATATTAATGATTTGGATGAGAATTTAGGAGGCATGGTTAGTAAGTTTGCAGATGACACCAAGATTGGTGGCATTGTGGACAGTGAAGAAGGTTATCTGGGATTGCAACGGGATCTTGATCAATTGGGCCAGTGGGCCGATGAATGGCAGATGGAGTTTAATTTAGATAAATGTGAGGTGATGCATTTTGGTAGATCGAATCGGGCCAGGACCTACTCCGTTAATGGTAGGGCGTTGGGGAGAGTTATAGAACAAAGAGATCTAGGAGTACAGATTCATAGCTCCTTGAAAGTGGAGTCACAGGTGGATAGGGTGGTGAAGAAGGCATTCGGCATGCTTGGTTTCATTGGTCAGAACATTGAATGCAGGAGTTGGGATGTCTTGTTGAAGTTGTACAGGGCATTGGTGAGGCCACACTTGAGAGTACTGTGTACAGTTCTGGTCACCCTATTATAGAAAGGATATTATTAAACTAGAAAGAGTGCAGAAAAGATTTACTAGGATGCTACCGGGACTTGATGGTTTGACTTACAGGGAGAGGTTAGACAGACTGGGACTTTTTTCCCTGGAGAGTAGGAGGTTAAGGGGTGATCTTATAGAAGTCTATAAAATAATGAGGGGCATAGATAAGGTCGATAGTCAAAATCTTTTCCCAAAGGTAGGGGAGTCTATAACGAGGGGGCACAGATTTAAGGTGAGAGGGGAGAGATACAAAAGGGTCCAGAGGGGCAATTTTTTCACTCAAAGGGTGGTGAGTGTCTGGAACGAGCTGCCAGAGGCAGTAGTAGAGGCGGGTACAATTTTGTCTTTTAAAAAGCATTTGGACAGTTACATGGGTAAGATGGGTATAGAGGGATATGGGCCAAGTGCAGGCAATTGGGACTAGCTTAGTGGTATAAACTGGGCGACATGGACATGTTGGGCCGAAGGGCCTGTTTCCATGTTGTAACTTCTATGATTCTATGATTCTATGAATAATGATCATGGGAGATTTTAACTCTTCCCAAACAAGCTGGCAAGAAGAGGTAGGTAAAGGGGAACAGGGAATGGGGTTTTTACAATGTGTGCAGGACTCCTTTCTTATCCAGTATGTAAAAAGCCCAACAAAGGAGGAAGCACTGCTGGATTTCGTAATGGGAAATGAACCAGAACAGAAAAGAGAAGTGAGTGTAGGGGAACATCTAGGCAATAGCGATCATAACATCAAAGGTTTAAGATAAAGATTGAGGGGGACATAAGTAAGACAAAGACCAAAGCAATAGATTGGAGAAAAGCGGATTTACAGGGAATGAGAATGGAACGAGGGAAAATCAACTGGAAACATTTACTGATAAACAGAGAAAGAGAACAGCAGTGGGAAACATTTAAAACGGTGATCAAGAGAGTTCAGGAGAAATATATCCCACTAAAATACCAGAACAAACTGTTCAGTAATGATTCATCCATGAATGAATAAAGAAATAAGGACAAAATTGAAACTGAAGAAAAAGGCGTACACTGAGTACACGGACAGTAAAGGAGAGGATGAGAAAAGGGAATAGGAAGAGGTTCGAAAAGAAGTCAAAAATAACAATTAGGAAAGCAAAGAGAAACTATTAAATTAAATTACGAAGGAAGATAAAAAGAAATACTGAAGTATTCCACAAACACATTAAAGAAAAATCAGAATAGTGACAGGGCCACTAAACTCACAGGTGACAGTGAAATGGCAGAAATATTCAATAGTTACTTTGCCTCAGTATTTCCCAGGGAGTTTAACATGGTGGGCTTGATATTAGAAGAAGAGATCAAAAAAGATCTAAAGGCATTTAAGATAGAAAGGGGGAGACAATTGATAAAGTCATCAAATTTAGAAAGAATAAAACCCCTGGTCCGGATGGATTACATCCGAGCATATTAAAAGACGTTAGGGAAGAGACAGCAGACGCAGCTAATGTGATTCCTATATTTAAAAGGGAGATAGAATCAGTCCAGGACACGAATTCGCTTAACGTCGGTGGTCGGAAAGATAACGGAATCTTTACTCTAAGATGTAATAGAAAAACATCTAGAAACTGAAAATATAATAAAGAATAGTCAGCACGGATTTCAGAAGGGAAGGTCAGGCTTGACCAACATTATTGAATTATTTGAAGAAGTAACAGAGAGGGTAGACAAGGGTAATGTAGTAGATGTAATATATTTGGATTTTCAAAAGGCCTTCGATAAGGGACCACACTGAAGACATGACTAAGGTCAGAACATGTGGAGTCAGGGGACAAGTAGCAGAATGGATAGTAAGCTGGCTACAAAATAGAAAATAGAGAGTAGGGGTTAAAAGTAGTTACTCAGACTGGCAAAAGGTGGGAAGTGGTGTTCCACAAGGATTGGTGCTGGGACCACTGTTGTTCACCATTTACATAAATGATTTGGACTTGGGAATTGGAAGTACAATTTCAAAATTTGCGGATGACACCAAATTGGGGGGTACAGTTAATACCGAGGAGGACAGCGACAAAATACGGGAAGACATTAATAAACTTGCAGAATGGGCGTGTAATTGGCAAATTAATTTCAATATTGATAAGTGTGAGGTATTACATTTTGGTAGGAAGAATAAAGGGGGCCACATACTGATTGGATAATAAGAGTCGCAGGTTAATAAGGCCATTAAAAGGCAAACCACACCCTGGGGTTCATTTCTAGAGGGATAGAATGGAAAAGCAGAGAAGTTATGTTAAACTTATATAGAACCTTGGTTAGACCACACTTAGAGTATTGTGAACATTTCTGGTCTCCATATTATAAAAAGGATATAGAGGCACTGGAGAAGGTGCAAAAAAGATTCACAAGGATGATACCAGAACTGAGAGGATATTTCGATCAGGAAAGATGGAGCAGGCTGGAGCTCTTTTCTCTAGAAAAGAGGTGACCGAGATGTGACCTGATCGAGGTCCTGACGATTATGAAACGGTTTGATGGGGTAGACATAGAGAAGATGTTTCCACTTGCGGGGGAGGCCAAAACTAGGAGCCATAAATATAAGATAGTCACTAATAAATCCAACAGGGAATTCAGGAGAAACTTCTTTACCCAGAGAGTGGTGAGAATGTGAAACTCACCACCACAAGGAGGACTTGAGACAACTAGCAGAGATGCATTTAAGGGGAAGCTGGGTAAGAGAAGGAGAAAGAAATATGGTGATAGGGTTAGACGAAGTAGGGAAGGAGGAATGGGGGTGAGAAGGGGAGGAACGGGAAGAGGAAGGGAAAGGGGAATGGGGAAGCAACAGGAAAGAAATGGAGGAACAGGAGAGAGGTGGGTAGGAATGCGGAGAGGAGGGGAGGAATGGGGAGAGGAGAGGAGAATTGGGGCGATGAGTGGAGGAATGGAGAGAACATAAGAGCATAAGAAATGGGAGCAGGAGTAGGCCTTGTGGCCCCTCGAGCCTGCTCCGCCATTCAATAAGATCGTGGCTGATCTTTAACCTCAACTCCACTTTCCCACCCAATCCTCATATCCCTTGATGCCCCTAGAGTCCAAAAACCTATCAATCTCAGCCTTGAATATATATTCAGCATCCACAGCCCTCTGGGGGAGAGAATTCCAAAGATTCACAACCCTCTGTGTGAAGCAATTCCTCCTTATCTCAGTCTCAAATGGCCGACCCCTTATCCTGAGACTATGCCCCCTAGTTCTAGATTCTCCAGCCAGGGGAAAGAACCTCTCAGCATCTACCCTGTCAAGCCCCCTCAGAATCTTACACGTTTCAATGAGATCACCTCTCATTCTTCTAAACTCCAGAGAGTGTGGGCCAGTTCTGCTCAACCTTTCCTCATATGACAGCCCTCTCATCCCAGGAATTGATCCAGTGAACCTTCGTTGCACCGCCTCTAAGGCAAGTATATCCTTCCTTAGATAAGGAGACCTAAACTGTACGCAGTACTCCAGGTGAGGTCTCACCAAAGCCCTGTACAATTGTAATAAGACTTCCTTACTCTTGTACTCCAACCCCCTTGCAATAAAGGCCAACGTGCCATTTGCTTTCCTAATTGCTTGCTGTACCTGCATGTTAACTTTTTGTGCTTCTTGTACGAGGACACCCAAGTCTCTCTGGACATCAACATTTAATAGTTTCTCACCATTTAAAAAATATTCTGTTTTTCTATTCTTCCTACCAAAATGAATAACCTCACATTTCCCCACATTATACTCCATCTGCCACCTTCTCGCCCACTCACTTAACCTGTCGATATCCCTTTGCAGACTCTTTGTGTCCTCCTCACAGCTTACTTTCCCGCCTAGCTTTGTATCGTCAGCAAACTTGGATTCATTACACTCGGTCCCTTCATCTAAATCATTAATATAGATTGTAAATAGCTGAGGCCCAAGCACTGATCCTTGCAGCACCCACTAGTTACAGCCTGCCAACCTGAAAATGACCCATTCATTCCAACTCTCTTTTCTGTCATTTAACCAATCCTCTATCCATGCTAATATATTACTCCCAATCCCATGAGCCCTTATATTGTGTAACAACCTTTTATGTGGCACCTCATCAAATGCCTTTTGAAAATCCAAATATACTCCATCCACTGGTTCCCCTTCATCCACCCTGATAGTTACATCCTCAAAAAACTCTAATAAATTTGTCAAACACGATTTCCCTTTCATAAAACCATGTTGACTCTGTCTAATCATATTTTTTTTATTCGTTCATGGGATGTGGGCGTCGCTGGCGAGGCCGGCATTTGTTGCCCATCCCTAATTGCCCTCGAGAAGGTGGTGGTGAGCCGCCTTCTTGAACCGCTGCAGTCCGTGTGGTGAAGGTTCTCCCACAGTGCTGTTAGGAAGGGAGTTCCAGGATTTTGACCCAGCGATGATGAAGGAACGGCCGATATATTTCCAAGTTGGAATGGTGTGTGACTTGGAGGGGAACGTGCAGGTGGTGTTGTTCCCATGTGCCTGCTGCTCTTGTCCTTCCAGGTGGTAGAGGTCGCGGGTTTGGGAGGTGCTGTCGAAGAAGCCTTGGCGAGTTGCTGCAGTGCATCCTGTGGATGGTACACACTGCAACCACGGTGCGCCGGTGGTGAAGGGAGTGAATGTTTAGTGTGGTGGATGGGGTGCCAATCAAGCGGGCTGCTTTGTCCTGGATGGTGTCGAGCTTCTTGAGTGTTGTTGGAGCTGCACTCATCCAGGCAAGTGGAGAGTATTCCATCACATTCCTGGCTTGTGCCTTGTTGATGGTGGAAAGATTCTGGGGAGTCAGGAGGTGAGTCACTCGCCGCAGAATAACCAGCCTCTGACCTGCTCTTGTAGTCACAGTATTTATGTGACTGCTCCAGTTAAGTTTCTGGTCAATGGTGACCCCCAAGATGTTGATGGTGGGGGATTCGGCGATGGTAATGCCATTGAATGTCAAGGGGAGGTGGTTAGACTCTCTCTTGTTGGAGATGGTCATTGCCTGGCACTTGTCTGGCGTGAATGTTACTTGCCACTTATCAGCCCAAGCCTGGATGTTGTCCAGGTCTTGCTGCATGCGGGCTCGTACTGCTACATTATTTGAGGGGTTGCGAATGGAACTGAACACTGTGCAATCATCAGCGAGCATCCCCATTTCTGACCTTATGATGGAGGGAAGGTCATTGATGAAGCAGCTGAAGATGGCTGGGCCAAGGACACTGCCCTGAGGAACTCCTGCAGCAATGTCCTGCGGCTGAGATGATTGGCCTCCAACAACCACGACTATCTTCCTTTGTGCTACGTATGACTCCAGCCACTGGAGAGTTTTCCACCTGATTCCCATTGACTTCAATTTTACTAGGGCTCCTTGGTGCCACACTCGGTTAAATGCTGCCTTGATATCAAGGGCAGTCACTCTCACCTCACCTCTGGAATTCAGCTCTTTTGTCCATGTTTGGACCAAGGCTGTAATGAGGTCTGGAGCCGACTGGTCCTGGTGGAACCCAAACTGAGCATCGGTGAGCAGGTTATTGGTGAGTAAGTGCCACTTGATAGCACTTTCGACGACACCTACCATCACATTGCTGATGATTGAGAGTAGACTGACGGGGTGGTAATTGGCCGGATTGGATTTGTCCTGCTTTTTGTGGACAGGACATACCTGGGCAATTTTCCACATTCGGGTAAATGCCAGATACCAGCACCTGGAACAGTTTGGATAGAGGCACGGCTCGTTCTGGAGCACAAGTCTTCAGCACTACAGCTGGGATGTTGTCGGGGCCCATAGCCTTTGCTGTATCCAGTGCACTCAGCCGTTTCTTGATATCATGTGGAGTGAATCGAATTGGCTGAAGACTGGCTTCTGTGAAGGAGGGGATATCGGGAGGAGGCCGAGATGGATCATCCACTCGGCACTTCTGGCTGAAGATGGTTGCAAACGCTTCAGCCTTGTCTTTCAGCCCAATGTAACAGACCAGTTAGCCTAACATCAGAAGTGGGGAAAATGCTGGAGTCTATTATAAACGATGTGATAACAGAACACTTGGAAGGCATTAACAGGATTGGACAAAGTCAACATGGGTTTATGAAAGGGAAATCATGCTTAACAAATCGACTGGAGATTTTTGAGGATGTAACTAGTAGAATAGATACGGGAGAACCAGTAGATGTGGTGTATTTGGATTTTCAGAAGGCTTTTGATAAGATCCCACACAAGAGGTTAGTGTGCAAAATTAAAGCACATGGGATTGGGGGGAATATATTGGCATGGATTGAAAATTGGTTGACAGACAGAAAACGGAGAGTAGGAATAAACGGGTCTTTTTCTGGGTGGCAGGCAGTGACTAGTGGGGTACCGCAGGGATCAGTGCTTGGGCCACAACTATTCACAATATATATCAATGATTTGGATGAGGGAACTAAATGTAACATTTCCAAGTTTGCAGACGACACAAAGCTGGGGTGGAATGTGAGCTGTGAGGAGGATGCAAAGAGGCTCCAATGTGATTTAGACAAGTTGGGTGAGTGGGCAAGAATATGGCCGATGCAGTATAACGTGGATAAATGTGAGGTTATCCACTTTGATTGTAAAGACAGATAATTATCTGAATGGTGATAGACTAGGAAAAGGGGAGGTGCAACAAGACCTGGGTGTCCTTGTGTACCATTCGCTGAAAGCAAGTATTCAGGTGCAGCAAGCAGTTAGGAAGGCGAATGGTATGTTGGTCTTCATTGCAAGAGGATTTGAGTACAGGAGCAGGGATGTCTTACTGCAGTTATACAGGGCCTTGGTGAGACCACATCTGGAGTATTGTATGCAGTTTTGGTCTCCTTATATGAGGAAGGATGTCCTTGCCATGCAGAGAGTGCAACAAAGGTTTACCAGACTGATTCCTGGGATGGCAGGACTGACGTATGAGGAGAGATTGGGTCGACTAGGCCTATATTCACTAGAGTTTAGAAGAATGAAGTGAACGCATCGAAACTTATAAAATTCTAACAGGACTGGACAGACTAGATGCAGGGAGGATGTTCCCAATGGATGGGGAATCCATAACCAGGGGTCACAGTCTCAGGATACGGGGTATGCCATTTAGAACCGAGATGAGGAGAAATTTCTTCACTCAGAGGGTGGTGAACCTATGGAATTCTCTACCACAGAAGGCAGTGGAGGTCAAGTCATTAGATGTATTCAAGAAGGAGATAGATATATTTCTTAATGCTAAAGGGATCAAGGGATATGGGAAAAAGCGGGAACAGGGTACTGAGTTAGACGATCAGCCATGATCATTTTAAATGGTGGAGCAGGCCCGAAGGGCCGAATGGCCGACTCTTGCTCCTATTTTCTATGTTTCTATAAACGCTGGCCTTGCCAGTGATGCCCACATCCCATGAACGAATAAAAAAAGCATCTGCTCCTTTTCCATTCTGCCTGTCTTTTCTAAATGTCATGTACCCTGGAATATTTAGTTTCCAATCTTGGTCATTTTGCAACCACGTCTCTGTAATGGCTATTACACCAAACCCATTTATCTCTATTTGAGCAATTAATGCATCTATCTTGTTACCAATGCTCCGTGCATTCAGATAAAGAGCCTTTAATTTGAACTTGTTACAATTTTTCCCTGCTTTGACCTTACTTGTTGATGCTCTATTACCGGTAAACTCTCTGTCACTTCCTGCCACACTCTGCTTACCTTTACCCAAATCACTACACTGCTCTGTTGCCTTGACTTTTCTCATTACATTTCTAAATTTCTCCTCACCTGACCCCTCCCTTCCCTTTTTTAGTTTAAAGCCCCGTCTACAGCCCCAGTTATTCGATTCTCCAGGACGCTGGTCCCAACCTGTTTAAGTGAAGCCCGTCCCAATGGAACAGCTCCCTCGTTCCCCAGTACTGGTGCCAGTGCCCCATGAATCGAAACCCCGTCTCCCACACCACTCTTTGAGCCCCACATTTAACTCTCTGATCTGTCTGTCCTAATGCCAATTTGCTTGTGGCTCAGGTAGTAATCCAGAAATTATTATCTTTGAGCTTCGACTTATTAATTTAGACCTGAGCTCCTCAAACTCCCTCAGTAGAACCTCATTCCTAGTTCTACCTATCTCGCTGGTTCCTACATGGACCACGACAACTGGATCCTTCCCTCATGCTCCAAGTTCTTCTCCAGCCGCGAGGAGATGTCCTTAACCCTGGCACTGGGCAGGCAATACAGCCTTCGGGACTCTCAGTCTCAGCTGCAGAGAAGAGTGTCCATCCCCCTGACTATAATATCCCCCACTTGATTGGCCCTCTGTACCGCAGTGTCGTGCTCAGTTTGCCCATCCTCCCTGCAGGCTTTGTTCTCATCCATACAGGTAGCAAGTATCTCGTACCTGTTGGACAAATTCGAGGGCTGAGGCTCCTCCATCATTGCATCCTGGGTCCCCATAGCTGCCTGACTCGCAGTCACACCCTTCTGTCCCTGACCACTGAATGAATCTAAACTACTCGCTAATCTAAGGGGTATGGACTACCTCCTGGATCAAAGCATCCAGATAACTCTCCTCCTCCCGGATGCATCGCAATGTCTGCAGATCGGACTCCAGCTCAACAACGCTGAGCTGAAGTCCCTCGAGTTGCAGACGCTTCCTGCGGATGTGGTACATGGGGATCTCGCTGCTCTGCACCAACTCCCACATGTTGCAGTTACGACACACCCCCTGCCCTGTCACCGCTTGTCGAAGCAGAATTTACTTATTTACTTGATGAGTTTTTAATCTCTCGCTATTGTTAGTTTTATTAACTAATTAATTTATCTAGTTTAAGTTATTGATTTAATCTCTCAGTTAAACCCCTGTCCGAACTTGGAGAGAAAAAAATCTAGTAATACTCACCAATCACCAATCACCGACATGCTGTCCTGTGACGGCACTGTTTCAATTTCTGCCTCTGGTGAGTTGACTGCAATTGTGTCTCACTCGACATTCGGGCTTTCTCCCACCTACCTACTGTCCTGTGACGGCACTCCTTGATTTTTTATTTTCAATCCTACCGAATTTATCCTGACCATTTCCCGCCTCCGCTGCTCCAAGTGAGTTTAGGCCTTCGATCCCCGAATTTTTTAAACTTACCTCTGCCGCTCCGGTCCCCGATCCTCGTCTCCGCTGGTCTCAGAGCTCTTGCTCTCTGTTCACCGTCCTTCCCCCTCGACACCGAATTCCCCCATTCACCAAATTCTCAAGTTCCCACTCTGTTCATCGCCCACTCTGTTCGCTCTGTGCTTCAGCAGCTACTTTCTGCTTTATACTCCTTTTGAGAACAGCAGTTACAACTTGTCAATCAGCTTCCAACTCCCAGTAATTACCCTCTATTCAGACAATCGCATACAGCTCATTAACTGTTCACTGCCATTGACTTGCAGTTTCTGCGAAACTTTTAAGGTTCTATGTTAAATTTTAAAGTAAATTTTAATCTAAATTCACTCACTATTTCAACAGAGCCCCTCTCTCACCAAATTCTCAAGTTCCCACTCTGTTCGTAATCCACTCTGTTCGCTCTGTGCTTTAAGGGGAGAGGAAGGAAGGTATGGGGAGAGGAGGAGAGGAATGGGGATAGGAGGGGAGGAATGGGGAGAGGAGGAGAGGAATGGGGAGAGGAGGGGAGGAATGGGGAGAGGAGGGGAGGAATGGGGAGAGGAAGGGAGGAATGAGGAGAGGAGGAGAGGAATGGGGAGAGGAGGAGAGGAATGGGGAGAGGAGGGGAGTAATGGGTGAGGAGGGGAGGAATGGGGAAAGGAAGGGAGGAATGGGGAGAGGAGGAGAGGAATGGGGAGAGGAGGGGAGGAGTGGAGAGAGGAGGGGAGGAATGGGGAGAGGAGGGGAGGAATGGGGAGAGGGAGGGAGGAATGGGGAGAGGAAGAGAGGAATGAGGAGAGGAGGAGAGGAATGGGGAGAGGAGGAGAGGAATGGGGAGAGGAGGGGAGGAATGGGAGAGGAGGGGTGGAATGGGGAGAGGAAGGGAGGAATGAGGAGAGGAGGAGAGGAATGGGGGGAGGAAGGGAGGAATGGGGAGAGGAGGAGAGGAATGGGGAAAGGAAGGGAGGAATGAGGAAAGGAATAGAGGAATGGGGAGAGGAGGAGAGGAATGGGGAGAGGAGGGGAGGAATGGGAGAGGAGGGGTGGAATGGGGAGAGGAAGGGAGGAATGAGGAGAGGAATGGGGAGAGGAGGAGAGGAATGGGGAGAGGAGGGAGGAATGGTGAAAGGAGGGGAGGAATGGGGACAGGAAGGGAGGAATGGGGAGAGGAGGGGTGGAATGGGGTGAGGAGGGGAGGAATGGGGACAGGAAGGGAGGAACGGCGAGTGGAAGAGAGGAATGGGGCGAGGAAGATAGGAATGGGGAGAGGAGGGAGGAATAGGGAGAGGAAGGGAGAAATGGGGACAGGAAGGGAGGAATGGGGAGAGGAGGGGAGGAATGGGGAGAGGAGGGGAGGAATGGGGAGAGGAAGGGAGGAATGAGGAGAGGAGGAGAGGACTGGGGAGAGGAGGTGAGGAATGGGCAGAGGAGGGGAGGAATGGGAGAGGAGGAGAGGAATGGGGAGAGGAAGGGAGAAATGGGGACAGGAAGGGAGGAATGGGGGGAGGAATGGGGAGAGGAGGGGAGGAGTGGAGAGAGGAGGGGAGGAATGGGGAGAGGGAGGCAGGAGTGGAGAGAGGAGGGGAGGAATGGGGAGTGGAGGGGAGGAATGGGGAGAGGGAGGGAGGAATGGGGAGAGGAGGGCAGAAGTGGAGAGAGGAGGGCAGAAGTGGAGAGAGGAGGGGAGGAACGGGGAGAGGAGGGGAGGGATGGGGAGAAGGAGGGAGGAATGGGTGAGGACGGGAGGAATGGGGATAGGAAGGGAGGAATGGGGAGAGGAGGAGAGGAATGGGGAGAGGAGGGGTGGAGTGAAGAGAGGAGGGGAGGAATGGGGAGAGGAGGGGAGGAATGGGGAGAGGGAGGGAGGAATGGGGAGAGGAAGAGAGGGATGAGGAGAGGAGGAGAGGAATGGGGAGAGGAGGGGAGGAATGGGAGAGGAGGGGTGGAATGGGGAGAGGAAGGCAGGAATGAGGAGAGGAATGGGGAGAGGAGGGGAGGAGTGGAGAGAGGAGGGGAGGAATGGGGAGAGGAGGGGAGGAATGGGGAGAAGGAGGGAGGAATGAGGAGAGGAGGAGAGGAATGGGGAGAGAAGGAGAGGAATGGGGAGAGGAGGGAGGATTGGTGAAAGGAGGGGAGGAATGGGGACAGGAAGGGAGGAACGGCGAGTGGAAGAGAGGAATGGGGCGAGGAAGATAGGAATGGGGAGAGGAGGGAGGAATGTGGAGAGGAAGGGAGAAATGGGGACAGGAAGGGAGGAATGGGGAGAGGAGGGGAGGAATGGGGAGAGGAGGGGAGGAATGGGGAGAGGAAGGGAGGAATGAGGAGAGGAGGAGAGGAATGGGGAGAGGAGGAGAGGAATGGGCAGAGGAGGGGAGGAATGGGAGAGGAGGAGAGAAATGGGGAGAGGAAGGGAGAAATGGAGACAGGAAGGGAGGAATGGGGAGAGGAGGAGAGGAATGGGGCGAGGAGGGGAGTAGTGGAGAGAGGAGGAGAGGAATGGGGAGAGGAAGGCAGGAGTGGAGAGTGGAGGGGAGGAATGGGGAGAGGAGGGGAGGAATGGGGAGAGGGAGGGAGGAATGGGGAGAGGAGGGCAGAATTGGAGAGAGGAGGGGAGGAATGGGGAGAGGAGGGGAGGAATGGGGAGAAGGAGGGAGGAATGGGGAGAGGAGGGGAGGAATGGGGGGAGGAGGAGAGGAATGGGGACAGGAAGGGAGGAACGGGGAGTGGAAGAGAGGATTGGGGAGAGGAAGATAGGAATGGGGAGAGGAGGGAGGAATGGGGATAGGAGGGGAGGAAAGTGGACAGGAAGGGATGAATGGGGAGAGGAAGAGAGGAATGGAGAGAGGAAGAGAGGAATGCGGAGAGGGGGGTAGGAATGGGGAGAGGAGGGATAGAATGGGGAGGGGAGGGATGGAATGGGGAGGGGAGGGAAAGAATCGGGAGAGGAGGAAAAGAATGGGGTGGAGAGGGGAAGAATGGGGAGAGGAGTGGAGGAATGGGAAGAGGAAGAAGGGAAGGGGAGAGGAGGGTAGGAATGGAGAGACGAAGTGAGGAATGGGGAGAGGAAGAGAGGAATTTGGAAAGGAGGAGAGCAATGGGGAGAAGGAGAGAGGAATGCAGAGAGGAGGGGAGGAATGGGGAGAGGAGGGGAGGAATGGGGAGAGGAAGAGAGGAATGGAGAGGGGAGGGGAGGATTGGGGAGAGGAAGAGAGGAATGAGAGTGGAAGAAAGGATTGGAGAGAGAAGGGGAGTAATGGGGAGAGGAAGAGAGGAATGGGGATTGGAAGAGAGGAATGGGGATTGGAAGAGAGGAATGGAGAGGGGAAGCGAGGAATGCGGAGAGGAAGAAGGGAAGGGGAGAGGAGGGGAGGAATGGGGAGAGGAGGAGAGGAATGGGGAGAGGAGGGGAGGAATGTGGAGAGGAAGGGAGGAATGGGGAGAGAAGGGGAGTAATGGGGAGATGAAGAGAGGAATGGGGAGTGGAGGGGAGAAATGGGGAGAGGAATAGAGGAATGGAGAGAGGAGGGGAGGATTGGGGAGAGGAAGAGAGGAATGGGGAGAGGAAGAAGGGAAGTGGAGAAGAGGGGAGGAATGGGGAGAAGAAGAGGCGAATGTGGAGAGGAAGAGCTCAATGAGGAGAGGAGGGGAGGAATGAGGAGAAGCTTTTAAGGGGAAGCTGGGTAAGGGAAGGAGAAAGAAATATGGTGATAGAGTTAGACAAAGTAGGGAAGGAGGAATGGGGGTGAGAAGGGGAGGAACGGGAAGAGGAAGGGAAAGGGGAATGGGGAAGCAACAAGAAATAAATGGAGGAACAGGGGAGAGATGGAAAGGAATGCGGAGAGGAGGCGAGGAATGGGGAGAGGAGAGGAGAATGGGGGCAATGAGTGGAGGAATGGAGAGAACATAAGAACATCAGAAATAGGAGCAAGAGTAGGCCTTATAGCTCCGCCATTCAATAAGATCGTGGCTGATCTTTAACCTCAACTCCACTTTCCCACCCAATCCCCATATCCCTTGATTCCCCTCGAGTCCAAAAACCTATCAATCTCAGCCTTGAATATATATTCAGCATCCACAGCCCTCTGGGGGAGAGAATTCCAAAGATTCGCAACCCTCTGAGTGAAGAAATTGCTCCTCATCTCAGTCTCAAATGGCCAATCCCTTATCCTGAGACTATGTCCCCTCGTTCTGGAGTCTCCAGC
This sequence comes from Heptranchias perlo, assembly GCF_035084215.1. Classification (NCBI taxonomy): domain Eukaryota; kingdom Metazoa; phylum Chordata; class Chondrichthyes; order Hexanchiformes; family Hexanchidae; genus Heptranchias; species Heptranchias perlo. Next base: position 236,184 of record NW_027139918.1, on the reverse strand, counting down.
CAGGGGAAAGAACCTCTCAGCATCTACCCTGTCAAGCCCCCTCAAAATCTTATATCTTTCAATGAGATCACCTCTCATTCTTCTAAACTCCAGCGAGAATAGGCCCATTCTACTCAATCTCTCCTCATTGGACAACCCTCTCATCCCAGGAATTAATCTAGTGAACCTTCGTTGCACCGCCTCCAAGGCAAGTATATCCTTCCTTAGATAAGGAGACCAAAACTGTATGCAATTCTCCAGGTGAGATCTCACCAAAGCCCTGTACAATTGAAGTAAGACTTCCTGACTCTTGTACTCTAACCCCCTTGCAATAAAGGCCAACGTGTCATTTGCTTTCCTAATTGCTTGTTGTACCTGCATGTTAACTTTTTGTGTTTTTTGTACGAGGACACCCAAGTCTCTCTGGACTTCAACATTTAATAGCTTCTCACCATTTAAAAAATATTCTGTTTTTCTATTCTTCCTACCAAAATGAATAACCTCACATTTCCCCACATGATAGTCCATCTGCCACCTTCTTGCCCACTCACTTAACCTGTCGATATCCCTTTGCAGATTATTTGTGCCCTCCTCACAGCTTACTTTCCCACCCAGCTTTGAATCGTCAGCAAACTTGGATTCATTACACTCGGTCCCTTCATCTAAGTCATTAATATAGATTGTAAATAGCTGAGGCCCAAGCACCGATCCTTGCAGCACCCACTTGTTCCAGCCTGCCAACCTGAAAATGACCCATTTATTCCCACTCTCTTTGCTGTCCTTTAACCAATCCTCTATCCATGCTAATATATTACTCCCAATCCCATGAGCCCTTATATTGCGTAACAACCTTTTATGTGGCACCTTATCGAATGCCTTTTGAAAATCCAAATATACTCCATCCACTGGTTCCCCTTTATCTACCCTGATAGTTACATCCTCAAAAAACTCTAATAAATTTGTCAAACACGATTTCTCTTTCATGAAACCATGTTGACTCTGTCTAATTATATATTTTTTTATTCGTTCATGGGATGTGGGCGCCGCTGGCGAGGCCGGCATTTATTGCCCATCCCTAATTGCCCCTTGAGAAGGTGGTGGTGAGCCGCCTTCTTGAACCGCTGCAGTCCGTGTGGTGAAGGTTCTCTCACAGTGCTGTTAGGAAGGGAGTTCCAGGATTTTGACCCAGCAATGATGAAGGAACGGCCGATATATTTCCAAGTCGGAGAGAGAGAGAAGCAGGGGGCCAGAGAGAGAGAGATAAACAGGGGGTCAGAGAGAGAGAGAGAAACAGGGGGTCAGAGAGAGAGAGAGAAACAGGGGGTCAGAGAGAAAGGGAGAAACAGGGGGTCAGAGAGAGAGAGAGAAACAGGGGGTCAGATGCAGTATAACGTAGATAAATGTGAGTTTATCCACTTTGATTGTAAAAACAGAAAGACAGATTATTATCTGAATGTTGATAGATTGGGAAAAGGGGAGGTGCGACGAGACCTGGGTGCCCTTGTATACCAGTCGCTGAAAGCCAGCATTCAGGTGCAGCAAGCAGTTAGGAAGGCGAATGGTCTGTTGGCGTTCATTGCAAGAGGATTTGAGTGCAGGAACAGGGACGTCTTACTGCAGTTATAAAGGGCCTTGGTGAGACCACATCTGGAATATTGTGTGCAGTTTTGCTCTCCTTATCTGAGGAAGGATGTCCTTGCCTTGGAGGGAGTGCAACGAAGATTTACCAGACTGATTCCTGAGATAAATGTAAGGAATCTTACAACACCAGGTTCGAGTCCAACAAATTTATTTTAAAATCACAAGCTTTCGGAGATTATCCCCTTCGTCAGGTGAGATTCCTAACATTTGTCCACCCCAGTCCATCACCGGCATCTCCACATCATGATTCCTGGGATGGCAGGGCTGACGTATGAGGGGAGATTGGGTCGACTAGGCCTATATTCACTCGAGTTTAGAAGAATGAGAGGTGATCTAATCGAAACATATAAAATTCTAACAGGACTAGACAGACTAGATGCAGGGAGGATGTTCCCGATGGCTGGGGAATCCATAACCAGGGGTCACAGTCTCAGGATACGGGGTATGCCATTTCGAACCGAGATGAGGAGAAATTTCTTCACTCAGAGGGTGGTGAACCTGTGGAATTCTCTACCACAGAAGGCAGTGGAGGCCAAGTCATTAAATATATTCAAGAAGGAGATAGATATATTTCTTAATGCTAAAGGGATCAAGGGATATGGGGAAAAATCGAGAACAGGGTATTGAGTTAGGCTATCAGCCATGATCATTTTGAATGGTGGAACAGACCCGAAGGGCCGAATGGCCTACTCTTGCTCCTATTTTCTATGATTCTATGATTTGACATCATTTGAACCCTTCTGACTTAATTTCACTCCGTTTAACTTCATTTGACTTCATTTGACCCCATTTCACGACATTTAACTTCATTTGACCCCATTTCACTTCATTTGGCATCATTTGAACACTTTTCACTTCATTTCTCTTATTTTCAAACCATTTCACTTCATTTGAACCCATTTCACTTCATTTGAACCCATTTCACTTCATTGGTGTTTATTTGAATCCATTTTACTTCATTTTACACCATTTCACATTATTCTGACAAGAGAAGTTGGGTCAAATGAAGTAAAAAGAGGGTGAAATGGGGTCAAATGTAGTGAAATGGGGTCAAATTAATTCAAATGTAGTGAAATGGGGTCAAATTAATTCAAATGAAGTGAAATGGGTTCAAGTGAAATGAAATGTGGACAAATAAAGAAACATTAAGAGAAATGGGGTCAAATGAAGTCAAGTAAAGTGATATCGGGTGCAAATGAAGTCAAATAAACTGAACTAGGGTCAAATGAACTCGAATGGAGTGAAATGGGTTCAAAAGAAATGAAATGGCGTCAAATGCAGTAAAATGGGGGTCGAATGAAGTGAAATGAAGACATAAATAAACTGAAATGGGTTCAAATGTAGTCATATGAAGTGAAATGGGGTGAAATAAAATGCAATGAAGGCAAATAGGGTCAAATTAAATCAGATGCAGTGAAATGGGGTCAAATTAAGTGAAATAGGGTCAAATGAAGATAAATGAAGTGAATTTGGTTCAAATGAAGTCAAATTCTGTCAAATCAAGTAAAATGTGAGCAAATGAAGAAAAATTAAGTGAAATGGGTTCAAATGAACTCAAATGAATTGGAATTGGTTGAAATGAAGTGAAATGAAGCGAAAAGGGGTCAAATGAAGTGAAATGTGGGCAAGTGAAATAAAATTAAGTGAAATTGTGTTTAAAGAAGTCGAATGAAGTGAAATGATGGGGTCAAATTTATTCAAAGTAAATATATGGGGTCAAATGAAGGGAAATGGGGTCAAATAAAGTGAAATGCAGTCAACTGAAGTCAATAAAGTGAAATGGGGTCAAATGAAGAAAAATGAAGTGAAATGGGTTCAAATCAAGTCAAATGAATTGAAATGGGAGCACCGTCCCCAAATTGGTCCGCGCTCGCTGCCGCCGTCCCCAAATTGGTCCCCGCTTGCAGGAGCCGTCCTCAAATTGGTCCCCGCTTGCAGGAGCCGTCCCCAAATTGGTCCCCGCTTGCAGGAGCCGTCCCCAAATTAGTCTCCGCTCGCAGGCGCCGTAACCAAATTAGTCCCCACCCGCTGGCGCCGTCCCCATTTTGGTCTCCTCTTGCTGCCACTGTCCCCAATTTGGTCCATTTACAGGTGCGTCAAATGAAGTTTAATGGAGTTAGATTTCATTTTATGACTTTATTTGACCCCATTTCTTTTCTTTTCAATTCATTTGACCCCCCATCACTTCACTTGACTTAATTTGGCCCCATATGGCTGATATGGACACAATTTCACTTCATTTGACATGATTTGAATCCTTTTCATTTCATTTCACTTCTTCTCAACCCATTTGATTTAATTTTACGTCATTTACCTTCATTTGATGTTACTTGACCCAACTGCACTTCATTGGTGTTAATGTGAACCCATTTGACTTCATTTGACCCAATTTCACTTTCTTTCACCACATTTATCATCATTTGTCCCCATTTCTCATCATTTGTCCACATTTCTCGTCATTTAACCTCCTTTGACGTTATTTGACCCCTTTTGCCATCATTTAACCCCATTTGACATCATTTGAACCTATTTCACTTCATTTAATCCCATTTCACTTCATTTGACCCCTTTTCACCACAGTTCACTTCATTTGACCCCATTTCACTTCATTTGACCCCATTTCACTTCATTTGACCCCATTTCACTACACTTCACTTCATTTGACCCCATTTCACTTCATTTGACCCCATTTCACTTTATATGACCCCATTTCACGAGATGTCACTTCATTTGACCCCATTTCACGACATTTCACTTCATTTGACCCCATTTCACGACATTTCACTTCATTTGACCACATCTCACTACATTTCACTTCATTTGACCACATTTCACTTCATTTGACCCCATTTCACGACATTTCACTTCATTTTACCCCATTTCACTTGATTTGACCCAATTTCACTTCATTTGACCCCATTTCACTTCATTTGATCCCATTTCACTACATTTCACTTCATTTGACCCCATTTCACTACATTTCACCCCATTTCACTACATTTCACTTCATTTGACCCCATTTCACTTTATATGACCCCATTTCACGACATTTCACTTCATTTGACCCCATTTCACGACATTTAACTTCATTTGACCCCATTTCACTGCATTTCACTTCATTTGACCCCATTTCACGACATTTCACTTCATTTGTCCCCATTTCACTTTATATGACCCCATTTCACGACATTTCACTTCATTTGACCCCATTTCACTTAATTTGACCCTATTTCACTTAATTTGACCCTATTTCACTTCATTTGACCCCATTTCACTTCATTTGACCCCATTTCACTACATTTCACTTCATTTGTCCCCATTTCACTTTATATGAACCCATTTGACTTTGTCTGAGTTCATTTGGACCCATTTCACTTCATCTGACTGAATTTCACTTCATTTGTATTCATTTGACCCAATTTATTTTCTTTTCAATTCATTTGTCTCTCTTGTCACTTCTCCTGATTTAATCTGACCCCTTTTGACTGCATTTGACACAGTTTCACTTCATTTGGCATGATTTGAACCCATTTGACTTAATTTATCTTATTTTCAATCCATTTCACTTCATTTGAACCCATTTCACTTCATTGGTGTTAATTTGAACCCATTTCACTTCATTTTACACCATTTCACATCATTCCGAGAAGAGAAATGGGGTCAAATGAAGTAAAAAGTGGGTGAAATGGGGTCAAATGAAATGAAATGGGGTCAAATGAAGTAAAATGCCATCAAATTAAGTCAAATAATGTGAAATGGGTTCAAGTGAAATGAAATGTGTTCAAATAAAGAAATGTTAAGAGAAATGGGGTCAAATGAAATCAAGTAAAGCGATATCGGGTACAAATGAAGTCAAATGAACTGAACTAGGGTCAAATGAACATGAATGGAGTGAAATGGGTTCAAAAGAAACGAAATGGCGTCGAATGAAGTGAAATGAAGGCACAAATTAATGAAAAAGGGTCAAATGAACTCAAATTAAGTGAAATGGATTGAAATGAAAAAACTAAGTGAAATGGGGTCAAATGAAGACGAATGAAATGAAAAGGACTCAAATAAAGTTAAGTGAAATGAAATGGGGTCAAATGAATGAAAATGGGGTCAAATGGAGTGAAAAGGGCTAAAATCAAGTCAAATGAATTGAATTTGTGTCAATGGAGGGCAATGAAATGAAATGGTGTTAAATGAACTCAAATGGAGTAAAATGGGATGAAATGAAATCATCTAAAGTGAATGGGGTCAAATGAATTGCAATGAAGGCAAGTGGGGTCAAATGAAATCAAATGAAGTGAAATGTGAGCAAATAAAGAAAAATTAAGAAATGGGGTGAAATGCAGTCAATTGGGGTCAAATGAAGTGAAATGGGGGCAAAAGAAGTCAAATGGGTTCAAATGAACTCAAATGAAGTGAGATTGGTTCAAATAAAGTCAAATGAAGTGAAATGAAGAGAATTTGATCAAATGAAATGAAATGAAGTCAAATTCTGTCAAATCAAGTGAAATGTGGGCAAATGAAGAAAAATTAAGTGAAATGATGTCAAATGAAGTCAAACAAAGTAAAATGGGGTCAAATGAAGTGCAATGAAGGCAAATAGGGTCAAATGAAGTGAAATGTGGGCAAGTGAAATAAAATTAAGTGAAATTGTGTTTAAAGAAGTCGAATGAAGTGAAATGATGGGGTCTAATTAATTCAAAGTAAATATATGGGGTCAAATGAAGGGAAATGGGGTCAAATAAAGTGAAATGCAGCCAACTGAAGTCAATGAAGTGAAATGGGGTCAAATGAAGAAAAATGAAGTGAAATGAAGTGAAATGGGTTCAAATAAAGTCAAATGAATTGAAATGGGGGCGCGTCCCCAATTTGGTCCGCGCTCGCTGCCGCCGTCCCCAAATTGGTCTCCGCTCGCAGGCGCCGTATCCAAATTGGTCCCCACCTGCTGGCGCCGTCCCTATTTTGGTCTCCTCTTGCTGCCACTGTCCCCAATTTGGTCAATTTACAGGTGCATCAATTGAAGTTTAACGGAGTTAGATTTCATTTTATGACTTTATTCGACCCCATTTCTTTTCTTTTCAATTCATTTGACCCCCCATCACTTCACTTGACTTAATTTGGCCCCATTTGACCCCCCATCACTTCATTTGACAAGATTTGAATTCTTTTCATTTCATTTCACTTCTTCTCAACCCACTTGATTTAATTTTACGTCATTTACCTTCGTTTGATGTTACTTGACCCAATTGCACTTCATTTGTCTTAATTTGAACCCATTTGACTTCATTTGATCCAATTTCACTTCCTTTGACCCCATTTCTCGTCATTTGTCCCCATTTCTTGTCATTTGTCCCCATTTCTTGTCATTTGACCTCCTTTGACGTCATTTGACCCCTTTTGTCATCATATAACCCCATTTGACATCATTTGAACCCATTTCACTTCATTTAATCCCATTTCACTTCATTTGACCCGATTTCACTTCATTTGACCCGATTTCACTTCATTTGACCCCATTTCACTACATTTCACTACATTTCATTTCATTTGACCCTATTTCACTTAATTTGACCCCATTTCACTACATTTCATTTCATTTGACCCCATTTCACTACATTTGACCCGATTTCACTTCATTTGACCCCATTTCACTTCGTTTGACCCCATTTCACTTCATTTGACCCCATTTCACTTCGTTTGACCCCATTTCACTTCATTTGACCACATTTCACTTTATATGAACCCATTTCACTTTATGTGAACCCATTTGACTTTATCTGAGTTCATTTGGACCCATTTCACTTCATCTGACTGAATTTCACTTCATTTGTATTCATTTGACCCAATTTCTTTTCTTTTCAATTCATTTGTCCCTCTTGTCACTTCTCTTGACTTAATCTGACCCCTTTTGTCTGCATTTGACACAATTTCACTTCCTTTGACCCCATTTCTCGTCATTTGACCCCCTTTCACATCATTTGACCCCCTTTGAATTCATTTGACTCCATTTGACTTCATTTGAACTCCTTTCACTTCATTTCACTCCGTTTAACTTCATGTGACCCCATTTCACTTTGACTTTATTTGACCTCATTTCACTCAGTTTAACTTCAATTAATTTATTTCACTCCGTTTAACTTCGTTGACTTCATTGGACCCCATTTCACTTAATTTAACTTCATTAGACACCATTTCACTTCATTTGATTCCAATTCACTTTATTTGACACCAATTGCCTTCATTTGACCTCATTTCACATCTTCTGACTTCATTTGATACCATTTGAACCCATTTCACTTCATTTGACCCCTTTTGACTTCATTTGACCCCATTTCACTTCATTTGACTTCATTTGACCCTATTTCACTTAACTTGACCCTATTTCACTTCATTTGACCCCATTTCACCAAATTTCACTTTATATGAACCCATTTCACTTTATCTGAGTTCATTTGGAAACATTTCACTTCATTTGACCCAATTTCACTTCATTTGACCCAATTTCACTTCATTTGTATTAATTTGACCCAATTTCTTTTCTTTTCAATTCATTTGTTCCTCTGTCACTTCACTTGACTTAATCTGACCCCATTTCGCTTCATTTGACATGATTTGAACCCTTTTCACTTCATTTCTCTTATTTTCTATCCATTTCACTTCATTTGAACCCATTTCACTTCATTGGTGTTAATTTGAACCCATTTTACTTCATTTTACACCGTTTCACATCATTCTGACAAGACAAATGGGGTCAAATGAAGTAAAAAGAGGGTGAAATGGGGTCAAATGAAGTGAAATGGGTTCAAGTGAAATGAAATGTGGTCAAGTAAAGAAAAATTAAGAGAAATGGGGTCAAATAAAGAAAAATGAAGTGAAATGGGGGCACCGTCCCCAAATTAGTCCGTGCTCGCTGGTGCCATCCCGATTGGTCCCCGCTTGCAGGCGCCATCCCCAAATTGGTTCACGCTCACTTGAGCCATCCCCATATTGGCCTCTTCTTGCTGCCACTATCCCCAATTTAGTCCATTTACAGGTGCGTCAAATGAAGGTTAATGGAATTAGATTTCATTTTATGACTTTATTTGACCACAGTTCACTTTATATGACTTTTATTAATCCCATTTCTTTTCTTTTCAATTCATTTGACCCCCCATCACTTCACTTCACTTAATTTGGCCCCATTTGGCTGGTTTGGACACAATTTCACTTCATTTGACATGATTTGAACCCTTTTCATTTCATTTCACTTCTTTTCAACCCATTTGATTTAATTTTACGTCATTTACCTTCATTTGATGTTACATGACCCTATTTCACTTCATTTATCTTAATTTGAACCCATTTGATTTTGTTTGAACTAATTTCACTTCCTTTGACCCCATTTCTCGTCATTAGTCCCCATTTCTCGTCATTTGTCCCCATTTCTTGTCATTTGACCCTATATTACTTCATATGACCCCCATTTTAGTTAATTTCACTCTGTTTAACTTCATTTGACGTCATGTGACCCCATTTCACTTTGACTTTATTTGACCCCATTTCACTTCATTTTACATCATTTGAACCCTTCTGACTTCATTTCACTCCGTTTAACTTCATTTGACCCCAAATCACTTAATTTGACTTCATCAGGCACCATTTCACTTCATTTGTTCCCAATTCACTTTATTTGAATTCATTTGACCCCATTTGCCTTCATTTTACCTCATTTGATCCCATTTCACTTCATTTGACCCCAATTCACTTCATTTGACATAATTTGACCCCATTTAACTTCATTTGACCCCAATTCACTTAATTTGACCCCATTTCACTTCATTTGACCCTATTTCACTTAATTTCACTCTGTTTAACTTCATTTGACGTCTTGTAACCCCATTTGACACCATTTCATTTCATTTGTTCCCAATTCACTTTATTTGAATTCATTTGACCCCCATTTCACTTCATTTGACTCTGTTTGACCCCATTTCACTTCATTTGACCCCATTTCACTTCATTTCATTTTATATGAACCCATTTCACTTTATCTGAGTTCATTTGGACCCATTTCACTTAATTAGACCCTATTTCACTTCATTTGCCTGAATTTCACTTCATTTGTATTCATTTGACCCAATTTCTATTCATTTCAATTCATTTGACCCTCTTGTCACTTCTCTTGACTTAATCTGACCCCATTTGGCTGCATTTGACACCATTTCACTTCATTTGACATGATTTGAACCCTTTTCACTTCATTTCTCTTATTCTCAACTCATTTCACTTCATTGGTGTTAATTTGAACCCTTTCACTTCATTTGTGTTAATTTGAACACATTTTAATTCATTTTACACCATTTCACATCATTCTGACAAGAGAAATGGGTTCAAATGAAGTAAAAAGAGGGTGAAATGGGGTCAAGTGAAGTCGAATGAAATGAAAAGGACTCAAATAAAGTAAAGTGAAATGACATGGGGTCAAATGAAGTGAAAAGGGCTAAAATAAAGTTAAATGAATTGAGAGAGGGTCAAATGAAGTGAATTTGTGTCAATTGAAAGCTAATGAAATGAAATGGTGTTAAGTGAACGCCAATGGATGAAAATGCGATGAAACGATATCATCTAAAGTGAAATGGGGGTCAAATGAATTGCAATGAAGGCAAGTGGGGTCAAATAAAATCAAATGAAGTGAAATGGGGGCAAAAAAAGAAAAATTAAGAAATGGGGTGAAATGCAGTCAATGGGGAGCAAATGAAGTGAAATGAAGAGAATTTGGTTCAAATGAAATGAAGTCAAATTCTGTCAAATCAAGTGAAATGTGGGCAAATGAAGAAAAATTAAGTGAAATGGGGTCAAATGAAGTCAAGCGAAGTGAAATGGGGGCAAATGAAGTGAAATGAAGGCACAAATAAACTGAAATAGGCGCAAATGTAGTCATATGAAGTGAAATGGGGTTAAATGAAGTGCAATGAAGGCAAATAGGGTCAAATGAAATCAGATGCAGTGAATTGGGGTCAAATGAAGTGAAATGATGTGAATTTGGTTCAAATGAAGTCAAATTCTATCAAATCAATTGAAATGTGGGCAAATTAAGAAAAATGAAGTGAAATGGGATCAAATGAACTCAAATGAATTGAAATGGGTTCACTGAAGTGAAATGTGGGCAAGTGAAGTGAAATTAAATGAAATGGTGTTTAAAGAAGTCGAATGAAGTGAAATGATGAGGTCTAATGAATTCAAAGAAAAGATATAGGGTCAAATGAAGTGAAATGAAGTCAAATAAAGTTAAATGGGACCATACAGAAACATTGATAGAAACATAGAAAGTAGGAGCAGGAGTCGGCCATTCAGCCCTTCGATCCTGCTCCACCATCCAATATGATCATGGCTGATCCTCTATCTCAATACCATATTCCCGCGCTCTCCCCATACCTATTGATGCCTTTTGTGTCTAGAAATCTATCTAGCTCCTTCTTAAATATATTCAGTGACGTGGCCTCCACAGCATTCTGCGGTAGAGAATTTCACAGGTTCACCACCCTCTGAGTGAGGAAATTTCTCCTCATCTCAGTCCTAAATGTGCTACCCCGTATCCTGAGACTATGACCCCTCTTTCTGGACCCCCCCCCCAGCCAAGGAAAGCATCCTCCCTGCATCCAGTCTGTCTAGCTCTGTCAGAATAGTATACGTTTCAAAGAGATCCCCTCTCATTCACCTAATGGCGAGTGAATACAGGTCAAATTAGGTGAAATGGGGTCAAATGAAGTCAAGTTGTGTCAAATAAAGTGAAATGGATCAAACGAAGTGAAATGAGGTCAAATGAATTTGAATGAAGTAAAATAGGATGAAATGAAGTCAAAAGAATTGAAATGGGTTCAAAATGAAGTCGAATGAAATGAAATGGGATCAAATGAAGTGAATTGGGGGCAAATTAAGTCAAATGAACTGAAATTGGTTCAAATGAACAAAATTAAGTGAAATTAGTTCAAATGAAGTGAAATGGGGTCAAATGAAGAAAAATGAAGTGCAATGGGGTGAAATGAAGTGAAATGGGGTACAATGATGTCAAATGGGTTCAACTGATGTCATATAAAGTGAAATGGGGTCAAATAAAGTCAAATGGAGTGAAATCGGGGCATATGATGTCAAATGAACTGAAATAGGGTCTAATGAAGCCAAACATGAGCAAATGAATCAAAATTAAGTGAAATGGGGTCAAATAAAGTGAAATGATGCAAATTATTTCAAATTAAATCAAATGGAGTCAAATGAGCACAACTGAAGTGAAATAATATGAAATGGGGGCAAATTTTTTTTTTTTTATTCGTTCACGGGATGGGCAATAAATGCTGGCAAGGCCGGCATTTATTGCCCATCCCTAATTGCCCTTGAGAAGGTGGTGGTGAGCCGCCTTCTTGAACCGCTGCAGTCCGTGTGGTGACGGTTCTCCCACAGTACTGTTAGGAAGGGAGTTCCAGGATTTTGACCCAGCGACGATGAAGGAACGCCGATATATTTCCAAGTCGGGATGGTGTGTGACTTGGAGGGGAACGTGCAGGTGGTGTTGTTCCCATGCGCCTGCTGCTCTTGTCCTTCTAGGTGGTAGAGGTCGCGGGTTTGGGAGATGCTGTCGAAGAAGCCTTGGCGAGTTGCTGCAGTACATCCTGTGGATGGTGCACACTGCAGCCACAGTGCGCCGGTGGTGAAGGGAGTGAATGTTTAGGGTGGTGGATGGGGTGCCAATCAAGCTTGATTGGCACCCCATCCACCACCCTAAACATTAGTCAGAGGAAGTGAAATGGGGTCAAATTAAGTCAAAGGAAGTGAAATGGGGTCAAATTAAGTCAAAGGAAGTGAAATGGAGTCGAATGAAGTCATATAAAGTGAAATGGGATCAAATGAAGTTGAATAAAGTGAAATGATGGGGTCTGATGAATTTGAATGAAAAGAAATGGGGTCAAATGAAGTGCAATGGGGTCAAATGAAGTCAAATAAAGTAAAATGGGTACAAATAAAGTAAAATGGGTACAAATAAAGTAAAATGGGTTCAAATAAAGTAAAATGGGTACAAATGAAGTGAAATGGGTTCAAATGAAGTCAATTGAAGTGACATCGGGTCAAATAGAGTGAAATGGGGACGAATGGCGTGAAATCTAATCAAATACATTTAAATGAAGTGAAATTAGTTCAAATGAAATGAAATGGCACTAAATGAAGTCAAATAAAGTGAAATGAGGTCAAATGAAATGAAATTAAGTGAATTTGGTTCAAATGAAGTGAAATGAAGTCAAATTTTGTCAAATGAAGTGAAATGTGGGCAAATGAATAAAAATTAAAGTAATGTTATCAAATGAAGTTAAATGAAGTGAAATGGGGTCAAATGAAGACAAATGAAGTCAAATTAGGTCAAGAGAAGTCAAATGAAGTGAAATGGGGTCAAATGAAGACAAATGAAGTCAAATTAGGTCAAGAGAAGTCAAATGAAGTGAAATGGGGTCAAATGAAGACAAATTAAGTCAAATTAGGTCAGGAGAAGTCAAATGAAGTGAAATGGGGTCAAATGAAGTGAAATGGTAATTTTTCGTGGTTCTTGTCACTTTTTGTTTGTTATCAACAAATCTGCTTATCTCAGTGAGATAAAGCTTTTTTCTTAAATGGCTTAAGATTTTATCTTCAAATCCAGTAAATTTTCATGGTTCTTGTAACTTTTTGCTTCTTTTCATAAAATGCACTTATTTCAGTGAGATCAAGCTTAAGATTTTATCTTGAAATCGAGTAAAATTTTGTGGTTCTTGTCACTTTTTGATGGTTTTCATCAAATGGACTTATTTCAGTGAGATAAAGCTTTTTTTGTTTCATGGCTTAAAATTTTATCTTCAAATACAATGAATTTTTGTGGTTCTTGTCACTTTTTGTTTGCTATCATCAAATCTACTTATTTCAGAGAGATAAAGTTTTTTTTCTGTGAACTTCACTTTCTTCACTTTCAAGTCAAGAAAATGAAGTGAAATTGTTTCAAATGAAGTGAAATGATGAGGTCTACTGAATTCAAATGAAAAGCAATCAGGTCAAATGAATACAATAGAGGTGGAATGGGTTCAAATGATGTCAAATGAAGTGAAATGGGTTCAAATGAAGTGAAATTGGAGCAAATGCAGTGAAATGAAGTCAAATGGGGTCAAATGAAGTCAACTGAAGTTAAACGGGTTCAAATAAACTGAAATGGGGCCAATTTTTTTATTCGTTCATGAGATGTGGGTGTCACTGGCAAGGCTGGCATTTATTGCCCATCCGTAATTGCCCTTGAGAAGGTGGTGGTGAGCCACCTTCTTGAACCGCTGCAGTCCGTGTGGTGAAGGTTCTCTCACAGTGCTGTTAGGAAGGGAGTTCCAGGATTTTGACCCAGCGACGATGAAGGAACGGCGATATATTTCCAAGTCGGGATGGTGTGTGACTTGGAGGGGAACGTGCAGGTGGTGTTGTTCTCATGTGCCTGCTGCCCTTGTCCTTCCAGGTGGTAAAGGTCGTGGGTTTGGGAGGTTCTGTCGAAGAAGCCTTGGCGAGTTGCTGCAGTGCATCCTGTGGAGTGCAGGAAAGTGGGGTCGAGGGCAGTGAAGTGGGCTCAAGTGGGGGGGAGGGGGTGAAGTGGGGGAAAGGGTGAAGTGGGGGGAGGTGTGAAGGGGAGAGGGGGAGGGGGAGTGAGGGCGAGGGGAGTGAGGGGTAAAGGGAAGGGGTGAGGGTGAGAGGGAGGGGGAGTCAAGTGAATTTGATGAAATGAGGCCGAGTGAAGGAGAATGGATGAAGTGGGGAATTTGATGAAATGGGGAATTTGATGAAATGGGGAATTTGATGAAATGGGGAATTTGATGAAATGGGGAATGTTTTGCTCCTTTTGATCAGATTCCCTTCTCTCCGTGAGCTGAGTTGTTTTGATCTTGAAATCCAGTGAATGAACGAAAACGACAGGAAATGAATTAAAATTAAATCAAATAAACGGAAATAAATTGAAGTAAATTCAAACACCGACCTGTTGTCCGCTCACCCCGCGCGCGCAGTCCGTTTGTTGACGCACATGCGCAAAACTGGAGGTCCCGCGAGCGGAGCCCCGCCCCGCGCACGCGCAGTAGAGAGAGAGAGAGCGTGAGGGAGGGAGTGAGTGAGAGAGAGTGAGATTGAGAGGGAGTGAGAGAGAGAGGGGAGGGAGAGAGAGGGAGGGAGAGAGTGAGTGCGAGTGAGAGTGAGAGACAACGGGGGAGTGAGAGAGAGGGAGTGAGAGAGAAAGGGGGAGTGAGAGAGAGGGAGTGAGATAGAGAGGATGAGTGAGAGAGAGTGAGATGGAGAGGGAGTGAGAGAGAGGGGAGGGAGAGTGAGTGAGAGAGAGGGAGGGAGAGGGAGGGAGAGTGAGAGAGAGAGAGAGGAAGAGTGAGTGAGAGAGGGAGTGAGAGAGAGGGAGGGAGAGAGTGAGAGAGAGTGAGTGGGAGAGAGAGGGAGAGGAAGACTGAGAGAGGAAGTGAGAGAGGGAGTGTGAGTGAGAGAGAGGAAGAGTGAGTGAGAGAGAGAGGGAGAGGGAGAGGGAATGAGAGATAGAGGGAGGGTGAGTGAGAGAGAATGAGAGAAAGAGAGAGGGAGGGAGAGAGAGAAAGGGAGTGTGAGTGAGTGAGAGGGTGAGAGAGAGTGAAAGAGAGAGGGAGAGGCAGCGAGAAAGAATGAGAGAGAGAGGGGGAGAGAGGGAGGGAGAGTGAGAGTGAGTGAGAGAGGGTGTGAGAGTGGGAGAGGGAGAGAGAGAGAGGGAGAGAGAGTGAGTGAGAGAGAGAGATTGAGAGAGGGGGAGGGGAGTGTGGGAGAGGGAGGGAGAGAGAGAGAGAGGGGGTGAGAGAGGGGGAGCGAGATAGAGGGAGAGAGAGGTAGAGAGGGAGTGAGGGGGAGTGAGAGAAAGAGAGAGAGATAGTGGGAGAGAGAGTGAGGGGAGAGAGAGATAGAGAGAGAGATAGAGGGAGAGAGAGAGATAGAGGGAGAGATGAGGGGGAGAGGGAGAGAGAGAGATAGAGGGAGAGAGAGAGGTAGAGGGAGAGATGAGGGGGAGAGGGAGAGAGAGAGATAGAGGGAGAGAGTGAGGGGGAGAGGAAGAGAGTGAGGGAGAGGGGGAGATGGAGCGAGGGAGTGAGGGGAGGGAGGGGGAGGTAAAGAGAGAGGGAGTGAGGGCAGGGAGAGACCAAAGGGGATCGGGGAGGGGAACTTCACCCCCTGGGGTTCGGGGGAGAGGAGCTTCACCCCCTGGGGATCGGGGGAGGGGAACATCCCCCCCTGGGGATCGAGGGAGGGGGTCTTCACCCTCGGGGGATTGAGCTTCAATATTGGGGATTGAGATGATTGTGGGGAATGTCCATCCCCTGTGTGTTTATTTGGGGCGTCTGGACCAATGTTTCCCATTTCACAAGTGAAAGGCCTTAGACTCTTGCTTGGGAGGTGCAAGTTTTTGGACCATTTTTCAGTGACCTGTTGAAAACCAGTATCTGCCCTTAACGTTGTGTCTTTTCCTCATATTCTTCTAGGAACAGAGAGCTGCCAGTCTCCGTCTGAGCATTTCTTTCGATTGGCTGGAAGAAACACCCTGCCCCTGAGAGAAAACCTTTGGAATTCTTCAGTCCGGGCACTGCAAGTATTCGGAGTGATTAAACGGTGTTCGCTGATTGGGATCTCCCATTCGGTGTCTTTGTGGTTCTCCGACTCACTCATTCTCGGCCGATAGACGGCCCCATCCCCAAATAGCTCCGCGCTCGCTGGGACCGACCCCAAATAGCTCCCCGCTCACGGCCTCCGTCCCCAAATAGGTCCCCACTCGCTGGCGCTGTCCCCAAATAGGTCCCCACTCGCTGGCGCTGTCCCCAAATAGGTCCCCACTCGCTGGCGCCGTCCCCAAATTGGTCTCCTCTTGCAGTCACCGTCCCCAAATTGGTCCATTTACAGGTGCGCCAAATCAAGTTTAATGGAGTTAGATTTCATTTTATGACTTTATTTGACCCCCTTTCTTATCTTTACAATTCATTTGACCCCCTATCACTTCACTTGACTTAATTTGGACTCATTTGGCTGATTTGGACACAATTTCACTTCATTTGACATGATTTGAAACCTTTTCATTTCATTTCACTTCCACTCAACCCATTTGATTTAATTTTACGTCATTTACCTTCATTTGACGTTACTTGACCCTATTTCACTTAATTTGTCTTAATTTGAACCAATTTGACTTCATTTGACCCAATTTCACTTCCTTTGACCCCATTTCTCATCATTTGACCCCCTTTGCCATCATTTAACTTCATTTGACGTCATTTGACCCCATTTGACTTCATTTGACATAATTTGAACCCTTCTGACTTCATTTCACTCCATTTAACTTCATTTGACTTCATCAGACTCCATTTCACGTCATTTGACATCATTTGACTGAATTTCACTTCATTTGTATTCATTTGACCCAATTTCTTCTCTTTTCAATTCATTTGACCCTCTTGTCACTTCTCTTGACTTAATCTGACCCCATTTGGCTGCATTTGGACAAAATTTCACTTCATTTGACATGATTTGAACCCTTTTCTCTTAATTTCTCTTATTTTCAACCCATTTCACTTCATTGGTGTTAATTTGAACCCTTTTCACTTCATTGGTGTTAATTTGAACCCATTTTACACCATTTCACATCATTCTGACAAGAGAAATTGGGTCAAATGAAGTAAAAAGAGGGTGAAATGGGGTCAAATGTGGTGAAATGCGGTCAAATTAAGTCAAATGAAGTGAAATGGGTTCAAGAGAAATGAAATGTGGTCAAGTAAAGAAACATTAAGAGAAATGGGGTCAAATGAAGTCAAGTAAAGTGATATAGGGTACAAATGAAATTGAATATAGTGAAATGGGTTCAAAAGAAATGAAATGGCGTAAAATGCAGTGAAATCGGGTCAAATGAAGTGAAATGAAGGCACAATTTAACTGAAATGGGGTCAAATGAACTCAAATGGAGTGAATGGGTTCAAATGTAATCAAATGAGGTGAAATTTGATCAAATGATGGCAAATGGGGTAAAATAAAATCAAATGAAGTGAAATGTGGTCAAATAAAAAAAACTAAGTGAAATAGGATCAAATGAAGTTGAATGAAATGAAAAGGACTCAAATAAAGTTAAGTGAAATGAAATGGGGTCAAATGAATGAAAATGGGGTCAAATGAAGTTGAAAGGGCTAAAATGAAGTTAAATGAATTGAGAGAGGGTCAAATGAAGTGAATTTTTATCAATTGAAGGCTAATGAAATGAAATGGTGTTAAATGAACTCAAATGGAGTAAAATGTCATAGAGTCATAGAGTTATACAGCACGGATAGAGGCCCTTCGGCCCATCGTGTCCGCGCCAGTCATCAGCCCTGTCTACTCTAATCCCATATTCCAGCATTTGGTCCGTAGCCTTGTATGCTATGGCATTTCAAGTGCTCATCCAAATGCTTCTTGAATGTTATGAGGGTTCCTGCCTCCACAACCCTTTCAGACAGTGAGTTCCAGACTCCAACCACCCTCTGGGTGAAAAAGTTCTTTCTCAAATCCCCTCTAAACCTCCCGCCTTTTAGCTTGAATCTATGTCCCCTTGTTATAGAACCCTCAACGAAGGGAAAAAGCTCCTTAGTATCCATCCTATCTGTGCCCCTCATAATTTTGTACACCTCAATCATGTCCCCCCTCAGCCTCCTCTGCTCCAAGGAAAACAAACCCAATCTTCCCAGTCTCTCTTCATAGCTGAAGCGCTCCAGCCCTGGTAACATCCTAGTGAATCTCCTCTGCACCCTCTCCAAAGCGATCACACCCTTCCTGTAGTGTGGCGACCAGAACTGCACACAGTACTCCAGCTGTGGCCTAATCAGTGTTTTATACAGCTCCATCATAACCTCCTTGCTCTTATATTCTATGCCTCGGCTAATAAAAGCAAGTATCCCATATGCCTTCTTTACCACCTTATCTACCTGTTCCGCCGCCTTCAGGGATCTGTGAACTTGCACACCAAGATCCCTCTGACCCTCTGTCTTGCCTAGGGTCCTCCCATTCATTGTGTATTCCCTTGCCTTGTTAGTCCCTCCAAAGTGCATCACCTCACACTTTTCCGGGTTAAATTCCATTTGCCACTGTTCCGCCCATCTGACCAACCCATCTATATCGTCCTACAGACTGAGGCTATCCTCCTCGCTATTTACCACCCTACCAATCTTTGTATCATCAGCGAACTTACTGATCATACCTTTTACATTCATATCCAAGTCATTAATGTAGAACACAAACAGCAAGAGACCCAGCACCGATCCCTGTGGTACCCCACTGGCCACAAGCTTCCAATCACAAAAACAACCTTCGACCATCACCCTCTGCCTTCTGCCACTAAGCCAGTTTTGTATCCAAAGTGCCAAGGCACCATGGATTCCATGGGCTCGTACCTTCTTGACCAGTCTCCTGTGGGGGACTTTATCGAAGGCCTTACTGAAATCCATGTAAACCACATCCACTGCGTTACCCTCATCCACACGCCTAGTCACCCCCTCAAAAAATTCAATCAAATTAGTCAGACATGATCTTCCCTTGACAAAGCCATGTTGACTATCCCTGATTAATCCTTGCTTCTCCAAGTGGAGACTAATTTTGTCCTTCAGAATGTTTTCCAATAATTTTCCTACCACTGATGTTAGGCTCACTGGCCTGTAGTTCCCCGGTTTTTCCCTACTCCCCTTCTTGAATAATGGCATTACATTAGCGGTTCTCCAGTCCTCTGGCACATCCCCTGTGGGACGAAATGAAGTCATCTAAAGTGAAATGGGGTCAAATAAATTGTAATGAAGGCAATTGGGGTCAAATGAAATCAAATGAAGTGAAATGTGAGCAAATAAAGAAAAATTAAGAAATGGAGTGAAATGCAGTCAATATGGGACAAATGAAGTGAAATGGGAGCAAATGAAGTGAAATGAAGAGAATTTGATTCAAATGAAATGAAATGTAGTCAAATTCTGTCAAATCAAGTGAAATGTGGGCAAATGAAGAAAAATTAAGTGAAATGGGTTCATATGGACTCAAATGAATTGAAATTGGTACAAATGATGTGAAATAGGGTCAAATGAAGATAAATGAAGTGAATTTGGTTCAAATGAAGTCCAATTCTGTCAAATTAAGTGAAATGTGGGCAAATGAAGAAAAATTAAGTGAAATTGTGTTTAACGAAGTTGAATGAAGTGAAATGATGGGGTGAAATAATGTAAAGTGCAGTCAAATGAAAAGAAAATCAGTGAAATAGGGTTAAATGAAGTCAAATGAAGTGAATTGGGTTCAATTGAAGTCATATAAAGTGAAATGGGGTCAAATAAAGTCAAATGAAGTGAAATGGGGGCACCGTCCCAAAATTGGTCTCCGCTCGCCGGCGCCGTACCCAAATTGGTCCCCACCCGTTGGCGCCGTCCCCATATTGGTCTCCTCTTGCTGCCACCGTCCCCAATTTGGTCCATTTACAGGTGCGTCAAATGAAGTTTAATGGAGTTAGATTTCATTTTATGACTTTATTTGACCCCATTTCTTTTCTTTTCAATTCATTTGACCCTCTATCACTTCACTTGACTTAATTTGGCCCCATTTGGCTGCATTTGGACATATTTTCACTTCATTTGACATGATTTGAACCCTTTTCACTTAATTTCTCTTATTTTCAACCCATTTCACTTCATTGGTGTTAATTTGAACCCATTTTACACCAGTGGCTGATTTGGACACAGTTTCACTTCATTTGACATGATTTGAACCCTTTTCATTTCATTTCACTTCTTTTCAACCCATTTGATTTAATTTTACGTCATTCACCTTCATTTTGTTTTCAAAAGAAGAGAATCAGGTTGATATCACCACGCTGTGACATTTGGTATCTGCTGATGTCTGCAGCTAAAGTCTTAAATCTTTAACACCACTGGATCGTTTCCTGCACCAAATCTGTCCAGCAAAGGTTGCACCGTAACTTTGTAACTACTCTTGGTAATGCTGCACCATCAACACTCATGTGGTCCCAAAAAAACCAGGGTCACCTGTTTTAAAAGAAACACAGAAAATCCATTGCGGCTCTTTTTGAGAGCCCAAGGGGTTAATTTGTCAAATCATCATTTATTATTTATTTATCCAAAGGAATAATCCTTTTACCCGAAACAAATCCAGAAAATAAAACAGGAGAGAGAAATTGCCTGGTCCCTCTCTCTCTCTCTCTGGAGCACGCAGCCTGTCTGAAATAAACACTGTCTCTCCCACATACAGATGTACGGAGGACTGCAGACTGTAATTTCTAACTCCAAGTCCTAATCTCTGTGTTTTCAAGATGCCCAAATCAACGGTGTTAACAACTGAGGCACTGTATTAAAGGCAGTTGCTGTATGACTTATCACAGACCTTTACGTCTCCATATTTGTCTATCTATTTTACGATGTCCACCTCCATTCCATATCGTGCTTTGTTTTAACACTTGAGTTAGGAGGTGTTGATATAATTGTTGAGCTTCCTTAGCATTCTCAATGCGAGTTATATAATTTGTCAGGGAAGGTCTCCCCTCTTTGGTCAGATCTTGTATTGTACCTACTATTCGTGAATAGCCCCCGAACTTGTCGAACTTCCTTATCATACTGTGGCGGGGTAAAACTGATAGGCGTTTAGTACCCTGTGTCAGTACATAGCTCAAGTAATGGACTTCCAATTCTAACCTATACCAATTGTTACCTCATGTTCACCTGTGTAATGGTTAGCCTCAGACAGTTCTCAACCGACTGGGTCATTTCTATCTGTTTGAACTGCTCTTGGCATGACAGTCTGGCTTCTTGGGAAGGAAGGGGTTAATATAAACTGGCTCTCTCGTGTAACAGTAATTCGATACTTCTCCCTCTGAGAAGGGGTTATCAGATTCACGCAGCGTTCTCAGCATACGTCAACGTAATTTTCACATAAATTCCTTTTTTTTTAAAATAAATGAAAATACAGATAAGGAATTGTCTAAGGATCAAATACTGATCATACATTTGCACAGGATAGCTACAATGATAGAAACACATTTCCTATGATCGCCTTCCAATTCCTAAAGCCAAACAGAAGAATTAGTCACGTCAGTTAAAGCATTCACTTATCCAATCGCTGTGTGTCTGGGTTCATACAGACAACTTGTGTCCGTAGTTACCGGAGATCACAAGCGATCTCGGTGGGACCTCCAAGAAACTGTCGAAAACTTAATTACCTATTATACACAATGCATTAACTCCAAACACTTAATTCAGACAAGTAAGAATTTATTAAGAAACTTGTACAAGTTGGAAGCTGTGTCCAAGCAATGGTTGGAACCACCTCTTCGCTGAGCAGATGAAATGGTTAACTTTTATACAGTTCAATTAGTAATGTCTGTCCATCATAGAATATGGGCGTACATGTACACTCTCATTGGTCAAGTGGTTAGTCAATCAAAAATAGGGAACCCAACCTTTTTGGTTCCCATGCCTGTTCAACATCACGAGACAATGTCTGGGGAAAGTGGCTTTCCCCTAAGAAAGTGTCTTTATTATCAGTTTTGTACTCAGTCTCAAGGCTATATGGTCATTCATTTCTGCTAGTCAGACAGTTATCTCATAAGCAGACAATAGCTCTTCTGTGTGTCTTTGCTGGGAACCGAACATAAGCGTTCTATTGTATTCAGCTGGTCAGCTAACATGGTCAACTTATTCCATCATGCTTTGCTTCTTTTATGGTTCAGTATTTCTACATTAATATGGTCAGCTTTATGCTTTAAGTGTATTAGAAAGTCAATTTAGTCAGGCAAAACTTATAGTTTTCCACAGATACTTGACCCTATTTCACTTCATTTGTCTTAATTTGAACCCATTTGACTTCATTTGACCCAATTTCACTTCCTTTGACCCCATTTCTCGTCATTTGATCCCATTTCTCGTCATTTGACCCCCTTTCATGTCATTTGACCCCCTTTGGCATCATTTGACCAGATTTGAATTCATTTGACCCCATTTGACTTCATTTGAACTCCTTTCACTTCATTTCACTCCGTTTAACTTCATGTGACCCCATTTCACTTTGACTTTATTTGACCTCATTTCACTTCATTTGACCCCATTTCACTTCATTTGACCCCATTTCACTTCATTTGCCCTTATTTCACTACATTTCACTTCATTTGACCCCATTTGCCTAATTTCACTTCATTTCACTTCATTTGACCCCATTTCACTCCATTTGACCCCATTTCACTTCATGTGACCCTATTTCACTACATTTCACTTCATTTGACCCCATTTCACTTCATTTGACCCCATTTCACCACATTCAACGACATTTCACTTCATTTGTCCCCATTTCACTTTATATGAACCCATTTGACTTTATCTGAGTTCATTTGGACCCATTTCACTTCATTTGACTGAATTTCACTTCATTTGTATTCATTTGACCCAATTTATTTTCTTTTCAATTCATTTGTCCCTATTGTCACTTCTCTTGACTTAATCTGACCCCTTTTGGCTGCATTTGACACAATTTCACTTCATTTGGCATGATTTGAACCCTTTTCACTTAATTTCTCTTATTTTCAAACCATTTCACTTCATTTGAACCCATTTCACTTCATTGGTGTTAATTTGAACCCATTTCATTTCATTTGAACCCATTGGTGTTAATTTGAACCCGTTTTACTTCATTTTACACCGTTTCACATCATTCCGAGATGAGAAATGGGGTCAAATGAAGTAAAAAGTGGGTGAAATGGGGTCAAATGAAATGAAATGGGGTCAAATGAAGTAAAATGCCATCAAATTAAGTCAAATAATGTGAAATGGGTTCAAGTGAAATGAAATGTGTTCAAATAAAGAAAAGTTAAGAGAAATGGGGTCAAATGAAGTCAAGTAAAGTGATATCGGGTACAAATGAAGTCAAATTAACTGAACTAGAGTCAAATGAACATGAATGGAGTTAAATGGGTTCAAAAGAAATGAAATGGCGTCAAATGAAGTGAAATGAAGGCACAAATTAATGAAAAAGTGTCAAATGAACTCAAATGAAGTGAAATGGGTTCAAATGAAAAAACTAAGTGAAATGGGGTCAAATGAAGTCGAATGAAATGAAAAGGACTCAAATAAAGTTAAGTGAAATGAAATGGGGTCAAATGAAGTGAAAAGGGCTAAAATGAAGTTAAATGAATTGAGAGAGAGTCAAATGAAGTGAATTTGTGTCAATTGAAGGCTAATGAAATGAAATGGTGTTAAGTTAACGCCAATGGATGAAAATGGGATGAAATGAAGTCATCTAAAGTGAAATGGGGTCAAATGAATTGCAATGAAGGCAAGTGGGGTCAAATGTAATCAAATGAAGTGAAATGTGGGAAGATAAAGAAAAATTAAGAAATGGAGTGAAATGCAGTCAATCGGGGGCAAATGACGTGAAATGAAGAGAATTTGGTTCAAATGAAATGAAATGAAGTCAAATTCTGTCAAATCAAGTGAAATGTGGGCAAATGAAGAAAAATTTAAGTGAAATGGTGTCAAATGAAGTCAAACGAAGTGAAATGGGGGCAAATGAAGTGAAATGAAGGCACAAATAAACTGAAATAGGCGCAAATGTAGACATATGAAGTGAAATGGGGTCAAATGAAGTGCAATGAAGGCAAATAGGATCAAATGAAATCAGATGCAGTGAAATGGGGTCAAATGAAGTGAAATGATGTGAAATAGGGACAAATGAAGATAAATGAAGTGAATTTGGTTCAAATGAAGTCAAATTCTATCAAATCAAGTGAAATGTGGGCAAATTAAGAAAAATGAAGTGAAATGGAATCAAATGAACTCAAATGAATTGAAATGGGTTTACTGAAGTGAAATGTGGGCAAGTGAAGTGAAATTAAGTGAAATGGTGTTTAAAGAAGTCGAATGAAGTGAAATGATGAGGTCCAATGAATTGAAAGAAAAGATATGGGGTCAAATGAAGTGAAATGAAGTCAAATAAAGTTAAATTGGGCCATATAGAAACATTGATAGAAACATAGAAAGTAGGAGCAGGAGTCGGCCATTCAGCCCTTCGATCCTGCTCCACCATTCAATATGATCATGGCTGATCCTCTACCTCAATACCATATTCCCACGCTCTCCCCATCGCTATTGATGCCTTTTGTGTCTAGAAATCTATCTAGCTCCTTCTTAAATATATTCAGTGACGTGGCCTCCACAGCATTCTGCGGTAGAGAATTTCACAGGTTCACCACCCTCTGAGTGAGGAAATTTCTCCTCATCTCAGTCCTAAATGTGCTACCCCGTATCCTGAGACTATGACCCCTCTTTCTGGACCCCCCAGCCAAGGAAAACATCCTCCCTGCATCCAGTCTGTCTCGCCCTGTCAGAATAGTATACGTTTCAAAGAGATCCCCTCTCATTCACCTAAAGTCTAGTGAATTCAGGTCAAATTAGGTGAAATGGGGTCAAAAGAAGTTAAGTTGGGTCAAATGAAGTGCAATGGATCAAATGATGGCAAATGGGGTAAAATAAAATCAAATGAAGTGTAATGTGGTCAAATTTAAAAAAAAAGTGGAATAGGATCAAATGAAGTTGAATGAAATGAAAAGGACTCAAATAAAGTTAAGTGAAATGAAATGGGGTCAAATGAATTAAAATAGTGTCAAATGAAGTGAAAGGGGCTAAAATGAAGTTAAATGAATTGAGAGAGGGTCAAATGAAGTGAATTTGTGTCAATTGAAGGCTAATGAAAGGAAATGGTGTTAACTGAACTCAAATGGAGTAAAATGGGATGAATTGAAGTAATCTGAAGTGAAATCGGGTCAAATGAATTGTAATGAAGGCAAGTGGGGTCAAATGACATCAAATGAAGTGAAATGTGAGCAAATAAAGAAAAATTAAGAAATGGGGTGCAATGCAGTCAATATGGGACAAATGAAGTGAAATGAAGAGAATTTGATTCAAATGAAATGAAATGAAGTCAAATTCTGTCAAATCAAGTGAAATGTGGGCAATGAAGAAAAATTAAGTGAAATGGGTTCACATGCAGTGAAACAAAGTGAAATGGGGGCAAATGAAGTGAAATGAAGGCAAATAGGGTCAAATGAAATCAAATGCAGTGAAATGGGGTCAAATGAAATCAAATGCAGTGAAATGGGGTCAAATGAAGATAAATGAAGTGAATTTGGTTGAAATGAAGTCAAATTCTGTCAAATGAAGTGAAATGTGGGCAAATGAAGAAAAATTAAGTGAAATGGAATCAAATGAAGTGAAATGGAGTGTAATGTAGGCAAGTGAGGTAAAATTAAGTGAAATTGTGTTTAACGAAGTTGAATGAAGTGAAATGATGGGGTGAAATAAAGTAAAGTGCAGTCAAATGAAAAGAAAATCAGTGAAATACGGTCAAATGAAGTCAAATGAAGTGAAATGGGGGCACCGTCCCCAAATTGGTCCGCGCTCGCTGGCGCCATCCCCAAATTGGTCCCCGCTCACAGGTGCCGTCCCCAAATTGGTCCCCACTCGCTGGCGCCGCAACCAAATTGGTCCCCACTCGCTGGCGCCGTCCCCAAATTGGTCACCACCCGCTGGCGCCGTCCCCATACTGTTTTCCTCTTGCTGCCACCATCCCCAATTTGGTCCATTTACAGGTGCATCATTTGAAGTTTAATGGAGTTTGATTTCATTTTATGACTTTATTTGACCCCATTTCTTTTCTTTTCAATTCATTTGACCCCCTATCACTTCACTTGACTTAATGTGGCCCCATTTGGCAGATTTGGACACAATTTCACTTCATTTGACATGATTTGAATCCTTTTCATTTCATTTCACTTCTTTTCAACCCATTTGATTTAATTTTACGTCATTCACCTTCATTTGACGTTACTTGACCCTATTTCACTTCATTTGTCTTAATTTGAACCCATTTGACTTCATTTGACCCAATTTCACATCCTTTGACCCCATTTCTCGTCATTTGATCCCATTTCTCGTCATTTAACCCGCTTTCATGTCATTTGACCCCCTTTGGCATCATTTGACTCCCTTTGAATTCATTTGACCCCATTTGACTTCATTTGAACTCCTTTCACTTCATTTCACTCCGTTTAACTTCATGTGACCCCATTTCACTTTGACTTTATTTGTCCTCATTTCACTTCATTCGACCCAATTTGACTTCATTTGACCCCATTTGACCCCATTTCACTTCATTTGACCCTATTTCACTACATTTCACTTCATTTGACCCCATTTCACTTCATTTGACCCTATGTCACTACATTTCACTTCATTTGACCCCATTTCACTTCATTTGACCCCATTTCACTTCATTTGACCCTATTTCACTACATTTCACTTCATTTGACCCCATTTGACCCCATTTCACTTCATTTGACCCCATTTCACTTCATTTGACCCCATTTCACTACATTTCACTTCATTTGACCCCATTTCACTTCATTTGACCCCATTTAACTTCATTTGACCCTATTTCACTACATTTCACTTCATTTGACCCCATTGCACTTCATTTGACCCTATTTCACTACATTTCACTTCATTTGACCCCATTTCACTTCATTTGACCCTATTTCAATACATTTCACTTCATTTGACCCCATTTCACTTCATTTGACCCCATTTCACCACATTCAGCTACATTTCACTTAATTTGTCCCCATTTCACTTTATATGAACCCATTTGACTTTATCTGAGTTCATTTGGACCCATTTCACTTCATTTGACTGAATTTCACTTCATTTGTATTCATTTGACCCAATTTATTTTCTTTTCTATTCATTTGTCCCTCTTGTCACTTCTCTTGACATAATCTGACCCCTTTTGGCTGCATTTGACACAATTTCACTTCATTTGGCATTGTTTGAACCCTTTTCACTTAATTTCTCTTATTTTCAAACCATATGACTTCATTTGTACCCATTTACTTCATTGGTGTTAATTTGAACCCATTTCATTTCATTTGAACCCATTGGTGTTAATTTGAACCCGTTTTACTTCATTTTACACCGTTTCACATCATTCCGAGATGAGAAATGGGGTCAAATGAAGTAAAAAGTGGGTGAAATGGGGTCAAATGAAGTGAAATGGGGTCAAATGAAGTAAAATGCCATCAAATTAAGTCAAATAATGTGAAATGGGTTCAAGTGAAATGAAATGTGTTCAAATAAAGAAAAGTTAAGAGAAATGGGGTCAAATGAAGTCAAGTAAAGTGATATCGGGTACAAATGAAGTCAAATTAACTGAACTAGGGTCAAATGAACATGAATGGAGTTAAATGGGTTCAAAAGAAATGAAATGGCGTCAAATGAAGTGAAATGAAGGCACAAATTAATGAAAAAGTGTCAAATGAACTCAAATGAAGTGAAATGGGTTCAAATGAAAAAACTAAGTGAAATGGGGTCAAATGAAGTCGAATGCAATGAAAAGGACTCAAATAAAGTTAAGTGAAATGAAATGGGGTCAAATGAAGTGAAAAGGGCTAAAATGAAGTTAAATGAATTGAGAGAGAGTCAAATGAAGTGAATTTGTGTCAATTGAAGGCTAATGAAATGAAATGGTGTTAAGTTAACGCCAATGGATGAAAATGGGATGAAATGAAGTCATCTAAAGTGAAATGGGGTCAAATGAATTGCAATGAAGGCAAGTGGGGTCAAATGTAATCAAATGAAGTGAAATGTGGGAAGATAAAGAAAAATTAAGAAATGGAGTGAAATGCAGTCAATCGGGGGCAAATGACGTGAAATGAAGAGAATTTGGTTCAAATGAAATGAAATGAAGTCAAATTCTGTCAAATCAAGTGAAATGTGGGCAAATGAAGAAAAATTTAAGTGAAATGGTGTCAAATGAAGTCAAACGAAGTGAAATGGGGGCAAATGAAGTGAAATGAAGGCACAAATAAACTGAAATAGGCGCAAATGTAGACATATGAAGTGAAATGGGGTCAAATGAAGTGCAATGAAGGCAAATAGGATCAAATGAAATCAGATGCAGTGAAATGGGGTCAAATGAAGTGAAATGTGAGCAAATAAAGAAAAATTAAGAAATGGGGTGCAATGCAGTCAATATGGGACAAATGAAGTGAAATGAAGAGAATTTGATTCAAATGAAATGAAATGAAGTCAAATTCTGTCAAATCAAGTGAAATGTGGGCAATGAAGAAAAATTAAGTGAAATGGGTTCACATGCAGTGAAACAAAGTGAAATGGGGGCAAATGAAGTGAAATGAAGGCAAATAGGGTCAAATGAAATCAAATGCAGTGAAATGGGGTCAAATGAAATCAAATGCAGTGAAATGGGGTCAAATGAAATCAAATGCAGTGAAATGGGGTCTCAAATGAAGATAAATGAAGTGAATTTGGTTGAAATGAAGTCAAATTCTGTCAAATGAAGTGAAATGTGGCAAATGAAGAAAAATTAAAGTGAAATGAATCAAATGAAGTGAAATGGAGTGTAATGTAGGCAAGTGAGGTAAAATTAAGTGAAATTGTGTTTAACGAAGTTGAATGAAGTGAAATGATGGGGTGAAATAAAGTAAAGTGCAGTCAAATGAAAGAAAATCAGTGAAATACGGTCAAATGAAGTCAAAAGAAGTGAAATGGGGGCACCGTCCCCAAATTGGTCCGCGCTCGCTGGCGCCATCCCCAAATTGGTCCCCGCTCACAGGTGCCGTCCCCAAATTGGTCCCCACTCGCTGGCGCCGCAACCAAATTGGTCCCCACTCGCTGGCGCCGTCCCCAAATTGGTCACCACCCGCTGGCGCCGTCCCCATACTGTTTTCCTCTTGCTGCCACCATCCCCAATTTGGTCCATTTACAGGTGCATCATTTGAAGTTTAATGGAGTTTGATTTCATTTTATGACTTTATTTGACCCCATTTCTTTTCTTTTCAATTCATTTGACCCCCTATCACTTCACTTGACTTAATGTGGCCCCATTTGGCAGATTTGGACACAATTTCACTTCATTTGACATGATTTGAATCCTTTTCATTTCATTTCACTTCTTTTCAACCCATTTGATTTAATTTTACGTCATTCACCTTCATTTGACGTTACTTGACCCTATTTCACTTCATTTGTCTTAATTTGAACCCATTTGACTTCATTTGACCCAATTTCACATCCTTTGACCCCATTTCTCGTCATTTGATCCCATTTCTCGTCATTTAACCCGCTTTCATGTCATTTGACCCCCTTTGGCATCATTTGACTCCCTTTGAATTCATTTGACCCCATTTGACTTCATTTGAACTCCTTTCACTTCATTTCACTCCGTTTAACTTCATGTGACCCCATTTCACTTTGACTTTATTTGTCCTCATTTCACTTCATTCGACCCAATTTGACTTCATTTGACCCCATTTGACCCCATTTCACTTCATTTGACCCTATTTCACTACATTTCACTTCATTTGACCCCATTTCACTTCATTTGACCCTATGTCACTACATTTCACTTCATTTGACCCCATTTCACTTCATTTGACCCCATTTCACTTCATTTGACCCTATTTCACTACATTTCACTTCATTTGACCCCATTTGACCCCATTTCACTTCATTTGACCCCATTTCACTTCATTTGACCCCATTTCACTACATTTCACTTCATTTGACCCCATTTCACTTCATTTGACCCCATTTAACTTCATTTGACCCTATTTCACTACATTTCACTTCATTTGACCCCATTGCACTTCATTTGACCCTATTTCACTACATTTCACTTCATTTGACCCCATTTCACTTCATTTGACCCTATTTCAATACATTTCACTTCATTTGACCCCATTTCACTTCATTTGACCCCATTTCACCACATTCAGCTACATTTCACTTAATTTGTCCCCATTTCACTTTATATGAACCCATTTGACTTTATCTGAGTTCATTTGGACCCATTTCACTTCATTTGACTGAATTTCACTTCATTTGTATTCATTTGACCCAATTTATTTTCTTTTCTATTCATTTGTCCCTCTTGTCACTTCTCTTGACATAATCTGACCCCTTTTGGCTGCATTTGACACAATTTCACTTCATTTGGCATTGTTTGAACCCTTTTCACTTAATTTCTCTTATTTTCAAACCATATGACTTCATTTGTACCCATTTACTTCATTGGTGTTAATTTGAACCCATTTCATTTCATTTGAACCCATTGGTGTTAATTTGAACCCGTTTTACTTCATTTTACACCGTTTCACATCATTCCGAGATGAGAAATGGGGTCAAATGAAGTAAAAAGTGGGTGAAATGGGGTCAAATGAAGTGAAATGGGGTCAAATGAAGTAAAATGCCATCAAATTAAGTCAAATAATGTGAAATGGGTTCAAGTGAAATGAAATGTGTTCAAATAAAGAAAAGTTAAGAGAAATGGGGTCAAATGAAGTCAAGTAAAGTGATATCGGGTACAAATGAAGTCAAATTAACTGAACTAGGGTCAAATGAACATGAATGGAGTTAAATGGGTTCAAAAGAAATGAAATGGCGTCAAATGAAGTGAAATGAAGGCACAAATTAATGAAAAAGTGTCAAATGAACTCAAATGAAGTGAAATGGGTTCAAATGAAAAAACTAAGTGAAATGGGGTCAAATGAAGTCGAATGCAATGAAAAGGACTCAAATAAAGTTAAGTGAAATGAAATGGGGTCAAATGAAGTGAAAAGGGCTAAAATGAAGTTAAATGAATTGAGAGAGAGTCAAATGAAGTGAATTTGTGTCAATTGAAGGCTAATGAAATGAAATGGTGTTAAGTTAACGCCAATGGATGAAAATGGGATGAAATGAAGTCATCTAAAGTGAAATGGGGTCAAATGAATTGCAATGAAGGCAAGTGGGGTCAAATGTAATCAAATGAAGTGAAATGTGGGAAGATAAAGAAAAATTAAGAAATGGAGTGAAATGCAGTCAATCGGGGGCAAATGACGTGAAATGAAGAGAATTTGGTTCAAATGAAATGAAATGAAGTCAAATTCTGTCAAATCAAGTGAAATGTGGGCAAATGAAGAAAAATTTAAGTGAAATGGTGTCAAATGAAGTCAAACGAAGTGAAATGGGGGCAAATGAAGTGAAATGAAGGCAC
Organism: Heptranchias perlo; assembly: GCF_035084215.1. Lineage (NCBI taxonomy): Eukaryota > Metazoa > Chordata > Chondrichthyes > Hexanchiformes > Hexanchidae > Heptranchias > Heptranchias perlo. The sequence continues at coordinate 204,432 of NW_027139918.1, read as the reverse complement.
AAATAAACTGAAATAGGCGCAAATGTAGACATATGAAGTGAAATGGGGTCAAATGAAGTGCAATGAAGGCAAATAGGATCAAATGAAATCAGATGCAGTGAAATGGGGTCAAATGAAGTGAAATGATGTGAAATAGGGACAAATGAAGATAAATTAAGTGAATTTGGTTCAAATGAAGTCAAATTCTATCAAATCAAGTGAAATGTGGGCAAATTAAGAAAAATGAAGTGAAATGGAATCAAATGAACTCAAATGAATTGAAATGGGTTTACTGAAGTGAAATGTGGGCAAGTGAAGTGAAATTAAGTGAAATGGTGTTTAAAGAAGTCGAATGAAGTGAAATGATGAGGTCTAATGAATTGAAAGAAAAGATATGGGGTCAAATGAAGTGAAATGAAGTCAAATAAAGTTAAATGGGGCCATATAGAAACATTGATAGAAACATAGAAAGTAGGAGCAGGAGTCGGCCATTCAGCCCTTCGATCCTGCTCCACCATTCAATATGATCATGGCTGATCCTCTACCTCAATACCATATTCCCACGCTCTCCCCATCGCTATTGATGCCTTTTGTGTCTAGAAATCTATCTAGCTCCTTCTTAAATATATTCAGTGACGTGGCCTCCACAGCATTCTGCGGTAGAGAATTTCACAGGTTCACCACCCTCTGAGTGAGGAAATTTCTCCTCATCTCAGTCCTAAATGTGCTACCCCGTATCCTGAGACTATGACCCCTCTTTCTGGACCCCCCAGCCAAGGAAAACATCCTCCCTGCATCCAGTCTGTCTCGCCCTGTCAGAATAGTATACGTTTCAAAGAGATCCCCTCTCATTCACCTAAAGTCTAGTGAATTCAGGTCAAATTAGGTGAAATGGGGTCAAAAGAAGTTAAGTTGGGTCAAATGAAGTGCAATGGATCAAATGAAGTGAAATGGATCAAATGATGGCAAATGGGGTAAAATAAAATCAAATGAAGTGTAATGTGGTCAAATTTAAAAAAAAGTGGAATAGGATCAAATGAAGTTGAATGAAATGAAAAGGACTCAAATAAAGTTAAGTGAAATGAAATGGGGTCAAATGAATTAAAATAGTGTCAAATGAAGTGAAAGGGGCTAAAATGAAGTTAAATGAATTGAGAGAGGGTCAAATGAAGTGAATTTGTGTCAATTGAAGGCTAATGAAAGGAAATGGTGTTAACTGAACTCAAATGGAGTAAAATGGGATGAATTGAAGTAATCTGAAGTGAAATCGGGTCAAATGAATTGTAATGAAGGCAAGCGGGGTCAAATGAAATCAAATGAAGTGAAATGTGAGCAAATAAAGAAAAATTAAGAAATGGGGTGCAATGCAGTCAATATGGGACAAATGAAGTGAAATGAAGAGAATTTGATTCAAATGAAATGAAATGAAGTCAAATTCTGTCAAATCAAGTGAAATGTGGGCAATGAAGAAAAATTAAGTGAAATGGGTTCACATGCAGTGAAACAAAGTGAAATGGGGGCAAATGAAGTGAAATGAAGGCAAATAGGGTCAAATGAAATCAAATGCAGTGAAATGGGGTCAAATGAAATCAAATGCAGTGAAATGGGGTCAAATGAAATCAAATGCAGTGAAATGGGGTCAAATGAAGATAAATGAAGTGAATTTGGTTGAAATGAAGTCAAATTCTGTCAAATGAAGTGAAATGTGGGCAAATGAAGAAAAATTAAGTGAAATGGAATCAAATGAAGTGAAATGGAGTGTAATGTAGGCAAGTGAGGTAAAATTAAGTGAAATTGTGTTTAACGAAGTTGAATGAAGTGAAATGATGGGGTGAAATAAAGTAAAGTGCAGTCAAATGAAAAGAAAATCAGTGAAATACGGTCAAATGAAGTCAAATGAAGTGAAATGGGGGCACCGTCCCCAAATTGGTCCGCGCTCGCTGGCGCCATCCCCAAATTGGTCCCCGCTCACAGGTGCCGTCCCCAAATTGGTCCCCACTCGCTGGCGCCGCAACCAAATTGGTCCCCACTCGCTGGCGCCGTCCCCAAATTGGTCACCACCCGCTGGCGCCGTCCCCATACTGTTTTCCTCTTGCTGCCACCATCCCCAATTTGGTCCATTTACAGGTGCATCATTTGAAGTTTAATGGAGTTTGATTTCATTTTATGACTTTATTTGACCCCATTTCTTTTCTTTTCAATTCATTTGACCCCCTATCACTTCACTTGACTTAATGTGGCCCCATTTGGCAGATTTGGACACAATTTCACTTCATTTGACATGATTTGAATCCTTTTCATTTCATTTCACTTCTTTTCAACCCATTTGATTTAATTTTACGTCATTCACCTTCATTTGACGTTACTTGACCCTATTTCACTTCATTTGTCTTAATTTGAACCCATTTGACTTCATTTGACCCAATTTCACATCCTTTGACCCCATTTCTCGTCATTTGATCCCATTTCTCGTCATTTAACCCGCTTTCATGTCATTTGACCCCCTTTGGCATCATTTGACTCCCTTTGAATTCATTTGACCCCATTTGACTTCATTTGAACTCCTTTCACTTCATTTCACTCCGTTTAACTTCATGTGACCCCATTTCACTTTGACTTTATTTGTCCTCATTTCACTTCATTCGACCCAATTTGACTTCATTTGACCCCATTTGACCCCATTTCACTTCATTTGACCCTATTTCACTACATTTCACTTCATTTGACCCCATTTCACTTCATTTGACCCTATGTCACTACATTTCACTTCATTTGACCCCATTTCACTTCATTTGACCCCATTTCACTTCATTTGACCCTATTTCACTACATTTCACTTCATTTGACCCCATTTGACCCCATTTCACTTCATTTGACCCCATTTCACTTCATTTGACCCCATTTCACTACATTTCACTTCATTTGACCCCATTTCACTTCATTTGACCCCATTTAACTTCATTTGACCCTATTTCACTACATTTCACTTCATTTGACCCCATTGCACTTCATTTGACCCTATTTCACTACATTTCACTTCATTTGACCCCATTTCACTTCATTTGACCCTATTTCAATACATTTCACTTCATTTGACCCCATTTCACTTCATTTGACCCCATTTCACCACATTCAGCTACATTTCACTTAATTTGTCCCCATTTCACTTTATATGAACCCATTTGACTTTATCTGAGTTCATTTGGACCCATTTCACTTCATTTGACTGAATTTCACTTCATTTGTATTCATTTGACCCAATTTATTTTCTTTTCTATTCATTTGTCCCTCTTGTCACTTCTCTTGACATAATCTGACCCCTTTTGGCTGCATTTGACACAATTTCACTTCATTTGGCATTGTTTGAACCCTTTTCACTTAATTTCTCTTATTTTCAAACCATATGACTTCATTTGTACCCATTTACTTCATTGGTGTTAATTTGAACCCATTTCATTTCATTTGAACCCATTGGTGTTAATTTGAACCCGTTTTACTTCATTTTACACCGTTTCACATCATTCCGAGATGAGAAATGGGGTCAAATGAAGTAAAAAGTGGGTGAAATGGGGTCAAATGAAGTGAAATGGGGTCAAATGAAGTAAAATGCCATCAAATTAAGTCAAATAATGTGAAATGGGTTCAAGTGAAATGAAATGTGTTCAAATAAAGAAAAGTTAAGAGAAATGGGGTCAAATGAAATCAAGTAAAGCGATATCGGGTACAAATGAAGTCAAATGAACTGAACTAGGGTCAAATGAACATGAATGGAGTGAAATGGGTTCAAAAGAAACGAAATGGCGTCAAATGAAGTGAAATGAAGGCACAAATTAATGAAAAAGGGTCAAATGAACTCAAATGAAGTGAAATGGATTCAAATGAAAAAGCGAAGTGAAATGGGGTCAAATGAAGTCGAATGAAATGAAAAGGACTCAAATAAAGTTAAGTGAAATGAAATGGGGTCAAATGAAGTGAAAAGGGCTAAAATAAAGTTAAATGAATTGAGAGAGGGTCAAATGAAGTGAATTTGTGTCAATTGAAGGCTAATGAAAGGAAATGGTGTTAAGTGAACGCCAATTGAGTAAAATGGGATGAAATGAAGTCATCTAAAGTGAAATGGGGTCAAATGAATTGCAATGAAGGCAAGTGGGGTCAAATGTAATCAAATGAAGTGAAATGTGAGCAAATAAAGAAAAATTAAGAAATGGGGTGAAATGCAGTCAATCGGGGGCAAATGAAGTGAAATGAAGAGAATTTGGTTCAAATGAAATGAAATGAAGTCAAATTCTGTCAAATCAAGTGAAATGTGGGCAAATGAAGAAAAATTTAAGTGAAATGGTGTCAAATGAAGTCAAACGAAGTGAAATGGGGGCAAATGAAGTGAAATGAAGGCACAAATAAACTGAAATAGGCGCAAATGTAGTCATATGAAGTGAAATGGGGTCAAATGAAGTGCAATGAAGGCAAATAGGATCAAGTGAAATCAGATGCAGTGAAATGGGGTCAAATGAAGTGAAATGATGTGAAATAGGGACAAATGAAGATAAATGAAGTGAATTTGGTTTAAATGAAGTCAAATTCTATCAAATCAAGTGAAATGTGGACAAATTAAGAAAAATGAAGTGAAATGGAATCAAATGAACTCAAATGAATTGAAATGGGTTCACTGAAGTGAAATGTGGGCAAGTGAAGTGAAATTAAGTGAAATGGTGTTTAAAGAAGTCGAATGAAGTGAAATGATGGGGTCTAATGAATTGAAAGAAAAGATATGGGGTCAAATGAAGTGAAATGAAGTGAAATAAAGTTAAATGGGGCCATATAGAAACATTGATAGAAACATAGAAAGTAGGAGCAGGAGTCGGCCATTCAGCCCTTCGATCCTGCTCCACCATTCAATATTACAGAGAGGGTGGTGCTGGAAGTCTTAACGCGCATCAAGGTAGATAAATCTCCGGGACCTGATGAAATGTATCCCAGGACGTTATGGGAGGTTAGGGAGGAAATTGCGGGTCCCCAAGCAGAGATATTTGAATCATCCACCGCTACAGGTGAGGTGCCTGAAGATTGGAGGGTAGCAAATGTTGTGCCTTTGTTTAAGAAGGGCGGCAGGGAAAAGCCTGGGAACTACAGACCAGTGAGCCTGACATCTGTAGTGGGTAAGTTGTTAGAGGGTATTCTGAGGGACAGGATCTACAGGCATTTGGAGAGGCAGGGACTAATTAGGAACAGTCAGCATGGTTTTGTGAGAGGAAAATCATGTCTCACGAATTTGATTGAGTTTTTTGAAGGGGTAACCAAGAAGATAGATGAGGGCTGTGCAGTAGACGTGGTCTACATGGACTTCAGCAAAGCATTTGACAAGGTACCGCATGGTAGGTTGTTACATAAGGTTAAATCTCATGGGATCCAAGGTGAGGTAGCCAATTGGATACAAAATTGGCTTGACGACAGAAGACAGAGGGTGGTTGTAGAGGGTTGTTTTTCAAACTGGATGCCTGTGTCCAGCGGTGTGCCTCAGGGATCGGTGCTGGGTCCGCTGTTATTTGTTATTTATATTAATGATTTGGATGAGAATTTAGGAGGCATGGTTAGTAAGTTTGCAGATGACACCATGATTGGTGGCATTGTGGACAGTGAAGAAGGTTATCTAGGATTGCAACGGGATCTTGATAAATTGGGCCAGTGGGCCGATGAATGGCAGATGGAGTTTAATTTAGATAAATGTGAGGTGATGCATTTTGGTAGATCGAATCGGGCCAGGACCTACTCCGTTAATGGTAGGGCGTTGGGGAGAGTTATAGAACAAAGAGATCTGGGAGTACAGATTCATAGCTCCTTGAAAGTGGAGTCACAGGTGGATAGGGTAGTGAAGAAGGCATTCGGCATGCTTGGTTTCATTGGTCAGAACATTGAATACAGGAGTTGGGATGTCTTGTTGAAGTTGTACAGGGCATTGGTGAGGCCACACTTGGAGTACTGTGTACAGTTCTGGTCACCCTATTATAGAAAGGATATTATTAAACTAGAAAGAGTGCAGAAAAGATTTACTAGGATGCTACCGGGACTTGATGGTTTGACTTACAGGGAGAGGTTAGACAGACTGGGACTTTTTTCCCTGGAGAGTAGGAGGTTAAGGGGTGATCTTATCGAAGTCTATAAAATAATGAGGGGCATAGATAAGGTCGATAGTCAAAATCGTTTCCCAAAGGTAGGGGAGTCTATAACGAGGGGGCATAGATTTAAGGTGAGAGGGGAGAGATACAAAAGGGTCCAGTTGGGCAATTTTTTCACTCAAAGGGTGGTGAGTGTCTGGAACGAGCTGCCAGAGGCAGTAGTAGAGGCGGGTACAATTTTGTCTTTTAAAAAGCATTTGGACAGTTACATGGGTAAGATGGGTATAGAGGGATATGGGCCAAGTGCAGGCAATTGGGACTAGCTTAGTGGTATAAACTGGGCGACATGGACATGTTGGGCCGAAGGGCCTGTTTCCATGTTGTAAACTTCTATGATTCTATGATTCTATGATTCTATGATCATGGCTGATCCTCTATCTCATTACCATATTCCCACGCTCTCCCCATACCTATTGATGCCTTTTGTGTCTAGAAATCGATCTAGCTCCTTCTTAAATATATTCAGTGACGTGGCCTCCACAGCATTCTGCGGTAGAGAATTTCATAGGTTCACCACCCTCTGAGTGAGGAAATTTCTCCTCATCTCAGTCCTAAATGTGCTATCCCGTATCCTGAGACTATGACCCCTCTTTCTGGACCCCCCCAGCCAAGGAAAACATCCTCCCTGCATCCAGTCTGTCTAGCTCTGTCAGAATAGTATACGTTTCAAAGAGATCCCCTCTCATTCACCTAAAGTCTAGTGAATTCAGGTCAAATTAGGTTAAATGGGGTCAAAAGAAGTTAAGTTCGGTCAAAGGAAGTGCAATGGATCAAATGATGGCAAATGGGGTAAAATAAAATCAAATGAAGTGTAATGTGGTCAAATAAAAAAAAACTAAGTGAAATAGGATCAAATGAAGTTGAATGAAATGAAAAGGACTCAAATAAAGTTAAGTGAAATGAAATGGGGTCAAATGAATGAAAATGGGGTCAAATGAAGTGAAAGGGGCTAAAATGAAGTTAAATGAATTGAGAGAGGGTCAAATGAAGTGAATTTGTGTCAATTGAAGGCTAATGAAAGGAAATGGTGTTAAATGAACTCAAATGGAGTAAAATGGGATGAATTGAAGTCATCTGAAGTGAAATGGGGTCAAATGAATTGTAATGAAAGCAAGTGGGGTCAAATGCAATCAAATGAAGTGAAATGTGAGCAAATAAAGAAAAATTAAGAAATGGGGTGAAATGCAGTCAATATGGGACAAATGAAGTGAAATGAAGAGAATTTGATTCAAATGAAATGAAATGAAGTCAAATTCTGTCAAATCAAGTGAAATGTGGGCAATGAAGAAAAATTAAGTGAAATGGGTTCACATGAAGTGAAACAAAGTGAAATGGGGGCAAATGAAGTGAAATGAAGGCAAATAGGGTCAAATGAAATCAAATACAGTGAAATGGGGTCAAATGAAATCAAATGCAGTGAAATGGGGTCAAATGAAGATAAATGAAGTGAATTTGGTTGAAATGAAGTCAAATTCTGTCAAATGAAGTGAAATGTGGGCAAATGAAGGAAAATTAAGTGAAATGGAATCAAATGAAGTGAAATGGAGTGTAATGTCGGCAAGTGAGGTAAAATTAAGTGAAATTGTATTTAACGAAGTTGAATGAAGTGAAATGATGGGGTGAAATAAAGTAAAGTGCAGTCAAATGAAAAGAAAATCAGTGAAATACGGTCAAATGAAGTCAAATGAAGTGAAATGGGGGCACCGTCCCCAAATTGGTCCACGCTCGCTGGCGCCATCCCCAAATTGGTGCCCGCTCACAGGTGCCGTCCCCAAATTGGTCCCCACTCGCTGGCGCCGCAACCAAATTGGTCCCCACTCGCTGGCGCCGTCCCCAAATTGGTCACCACCCACTGGCACCGTCCCCATCCTGTTTTCCTCTTGCTGCCACCATCCCCAATTTGGTCCATTTACAGGTGCGTCAAATGAAGTTTAATGGAGTTAGATTTCATTTTATGACTTTATTTGACCCCATTTCTTTTCTTTTCAATTCATTTGACCCCCTATCACTTCACTTGACTTAATGTGGCCCCATTTGGCAGATTTGGACACAATTTCACTTCATTTGACATGATTTGAATCCTTTTCATTTCATTCCACTTCTTTTCAACCCATTTGATTTAATTTTACGTCATTCACCTTCATTTGACGTTACTTGACCCTATTTCACTTCATTTGTCTTAATTTGAACCCATTTGACTTCATTTGACCCAATTTCACTTCCTTTGACCCCATTTCTCGTCATTTGATCCCATTTCTCGTCATTTGACCCCCTTTGGCATCATTTGACCCCCTTTGAATTCATTTGACCCCATTTGACTTCATTTGAACTCCTTTCACTTCATTTCACTCCGTTTAACTTCATGTGACCCCATTTCACTTTGACTTTATTTGACCTCATTTCACTTCATTTGATTTCATTCGAACCCTTCTGAAATCATTTCACTCCGTTTAACTTCAATGAATTCATTTCACTCCATTTAATTTAGTTGACTTCATTTGACCCCATTTCACTTAATTTGACTTCGTTTGACACCATTTCACTTCATTTGGCATCATTTCACTTCTTTTGACATCATTTGACCCCGTTTCACTTCATTTCACTGTATCTGAGTTCATTTGGACCCATTTCACTTCATTTGATCCCATTTGACATCATTTAACCCAATTTCATTTCATTTGTATTCATTCGACCCAATTTCTTTTAAATTCATTTGATCCTCTGTCACTTCACTTGACTTAATCTGACCCCATTTGGCTGCATTTGACACCATTTCACTTCATTTGACATGATTTGAACCCTTTTCACTTCATTTCACTTATTTTTCACCCATTTCACTTCATTGGTGTTAATCTGAACCCATTTTACTTCATTTTACACCGTTTCACATCATTCTGACAAGAGAAATGGGGTCAAATGAAGTGAAATGTCGTCAAATAAAGAAAAATTAAGAGAAATTTGGTCAAATGAAGTCAAGTAAAGTGATATTGGGTACAAATGAAGTCAAATGAACTGAAATAGGTTCAAATGAACTTGAATGGAGTAAATTGGGTTCAAAAGAAATGACATGGCATCAAATGCAGTGAAATGGGGTCAAATGTAGTGAAATGGGCACAAATAAACTGAAATGGGTTCAATTGAACTGAAATGCAGTGAAATGGGGTGAAATGAAAATAAATGAAGTGAATTTGGTTTCAAATGAAGTCAAATTCTGTCAAGTGAAGTGAAATGTGGGCAAATGAAGAAAAATGAAGTGAAAAGGGATCAAATGAAGTAAAATGGGTTCAAATTAACTCAAATTCATTGAAATTGGTTCAATTGAAGTGAAATGAGATGAAAAGGGCTCAAATGAAGAAAAATGAAGTGCAGTGGGGTGAAATGAAGTGAAATGGGGCACCGTCCCCAAATTCGTCCCCACTCGCTGGCACCATCCCCATATTGGTCTCCTCTTGTTGCCACTGTCCTCAATTTGGTCCATTTACAGGTGCATCAAATGAAGCTTAATGGAGTTAGATTTCATTTTATGACTTTATTTCACCCCATTTCTTTTCTTTTCAATTCATTTGACCCCCCATCACTTCACTTGACTTAATTTGGCCACAATTTCACTTCATTTGACATGATTTGAACCCTTTTCATTTCATTTCACTTCTTTTCAACCCATTTGATTTAATTTTACGTCATTTACCTTCATTTGACGTTACTTGACCCTATTTCACTTCATTAATCTTAATTTGAACCCATTTGACTTCGTTTGAGCCCATTTCACTTCCTTTGTCCCAATTTCACTTCCTTTGTCCCCATTTCACTTCCTTTGTCCCCATTTCACTTCATATGAACCCATTTCACTTTATTTGAGTTCATTTGGACCCCATTTCACTTCATTTGACCCCACTTGACATTATTTGACTGAATTTCACTTCATTTGTATTCATTTGACCCAATTTCTTTTCTTTTCAATTCATTTGACCCTCGTCACTTCTCTTGGCTTAATCTGACCTCTTTTGGCTGCATTTGACACAATTTCGCTTCATTTGACATGATTTGAACCCTTTTCACTTCATTTCTCTTATTTTCAACCCATTTCACTTCATTTGAACCCATTTCACTTCATTGGTGTTAATTTGAACCCATTTTACTTCATTTTACACCGTTTCACATCATTCTGACAAGAGAAGTGGGGTCAAATGAAGTGAAATGGATCAAATGAAGTGAAATGGGGTCAAATGAATTCGAACAAAGTTAAGTAGGATGAAATGAAGTCAAAAGAAGTGAAATGGGTTCAAAATGAAGTCGAATGAAATAAAGTGGGTTCAAATGAAGTGAATTGGTGTCAAATGAAGTGAAATGGGGGCAAATTAAATCAAATGAAGTGAAATGGGTTCAAATGAACACAAATTAAGTGAAATTAGTTCCAATGAATTGAAATGGGGTCAAATGAAGTCATATCAAGTGAAATGTTGGCAAATGAAGAAAAATTAAATGAAATGGGATCAAATGACGTCGAATAAAGTGAACCAATGGGGTCTAATGAATTCAAAGAAAAGATTTGGCGTCAAATGTAGTGAAATGGGTTAAACAAAGTGAAATGCAGTCAAATGGAAAAAAATCAGTGAAATGGGGTCAAATGAAGTGAAATTGGGTCAAATGAAGAAAAACGAAGTTCCAATGGGGTGAAATGAAGTGAAATGGGTTGAATTGAAGTCATATAAAGTGAAATGGGGTCAAATAAAGTCAAATGAAGTGAAATGGGGGCGCGTCCCCAAATTGGTCTCCGCTCGCAGGTGCTGTACCCAAATTGGTCCCCACCCACTGGTGCCGTCCCCATATTGGTCTCCTCTTGCTGCCACCGTCCCCAATTCGGTCCATTTACAGATGCGTCAAATGAAGTTTAATGGAGTTAGATTTCATTTTATAACTTTATTTGACCCCATTTCTTTTCTTTTCAATTCGTTTGACTCCCTATCACTTCACTTGACTTAATTTGGCCCCATTTGGCTGATTTGGACTCAATTTCACTTCATTTGACATGATTTGAATCCTTTTCATTTCATTTCACTTCTTTTCAACCCATTTGATTTAATTTTACGTACTTTACCTTCGTTTGACGTTACTTGACCCAACTGCACTTCATTGGTGTTAATTTGAACCCATTTGACTTCATTTGACCTAATTTCACTTCCTTTGACCCCATTTCTCGTCATTTGTCGCCATTTCTCGTCATTTATCCCCATTTCTCATCATTTGACCCCCTTTCACGTCATTTGACCCCTTTTGCCATCATTTGACCCCATTTGACATCATTTGAACCCTTTTCACTCCATTTGACCCCATTTCACTCCATTTGACCCCATTTCACTCCATTTGACCCCATTTCACTCTGTTTCACTTCATTTCACATTATATAGCCCCATATCACTTTATATGAACCCATTTCACTTTATATGAACCCATTTAACTTTATCTGAGTTCATTTGGACCCATTGCACTTCATTCGACCCATTTCACTTCATTGGTGTTAATTTGAACCCATTTTACTTCATTTTACATCATTTCACATCACTCCGAGAAGAGAAATGGGGTCAAATGAAGTAAAAAGAGGGTGAAATGGGGTCAAATGAAGTGAAATGGGGTCAAATTAAGTCAAATAAAGTGAAATGGGTTCAAGTGAAATGAAATGTGGTCAAATAAAGAAAAGTTAAGTGAAATGGGGTCAAATGAAATCAAGTAAAGTGATATCGGGTACAAATGAAGTCAAATGAACTGAACTAGGGTCAAATGAACTTGAATGGAGTGAAATGGGTTCAAAAGAAATGAAATGGCGTCAAATGGGGTCAAATGAAATGAAATGAAGGCACAAATTAACTGAAATAGGGTCAAATGAATTCAAATGAAGTGAAATGGGTTCACATGCAGTCATATGAGGTGAAATTTGGTCAAATGAAGGCAAATGGTGTAAAATAAAATCAAATAAAGTGAAATTTGGTCAAATAAAAAACTAAGTGAAATGGGGTCAAATGAAGTTGAATGAAATGAAAAGGACTCAAAGTTAAGTGAAATGAAATGGGGTCAAATGAATGAAAATGGTGTCAAATGAAGTGAAAAGGGTTAAAATGAATTTAAATGAATTGAAAGATGGTCAAATGAAGTGAATCTGTGTCAATTGAAGGCTAATGAAATGAAATGGTGTTAAATGAACTCAAATGGAGTAAAATGGGATGAAATGAAGTCATCTGAAGTGAAAGAAACCGCTTCTCCCAGGGTTTATAGAGCTCCTTCCAGCCGCTTCTCCCAGTGATTACAGAGCTCCTTCCAGCCGCTTCTCCCAGTGTTTATAGAGCTCCTTCCAGCCGCTTCTTCCGTGGTTTACAGAGCTCCTTCCAGCCGCTTCCCCCAGGAACGTGATACCCTTGTTTGAATGGAGTGGGATAATTGTTAAAGTTACACTGCTTGATGTTAAGAAAAATCAATTTTTATAGCAACAAGGCTTTCTTTCTCGAATAATTTTTTGAAATATAGAGCTCCATCCAGCCGCTTGTCCCAGGGTTTATAGAGCTCTTTCCAGCCGCTTCTCACAGGGTTGATGGAGCTCCATCCAGCCGCTTCTCCCAGGGTTTATAGAGCTCTTTCCAGCCGCTTCTCCCAGGGTTTATGGAGCTCCTTCCAGCCGCTTCTCCCAGGGTTTATGGAGCTCCTTCCAGCCGCTCCTCCCAGGTTTAAGGAGCTCCTTCCAGCCGCTTCTCCCGTGGTTTACAGAGCTCTTTCCAGCCGCTTCTCCCAGGGTTAAAAGAGCTCCTTCCAGCCGCTTCTCCCGTGGTTTACAGAGCTCCTTCCAGCCGCTTCCCCCAGGAACGTGATTCCCTTGTTTGAATGGAGTGGATAATTGTTAAAGTTACACTGCTTGATCTTAAGAAAAATCAATTTTTATAGCAACAAGGCGTTCTTTGTCGAATAAATTTTTGAAATATAGAGATCCAAACAGCCACTTCGCCCAGGGTTTATGGAGCTCCATCCTGCCGCTTCTCCCAGGGTATATAGAGCTCTTTCCAGCCGCTTCTCCCAGGTTTATAGAGCTCTTTCCAGCGGCTTCTCCCAGGGTTTATGGAGCTCCTTCCAGCCGCTTCTCCCAGGGTTTATGGAGCTCCTTCCAGCCGCTTCTCCCAGGGTTACAAGAGCTCCTTACAGCCGCTTCTCCCAGGTTTATAGAGCTCTTTCCAGCCGCTTCTCCCAGGGTTTATGGAGCTCCTTCAAGCTGCTTCTCCCAGGTTTATAGAGCTCCTTGCAGCTGCTTCTCCCAGGTTTATAGAGCTCCTTCCAGCCGCTTCTCCCAGGTTTATCGAGCTCCTTCCAGCCGCTTCTCCCAGGGTTTATGGAGCTCCGTCCAGCCGCTTCTCCCAGGGTTTATGGAGCTCCTTCCAGCCGCTTCTCCCAGGTTTATAGAGCTCCTTCCAGCTGCTTCTCCCAGGTTTATGGAGCACCTTCCAGCCGCTTCTCCCAGGTTTATAGAGTTCCTTCCAACCGCTTCTCCCAGGGTTTACAGAGCTCCTTCCAGCCGCTTCTCCCACGTTTATGGAGCTCCTTCCAGCCGCATCTCATAGGGTATATGGAGCTCATTCCAACCGCTTCTCCCAGGGTTTATAAAGCTTCTTCCAGCCGCTTCTCCCAGGGTATATAGAGCTCCTTCCAGCCGCTTCTCCCAGGTTTATAGAGCTCCTTCCAGCCGCTTCGCCCAGGTTTAAGGAGCTCCTTCAAGCCGCTTCTCCCAGGGTTAAAAGAGCTCCTTCCAGCCGCTTCTCCCAGGTTTATAGAGCTCCTTCCAGCTGCTTTTCCCAGGGTTTATGGAGCTCCTTGCAGCCGCTGCTCCCATGGTTTTAAGAGCGCCTTCGAACCGCCTCCCTCAGGGATTTTAGAGCTCCTTCCAGCCGCTTCTCCCAGCATTTATAGAGCTGCTTCCAGTCGCTTTTCCCAGGGTTTAGAGAGCTCCTTCGAGCCGCTTTTCCCAGGGTCCCTGAAGGTGGAGCAGGCCTGACTCATCTGAGTCTCAACTGTAGAAATACAGGGGCCTGTCAGTGCGGACAGCACGGTGTGAGGACAACACAGTGTGCTGAGAGTTCGGTAAGTGTGGGAGTTGAAGGGTTAATCTCTTTAAATCTAGTGCATATTGCTTCAACTGTTTAAGGTCAATTTAAAAGTTTAAATTTCTAAGTTTCTGTCAGGCTTCAGCAGAGAGCTGCTGTAGCAAGTTAATTGGTTAGCTCGATTCAATTGGTCCCTGAAGGTGGGGCAGGCCTGACTCATCTGAGTCTCAACTGTAGAAATACAGGGGCCTGTCAGTGCAGACAGCACGGTGTGAGGACAACACAGTGTGCTGAGAGTTCGGTAAGTGTGGGAGTTTGGTGAAGTGGGGGAAGGAGGTGCTGCTTTGCCTTGCTTTTCCTGCAGAGCGGTAGTGGACCTGAGAGTAGAAGACTGAGATTGTGGAATAAAAGCAGCAGCAGACCTGCAACAAGAGACAACTACTGTGCGACATCACAGGGACTTAACTCCTGGACCTAAGATAAACAAGAAGCAAAAAGTGATCCAAGTGGGACGTCACCAAGGAAGAGGTAAGTGATTGGCTGGTGAGTATTTTCCTGCTGAATTTGTCTAAGGTTAGAGTTTGTGGATTCTCTGGTCTCTGTTGTGTAGTGGGGGACTGCTGTTCAGCAAGGGCCCTTGAGTATACCTTTTTAATTGAAGTGAAATTGGTGGGATTCATTTAATTTGAGGGAGCGTCCGATAAAAGGCGGGATTTCAGAGCGCTGAGAACAGCTGAGAGGAGCCGAGCCGAGCGGAGGGAGCGTCCGATAAAAGGCGGGATTTCAGAGCGCTGAGAGGAGCCGAGCCGAGCGGAGGGAGCGTCCGATAAAAGGCGGGATTTCAGAGCGCTGAGAACAGCTGAGAGGAGCCGAGCCGAGCGGAGGGAGCGTCCGATAAAAGGCGGGATTTCAGAGCGCTGAGAGGAGCCGAGCCGAGCGGAGGGAGCGTCCGATAAAAGGCGGGATTTCAGAGCGCTGAGAACAGCTGAGAGGAGCCGAGCCGAGCGGAGGGAGCGTCCGATAAAAGGCGGGATTTCAGAGCGCTGAGAGGAGCCGAGCCGAGCGGAGGGAGCGTCCGATAAAAGGCGGGATTTCAGAGCGCTGAGAACAGCTGAGAGGAGCCGAGCGGAGGGAGCGTCCGATAAAAGGCGGGATTTCAGAGCGCTGGGAACAGCTGAGAGGAGCCGAGTCGAGCGGAGGGAGCGTCCGATAAAAGGCGGGATTTCAGAGCGCTGAGAGGAGCCGAGCGGAGCTGCGACCGAGTTCGAAGTGACGTCAGGAATCAGATCGGGACGCGACACAGGGGAGGCACCTGATTGGTGAGTAGGTTCAGGTGAGTATTTCTCCTTATCTGCAGTAACTGAAGTAAAAGGAAAGGGAAGGTCTGCAGGTCTTATCGGAAGTAGCGTTTATTTTTTAGTCAATCAAGGTCCCTAGTGTAGTTAACATTCTCTAAATTGAGAACAATTTAAAGGAGTAAACTCCTTAAAGTTAGTGGTAAGTAGTTTTTCTTTCCTTTTTTTTCCTCTTGACTTTGGAGTTGTTCTTAAGCTAATTTAAGGGTTAAGTCATGGCAGGAGATCCCAGGGCCGTGTCATGTTCCTCTTGTGGGATGTGGGAATTCAGGGCTCCTTCCTGTATCCCTGATTCCTTCACCTGCGGGAAGTGTGTCCAGCTGCAGCTATTGTTTGACCGCTTGACGGCTCTGGAGCTGCGGATGGACTCACTTTGGAGCATCCGCGATGCTGAGAAAGTCGTGGATAGCACGTTCAGTGAGTTGGTCACACCGCAGATAAAAATTACTGAGGGAGATAGTGAATGGGTGACCAACAGACAGAGGAAGAGTAGGAAGGCAGTGCAGGGGTCCCCTGCGGTCATCTCCCTCCAAAACAGGTATACCGTTTTGGATAATGTTGGCGGAGATGGCTCACCAGGGGAAGGTGGCAGTGGCCAGGTTCATGGCACCGTGGCTGGCTATGCTGCACAGGAGGGCAGGAAAAAGAGTGGCAGAGCTATAGTGATAGGGGACTCGATTGTAAGGGGAATAGACAGGCGTTTCTACGGACGCAACCGAGACTCCAGGATGGTATGTTGCCTCCCTGGTGCAAGGGTCAAGGATGTCTCGGAGCGGCTGCAGGACATTCTGGAGGGGGAGGGTGAACAGCCAGTTGTCGTGGTGCATATAGGCACCAACGATATAGGTAAAAAACAGGATGAGGTCCTACAAGCTGAATTTAGGGAGTTAGGAGTTAAACTAAAGAGTAGGACCTCAAAGGTAGTAATCTCAGGATTGCTACCAGTGCCACGGGCTAGTCAGAGTAGGAATGACAGGATAGCTAAGATGAATACGTGGCTTGAGAGATGGTGCAAGAGGGAGGGATTCAAATTCCTGGGCCATTGGAACCGGTTCTGGGGGAGGTGGGACCAGTACAAATTGGACGGTCTGCATCTGGGCAGGACTGGAACCAATGTCCTAGGGGGAGTGTTTGCTAGTGCTGTTGGGGAGGGTTTAAACTAATGTGGCAGGGGGATGGGAACCGATGCAGGAAGTCAGTGGGAAATAAAGTGGTGACAGAAACAAAAGGCAGTAAGGGAGAGTGTACAGAACATGACCGGACAGATGGTCTGAGAAAGCAGGGCAAAGACCAAGGGAAGACTAGATTAAACTGCATTTATTTCAATGCAAGAAGTCTGATGGGCAAGGCAGATGAACTCAGGGCATGGATGGGTACATGGGACTGGGATGTTATAGCTATTACTGAAACATGGCTAAGGGAGGGGCAGGACTGGCAGCTCAATGTTCCAGGGTACAGATGCTATAGGAAAGATAGAGCAGGAGGTAAGAGAGGAGGGGGAGTTGCGTTCTTGATTAGGGAGAACATCACGGCAGTAGTGAGAGGGGATATATCCGAGGGTTCGCCCACTGAGTCCATATGGGTGGAACTGAAAAATAAGAAGGGAGAGATCACTTTGATAGGATTGTACTACAGACCCCCAAATAGTCAACGGGAAATTGAGGAGCAAATATGTAAGGAGATTACAGACAGCTGCAAGAAAAATAGGGTGGTAATAGTAGGGGACTTTAACTTTCCCAACATTGACTGGGACAGCCATAGCATTAGGGGCTTGGATGGAGAGAAATTTGTTGAGTGTATTCAGGAGGAATTTCTCATTCAGTATGTGGATGGCCCGACTAGAGAGGGGGCAAAACTTGACCTCCTCTTGGGAAATAAGGAAGGGCAGGTGACAGAAGTGTTAGTGAGGGATCACTTTGGGACCAGTGATCATAATTCCATTAGTTTTAAGATAGCTATGGAGAAGGATAGGTCTGGCCCAAAAGTTAAAATTCTAAATTGGGGAAAGGCCAATTTTGATGGTATTAGACAGGAACTTTCAGAAGTTGATTGGGAGAGTCTGTTGGCAGGCAAAGGGACGTCTGGTAAGTGGGAGGCTTTCAAAAGTGTGTTAACCAGGGTTCAGTGTAAGCACATTCCTTATAAAGTGAAGGGCAAGGCTGGTAGAAGTAGGGAACCTTGGATGACTCGGGAGATTGAGGCACTAGTCAAAAATAAGAAGGAGGCATATGACATGCATAGGCAGCTGGGATCAAGTGGATCCCTTGAAGAGTATAGAGATTGCCGGAGTAGAGTTAAGAGAGAAATCAGGAGGGCAAAAAGGGGATATGAGATTGCTTTGGCAGATCAGGCAAAGGTGAATCCAAAGAGCTTCTACAAATACATAAAGGGCAAAAGGGTAACAAGGGAGAGAGTAGGGCCTCTTAAGGATCAACAAGGTCATCTATGTGCGGAACCACAAGAGATGGGTGAGATCCTGAATGAATATTTCACATCGGTATTTACGGTTGAGAAAGGCATGGATGTTAGGGAACTTGGGGAAATAAATAGTGATGTCTTGAGGAGTGTACATATTACAGAGAGGGAGGTGCTGGAAGTCTTAACGCGCATCAAGGTAGATAAATCTCCGGGACCTGATGAAATGTATCCCAGGACGTTATGGGAGGTTAGGGAGGAAATTGCGGGTCCCCTAGCAGAGATATTTGAATCATCCACCGCTACAGGTGAGGTGCCTGAAGATTGGAGGGTAGCAAATGTTGTGCCTTTGTTTAAGAAGGGCGGCAGGGAAAAGCCTGGGAACTACAGACCAGTGAGCCTGACATCTGTAGTGGGTAAGTTGTTAGAGGGTATTCTGAGGGACAGAATCTACAGGCATTTGGAGAGGCAGGGACTAATTAGGAACAGTCAGCATGGTTTTGTGAGAGGAAAATCATGTCTCACGAATTTGATTGAGTTTTTTGAAGGGGTAACCAAGAAGATAGATGAGGGCTGTGCAGTAGACGTGGTCTACATGGACTTCAGCAAAGCATTTGACAAGGTACCGCATGGTAGGTTGTTACATAAGGTTAAATCTCATGGGATCCAAGGTGAGGTAGCCAATTGGATACAAAATTGGCTTGACGACAGAAGACAGAGGGTGGTTGTCGAGGGTTGTTTTTCAAACTGGATGCCTGTGTCCAGCGGTGTGCCTCAGGGATCGGTGCTGGGTCCGCTGTTATTTGTTATTTATATTAATGATTTGGATGAGAATTTAGGAGGCATGGTTAGTAAGTTTGCAGATGACACCAAGATTGGTGGCATTGTGGACAGTGAAGAAGGTTATCTAGGATTGCAACGGGATCTTGATAAATTGGGCCAGTGGGCCGATGAATGGCAGATGGAGTTTAATTTAGATAAATGTGAGGTGATGCATTTTGGTAGATCGAATCGGGCCAGGACCTACTCCGTTAATGGTAGGGCGTTGGGGAGAGTTATAGAACAAAGAGATCTAGGAGTACAGATTCATAGCTCCTTGAAAGTGGAGTCACAGGTGGATAGGGTGGTGAAGAAGGCATTCAGCATGCTTGGTTTCATTGGTCAGAACATTGAATGCAGGAGTTGGGATGTCTTGTTGAAGTTGTACAGGGCATTGGTGAGGCCACACTTGGAGTACTGTGTACAGTTCTGGTCACCCTATTATAGAAAGGATATTATTAAACTAGAAAGAGTGCAGAAAAGATTTACTAGGATGCTACCGGGACTTGATGGTTTGACTTACAGGGAGAGGTTAGACAGACTGGGACTTTATTCCCTGGAGAGTAGGAGGTTAAGGGGTGATCTTATAGAAGTCTATAAAATAATGAGGGGCATAGATAAGGTCGATAGTCAAAATCTTTTCCCAAAGGTAGGGGAGTCTATAACGAGGGGGCACAGATTTAAGGTGAGAGGGGAGAGATACAAAAGGATCCAGAGGGGCAATTTTTTCACTCAAAGGGTGGTGAGTGTCTGGAACGAGCTGCCAGAGGCAGTAGTAGAGGCGGGTACAATTTTGTCTTTTAAAAAGCATTTGGACAGTTACATGGGGAAGATGGGTATCGAGGGATATGGGCCAAGTGCAGGCAATTGGGACTAGCTTAGTGGTATAAACTGGGCGACATGGACATGTTGGGCCGAAGGGCCTGTTTCCATGTTGTAACTTCTATGAGCCGAGCCGAGCGGAGGGAGCGTCCGATAAAAGGCGGGATTTCAGAGCGTTGAGAACAGCTGAGAGGAGCCGAGCCGAGCTGCGACCGAGTTCGAAGTGACGTCAGGAATCAGATCGGGACGCGACACAGGGGAGGCACCTGATTGGTGAGTAGGTTCAGGTGAGTATTTCGACTTATCGACAGGAACTGAACTAAAAGGAAAGGGAAGGTCTGCTGGTCTTATAGGAAGTAGCGTTTATTTTTTAGTGAATCAAGGTCCCTAGTGTAGTTAACATTCTCTAAATTGAGAACAATTTAAAGGAGTAAACTCCTTAAAGGGAGTGGTAAGTAGTTTTTCTTTTTTTTTCTCTTGACATTGCAGTTGTTGTTAAGCTAACTTAAGGGTTAAGTCATGGCAGGAGATCCCAGAGCCGTGTCATGTTCCTCTTGTGAGATGTGGGAATTCAGGGCTCCTTCCTGTATCCCTGATTCCTTCACCTGCGGGAAGTGTGTCCAGCTGCAGCTATTGTTTGACCGCTTGACGGCTCTGGAGCTGCGGATGGACTCACTTTGGAGCATCCGCGATGCTGAGAAAGTCGTGGATAGCACGTTCAGTGAGTTGGTCACACCGCTGATAAAAATTACTGAGGGAGATAGTGAATGGGTGACCAACAGACAGAGGAAGAGTAGGAAGGCAGTGCAGGGGTCCCCTGCGGTCATCTCCCTCCAAAACAGGTATACCGTTTTGGATACTGTTGGGGGAGATGGCTCACCAGGGGAAGCTGGCAGTGGCCAGGTTCATGGCACCGTGGCTGGCTCTGCTGCACAGGAGGGCAGGAAAAAGAGTGGCAGAGCTATAGTGATAGGGGACTCGATTGTAAGGGGAATAGACAGGCGTTTCTGCGGACGCAACCGAGACTCCAGGATGGTATGTTGCCTCCCTGGTGCAAGGGTCAAGGATGTCTCGGAGCGGCTGCAGGACATTCTGGAGGGGGAGGGTGAACAGCCAGTTGTCGTGGTGCATATAGGCACCAACGATATAGGTAAAAAACAGGATGAGGTCCTACAAGCTGAATTTAGGGAGTTAGGAGTTAAACTAAAGAGTAGGACCTCAAAGGTAGTAATCTCAGGATTGCTACCAGTGCCACGGGCAAGTCAGAGTAGGAATGACAGGATAGCTAAGATGAATACGTGGCTTGAGAGATGGTGCAAGAGGGAGGGATTCAAATTCCTGGGCCATTGGAACCGGTTCTGGGGGAGGTGGGACCAGTACAAATTGGACGGTCTGCATCTGGGCAGGACTGGAGCCAATGTCCTAGGGGGAGTGTTTGCTAGTGCTGTTGGGGAGGGTTTAAACTAATGTGGCAGGGGGATGGGAACCGATGCAGGAAGTCAGTGGGAAATAAAATGGTGACAGAAACAAAAGGCAGTAAGGGAGAGTGTACAGAACATGACCGGACAGATGGTCTGAGAAAGCAGGGCAAAGACCAAGGGAAGTCTAGATTAAACTGCATTTATTTCAATGCAAGAAGTCTGATGGGCAAGGCAGATGAACTCAGGACATGGATGGGTACATGGGACTGTGATGTTATAGCTATTACTGAAACATGGCTAAGCTAGGGACAGGACTGGCAGCTCAATGTTCCAGGGTACAGGTGCTATAGGAAAGATAGAGCAGGAGGTAAGAGAGGAGGGGGAGTTGCGTTCTTGATTCGGGAGAACATCACGGCAGTAGTGAGAAGGGATATATCCGAGGGTTCGCCCACTGAGTCTATATGGGTAGAACTGAAAAATAAGAAGGGAGAGATCACTTTGATAGGATTGTACTACAGACCCCCAAAAAGTCAACGGGAAATTGAGGAGCAAATATGTAAGGAGATTACAGACAGCTGCAAGAAAAATAGGGTGGTAATAGTAGGGGACTTTAACTTTCCCAACATTGACTGGGACAGCCATAGCATTAGGGGCTTGGATGGAGAGAAATTTGTTGAGTGTATTCAGGAGGAATTTCTCATTCAGTATGTGGATGGCCCGACTAGAGAGGGGGCAAAACTTGACCTCCTCTTGGGAAATAAGGAAGGGCAGGTGACAGAAGTGTTAGTGAGGGATCACTTTGGGACCAGTGATCATAATTCCATTAGTTGTAAGATAGCTATGGAGAAGGATAGGTCTGGCCCAAAAGTTAAAATTCTAAATTGGGGAAAGGCCAATTTTGATGGTGTTAGACAGGAACTTTCAGAAGTTGATTGGGAGAGTCTGTTGGCAGGCAAAGGGACGTCTGGTAAGTGGGAGGCTTTCAAAAGTGTGTTAACCAGGGTTCAGGGTAAGCACATTCCTTATAAAGTGAAGGACAAGGCTGGTAGAAGGAGGGAACCTTGGATGACTCGGGAGATTGAGGCACTAGTCAAAAAGAAGAAGGAGGCATATGACATGCATAGGCAGCTGGGATCAAGTGGATCCCTTGAAGAGTATAGAGATTGCCGGAGTAGAGTTAAGAGAGAAATCAGGAGGGCAAAAAGGGGATATGAGATTGCTTTGGCAGATCAGGCAAAGGTGAATCCAAAGAGCTTCTACAAATACATAAAGGGCAAAAGGGTAACTAGGGAGAGAGTAGGGCCTCTTAAGGATCAACAAGGTCATCTATGTGCGGAACCACAAGAAATGGGTGAGATCCTGAATGAATATTTCACATCGGTATTTACGGTTGAGAAAGGCATGGGTGTTAGGGAACTTGGGGAAATAAATAGTGATGTCTTGAGGAGTGTACATATTACAGAGAGGGAGGTGCTGGAAGTCTTAACGCGCATCAAGGTAGATAAATCTCCGGGACCTGATGAAATGTATCCCAGGACGTTATGGGAGGTTAGGGAGGAAATTGCGGGTCCCCTAGCAGAGATATTTGAATCATCCACCGCTACAGGTGAGTTGCCTGAAGATTGGAGGGTAGCAAATGTTGTGCCTTTGTTTAAGAAGGGCGGCAGGGAAAAGCCTGGGAACTACAGACCAGTGAGCCTGACATCTGTAGTGGGTAAGTTGTTAGAGGGTATTCTGAGGGACAGGATCTACAGGCATTTGGAGAGGCAGGGACTAATTAGGAACAGTCAGCATGGTTTTGTGAGAGGAAAATCATGTCTCACGAATTTGATTGAGTTTTTTGAAGGGGTAACCAAGAAGATAGATGAGGGCTGTGCAGTAGACGTGGTCTACATGGACTTCAGCAAAGCCTTTGACAAGGTACCGCATGGTAGGTTGTTACATAAGATTAAATCTCACGGGATCCAAGGTGAGGTAGCCAATTGGATACAAAATTGGCTTGACGACAGAAGACAGAGGGTGGTTGTAGAGGGTTGTTTTTCAAACTGGATGCCTGTGTCCAGCGGTGTGCCTCAGGGATCGGTGCTGGGTCCGCTGTTATTTGTTATTTATATTAATGATTTGGATGAGAATTTAGGAGGCATGGTTAGTAAGTTTGCAGATGACACCAAGATTGGTGGCATTGTGGACAGTGAAGAAGGTTATCTGGGATTGCAACGGGATCTTGATCAATTGGGCCAGTGGGCCGATGAATGGCAGATGGAGTTTAATTTAGATAAATGTGAGGTGATGCATTTTGGTAGATCGAATCGGGCCAGGACCTACTCCGTTAATGGTAGGGCGTTGGGGAGAGTTATAGAACAAAGAGATCTAGGAGTACAGGTTCATAGCTCCTTGAAAGTGGAGTCACAGGTGGATAGGGTGGTGAAGAAGGCATTCGGCATGCTTGGTTTCATTGGTCAGAACATTGAATGCAGGAGTTGGGATGTCTTGTTGAAGTTGTACAGGGCATTGGTGAGGCCACACTTGGAGTACTGTGTACAGTTCTGGTCACCCTAATATAGAAAGGATATTATTAAACTAGAAAGAGTGCAGAAAATATTTACTAGGATGCTACCGGGACTTGATGATTTGACTTACAGGGAGAGGTTAGACAGACTGGGACTTTTTTCCCTGGAGAGTAGGAGGTTAAGGGGTGATCTTATAGAAGTCTATAAAATAATGAGGGGCATAGATAAGGTCGATAGTCAAAATCTTTTCCCAAAGGTAGGGGAGTCTCTAACGAGGGGGCATAGATTTAAGGTGAGAGGGGAGAGATACAAAGGGTCCAGAGGGGCAATTTTTTCACTCAAAGGGTGGTGAGTGTCTGGAACGAGCTGCCAGAGGCAGTAGTAGAGGCGGGTACAATTTTGTCTTTTAAAAAGCATTTGGACAGTTACATGGGTAAGATGGGTATAGAGGGATATGGGCCAAGTGCAGGCAATTGGGACTAGCTTAGTGGTATAAACTGGGCGACATGGACATGTTGGGCCGAAGGGCCTGTTTCCATGTTGTAACTTCTATGATTCTATGATTCTATGATTCCTTCCAGCCGCTTCTCCCAGGGTTTATAGAGCTCCTTCGAGCCGCTTTTCCCAGGGTTTATGGAGCTCCTTCCAGCCGCTTCTCCCAGTGTTTATAGAGCTCCATCCAGCCGCTTCTCCCAGGGTTTACAGAGCTCCTTCCAGCCGTCTCTCTCAGGGTTAATAGAGTTCCTTCCAGCCGCTTCTCGCGCGGTTTATAGAGTTACTTCCAGCCTCTCCCAGGCTTCATAGAGCTCCTTCCAGCCGCTTCTCCCATGGTTTATAAAGCTCATTCCAGCCGCTTCTCCCAGGGTTTACAGAGCTCCTTCCAGCCGCTTCTCCCAGGTTTATGGAGCTCCTTCCATCCGCTTCTCCCAGGTTTATGGAGCTCCTTCCATCCGCTTCTCCCAGGTTTATGGAGCTCCTTCCAGCCGCTTCTCCCAGGGTTTACAGAGCTCCTACTAGGCGCTTCTCCCAGGGTTTGGAGAGCTCCTTCCAGCCGCTTCTCCCAGGTTTATGGAGCTCCTTCCAGCCGCTTCTCCCAGGTTTATGGAGCTCCTTCCAGCTGCTTCTCCCAGGGTTAACCGAGCTCCTTCCAGCCGCTTCTCCCAGGTTTATGGAGCTCCTTCCAGCTGCTTCTCCCAGGGTTTAGAGAGCTCTTTCCAGCCGCATCTCCCATGGATTTCTGAGCGCCTTCCAGTCGCTTTTCCCAGTGTTTAGAGAGCTCCGTCTGGACGCTTCACCCAAGGTTTACAGAGCTCCTTCAAGCCGCTTTTCCCAGGGTTTAGAGAGCTCCGTGTGGACGATTCTCACGTGGTTTATAGAGCTCCTTCCAGCCGCATCTCCCAGGGTTCATGGAGCTCCGTCCAGCCGCTTCTCCCAGGGTTTTCAGAGCTCCTTCCAGCCGCTTCTCCCAGGGTTTATAAAGCGCCTTCAAGCTGCTTCTCGCGCGGTTTGTGGAGTTCCTTCCAGCCGCTTCTCCCATGGATTTCAGAGCGCCTTCCAGTCGCTTCTCCCAGGGTTTAGAGAGCTCCATCTGGACGCTTCACCCAGGGTTTAGAGAGCTCCTTCAAGCTGCTTCTCCCAGGGTTTATCGAGCTCCTTCCAGCCGCCTCTCCCAGTGTTTATACAGCTCCTTCCAGCCGCTTCTCCCAGGGTTTATCGAGCTCCTTCCAGCCGTCTCTCTCAGGCTTAAGAGATCCTTCGAGCCTCTTCTCGCGCGGTTTATAGAGTTCCTTCCAGCCTCTCCCAGGGTTTATTGAGTTCCGTTCAGCCGCTTCTCCCACGGTTCATAGAGCTCCTTCCAGCCGCTTCTCCCATGGATTTAAGAGCGCCTTCCAGTCGCTTTTCCCAGGGTTTTGGGAGCTCCGTCTGGAAGCTTCACCCAGGGTTTAGAGAGCTCCTTCCAGCCGCCTCTCCCAGGTTTATGGAGCTCCTTCCAGACGCTTCTCCCAGGTTTATAGAGCTCCTTCCAGACGCTTCTCCCAGGTTTATAGAGCTCCTTCCAGACGCTTCTCCCAGGTTTATAGAGCTCCTTCCAGACGCTTCTCCCAGGTTTATAGAGCTCCTTCCAGACGCTTCTCCCAGGTTTATAGAGCTCCTTCAGCTGCTTCTCCGAGGGTTTATAGAGCTCCTTCCAGCCGCCTCCCCCAGGGTTTTTGGATCTCTTTCCAGCCGCTTCTAACATGGCTTATAGAGCTCCTTCCAGCCGTCTCTCTCAGGGTTTGTAGAGCTCCTTTCAGCTGCTTCTCCCAGGGTTTATAGAGTTCCTTCCAGCCGCTTCTCTCGGGGTTTAGAGAGCTTCTTCCAGCCGCCTCTCCCAGAGTTTATAGAGCTTCTTCCTGTAGTGGGTGGTGGTCTGTGTCAGCTTCACCTCTGACTTCTGAGCGGTTCGAATCGCTCCCACTCCCTGGGTTCTAAAGAGAACTGAAGCTCCGCTTTGCTTTGTACAGTTTGATCACCGACACCGTATGAATAAAGTCTGTCCAGTGTCCGGAGTTACTCGAAGAATGTGGCTGTGAACCAAAGGAGGAAGGTGACACAACACCCTTCCAGAGCAACATTTGTTAAAACCCACCTCGAGGTCGTTGGGGGCTTGGCATGAACAGCATCGAGGTCCCTGGTTATTGTTCACAAGCATCGCTGCCGTGGAGAATGAAGATACTTACCTTGGGTCCCATCTGCTCATTGCCTGCCCAAGATCCATCTCTTCATAGCGCATCTCACAATGGAAGTTCGTCTCCAGAACAAGAAGAAGTGAATCTACAGACCCGGGACCTCCTCTACCTCCCGCCCCATTAACACGCTGGTCAACACCTACAGTCCCGGGACCTCCTCTACCTCCCGCCCCATTAACACACTGATCAACACCTACAGTCCAGGGACCTCCTCTACCTCCCGCCCCATTAACACACTGGTCAACACCTACAGACCCGGGACCTCCTCTACCTCCCGCCCCATTAACACACTGGTCAACACCTACAGTCCCGGGACCTCCTCTACCTCCCGCCCCATTAACACACTGGTCAACACCTACAGTCCAGGGACCTCCTCTACCTCCCGCCCCATTAACACACTGGTCAACACCTACAGTCCAGGGACCTCCTCTACCTCCCGCCCCATTAACACACTGGTCAACACCTACAGTCCAGGGACCTCCTCTACCTCCCGCCTCATTCACACACTGGTCAACACCTACAGTCCAGGGACCTCCTCTACCTTCCGCCCCATTAACACACTGATCAACACCTACAGTCCCGGGACCTCCTGTAACTCCCACCCCATTAACACACTGGTCAACACCTACAGTCCCGGGACCTCCTCTACCTCCCACCCCATTAACACACTGGTCAACACCTACAGTCCCGGGACCTCCTCTACCTCCCACCCCATTAACACACTGGTCAACACCTACAGTCCAGGGACCTCCTCTACCTTCCGCCCCATTAACACACTGATCAACACCTACAGTCCCGGGACCTCCTCTAACTCCCACCCCATTAACACACTGGTCAACACCTACAGTCCCGGGACCTCCTCTACCTCCCACCCCATTAACACACTGGTCAACACCTACAGTCCCGGGACCTCCTCTACCTCCCACCCCATTAACACACTGGTCAACACCTACAGTCCCGGGACCTCCTCTACCTCCCACCCCATTAACACACTGGTCAACATCTACAGTCCCGGGACCTCCTCTAACTCCCACCCCATTAACACGCAGGTCACCGACTCCTTGTATTGTTATTTATTTTATTTCCTTTTAATTTCTCCAACATGGTCAAGCATTTGGTGCAATTAGTAGGCACATATTATTTTACAACTTGTACTTGCATGAGATATAAACTTTGAGAAACGCTGTAAAATGAGTTGATGATTTGCATCATGTTATCAACCTTTGCAGAATATCCAGTGTTTGTAGCACCACTGCCTGGAGTAGAGAGGATCAGGCATTGTATGACACAGAACGGACTCTGCTGTTGGAAAGTCTTCAGATCTTCCAATTATTTAATGAATTTAACAACGACAGTAAAGGGATATTTCACCACGTTCTTCAACTGCTCTCTGAATTTCGTCTGGGTCACGGCATAAATACAAGTGTTTGTGCAGCAACTCAGGAGCTGGAGCATGAATCCCAGTTCTTGTACCAACACAGGTAGAAATACAGACCCATACCCCAACCACAACAAACGGCTCCATACAGAATACACCATAAACACCGACCATAACAGGATGAAATTCCCCGAGATAACAAACAGTAAAATAATGGATTTCCTTCGGCTCTCCATCTCTGGGTCTCTGGGATTCTCTCCACTGCTGTGGCCCCGGAGTCTCCTGCGGGCTCTGCTGGCCACTAAAATGTGTCTGACAGTTAAAGTATTGAGCAACAGAATCAGAATGAATGGGACGCACGGGGTGAGGATATAATGAAGGAGTTCAATTACTCCCCATATCCGGGAATACCGAACACTGATTGTTACAATGCAAAACCAGGGGCTATTGTAAAGCTTATACCCTCCTCTGAACATGAAGCACCAGAAAATGTTCTTCAAACAGCTCAGCACACTCACTGTTCCCAGAACCACAGTCGCCGTTCTCTCGGTGCAATATTTAATTTTCAGATTCTGGCAACAAATGGCCACAAATCGATCAAAGGTGAAAGTGACAGTGAACCAGACGGAACAGTCTGTGGCTGCGAAAAGCAGGGCGGCGTGAATATTACACACGGGGATGTACCACCACAGGAATTCGAATTGTGCCCGATAAACAATCGGAATCTGCCTCAGGATCAGATCGGTGATCACGACCAGTCGATCCGCCACTGCCATGGCCACCAGGTAGCGAGTGACACATTTGGAGAGACCGCACTTACCCTGGGACAGGATCCTAATCGTCAATAAGTTAACTGTAAGTGAAAGAAAAAGGGAAATTTTACATCAGACTGGGAGCCCCTGCAAGTATTGATACCGTCTCTGGATCCCTCTGTAAATATTAATACCCATATCTTGTTCCCACTGTAACTATTAGTTCCTGACCGTCATACCACTGTAAATATTAGTATCGTCTCTGAATTCCCTGTAAATACTAGTGCCGTATCTGTATCCCCCTGTAAATATCAGTATTGTCTCTGAATTCCTTGTAAATACTAGTGACGTGTCTGTATCCCCCTGTAAATATCAGTATTGTCTCTGAATTCTCTGTAAATATTAGTGCCGTATTTGTATCCCCCTGTAAATTTCAGTATTGTCTATGAATTCACTGTAAATACCAGTGACGTGTCTGTATCCCCCTGTAAATATCAGTATTGTTTCTGAATTCCCTGTAAATACTAATGACGTGTCTGTATCCCCCTGTAAATAACAGGATTGTCTCTGAATTCCCTGTAAATACTAGTGCCATATCTGTATCCCCCTGTAAATATTAGTACTGTCTCTGAATCCCCTGTAAATACTAGTGATGTGTCTGTATCCCCCTGTAAATATCAGTATTGTCTCTGAATTCCCTGTAAATACTAGTGATGTGTCTGTATCCCCCTGTAAATATCAGTATTGTCTCTGAATTCACTGTAAATACTAGTGACGTGTCTGTATCCCCCTGTAACTATTAGTATCGTCTCTGGATTTCGCTGTGAGCATTATGACCATCTCTGGATCGCTTTGTAAATATTAATACCGTCTCTAGATCCCCTGTAAATATTAATACTGTCTCTAGATCCCTGTAAATATTAATACCATTGCTGGACTAACTGTAAATATTAGTACCACCTCTGGATCCAGTGTCAATATCAGTAACATCTCTGGACCCACTGTAAATATTAATACCGTATCAGGAACCCCTGTGAATATTAGTACATATCTGGATACCCTGTATATATTGGTACCATTACTAAATCCCCTGTAAATATTAATACTGTCTCTAGATCCCCTGTAAATATTAATACCGTCTCTAGATCCCCTGTAAATATTAATACCATCTCTAGATCCCCTGTAAATATTAATACCGTCTCCAGGTCCCCTGTAAATATTAATGCCATCTCTGGATCCCCTGTAAATATTAATACCGCCTCTAGATCCCCTGTAAATATTAATACCGTCTCTAGATCCCCTGTAAATATTAATACCGTCTCTAGGTCCCCTGTAAATATTAATACCGTCTCCAGGTCCCCTGTAAATATTAATACCGTCTCCAGGTCCCCTGTAAATATTAATACCATCTCTAGATCCCCTGTAAATATTAATACCATCTCTAGATCCCCTGTAAATATTAATACCGTCTCCAGGTCCCCTGTAAATATTAATACCATCTCTAGATCCCCTGTAAATATTAATACCGTCTCTGGATCCCCTGTAAATATTAATACCGTGTCTAGATACCCTGTAAATATTAATACTGTCTCTGGATCGTCCTATAAGTAATAGCACCGTCTCTGGACCCCTCTTTAAATATTAATGCCATCTCTTGTTCCCATTATAACTATTAGTACCTTATATATCATCTCTGGATCCTCTGTATATATTAGTACTCTCTATGGATCCTCTGTATGTATTAGTGCTCTCTATGGATCCCCTATATATATTAGTACCTTCACTTGATCCCCCTGTAACTAATGACACCATCTTTTGTTCCCTTTGTAACTATGAGTACCATCTCTACATCCTATCTAAATATTAGTGCCGTCGCTGGACCCCCGCAAATATTAGAAACATCTATGGATCTGCTGTAAATATAAGTACCTTTTCTGGATCATTATAGAAGTATTGGTACTGTCTCTTTAATCCCTCTGTAAATATTACTACTGTCTCTCATTAGCCTGTACATATTAATACCATATATGGGTATCTTGTAATTATTAGTACTGTCACTGGATGCCCTGTAAATTTTAGTACCATCTCATCATCTCCCTGTAACTATTATTGCCGTCCCTGGATCCCTCTGTAAATATTATTACTGTCACTTGATCCCCTTGAAATTATTAGTACCGTCTCTGGATCACCCCTCTAAATATTAGCACCGTTTCTTGATACCTCTGTAATTATTGGTAGCATCTCTGGATCCACCTGTAAATATTAATGTCATCTCTGAATCCCTCTTTGAATATTAGTACCGTTTCATGATCTCTCGGTAACTATCAGTATGGTATCTGATTCCGCCTGCAATTAGTAGCACCGTCTCTGAATCCTCTCTAAATATTAGGACCGTCTCCAGATCCCTGCAAATATTCGAGACATCTGTGGATCGCCTGTAAATATTAGTACCTTCTTTGGATCACTATGTGAATATTAGTACCATCTCTTGATCCCGTGTAACTATTAGTGCTGCATGTGGATGGCTCTGCAAATATTAGCACCATCTCTGATTCCCCTGTAAATAATAGCACAATCTCTGGATCACCAGTAAATATTACTATCGTCTCTAATTCCACTGAAAATAATAGCAGCATTTCTGGATCACCTGTAAATATTACTACCGTCTCTGATTCCCCTGTAAATATGAGCACCATCTCTGGATCACTTGTAAATATTACTACCATCTCTGATTTCCCTGTAAATATTACTATCATCTCTGGATCACCTGCAAATATTAGTACCATCTCTGATGCCCCTGTAAATATTAGTACCATCTCTGGATCACCTGCAAATATGACTACCATCTCTGATTTCCCTGTAAATATTATTACCATCTCTGGATCACCTACAAATATTAGTACCATCTCTGGATCACCTGCAAATATTACTACCATCCCGGATTCCCCTGTAAATATTCGTACCATTCCCTGATCATCTGCAAATATTAATACCGTCTCTGATTCATCTGTAAATATTAGAACCATCTCTGGAACATCTGCAAATATTCCTACCATCTCTGATTCCCCTGTAAATATTAGTACCATCCCTGGATCACCTGCAAATATTACTACCGTCTCTGATTCCCCTGTAAATAGTAGTACCATCTCTGGATCACCTGCAAATATTACTACCATCTTTCATTCCCCTGTAAATATAAGTACCATTCTCTGATCACCTGCAAATATTAATACCATCTTTGATTACTCTGTAAATATTAGAACCATCTCTGGATCCCCTGCAAATATTACTACCATCTCTGATTCCCCTGTAAATATTAGTACCATTTCTGGATCACCTGCAAATATTACTCCCGTCTTTGATTCCCCTGTAAATAGTAGTACCATCTCTGGATCACCTGCAAATATTACTACCATCCCTGATTCCCCTGTAAATATTAGTACCATTCCCTGATCACCTGCAAATATTACTACCGTCTCTGATTCCCCTGTAAATATTAGCACCATCTCTGGATCACCTGCAAATATTACTACCATCTCTCATTCCCCTGTAAATATTGGTACCATTCCCTGATCACCTGCAAATATTGATACCGTCTCTGAATCCTCTGTAAATATTAGAGCCATCTCTGGATCACCTGCAAATATTCCTACCATCTCTGATTCCCCTGTAAATATTAGTACCATCTCTGGATCACCTGCAAATATTACGACCGTCTCTGATTCCCCTGTAAATATTAGTACCATTTCTGGAGCACCTGCAAATATTACTACCGCCTTTCATTCCCCTGTAAATATTAGTACCATCTCTGGATCACCTGAAAATATTACTATCGTCTCTAATTCCCTTGTAAATATTAGTACCATTCTCTGGATCACCTGCAAATATTAATACCATCTCTTATTCCCCTGTAAATATTAGCACCATCTCCGGATCTCCTGCAAATATTACTACCGTCTCTGATTCCCCTGTAAATATTAGTACCAATCTCTGAATCACCTGCAAATATTGCTACCGTCTCTCATTCCCCTTTAAATATTAGTACCAATCTCTGGATCACCTGCAAATATTATGACCATCTCTGATTCCCCTGTAAATATTAGTACCATCTCTGGATCACCTGCAAATATTATTACGTCTCTCATTCTCCTGTAAATATTAGTACCATCTCTGGATCACCTGCAAATATTACTACCATCTCTGATTCCCCTGTAAATATTAGCACCATCTCTTCATCACCTTTTAAATATTACTACCGTCTCTCATTCCCCTGTAAATATTAGTACCATTCTCTGGATCACCTGCAAATATTGCTACCGTCTCTCATTCCCCTGTAAATATTAGTACCACCTCTGGATCACCTGCAAATATTACTACCGTCTCTGATTCCCCTGTAAATATTAGTACCATTTCTGGATCACCTGCAAATATTAATACCATCTCTTATTCCCCTGTAAATATTAGCACCATCTCCGGATCTCCTGCAAATATTACTACCGTCTCTGATTACCCTGTAAATATTAGTACCAATCTCTGAATCACCTGCAAATATTGCTACCATCTCTCATTCCCCTTTAAATATGAGTACCAATCTCTGGATCACCTGCAAATATTACAACCATCTCTGATTCCCCTGTAAATATTAGTACCATCTCTGGATCACCTGCAAATATTATTACGTCTCTCATTCTCCTGTAAATATTAGCACCATCTCTGGATCACCTGCAAATATTATTACGTCTCTCATTCCCCTGTAAATATTAGTACCATCTCTGGATCACCTGCAAATATTACTACCATCTCTGATGCCCCTGTAAATATTAGCACCATCTCTGGATCACCTGCAAATATTGCTACCGTCTCTCATTCCCCTGTAAATATTAGCACCATCTCTGGATCACCTGCAAATATTGCTACCGTCTCTTCGTTCCCCTGTAAATATTAGCACCATCTCTGGATCACCTGCAAATATTGCTACCATCTGTTCGTTCCCCTGTAAATATTAGTGTCACCTCTCGATCCTTCTGAAAATATTAGTGCCATCACTGCATCCTTTGAAAGTATTACCACCGTCTCTGGACCTGTCTGTAAATATTAGTACCGTCTTTGTGCCCTATACATATTACTACTGACTCGGGTTCCCCCTGTAAATAGTACAACTGCCTCTATATCCCAATTAATAAATATATACATATGAACATACGAATTAAGAGCAGGAGTAGGCCATTCGGCCCCTAATTCCGGCACTGCCATTTGATAAGATCATGGTTGATATGATTGTGACCTCAACCTTACTTTCCCATCTACCGACTATAACCTTTGACTCGCTTGTTAATCAGCAATCTATCTAACTCAGCCTTAAAAATATTCAATGACCCTGCCTCCACCACTCTCTGTGGAAGGGAGTTCCACAGACTCACGAACCC
This sequence comes from Heptranchias perlo, assembly GCF_035084215.1. Lineage (NCBI taxonomy): Eukaryota > Metazoa > Chordata > Chondrichthyes > Hexanchiformes > Hexanchidae > Heptranchias > Heptranchias perlo. The sequence goes on along the minus strand of NW_027139918.1, from coordinate 170,575 downwards.
CTGAGAGAAAAAATTTCTCCTCATCTCCGTCGTAAATGGGAGACCCCTTATTTTTAAACTGTGTGCCTTGGTTCTAGTCTCTCCCACAAGGGGAAACATCCTCTCAGCATCTAGCCCTTCAAGTCTCCTCAGGATCTTATATGTTTCAATAAGATCACCTCTCATTCTTCTAAACTCTAGTGTATGCAGGCCCAACTTGTCCAACCTTTCCTCATAAGATAACCCCCTCATCACAGGAATCAGTCGAGTGAACCTTCTCTGAACTGCCTCAAAAGCAATTATGTCCTTTCTTGAATAAGGAGACCAAAACTGCACATAGTATTCTAGATGTGGTCTCAATAATGCCCTGTACAACTGTAGCAAAACATCTCTACTTTTATATTCCATTCCCCTTCCAATAAATGAGTGCACTGGATACAGCAAAGGCTATGGGCTCCAACAACATCCCGGCTGTCGTGCTGAAGACTTGTGCTCCAGAACTAGCTGCGCCTCGAGCCAAACTGTTCCAATACAGCTCCAACATTGGCATCTACCCGACAATGTGGAAAATTGCCCAGATATGTCCTGTCCACAAAAAGCAGGACAAATCCAATCCCATCAATTACCACCCCATCAGTCTACTCTCAATTATCAGCAAAGTGATGGAAGGTGTCGCAGACAGTGCTATCAAGCGGCACTTAATCACCAATAACCTGCTCACCGATGCTCAGTTTGGGTTCCGCCAAGACCACTCGGCTCCAGACTTCATTACAGCCTTGGTCCAAACATGGACAAAAGAGCTGAATTCCAGAGGTGAGGTGAGAGTGACTGCCCTTGACATCAAGGCAGAATTTGACCGAGTGTGGCACCAAGGAGCCCTCGTAAAATTGAAGTCAATGGCAATCAGGGGGAAAACTCTCCAGTGGCTGGAGTCATACTTGCACAAGGGAAGATAGTAGTGGTTGTTGGAGGCCAATCATCTCAGCCCCAGAACATTGCTGCAGGAGTTCCTCAGGGAAGTGTCCTCGGCCCAACCATCTTCAGCTGCTTCATCAATGACCTTCCCTCCATTATAAGGTCAGAAATAGGGATGTTCACTGATGATTGCACAGTGTTACATAAGAACATAAGAACATAAGAAATTGGAGCAGGAGTCGGCCAATCGGCCCCTCGAGCCTGCTCCGCCATTCAATAAGATCATGGCTGATCTGATCCCAACCACAAATCTAAAGAACACAAGAAGTCGGAGCAGGACCCGGCCACATAGCCCCTGGGCCCTCTCCGCCACCCACAGGGCATTGACCGATCCGAACTCAGCTTCATGTCCAATTTCCTGCCCGCTCCCCATAACCCCTAATTCCCTTTACTTCTAGGAAACTGTCTATTTCTGTTTTAAATTTATCCAATGATGTAGCTTCCACAGCTTCCTGGGGCAGCAAATTCCACAGACCTACCACCCTCTGAGTGAAGAAGTTTCTCCTCATCTCAGTATTGAAAGAGCAGCCCCTTATTCTAAGATTATGCCCCCTAGTTCTAGTTTCACCCATCTTTGGGAACATCCTTACTGCATCCACCCGATCAAGACCCTTCACAATCTTATATGTTTCAATAAGATCGCCTCTCATTCTTCTGAACTCCAATGAGTAGAGTCCCAATCTACTCAACCTCTCCTCATATGTCCGCCCCCTCATCCCCGGGATTAACCGAGTGAACCTTCTTTGTACTGCCTCGAGAGCAAGTATGTCTTTTCTTAAGTATGGAGACCAAAACTGTATGCAGTATTCCAGGTGCGGTCTCACCAATACCTTATATAACTGCAGCAATACCTCCTTGTTTTTATATTCTATCCCCCTAGCAATAAAAGCCAACATTCCGTTGGCTTTCTTGATCACCTGCTGCACCTGCATACCAACTTTTTGATTTTCTTGCACTAGGACCCCCAGATCCCTTTGTACTGCAGTACTTTCCAGTCTCTCGCCATTAAGAAAATAACTTGCTCTCTGATTTTTCCTGCCAAAGTGCATAACCTCACATTTTCCAATATTATATTGCATCTGCCAAATCTCCGCCCACTCACCCAGCCTGTCTATATCCCCTTGCAGGTTTTTTATGTCCTCCTCACTCTCTACTTTCCCTCCCATCTTTGTATCATCTGCAAATTTTGATATGTTGCACTCGGTCCCGTCCTCCAAATCGTTAATATAGATTGTAAAGAGTTGGGGACCCAGCACCGACCCCTGTGGAACACCACTGGTTACTGGTTGCCAGTCCGAAAATGAACCATTTATCCCAACTCTCTGCTTCCTGTTCGATAACCAATCCTCCACCCATGCCAGAATATTACCCCCAATCCCGTGATTTTTTATCTTAAGTAATAATCTTTTATGTGGCACCTTGTCGAATGCCTTCTGGAAGTCTAAATACACTATGTCCACTGGTTCCCCTTTATCCACCCTATACGTTATATCCTCGAAGAACTCAAGCAAATTTGTCAGACATGACTTCCCCTTCATAAAGCCATGCTGACTTTGTCCTATTAAATTATGCTTATCTAAATGTTCCGTTACTGTCTCCTTAATAATAGACTCCAAAATTTTACCCACCACAGATGTTAAGCTAACTGGCCTATAATTTCCAGCCTTCTGCCTACTACCCTTTTTAAATAACGGTGTTACATTAGCAGTTTTCCAATCTGCCGGGACCTCTCCTGAGTCCAGGGAATTTTGGAAAACTATCACCAAAGCATCCACAATCCCTACTGCCACTTCCCTCAAGACCCTAGGATGGAAGCCATCAGGTCCAGGGGATTTATCCGCCTTGAGTCCCATTATTTTACTGAGTACCATCTCCTGAGTGATTTTAATCGTATTTAGCTCCTCCCCCCCGAGAGTCCCCTGTTTGTCCAGTGTTGGGATATTCTTAGTGTCCTCTACTGTAAAGACTGAAACAAAATATTTGTTCAGCATTTTTGCCATCTCCATGTTTCCCACCATTAATTTCCCGGTCTCATCCTCTAAGGGACCTATGTTTGCCTTAGCCACCCTTTTTCTTTTTATATAACAATAGAAACTCTTGCTATCTGTTTTTATATTTTTTGCTAATTTCTTTTCATAATCTAACTTCCCTTTCTTAATCAATCCTTTAGTTACTTTTTGCTGTCTTTTGAAGAATTCCCAATCTTCTATCCTCCCACTAAGTTTGGCTACCTTATATGTCCTTGTTTTTAGTCGGATACTATCCTTGATTTCTTTACTTAGCCATGGATGGCTGTCATTTCTTTTACACCCTTTTTTCCTCAGTGGAATATATTTATTTTGAAAGTTGTAAAATAACTCCCTAAATGAACACCACTGCTCATGTACCGTCTTACCCTTTAATCTATTTTCCCAGTCCACTTTAATCAATTCCGCTCTCATACCATCATAGTCTCCTTTATTCAAGCTCAGTACGCTTGTTTGAGAATCAACCTTCTCACCCTCTAATTGGATATGGAATTCAACCATGTTGTGGTCGCTCGTTCCAAGGGGATCCTTAACTAGGACATTATTAATTAATCCTGACTCATTACACAGGACCAGGTCCAAGGTTGCCTGCCCCCTTGTAGGATCAGTTACATACTGCTCAAGAAATCCATCCCTGATGCACTCAATGAACTCGTCCTCAAGGCTGTTCTGCCCAATTTGATTTGTCCAGTTAATATGATAATTAAAATCCCCCATAATTATGGCTGTTCCCTTATTACATGCCCCGACTATCTCCTGATTAATACTTCTTCCAGCAGAGTTGCAACTATTAGGAGGCCTATATACTACGCCCACTAATGTTTTTTTTCCCTTATTATTCCTTATCTCCACCCAAACTGTTTCATTATCTTGATGCTTTGTCCCAATATCATTTCTCTGTATTACAGTGATTCCTTCCTTTATTAACATAGCCACCCCACCTCCCCTTCCTTCCTGCCTGTCCTTCCTGATTGTTAAATACCCTGGCATATTTAATTCCCAGTCGTTGTCACCCTGCAGCCATGTTTCTGCAATGGCCACAAGATCATACCCATACGTAGTTATTTGTGCCGTTAACTCGTCCATTTTATTACGAATGCTACGTGCATTCAGATAAAGAACTTTCAAATCTGTTTTGTGACGCTTAGTTCCTGCTTTTTCCTTTTTTAACACTTTACCTATTACTCCATACCTTCTGTCCCTTCCTGTTACGCTTTCCTCTCTCTCCCTGCTCAGGTTCCCAACCCCCTGCCACTTTAGTTTAAACCCTCCCCAACAGCACTAGCAAACACTCCTCCTAGGACAGCGGTCCCGGCCCTGCCCAGGTGCAGACCGTCCGGTTTGTACTGGTCCCACCTCCCCCAGAACCGTTTCCAGTGTCCCAGGAATTTGAATCCCTCCCCCTTGCACCATTCCTCTAGCCACGTATTCATTTGAAATATCCTCCTATTTCTACTCTGACTAGCACGTGGCACTGGCAGCAATCCTGAGATTACTACCTTTGAGGTCCTATTTTTTAATTTACCTCCTAACTCCCTATATTCTGCTTTTAGGACCTCATCCCCTTTTTTACCTATATCGTTGGTGCCTATGTGCACCACGACAGCTGGCTGTTCGCCCTCCCCCTCCAAAATGTTCTGTAGCCGCTCCGAGACATCCTTGATCCTTGCACCAGGGAGGCAACACACCATCCTGGAGTCTCGGTTGCGGCCGCAGAAACGCCTGTCTATTCCCCTTACAATTGAGTCCCCTATCACTATAGCTCTGCCACTCTTTTTCCTCCCAGCCTGTGCAGCAGAGCTACCCGTGGTGCCAGGAAGTTGGCTGCTGCTGCCTTCCCCTGATAAGTCATCCCCCCCAACAGCATCCAAAGTGGCATATCTGTTTGAGAGGGGGATGGCCACAGGGGACCCCTGCACTACCTGCCTGCATCTCTTACTCTTCCTGGTGGTCACCCATTCACTTCCTGCCTGTATACCCTTTACCTGCGGTGTGACCAACTCGCTAAACGTGCTATCCACGAGTTTCTCTGCATCGCGGATGCTCCACAGTGAGTCCACCCGCAGCTCCAGCTCCGAGATACGATCGGTCAGTAGCTGCAGGTGGACACACTTCCCGCACACATGGTCGGCAGGGACACTGGTAGTGTCCATGACTTCCCACATCTTGCAGGAGGAGCATATCACGGGTGCGAGGTCTGCTGCCATGACTTGCCTTAGCTTAGTTACCCCTTTTAAATTACGTTGAAATTAGAAAATGTTAACTATACTAGGGACCTAGGTTCACTAAAAAAAAACACTATCTGCTATAAAACCTGCAGATCTTCCCTTTCTTGTTGCTTTACTTACAGTAAAATGGTAGAAATACTCACCTGAACCTACTCACCAATCAGCTGCCTCCCCTGTGCCGCATCACTTTCTGACTGGTGACGTCACCCCGAACTCTGCCGCTGGTCTCAGAGTCTCGCTCTCAGAGTAAGCTCTGGTCTCACTCTCTCCGCACTGTTTATATCCCCGCTCTGGTCTCGCTCTCTCCGCGCTGTTTATATCCCCGCTCTGGTCTCACTCTCTCCGCACTGTTTATATCCCCGCTCTGGTCTCGCTCTCTCCGCGCTGTTTATATCCCCGCTCTGGTCTCGCTCTCTCCCGCCGCTCACCGACTGAACTCTCGCTCTCTCCGCGCTGTTTATATCCCCGCTCTGGTCTCGCTCTCTCCGCGCTGTTTATATCCCCGCTCTGGTCTCGCTCTCTCCCGCCGCTCACCGACTGAACTCTCGCTCTCTCCGCGCTGTTTATATCCCCGCTCTGGTCTCGCTCTCTCCGCGCTGTTTATATCCCCGCTCTGGTCTCGCTCTCTCCGCGCTGTTTATATCCCCGCTCTGGTCTCGCTCTCTCCACGTTGTTTATATCCCCGCTCTGGTCTCGCTCTCTCCGCGCTGTGTATATCCCCGCTCTGGTCTCGCTCTCTCCGCGCTGTTTATATCCCCGCTCTGGTCTCGCTCTCTCCACGCTGTTTATATCCCCACTCTGGTCTCGCTCTCTCCGCGCTGTTTATATCCCCGCTCTGGTCTCGCTCTCTCCGCGCTGTTTATATCTCCGCTCCGGTCTCGCTCTCTCCGCGCTGTTTATATCCCCGCTCTGGTCTCGCTCTCTCCGCGCTGTTTATATCCCCGCTCTGGTCTCGCTCTCTCCGCGCTGTTTATATCCCCGCTCTGGTCTCGCTCTCTCCGCGCTGTTTATATCCCCGCTCTGGTCTCGCTCTCTCCGCGCTGTTTATATCCCCGCTCTGGTCTCGCTCTCTCCGCGCTGTTTATATCCCCGCTCTGGTCTCGCTCTCTCCGCGCTGTTTATATCTCCGCTCTGGTCTCACTTTCTCCACGCTGTTTATATCCCCGCTCTGGTCTCGCTCTCTCCGCGCTGTTTATATCCCCGCTCTGGTCTCGCTCTCTCCGCGCTGTTTATATCTCCGCTCCGGTCTCGCTCTCTCCGCGCTGTTTATATCCCCGCTCTGGTCTCGCTCTCTCCGCGCTGTTTATATCCCCGCTCTGGTCTCGCTCTCTCCGCGCTGTTTATATCCCCGCTCTGGTCTCGCTCTCTCCGCGCTGTTTATATCCCCGCTCTGGTCTCGCTCTCTCCGCGCTGTTTATATCCCCGCTCTGGTCTCGCTCTCTCCCGCCGCTCACCGACTGGACTCTCGCTCTGTCCGCGCTGTTTATATCTCCGCTCTGGTCTCGCTCTTTACCGCCGCTCACCGACTGGACTCTCGCTCTCTCCGCGCTGTTTATATCCCCGCTCTGGTCTCGCTCTCTCGGCGCTGTTTATATCCCCGCTCTGGTCTCGCTCTCTCCCGCCGCTCACCGACTGGACTCTCGCTCTCTCGGCGCTGTTTTTATCCCCGCTCTGGTCTCGCTCTCTCCCGCCGCTCACCGACTGGACTCTCGCTCTCTCCGCGCTGTTTATATCTCCGCTCTGGTCTCGCTCTTTACCGCCGCTCACCGACTGGACTCTCGCTCTCTCCGCGCTGTTTTTATCCCCGCTCTGGTCTCGCTCTCTCCCGCCGCTCACCGCTCTCAGGTCCACTACCGCTCTGCAGGAAAAGCAAGGCAAAGCAGCACCTCCTTCCCCCACTTTACCAAACTCCCACACGTACCGAACTCTCAGCACACTGTGTTGTCCTCACACCGTCAGTTCAGTTCCATTCGCAACCACTCAAATAATGAAGCAGTCCGTGCCGGCATGCAGCAAGACCTGGACAACATCCAGGCTTGGTCTCATAAGTGGCAGGTCACATTCGTGCCAGACAAGTGCCAGGCAATGACCATCTCCAACAAGAGAGAGTCGAACCACCTCCCCTTGACATTCAACGGCATTACCATCGCCGAATTCCCCCGCCATCAACATCCTGGGGGTCACCATTGACCAGAAACTTAACTGGATCAGCCATATAAATATTGTGGCTGCAAGAGCAGGTCAGAGGCTGGGTATTCTGCGGCGAGTGACTCACCTTCTGACTCTCCAAAGCCTTTCCACCATCTACAAGGCACAAGTCAGGAGTGTGATGGAATACTCTCCACTTGCCTGGATGAGTGCAGCTCCAACAACACTCAAGAAGCTCGACACCAATCAGGACAAAGCAGCCCGCTTGATTGGCACCCCATCCACCACACTAAACATTCACTCTCTTCACCACCGGCGCACCGTGGTGCAGTGTGTACCATCCACAGGATGCACTGCAGCAACTCGCCAAGGCTTCTTCGATAGCACCTCCCAAACCCGCGACCTCTACCACCTAGAAGGAGAAGGGCAGCAGGCACATGGGAACACCACCACCTGCACGTTCCCCTCCAAGTCACTCACCATCCCGACTTGGAAATATATCGGCCGTTCCTTCATCGTCGCTGGGTCAAAATCCTGGAACTCCCTTCCTAACAGCACTGCGGGAGAACCGTCACCACACGGACTGCAGCGGTTCAAGAAGGCGGCTCACCACCACCTTCTCAAGGGCAATTAAGGATGGGAAATAAATGCCGGCCTCGCCAGCGACGCCCACATCCCGTGAACGAATGAAAATAAAATGACAACATTCCATTTGCCTTCCTAATCACTTGCTGTACCTGCATACCAACTTTTTGTGATTCATGTACCAGGACACCCAGATCCCTCTGTACATCAGAGTTTTGCAGTCTCTCTCCATTTAAATAATGTACAGCTTTTCTATTCCTCCTGCTAAAGTGAACAAGTTCACGTTTTCCCACATTATACTCCATCTGCCAAATGTTTGCCGACTCGCTTAACCTATCGATATCCCTCTGCAGCCTCCTTGGGGGAAAAGTTGGACAGAGGCCGTTTTTGGGCACAGGCAGTGTGATGTGGTATTACCCCACGCCCAATGGCCCCAGCGCAGGCAGGACACAAGTTCGACCCACCAGAGGACTCGCCTGCAATCAGGGTCCCTTCCAGGCCTTGCACGCGGAATCGATGCAATTTGAACTTTCCGCCACCAGGGGGAGCTCAATCTCTTAAAGCGAGGATGTTTCTTCGAAATCTCTTAAAGTTAGCTGGTACCTGTTATTTGCTGAAAATAACAGTCTACTGTCTGCACGGAGTCTGAACGGAGATCAGACATCGCACATGTAAAACACAGATGCAGGTCCCATCCCTATGTTTACACTCTGATGAGTTATGTTGAAACATTGAATAAAGGTTGTGCACTACTAAATCCCACATCCTCCCATCTGCACACCAGACCTCACCAATCTGCCGATCTGAATTGGTACCAGGCCAGTGAGAGTCTGTGCACCAAGATTCTCTGTGATGCACCAGAGACCTTGGTGCAAGAGGTGGACAGAAGGAGGGACATCCTATATCCGCAGGGTGGTGGGGGGAGAGGCCCTCCAGACATATGCCCAAAAGGCAGTGGGAGGCAGCGGGGGATGAAGTCAATGTCAGGCTCACAGCAACATGAACATGGGTGCAGTGCAGGAAGAAGTTCAATGCTTTGTCATGAGTGGTCAAGGTGAGTGAGGTCAACTGTCAAGTGGCGACTCCTACCAACTGCACCACACACTACACCCCCCATCACCCACATACCAATAAACTCTTTCCATCAGTACTCAACTCTTCCAACCAGATGCTTCCTCTCACCCTCACCCATTACCACTGTTTCAAGCCGCCCACCCACAACTCACAAGTCACACACACTAGCTATTCAACCATGACAGACACATCACCCAGACACACGTCCCGCTTTCTTGCAGGAGAAAATGGCGCATATCAGGAGGCAGCAAGCAGCAGTGGCATTTAGCCCCTCGAGCCTGTTTTGCCATTCAATGAGATCATGGTGGACCTGTGACCTAACTCCTTATACCCGCCTTAGCCCCATATCCCTTAATACCCTTGGTTCACAGAAATCTATCAATCTCAGGTTTAACATTCACAAGTGAGCTAGCATCAACTGCCATCTGCAGAAGAGAGTTCCAAACTTCTCCCACCCTTTGCGTGTAGAAGCATTTCCAAACTTCACTCCTGCACGCCCTGACTCTAAATGTTAGGCTATGTCCCTGCGTCCTAGTATTCAAGTCTAGGAGACCTCCAAAAACAGTTACAAATGTCTCGGCAGCCCGAAGCAATAATCTAGCCACTAACCTGTAAATCCTGCATGGTCCCTTTAAATAGCACTGGTGGGGGGTCCTCCAGACACTCGAAGACACGTTCAGATGGTCGGGATTAAGACTGTACGTTGAGTTGAGCGTTAAGTCCCAAAATTGTGTCTATCACTTTAAATCAGCGTTGTACACTGATTGAAGCCATTTTCTCCCTACTTTCCATGACTCCAGCGTTTGTTATCTGCGCCTGCGCTAACTCCGACACCAAGATGGCGTCCGGCGCACGTCACTCTGGAAACGAGCTCCACGACCCAATTTAGCATATCCCCTTCACAACTTACTTTCCTACCTACCTTTGTATCATCAGCAAATTTAGCAACCATACATTCGGTCCTTTCATCCAAGTCATTGATATAGATTGTAAATAGTTGAGACCCAGGCACTGATCCCTGTGGCACTCCACTCATTACATCTTGCCAACCTGAAAATGACCCATTTAGGCCAACTCTCTGTTTCCTGTTAGCTAACCAATCCTTTATCCATGCTAATATATTACCCCCTACACCATGAGCTCTTATTTTATGTAGTAGCCTTTGATGTTGCACCTTGTCAAAAGGCTTCTGGAAATCCAAGTACACCAGATCCACAGGATCCCCTTTTTCCACATTGCTTCCTCAAAGAACCCTAATAAATTAGTCAAACACAATGTCACTTTCACAATACCGTGTTGACTCTGCCTGATTGCATTGAGGTTTTCGAAGTGCCCTTATATAACCTCCTTAATAATAGATTCTAGTATTTTCCCTGTGACAGATGTTAAACTTACTGGCCTGTCGTTTCCTGCTGTCTGTCTCCCTCCTCTCTTGAATAGAAAAGTTACATTCGCATTAATACCATCTCTGGACCCCCTGTAAATATTAATATCATCTCTGGATCCCTCTGTATCTACTAGTACCATTTCTGTATCCAAATTAAATGTTAGCACCGTCTCGGGGTCCCTCTATAAATATTCATACCGTCTTTGGATCCTCTGTAAATATTAGTTCCATCCCAGGATCTGCCTGTAGCTATTTGTATCATCTCTGGATCCCCCTGTAAATATTAGTACTGTTTCTGGATTCCCTGCAAGTATTAACACCATCTCTGGATATTCTGTAACCATAGTACCATCTCAGAATCCACATGTAAATATTAGTGGGGCCACTGGATCCATTGTAAATATTAGTACCGCCTCTGGATCCACTGTAAATATTCGTACAATCTCTAGATCCCCTGTAATTATTAATGCCATCTCTGGATCCATGTATAAATATAAGTAGGGCCTCCAGATCCCATGTAAATATTTCTACAATCTCGAAACCCCCGAAAATATTGGTACCGATACTGGATCTTCTGTAAATATTAGTACTGTCTCTCAATCCTCTTGTAAATATTAGTATCACCTCTGGATCCCTCTGTAGATATTTTACCATCTCTGGATCCATCTGTAAATATTAGTCCCGTCTCTGGATCCATCCCTAAATATTAGAAAACTCTCTGGATTCCCTTGTAAATATTTATACCATCTCTGCATCCCCCTGTAAATATTATTACTCTCTAAATATTAGTACCTACTCTTGTTCCCCCTATACATTTTAGTTCCATCTCTGTGTTGCCCTGTAAATATTAGTACCATCACTGGATCCCTCTGCAATTATTCGTACCATCTCTGGATGCCAATGTAAAGGTTAGCATGGTCTCTGGGTCCCCTTGCAAATATTCGTACCGTCTTTGGATACCCTGTAAATATCAGTACCGCCTTTGGAATCTCTATAAATAATTGTAACATCTCTGGATCCCCGTGTAAATATTAGTACGATCTCTGTATCCCTGTGTAAATATTAGTACCGTCTCTGGATCCCCGTGTAAATATTCGTACCGTCTTTGGATACCCTGTAAATATCAGTACCGGCATTGGATCCTATGTAAATATTTGTAGCGTCTCCGGATCCCCGTGTAAATATTAGTAACATCTCTGGATCCCCGTGTAAATATTAGTACCATCTCTGGATCCCCTGTAAATATTAGTAACATCTCTGGATCCCCGTGTAAATATTAGTGCCATCTCTGGATCCCCGTGTAAATATTAGTAACATCTCTGGATCCCCGTGTAAATATTAGTGCCATCTCTGGATCCCCGTGTAAATATTAGTAACATCTCTGGATCCCCGTGTAAATATTAGTACCATCTCTGGATCCCCGTGGAAATATTCGTTTCGTCTCTGGATCCCCTATAAATATTAGTACCGTCTCTAGATCCCCTGTAAATATTAGTACCATCTCTGGTTCCCTCTGTAAATATGAGTAGCGTCTCTGGATCCACATGTAAATATTTGTAGTATCTCTGGATCCCCGTGTAAATATTAGTGCCGTCTCTGGATCCCCGTGTAAATATTAGTACCGTCTCTGGATCCCCGTATAAATATTGGTGCCATCTCTGGATCCCTGTGTAAATATTTGTAGCGTCTCTGGATCCCCGTGTAATTATTAGCACCATCTCTGGATCCCCGTGTAAATGTTTGTACCGTCTCTGGATCTCCGTGTAAATATTTGTAGCGTCTCTGGATCCCCTGTAAATATTTGTAGCGTCTCTGGATCCCTGTGTAAATATTTGTAGCTTCTCTGGATCCCCATGTGAATATTTGCAGCACCTTTGATCCCTGTGTAAATATTTGTAGCATCTCTGGGTCCCTATGTAAATATTAATACCGTCTCTGGATCCCCGTGTAAATATTCGTACCGTCTCTGGATTCCTTTGTGAATATTTGAAATATCTCCAGATCCACATGTAAACATTAGTAGCTGGATCCCTAGTAAATATTGATAGTATCTCTGGATCCCTCCGCAAATCTTAGAAATGTCTCTGGATCTCCCTGTAAATTTGACATCGTCTCCCCTTGATCCCCCTGTAAATATTAGTACCATCTCTGGATCCCCCTCTTAATATTAGCATCACCTCTGGAACGCCTGTAACTGTTACAACTGCCTCTAGATCCCCTTTAACTGTTAGTACCATCTATTGATCACTCTGTAGCTATTAGTACAGTATCTGGATCCCCCTGTAAATATTAGTATTGTCTCTGGATCCCCCTGTAAATATTAGTATTGTCTCTGGATCCCCCTGTAAATATTAGTATTGTCTCTGGATCCCCCTGTAAATATTAGTATTGTCTCTGGATCCCCCTGTAAATATTAGTGTTGACTCTGGATCCTCTGTAACTGTTAGTACCGTTCTTGGATCCCCTGTAAATACTAATACACTCCAAGGACCATGTAAAAAGAGGCACATGCCAGGAAACCTGCAGATACAGCCTCACTCCCAAGGACCCATTGTAAATGAAATCTCCCAGCCAGAAGACCTCCCTAAATATATTTGCTTCCCTGCATCACCCCCTCCCCTCACCTAGAAATATCTCTCCCATCCCGGGCAGCAGCTGAATTTTTTGAGCTAGATATAGACTTACCAGCAACTCCATGAACAATTTACAATTAATAACTGGATACAGCGACTTCCCAGGAACGGGTCAGGGAATGGGCAATACAGTCAAACATGGCTTATAAAATTAATAGCTGGATACAGAAACTTACCAGTGACACCGACAGCAGCGAGGAGGGGATAGTAGATTAATTGTATACCCTTAAGCACTAGATATATCCGAGTCTCCAGTGTCATTGAATCATAGTGTTCACACAGAAGTTGAAACATCCAGAATGGACTGTTGCAATCTATTGCTCTCAGATTCTGACCCATCGTTGTAACATTCCCATCTATTGCTCTCAGGAAGAAAGAAAGGTCGGAATCTGACTGATCGCTGTTGGTGCCGGAGGTAATGCTCTCACTGATGACTATCGGCTAACATGTTGAAATTAGTCACTTATTAATAGCAGAGAGAAACACTCCAGTGACACAATTAAGGTCCATGGAGACTGACATTAATTACAGTCACTGAACAAACACATTCACTTAAAAACTTAAGCCCAACACTTCTTATATCACAACATATATTTAACTAAATATAACACAGATGGAAAGCTCAAAGCTCAGTGTATTATTTTAATTAATGTAGAATCATAGAATCATAGAAGTTACAACATGGAAACAGGCCCTTCGGCCCAACATGTCCATGTCGCCCAGTTTATACCACTAAGCTAGTCCCAATTGCCTGCACTTGGCCCATATCCCTCTATACCCATCTTACCCATGTAACTGTCCAAATGCTTTTTAAAAGACAAAATTGTACCCGCCTCTACTACTGCCTCTGGCAGCTCGTTCCAGACACTCACCAACCTTTGAGTGAAAAAATTGCCCCTCTGGACCCTTTTGTATCTCTCCCCTCTCACCTTAAATCTATGCCCTAATATTCGGAAGAACAGAAACTATGAGACCCACAGTCTGATAGCACTTCATTTACACATTGCAGATTATTTCCGAGTGAAATCCTGTAATTTCAGAGAGTTCTTACCCAGTCCTCAAGGGTTCGGTTTTTGTTCAGAGATGGAAACGGAACCATTGTACGTCTCAGTTTGGAGACCACCCTGCGAATGCTGGTGCAATCCTTGGATACCCCCTTAATATTGGAAAGTCTTTGGATCCTCTTGTAAATATTGGCACAGTCTCTGGATCTATCTGTAAATAATGGTGCAGTGTTTGGAATCTACTGTAGATATTCGCACAGTCTATGGATTTCCCTGCAAATATTCCTATAGATTATGATAAAGGTTCTGGATATTTCCAAAAATATTGGTTCGCTTCCTGATTTCCTGACACTATCTGTGGACTGTCCAATTGTGTACACTGCCTGATACTGCTGTAAATAATGAATCACTCCCACAGACCCCCTGTAAATGCTGACAAAGTCTGGTTACAGCTTGAATGTGTACAGTCGCTGGTAGCCCTGTAAATAGTGACTCAGTCCCACAGACCCCTGTAAATGCTGAAACAGTAAGGGGATTGTCTGAATGTACCAGTCCCTGGGACCTCTGTAAATATTGACTCATGCTCACAGAAACCTGTGTAAGGAAATGTCAAATATAAGTTGCCAAGAGCACCATGGAATAGTTGGCATATGTGATGAACTGCAAAGTTTACAAAATGCCTAGAAGAGGGGACGCGGGGATTAGTTTGGCAGTGTTCGGGTTCAAATAGATGTGGGATGGAAAATTATTGAGACTGGGTCAGCTGAGAAGGAATTGTAGTTTGACACAACAGTTAGCAGTTTCGCTCTGTAAACGGTCATGTGATATCATGGTATCATAGCATGGAGGAGGCCATTCAGCCCATCGTGCCTGTGCCAGTTCCTTGATAAAGCTAATCCAATTAATCCCACACCCCTGTACTTTTTTTTCTTTCAAATATTTATCCAATTCCCTTTTGAAAGTTATTATTGAATCTGCTTCCACCGCCCTTTCAGGCAGCGCATTCCAGATCAGAACAACTCGCTGCGTCAAAAAAATGTTTCCTCATCTCCTCTAGCTCTTTTGCCGATCACCTTAAATCTGTGTCCTCTGGTTACCGACCCTTCTGCCACTGGAAACAGTTTCTCCTTATTTACTCTATCAAAACCCCTTCATGATTTTGAACACCTCGATTAAATCTCCCCTTAACCTTCTCTGCTCTAAGGAGAACAATCCCAGCTTCTCCAGTCTCTCCATATAAGTGAAGTCCCTCATCCCTGGTACCATTCTAGTAAATCTCTTCTGATCCCTCTCTAAAGCCTTGACATCCTTCCTAAAGTGTGGTGCCCAGAATTGGACACAATACTCCAGCTGAGGCCTAACCAGTGTTATATAAAGGGTTTAGTATAACTTCTTTGCTTTTATACTCTATACCTCTATTAATAAAGCCCAGGATCCCATGTGCTTTTTTAACAGCCTTCTCAACTTGTCCTGCCACCTTCAATGATTTGTGTACATACATCCCCAGGTCTCTCTGTTCATGCACCCCCTTTAAAATTGTACCATTTAGTTTATATTGCCTCCCCTCATTCTTCCTACCAAAATGAATCACTTCACACTTCTCTGAGTTAAATTCTATCTGCCATGTGTCTGCCTATTTCACCAGCCTGTCTCTGTTCCCCTGAAGTCTGTTACCATTCTCCACATTGTTTACCACATTCCCAGGTTTTGTGGCATCTGCAAACTTTGAAATTATACCCTGAATCCCAAGTCCAGGTCTTTAATATATATCAAAAAGAGCAGTGGTCCCAATACCGACCCCTGGGGAACACCACTGTATACTTCCCTCCAGTCTGAAAAACAACCGTTCACCACTACTCTCTGCTTTCTGTCCCGTAGCCAATATTATATCCACACTGCCACTGTCACTTTCATCCCATGGGCTTTAATTTTGCTAACAAGTCTATTATGTGGTACTTTATCAAATGCCTTTTTAAAGTCCATATACACAACATCAACCACACTCCCCTCATCAACCCTCTCCGTTACTTCATCAAAGATCTCAATCAAGTTAGTGAGACACGATTTTCCTTCAACTAATCCGTGCTGACTTCCATTTATTGGCCCAGACTTTTCCAAGTGCCAATTAATTTTGTCCCAGATTATTGTCTCTAAAAGTTTCCCCACCACCGACATTAGGCTGACCGGCCTGTAATTGTCGGGTTTATCCCTCTCCCCTTTTTGAAGAGGGGTGTTATATTTGCAATCCTCCAGTCCTCTGGCACCGCCCCCATATCGAAGGAGGATTGGAAGATTGTGGCCAGAGCCTCCGCAATTTCCACCCTTACTCCCCTCAGTAACCGAGGATGCCTCCCATCAGGACCGGGTGACTTTTCTACTTCCAGTACTGTCAACCTTTTAAGTACCTCCTCTTTATCTATTATTCTCCTATCCAATATCGCTACTACCTCCCCCTTCACTGTTACAAGGGTTTTCATTTAATGCCTCAGCCATGCCCTCTGCCCCACAAGAAGATTGTCTGTTTTGTCCCTAATCGGCCCCACCCTTCCTTTGACTACCCTTTCACTATTTATATGGTGATAAGAGACTTTTGGGTTGCCTTTTATGTTAGCTGCATATCTATTCTCGTACTCCTTCTTTGCCCCACTTATTCTCTTTTCTCGATCGCCTCTGTACTTTCTGTATTCAGCCTGGTTCTCTACTGTATTATCAACCTTACGTTTGTCATAAGCCTCCTTTTTCTGTTTGATTTTAATCTATATCTTTAGTCATCCAGGGAGCTCTAGCTTTGGATGTCCTTTCCTTTCCCCCTTGTGGGAATGTGTCTGCTCTGTACCCGAACAAGCTCCTCCTTGAAGACCTCCCATTGTTCAATTATTGTTTTGCCCACCAATTTTGACTCCTATCCACCTAGGGAAGATCCCTTTTTAACTCCCTGAAATTACCCCTCCTCCAGCTAAGTATTTTTATGCTTGATTGTTCCTTGTCATTTTCCATAACTATTCTAAACCTAATGATATTGTGATCACTGTTCCCCAAATGCTCCACCATTGAAACATGCTCCATTTACCCCACTTCATTGCCCAGAACTAGCTCCAGCACTGCTTCCTTCCTCGTTGGGCTGGAAACACACTGATCAAGAAAGATCCCTTCTACACATTTCAGGAATTCCTCCCCCTCATTGCCCTTCACACTATTACTGTCCCAGTCTATATTGGGATAATTAAAGTCCCCCCTTATCACCACTCTATAGTTCTTGCATTTTTCTGTAATTTGCCTGTAAATTTTCTCCTCTTTCTCCTTCCCACTATTTGGTGGCCTATAGTCCCCACCCAGTAGTGTAATAGTTCCTTTATTGTTCCTTAATTCAAACCAAATAGATTCTGTCTTTCACCCCTCAACTACACCATCCCTTTCCAGTGTTATAATAGTTTCTTTGATCAATACTGCCTCCCCTCCCCTTTCTTTCCTTCCCTATCTTTCCTAAATACCTTGTAGCCAGGAATATTAAGTACCCAATCCTCTCCTTCTTTGAGCCAGGACTCTGTTATTCCCACTATATCGTCGTCCCATGTGACGATTTGATCCTGCAGCTCACCAACCTTATTTACCAGGCTACGTGCATTTACACACATGCATTTCAAACTCATCTTAGACTGTCTCGCATTTCCCCCTGTCTGATCCCTCCCATTTCTGAACTATTCTTTTCTCTAGTGTTATTTGTCACCTCCAATCCTCTGATTCTCTTTTCTAATGTTTCATCCTGGTGCCCATCCCACTGCTAAATTAGTTTAAACCCTCCCCCACAGCAATAGTTAATCTTGCCGCGATGACGTTGGTCCCAGCCCTGTTGAGGTGCAACGCGAACCATTTGTACACATCCCTCCTGCCCTAAAACTTGTCCCAGTGCCCAAGGAATCTGAAACCCTCCCTCCTGCACCATTTTTCCAGCCATGCAGTCTTATCCTACGAATCCTATACTCACTGGCGCGTGGCACTGAGAGCAATCCAGAGATTACTACCTTTGAGGTCCTGCTTTTTAACTTCCTTCCCAGCTCCTGAAATTCTGACAGCAGGACCTCATCCCTTTTCCTTCCTATGTCGTTGATACCCACATGGACCAAAACGTCTGGCTCTTTTTCTCCCTCTCCTCAAAATGTTCTGCAACCTTTGAATTAGTACCATCTGTGGATCCCCTGTCACTATCAGTAGAGTATCTAGACACCCTGTAACTATTAGTACTGTTTCTAGAACCAATCTAAAAATTAGAACCGTCTCTCGATCCCTTGTAAATATTAGTACCATCTCTGGATCCCCTGTAAATATTAGAACCATCTGTAGATCCCCTGTAAATATTTGCACCGTCTCTCGATCCCCTGCAAATATTAGTACCATCTCTGGATCCCCTGTAAATATTAGTACAGTCTCTGGATCCCCTGTAAATATTAAGACGGTCTCTAGATCCCCTGTAAATATTGATGCCGTCTCTGGATCCCCTGTAAATATTAGAACCGCCTCGAGATGCCCTGAATATATTAGTACCATCTCTGGATCACCTGTAAATATTAGTACCGTCTTTGGATCCCCTGTAAATATTACTAGCGTCTCTGGATCCCCTGTAAATATTAGTACCGTCTCTGGATCCCCTGTAAATATTAGAACCATCTCTAGATCCACTGCAAATATTACTACCATCTCCAGATCTCCTGTAAATATTAATACCGTCTCTGGATCCCCTGCAGATATTACAACCATTTCTAGATCCCCTGCAAATATTAGTACCACCTCTAGATCCCCTGTAAATATTAGCACCATCTCTGGATCCCCTGTAAATATTAGTATCATCTCTGGATCTCCTGTAAATATTAGTACCATCTCTGGATCCCCTGTAAATATTAGCACGGTCTCTAGATCCCCTGTAAATATTAGTACCATCTCCGGATCCCCTGTGGATATTACAACAATCTCTCGATCCCCTGTAAATATTAATACCTCTCTAGATCCCGTGTAAATATTAATACCATCTCCGGATCCCCTGTAAATATTAGTGCCGTCTCTAGATCCCCTGTAAATATTAGTACCATCTCTAGATTCCTAGTAAATATTAGTACCAAATCTGGAAACCCTGTGAATATTAGTACCATCTCTGCATTCCCTGCAAATGTTCGTACCCTCTCTAGATCCCCTGTAAATATTAATACTGCCTCTCGATCCTTGTAGCTATTACTACCATCTCTGGATCCCCCCGTTACGATCAATACCAACTCTGGATCCACTGTAAATATTAGTACACTCTCTGGAAACCCTGTAAGTATCAGCAACGTCTCTGGATCCCCCTGTTACTATCAGGACTGTCTCCAGATCCACTGTAAATATTAGTACCATCTCTGCTTCCCCGGTAAATATTAGTAACTACTCTGGAATCCCCTGCAACTGTTAGTAACCTATCTGGATCCCCTGCAACTATTAGTACTTTATCTGGGTCCCCATGTAAATGTTAGCAGCATCTCGAGATCCCCTGCATGTATTAATACCATCTCTGGATGCTCTGTAAATATTAGTACCATTTCTGGACCACCTGTCAATATTAGTACCATTTCTGGACCCCCTGCAAATATTAGTATCATCTCTAGATTCCTTGTAAATATTAGAAACGTCTCTGCATCTCCCTGTAAATATTAGTACTGTCTCTGGATCCTCGGTAAATATTAGTACTGTCGGTGGATCACCTGCAAATATCATCAACATCTCTGGAGTCCACCTGTAACTATTAGTACTATCTCTGGATCACCCTGATACTATTAGTAATTTCTCTGGAACTACTGTAAATATTGGTACTTTATCTAGATTCCTTGTAACGATTAGTTACATCTCTGCATCTCCACTGTAACTATTAGTACTGACTCTGGATCCCCCTGATACGATTAGTAATTTCTCCGGGAACTCGGTACATATTAGTACCGTCTCTGGATTCACTGTGAATATTTGAACCGTCTCTTAATCCCGTGTAAAAAATAGTACTGTTTCTGGATCCCCTGTAAATATTAGACCGTCTCTCGAACCCCTGTAATTATCAGACCGTCTCTGGATCCTTTGAAAATATTAGTACTGTTTCTGGATCCCCTGTAAATATTAGTGCCGTCTCTGGATCCCCTGTAAATATTGGTACCGTCTCTGGATCCCCTGTAAATATTAGTGCCGTCTCTGGTACCCCTGTAAATATTAGTGCCGTCTCTTGATCCCCTGTAAATTTTAGTGCCGTCTCTGGATCCCCTGTAACTATTGGTACCTTCTATGGATCCCCTGTAAATATTAGCACCATCTCTGGATTCCCCTAAAACGATTGATATTGCCTCTGGGTCTCTTGTAAATAATAGTGGAATCTCGTGAAGCCCTGCAAATATTAATACTGTCTCTGGATCCACTGTAAATATTAGTACCGTCTCTGGATCCCCTGTAAGTATTAGTACCGTCTCTGGATCCACTGTAAATATTAGTACTGTCTCCGGATCCCCTGTAAATATTTCTGCCGTCTCTGGATCCCTGTAAATATTAGTACCGTGTGTGGATCCCCTTTAAATATTAATCCCGTCTCTGGATCGCCTGTAAATATTAGTACCGCCACTGGATCCCCTGTAAATATTAGTACTGTCTCTGGATCCCCTGTAAATATTAGTACTGTCTCTGGATCCCCTGTAAATATTAGTACAGTCTCTGGATCCCCTCTAAATATTTGTGCCGTCTCTGGATCCCTGTAAATATTAGTACCGTGTCTGGATCCCCTGTAAATATTAGTACCGTTTCGGGATCCCCTGTAGATATTAGTACCGTCACTGGATCCTCTGTAAATATTAGTACTGTCTCTGGATCCCCTGTAAATATTAGTACTGTCTTTGGATCCCCTGTAAATATTAGTACAGTCTCTGAATCCCCTGTAATTATTAATACTGTCTGTGGATCCCTGTAAATATTTGTACTTTCTCTGGATTCCTTGTAAATCTTTGTGTCGTCTTTGGATCCCCTGTAACCATAACTACTGTCTCTGGATCCCCTGTAAATATTTGTACTTTCTCTGGATCCCTTGTAAATCTTGGTGTCGTCTTTGGATCCCCTGCAATCATTAGTACAGTCTCTGGATCCCCTGTAATTAGTAGTTCTGTCTCTGGATCCCCTGTAAATATTATTACAGTCTCTGGATCCCTGTAAATATTAGTACTGTCTCTGGATCCCAGTAAATATTAGTACCGTCTCTGGATCCCCTGTAAATATTAGTACTGTCTCTGGATCCCCTGTAAATATTTGTGTCGTCTCTGGATTCCTGTAAATATTAGTAACGCGTCTGGTTCACCTGTAAATATTAGTACCGTCTCTGGATCCCCTGTAGATATTATTACCGTCACTGTATCCTCTGTAAATATTAGTACTGTCTCTGGATCCCCTGTAAATATTAGTACTGTTTCAGGATCCCCTGAAAATATTGGTACTGTCTCTGGATCCCCTGTAAATATTAGTACTGTCTTTGGATCCCCTGTAAATATTAGTGCTGTCTCTGGATCCCCTGTATATATTAGTACTGTCTCTGGATCCACTGTAAATATTAGTACCGTCTCTGGATCCACTTTAAATATTAGTACAGTCTCTGAATCCCCTGTAATTATGAATACTGTCTATGGATCCCTGTAAATATTTGTACTGTCTCTCGATTCCTTGTAAATCATTGTGTCGTCTTTGGATCCCCTGCAACCATTAGTACTGTCTCTGGATCCCCAGTAAATATTAGTACTGTCTCTGGATCCACTGTAAATATTAGTACCGTCTCTGGATCCCCTTTAAATATTAGTACTCTGTCTGGATCCCCTGTAAATATTAGTACAGTCTTTGGATCCCCTGTAAATATTATTACAGTCTCTGGATCCCCTGTAAATATTAGTACTGTATCTGGATCCCTGCAAATATTAGCACAGTCTCTGGATCCCCTGTAATTATTAGTACTGTCTCTGGATCCCCTGTTAGTATTAGTACAGTCTCTGGATTCCCTGTAAATATTAGTACTGTCTCTAGATCCCTGTAAATATTAGGACTGTCTCGGATCCCATGTAAATATTAGTACAGTCTCTGGATCCCCTGGAAACATTAGTACTGTCTCTGGATCCCCTGTAAATATTAATGCTGTTTCTGGATCCTCTATAAATATTAGTGCCGTCTCTGGATCCCTTGTAAATCTTTGTGTCGTCTTTGGATCCCCTGTAAACATTAGTACAGTCTCTGGATCCTCTGTAATCACTAGTGCTGTCTCTGGAACCCCTGTAAATATTAGTACAGTCTCTGGATCCCCTGTAAATATTTGTGCCGTCTCTGGATCCCTGTAAATATTAGTACCGTGTGTGGATCCCCTGTAAATATGAGTACCGTCTCTGGATCCCCTGTAATTATTAGTACTGTATCTGGATCCCCTGTAAATATTAGTACTGTCTCTGGATCCCCTGTAAATATTAGTACTGTCTTTGGATCCCCTGTAAACATTAGTACAGTCTCTGGATCCCCTGTAATTATTAATACTGTCCTAGGATCCCTGTAAATATTAGTACTGTCTCTGGATTCCTTGTAAATCTTTGTGTCGTCTTTGGATCGCCTGCAACCATTAGTACTGTCTCTGGATCCCCTGTAAATATTAGTACTGTCTCTGGATCCACTGTAAATATTAGTACAGTCTGTGGATCCCTGTAAATATTAGTACCGACTCTGGATCCTGTGTAAATATTAGTACCCTCTCTGGATCCCCTGTAAATATTAGTACTGTCTCTGGGTCCCTGTAAATATTTGTGCTCTTTCAGGATCCTTGTAAATATTAGTCCCGTCACTGGATCCTGTGTAAATATTAATACCATCTCTGGATTCCTGAAAATATTAGTACCATCTCTCGATTCGCTGTAAATATTAGTTATGTCTCTGGATCCCTGTAAATATTAGTACTGTCTCTGGATCCCTGTAAATATTAGTACAGTCTCTGGATCCCCTGTAAATATTGGTACTGTCTATCGATCTCCTGTAAATATTAGTACTGTCTCTGGATCCCCTGCAATCATTAGTACAGTCTCTGGATCCCCTGTAATTAGTAGTTCTGTCTCTGGATCCCCTGTAAATATTAGTACAGTCTCTGGATCCTCTGTAAATATTGGTACTGTCTATCGATCTCCTGTAAATATTAGTACTGTCTCTGGATACCCTGTAAATATTAGTACAGTCTTTGGATCCCCTGTAAATATTATTACAGTCTCTGGATCCCCTGTAAATATTTGTGCCGTCTCTGGATTCCTGTAAATATTAGTACCGCGTCTGGTTCACCTGTAAATATTAGTACCGTCTCTGGATCCCCTGTAGATATTATTACCGTCACTGTATCCTCTGTAAATATTAGTACTGTCTCTGGATCCCCTGTAAATATTAGTACTGTTTCAGGATCCCCTGAAAATATTGGTACTGTCTCTGGATCCCCTGTAAATATTAGTACTGTCTTTGGATCCCCTGTAAATATTAGTGCTGTCTCTGGATCCCCTGTAAATATTAGTACTGTCTCTGGATCCACTGTAAATATTAGTAACGTCTCTGGATCCCCTTTAAATATTAGTACTGTCTCTGGATCCCCTTTAAATATTAGTGCTGTCTCTGGATCCCCTGTAAATATTCGTACTGTCTTTACATCCCCTTTAAATATTAGTACAGTCTCTGAATCCCCTGTAATTATGAATACTGTCTATGGATCCCTGTAAATATTTGTACTGTCTCTCGATTCCTTGTAAATCATTGTGTCGTCTTTGGATCCCCTGCAACCATTAGTACTGTCTCTGGATCCCCAGTAAATATTAGTACTGTCTCTGGATCCACTGTAAATATTAGTACCGTCTCTGGATCCCCTTTAAATATTAGTACTCTGTCTGGATCCCCTGTAAATATTAGTACAGTCTTTGGATCCCCTGTAAATATTATTA
Organism: Heptranchias perlo; assembly: GCF_035084215.1. Classification (NCBI taxonomy): domain Eukaryota; kingdom Metazoa; phylum Chordata; class Chondrichthyes; order Hexanchiformes; family Hexanchidae; genus Heptranchias; species Heptranchias perlo. Next base: position 146,546 of record NW_027139918.1, on the reverse strand, counting down.
CAGTCTCTGGATCCCCTGTAAATATTAGTACTGTATCTGGATCCCTGCAAATATTAGCACAGTCTCTGGATCCCCTGTAATTATTAGGACTGTCTCTGGATCCCCTGTTAGTATTAGTACAGTCTCTGGATTCCCTCTAAATATTAGTACTGTCTCTATATCCCTGTAAATATTAGGACTGTCTCGGATCCCCTGTAAATATTAGTACAGTCTCTGGATCCCCTGGAAACATTAGTACTGTCTCTGGATCCCCTGTAAATATTAATGCTGTTTCTGGATCCTCTATAAATATTAGTGCCGTCTCTGGATCCCTTGTAAATCTTTGTGTCGTCTTTGGATCCCCTGCAAACATTAGTACAGTCTCTGGATCCTCTGTAATCACTAGTGCTGTCTCTGGAACCCCTGTAAATATTAGTACAGTCTCTGGATCCCCAGTAAATATTAGCAGTGTCTCTGGATCCCCTGTAAATATTTGTGCCGTCTCTGGATCACTGTAAATATTAGTACCGTGTGTGGATCTCCTGTAAATATGAGTACCGTCTCTGGATCCCCTGTAATTATTAGTACTGTATCTGGATCCCCTGTAAATATTAGTACTGTCTCTGGATCCCCTGTAAATATTAGTACTGTCTTTGGATCCCCTGTAAATATTAGTACAGTCTCTGGATCCCCTGTAATAATTAATACTGTCCTAGGATCCCTGCAAATATTAGTACTGTCTCTGGATTCCTTGTAAATCTTTGTGTCGTCTTTGGATCGCCTGCAACCATTAGTACTGTCTCTGGATCCCCTGTAAATATTAGTACTGTCTCTGGATCCACTGTAAATATTAGTACAGTCTGTGGATCCCTGTAAATATTAGTACCGACTCTGGATCCTGTGTAAATATTAGTACCCTCTCTGGATCCCCTGTAAATATTAGTACTGTCTCTGGGTCCCTGTAAATATTTGTGCTCTTTCAGGATCCTTGTAAATATTAGTACCGTCACTGGATCCTGTGTAAATATTAACACCATCTCTGGATTCCTGAAAATATTAGTACCATCTCTCGATTCGCTGTAAATATTAGTTATGTCTCTGGATCCCTGTAAATATTAGTACTGTCTCTGGATCCCTGTAAATATTAGTACAGTCTCTGGATCCCCTGTAATTATTACTACAGTCTCTGGATTCACTGCAAATATTAGTACTGTCTCTGGATTCCCTGTAAATACGAGTACTGTCTCTGGATCCCTGTAAATGTTAGTACTGTCTCTGGACCCTGGTAAATATTAGTACCGCGTCTGGATCCCCTGTAAATATTAGTACCGACTCTGAATCCTGTGTAAATATTTGGGCCGTCTCTAGATCCACTGTAAATATTAGTACTGTCTCTGGATCCCCTGTAAATATTAGTACTGTCTCTGGATCCACTGTAAATATTAGTACAGTCTCTGGATCCCTGTAAATATTAGTACCGAGTCTGGATCCTGTGTAAATATTAGTACCCTCTCTGGATCCCCTGTAAATATTAGTGCTGTCTCTGGGTCCCTGGAAATATTTGTGCTCTTTCAGGATCCTTGTAAATATTAGTACCGTCACTGGATCCTGTGTAAATATTAATACCATCTCTGGATTCCTGAAAATATTAGTACCATCTCTGGATTCGCTGTAAATATTAGTTATGTCTCTGGATCCGTGTAAATATTAGTTCTGTCTCTGGATCCCTGTAAATATTAGTACAGTCTCTGGATCCCCTGTAATTATTAGTACGCTCACTGGATTCACTGCAAATATTAGTACTGTCTCTGGATTCCCTGCAAATACGAGTTCTGTCTCTGGATCCCTGTAAATGTTAGTACTGTCTCTGGACCCCGGTAAATATTAGTACCGCGTCTGGATCCCCTGTAAATATTAGTACCGACTCTGGATCCTGTTTAAATATTTGGCCCGTCTCTAGATCCAATGTAAATATTAGTAACGTCTCTGGATACCCTTCACATATTAGTACGCTCTCCGGATCCCCTGTAAATATTAGTACTGTCTCTGGATCACTGCAAATATTCGTACCGGCTCTGGATCCCCTGTAAATATTAGCGTCGTCTCTGGATCCCCTGTAAATATTAGTACTGTCTCTGGATCGCTGTAAATATTCGTGCCGTCTCTGGATCCCCTGTAAATATTTGTGCCGTCTCTGGATCCCCTGTAAATATTAGTACCGACTCTGGATCCTGTGCAAATATTAGTACCGTCTCAGGATCCCTTGTAAATCTTTGTGTCGTCTTTGGATCCCCTGTAAACATTAGTACTGTCTCTGGATCCCCTGTAAATATTAGTGCCGTCTCTGGATCCCTTGTAAACATTTGTGTCGTCTTTGGATCCACTGTAAACATTAGTACAGTCTCTGGATCCCCTGTAATTACTAGTACTGTCTCTGGATCCCCTGTAAATATTAGTACCGTCTCTGAATGCCCTGTAAATATTAGTACTGTCTCTGGATCCCCTGTAAATATTTGTGCCGCCTCTGGATTGTGTAAATATTAGTGCCGTGTCTGGATCCCCTGTAAATATTAGTACCGTCTCTGGATCCCCTGTAAATATTATTACCGTCACTGGATCCTCTGAAAATATTAGTACTGTCTCTGGACCCCCTGTAAATATTAGTACTTTTTCTGCATCCCCTGTAAATATTAGTACTGTCTCTGGATCCCCTGTAAATATTAGTACTGTCTTTGGATCCACTGTAAATATTAGTACAGTCTCTGGATCCCCTGTAATATTAATACTGTCTCTGGATCCCTGTAAATATTAGTACTGTCTCTGGATTCCTTGCAAATCTTTGTGTCGTCTTTGGATCCCCTGCAACCATTAGTACTGTCTCTGGATCCCCTGTAAATATTAGTACCGACTCTGGATCCTGTGTAAATATTAGTACCGTCTCTGGGTCCCCTGTAAATATTAGTACTGTCTCTGGGTCCCTGTAAATATTTTTGCTCTTTCTGGATCCCTGTAAATATTAGTACCGTCTCTGGATCCCCTGTAAATATTGGTACAGTCTCTGGTTTCGCTGTAAATATAAGTTATGTCTCTGGATCCCTGTAAATATTCGTACTGTCTCTGGATCCCTGTAAATATTCGTGTAGTCTCAGGATCGCCTGTAATTATTAGTACAGTCTCTGGATTCCCTGCAAATATTAGGACTGTCTCTGGATTCCCTGTAAATACTAGTACTGTCTCTGGATCCCTGTAAATATTAGTACTGTCTGTGGACCCCGGTAAATATTAGTACTATCTCTGGATCCCTGTAAATATTAGTACTGCCTCTGGATCCCTGTAAATGTTAGGACCGACTCTGGATCCTGCGTAAATATTTGTGCAGTCTCTAGATCCACTGTAAGTATTAGTAACGTCCCTGGATACCCTGTAAATATTTGTGCCGTCTCTGGATCCCCTGTAAATATTAGTACCGACTCTGGAACCTGTGCAAATATTAGTACCGTCTCAGGTTCCCTTGTAAATCTTTGTGTCGTCTTTGGATCCCCTGCAACCATTAGTACTGTCTCTGGATCCCCTGTAAATATTAGTACTGTCTCTGGATCCACTGTCAATATTAGTACAGTCTCTGGATCCCTGTAAATATTTGTGCTCTTTCTGGATCCCTGTAAATATTAGTACTGTCTCTGGATCCCCTGTAAATATTAGTGCCGTCTCTTAATCCCTTGTAAACATTGGTGTAGTCTTTGGATCCCCTGTAAACATCAGTACAGTCTCTGGATCCCCTGTAATTACTAGTACTGTCTCTGGATCCCCTGTAAATATTAGTACCGTCTCTGGATCCCCTGTAAATATTATTACCGTCACTGGATCCTCTGAAATATTAGTACTGTCTCTGGACCCCCTGTAAATATTAGTACTTTTTCTGCATCCCCTGTAAATATTAGTACTGTCTCTGGATCCCCTGTAAATATTAGTACTGTCTTTGGATCCCCTGTAAATATTAGTACAGTCTCTGGATCCCCTGTAATATTAATACTGTCTCTGGATCCCTGTAAATATTTGTACTGTCTCTGGATTCCTTGCAAATCTTTGTGTCGTCTTTGGATCCCCTGCAACCATTAGTACTGTCTCTGGATCCCCTGTAAATATTAGTACTGTCTCTGGATCCACTGTCAATATTAGTACAGTCTCTGGATCCCTGTAAATATTTGTGCTCTTTCTGGATCCCTGTAAATATTAGTACCGTCTCTGGATCCCCTGTAAATATTGGTACAGTCTCTGGTTTCGCTGTAAATATAAGTTATGTCTCTGGATCCCTGTAAATATTAGTACTGTCTCTGGATCCCTGTAAATATTCGTGTAGTCTCAGGATCGCCTGTAATTATTAGTACAGTCTCTGGATTCCCTGCAAATATGAGGACTGTCTCTGGATTCCCTGTAAATACTAGTACTGTCTCTGGATCCCTGTAAATATTAGTACTGTCTGTGGACCCCGGTAAATATTAGTACTATCTCTGGATCCCTGTAAATATTAGTACTGTCTCTGGATCCCTGTAAATATTAGGACAGACTCTGGATCCTGCGTAAATATTTGTGCAGTCTCTAGATCCACTGTAAGTATTAGTAACGTCCCTGGATACCCTGTAAATATTTGTGCCGTCTCTGGATCCCCTGTAAATATTTGTGTGGTCTTTGGATCCCCTGTGAACATTAGTAATGTGTCTGGATTCCCTGTAAATATTAATACTGACTGTGGATGCCCTGTAAATATTACTGCCGTCTCTGGTAACATGTAAATCTTTGTGTCATCTTTGGATCCCCTGTAAACATGAGTACAGACTCTGGATCCCCTGTAATTACTAATAACGTCTCTGGAACCCCTGTAAATATTAGTACCGTCTCTAGATCCCCTGTAAATATTAGAACTGTCTCTGGATCCCCTGTAAATATTTGTGCCGTCTCTGGATCCCTGTAAATATTAGTACAGTGTCTGGATCTCCTGTAAATATGAGGACCGTCTCTGGATCCCCTGTAAATATTAGTACTGTCTCTGGAACCCCTGTAAATATTAGTACAGTCTCTGGATCCCCTGTAATTATTAATACTGTCTCTGGATCCCTGTAAATATTAATACTGTCTCTGGATTCCTTGTAAATCTTTGTGTCGTCTTTGGATCCCCTGCAACCATTAGTGCTGTCTCTGGATCCCCTGTAAATAATAGTACTGCCTCTGGATCCACTGTAAATATTAGTACAGTCTCTGGATCCCTGTAAATATTAGAACGGACTCTGGATCCTGTGTAAATATAAGTACCGTCTCTGGATCCCCTGTAAATATTTGTGCTCTTTCTGGATCCTTGTAAATATTAGTACCGTCACTGGATCCTGTGTAAATATTAATACCATCCCTGGAGTCCTGAAAATATTAGTACCATCTCTGGATCCCTGTAAATATTAGTACAGTCTCTGGATTCCCTGTAAATATTAGTACAGTCTCTAGATTCACTGTAAATATTAGTTATGTCTCTGGATCCCTGTAAATATTAGTACTGTCACTGGATCCCTGTAAATATTCGTACAGTCTCTGGATCCCCTGTAATTATTAGTACAGTCTCTGGATTCCCTGCAAATATTAGTACTGACTCTGGATTGCCTGTAAATACGAGTACTGTCTCTGGACCCCGGTAAATATTAGTACCGCGTCTGGATCCCCTGTAAATATTCGTACTGACTCTGGATCCTGTGTAAATATTTGTGCCGTGTCTGGATCCCCTGTAAATATGAGTACCGTCTCTGGATCCCCTGTAAATATTAGTACTGTATCTGGATCCAAAAGTAAATATTAGTACTGTCTCTGGATCCCCTGTAAATATTAGTACTGTCTTTGTATCCCCTGCAAATATTAGTACAGTCTCTGGATCCCCTGTAATTATCAATACTGTCTCTGGATCCCTGTAAATATTAGTACTGTATCTGGATCCAAAATTAAATATTAGTACTGTCTCTGGATCCCCCGTAAATATTAGTACTGTCTTTGGATCCCCTGTAAATATTAGTACAGTCTCTGGATCCCCTGTAATTATCAATACTGTCCCTGGATCCCTGTAAATATTAGTACTGTCTCTGGATTCCTTGTAAATCTTTGTGTCGTCTTTGGATCCACTGCAACCATTAGTACTGTCTCTGGATCCCCTGTAAATATTAGTACTGTCTCTGGATCCACTGTAAATATTAGTACAGTCTCTGGATCCCTGTGAATATTAGTACCGATTCTGGATCCTGTGTAAATATTAGTACCGTCTCTGGATCCCCTGTAAATATTAGTACTGTCTCTGGGTCCCTGTAAATATTTGTGCTCTTTCTGGATCCTTGTAAATATTAGATCCGTCACTGGATCCTGTGTATTTATTAATACCATCTCTGGATTCCTGAAAATATTTGTACCATCTCTGGATTCGCTGTAAATATTAGTTATGTCTCTGGATCGCTGTAAATATTAGTACAGTCTCTGGATCCCCTGTAATTATTAGTACAGTCTCTGGATTCCCTGTAAATGTTAGTACTGTCTCTGGATCCCCTGTAAATATTAGTGCCGTCTCTGGATCCCTTGTAAACATTGGTGTAGTCTTTGGATCCCCTGTAAACATTAGTACAGTCTCTGGATCCCCTGTAATTACTAGTACAGTCTCTGGATCCCCTGTAATTATTAGTACAGTCTCTGGATTACCTGCAAATATTAGGACTGTCTCTGGATTCCCTGTAAATACTAGTACTGTCTCTGGATCCCTGCAGATATAAGTACTGCCTCTGGATCCCTGTAAATGTTAGGACCGACTCTGGATCCTGCGTAAATATTTGTGCAGTCTCTAGATCCACTGTAAGTATTAGTAACGTCCCTGGATACCCTGTAAATATTTGTGCCGTCTCTGGATCCCCTGTAAATATTAGTACCGACTCTGGATCCTGTGCAAATATTAGTACCGTCTCAGGATCCCTTGTAAATCTTTGTGTCGTCTTTGGATCCCCTGTAAACATTAGTACTGTCTCTGGATCCCCTGTAAATATTAGTACTGTCTCTGGATCCCCTGTAAATATTAGTGCCGTCTCTGGATCCCTTGTAAACATTGGTGTAGTCTTTGGATCCCCTGTAAACATTAGTACAGTCTCTGGATCACCTGTAATTACTAGTACTGTCTCTGGATCCCCTGTAAATATTAGTACCGTCTCTGGATCCCCTGTAAATATTATTACCGTCACTGGATCCTCTGAAAATATTAGTACTGTCTCTGGACCCCCTGTAAATATTAGTACTTTTTCTGCATCCCCTGTAAATATTAGTACTGTCTCTGGATCCCCTGTAAATATTAGTACTGTCTTTGGATCCCCTGTAAATATTAGTACAGTCTCTGGATCCCCTGTAATATTAATACTGTCTCTGGATCCCTGTAAATATTTGTACTGTCTCTGGATTCCTTGCAAATCTTTGTGTCGTCTTTGGATCCCCTGCAACCATTAGTACTGTCTCTGGATCCCCTGTAAATATTAGTACTGTCTCTGGATCCACTGTCAATATTAGTACAGTCTCTGGATCCCTGTAAATATTAATTCCGACTCTGGATCCTGTGTAAATATTAGTACCGTCTCTGGGTCCCCTGTAAATATTAGTACTGTCTCTGGGTCCCTGTAAATATTTGTGCTCTTTCTGGATCCCTGTAAATATTAGTACCGTCTCTGGATCCCCTGTAAATATTGGTACAGTCTCTGGTTTCGCTGTAAATATAAGTTATGTCTCTGGATCCCTGTAAATATTAGTACTGTCTCTGGATCCCTGTAAATATTCGTGTAGTCTCCGGATCGCCTGTAATTATTAGTACAGTCTCTGGATTCCCTGCAAATATGAGGACTGTCTCTGGATTCCCTGTAAATACTAGTACTGTCTCTGGATCCCTGTAAATATTAGTACTGTCTGTGGACCCCGGTAAATATTAGTACTATCTCTGGATCCCTGTAAATATTAGTACTGTCTCTGGATCCCTGTAAATATTAGGACCGACTCTGGATCCTGCGTAAATATTTGTGCAGTCTCTAGATCCACTGTAAGTATTAGTAACGTCCCTGGATACCCTGTAAATATTTGTGCCGTCTCTGGATCCCCTGTAAATATTTGTGTGGTCTTTGGATCCCCTGTAAACATTAGTAATGTGTCTGGATTCCCTGTAAATATTAATGCTGTCTGTGGATGCCCTGTAAATATTACTGCCGTCTCTGGTAACCTGTAAATCTTTGTGTCGTCTTTGGATCCCCTGTGAACATGAGTACAGACTCTGGATCCCCTGTAATTACTATTAACGTCTCTGGATCCCCTGTAAATATTAGTACCGTCTCTAGATCCCCTGTAAATATTAGAACTGTCTCTGGATCCCCTGTAAATATTTGTGCCGTCTCTGGATCCCTGTAAATATTAGTACAGTGTCTGGATCTCCTGTAAATATGAGGACCGTCTCTGGATCCCCTGTAAATATTAGTACTGTCTCTGGAACCCCTGTAAATATTAGTACAGTCTCTGGATCCCCTGTAATTATTAATACTGTCTCTGGATCCCTGTAAATATTAGTACTGTCTCTGGATTCCTTGTAAATCTTTGTGTCGTCTTTGGATCCCCTGCAACCATTAGTGCTGTCTCTGGATCCCCTGTAAATATTAGTACTGCCTCTGGATCCACTGTAAATATTAGTACAGTCTCTGGATCCCTGTAAATATTAGTACGGACTCTGGATCCTGTGTAAATATAAGTACCGTCTCTGGATCCCCTGTAAATATTTGTGCTCTTTCTGGATCCTTGTAAATATTAGTACCGTCACTGGATCCTGTGTAAATATTAATACCATCCCTGGAGTCCTGAAAATATTAGTACAATCTCTGGATCCCTGTAAATATTAGTACAGTCTCTGGATTCCCTGTAAATATTAGTACAGTCTCTGGATTCACTGTAAATATTAGTTATGTCTCTGGATCCCTGTAAATATTAGTACTGTCACTGGATCCCTGTAAATATTCGTACAGTCTCTGGATCCCCTGTAATTATTAGTACAGTCTCTGGATTCCCTGCAAATATTAGTACTGACTCTGGATTGCCTGTAAATACGAGTACTGTCTCTGGACCCCGGTAAATATTAGTACCGCGTCTGGATCCCCTGTAAATATTCGTACTGACTCTGGATCCTGTGTAAATATTTGTGCCGTGTCTGGATCCCCTGTAAATATGAGTACCGTCTCTGGATCCCCTGTAAATATTAGTACTGTATCTGGATCCAAAAGTAAATATTAGTACTGTCTCTGGATCCCCTGTAAATATTAGTACTGTCTTTGTATCCCCTGCAAATATTAGTACAGTCTCTGGATCCCCTGTAATTATCAATACTGTCTCTGGATCCCTGTAAATATTAGTACTGTATCTGGATCCAAAATTAAATATTAGTACTGTCTCTGGATCCCCCGTAAATATTAGTACTGTCTTTGTATCCCCTGTAAATATTAGTACAGTCTCTGGATCCCCTGTAATTATCAATACTGTCTCTGGATCCCTGTAAATATTAGTACTGTCTCTGGATTCCTTGTAAATCTTTGTGTCGTCTTTGGATCCCCTGCAACCATTAGTACTGTCTCTGGATCCCCTGTAAATATTAGTACTGTCTCTGGATCCACTGCAAAATAATAGTACAGTCTCTGGATCCCTGTGAATATTAGTACCGATTCTGGATCCTGTGTAAATATTAGTACCGTCTCTGGATCCCCTGTAAATATTAGTACTGTCTCTGGGTCCCTGTAAATATTTGTGCTCTTTCTGGATCCTTGTAAATATTAGTACCGTCACTGGATCCTGTGTATTTATTAATAACATCTCTGGATTCCTGAAAATATTTGTACCATCTCTGGATACGCTGTAAATATTAGTTATGTCTCTGGATCGCTGTAAATATTAGTACAGTCTCTGGATCCCCTGTAATTATTAGTACAGTCTCTGGATTCCCTGCAAATATTAGTACTCTCTCTGGATTCCCTGTAAATACTAGTACTGTCTCTGGATCCCTGTAAATATTAGTACTGTCTCTGGACCCCGATAAATATTAATACCGCGTCTGGATCCCCTGTAAATATTAGTACCGACTCTGGATCCTGTGTAAATATTTGGGCCGTCTCTAGATCCACTGTAAATATTAGTAACGTCTCTGGATACCCTTTACATATTAGTACGCTCTCCGGATCCCCTGTAAATATTAGCATCGTCTCTGGATCCCCTGTAAATATTACTACTGTCTCTGGATCCCCTGTGAATATTAGTACTGTCTTTGGATCCCCTGTAAATTTTATGACAGTCTCTGGATCCCCTGTAAATATTAGTACTGTCTCTGGATTCCTGTAAATATTAGTACGGTCTCTGGATCCCCTGTAATTATTAGTACAGTCTCTGGATCCCCTGTAAATATCAGTACTGTCTCTGGATACCCTGTTATATTAGTACAGTCTCTGGATTCCCTGTAAATATTAGTACTGTCTCTAGAACCCTGTAAAAATAAGTACGGTCCCTGGATCCCCTGTAAAAATTAGTACAGTCTCTGGGTCCCCTGTAAATATTAGTCGCGGCTCTGGATCCCCTGTAAACATTAGTACTGTCTCTGGATCCCCTGTAAATATTAGTACTGTCTCTGGATCCCCTGTAAATATTAGTGCCGTCTCTGGATCCCTTGTAAATCTTTGTGTCATCGTTGGATCCCCTGTAAACATTAGTACAGTCTCTGGATCCCCTGTAAATATTAGTACTGTCTCTGGATCCCCTGTAAATACCAGTACTGTCTCTGGATCCCTGTAAATATTAGTGCCGTGTCTGGATCCCCTGTAAATATTAGTACCGTCTCTGGATCGCCTTTAAATATTAGTAAAGTCACTGGATCCTCTGAAAATATTAGCACTGTCTCTGGATCGCTGTAAATATTAGTACAGTCTCTGGATCCCCTGTAATTATTAGTACAGTCTCTGGATTCCCTGTAAATGTTAGTACTGTCTCTGGATTCCCTGTAAATATTAGTGCCGTCTCTGGATCCCTTGTAAACATTGGTGTAGTCTTTGGATCCCCTGTAAACATTAGTACAGTCTCTGGATCCCCTGTAATTACTAGTACAGTCTCTGGATCCCCTGTAATTATTAGTACAGTCTCTGGATTCCCTGCAAATATTAGGACTGTCTCTGGATTCCCTGTAAATACTAGTACTGTCTCTGGATCCCTGTAGATATTAGTACTGTCTGTGGACCCCGGTAAATATTAGTACTATCTCTGGATCCCTGTAAATATAAGTACTGCCTCTGGATCCCTGTAAATGTTAGGACCGACTCTGGATCCTGCGTAAATATTTGTGCAGTCTCTAGATCCACTGTAAGTATTAGTAACGTCCCTGGATACCCTGTAAATATTTGTGCCGTCTCTGGATCCCCTGTAAATATTAGTACCGACTCTGGATCCTGTGCAAATATTAGTACCGTCTCAGGATCCCTTGTAAATCTTTGTGTCGTCTTTGGATCCCCTGTAAACATTAGTACTGTCTCTGGATCCCCTGTAAATATTAGTACTGTCTCTGGATCCCCTGTAAATATTAGTGCCGTCTCTGGATCCCTTGTAAACATTGGTGTAGTCTTTGGATCCCCTGTAAACATTAGTACAGTCTCTGGATCACCTGTAATTACTAGTACTGTCTCTGGATCCCCTGTAAATATTAGTACCGTCTCTGGATCACCTGTAAATATTATTACCGTCACTGGATCCTCTGAAAATATTAGTACTGTCTCTGGACCCCCTGTAAATATTAGTACTTTTTCTGCATCCCCTGTAAATATTAGTACTGTCTCTGGATCCCCTGTAAATATTAGTACTGTATTTGGATCCCCTGTAAATATTAGTACAGTCTCTGGATCCCCTGTAATATTAATACTGTCTCTGGATCCCTGTAAATATTTGTACTGTCTCTGGATTCCTTGCAAATCTTTGTGTCGTCTTTGGATCCCCTGCAACCATTAGTACTGTCTCTGGATCCCCTGTAAATATTAGTACTGTCTCTGGATCCACTGTCAATATTAGTACAGTCTCTGGATCCCTGTAAATATTAATTCCGACTCTGCATCCTGTGTAAATATTAGTACCGTCTCTGGGTCCCCTGTAAATATTAGTACTGTCTCTGGGTCCCTGTAAATATTTGTGCTCTTTCTGGATCCCTGTAAATATTAGTACCGTCTCTGGATCCCCTGTAAATATTGGTACAGTCTCTGGTTTCGCTGTAAATATAAGTTATGTCTCTGGATCCCTGTAAATATTAGTACTGTCTCTGGATCCCTGTAAATATTCGTGTAGTCTCAGGATCGCCTGTAATTATTAGTACAGTCTCTGGATTCCCTGCAAATATGAGGACTGTCTCTGGATTCCCTGTAAATACTAGTACTGTCTCTGGATCCCTGTAAATATTAGTACTGTCTGTGGACCCCGGTAAATATTAGTACTATCTCTGGATCCCTGTAAATATTAGTACTGTCTCTGGATCCCTGTAAATATTAGGACCGACTCTGGATCCTGCGTAAATATTTGTGCAGTCTCTAGATCCACTGTAAGTATTAGTAACGTCCCTGGATACCCTGTAAATATTTGTGCCGTCTCTGGATCCCCTGTAAACATTAGTAATGTGTCTGGATTCCCTGTAAATATTAATGCTGTCTGTGGATGCCCTGTAAATATTACTGCCGTCTCTGGTAACCTGTAAATCTTTGTGTCGTCTTTGGATCCCCTGTGAACATGAGTACAGACTCTGGATCCCCTGTAATTACTATTAACGTCTCTGGATCCCCTGTAAATATTAGTACCGTCTCTAGATCCCCTGTAAATATTAGAACTGTCTCTGGATTCCCTGTAAATATTTGTGCCGTCTCTGGATCCCTGTAAATATTAGTACAGTGTCTGGATCTCCTGTAAATATGAGGACCGTCTCTGGATCCCCTGTAAATAACAGTACTGTCTCTGGAACCCCTGTAAATATTAGTACAGTCTCTGGATCCCCTGTAATTATTAATACTGTCTCTGGATCCCTGTAAATATTAGTACTGTCTCTGGATTCCTTGTAAATCTTTGTGTCGTCTTTGGATCCCCTGCAACCATTAGTGCTGTCTCTGGATCCCCTGTAAATATTAGTACTGCCTCTGGATCCACTGTAAATATTAGTACAGTCTCTGGATCCCTGTAAATATTAGTACGGACTCTGGATCCTGTGTAAATATAAGTACCGTCTCTGGATCCCCTGTAAATATTTGTGCTCTTTCTGGATCCTTGTAAATATTAGTACCGTCACTGGATCCTGTGTAAATATTAATACCATCCCTGGAGTCCTGAAAATATTAGTACAATCTCTGGATCCCTGTAAATATTAGTACAGTCTCTGGATTCCCTGTAAATATTAGTACAGTCTCTGGATTCACTGTAAATATTAGTTATGTCTCTGGATCCCTGTAAATATTAGTACTGTCACTGGATCCCTGTAAATATTCGTACAGTCTCTGGATCCCCTGTAATTATTAGTACAGTCTCTGGATTCCCTGCAAATATTAGTACTGACTCTGGATTGCCTGTAAATACGAGTACTGTCTCTGGACCCCGGTAAATATTAGTACCGCGTCTGGATCCCCTGTAAATATTCGTACTGACTCTGGATCCTGTGTAAATATTTGTGCCGTGTCTGGATCCCCTGTAAATATGAGTACCGTCTCTGGATCCCCTGTAAATATTAGTACTGTATCTGGATCCAAAAGTAAATATTAGTACTGTCTCTGGATCCCCTGTAAATATTAGTACTGTCTTTGTATCCCCTGCAAATATTAGTACAGTCTCTGGATCCCCTGTAATTATCAATACTGTCTCTGGATCCCTGTAAATATTAGTACTGTATCTGGATCCAAAATTAAATATTAGTACTGTCTCTGTATCCCCCGTAAATATTAGTACTGTATTTGGATCCCCTGTAAATATTAGTACAGTCTCTGGATCCCCTGTAATATTAATACTGTCTCTGGATCCCTGTAAATATTTGTACTGTCTCTGGATTCCTTGCAAATCTTTGTGTCGTCTTTGGATCCCCTGCAACCATTAGTACTGTCTCTGGATCCCCTGTAAATATTAGTACTGTCTCTGGATCCACTGTCAATATTAGTACAGTCTCTGGATCCCTGTAAATATTAATTCCGACTCTGGATCCTGTGTAAATATTAGTACCGTCTCTGGGTCCCCTGTAAATATTAGTACTGTCTCTGGGTCCCTGTAAATATTTGTGCTCTTTCTGGATCCCTGTAAATATTAGTACCGTCTCTGGATCCCCTGTAAATATTGGTACAGTCTCTGGTTTCGCTGTAAATATAAGTTATGTCTCTGGATCCCTGTAAATATTAGTACTGTCTCTGGATCCCTGTAAATATTCGTGTAGTCTCAGGATCGCCTGTAATTATTAGTACAGTCTCTGGATTCCCTGCAAATATGAGGACTGTCTCTGGATTCCCTGTAAATACTAGTACTGTCTCTGGATCCCTGTAAATATTAGTACTGTCTGTGGACCCCGGTAAATATTAGTACTATCTCTGGATCCCTGTAAATATTAGTACTGTCTCTGGATCCCTGTAAATATTAGGACCGACTCTGGATCCTGCGTAAATATTTGTGCAGTCTCTAGATCCACTGTAAGTATTAGTAACGTCCCTGGATACCCTGTAAATATTTGTGCCGTCTCTGGATCCCCTGTAAACATTAGTAATGTGTCTGGATTCCCTGTAAATATTAATGCTGTCTGTGGATGCCCTGTAAATATTACTGCCGTCTCTGGTAACCTGTAAATCTTTGTGTCGTCTTTGGATCCCCTGTGAACATGAGTACAGACTCTGGATCCCCTGTAATTACTATTAACGTCTCTGGATCCCCTGTAAATATTAGTACCGTCTCTAGATCCCCTGTAAATATTAGAACTGTCTCTGGATCCCCTGTAAATATTTGTGCCGTCTCTGGATCCCTGTAAATATTAGTACAGTGTCTGGATCTCCTGTAAATATGAGGACCGTCTCTGGATCCCCTGTAAATAACAGTACTGTCTCTGGAACCCCTGTAAATATTAGTACAGTCTCTGGATCCCCTGTAATTATTAATACTGTCTCTGGATCCCTGTAAATATTAGTACTGTCTCTGGATTCCTTGTAAATCTTTGTGTCGTCTTTGGATCCCCTGCAACCATTAGTGCTGTCTCTGGATCCCCTGTAAATATTAGTACTGCCTCTGGATCCACTGTAAATATTAGTACAGTCTCTGGATCCCTGTAAATATTAGTACGGACTCTGGATCCTGTGTAAATATAAGTACCGTCTCTGGATCCCCTGTAAATATTTGTGCTCTTTCTGGATCCTTGTAAATATTAGTACCGTCACTGGATCCTGTGTAAATATTAATACCATCCCTGGAGTCCTGAAAATATTAGTACAATCTCTGGATCCCTGTAAATATTAGTACAGTCTCTGGATTCCCTGTAAATATTAGTACAGTCTCTGGATTCACTGTAAATATTAGTTATGTCTCTGGATCCCTGTAAATATTAGTACTGTCACTGGATCCCTGTAAATATTCGTACAGTCTCTGGATCCCCTGTAATTATTAGTACAGTCTCTGGATTCCCTGCAAATATTAGTACTGACTCTGGATTGCCTGTAAATACGAGTACTGTCTCTGGACCCCGGTAAATATTAGTACCGCGTCTGGATCCCCTGTAAATATTCGTACTGACTCTGGATCCTGTGTAAATATTTGTGCCGTGTCTGGATCCCCTGTAAATATGAGTACCGTCTCTGGATCCCCTGTAAATATTAGTACTGTATCTGGATCCAAAAGTAAATATTAGTACTGTCTCTGGATCCCCTGTAAATATTAGTACTGTCTTTGTATCCCCTGCAAATATTAGTACAGTCTCTGGATCCCCTGTAATTATCAATACTGTCTCTGGATCCCTGTAAATATTAGTACTGTATCTGGATCCAAAATTAAATATTAGTACTGTCTCTGTATCCCCCGTAAATATTAGTACTGTCTTTGTATCCCCTGTAAATATTAGTACAGTCTCTGGATCCCCTGTAATTATCAATACTGTCTCTGGATCCCTGTAAATATTAGTACTGTCTCTGGATTCCTTGTAAATCTTTGTGTCGTCTTTGGATCCCCTGCAACCATTAGTACTGTCTCTGGATCCCCTGTAAATATTAGTACTGTCTCTGGATCCACTGCAAAATAATAGTACAGTCTCTGGATCCCTGTGAATATTAGTACCGATTCTGGATCCTGTGTAAATATTAGTACCGTCTCTGGATCCCCTGTAAATATTAGTACTGTCTCTGGGTCCCTGTAAATATTTGTGCTCTTTCTGGATCCTTGTAAATATTAGTACCGTCACTGGATCCTGTGTATTTATTAATAACATCTCTGGATTCCTGAAAATATTTGTACCATCTCTGGATACGCTGTAAATATTAGTTATGTCTCTGGATCGCTGTAAATATTAGTACAGTCTCTGGATCCCCTGTAATTATTAGTACAGTCTCTGGATTCCCTGCAAATATTAGTACTCTCTCTGGATTCCCTGTAAATACTAGTACTGTCTCTGGATCCCTGTAAATATTAGTACTGTCTCTGGACCCCGATAAATATTAATACCGCGTCTGGATCCCCTGTAAATATTAGTACCGACTCTGGATCCTGTGTAAATATTTGGGCCGTCTCTAGATCCACTGTAAATATTAGTAACGTCTCTGGATACCCTTTACATATTAGTACGCTCTCCGGATCCCCTGTAAATATTAGCATCGTCTCTGGATCCCCTGTAAATATTACTACTGTCTCTGGATCCCCTGTAAATATTAGTACTGTCTTTGGATCCCCTGTAAATTTTATGACAGTCTCTGGATCCCCTGTAAATATTAGTACTGTCTCTGGATTCCTGTAAATATTAGTACGGTCTCTGGATCCCCTGTAATTATTAGTACAGTCTCTGGATCCCCTGTAAATATCAGTACTGTCTCTGGATACCCTGTTATATTAGTACAGTCTCTGGATTCCCTGTAAATATTAGTACTGTCTCTAGAACCCTGTAAAAATAAGTACGGTCCCTGGATCCCCTGTAAAAATTAGTACAGTCTCTGGATCCCCTGTAAATATTAGTCGCGGCTCTGGATCCCCTGTAAACATTAGTACTGTCTCTGGATCCCCTGTAAATATTAGTACTGTCTCTGGATCCCCTGTAAATATTAGTGCCGTCTCTGGATCCCTTGTAAATCTTTGTGTCGTCGTTGGATCCCCTGTAAACATTAGTACAGTCTCTGGATCCCCTGTAAATATTAGTACTGTCTCTGGATCCCCTGTAAATACCAGTACTGTCTCTGGATCCCTGTAAATATTAGTGCCGTGTCTGGATCCCCTGTAAATATTAGTACCGTCTCTGGATCGCCTTTAAATATTAGTAAAGTCACTGGATCCTCTGAAAATATTAGCACTGTCTCTGGATCGCTGTAAATATTAGTACAGTCTCTGGATCCCCTGTAATTATTAGTACAGTCTCTGGATTCCCTGTAAATGTTAGTACTGTCTCTGGATCCCCTGTAAATATTAGTGCCGTCTCTGGATCCCTTGTAAACATTGGTGTAGTATTTGGATCCCCTGTAAACATTAGTACAGTCTCTGGATCCCCTGTAATTACTAGTACAGTCTCTGGATCCCCTGTAATTATTAGTACAGTCTCTGGATTCCCTGCAAATATTAGGACTGTCTCTGGATTCCCTGTAAATACTAGTACTGTCTCTGGATCCCTGTAGATATTAGTACTGTCTGTGGACCCCGGTAAATATTAGTACTATCTCTGGATCCCTGTAAATATAAGTACTGCCTCTGGATCCCTGTAAATGTTAGGACCGACTCTGGATCCTGCGTAAATATTTGTGCAGTCTCTAGATCCACTGTAAGTATTAGTAACGTCCCTGGATACCCTGTAAATATTTGTGCCGTCTCTGGATCCCCTGTAAATATTAGTACCGACTCTGGATCCTGTGCAAATATTAGTACCGTCTCAGGATCCCTTGTAAATCTTTGTGTCGTCTTTGGATCCCCTGTAAACATTAGTACTGTCTCTGGATCCCCTGTAAATATTAGTACTGTCTCTGGATCCCCTGTAAATATTAGTGCCGTCTCTGGATCCCTTGTAAACATTGGTGTAGTCTTTGGATCCCCTGTAAACATTAGTACAGTCTCTGGATCACCTGTAATTACTAGTACTGTCTCTGGATCCCCTGTAAATATTAGTACCGTCTCTGGATCCCCTGTAAATATTATTACCATCACTGGATCCTCTGAAAATATTAGTACTGTCTCTGGACCCCCTGTAAATATTAGTACTTTTTCTGCATCCCCTGTAAATATTAGTACTGTCTCTGGATCCCCTGTAAATATTAGTACTGTATTTGGATCCCCTGTAAATATTAGTACAGTCTCTGGATCCCCTGTAATATTAATACTGTCTCTGGATCCCTGTAAAATTTTGTACTGTCTCTGGATTCCTTGCAAATCTTTGTGTCGTCTTTGGATCCCCTGCAACCATTAGTACTGTCTCTGGATCCCCTGTAAATATTAGTACTGTCTCTGGATCCACTGTCAATATTAGTACAGTCTCTGGATCCCTGTAAATATTAATTCCGACTCTGGATCCTGTGTAAATATTAGTACCGTCTCTGGGTCCCCTGTAAATATTAGTACTGTCTCTGGGTCCCTGTAAATATTTGTGCTCTTTCTGGATCCCTGTAAATATTAGTACCGTCTCTGGATCCCCTGTAAATATTGGTACAGTCTCTGGTTTCGCTGTAAATATAAGTTATGTCTCTGGATCCCTGTAAATATTAGTACTGTCTCTGGATCCCTGTAAATATTCGTGTAGTCTCAGGATCGCCTGTAATTATTAGTACAGTCTCTGGATTCCCTGCAAATATGAGGACTGTCTCTGGATTCCCTGTAAATACTAGTACTGTCTCTGGATCCCTGTAAATATTAGTACTGTCTGTGGACCCCGGTAAATATTAGTACTATCTCTGGATCCCTGTAAATATTAGTACTGTCTCTGGATCCCTGTAAATATTAGGACCGACTCTGGATCCTGCGTAAATATTTGTGCAGTCTCTAGATCCACTGTAAGTATTAGTAACGTCCCTGGATACCCTGTAAATATTTGTGCCGTCTCTGGATCCCCTGTAAACATTAGTAATGTGTCTGGATTCCCTGTAAATATTAATGCTGTCTGTGGATGCCCTGTAAATATTACTGCCGTCTCTGGTAACCTGTAAATCTTTGTGTCGTCTTTGGATCCCCTGTGAACATGAGTACAGACTCTGGATCCCCTGTAATTACTATTAACGTCTCTGGATCCCCTGTAAATATTAGTACCGTCTCTAGATCCCCTGTAAATATTAGAACTGTCTCTGGATCCCCTGTAAATATTTGTGCCGTCTCTGGATCCCTGTAAATATTAGTACAGTGTCTGGATCTCCTGTAAATATGAGGACCGTCTCTGGATCCCCTGTAAATAATAGTACTGTCTCTGGAACCCCTGTAAATATTAGTACAGTCTCTGGATCCCCTGTAATTATTAATACTGTCTCTGGATCCCTGTAAATATTAGTACTGTCTCTGGATTCCTTGTAAATCTTTGTGTCGTCTTTGGATCCCCTGCAACCATTAGTGCTGTCTCTGGATCCCCTGTAAATATTAGTACTGCCTCTGGATCCACTGTAAATATTAGTACAGTCTCTGGATCCCTGTAAATATTAGTACGGACTCTGGATCCTGTGTAAATATAAGTACCGTCTCTGGATCCCCTGTAAATATTTGTGCTCTTTCTGGATCCTTGTAAATATTAGTACCGTCACTGGATCCTGTGTAAATATTAATACCATCCCTGGAGTCCTGAAAATATTAGTACAATCTCTGGATCCCTGTAAATATTAGTACAGTCTCTGGATTCCCTGTAAATATTAGTACAGTCTCTGGATTCACTGTAAATATTAGTTATGTCTCTGGATCCCTGTAAATATTAGTACTGTCACTGGATCCCTGTAAATATTCGTACAGTCTCTGGATCCCCTGTAATTATTAGTACAGTCTCTGGATTCCCTGCAAATATTAGTACTGACTCTGGATTGCCTGTAAATACGAGTACTGTCTCTGGACCCCGGTAAATATTAGTACCGCGTCTGGATCCCCTGTAAATATTCGTACTGACTCTGGATCCTGTGTAAATATTTGTGCCGTGTCTGGATCCCCTGTAAATATGAGTACCGTCTCTGGATCCCCTGTAAATATTAGTACTGTATCTGGATCCAAAAGTAAATATTAGTACTGTCTCTGGATCCCCTGTAAATATTAGTACTGTCTTTGTATCCCCTGCAAATATTAGTACAGTCTCTGGATCCCCTGTAATTATCAATACTGTCTCTGGATCCCTGTAAATATTAGTACTGTATCTGGATCCAAAATTAAATATTAGTACTGTCTCTGTATCCCCCGTAAATATTAGTACTGTCTTTGTATCCCCTGTAAATATTAGTACAGTCTCTGGATCCCCTGTAATTATCAATACTGTCTCTGGATCCCTGTAAATATTAGTACTGTCTCTGGATTCCTTGTAAATCTTTGTGTCGTCTTTGGATCCCCTGCAACCATTAGTACTGTCTCTGGATCCCCTGTAAATATTAGTACTGTCTCTGGATCCACTGCAAAATAATAGTACAGTCTCTGGATCCCTGTGAATATTAGTACCGATTCTGGATCCTGTGTAAATATTAGTACCGTCTCTGGATCCCCTGTAAATATTAGTACTGTCTCTGGGTCCCTGTAAATATTTGTGCTCTTTCTGGATCCTTGTAAATATTAGTACCGTCACTGGATCCTGTGTATTTATTAATAACATCTCTGGATTCCTGAAAATATTTGTACCATCTCTGGATACGCTGTAAATATTAGTTATGTCTCTGGATCGCTGTAAATATTAGTACAGTCTCTGGATCCCCTGTAATTATTAGTACAGTCTCTGGATTCCCTGCAAATATTAGTACTGTCTCTGGATTCCCTGTAAATACTAGTACTGTCTCTGGATCCCTGTAAATATTAGTACTGTCTCTGGACCCCGATAAATATTAATACCGCGTCTGGATCCCCTGTAAATATTAGTACCGACTCTGGAACCTGTGTAAATATTTGGGCCGTCTCTAGATCCACTGTAAATATTAGTAACGTCTCTGGATACCCTTTACATATTAGTACGCTCTCCGGATCCCCTGTAAATATTAGTACTGTCTCTGGATCCCTGCAAATATTCGGACCGTCTCTGGATCCCCTGTAAATATTAGCATCGTCTCTGGATCCCCTGTAAATATTACTACTGTCTCTGGATCCCCTGTAAATATTAGTACTGTCTTTGGATCCCCTGTAAATTTTATGACAGTCTCTGGATCCCCTGTAAATATTAGTACTGTCTCTGGATTCCTGTAAATATTAGTACGGTCTCTGGATCCCCTGTAATTATTAGTACAGTCTCTGGATCCCCTGTAAATATCAGTACTGTCTCTGGATACCCTGTTATATTAGTACAGTCTCTGGATTCCCTGTAAATATTAGTACTGTCTCTAGAACCCTGTAAAAATAAGTACGGTCCCTGGATCCCCTGTAAAAATTAGTACAGTCTCTGGATCCCCTGTAAATATTAGTCGCGGCTCTGGATCCCCTGTAAACATTAGTACTGTCTCTGGATCCCCTGTAAATATTAGTACTGTCTCTGGATCCCCTGTAAATATTAGTGCCGTCTCTGGATCCCTTGTAAATCTTTGTGTCGTCGTTGGATCCCCTGTAAACATTAGTACAGTCTCTGGATCCCCTGTAAATATTAGTACTGTCTCTGGATCCCCTGTAAATACCAGTACTGTCTCTGGATCCCTGTAAATATTAGTGCCGTGTCTGGATCCCCTGTAAACATTAGTACCGTCTCTGGATCGCCTTTAAATATTAGTAAAGTCACTGGATCCTCTGAAAATATTAGCACTGTCTCTGGATCCCCTGTAAATATTAGTACCGTCTCTGGATCCCCTGTAAATATTAGTACTGTCTCTGGATTTCCTGTGAATATTAGTACTGTCTTTGGATCCCCTGTAAATATTAGTACAGTCTCTGGATCCCCTGTAATTATTAATACTGTCTCTGGATCCCTGTAAATATTAGTACTGTCTCTGGATTCCTTGTAAATCTTTGTGTCGTCTTTGGATCCCCTGCAACCATTAGTACTGTCTCTGAATCCCCTGTAAATTTTAGTAACGTCTCTGGATCCCCTGTAAATATTAGTACCGTCTCTGGACCCCTGTAAATATTACTACTCTCTATCGATCCCCTGTAATTATTAATACCATCTCTGGAGCCCTGTAAATATTAGTATCATCTCTGGATCCCCTGTAAATATTAGTAACATCTCTGGATCCCTGGAAATATTTGTGCCGTCTATGGATACCCTGTAAATATTAGTACGCTCTCCGGATCCCCTGTAATTATTCGTACTGTCTCTGGATCCCTGTAAATATTAGTTCCGTCTCTGGATCCCCTGTAAATATTAGTACCGTCTCTGGATCCCCTGTAAATATTAGTACCGTCTCTGGATCCCTGTAATTATTTGTGCCGTCTCTGGATACCCTGTAAATATTAGTACTGTCTTTGGATCCCCAGTAAATATTATTATAGTCTCTAGATCCCATGTAAATATAAGTACTGTCTCTGGATCCCAGTAAATATTAGTACCGTCTCTGGATCCCCTGTAAATATTAGTATTGTCTCTGGATCCCCTGTAAATATTAGTAACATCTCTGGATCCCTGTAAATATTTGTGCCGTCTATGGATACCCTGTAAATATTATTACGCTCTCCGGATCCCCTGTAAATATTAGTATTGTCTCTGGATCCCCTGTAAATATTTGTGCCGTCTCTGGAACCCTGTAAATATTAGCATCGCGTCTGGATCCCCTGTAAATATTAGTACCGTCTCTGGATCCCCTGTAAATATTAGTACTGTCTCTGGATCCCCTGTTATATTAGTACAGTCTCTGGATTCCATGTAAATATTAGTACTGTCTCTAGAACCCTGTAAAAATTAGTACTGTCACTGGATCCCCTGTAAAAATTAGTACACTCTCTGGATCCCCTGTAAATATTAGTACAGTCTCTGGTTTCGCTGTAAATATTAGTTATGTCTCTGGATCCCTGTAAATATTAGTACTGTCTCTGGATCCCTGTAAATATTAGTACAGTCTCTGGATCCCCTGTAATTATTAGTACAGTCTCTGGATTCCCTGCAAATATTAGGACTGTCTCTGGATTCCCTGTAAATACTAGTACTGTCTCTGGATCGC
This sequence comes from Heptranchias perlo, assembly GCF_035084215.1. Taxonomy (NCBI): domain Eukaryota; kingdom Metazoa; phylum Chordata; class Chondrichthyes; order Hexanchiformes; family Hexanchidae; genus Heptranchias; species Heptranchias perlo. Next base: position 123,033 of record NW_027139918.1, on the reverse strand, counting down.
TGCAAATATTAGTACTGTCTCTGGACCCCGGTAAATATTAATACCGCGTCTGGATCCCCTGTAAATATTAGTACCGACTCTGGATCCTGTGAAAATATTTGGGCCGTCTCCAGATCCACTGTAAATATTAGTAACGTCTCTGGATACCCTTTACATATTAGTACGCTCTCCGGATCCCCTGTAAATATTAGTACTGTCTCTGGATCCCTGCAAATATTCGTACCGTCTCTGGATCCCCTCTAAATATTAGCGTCGTCTCTGCATCCCCTGTAAATATTAGTACCGTCTCTGGATCCCTGTAAATATTTGTGCCGTCTCTGGATCCCCTGTAAATATTTGTGCCGTCTCTGGATCCCCTGTAAATATTAGTACCGACTCTGGATCCTGTGCAAATATTAGTACCGTCTCAGGATCCCCTGTAAATATTAATACTGTCTCTGGGTCCCTGTAAATATTTGTGCTCTTTCTGGGTCCCTGTAAATATTAGTACCGTCACTGGATCCCCTGTAATTATTAATACCATCTCTGGATCCATGTTATTATTAGGACCATCCCTGGATCCCAGTAAATATTAGTACAATCTCTGGATCACCTGTAAATATTAGTACAGTCTCTGGATTCGCTGTAAATATTAGTTATGTCTCTGGATCCCTGCAAATATTGGTACTATCTTTGGATCCCCTGTAAATATTGGGACCATCTCTGGATCCCTGTAATTATTAGTACAGTCTCTGGATTCCCTTCAAATATTAGTACTGTCTCTGGATTCCCTGTAAATACGAGTACTGTCTCTGGAACCTTGTAAATATTAGTACTGTCTCTGGACCCCGGTAAATATTAGTACAGACTCTGGATCCTGTGTAAATATTTGTGCCGTGTCTGGATCCCCTGTAAACATGAGTACCGTCTCTGGATCCCCTGTAAATATTTGTACTGTATCTGGATCCAAAAGTAAATATTATTACTGTCTCTGGATCCCATGTAAATATTAGTACTGCCTTTGGATCCCATGTAAATATTAGTACAGTCTCTGGATTGCCTGTAATTGTTAATACTGTCTCTGGATCCCTGCAAATATTAGTACTGTCTCTGGATTCCTTGTAAATCTTTGTGTCGTCTTTGGATCCCCTGCAACCATTAGTACTGTCTCTGGATCCCCTGTAAATATTAGTACTGTCTCTGGATCCACTGTAAATATTAGTACTGTCTCTGGGTCCCTGTAAATATTTGTGCTCTTTCTGGATCCTTGTAAATATTAGTACCATCACTGGATCCTGTGTAAATATTAATACGATCTCTGGATTCCTGAATATATTAGTACCATCTCTGGATCCCTGTAAATATTAGTACATTCTCTGGATTCCCTGTAAATATTAGTACAGTCTCTGGATTCGCTGTAAAAATTAGTTATGTCTCTGGATCCCTGTAAATATTAGTACTGTCTCTGGATCCCTGTAAATATTAGTACAGTCTCAGGATCCCCTATAATTATTAGTACAGTCTCTGGATTCCCTGCAAATATTAGTACTGTCTCTGGATTCCCTGTAAGGACTAGTACTGTCTCTGGATCCCTGTAAATATTAGTACTGTGTCTGGACCCCGGAAAATATTAGTACCGCGTCTGGATCCCCTGTAAATATTAGTACCGACTCTGGATCCTGTGTAAATATTTGGGCCGTCTCTAGATCCACTGTAAATATTAGTAACGTCTCTGGATACCCTTTACATATTAGTACGCTCTCCGAATCCCCTGTAAATATCAGTACTGTCTCTGGATCCCCTGTAAATATTAGTACAGTCTCTGGATCCCTGTAAATATTAGTAACGACTCTGGATCCTGTGTAAATATTAGTACCGTCTCTGGATCCCCTGTAAATATTTGTGCCGTCTCTGGATCCCCTATAAATATTTGTGCCGTCTCTGGATCCCCTGTAAATATTAGTACCGACTCTGGATCCTGTGCAAATATTAGCACCGTCTCAGGATCCCCTGTAAATATTAATACTGTCACTGGGTCCCTGTAAATATGTGTGCTCTTTCTGGGTCCCTGTAAATATTAGTACCGTCACTGGATCCCCTGTAAATATTAATACCATCTCTGGATCCCTGTAAATAATAGTACAATCTCTGGATCCCTGTAAGTATTAGTACAATCTCTGGATCCCCTGTAAATATTAGTACAGTCTCTGGATTCGCTGTAAATATTAGTTATGTCTCTGGATCCCTGCAAATATTAGTACTGTCTCTGGATCCCCTGTTAGTATTAGTACAGTCTCTGGATTCCCTGTAAATATTAGTACCGTCTCTAGATCCCCTGTAAATATTAGTTACGTCTCTGGATACACTGTAAATATTATTACGCTCTCCGGATCCCCTGTAAATATTAGTACCGTCTCTGGATCCCCTGTAAATATCTTTGGATCCCCTGTAAATATTGGGACCATCTCTGGATCCCTGTAAATATTGGTACCATCTCTGGATCCCTGTAAATATTTGTGCCGTCTCTGGATCCCCTGTAAATATTTGTGCCGTCTCTGGATACACTGTAAATATTATTACACTCTCCGGATCCCCTGTAAATATTAGTACCGTCTCTGGATCCCCTGTAAATATTAGTACCGTCTTTGGATCCCTGTAAATATTTGTGCCGTCTCTGGATCAAATGTAAATATTAGTACCGACTCTGGATCCTTTTTAAATATTAGTACCATCTCTGGATCCCCTCTAATTATTAGTACTGTCTCTGGATCCCCTGTAATTATTCGTAGAGTCTCTGGATTCGCTGTAAATATCAGTTCTGTCTCTCGATCCCTGTAAATATTAGTACAGTCTCTGGATCCCCTGTAATTATTAGTACAGTTTTTGGATCCCCTGTAATTATTAGTACAGTCTCTGGAATCTCTGTAAATATTAGTACTGTCTCTGGATTCCCTGTAAATACTAGTACTGTCTCTGGATCCCTGTAAATATTTGTGCTCTTTCTGGATCCTTGTAAATATTAGTACCGTCACTGGATCCTGTGTAAATATTAATACCATCCCTGGAGTCCTGAAAATATTAGTACAATCTCTGGATCCCTGTAAATATTAGTACAGTCTCTGGATTCCCTGTAAATATTAGTACAGTCTCTGGATTCACTGTAAATATTAGTTATGTCTCTGGATCCCTGTAAATATTAGTACTGTCACTGGATCCCTGTAAATATTCGTACAGTCTCTGGATCCCCTGTAATTATTAGTACAGTCTCTGGATTCCCTGCAAATATTAGTACTGACTCTGGATTGCCTGTAAATACGAGTACTGTCTCTGGACCCCGGTAAATATTAGTACCGCGTCTGGATCCCCTGTAAATATTCGTACTGACTCTGGATCCTGTGTAAATATTTGTGCCGTGTCTGGATCCCCTGTAAATATGAGTACCGTCTCTGGATCCCCTGTAAATATTAGTACTGTATCTGGATCCAAAAGTAAATATTAGTACTGTCTCTGGATCCCCTGTAAATATTAGTACTGTCTTTGTATCCCCTGCAAATATTAGTACAGTCTCTGGATCCCCTGTAATTATCAATACTGTCTCTGGATCCCTGTAAATATTAGTACTGTATCTGGATCCAAAATTAAATATTAGTACTGTCTCTGTATCCCCCGTAAATATTAGTACTGTCTTTGTATCCCCTGTAAATATTAGTACAGTCTCTGGATCCCCTGTAATTATCAATACTGTCTCTGGATCCCTGTAAATATTAGTACTGTCTCTGGATTCCTTGTAAATCTTTGTGTCGTCTTTGGATCCCCTGCAACCATTAGTACTGTCTCTGGATCCCCTGTAAATATTAGTACTGTCTCTGGATCCACTGCAAAATAATAGTACAGTCTCTGGATCCCTGTGAATATTAGTACCGATTCTGGATCCTGTGTAAATATTAGTACCGTCTCTGGATCCCCTGTAAATATTAGTACTGTCTCTGGGTCCCTGTAAATATTTGTGCTCTTTCTGGATCCTTGTAAATATTAGTACCGTCACTGGATCCTGTGTATTTATTAATAACATCTCTGGATTCCTGAAAATATTTGTACCATCTCTGGATACGCTGTAAATATTAGTTATGTCTCTGGATCGCTGTAAATATTAGTACAGTCTCTGGATCCCCTGTAATTATTAGTACAGTCTCTGGATTCCCTGCAAATATTAGTACTGTCTCTGGATTCCCTGTAAATACTAGTACTGTCTCTGGATCCCTGTAAATATTAGTACTGTCTCTGGACCCCGATAAATATTAATACCGCGTCTGGATCCCCTGTAAATATTAGTACCGACTCTGGAACCTGTGTAAATATTTGGGCCGTCTCTAGATCCACTGTAAATATTAGTAACGTCTCTGGATACCCTTTACATATTAGTACGCTCTCCGGATCCCCTGTAAATATTAGTACTGTCTCTGGATCCCTGCAAATATTCGGACCGTCTCTGGATCCCCTGTAAATATTAGCATCGTCTCTGGATCCCCTGTAAATATTACTACTGTCTCTGGATCCCCTGTAAATATTAGTACTGTCTTTGGATCCCCTGTAAATTTTATGACAGTCTCTGGATCCCCTGTAAATATTAGTACTGTCTCTGGATTCCTGTAAATATTAGTACGGTCTCTGGATCCCCTGTAATTATTAGTACAGTCTCTGGATCCCCTGTAAATATCAGTACTGTCTCTGGATACCCTGTTATATTAGTACAGTCTCTGGATTCCCTGTAAATATTAGTACTGTCTCTAGAACCCTGTAAAAATAAGTACGGTCCCTGGATCCCCTGTAAACATTAGTACTGTCTCTGGATCCCCTGTAAATATTAGTACTGTCTCTGGATCCCCTGTAAATATTAGTGCCGTCTCTGGATCCCTTGTAAATCTTTGTGTCGTCGTTGGATCCCCTGTAAACATTAGTACAGTCTCTGGATCCCCTGTAAATATTAGTACTGTCTCTGGATCCCCTGTAAATACCAGTACTGTCTCTGGATCCCTGTAAATATTAGTGCCGTGTCTGGATCCCCTGTAAATATTAGTACCGTCTCTGGATCGCCTTTAAATATTAGTAAAGTCACTGGATCCTCTGAAAATATTAGCACTGTCTCTGGATCCCCTGTAAATATTAGTACCGTCTCTGGATCCCCTGTAAATATTAGTACTGTCTCTGGATTTCCTGTGAATATTAGTACTGTCTTTGGATCCCCTGTAAATATTAGTACAGTCTCTGGATCCCCTGTAATTATTAATACTGTCTCTGGATCCCTGTAAATATTAGTACTGTCTCTGGATTCCTTGTAAATCTTTGTGTCGTCTTTGGATCCCCTGCAACCATTAGTACTGTCTCTGAATCCCCTGTAAATTTTAGTAACGTCTCTGGATCCCCTGTAAATATTAGTACCGTCTCTGGACCCCTGTAAATATTACTACTCTCTATCGATCCCCTGTAATTATTAATACCATCTCTGGAGCCCTGTAAATATTAGTATCATCTCTGGATCCCCTGTAAATATTAGTAACATCTCTGGATCCCTGGAAATATTTGTGCCGTCTATGGATACCCTGTAAATATTAGTACGCTCTCCGGATCCCCTGTAATTATTCGTACTGTCTCTGGATCCCTGTAAATATTAGTTCCGTCTCTGGATCCCCTGTAAATATTAGTACCGTCTCTGGATCCCCTGTAAATATTAGTACCGTCTCTGGATCCCTGTAATTATTTGTGCCGTCTCTGGATACCCTGTAAATATTAGTACTGTCTTTGGATCCCCAGTAAATATTATTATAGTCTCTAGATCCCATGTAAATATAAGTACTGTCTCTGGATCCCAGTAAATATTAGTACCGTCTCTGGATCCCCTGTAAATATTAGTATTGTCTCTGGATCCCCTGTAAATATTAGTAACATCTCTGGATCCCTGTAAATATTTGTGCCGTCTATGGATACCCTGTAAATATTATTACGCTCTCCGGATCCCCTGTAAATATTAGTATTGTCTCTGGATCCCCTGTAAATATTTGTGCCGTCTCTGGAACCCTGTAAATATTAGCACCGCGTCTGGATCCCCTGTAAATATTAGTACCGTCTCTGGATCCCCTGTAAATATTAGTACTGTCTCTGGATCCCCTGTTATATTAGTACAGTCTCTGGATTCCATGTAAATATTAGTACTGTCTCTAGAACCCTGTAAAAATTAGTACTGTCACTGGATCCCCTGTAAAAATTAGTACACTCTCTGGATCCCCTGTAAATATTAGTACAGTCTCTGGTTTCGCTGTAAATATTAGTTATGTCTCTGGATCCCTGTAAATATTAGTACTGTCTCTGGATCCCTGTAAATATTAGTACAGTCTCTGGATCCCCTGTAATTATTAGTACAGTCTCTGGATTCCCTGCAAATATTAGGACTGTCTCTGGATTCCCTGTAAATACTAGTACTGTCTCTGGATCGCTGCAAATATTAGTACTGTCTCTGGACCCCGGTAAATATTAATACCGCGTCTGGATCCCCTGTAAATATTAGTACCGACTCTGGATCCTGTGTAAATATTTGGGCCGTCTCCAGATCCACTGTAAATATTAGTAACGTCTCTGGATACCCTTTACATATTAGTACGCTCTCCGGATCCCCTGTAAATATTAGCACTGTCTCTGGATCCCTGCAAATATTCGTACCGTCTCTGGATCCCCTGTAAATATTAGCGTCGTCTCTGGATCCCCTGTAAATATTAGTACCGTCTCTGAATCCCTGTAAATATTTGTGCCGTCTCTGGATCCCCTGTAAATATTTGTGCCGTCTCTGGATCCCATGTAAATATTATTAGCGAATCTGGATCTTGTGCAAATATTAGTACCGTCTCAGGATCCCCTGTAAATATTAATACCATCTCTCGATCCCTGTAAATATTAGTACCATCTCTGGATCCCTGTAAATATTAGTACAATCTCTCGATCCTGTGTAAATATTAATACCATCTCTGGATTCCTGAAAATATTAGTACCATCTCTGGATCCCAGTAAATATTAGTACAGTCTCTCGATCCCCTGTAAACATTAGTACATTCTCTGGATTCGCTGTAAATATTAGTTATGTCTCTGGAACCCTGTAAATATTAGTACTGTCTCTGGATCCCTGTAAATATTAGTGCAGTCGCTGGATCCCCTGTAATTATTAGGACATTCTCTGGATTCCCTGCAACTATTAGTACTGTCTCTGGATTCCCTGCAAGTACGAGTACTGTCTCTGGATCCCTGTAAATATTAGTACTATCTCTGGATCCCTGTAAATATTAGTACTGTCTCTGGATCCCTGTAAATGTTAGGACCGACTCTGGATCCTGCGTAAATATTTGTGCCGTCTCTAGATCCACTGCAAATATTAGTAACGTCCCTGGATACTCTTTACATATTAGTACGCTCTCCGGATCCCCTGTAAATATTAGTACTGTCTCTGGATCCCTGTAAATAATAGTACCGTCTCTGGATCCCCTGTAAATATTAGCGCCGTCTCTGTTTCCCCTATAAATATTAGTACCGTCTCTGGATCCCTGTAAATATTTGTGCCGTCTCTGGATCACCTGTAAATATTTGTGTCGTCTTTGGATCCCCTGTAAACATTTGTACTCTCTCTGGATCCCCTGTAAATATTAATGCTGTCTCTGGATCCCCTCTAAACATTACTGCCGTCTCTGGTACCCTGTAAATGTTAGGACCGACTCTGGATCCTGCGTAAATATTTGTGCCGTCTCTAGTTCCACTGCAAATATTAGTAACGTCCCTGGATACTCTTTACATATTAGTACGCTCTCCGGATCCCCTGTAAACATTATAACAGTCTCTGGATCCCCTGTAATTACTAGTACTGTCTCTGGATGCCCTGTAAATATCAGTACCGTCTCTGGATCCCCTGTAAATATTAGAACTGTCTCTGGATCCCCTGTAAATATTTGTGCCGTCTCTGGATCCCTGTTATTATTAGTACCGTGTCTGGATCTCCTGTAAATATGAGGGCAGTCTCTGGGTCCCCTTTAAATATTAGTACTGTCTCTGGATCCCCTGTAAATATTAGTACCGACTCTGGATCCTGTGGAAATATTAGTACCGTCTCAGGATCCCCTGTAAATATTAATACTGTCTCTGGGTCTCTGTAAATATTTGTGCTCTTTCTGGGTCCCTGTAAATATTAGTACCGTCACTGGATCCCCTGTAAATATTAATACCATCTCTGGATCCCTGTAAATATTAGTACCATCTCTGTATCCCTGTAAATATTAGTACAATCTCTGGATCCCCTGTAAATATTAGTACAGTCTCTGGATTCGCTGTAAATATTACTTATGTATCTGGATCCCTGCAAATATTAGTACTAACTTTGGATCCCCTATAAATATTGGTACCATCTCTGGATCCCTGTACATATTTGTGTCGTCTCTGGATCCCCTGTAAATATTAGTTACGTCCCTGGATACACTGTAAATATTATTACGCTCTCCGGATCCCCTGTAAATATTAGTACCGTCTCTGGATCCCCTGTAAATATTAGTACCGTCTTTGGATCCCTGTAAATATTTCTGCCGTCTCTGGATCGCCTGTAAATTTTAGTACCGTCTCTGGATCCCCTGTAAATATTAGTACTGTCTCTGGATCCCCTGTAATTATTAGCAGAGTCTCTGGATTCGCTGTAAATATCAGTTCTGTCTCTCGATCCCTGTAAATATTAGTACTGTCTCTGGATCCCTGTAAATATTAGTACAGTCTCTGGATCCGCTGTAATTATTAGTACAGTCTCTGGATCCTGTGTAATTATAAGTACAGTCTCTGGAATCCCTGTAAATATTAGTACTGTCTCTGGATTCCATGTAATACTAGTACTGTCTCTGGATCCCTTTAAATATTAGTACTGTCTCTGGATTTCTGTAAATATTAGTACTGTCTCTGGATCTCTGTAAATATTAGTACCGACTCTGGATCCTGTGTAAATAATTGTGCCGTCTCTCGATCCAATGTAAATATTAGTAACGTCTCTGGATCCCCTGTAAATATTAGTACCGTCTCTGGACCCCTGTAAATATTACTACTGTCTATCGATCCCCTGTAATTATTAATACCATCTCTGGATCCCTGTAAATATTAGTATCATCTCTGGATCCCCTGTAAATTTTAGTAACATCTCTGAATCGCTGTAAATATTTGTGCCGTCTATGGATACCCTGTAAATATTATTACGCTCTCCGGATCCCCTGTAAATATTAGTACTGTCACTGGATCCCTGTAAATATTAGTACCGTCTCTGGATCCCTGTAAATATTTGTGCCGTCTCTGGATACCCTGTAAATATTAGTACAGTCTTTGGATCCCCTGTAAATATTATTACAGTCTCTAGATCCCCTGTAAATATAAGTACTGTCTCTGAATTCCTGTAAATATTAGTACAGTCTCTGGATCCCCTGTAATTATTAGTACTGTCTCTGGATCCCCTGTTATATTAGTGCAGTCTCTGGATTCCCTGTAAATATCAGTTCTGTCTCTCGATCCCTGTAAATATTAGTACTGTCTCTGGATCCCTGTAAATATTAGTACAGTCTCTGGATCCCCTGTAATTATTAGTACAGTCTCTGGATCCCCTGTAAATATTAGTATTGTCTCTGGATCCCCTGTAAATATTTGTGCCGTCTCTGGATCCCTGTAAATATTAGTACCGCGTCTGGATCCCCTGTAAATATTAGTACCGTCTCTGGATCCCCTGTAATTATTAGTACTGTCTCTGGATCTCTGTAAATATTAGTACCGACTCTGGATCCTGTGTAATTATTTGTGCCGTCTCTAGATCCACTGTAAATATTAGTAACGTCTCTGGATCCCCTGAAATAATTAGTACCGTCTCTGGACCCCTGTAAATATTACTACTGTCTATCGATCCCCTGTAATTATTAATACCATCTCTGCATTCCTGTAAATATTAGTATCATCTCTGGATCCCCTGTAAATATTAGTAACATCTCTGGATCTCTGTAAATATTTTTGCCATCTATGGATACCCTGTAAATATTAGTACGCTCTCCGGATCCCCTGTAAATATTAGTATTGTCTCTGGATCCCCTGTAAATATTTGTGCCGTCTCTGGAACCCTGTAAATATTAGTACTGTCCCTGGATCCCCTGTAAATATTAGTACTGTCTCTGGAAACCCTGTAAATATTAGTACCGTCTCTGGATCCCCTGTAATTATTAGTACTGTCTCTGGATCCCCTGTTCTATTAGTACAGTCTCTGGATTCCGTGTAAATATTAGTACTGTCTCGAGAACCCTGTAAAAGTTAGTACTGTCCCTGGATCCCCTTTAAAAATTAGTACAGTCTCTGGATCCCCTGTAAATATTAGTGCCGTGTCTCGATCCCCTGTAAATATTAGTACCGTCACTGGATCCTCTGAAAATATTAGTACTGTCTCTGGATCCCCTGTAAATATTAGTACCGTCTCTGGATCAACTGTAAATATTAGTTCTGTCTCTGGATTTCCTGTGAATATTAGTACTGTCTTTGGATCCCTGTAAATATTAGTACGCTCTCCGGATCCCCTGTAAATATTCGTACAGTCTCTGGATACCTGTAAATATTAGTACCGTCTCTGGATCCCCTGTAAATATTAGTACCGTCTCTGGATCCCCTGTAAATATTAGTATTGTCTCTGGATCCCCTGTAAATATCAGTACCGTTTCTGGATCCCTGTAAATATTTGTGCCGTCTCTGGATACCCTGTAAATATTAGTATTGTCTCGCGATTCAAGTAAATATTAGTACTGTCTCTGGATCTCTGTGAATATTAGTACCGTTTCTGGATCCCTGTAAATATTAGTATCATCTCTGGATCCCCTGTAAATATTAGTAACATCTCTGGATCCCTGTAAATATTTGTGCCGTCAATGGATACCCTGTAAATATTAGTATTATCTCTGGATTCCCTGTAAATATTAGTAACATCTCCGGATCCCTGTAAATATTTGTGCCGTCTCTGGATCCCCTGTAAATATTAGTACCGTCACTGGATCCCCTGTAAATATTAGTATTGTCTCTGGATCCCCTGCAAATATTAGTACCGTTTCTGGATCCCTGTAAATATTTGTGCCGTCTCTGGATACCCTGTAAATATTAGTACAGTCTTTGGATCCCCAGTAAATATTATTACAGTCTCCAGATCCCCTTTAAATATAAGTACTGTCTCTGGATCCCAGTAAATATTAGTACCGTCTCTGGATCCCCTGTAAATATTAGTATTGTCTCTGGATCCCCTGTAAATATTTGTGCCGTCTCTGGATCCCTGTAAATATTAGTACCGCGTCTGGATCCCCTGTAAATATTAGTACTGTTTCTGTATCCCCTGTAAATACTAGTACTGTCTCTGGATCCCCTGTAAACATTAGTATAGTCTTTGGATCCCCTGTAAATTTTATTACAGTCTCTGGCTCCCCTGTAAATATTAGCACTGTCTCTGGATCCCTGTAAATATTAGTACAGTCTCTGGATCCCATGTAATTATTAGTACTCTCTCTGGATCCCCTGTTATATTAGTACAGTCTCTGGATTCCCTGTAAATATTAGTGCTGTCTCTAGAACCCTGTACAAATTAGTACTGCCCCTGGATCCCCTGTAAAAATTAGTACAGTCTCTGGATCCCCTGTAAATATTAGTAGCGGCTCTGGATCCCTGTAAATATTCGTACTCTCTCTGGATCCCTTGTAAATCTTTGTGTCGTCTTTGGATCCCCTGCAAACATTAGAACTGTCTCTGGATCCCCTGTAAATATTAGTTCTGTCTCTGGATCCCCTGTAAATATTAGAGCCGTCTCTGGATCCCTTGTAAATCTTTGTGTCGTCTTTGGATCCCCTGTAAACATTAGTACAGTCTCTGGATCCCATGTAATTACTAGTACTGTCTCAGGATCCCCTGTAAATATTAGTACCGTCTCTGGATCCCCTGTAAATATTAGCACTGTCTCTGTATCCCCTGTAAATATTAGTACCGTCTCTGGATCTCTGTAAATATTAGTGCCGTGTCTGGATCCCCTGTAAATATTAGTACCGTCTCTGGATCCCGTGTAAATATTAGTACCGTCACTGGATCCTCTGAAAATATTAGTACTGTCTCTGGATCCCCTGTAAATATTAGTACCGTCTCTGGATCCCCTGTAAATATTAGTACTGTCTCTGGATCCACTGTGAATATTAGTACTGTCTTTGGATCCCCTGTAAATATTAGTACAGTCTCTGGATCCCCTGTAATTATTAATACTGTCACTGGATCCATGTAAATATTAGTACTGTCTCTGGATTCCCTGTAAATCTTTGTGTCGTCTCAGGATCCCCTGGAAATATTTGTGCCGTCTCTGGATCCCATGTAAATATTAATACCATCTCTAGATCCCTGTAAATATTAGTACCATCTCTGGATCCCTGTAAATATTAGTACAATCTCTGGATCCTGTGTAAATATTAATACCATCTCTGGATTCCTGAAAATATTAGTATCTCTCGATCCCTGTAAATATTAGTACAGTCTCTGGATCCCCTTTAAATATTAGTACAGTCTCTGGTTTCGCTGTAAATATTAGTTATGTCTCTGGATCCCTGTAAATATTAGTACTGTCTCTGGATCCCTGTAAATATTAGTGCAGTCGCTGGATCCCCTGTAATTATTAGTACATTCTCTGGATTCCCTGCAAATATTAGTTCTGTCTCTGGATTCCCTGCAAATACGAGTACTGTCTCTGGATCCCTGTAAATATTAGTACTATCTCTGCATCCCTGTAAATATTAGTACTGTCTCTGGATCCCTGTAAATATTAGGACCGACTCTGGATCCTGCGTAAATATTTGTGCCATCTCTCGATCCACTGCAAATATTAGTAACGTCCCTGGATATTCTTTACATATTAGTACGCTCTCCGGATCCCCTGTAATATTAGTACTGTCTCTGGATCCCTGTAAATAATAGTACCGTCTCTGGATCCCCTGTAAATATTAGCGCCGTCTCTGTTTCCCCTGTAAATATTAGTACCGTCTCTGGATCCCTGTAAATATTTGTGCCGTCTCTGGATCACCTGTAAATATTTGTGTCGTCTTTGGATCCCCTGTAAACATTTGTACTCTCTCTGGATCCCCTGTAAATATTAATGCTGTCTCTGGATCCCCTCTAAACATTACTGCCGTCTCTGGTGCCCTGTAAATCTTTGTGTCGTCTTTAGATCCCCTGTAAACATTAGTACAGTCTCTGGATCCCCTGTAATTACTAGTACTGTCTCTGGATCCCCTGTAAATATTAGTACCGTCTCTGGATCCCCTGTAAATATCAGAACTGTCTCTGGATCCCCTGTAAATATTTGTGCCGTCTCTGGATCCCTGTTATTATTAGTACCGTGTCTGGATCTCCTGAAAATATATGGGACGTCTCTGGATCCCCTTTAAATATTAGTACTGTCTCTGGATCCCCTGTAAATATTAGTACAGTCTCTGGATCCACTGTAAATATTAGTACCGTCACTGGATCCCCTGTAAATATTAGTACCGTCTTTGGATCCCTGTAAATATTTCTGCCGTCTCTGGATCCCCTGTAAATTATAGTACCGTCTCTGGATCCCCTGTAAATATTAGTACTGTCTCTGGATCCCCTGTAAATATTAGTACCGTCTCTGGATCCCCTGTAATTATTAGTAGAGTCTCTGGATTCGCTGTAAATATCAGTTCTGTCTCTCGATCCCTGTAAATATTAGTACTGTCTCTGGATCCCTGTAAATATTAATACAGTCTCTGGATCCCCTGTAATTATTAGTACAGTCTCTGGAATCCCTGTAAATATAAGTACTGTCTCTGGATTCCCTGTAATACTAGTACTGTCTCTGGATCCCTGTAAATATTAGTACTGTCTCTGGATCCCTGTAAATATTAGTACTGTCTCTGGATCTCTGCAAATATTAGTACCGACTCTGGATCCTGTGTAAATAATTGTGCCGTCTCTAGATCCACTGTAAATATTAGTAACGTCTCTGGATCCCCTGTAAATATTAGTACCGTCTCTGGACCCCTGTCAATATTACTACTGTCCATCGATTCCCTGTAATTATTAATACCATCTCTGGATCCCTGTAAATATTAGTATCATCTCTGGATCCCCTGTAAATATTAGTAACATCTCTGGATCGCTGTAAATATTTGTGCCGTCTATGGATACCCTGTAAATATTATTACGCTCTCCGGATCCCCTGTAAATATTAGTACTGTCTCTGGATCCCTGTAAATATTAGTACCGTCTCTGGATCCCTGTAAATATTTGTGCCGTCTCTGGATACCCTGTAAATATTAGTACAGTCTTTGGATCCCCTGTAAATATTATTACAGTCTCTAGATCCCCTGTAAATATAAGTACTGTCTCTGGATTCCTGTAAATATTAGTACAGTCTCTGGATCCCCTGTTATATTAGTACAGTCTCTGGATTCCCTGTAAATATCAGTTCTGTCTCTCGATCCCTGTAAATATTAGTACTGTCTCTGGATCCCTGTAAATATTAGTACAGTCTCTGCATCCCCTGTAATTATCATTACAGTCTCTGGATCCCCTGTAAATATTAGTATTGTCTCTGGATCCCCTGTAAATATTTGTGCCGTCTCTGGATCCCTGTAAATATTAGTACCGCGTCTGGATCCCCTGTAAATATTAGTACCGTCTCTGGATCCCCTGTAATTATTTGTGCCGTCTCTAGATCCACTGTAAATATTAGTAACGTCTCTGGATCCCCTGAACATATTAATACCGTCTCTGGACCCCTGTAAATATTACTACTGTCTATCGATCCCCTGTAATTATTAATACCATCTCTGGATCCCTGTAAATATTAGTATCATCTCTGGATTCCCTGTAAATATTAATGCTGTCTCTGGATTCCTTGTAAATCTTTGTGTCGTCTTTGGATCCCCTGCAACCATTAGTACTGTCTCTGGATGCCCTGTAAATATTAGTACTGCTCTGGATCCCCTGTAAATACTAGTAACATCTCTGGATCCCTGTAAATATTTGTGCCGTCTATGGATACCCTGTAAATATTAGTACGCTCTCCGGATCCCCTGTAAATATTCGTACTGTCTCTGGATCCCTGTAAGTATTAGTACCGTCTCTGGATCCCCTGTAAATATTAGTACCGTCTCTGGATCCCCTGTAAATATTAGTATTGTCTCTGGATCCCCTGTAAATATTAGTACTGTCTCTGGATCCCCTGTGAATATTAGTACAGTATCTGGATCCCCTGTAATTATTAATACTGTCTCTGGATCCCTGTAAATATTAGTACTGTCTCTGGATTCCCTGTAAATCTTTGTGTCGTCTCTGGATCCCCTGTAAATATTTGTGCCGTCTCTGGATCCCATGTAAATATTAGTAGCGACTCTGGATCCTGTGCAAATATTAGTACCGTCTCAGGATCCCCTGTAAATATTAATACCATCTCTAGATCCCTGTAAATATTAGTACCATCTCTGGATCCCTGTAAATATTAGGACAATCTCTGGATCCTGTGTAAAAATTAATACCATCTCTGGATTCCTGAAAATATTAGTACCATCTCTGGATCCCTGTAAATATTAGTACAGTCTCTGGGTCCCCTGTAAATATTAGTACAGTCTCTGGTTTCGTTGTAAATATTAGTTATGTCTCTGGATCCCTGTAAATATTAGTACTGTCTCTGGATCCCTGTAAATATTAGTGCAGTCGCTGGATCCCCTGTAATTATTGGTACATTCTCTGGATTCCCTGCAAATATTAGTTCTGTCTCTGGATTCCCTGCAAATACGAGTACTGTCTCTGGATCCCTGTAAATATTAGTACTATCTCTGGATCCCTGTAAATATTAGTACTGTCTCTGGATCCCTGTAAATAATAGGACCGACTCTGGATCCTGCGTAAATATTTGTGCCGTCTCTAGATCCACTGCAAATATTAGTAACGTCCCTGGATACTCTTTACATATTAGTACGCTCTCCGGATCCCCTGTAAATATTAGTACTGTTTCTGGATCCCTGTAAATAATAGTACCATCTCTGGATCCCCTGTAAATATTAGCGCCGTCTCTGTTTCCCCTGTAAATATTAGTACCGTCTCTGGATCCCTGTAAATATTTGTGCCGTCTCTGGATCACCTGTAAATATTTGTGTCGTCTTTGGATCCCCTGTAAACATTTGTACTCTCTCTGGATCCCCTGTAAATATTAATGCTGTCTCTGGATCCCCTCTTAACATTACTGCCATCTCTGGTACCCTGTAAATCTTTGTGTCGTCTTTAGATCCCCTGTAAACATTAGTACAGTCTCTGGATCCCCTGTAATTACTAGTACTGTCTCTGGATGCCCTGTAAATATTAGTACCGTCTCTGGATCCCCTGTAAATATCAGAACTGTCTCTGGAATCCCTGTAAATATTTGTGCCGTCTCTGGATCCCTGTTATTATTAGTACCGTGTCTGGATCTCCTGAAAATATGAGGGCCGTCTCTGGATCCCCTTTAAATATTAGTACCGTCTCAGGATCCCCTGTAAATATTAATACTGTCTCTGGGTCCCTGTAAATATTTGTGCTCTTTCTGGGTCCCTGTAAATATTAGTAACGTCACTAGATCCCCTGTAAATATTAGTACCGTCTTTGGATCCCTGTAAATATTTCTGCCATCTCTGGATCCCCTGTAAATTATAGTACCGTCTCTGGATCCCATGTAAATATTAGTACTGTCTCTGGATCCCCTGTAAATATTAGTACCGTCTCTGGATCCTTGTAAATATTAGTACAGTCTCTGGATCCCCTGTAATTATTAGTACAGTCTCTGGATCCCCTGTAATTATTAGTACAGTCTCTGGAATCCCTGTAAATATTAGTACTGTCTCTGGATTCCCTGTAATACTAGTACTGTCTCTGGATCCCTGTAAATATTAGTACTGTCTCTGGATCCCTGTAAATATTAGTACTGTCTCTGGATCTCTATAAATATTAGTACCGACTCTGGATCCTGTGTAAATAATTGTGCCGTCTCTAGATCCACTGTAAATATTAGTAACGTCTCTGGATCCCCTGTAAATATTAGTACCGTCTCTGGACCCCTGTCAATATTACTACTGTCTATCGATCCCCTGTAATTATTAATACCATCTCTGGATCCCTGTAAATATTAGTATCATCTCTGGATCCCCTGTAAATATTAGTAACATCTCTGGATCGCTGTAAATATTTGTGCCGTCTATGGATACCCTGTAAATATTATTACGCTCTCCGGATCCCCTGTAAATATTAGTACTGTCTCTGGATCCCTGTAAATATTAGTACCGTCTCTGGATCCCTGTAAATATTTGTGCCGTCTCTGGATACCCTGTAAATATTAGTACAGTCTTTGGATCCCCTGTAAATATTATTACAGTCTCTAGATCCCCTGTAAATATAAGTACTGTCTCTGGATTCCTGTAAATATTAGTACAGTCTCTGGATCCCCTGTAATTATTAGTACTGTCTCTGGATCCCCTGTTATATTAGTACAGTCTCTGGATTCCCTGTAAATATCAGTTCTGTCTCTCGATCCCTGTAAATATTAGTACTGTCTCTGGATCCCTGTAAATATTAGTACAGTCTCTGCATCCCCTGTAATTATCATTACAGTCTCTGGATCCCCTGTAAATATTAGTATTGTCTCTGGATCCCCTGTAAATATTTGTGCCGTCTCTGGATCCCTGTAAATATTAGTACCGCGTCTGGATCCCCTGTAAATATTAGTACCGTCTCTGGATCCCCTGTAATTATTTGTGCCGTCTCTGGATCCACTGTAAATATTAGTAACGTCTCTGGATCCCCTGAAAATATTAATGCTGTCTCTGGATTCCTTGTAAATCTTTGTGTCGTCTTTGGATCCCCTGCAACCATTGGTACTGTCTCTGGATGCCCTGTAAATAATAGTACTGTCTCTGGATCCCCTGTAAATATTAGTACCGTCTCTGGACCCCTGTGAATATTACTACTGTCTATCGATCCCCTGTAATTATTAATACCATATCTGGATCCCTGTAAATATTGGTATCATTTCTGGATCCCCTGTAAATATTAGTAACATCTCTGGATCCCTGTAAATCTTTGTGTCGTCTTTGGATCCCCTGCAACCATTAGTACTGTCTCTGGATGCCCTGTAAATAATAGTACCGTCTCTGGACCCCTGTAAATATTACTACTGTCTATCGATCCCCTGTCATTATTAATACCATCTCTGGATCCCTGTAAATATTAGTATCATTTCTGGATCCCCTGTAAATATTAGTAACATCTCTGGATCCCTGTAAATATTTGTGCCATCTATGGATACCCTATAAATATTAGTACGCTCTCCGGATCCCCTGTAAATATTCGTACTGTCTCTGGATCCCTGTAAATATTAGTATCGTCTCTGGATCCCCTGTAAATATTAGTACCGTCTCTGGATCCCCTGTAAATATTAGTATTGTCTCTGGATCCCCTGTAAATATTAGTACCGTTTCTGGATCCCTGTAAATATTTGTGCCGTCTCTGGATACCCTGTAAATATTAGTACAGTCTTTGGATCCCCAGTAAATATTATGACAGTCTCTAGATCCCCTGTAAATATAAGTACTGTCTCTGGATCCCAGTAAATATTAGTACCGACTCTGGATCCCCTGTAAATATTAGTATTGTCTCTGGATCCCCTGTAAATATTTGTGCCGTCTCTGGATCCCTGTAAATATTAGTACCGCGTCTGGATCCCCTGTAAATATTACTACTGTTTCTGTATCCCCTGTAAATATTAGTACTGTCTCTGGATCCCCTGTAAACATTAGTACAGTCTTTGGATCCCCTGTAAATTTTATTACAGTCTCTGGCTCCCCTGTAAATATTAGTACAGTCTCTGGATCCCCTGTAATTATTAATACTGTCTCTGGATCCGTGTAAATATTAGTACTGTCTCTGGATTCCCTGTAAATCTTTGTGTCGTCTCTGGATCCCCTGTAAATATTTGTGCCGTCTCTGGATCCCATGTAAATATTAATACCATCTCTAGATCCCTGTAAATATTAGTACCATCTCTGGATCCCTGTAAATATTAGTACAATCTCTGGATCCTGTGTAAATATTAATACCATCTCTGGATTCCTGAAAATATTAGTACCATCTCTGGATCCCTGTAAATATTAGTACAGTCTCTGGATCCCCTTTAAATATTAGTACAGTCTCTGGTTTCGCTGTAAATATTAGTTATGTCTCTGGATCCCTGTAAATATTAGTACTGTCTCTGGATCCCTGTAAATATTAGTGCAGTCGCTGGATCCCCTGTAATTATTAGTACATTCTCTGGATTCCCTGCAAATATTAGTTCTGTCTCTGGATTCCCTGCAAATACGAGTACTGTCTCTGGATCCCTGTAAATATTAGTACTATCTCTGGATCCCTGTAAATATTAGTACTGTCTCTGGATCCCTGTAAATATTAGGACCGACTCTGGATCCTGCGTAAATATTTGTGCCGTCTCTCGATCCACTGCAAATATTAGTAACGTCCCTGGATACTCTTTACATATTAGTACGCTCTCCGGATCCCCTGTAAATATTAGTACTGTCTCTGGATCCCTGTAAATAATAGTACCGTCTCTGGATCCCCTGTAAATATTAGCGCCGTCTCTGTTTCCCCTGTAAATATTAGTACCGTCTCTGGATCCCTGTAAATATTTGTGCCATCTCTGGATCACCTGTAAATATTTGTGTCGTCTTTGGATCCCCTGTAAACATTTGTACTCTCTCTGGATCCCCTGTAAATATTAATGCTGTCTCTGGATCCCCTCTAAACATTACTGCCGTCTCTGGTGCCCTGTAAATCTTTGTGTCGTCTTTAGATCCCCTGTAAACATTAGTACAGTCTCTGGATCCCCTGTAATTACTAGTACTGTCTCTGGATCCCCTGTAAATATTAGTACCGTCTCTGGATCCCCTGTAAATATCAGAACTGTCTCTGGATCCCCTGTAAATATTTGTGCCGACTCTGGATCCCTGTTATTATTAGTACCGTGTCTGGATCTCCTGAAAATATGAGGGCCGTCTCTGGATCCCCTTTAAATATTAGTACTGTCTCTGGATCCCCTGTAAATATTAGTACAGTCTCTGGATCCACTGTAAATATTAGTACCGACTCTGGATCCTGTGCAAATATTAGTACCGTCTCAGGATCCCCTGTAAATATTAATACTGTCTCTGGGTCCCTGTAAATATTTGTGCTCTTTCTGGGTCCCTGTAAATATTAGTACCGTCACTGGATCCCCTGTAAATATTAGTACCGTCTTTGGATCCCTGTAAATATTTCTGCCGTCTCTGCATCCCCTGTAAATTATAGTACCGTCTCTGGATCCCCTGTAAATATTAGTACTGTCTCTGGATCCCCTGTAAATATTAGTACCGTCACTGGATCCCCTGTAAATATTAGTACCGTCTTTGGATCCCTGTAAATATTTCTGCCGTCTCTGCATCCCCTGTAAATTATAGTACCGTCTCTGGATCCCCTGTAAATATTAGTACTGTCTCTGGATCCCCTGCAAATATTAGTACCGTCTCTGGATCCCCTGTAATTATTAGTAGAGTCTCTGGATTCGCTGTAAATATCAGTTCTGTCTCTCGATCCCTGTAAATATTAGTACTGTCTCTGGATCCCTGTAAATATTAGTACAGTCTCTGGATCCCCTGTAATTATTAGTACCGTCTCTGGACCCCTGTCAATATTACTACTGTCTATCGATCCCCTGTAATTATTAATACCATCTCTGGATCCCTGTAAATATTAGTATCATCTCTGGATCCCCTGTAAATATTAGTAACATCTCTGGATCGCTGTAAATATTTGTGCCGTCTATGGATACCCTGTAAATATTATTACGCTCTCCGGATCCCCTGTAAATATTAGTACTGTCTCTGGATCCCTGTAAATATTAGTACCGTCTCTGGATCCCTGTAAATATTTGTGCCGTCTCTGGATACCCTGTAAATATTAGTACAGTCTTTGGATCCCCTGTAAATATTATTATAGTCTCTAGATCCCCTGTAAATATAAGTACTGTCTCTGGATTCCTGTAAATATTAGTACAGTCTCTGAATCCCCTGTAATTATTAGTACTGTCTCTGGATCCCCTGTTATATTAGTACAGTCTCTGGATTCCCTGTAAATATCAGTTCTGTCTCTCGATCCCTGTAAATATTAGTACTGTCTCTGGATCCCTGTAAATATTAGTACAGTCTCTGCATCCCCTGTAATTATCATTACAGTCTCTGGATCCCCTGTAAATATTAGTATTGTCTCTGGATCCCCTGTAAATATTTGTGCCGTCTCTGGATCCCTGTAAATATTAGTACCGCGTCTGGATCCCCTGTAAATATTAGTACCGTCTCTGGATCCACTGTAATTATTTGTGCCATCTCTAGATCCACTGTAAATATTAGTAACGTCTCTGGATCCCCTGAAAATATTAATACCGTCTCTGGACCCCTGTAAATATTACTACTGTCTATCGATCCCCTGTAATTATTAATGCCATCTCTGGATCCCTGTAAATATTAGTATCATCTCTGGATCCCCTGTAAATATTAATGCTGTCTCTGGATTCCTTGTAAATCTTTGTGTCGTCTTTGGATCCCCTGCAACCATTAGTACTGTCTCTGGATGCCCTGTAAATAATAGTACCGTCTCTGGACCCCTGTAAATATTACTACTGTCTATCGATCCCCTGTCATTATTAATACCATCTCTGGATCCCTGTAAATATTAGTATCATTTCTGGATCCCCTGTAAATATTAGTAACATCTCTGGATCCCTGTAAATATTTGTGCCATCTATGGATACCCTGTAAATATTAGTACGCTCTCCGGATCCCCTGTAAATATTCGTACTGTCTCTGGATCCCTGTAAATATTAGTATCGTCTCTGGATCCCCTGTAAATATTAGTACCGTCTCTGGATCCCCTGTAAATATTAGTATTGTCTCTGGATCCCCTGTAAATATTAGTACCGTTTCTGGATCCCTGTAAATATTTGTGCCGTCTCTTGATACCCTGTAAATATTAGTACAGTCTTTGGATCCCCAGTAAATATTATGACAGTCTCTAGATCCCCTGTAAATATAAGTACTGTCTCTGGATCCCAGTAAATATTAGTACCGACTCTGGATCCCCTGTAAATATTAGTATTGTCTCTGGATCCCCTGTAAATATTTGTGCCGTCTCTGGATCCCTGTAAATAATAGTACCGCGTCTGGATCCCCTGTAAATATTACTACTGTTTCTGTATCCCCTGTAAATATTAGTACTGTCTCTGGATCCCCTGTAAACATTAGTACAGTCTTTGGATCCCCTGTAAATTTTATTACAGTCTCTGGCTCCCCTGTAAATATTAGTACAGTCTCTGGATCCCCTGTAATTATTAATACTGTCTCTGGATCCATGTAAATATTAGTACTGTCTCTGGATTCCCTGTAAATCTTTGTGTCGTCTCTGGATCCCCTGTAAATATTTGTGCCGTCTCTGGATCCCATGTAAATATTAATACCATCTCTAGATCCCTGTAAATATTAGTACCATCTCTGGATCCCTGTAAATATTAGTACAATCTCTGGATCCTGTGTAAATATTAATACCATCTCTGGATTCCTGAAAATATTAGTACCATCTCTGGATCCCTGTAAATATTAGTACAGTCTCTGGATCCCCTTTAAATATTAGTACAGTCTCTGGTTTCGCTGTAAATATTAGTTATGTCTCTGGATCCCTGTAAATATTAGTACTGTCTCTGGATCCCTGTAAATATTAGTGCAGTCGCTGGATCCCCTGTAATTATTAGTACATTCTCTGGATTCCCTGCAAATATTAGTTCTGTCTCTGGATTCCCTGCAAATACGAGTACTGTCTCTGGATCCCTGTAAATATTAGTACTATCTCTGGATCCCTGTAAATATTAGTACTGTCTCTGGATCCCTGTAAATATTAGGACCGACTCTGGATCCTGCGTAAATATTTGTGCCGTCTCTCGATCCACTGCAAATATTAGTAACGTCCCTGGATACTCTTTACATATTAGTACGCTCTCCGGATCCCCTGTAAATATTAGTACTGTTTCTGGATCCCTGTAAATATTTGTGCCGTCTCTGGATCACCTGTAAATATTTGTGTCGTCTTTGGATCCCCTGTAAACATTTGTACTCTCTCTGGATCCCCTGTAAATATTAATGTTGTCTCTGGATCCCCTCTAAACATTACTGCCGTCTCTGGTGCCCTGTAAATCTTTGTGTCGTCTTTAGATCCCCTGTAAACATTAGTACAGTCTCTGGATCCCCTGTAATTATTAGTACTGTCTCTTGATCCCCTGTAAATATTAGTACCGTCTCTGGATCCCCTGAAAATATCAGAACTGTCCCTGGATCTCCTGAAATTATGAGGGCCGTCTCTGGATCCCCTTTAAATATTAGTACTGTCTCTGGATCCCCTGTAAATATTAGTACAGTCTCTGGATCCACTGTAAATATTAGTACCGACTCTGGATCCTGTGCAAATATTAGACCGTCTCAGGATCCCCTGTAAATATTAATACTGTCTCTGGGTCCCTGTAAATATTTGTGCTCTTTCTGGGTCCCTGTAAATATTAGTACCGTCACTGGATCCCCTGTAAATATTAGTACCGTCTTTGGATCCCTGTAAATATTTCTGCCGTCTCTGCATCCCCTGTAAATTATAGTACCGTCTCTGGATCCCCTGTAAATATTAGTACTGTCTCTGGATCCCCTGCAAATATTAGTACCGTCTCTGGATCCCCTGTAATTATTATTAGAGTCTCTGGATTCGCTGTAAATATCAGTTCTGTCTCTCGATCCCTGTAAATGTTAGTACTGTCTCTGGATCCCTGTAAATATTAGTACAGTCTCTGGATCCCCTGTAATTATTAGTACAGTCTCTGGATCCCCTGCAATTATTAGTACAGTCTCTGGAATCCCTGTAAATATGAGTACTGTCTCTGGATTCCCTGTAATACTAGTACTGTCTCTGGATCCCTGTAAATATTAGTACAGTCTCTGGATCCCTGTAAATATTAGTACTGTCTCTGGATCTCTGTAAATATTAGTACCGACTCTGGATCCTGTGTAAATAATTGTGCCGTCTCTAGATCCACTGTAAATATTAGTAACGTCTCTGGATCCCCTGTAAATATTAGTACCGTCTTAGGACCCTTGTCAATATTACTACTGTCTATCGATCCCCTGTAAATATTATTACGCTCTCCGGATCCCCTGTAAATATTAGTACTGTCTCTGGATCCCTGTAAATATTAGTACCGTCTCTGGATCCCTGTAAATATTTGTGCCGTCTCTGGATACCCTGTAAATATTAGTACAGTCTTTGGATCCCCTGTAAATATTATTACAGTCTCTAGATCCCCTGTAAATATAAGTACTGTCTCTGGATTCCTGTAAATATTAGTACAGTCTCTGAATCCCCTGTAATTATTAGTACTGTCTCTGGATCCCCTGTTATATTAGTAGAGTCTCTGGATTCCCTGTAAATATCAGTTCTGTCTCTCGATCCCTGTAAATATTAGTACTGTCTCTGGATCCCTGTAAATATTAGTACAGTCTCTGCATCCCCTGTAATTATCATTACAGTCTCTGGATCCCCTGTAAATATTAGTATTGTCTCTGGATCCCCTGTAAATATTTGTGCCGTCTCTGGATCCCTGTAAATATTAGTACCGCGTCTGGATCCCCTGTAAATATTAGTACCGTCTCTGGATCCCCTGTAATTATTTGTGCCGTCTCTAGATCCACTGTAAATATTAGTAACGTTTCTGGATCCCCTGAAAATATTAATACCGTCTCTGGACCCCTGTAAATATTACTACTGTCTATCAATCCCCTGTAATTATTAATACCATCTCTGGATCCCTGTAAATATTAGTATCATCTCTGGATCCCCTGTAAATATTAATGCTGTCTCTGGATTCCTTGTAAATCTTTGTGTCGTCTTTGGATCCCCTGCAACCATTAGTACTGTCTCTGGATGCCCTGTAAATATTAGTACTGTCTCTGGATCCCCTGTAAATATTAGTAACATCTCTGGATCCCTGTAAATATTTGTGCCATCTATGGATACCCTGTAAATATTAGTACGCTCTCCGGATCCCCTGTAAATATTCATACTGTCTCTTGATCCCTGTAAATATTACTACCTTCTCTGGATCCCCTGTAAATATTAGTACCGTCTCTGGATCCCCTGTAAATATTAGTATTGTCTCTGGATCCCCTGTAAATATTAGTACTGTCTCTGGATCCCCTGTGAATATTAGTACTGTCTTTGGATCCCCTGTAAATATTAGTACAGTCTCTGGATCCCCTGTAATTATTAATACTGTCTCTGGATCCCTGTAAATATTAGTACTGTCTCTGGATTCCCTGTAAATCTTTGTGTCGTCTCTGGATCCCCTGTAAATATTTGTGCCGTCTCTGGATCCCATGTAAATATTAGTAGCGACTCTGGATCCTGTGCAAATATTAGTACCGTCTCAGGATCCCCTGTAAATATTAATACCATCTCTAGATCCCTGTGAATATTAGTACCATCTCTGGATCCCTGTAAATATTAGTACAATCTCTGGATCCTGTGTAAATATTAATACCATCTCTGGATTCCTGAAAATATTAGTACCATCTCTGGATCCCTGTAAATATTAGTACAGTCTCTGGATCCCCTTTAAATATTAGTACAGTCTCTGGTTTCGCTGTAAATATTAGTTATGTCTCTGGATCCCTGTAAATATTAGTACTGTCTCTGGATCCCTGTAAATATTAGTGCAGTCGCTGGATCCCCTGTAATTATTAGTACATTCTCTGGATTCCCTGCAAATATTAGTTCTGTCTCTGGATTCCCTGCAAATACGAGTACTGTCTCTGGATCCCTGTAAATATTAGTACTATCTCTGGATCCCTGTAAATATTAGTACTGTCTCTGGATCCCTGTAAATATTAGGACCGACTCTGGATCCTGCGTAAATATTTGTGCCGTCTCTCGATCCACTGCAAATATTAGTAACGTCCCTGGATACTCTTTACATATTAGTACGCTCTCCGGATCCCCTGTAAATATTAGTACTGTTTCTGGATCCCTGTAAATATTTGTGCCGTCTCTGGATCACCTGTAAATATTTGTGTCGTCTTTGGATCCCCTGTAAACATTTGTACTCTCTCTGGATCCCCTGTAAATATTAATGTTGTCTCTGGATCCCCTCTAAACATTACTGCCGTCTCTGGTGCCCTGTAAATCTTTGTGTCGTCTTTAGATCCCCTGTAAACATTAGTACAGTCTCTGGATCCCCTGTAATTATTAGTACTGTCTCTTGATCCCCTGTAAATATTAGTACCGTCTCTGGATCCCCTGAAAATATCAGAACTGTCCCTGGATCTCCTGAAATTATGAGGGCCGTCTCTGGATCCCCTTTAAATATTAGTACTGTCTCTGGATCCCCTGTAAATATTAGTACAGTCTCTGGATCCACTGTAAATATTAGTACCGACTCTGGATCCTGTGCAAATATTAGACCGTCTCAGGATCCCCTGTAAATATTAATACTGTCTCTGGGTCCCTGTAAATATTTGTGCTCTTTCTGGGTCCCTGTAAATATTAGTACCGTCACTGGATCCCCTGTAAATATTAGTACCGTCTTTGGATCCCTGTAAATATTTCTGCCGTCTCTGCATCCCCTGTAAATTATAGTACCGTCTCTGGATCCCCTGTAAATATTAGTACTGTCTCTGGATCCCCTGCAAATATTAGTACCGTCTCTGGATCCCCTGTAATTATTATTAGAGTCTCTGGATTCGCTGTAAATATCAGTTCTGTCTCTCGATCCCTGTAAATGTTAGTACTGTCTCTGGATCCCTGTAAATATTAGTACAGTCTCTGGATCCCCTGTAATTATTAGTACAGTCTCTGGATCCCCTGCAATTATTAGTACAGTCTCTGGAATCCCTGTAAATATGAGTACTGTCTCTGGATTCCCTGTAATACTAGTACTGTCTCTGGATCCCTGTAAATATTAGTACAGTCTCTGGATCCCTGTAAATATTAGTACTGTCTCTGGATCTCTGTAAATATTAGTACCGACTCTGGATCCTGTGTCAATAATTGTGCCGTCTCTAGATCCACTGTAAATATTAGTAACGTCTCTGGATCCCCTGTAAATATTAGTACCGTCTTAGGACCCTTGTCAATATTACTACTGTCTATCGATCCCCTGTAAATATTATTACGCTCTCCGGATCCCCTGTAAATATTAGTACTGTCTCTGGATCCCTGTAAATATTAGTACCGTCTCTGGATCCCTGTAAATATTTGTGCCGTCTCTGGATACCCTGTAAATATTAGTACAGTCTTTGGATCCCCTGTAAATATTATTACAGTCTCTAGATCCCCTGTAAATATAAGTACTGTCTCTGGATTCCTGTAAATATTAGTACAGTCTCTGAATCCCCTGTAATTATTAGTACTGTCTCTGGATCCCCTGTTATATTAGTACAGTCTCTGGATTCCCTGTAAATATCAGTTCTGTCTCTCGATCCCTGTAAATATTAGTACTGTCTCTGGATCCCTGTAAATATTAGTACAGTCTCTGCATCCCCTGTAATTATCATTACAGTCTCTGGATCCCCTGTAAATATTAGTATTGTCTCTGGATCCCCTGTAAATATTTGTGCCGTCTCTGGATCCCTGTAAATATTAGTACCGCGTCTGGATCCCCTGTAAATATTAGTACCGTCTCTGGATCCCCTGTAATTATTTGTGCCGTCTCTAGATCCACTGTAAATATTAGTAACGTTTCTGGATCCCCTGAAAATATTAATACCGTCTCTGGACCCCTGTAAATATTACTACTGTCTATCAATCCCCTGTAATTATTAATACCATCTCTGGATCCCTGTAAATATTAGTATCATCTCTGGATCCCCTGTAAATATTAATGCTGTCTCTGGATTCCTTGTAAATCTTTGTGTCGTCTTTGGATCCCCTGCAACCATTAGTACTGTCTCTGGATGCCCTGTAAATATTAGTACTGTCTCTGGATCCCCTGTAAATATTAGTAACATCTCTGGATCCCTGTAAATATTTGTGCCATCTATGGATACCCTGTAAATATTAGTACGCTCTCCGGATCCCCTGTAAATATTCATACTGTCTCTTGATCCCTGTAAATATTACTACCTTCTCTGGATCCCCTGTAAATATTAGTACCGTCTCTGGATCCCCTGTAAATATTAGTATTGTCTCTGGATCCCCTGTAAATATTAGTACTGTCTCTGGATCCCCTGTGAATATTAGTACTGTCTTTGGATCCCCTGTAAATATTAGTACAGTCTCTGGATCCCCTGTAATTATTAATACTGTCTCTGGATCCCTGTAAATATTAGTACTGTCTCTGGATTCCCTGTAAATCTTTGTGTCGTCTCTGGATCCCCTGTAAATATTTGTGCCGTCTCTGGATCCCATGTAAATATTAGTAGCGACTCTGGATCCTGTGCAAATATTAGTACCGTCTCAGGATCCCCTGTAAATATTAATACCATCTCTAGATCCCTGTGAATATTAGTACCATCTCTGGATCCCTGTAAATATTAGTACAATCTCTGGATCCTGTGTAAAAATTAATACCATCTCTGGATTCCTGAAAATATTAGTACCATCTCTGGATCCCTGTAAATATTAGTACATTCTCTGGGTCCCCTGTAAATATTAGTACAGTCTCTGGTTTTGCTGTAAATATTAGTTATGTCTCTGGATCCCTGTAAATATTAGTACTGTCTCTGGATCCCTGTAAATATTAGTGCAGTCGCTGGATCCCCTGTAATTATTAGTACATTCTCTGGATTCCCTGCAAATATTAGTTCTGTCTCTGGATTCCCTGCAAATACGAGTACTGTCTCTGGATCCCTGTAAATATTAGTACTATCTCTGGATCCCTGTAAATATTAGTACTGTCTCTGGATCCCTGTAAAAATTAGGACCGACTCTGGATCCTGCGTAAATATTTGTGCCGTCTCTGGATCCACTGCAAATATTAGTAACGTCCCTGGATACTCTTTACTTATTAGTACGCTCTCCGGATCCCCTGTAAATATTAGTACTGTCTCTGGATCCCTGTAAATAATAGTACCATCTCTGGATCCCCTGTAAATATTAGCGCCGTCTCTGTTTCCCCTGTAAATATTAGTACCGTCTCTGGATCCCTGTAAATATTTGTGCCGTCTCTGGATCACCTGTAAATATTTGTGTCGTCTTTGGATCCCCTGTAAACATTTGTACTCTCTCTGGATCCCCTGTAAATATTAATGCTGTCTCTGGATCCCCTCTAAACATTACTGCCATCTCTGGTACCCTGTAAATCTTTGTGTCGTCTTTAGATCCCCTGTAAACATTAGTACAGTCTCTGGATCCCCTGTAATTGCTAGTACAGTCTCTGGATGCCCTGTAAATATTAGTATCGTCTCTGGATCCCCTGTAAATATCAGAACTGTCTCTGGATCCCCTGTAAATATTTGTGCCGTCTCTGGATCCCTGTTATTATTAGTACCGTGTCTGGATCTCCTGAAAATATGAGGGCCGTCTCTGGATCCCCTTTAAATAGTAGTACTGTCTCTGGATCCCCTGTAAATATTCGTACAGTCTCTGGATCCACTGTAAATATTAGTACCGACTCTGGATCCTGTGCAAATATTAGTACCGTCTCAGGATCCCCTGTAAATATTAATACTGTCTCTGGGTCCCTGTAAATATTTGTGCTCTTTCTGGGTCCCTGTAAATATTAGTACCGTCACTGGATCCCCTGTAAATATTAGTACCGTCTTTGGATCCCTGTAAATATTTCTGTCATCTCTGGATCCCCTGTAAATTATTAGTATAGTCTCTGGATTCGCTGTAAATATCAGTTCTGTCTCTCGATCCCTGTAAATATTAGTACTGTCTCTGGATCCCTGTAAATATTAGTACAGTCTCTGGATCCCCTGTAATTATTAGTACAGTCTCTGGATCCCCTGTAATTATTAGTACAGTCTCTGGAATCCCTGTAAATATTTGTACTGTCTCTGGATTCCCTGTAATACTAGTACTGTCTCTGGATCCCTGTAAATATTAGTACAGTCTCTGGATCCCTGTAAATATTAGTACTGTCTCTGGATCTCTGTAAATATTAGTACCGACTCTGGATCCTGTGTAAATAATTGTGCCGTCTCTAGATCCACTGTAAATATTAGTAACGTCTCTGGATCCCCTGTAAATATTAGTACCGTCTTAGGACCCTTGTCAATATTACTACTGTCTATCGATCCCCTGTAAATATTATTACGCTCTCCGGATCCCCTGTAAATATTAGTACTGTCTCTGGATCCCTGTAAATATTAGTACCGTCTCTGGATCCCTGTAAATATTTGTGCCGTCTCTGGATACCCTGTAAATATTAGTACAGTCTTTGGATCCCCTGTAAATATTATTACAGTCTCTAGATCCCCTGTAAATATAAGTACTGTCTCTGGATTCCTGTAAATATTAGTACAGTCTCTGAATCCCCTGTAATTATTAGTACTGTCTCTGGATCCCCTGTTATATTAGTACAGTCTCTGGATTCCCTGTAAATATCAGTTCTGTCTCTCGATCCCTGTAAATATTAGTACTGTCTCTGGATCCCTGTAAATATTAGTACAGTCTCTGCATCCCCTGTAATTATCATTACAGTCTCTGGATCCCCTGTAAATATTAGTATTGTCTCTGGATCCCCTGTAAATATTTGTGCCGTCTCTGGATCCCTGTAAATATTAGTACCGCGTCTGGATCCCCTGTAAATATTAGTACCGTCTCTGGATCCCCTGTAATTATTTGTGCCGTCTCTAGATCCACTGTAAATATTAGTAACGTTTCTGGATCCCCTGAAAATATTAATACCGTCTCTGGACCCCTGTAAATATTACTACTGTCTATCAATCCCCTGTAATTATTAATACCATCTCTGGATCCCTGTAAATATTAGTATCATCTCTGGATCCCCTGTAAATATTAATGCTGTCTCTGGATTCCTTGTAAATCTTTGTGTCGTCTTTGGATCCCCTGCAACCATTAGTACTGTCTCTGGATGCCCTGTAAATATTAGTACTGTCTCTGGATCCCCTGTAAATATTAGTAACATCTCTGGATCCCTGTAAATATTTGTGCCATCTATGGATACCCTGTAAATATTAGTACGCTCTCCGGATCCCCTGTAAATATTCATACTGTCTCTTGATCCCTGTAAATATTACTACCTTCTCTGGATCCCCTGTAAATATTAGTACCGTCTCTGGATCCCCTGTAAATATTAGTATTGTCTCTGGATCCCCTGTAAATATTAGTACTGTCTCTGGATCCCCTGTGAATATTAGTACTGTCTTTGGATCCCCTGTAAATATTAGTACAGTCTCTGGATCCCCTGTAATTATTAATACTGTCTCTGGATCCCTGTAAATATTAGTACTGTCTCTGGATTCCCTGTAAATCTTTGTGTCGTCTCTGGATCCCCTGTAAATATTTGTGCCGTCTCTGGATCCCATGTAAATATTAGTAGCGACTCTGGATCCTGTGCAAATATTAGTACCGTCTCAGGATCCCCTGTAAATATTAATACCATCTCTAGATCCCTGTGAATATTAGTACCATCTCTGGATCCCTGTAAATATTAGTACAATCTCTGGATCCTGTGTAAAAATTAATACCATCTCTGGATTCCTGAAAATATTAGTACCATCTCTGGATCCCTGTAAATATTAGTACATTCTCTGGGTCCCCTGTAAATATTAGTACAGTCTCTGGTTTTGCTGTAAATATTAGTTATGTCTCTGGATCCCTGTAAATATTAGTACTGTCTCTGGATCCCTGTAAATATTAGTGCAGTCGCTGGATCCCCTGTAATTATTAGTACATTCTCTGGATTCCCTGCAAATATTAGTTCTGTCTCTGGATTCCATGCAAATACGAGTACTGTCTCTGGATCCCTGTAAATATTAGTACTATCTCTGGATCCCTGTAAATATTAGTACTGTCTCTGGATCCCTGTAAAAATTAGGACCGACTCTGGATCCTGCGTAAATATTTGTGCCGTCTCTGGATCCACTGCAAATATTAGTAACGTCCCTGGATACTCTTTACTTATTAGTACGCTCTCCGGATCCCCTGTAAATATTAGTACTGTCTCTGGATCCCTGTAAATAATAGTACCATCTCTGGATCCCCTGTAAATATTAGCGCCGTCTCTGTTTCCCCTGTAAATATTAGTACCGTCTCTGGATCCCTGTAAATATTTGTGCCGTCTCTGGATCACCTGTAAATATTTGTGTCGTCTTTGGATCCCCTGTAAACATTTGTACTCTCTCTGGATCCCCTGTAAATATTAATGCTGTCTCTGGATCCCCTCTAAACATTACTGCCATCTCTGGTACCCTGTAAATCTTTGTGTCGTCTTTAGATCCCCTGTAAACATTAGTACAGTCTCTGGATCCCCTGTAATTGCTAGTACAGTCTCTGGATGCCCTGTAAATATTAGTATCGTCTCTGGATCCCCTGTAAATATCAGAACTGTCTCTGGATCCCCTGTAAATATTTGTGCCGTCTCTGGATCCCTGTTATTATTAGTACCGTGTCTGGATCTCCTGAAAATATGAGGGCCGTCTCTGGATCCCCTTTAAATAGTAGTACTGTCTCTGGATCCCCTGTAAATATTCGTACAGTCTCTGGATCCACTGTAAATATTAGTACCGACTCTGGATCCTGTGCAAATATTAGTACCGTCTCAGGATCCCCTGTAAATATTAATACTGTCTCTGGGTCCCTGTAAATATTTGTGCTCTTTCTGGGTCCCTGTAAATATTAGTACCGTCACTGGATCCCCTGTAAATATTAGTACCGTCTTTGGATCCCTGTAAATATTTCTGTCATCTCTGGATCCCCTGTAAATTATTAGTATAGTCTCTGGATTCGCTGTAAATATCAGTTCTGTCTCTCGATCCCTGTAAATATTAGTACTGTCTCTGGATCCCTGTAAATATTAGTACAGTCTCTGGATCCCCTGTAATTATTAGTACAGTCTCTGGATCCCCTGTAATTATTAGTACAGTCTCTGGAATCCCTGTAAATATTTGTACTGTCTCTGGATTCCCTGTAATACTAGTACTGTCTCTGGATCCCTGTAAATATTAGTACTGTCTCTGGATCCCTGTAAATATTAGTACTGTCTCTGGATCTCTGTAAATATTTGTACCGACTCTGGATCCTGTGTAAATAATTGTGCCGTCTCTAGATCCACTGTAAATATTAGTAACGTCTCTGGATCCCCTGTAAATATTAGTACCGTCTCTGGACCTCTGTCAATATTACTACTGTCTATCGATCCCCTGTAATTATTAATACCATCTCTGGATCCCTGTAAATATTAGTATCATCTCTGGATCCCCTGTAAATATTAGTAACATCTCTGGATCGCTGTAAATATTTGTGCCGTCTATGGATACCCTGTAAATATTATTATGCTCTCCGGATCCCCTGTAAATATTAGTACTGTCTCTGGATCCCTGTAAATATTAGTACCGTCTCTGGATCCCTGTAAATATTTGTGCCGTCTCTGGATACCCTGTAAATATTAGTACAGTCTTTGGATCCCCTGTAAATATTATTACAGTCTCTAGATCCCCTGTAAATATAAGTACTGTCTCTGGATTCCTGTAAATATTAGTACAGTCTCTGGATCCCCTGTAATTATTGGTACTGTCTCTGGATCCCCTGTTATATTAGTACAGTCTCTGGATTCCCTGTAAATATCAGTTCTGTCTCTCGATCCCTGTAAATATTAGTACTGTCTCTGGATCCCTGTAAATATTAGTACAGTCTCTGCATCCCCTGTAATTATCATTACAGTCTCTGGATCCCCTGTAAATATTAGTATTGTCTCTGGATCCCCTGTAAATATTTGTGCCGTCTCTGGATCCCTGTAAATATTAGTACCGCGTCTGGATCCCCTGTAAATATTAGTACCGTCTCTGGATCCCCTGTAATTATTTGTGCCATCTCTGGATCCACTGTAAATATTAGTAACGTCTCTGGATCCTCTGAAAATATTAATACCTTCTCTGGACCCCTGTAAATATTAGTATTATCTCTGGATCCCCTGTAAATATTAATGCTGTCTCTGGATACCTTGTAAATCTTTGTGTCGTCTTTGGATCCCCTGCAACCATTAGTAATGTCGCTGGATGCCCTGTAAATATTAGTACTGTCTTTGGATCTCCTGTAAATATTAGTACCGTCTCTGGACCCCTGTAAATATTACTACTGTCTATCGATCCCCTGTAATTATTAATACCATCTCTGGATCCCTGTAAATATTAGTATCATTTCTGGATCCCCTGTAAATATTAGTAACATCTCTGGATCCCTGTAAATATTTGTGCCGTCTATGGATACCCTGTAAATATTAGTACGCTCTCCGGATCCCCTGTAAATATTCGTACTGTCTCTGGATCCCTGTAAATATTAGTATCGTCTCTGGATCCCCTGTAAATATTAGTACCGTCTCTGGATCCCCTGTA
Organism: Heptranchias perlo; assembly: GCF_035084215.1. Taxonomy (NCBI): domain Eukaryota; kingdom Metazoa; phylum Chordata; class Chondrichthyes; order Hexanchiformes; family Hexanchidae; genus Heptranchias; species Heptranchias perlo. Next base: position 88,321 of record NW_027139918.1, on the reverse strand, counting down.
AATATTAGTATTGTCTCTGGATCCCCTGTAAATATTAGTACCGTTTCTGGATCCCTGTAAATATTTGTGCCGTCTCTGGATCCCCTGTAATTATTAGTACAGTCTCTGGAATCCCTGTAAATATTAGTACTGTCTCTGGATTCCCTGTAATACTAGTACTGTCTCTGGATCCCTGTAAATATTAGTACTGTCTCTGGATCCCTGTAAATATTAGTACTGTCTCTGGATCTCTGTAAATATTTGTACCGACTCTGGATCCTGTGTAAATAATTGTGCCGTCTCTAGATCCACTGTAAATATTAGTAACGTCTCTGGATCCCCTGTAAATATTAGTACCGTCTCTGGACCTCTGTCAATATTACTACTGTCTATCGATCCCCTGTAATTATTAATACCATCTCTGGATCCCTGTAAATATTAGTATCATCTCTGGATCCCCTGTAAATATTAGTAACATCTCTGGATCGCTGTAAATATTTGTGCCGTCTATGGATACCCTGTAAATATTATTATGCTCTCCGGATCCCCTGTAAATATTAGTACTGTCTCTGGATCCCTGTAAATATTAGTACCGTCTCTGGATCCCTGTAAATATTTGTGCCGTCTCTGGATACCCTGTAAATATTAGTACAGTCTTTGGATCCCCTGTAAATATTATTACAGTCTCTAGATCCCCTGTAAATATAAGTACTGTCTCTGGATTCCTGTAAATATTAGTACAGTCTCTGGATCCCCTGTAATTATTGGTACTGTCTCTGGATCCCCTGTTATATTAGTACAGTCTCTGGATTCCCTGTAAATATCAGTTCTGTCTCTCGATCCCTGTAAATATTAGTACTGTCTCTGGATCCCTGTAAATATTAGTACAGTCTCTGCATCCCCTGTAATTATCATTACAGTCTCTGGATCCCCTGTAAATATTAGTATTGTCTCTGGATCCCCTGTAAATATTTGTGCCGTCTCTGGATCCCTGTAAATATTAGTACCGCGTCTGGATCCCCTGTAAATATTAGTACCGTCTCTGGATCCCCTGTAATTATTTGTGCCATCTCTGGATCCACTGTAAATATTAGTAACGTCTCTGGATCCTCTGAAAATATTAATACCTTCTCTGGACCCCTGTAAATATTAGTATTATCTCTGGATCCCCTGTAAATATTAATGCTGTCTCTGGATACCTTGTAAATCTTTGTGTCGTCTTTGGATCCCCTGCAACCATTAGTAATGTCGCTGGATGCCCTGTAAATATTAGTACTGTCTTTGGATCTCCTGTAAATATTAGTACCGTCTCTGGACCCCTGTAAATATTACTACTGTCTATCGATCCCCTGTAATTATTAATACCATCTCTGGATCCCTGTAAATATTAGTATCATTTCTGGATCCCCTGTAAATATTAGTAACATCTCTGGATCCCTGTAAATATTTGTGCCGTCTATGGATACCCTGTAAATATTAGTACGCTCTCCGGATCCCCTGTAAATATTCGTACTGTCTCTGGATCCCTGTAAATATTAGTATCGTCTCTGGATCCCCTGTAAATATTAGTACCGTCTCTGGATCCCCTGTAAATATTAGTATTGTCTCTGGATCCCCTGTAAATATTAGTACCGTTTCTGGATCCCTGTAAATATTTGTGCCGTCTCTGGATACCCTGTAAATATTAGTACAGTCTTTGGATCCCCAGTAAATATTATGACAGTCTCTAGATCCCCTGTAAATATAAGTACTGTCTCTGGATCCCAGTAAATATTAGTACCGTCTCTGGATCCCCTGTAAATATTAGTATTGTCTCTGGATCCCCTGTAAATATTTGTGCCGTCTCTGGATCCCTGTAAATATTAGTACCGCGTCTGTATCCCCTGTAAATATTAGTACTGTCTCTGGATCCCCTGTAAACATTAGTACAGTCTTTGGATCCCCTGTAAATTTTATTACAGTCTCTGGCTCCCCTGTAAATATTAGTACTGTCTCTGGATCCATGTAAATATTAGTACAGTCTCTGGATCCCATGTAATTATTAGTACTCTCTCTGGATCCCCTGTTATATTAGTACAGTCTCTGGATTCCCTGTAAATATTAGTGCTGTCTCTCGAACCCTGTACAAATTAGTACTGCCCCTGGAACCCTTGTAAAAATTAGTACAGTCTCTGGATCCCCTGTAAATATTAGTAGCGGCTCTGGATCATCCCTGTAAATATTCGTACTGTCTCTGGATCCCTTGTAAATCTTTGTGTCGTCTTTGGATCCCCTGCAAAAATTAGAACTGTCTCTGGATCCCCTGTAAATATTAGTTCTGTCTCTGGATCCCCTGTAAATATTAGAGCCCTCTCTGGATCCCTTGTAAATCTTTGTGTCGTCTTTGGATCCCCTGTAAACATTAGTACAGTCTCTGGATCCCCTGTAATTACTAGTACTGTCTCAGGATCCCCTGTAAATATTAGTAACGTCTCTGGATCCCCTGTAAATATTAGTACTGTCTCTGTATCCCCTGTAAATATTTGTGCCGTCTCTGGATCCCTGTAAATATTAGTGCCGTGTCTGGAGCCCCTGTAAATATTAGTACCGACTCTGGATCCCCAGTAAATATTAGTACCGTCTCTGTTTCCCCTGTAAATATTAGTACCGTCTCTGGATCCCTGTAAATATTTGTGCCGTCTCTGGATCACCTGTAAATATTTGTGTCGTCTTTGGATCCCCTGTAAACATTTGTACTCTCTCTGGATCCCCTGTAAATATTAATGCTGTCTCTGGATCCCCTCTAAACATTACTGCCGTCTCTGGTACCCTGTAAATCTTTGTGTCGTCTTTAGATCCCCTGTAAACATTAGTACAGTCTCTGGATCCCCTGTAATTACTAGTACTGTCTCTGGATCCCCTGTAAATATTAGTACCGACTCTGGATCCCCAGTAAATATTAGTACCGTCACTGGATCCTCTGAAAATATTAGTACTGTCTCTGGATCCCCTGTAAATATTAGTACCGTCTCTGGATCCCCTGTAAATATTAGTACTGTCTCTGGATCCCCTGTAATTATTAATACTGTCTCTGGATCCCTGTAAATATTAGTACTGTCTCTGGATTCCCTGTAAATCTTTGTGTCGTCTCTGGATCCATGTAAATATTTGTGCCGTCTCTGGATCCCATGTAAATATTAGTAGCGACTCTGGATCCTGTGCAAATATTAGTACCGTCTCAGGATCCCCTATAAATAGTAATACCATCTCTAGATCCCTGTAAATATTAGTACCATCTCTGGATCCCTGTAAATATTAGTACAATCTCTGGATCCCGTGTAAATATTAATACCATCTCTGGATTCCTGAAAATATTAGTACCATCTCTGGATCCCTGTAAATATTAGTACAGTCTCTGGATCCCCTGTAAATATTAGTATAGTCTCTGGTTTCGCTGTAAATATTAGTTATGTCTCTGGATCCCTGTAAATATTAGTACTGTCTCTGGATCCCTGTAAATATTAGTGCAGTCGCTGGATCCCCTGTAATTATAAGTCCATTCTCTGGATTCCCTGCAAATATTAGTTCTGTCTCTGGATTCCCTGCAAATACGAGTACTGTCTCTGGATCCCTGTAAATATTAGGACTATCTCTGGATCCCTGTAAATATTAGTACTGTCTCTGGATCCCTGTAAATATTAGGACCGACTCTGGATCCTGCGTAAATATTTGTGCCGTCTCTGGATCCCCTGTAAATATCAGAACTGTCTCTGGATCCCCTGTAAATATTTGTGCCGTCTCTGGATCCCTGTTATTATTAGTACCGTGTCTGGATCTCCTGAAAATATGAGGGCCGTCTCTGGATCCCCTTTAAATATTAGTACTGTCTCTGGATCCCCTGTAAATATTAGTACAGTCTCTGGATCCACTGTAAATATTAGTACCGACTCTGGATCCTGTGCAAATATTAGTATCGTCTCAGGATCCCCTGTAAATATTAATACTGTCTCTGGGTCCCTGTAAATATTTGTGCTCTTTCTGGCTCCCTGTAAATATTAGTACCGTCACTGGATCCCCTGTAAATATTAGTACCGTCTTTGGATCCCTGTAAATATTTCTGCCGTCTCTGGATCCATTGTAAATTATAGTACCGTCTCTGGATCCCCTGTAAATATTAGTACTGTCTCTGGATCCCCTGTAAATATTAGTACCGACTCTGGATCCCCAGTAAATATTAGTACCGTCACTGGATCCTCTGAAAATATTAGTACTGTCTCTGGATCCCCTGTAAATATTAGTACCGTCTCTGGATCCCCTGTAAATATTAGTACTGTCTCTGGATCCCCTGTAGTTATTAATACTGTCTCTGGATCCCTGTAAATATTAGTACTGTCTCTGGATTCACTGTAAATCTTTGTGTCGTCTCTGGATCCCCTGTAAATATTTGTGCCGTCTCTGGATCCCATGTAAATATTAGTAGCGACTCTGGATCCTGTGCAAATATTAGTACCGTCTCAGGATCCCCTATAAATAGTAATACCATCTCTAGATCCCTGTAAATATTAGTACCATCTCTGGATCCCTGTAAATATTAGTACAATCTCTGGATCCTGTGTAAATATTAATACCATCTCTGGATTCCTGAAAATATTAGTACCATCTCTGGATCCCTGTAAATATTAGTACAGTCTCTGGATCCCCTGTAAATATTAGTATAGTCTCTGGTTTCGCTGTAAATATTAGTTATGTCTCTGGATCCCTGTAAATATTAGTACTGTCTCTGGATCCCTGTAAATATTAGTGCAGTCGCTGGATCCCCTGTAATTATTAGTACATTCTCTGGATTCCATGCAAATATTAGTTCTGTCTCTGGATTCCCTGCAAATACGAGTACTGTCTCTGGATCCCTGTAAATATTAGTACTATCTCTGGATCCCTGTAAATATTAGTACTGTCTCTGGATCCCTGTAAATATTAGGACCGACTCTGGATCCTGCGTAAATATTTGTGCCGTCTCTCGATCCACTGCAAATATTAGTAACGTCCCTGGATACTCATTACATATTAGTACGCTCTCCGGATCCCCTGTAAATATTAGTACTGTCTCTGGATCCCTGTAAATAATAGTACCGTCTCTGGATCCCCTGTCAATATTAGCGCCGTCTCTGTTTCCCCTGTAAATATTAGTACCGTCTCTGGATCCCTGTAAATATTTGTGCCGTCTCTGGATCACCTGTAAATATTTGTGTCGTCTTTGGATCCCCTGTAAACATTTGTACTCTCTCTGGATCCCCTGTAAATATTAATGCTGTCTCTGGATCCCCTCTAAACATTACTGCCGTCTCTGGTACCCTGTAAATCTTTGTGTCGTCTTCAGATCCCCTGTAAACATTAGTACAGTCTCTGGATCCCCTGTAATTACTAGTACTGTCTCTGGATCCCCTGTAAATATTAGTACCGACTCTGGATCCCCAGTAAATATTAGTACCGTCACTGGATCCTCTGAAAATATTAGTACTGTCTCTGGATCCCCTGTAAATATTAGTACCGACTCTGGATCCCCAGTAAATATTAGTACCGTCACTGGATCCTCTGAAAATATTAGTACTGTCTCTGGATCCCCTGTAAATATTAGTACCGTCTCTGGATCCCCTGTAAATATTAGTACTGTCTCTGGATCCCCTGTAATTATTAATACTGTCTCTGGATCCCTGTAAATATTAGTACTGTCTCTGGATTCCCTGTAAATCTTTGTGTCGTCTCTGGATCCATGTAAATATTTGTGCCGTCTCTGGATCCCATGTAAATATTAGTAGCGACTCTGGATCCTGTGCAAATATTAGTACCGTCTCAGGATCCCCTATAAATAGTAATACCATCTCTAGATCCCTGTAAATATTAGTACCATCTCTGGATCCCTGTAAATATTAGTACAATCTCTGGATCCCGTGTAAATATTAATACCATCTCTGGATTCCTGAAAATATTAGTACCATCTCTGGATCCCTGTAAATATTAGTACAGTCTCTGGATCCCCTGTAAATATTAGTATAGTCTCTGGTTTCGCTGTAAATATTAGTTATGTCTCTGGATCCCTGTAAATATTAGTACTGTCTCTGGATCCCTGTAAATATTAGTGCAGTCGCTGGATCCCCTGTAATTATAAGTCCATTCTCTGGATTCCCTGCAAATATTAGTTCTGTCTCTGGATTCCCTGCAAATACGAGTACTGTCTCTGGATCCCTGTAAATATTAGGACTATCTCTGGATCCCTGTAAATATTAGTACTGTCTCTGGATCCCTGTAAATATTAGGACCGACTCTGGATCCTGCGTAAATATTTGTGCCGTCTCTGGATCCCCTGTAAATATCAGAACTGTCTCTGGATCCCCTGTAAATATTTGTGCCGTCTCTGGATCCCTGTTATTATTAGTACCGTGTCTGGATCTCCTGAAAATATGAGGGCCGTCTCTGGATCCCCTTTAAATATTAGTACTGTCTCTGGATCCCCTGTAAATATTAGTACAGTCTCTGGATCCACTGTAAATATTAGTACCGACTCTGGATCCTGTGCAAATATTAGTATCGTCTCAGGATCCCCTGTAAATATTAATACTGTCTCTGGGTCCCTGTAAATATTTGTGCTCTTTCTGGCTCCCTGTAAATATTAGTACCGTCACTGGATCCCCTGTAAATATTAGTACCGTCTTTGGATCCCTGTAAATATTTCTGCCGTCTCTGGATCCATTGTAAATTATAGTACCGTCTCTGGATCCCCTGTAAATATTAGTACTGTCTCTGGATCCCCTGTAAATATTAGTACCGTCTCTGGATCCCCTGTAATTATTAGTAGAGTCTCTGGATTCGCTGTAAATATCAGTTCTGTCTCTCAATCCCTGCAAATATTAGTACTGTCTCTGGATCCCTGTAAATATTAGTACAGTCTCTGGATCCCCTGTAATTATTAGTACAGTCTCTGGATCCCCTGTAATTATTAGTACAGTCTCTGGAATCCCTGTAAATATTAGTACTGTCTCTGGATTCCCTGTAATACTAGTACTGTCTCTGGATCCCTGTAAATATTAGTACTGTCTCTGGATTCCCTGTAAATATTAGTACTGTCTCTGGATCTCTGTAAATATTAGTACCGACTCTGGATCCTGTGTAAATAATTGTGCCGTCTCTAGATCCACTGTAAATATTAGCAACGTCTCTGGATCCCCTGTAAATATTAGTACCGTCTCTGGACCCTTGTCAATATTACTACTGTCTATCGATCCCCTGTAATTATTAATACCATCTCTGGATCCCTGTAAATATTAGTATCATCTCTGGATCCCCTGTAAATATTAGTAACATCTCTGGATCGCTGTAAATATTTGTGCCGTCTATGGATACCCTGTAAATATTATTACGCTCTCCGGATCCCCTGTAAATATTAGTACTGTCTCTGGATCCCTGTAAATATTAGTACCGTCTCTGGATCCCTGTAAATATTTGTGCCGTCTCTGGATACCCTGTAAATATTAGTACAGTCTTTGGATCCCCTGTAAATATTATTACAGTCTCTAGATCCCCTGTAAATATAAGTACTGTCTCTGGATTCCTGTAAATATTAGTACAGTCTTTGGATCCCCTGTAATTATTAGTACTGTTTCTGGATCCCCTGTAATTATTAGTACAGTCTCTGGAATCCCTGTAAATATTAGTACCGTCTCTGGATCCCCTGTAATTATTAGTAGAGTCTCTGGATTCGCTGTAAATATCAGTTCTGTCTCTCAATCCCTGTAAATAATAGTACTGTCTCTGGATCCCTGTAAATATTAGTACAGTCTCTGGATCCCCTGTAATTATTAGTACAGTCTCTGGCTCCCCTGTAATTATTAGTACAGTCTCTGGAATCCCTGTAAATATTAGTACCGTCTCTGGATCCCTGTAAATATTAGTACTGTCTCTGGATCCCTGTAAATATTAGTACAGTCTCTGGAATCAATGTAATTATTAGTACTCTCTCTGGATCCCCTGTTATATTAGTACAGTCTCTGGATTCCCTGTAAATATTAGTGCTGTCTCTAGAACCCTGTACAAATTAGTACTGCCTCTGGATCCCCTGTAAATATTTGTGCCGTCTCTGGATCCCTGTAAATATTAGTGCCGTGTCTCGATCCCCTGTAAATATTAGTACCGACTCTGGATCCCCTGTAAATATTAGTACAGTCTTTGGATCCCCAGTAAATATTATTACAGTCTCTAGATCCCCTGTAAATATAAGTACTGTCTCTGGATCCCAGTAAATATTAGTACCGTCTCTGGATCCCCTGTAAATATTAGTATTGTCTCTGGATCCCCTGTAAATATTTGTGCCGTCTCTGGATCCCTGTAAATATTAGTACCGCGTCTGGATCCCCTGTAAATAATAGTGCTGTCTCTGGATCCCCTGTAAATATTAGTACTGTTTCTGTATCCCCTGTAAATATTAGTACTGTCTCTGGATCCCCTGTAAACATTAGTACAGTCTTTGGATCCCCTGTAAATTTTATTACAGTCTCTGGCTCCCCTGTAAATATTAGTACTGTCTCTGGATCCCTGTAAATATTAGTACTGTCTCTGGATACCTGTAAATATTAGTACTGTCTCTGGATCCCTGTAAATATTAGTACAGTCTCTGGATCCCATGTAATTATTCGTACTCTCTCTGGATCCCCTGTGATATTAGTACAGTCTCTGGATTCCCTGTAAATATTAGTGCTGTCTCTAGAACCCTGTACAAATTAGTACTGCCCCTGGATCCCCTGTAAAAATTAGTACAGTCTCTAAAACCCCTGTAAAAATTTGTAGCGTCTCTGGATCCCTGTAAATATTCGTACTGTCTCTGGATCCCGTGTAAATCTTTGTGTCGTCTTTGGATCCCCTGTAAACATTGGAACTGTCTCTGGATCCCCTGTAAATATTAGTTCTGTCTCTGGATCCCCTGTAAATATTAGAGCCGCCTCTGGATCCCTTGTAAATCTTTGTGTCGTCTTTGGATCCCCTGTAAACATTAGTACAGTCTCTGCATCCCCTGTAATTACTAGTACTGTCTCAGGATCCCCTGTAAATATTAGTACCGTCTCTGGATACCCTGTAAATATTAGTACTGTCTCTGGATCCCCTGTAAATATTTGTGCCGTCTCTGGATCCCTGTAAATATTAGTGCCGTGCCTGGATCCCCTGTAAATATTAGTACCATCACTGGATCCTCTGAAAATATTGGTACTGTCTCTTGATCCCCTGTAAATATTAGTACTGTCTCTGGATTCCCTGTGTAAATATTAATACCATCTCTGGATTCCTGAAAATATTAGTACCATCTCTGGATCTCTCTAAATATTAGTACAGTCTCTGGATCCCCTGTAAATATTAGTACCGCGTCTGGATCCCCTGTAAATATTAGTACGGTCTCTGGATCCCCTGTAAATATTAGTACTGTCTCTGGATCCCTGTAAATATTAGTACCGCGTCTGGATCCCCTGTAAATATTGGTACCGTCTCTGGATCCCCTGTAATTATTTGTGCCGTCTCTAGATCCACTGTAAATATTAGTAACGTCTCTGGACTCCCTGAAAATATTAATACCGTCTTTGGACCCCTGTAATTATTACTACTGTCTATCGATCCCCTGTAATTATTAATACCATCTCAGGATCCCTGTAAATATTAGTATCATCTCTGGATCCCCTGTAAATATTAGTAATATCTCTGGATCCCTGTAAATATTTGTGCCGTCTATGGATACCCTGTAAATATCAGTACGCTCTCCGGATCCCCTGTAAATATTAGTATTGTCTCTGGACCCCTGTAAATATTAGTGCCGTGTCTGGACCCCCTGTAAATATTAGTACCGTCTCTGGATCCCCTGTAAATATTAGTATTGTCTCTGGATCCCTGTAAATATTAGTGCCGTGTCTGGACCCCCTGTAAATATTATTACCGTCTCTGGATCCCCTGTAAATATTGGTACCATCACTGGATCCCCTGTAAATATTAGTACTGTCTCTGGATCCCCTGTAAATATTAGTACTGTCTTTGGATCCCCTGTAAATATTAGTACAGTCTCTGGATCCCCTGTAATTATTAATACTGTCTCTGGATCCCTGTAAATATTAGTACTGTCTCTGGATCCACTGTAAATATTAGTACAGTCTCTGGATCCCTGTATATATTAGTACCGACTCTGGATCCTGTGTAAATATTAGTACCGTCTCTGGATCCCCTGTAAATATTAGTACTGTCTCTGGGTCCCTGTAAATATTTGTGCTCTTTCTGGATCCCTGTAAATATTAGCACCGTCACTGGATCCTGCGTAAATATTAATACCATCTCTGGATTCCTGAAAATATTGGTACCATCTCTGGATCTCTCTAAATATTAGTACAGTCTCTGGATCCCCTGTAAATATTAGTACAGTCTCTGGTTTCGCTTTAAATATTAGTTATGTCTCTGGATCCCTGTAAATATTAGTACTGTCTCTGGATCCCTGTAAATCCCTGTAAATATTAGTACAGTCTCTGGATTCCCTGCAAATATTAGTACTGTCTCTGGATTCCCTGTAAATACTAGTACTTTCTCTGGATCCCTGTAAATATTAGTACTGTCTCTGGACCCCGGTAAATATTAATACCGCGTCTGGATCCCCTGTAAATATTAGTACCGACTCTGGATCATGTGTAAATATTTGGGCCGTCTCCAGATACACTGTAAATATTAGTAACGTCTCTGGATACCCTTTACATATTAGTACGCTCTCCGGATCCCCTGTAAATATTAGTACTGTCTCTGGATCCCTGCAAATATTCGTGCCGTCTCTGGATCCTCTGTAAATATGAGCGTCGTCTCTGGATCCCCTGTAAATATTAGTTCCGTCTCTGGATCCCTGTAAATATTTGTGCCGTCTCTGGATCCCCTGTAAATATTTGTGCCGTCTCTGGATCCCCTGTAAATATTAGTACCGACTCTGGATCCTGTGCAAATATTAATACCGTCTCAGGATCCCCTGTAAATATTAGTACAGTCTCTGGATCCCCTGTAATTATTAATACTGTCTCTGGATCACTGTAAATATTAGTACTGTCTCTGGATTCCTTGTAAATCTTTGTGTCGTCTTTGGATCCCCTGCAACCATTAGTACTGTCTCTGGATCCCCTGTAAATATTAGTACTGTCTCTGGATCCACTGCAAATATTAGTACTGTCTCTGGATCCCTATATATATTAGTACCGACTCTGGATCCTGTGTAAATATTAGTACCGTCTCTGGATCCTCTGTAAATATTAGTACTGTCTCTGGGTCCCTGTAAATATTTGTGCTCTTTCTGGATCCCTGTAAATATTAGTACCGTCACTGGATCCTGGGTAAATATTAATACCGTCTCTGGATTCCTGTAAATATTAGTACCGTTTCTGGATCCCCTGTAAATAATAGTGCTGTCTCTGGATCCCCTGTAAATATTAGTATTGTTTCTGTATCCCCTGTAAATATTAGTACTGTCTCTGGATCCCATGTAATTATTAGTACTGTCTCTGGATCCCCTGTAAATATTAGTGCTGTCTCTAGAACCCTGTACAAATTAGTACTGCCCCTGGATCCCCTGTAAAAATTCGTACAGTCTCTGGATCCCCTGTAAATATTAGTAGCGGCTCTGGGTCCCTGTAAATATTCGTACTGTCTCTGGATCCCTTGTAAATCTTTGTGTCGTCTTTGGATCCCCTGTAAACATTAGAAATGTCTCTGGATCCCCTGTAAATATTAGTTCTGTCTCTGGATCCCCTGTAAATATTAGTGCCGTCACTGGATCCCCTGTAAATATTAATACCATCTCTGGATCCCTGTAAATATTAGTACCATCTCTGGATCCCTGTAAATATTAGTACAATCTCTGGATCCACTGCAAATATTAGTACAGTCTCTGGATTCCCTGTAAATACCAGTACTGTCTCTGGATCCCTGTAAATATTAGTACCGACTCTGGATCCTCTGTAAATATGAGCGTCGTCTCTGGATCCCCTGTAAATATTAGTTCCGTCTCTGGATCCCTGTAAATATTTGTGCCGTCTCTGGATCCCCTGTAAATATTTGTGCCGTCTCTGGATCCCCTGTAAATATTAGTACCGACTCTGGATCCTGTGCAAATATTAATACCGTCTCAGGATCCCCTGTAAATATTAGTACAGTCTCTGGATCCCCTGTAATTATTAATACTGTCTCTGGATCACTGTAAATATTAGTACTGTCTCTGGATTCCTTGTAAATCTTTGTGTCGTCTTTGGATCCCCTGCAACCATTAGTACTGTCTCTGGATCCCCTGTAAATATTAGTACTGTCTCTGGATCCACTGCAAATATTAGTACTGTCTCTGGATCCCTATATATATTAGTACCGACTCTGGATCCTGTGTAAATATTAGTACCGTCTCTGGATCCTCTGTAAATATTAGTACTGTCTCTGGGTCCCTGTAAATATTTGTGCTCTTTCTGGATCCCTGTAAATATTAGTACCGTCACTGGATCCTGGGTAAATATTAATACCGTCTCTGGATTCCTGTAAATATTAGTACCGTTTCTGGATCCCCTGTAAATAATAGTGCTGTCTCTGGATCCCCTGTAAATATTAGTATTGTTTCTGTATCCCCTGTAAATATTAGTACTGTCTCTGGATCCCATGTAATTATTAGTACTGTCTCTGGATCCCCTGTAAATATTAGTGCTGTCTCTAGAACCCTGTACAAATTAGTACTGCCCCTGGATCCCCTGTAAAAATTCGTACAGTCTCTGGATCCCCTGTAAATATTAGTAGCGGCTCTGGGTCCCTGTAAATATTCGTACTGTCTCTGGATCCCTTGTAAATCTTTGTGTCGTCTTTGGATCCCCTGTAAACATTAGAAATGTCTCTGGATCCCCTGTAAATATTAGTTCTGTCTCTGGATCCCCTGTAAATATTAGTGCCGTCACTGGATCCCCTGTAAATATTAATACCATCTCTGGATCCCTGTAAATATTAGTACCATCTCTGGATCCCTGTAAATGTTAGTACAATCTCTGGATCCACTGCAAATATTAGTACAGTCTCTGGATTCCCTGTAAATACCAGTACTGTCTCTGGATCCCTGTAAATATTAGTACCGACTCTGGATCCTGTGTAAATATTTGTGCCGTGTCTGGATCCCCTGTAAATATGAGTACCGTCTCTGGATCCCCTGTAAATATTAGTACTGTATCTGGATCCAAAAGTAAATATTAGTACTGTCTCTGGATCCCCTGTAAATATTAGTACAGTCTCTGGATCCCCTGTAATTATCAATACTGTCTCTGGATCCCTGTAAATATTAGTACTGTCTCTGGATTCCTTGTAAATCTTTGTGTCGTTTTTGGATCCTCTGCAACCATTAGTACTGTCTCTGGATCCCCTGTAAATATTAGTACTGTCGCTGGATCCCCTGTAAATATTAGTACCGACTCTGGATCCCCTGTAAATATTAGTACTGTCTCTGGGTCCCTGTAAATATTTATGCTCTTTCTGGATCCTTGTAAATATTAGTACCGTCACTGGATCCTGTGTAAATATTAATACCATCTCTGGATCTCTGAAAATATTAGTACCATCTCTGGATTCGCTGTAATTATTAGTTATGTCTCTGGATCCCCTGTATATATTAGTGCCGTCTCTGGATCCCTTGTAAATCTTTGCGTCGTCTTTGGATCCCCTGTAAACATTAGTACAGTCTCTGGATCCCCTGTAATTACTAGTACTGTCTCTGGATCCCCTGTAAATATTTGTGCCGTCTCTGGATCCCTGTAAATATTAGTGCCGTGTCTGGATCCCCTGTAAATATTAGTACCGTCTCTGGATCCCCTGTAAATATTAGTACCGTCACTGGATCCTCTGAAAATATTAGTACTGTCTCTGGATCCCCTGTAAATATTAGTACCGTCTCTGGATCCCCTGTAAATATTAGTACTGTCTCTGGACCCCGGTAAATATTAATACCGCGTCTGGATCCCCTGTAAATATTAGTACCGATTCTGGATCCTGTGTAAATATTTGGGCCGTCTCCAGATCCACTGTAAATATTAGTAACGTCTCTGGATACCCTTTACATATTAGTACGCTCTCCGGATCCCCTGTAAATATTAGTACTGTCTCTGGATCCCTGCAAATATTCGTACCGTCTCTGGATCCCCTGTAAATATTAGTTCCGTCTCTGGATCCCCTGTAAATATTAGTACCGACTCTGGATCCTGTGCAAATATTAGTACCGTCTCAGGATCCCCTGTAAATATTAATACTGTCTCTGGGTCCCTGTAAATATTTGTGCTCTTTCTGGGTCCCTGTAAATATTAGTACCATCTCTGGATCCCTGTAAATATTAGTACAATCTCTGGATCCCCTGTAAATATTAGTACCGACTCTGGATCCTGTGCAAATATTAGTACCGACTCTGGATCCCCTGTAAATATTAGTTACGTCTCTGGATACACTGCAAATATTATTACGCTCTCCGGATCCCCTGTAAATATTAGTACCGTCTCTGGATCCCCTGTAAATATTAGTACCGTCTTTGGATCCAATGTAAATATTAGTACCGACTCTGGATCCTTTTTAAATGTTGGTACCATCTCTGGATCCCATCTAAATATTAGTAATGTCTCTGGATCCCCTGTAATTATTAGTACAGTCTCTGGATCCCCTGTAATTATTAGTACAGTCTCTGGAATCCCTGTAAATATTAGTGCTGTCTCTGGATCTCTGTAAATATTAGTACTGTCTCTGGATTCCCTGTAAATACTAGTACTGTCTCTGGATCCCTGTAATTATTAGTACTGTCTCTGGATCCCTGTAAATATTAGTACTGTCTCTGGATCTCTGTAAATATTAATACCGACTCTGGATCCTGTGTAAATAATTGTGCCGTCTCCAGATCCACTGTAAATATTAGTAACGTCTCTGGATCCCCTCTAAATATTAGTACCGTCTCTGGACCCCTGTAAATATTACTACTGACTATCGATCCCCTGTAATTATTAATACCATCTCTGGATCCCTGTAAATATTAGTATCATCTCTGGATCCCCTGTAAATATTAGTAACATCTCTGGATCCCTGTAAATATTTGTGCCGTCTATGGATACCCTGTAAATATTATGACGCTCTCCGGATCCCCTGTAAATATTAGTACTGTCTCTGGATCCCTGTAAATATTAGTACCGTCTCTGGATCCCCTTTACATATTAGTACGCTCTCCGGATCCCCTGTAAATATTAGTACTGTCTCTGGATCCCTGCAAATATTCGTACCGTCTCTGGATCCCCTGTAAATATTAGTTCCGTCTCTGGATCCCCTGTAAATATTAGTACCGACTCTGGATCCTGTGCAAATATTAGTACCGTCTCAGGATCCCCTGTAAATATTAATACTGTCTCTGGGTCCCTGTAAATATTTGTGCTCTTTCTGGGTCCCTGTAAATATTAGTACCATCTCTGGATCCCTGTAAATATTAGTACAATCTCTGGATCCCCTGTAAATATTAGTACCGACTCTGGATCCTGTGCAAATATTAGTACCGTCTCAGGATCCCCTGTAAATATTAGTTACGTCTCTGGATACACTGCAAATATTATTACGCTCTCCGGATCCCCTGTAAATATTAGTACCGTCTCTGGATCCCCTGTAAATATTAGTACCGTCTTTGGATCCAATGTAAATATTAGTACCGACTCTGGATCCTTTTTAAATGTTGGTACCATCTCTGGATCCCATCTAAATATTAGTAATGTCTCTGGATCCCCTGTAATTATTAGTACAGTCTCTGGATCCCCTGTAATTATTAGTACAGTCTCTGGAATCCCTGTAAATATTAGTGCTGTCTCTGGATCTCTGTAAATATTAGTACTGTCTCTGGATTCCCTGTAAATACTAGTACTGTCTCTGGATCCCTGTAATTATTAGTACTGTCTCTGGATCCCTGTAAATATTAGTACTGTCTCTGGATCTCTGTAAATATTAATACCGACTCTGGATCCTGTGTAAATAATTGTGCCGTCTCCAGATCCACTGTAAATATTAGTAACGTCTCTGGATCCCCTCTAAATATTAGTACCGTCTCTGGACCCCTGTAAATATTACTACTGACTATCGATCCCCTGTAATTATTAATACCATCTCTGGATCCCTGTAAATATTAGTATCATCTCTGGATCCCCTGTAAATATTAGTAACATCTCTGGATCCCTGTAAATATTTGTGCCGTCTATGGATACCCTGTAAATATTATGACGCTCTCCGGATCCCCTGTAAATATTAGTACTGTCTCTGGATCCCTGTAAATATTAGTACCGTCTCTGGATCCCCTGTAAATATTAGTACCGTCTATGGATCCCCTGTAAATATTAGTACCGTCTCTGGATCCATGTAAATATTTGTGCCGTCTCTGGATACCCTGTAAATATTAGTACAGTCTTTGGATCCCCTGTAAATATTATTACAGTCTCTAGACCCCTGTAAATATAAGTACTGTCTCTGGATCCCAGTAAATATTAGTACCGTCTCTGGATCCCCTGTAAATATTAGTATTGTCTCTGGATCCCCTGTAAATATTTGTGCCGTCTCTGGATCCCTGTAAATATCAGTACCGTGTCTGGATCCCCTGTAAATATTAGTACCGTCTCTGGATCCCCTGTAAATATTAGTACTGTCTCTGGATCCCCTGTAAATATTAGTACTGTTTCTGTAGCCCCTGTAAATATTAGTACTGTCTCTGGATCTCTGTAAATATTAGTACAGTCTCTGGATTCCCTGTAAATATCAGTACTGTCTCTAGAACCCTGAAAAAAATTAGTACTGTCCCTGGATCCCCTGTAAAAATTAGTACAGTCTCTGGATCCCCTGTAAATATTAGTAGCGGCTCTGGATCCCTGTAAATATTCGTACTGTCTCTGGATCCCTTGTAAATCATTGTGTCGTCTTTTGATCCCATGTAAACATTGGTACTGTCTCTGGATTCCTGTAAATATTAGTGCCGTGTCTGGATCCCCTGTAAATATTAGTACCGTCTCTGGATCCCCTGTAAATATTAGTACCGTCACTGGATCCTCTGACAATATTAGTACTGTCTCTGGATCCCCTGTAAATATTAGTACCGTCACTGGATCCTCTGTAAATATTAGTACTGTCTCTGGATCCCCTGTAAATATTAATACCGTCTCTGGATCCCCTGTAAATATTAGTACTGTCTCTGGATCCACTGTGAATATTAGTACTGTCTCTGGATTCCTTGTAAATCTTTGTGTCGTCTTTGGATCCCCTGGAAACATTAGTGCAGTCTCTGGATCCCCTGTAATTACTAGTACTGTCTCTGGATCCCCTGTAAATATTAGTACCGTCTCTGGATCCCCTGTAAATATTAGTACTGTCTCTGGATCCCCTGTAAATATTTCTGCCGTCTCTGGATCCCTGTAATTATTAGTGCCGTGTCTGGATCCCCTGTAAATATTAGTACCGTCTCTGGATCCCCTGTAAATATTAGTACCGTCACTGGATCCTCTGAAAATATTAGTACTGTCTCTGGATCCCCTGTAAATATTAGTACCGTCTCTGGATCCCCTGTAAATATTAGTACTGTCTCTGGATTCCTTGTAAATCTTTGTGTCGTCTTTGGATCCACTGCAACCATTAGTACTGTCTCTGGATCCCCTGTAAATATTAGTACTGTCTCTGGATCCACTGTAATTATTAGTACCGGCTCTGGATCCCCTGTAAATATTAGTACTGTCTCTGGGTCCCTGTAAATATTTGTGCTCTTTCTGGATCCCTGTAAATATTAGCACCGTCACTGGATCCTGTGTAAATATTAATACCATCTCTGGATTGCTGAAAATATTAGTTCCATCTCTGGATCACTGTAAATATTAGTACAGTCTCTGGATCCCCTGTAAATATTAGTACAGTTTCTGGATCCCTGTAAATAATAATACAGTCTCTGGATCCCCTGTAATTATTAGTACAGTCTCTGGATTCCCTGCAAATATTAGTACAATCTCTGGATTCCCTGTAAATACTAGTACTTTCTCTGGATCCCTGTAAATATTAGTACTGTCTCTGGACCCCGGTAAATATTAATACCGCGTCTGGTTCCCCTGTAAATATTAGTACCGACTCTGGATCCTGTGTAAATATTTGGGCCGTCTCCAGATCCACTGTAAATATTAGTAACGTCTCTGGATACCCTTTACATATATGTACGCTCTCCAGATCCCCTGTAAATATTAGTACTGTCTCTGGATCCCTGCAAATATTCGTACCGTCTCTGGATCCCTGTAAATATTAGTACCGACTCTGGATCCTGTGTAAATATTTGTGCCGTGTCTGGATCCACTGTAAATTAGAGTACCGTCTCTGGATCCCCTGTAAATATTAGTACTGTATCTGGATCCAAAAGTAAATATTAGTACTGTCTCTGGATCCCCTGTAAATATTAGTACTGTCTTTGGATCCCCTGTAAATATTAGTACAGTCTCTGGATCCCCTGTAAATATTAGTACCGTCTATGGAACCCCTGTAAATATTAGTACCGTCTCTGGATCCATGTAAATATTTGTGCCGTCTCTGGATACCCTGTAAATATTAGTACAGTCTTTGGATCCCCTGTAAATATTATTACAGTCTCTAGACCCCTGTAAATATAAGTACTGTCTCTGGATCCCAGTAAATATTAGTACCGTCTCTGGATCACCTGTAAATATTAGTATTGTCTCTGGATCCCCTGTAAATATTTGTGCCGTCTCTGGATCCCTGTAAATATCAGTACCGTGTCTGGATCCCCTGTAAATATTAGTACCGTCTCTGGATCCCCTGTAAATATTAGTACTGTCTCTGGATCCCCTGTAAATATTTGTGCCCTCTCTGGATCCCTGTAAATATTAGTGCCGTGTCTGGATCCCCTCTAATATTGGTACCGTCTCTGGATCCCCTGTAAATATTAGAACCGTCACTGGATCCTCTGAAAATATTAGTACTGTCTCTGGATCCCCTGTAAATATTAGTACCGTCTCTGGATCCCCTGTAAATATTATTACTGTCTCTGGATCCCGTGTGAATATTAGTACTGTCTTTGGATCCCCTGTAAATATTAGTACAGTCTCTGGATCCCCTGTAATTATTAATACTGTCTCTGGATTCCTGTAAATATTAGTACTGTCTCTGGATTCCTTGTAAATCTTTGTGTCGTCTTTGGATCCGCTGCAACCATCAGCACTGTCTCTGGATCCCCTGTAAATATTAGTACTGTCTCTGGATCCACTGTAAATATTAGTACAGTCTCTGGATCCCTGTATATATTAGTACCGACTCTGGATCCTGTGTAAATATTATTACCGTCTCAGGATCCCCTGTAAATATTAATACTGTCTCTGGGTCCCTGTAAATATTTGTGCTCTTTCTGGGTCTCTGTAAATATTAGTACCGTCACTGGATCCCCTGTAAATATTAATACCATCTCTGGATCCCTGTAAATATTAGTACCATCTCTGGATCCCTGTAAATATTAGTACAATCTCTGGATCCACTGCAAATATTAGTACAGTCTCTGGATTCGCTGTAAATATTAGTTATGTCTCTGGATCCCTGGAAATATTGGTGCTATCTTTGGATCCCCTGTAAATATTAGGACCATCTCTGGATCCCTGTAATTATTAGTACATTCTCTGGATTCCCTGCAAATATTAGTACTGTCTCTGGATTCCCTGTAAATACCAGTACTGTCTCTGGATCCCTGTAAATATTAGTACCGACTCTGGATCCTGTGTAAATATTTGTGCCGTGTCTGGATCCCCTGTAAATATGAGTACCGTCTCTGGATCCCCGGTAAATATTAGTACTGTATCTGGATCCAAAAGTAAATATTAGTACTGTCTCTGGATCCCCTGTAAATATTAGTACTGTCTTTGGATCCCCTGTAAATATTAGTACAGTCTCTGGATCCCCTGTAATTATCAATACTGTCTCTGGATCCCTGTAAATATTAGTACTGTCTCTGGATTCCTTGTAAATCTTTGTGTCGTTTTTGGATCCCCTGCAACCATTAGTACTGTCTCTGGATCCCCTGTAAATATTAGTACTGTCGCTGGATCCCCTGTAAATATTAGTATCGACTCTGGATCCCCTGTAAATATTAGTACTGTCTCTGGGTCCCTGTAAATATTTATGCTCTTTCTGGATCCTTGTAAATATTAGTACCGTCACTGGATCCTGTGTAAATATTAATACCATCTCTGGATCTCTGAAAATATTAGTACCATCTCTGGATTCGCTGTAATTATTAGTTATGTCTCTGGATCCCCTGTATATATTAGTGCCGTCTCTGGATCCCTTGTAAATCTTTGCGTCGTCTTTGGATCCCCTGTAAACATTAGTACAGTCTCTGGATCCCCTGTAATTACTAGTACTGTCTCTGGATCCCCTGTAAATATTTGTGCCATCTCTGGATCCCTGTAAATATTAGTGCCGTGTCTGGATCCCCTGTAAATATTAGTACCGTCTCTGGATCCCCTGTAAATATTAGTACCGTCACTGGATCCTCTGAAAATATTAGTACTGTCTCTGGATCCCCTGTAAATATTAGTACCGTCTCTGGATCCCCTGTAAATATTAGTACTGTCTCTGGACCCCGGTAAATATTAATACCGCGTCTGGATCCCCTGTAAATATTAGTACCGATTCTGGATCCTGTGTAAATATTTGGGCCGTCTCCAGATCCACTGTAAATATTAGTAACGTCTCTGGATACCCTTTACATATTAGTACGCTCTCTGGATCCCCTGTAAATATTAGTACTGTCTCTGGATCCCTGCAAATATTCGTACCGTCTCTGGATCCCCTGTAAATATTAGTTCCGTCTCTGGATCCCCTGTAAATATTAGTACCGACTCTGGATCCTGTGCAAATATTAGTACCGTCTCAGGATCCCCTGTAAATATTAATACTGTCTCTGGGTCCCTGTAAATATTTGTGCTCTTTCTGGGTCCCTGTAAATATTAGTACCGTCACTGGATCCCCTGTAAATATTAATACCATCTCTGGATCCCTGTAAATATTAGTACAATCTCTGGATCCCCTGTAAATATTAGTACAGTCTCTGGATTCGCTGTAAATATTAGTTATGTCTCTGGATCCCTGCAAATATTGGTACTATCTTTGGATCCCCTGTAAATATTGGGACCATCTCTGGATCCCTGTAATTATTAGTACAGTCTCTGCATTCCCTGCAAATATTAGTACTGTCTCTAGATTCCCTGTCAATACGAGTACTGTCTCTGGACCCCGGTAAATATTAATACCGCGTCTGGATCCCCTGTAAATATTAGTACCGACTCTGGATCCTGTGCAAATATTAGTACCGTCTCAGGATCCCCTGTAAATATTAGTTACGTCTCTGGATACACTGCAAATATTATTACGCTCTCCGGATCCCCTGTAAATATTAGTACCGTCTCTGGATCACCTGTAAATATTAGTACCGTCTTTGGATCAAATGTAAATATTAGTACCGATTCTGGATCCTTTTTAAATATTGGTACCATCTCTGGATCCCCTCTAAATATTAGTAATGTCTCTGGATCCCCTGTAATTATTAGTACAGTCTCTGGATCCCCTGTAATTATTAGTACAGTCTCTGGAATCCCTGTAAATATTAGTGCTGTCTCTGGATTCCCTGTAAATACTAGTACTGTCTCTGGATCCCTTTATTATTAGTACTGTCTCTGGATCCCTGTAAATATTAGTACTGTCTCTGGATCTCTGTAAATATTAATACCGACTCTGGATCCTGTGTAAATAATTGTGCCGTCTCCAGATCCACTGTAAATATTAGTAACGTCTCTGGATCCCCTCTAAATATTAGTACCGTCTCTGGACCCCTGTAAATATTACTACTGACTATCGATCCCCTTTAATTATTAATACCATCTCTGGATCCCTGTAAATATTAGTATCATCTCTGGATCCCCTGTAAATATTAGTAACATCTCTGGATCCCTGTAAATATTTGTGCCGTCTATGGATACCCTGTAAATATTATGACGCTCTCCGGATCCCCTGTAAATATTAGTACTGTCTCTGGATCCCTGTAAATATTAGTGCCGTCTCTGGATCCCCTGTAAATATTAGTACCGTCTATGGATCCCCTGTAAATATTAGTACCGTCTCTGGATCCATGTAAATATTTGAGCCGTCTCTGGATACCCTGTAAATATTAGTACAGTCTTTGGATCCCCTGAAAATATTATTACAGTCTCTAGACCCCTGTAAATATAAGTACTGTCTCTGGATCCCAGTAAATATTAGTACCGTCTCTGGATCCCCTGTAAATATTAGTATTGTCTCTGGATCCCCTGTAAATATTTGTGCCGTCTCTGGATCCCTGTAAATATCAGTACCGTGTCTGGATCCCCTGTAAATATTAGTACCGTCTCTGGATCCCCTGTAAATATTAGTACTGTCTCTGGATCCCCTGTAAATATTAGTACTGTTTCTGTAGCCCCTGTAAATATTAGTACTGTCTCTGGATCTCTGTAAATATTAGTACAGTCTCTGGATTCCCTGTAAATATCAGTACTGTCTCTAGAACCCTGAAAAAAATTGGTACTGTCCCTGGATCCCCTGTAAAAATTAGTACAGTCTCTGGATCCCCTGTAAATATTAGTAGCGGCTCTGGATCCCTGTAAATATTCGTACTGTCGCTGGATCCCTTGTAAATCATTGTGTCGTCTTTTGATCCCATGTAAACATTGGTACTGTCTCTGGATTCCTGTAAATATTAGTGCCGTGTCTGGATCCCCTGTAAATATTAGTACCGTCTCTGGATCCCCTGTAAATATTAGTACCGTCACTGGATCCTCTGACAATATTAGTACTGTCTCTGGATCCCCTGTAAATATTAGTACCGTCACTGGATCCTCTGTAAATATTAGTACTGTCTCTGGATCCCCTGTAAATATTAATACCGTCTCTGGATCCCCTGTAAATATTAGTACTGTCTCTGGATCCACTGTGAATATTAGTACTGTCTCTGGATTCCTTGTAAATCTTTGTGTCGTCTTTGGATCCCCTGGAAACATTAGTGCAGTCTCTGGATCCCCTGTAATTACTAGTACTGTCTCTGGATCCCCTGTAAATATTAGTACCGTCTCTGGATCCCCTGTAAATATTAGTACTGTCTCTGGATCCCCTGTAAATATTTCTGCCGTCTCTGGATCCCTGTAATTATTAGTGCCGTGTCTGGATCCCCTGTAAATATTAGTACCGTCTCTGGATCCCCTGTAAATATTAGTACCGTCACTGGATCCTCTGAAAATATTAGTACTGTCTCTGGATCCCCTGTAAATATTAGTACCGTCTCTGGATCCCCTGTAAATATTAGTACTGTCTCTGGATTCCTTGTAAATCTTTGTGTCGTCTTTGGATCCACTGCAACCATTAGTACTGTCTCTGGATCCCCTGTAAATATTAGTACTGTCTCTGGATCCACTGTAATTATTAGTACCGGCTCTGGATCCCCTGTAAATATTAGTACTGTCTCTGGGTCCCTGTAAATATTTGTGCTCTTTCTGGATCCCTGTAAATATTAGCACCGTCACTGGATCCTGTGTAAATATTAATACCATCTCTGGATTGCTGAAAATATTAGTTCCATCTCTGGATCACTGTAAATATTAGTACAGTCTCTGGATCCCCTGTAAATATTAGTACAGTTTCTGGATCCCTGTAAATAATAATACAGTCTCTGGATCCCCTGTAATTATTAGTACAGTCTCTGGATTCCCTGCAAATATTAGTACAATCTCTGGATTCCCTGTAAATACTAGTACTTTCTCTGGATCCCTGTAAATATTAGTACTGTCTCTGGACCCCGGTAAATATTAATACCGCGTCTGGTTCCCCTGTAAATATTAGTACCGACTCTGGATCCTGTGTAAATATTTGGGCCGTCTCCAGATCCACTGTAAATATTAGTAACGTCTCTGGATACCCTTTACATATATGTACGCTCTCCAGATCCCCTGTAAATATTAGTACTGTCTCTGGATCCCTGCAAATATTCGTACCGTCTCTGGATCCCTGTAAATATTAGTACCGACTCTGGATCCTGTGTAAATATTTGTGCCGTGTCTGGATCCACTGTAAATTAGAGTACCGTCTCTGGATCCCCTGTAAATATTAGTACTGTATCTGGATCCAAAAGTAAATATTAGTACTGTCTCTGGATCCCCTGTAAATATTAGTACTGTCTTTGGATCCCCTGTAAATATTAGTACAGTCTCTGGATCCCCTGTAAATATTAGTACCGTCTATGGAACCCCTGTAAATATTAGTACCGTCTCTGGATCCATGTAAATATTTGTGCCGTCTCTGGATACCCTGTAAATATTAGTACAGTCTTTGGATCCCCTGTAAATATTATTACAGTCTCTAGACCCCTGTAAATATAAGTACTGTCTCTGGATCCCAGTAAATATTAGTACCGTCTCTGGATCACCTGTAAATATTAGTATTGTCTCTGGATCCCCTGTAAATATTTGTGCCGTCTCTGGATCCCTGTAAATATCAGTACCGTGTCTGGATCCCCTGTAAATATTAGTACCGTCTCTGGATCCCCTGTAAATATTAGTACTGTCTCTGGATCCCCTGTAAATATTTGTGCCCTCTCTGGATCCCTGTAAATATTAGTGCCGTGTCTGGATCCCCTCTAATATTGGTACCGTCTCTGGATCCCCTGTAAATATTAGAACCGTCACTGGATCCTCTGAAAATATTAGTACTGTCTCTGGATCCCCTGTAAATATTAGTACCGTCTCTGGATCCCCTGTAAATATTATTACTGTCTCTGGATCCCGTGTGAATATTAGTACTGTCTTTGGATCCCCTGTAAATATTAGTACAGTCTCTGGATCCCCTGTAATTATTAATACTGTCTCTGGATTCCTGTAAATATTAGTACTGTCTCTGGATTCCTTGTAAATCTTTGTGTCGTCTTTGGATCCGCTGCAACCATTAGCACTGTCTCTGGATCCCCTGTAAATATTAGTACTGTCTCTGGATCCACTGTAAATATTAGTACAGTCTCTGGATCCCTGTATATATTAGTACCGACTCTGGATCCTGTGTAAATATTATTACCGTCTCAGGATCCCCTGTAAATATTAATACTGTCTCTGGGTCCCTGTAAATATTTGTGCTCTTTCTGGGTCTCTGTAAATATTAGTACCGT
This sequence comes from Heptranchias perlo, assembly GCF_035084215.1. Taxonomy (NCBI): domain Eukaryota; kingdom Metazoa; phylum Chordata; class Chondrichthyes; order Hexanchiformes; family Hexanchidae; genus Heptranchias; species Heptranchias perlo. The sequence goes on along the minus strand of NW_027139918.1, from coordinate 63,069 downwards.
CACTGGATCCCCTGTAAATATTAATACCATCTCTGGATCCCTGTAAATATTAGTACCATCTCTGGATCCCTGTAAATATTAGTACAATCTCTGGATCCACTGCAAATATTAGTACAGTCTCTGGATTCGCTGTAAATATTAGTTATGTCTCTGGATCCCTGGAAATATTGGTGCTATCTTTGGATCCCCTGTAAATATTAGGACCATCTCTGGATCCCTGTAATTATTAGTACATTCTCTGGATTCCCTGCAAATATTAGTACTGTCTCTGGATTCCCTGTAAATACCAGTACTGTCTCTGGATCCCTGTAAATATTAGTACCGACTCTGGATCCTGTGTAAATATTTGTGCCGTGTCTGGATCCCCTGTAAATATGAGTACCGTCTCTGGATCCCCGGTAAATATTAGTACTGTATCTGGATCCAAAAGTAAATATTAGTACTGTCTCTGGATCCCCTGTAAATATTAGTACTGTCTTTGGATCCCCTGTAAATATTAGTACAGTCTCTGGATCCCCTGTAATTATCAATACTGTCTCTGGATCCCTGTAAATATTAGTACTGTCTCTGGATTCCTTGTAAATCTTTGTGTCGTTTTTGGATCCCCTGCAACCATTAGTACTGTCTCTGGATCCCCTGTAAATATTAGTACTGTCGCTGGATCCCCTGTAAATATTAGTATCGACTCTGGATCCCCTGTAAATATTAGTACTGTCTCTGGGTCCCTGTAAATATTTATGCTCTTTCTGGATCCTTGTAAATATTAGTACCGTCACTGGATCCTGTGTAAATATTAATACCATCTCTGGATCTCTGAAAATATTAGTACCATCTCTGGATTCGCTGTAATTATTAGTTATGTCTCTGGATCCCCTGTATATATTAGTGCCGTCTCTGGATCCCTTGTAAATCTTTGCGTCGTCTTTGGATCCCCTGTAAACATTAGTACAGTCTCTGGATCCCCTGTAATTACTAGTACTGTCTCTGGATCCCCTGTAAATATTTGTGCCATCTCTGGATCCCTGTAAATATTAGTGCCGTGTCTGGATCCCCTGTAAATATTAGTACCGTCTCTGGATCCCCTGTAAATATTAGTACCGTCACTGGATCCTCTGAAAATATTAGTACTGTCTCTGGATCCCCTGTAAATATTAGTACCGTCTCTGGATCCCCTGTAAATATTAGTACTGTCTCTGGACCCCGGTAAATATTAATACCGCGTCTGGATCCCCTGTAAATATTAGTACCGATTCTGGATCCTGTGTAAATATTTGGGCCGTCTCCAGATCCACTGTAAATATTAGTAACGTCTCTGGATACCCTTTACATATTAGTACGCTCTCTGGATCCCCTGTAAATATTAGTACTGTCTCTGGATCCCTGCAAATATTCGTACCGTCTCTGGATCCCCTGTAAATATTAGTTCCGTCTCTGGATCCCCTGTAAATATTAGTACCGACTCTGGATCCTGTGCAAATATTAGTACCGTCTCAGGATCCCCTGTAAATATTAATACTGTCTCTGGGTCCCTGTAAATATTTGTGCTCTTTCTGGGTCCCTGTAAATATTAGTACCGTCACTGGATCCCCTGTAAATATTAATACCATCTCTGGATCCCTGTAAATATTAGTACAATCTCTGGATCCCCTGTAAATATTAGTACAGTCTCTGGATTCGCTGTAAATATTAGTTATGTCTCTGGATCCCTGCAAATATTGGTACTATCTTTGGATCCCCTGTAAATATTGGGACCATCTCTGGATCCCTGTAATTATTAGTACAGTCTCTGCATTCCCTGCAAATATTAGTACTGTCTCTAGATTCCCTGTCAATACGAGTACTGTCTCTGGACCCCGGTAAATATTAATACCGCGTCTGGATCCCCTGTAAATATTAGTACCGACTCTGGATCCTGTGCAAATATTAGTACCGTCTCAGGATCCCCTGTAAATATTAGTTACGTCTCTGGATACACTGCAAATATTATTACGCTCTCCGGATCCCCTGTAAATATTAGTACCGTCTCTGGATCACCTGTAAATATTAGTACCGTCTTTGGATCAAATGTAAATATTAGTACCGATTCTGGATCCTTTTTAAATATTGGTACCATCTCTGGATCCCCTCTAAATATTAGTAATGTCTCTGGATCCCCTGTAATTATTAGTACAGTCTCTGGATCCCCTGTAATTATTAGTACAGTCTCTGGAATCCCTGTAAATATTAGTGCTGTCTCTGGATTCCCTGTAAATACTAGTACTGTCTCTGGATCCCTTTATTATTAGTACTGTCTCTGGATCCCTGTAAATATTAGTACTGTCTCTGGATCTCTGTAAATATTAATACCGACTCTGGATCCTGTGTAAATAATTGTGCCGTCTCCAGATCCACTGTAAATATTAGTAACGTCTCTGGATCCCCTCTAAATATTAGTACCGTCTCTGGACCCCTGTAAATATTACTACTGACTATCGATCCCCTTTAATTATTAATACCATCTCTGGATCCCTGTAAATATTAGTATCATCTCTGGATCCCCTGTAAATATTAGTAACATCTCTGGATCCCTGTAAATATTTGTGCCGTCTATGGATACCCTGTAAATATTATGACGCTCTCCGGATCCCCTGTAAATATTAGTACTGTCTCTGGATCCCTGTAAATATTAGTGCCGTCTCTGGATCCCCTGTAAATATTAGTACCGTCTATGGATCCCCTGTAAATATTAGTACCGTCTCTGGATCCATGTAAATATTTGAGCCGTCTCTGGATACCCTGTAAATATTAGTACAGTCTTTGGATCCCCTGAAAATATTATTACAGTCTCTAGACCCCTGTAAATATAAGTACTGTCTCTGGATCCCAGTAAATATTAGTACCGTCTCTGGATCCCCTGTAAATATTAGTATTGTCTCTGGATCCCCTGTAAATATTTGTGCCGTCTCTGGATCCCTGTAAATATCAGTACCGTGTCTGGATCCCCTGTAAATATTAGTACCGTCTCTGGATCCCCTGTAAATATTAGTACTGTCTCTGGATCCCCTGTAAATATTAGTACTGTTTCTGTAGCCCCTGTAAATATTAGTACTGTCTCTGGATCTCTGTAAATATTAGTACAGTCTCTGGATTCCCTGTAAATATCAGTACTGTCTCTAGAACCCTGAAAAAAATTGGTACTGTCCCTGGATCCCCTGTAAAAATTAGTACAGTCTCTGGATCCCCTGTAAATATTAGTAGCGGCTCTGGATCCCTGTAAATATTCGTACTGTCGCTGGATCCCTTGTAAATCATTGTGTCGTCTTTGGATCCCATGTAAACATTGGTACTGTCTCTGGATTCCTGTAAATATTAGTGCCGTGTCTGGATCCCCTGTAAATATTAGTACCGTCTCTGGATCCCCTGTAAATATTAGTACCGTCACTGGATCCTCTGACAATATTAGTACTGTCTCTGGATCCCCTGTAAATATTAGTACCGTCACTGGATCCTCTGAAAATATTAGTACTGTCTCTGGATCCCCTGTAAATATTAAAACCGTCTCTGGATCCCCTGTAAATATTAGTACTGTCTCTGGATCCACTGTGAATATTAGTACTGTCTCTGGATTCCTTGTAAATCTTTGTGTCGTCTTTGGATCCCCTGGAAACATTAGTACAGTCTCTGGATCCCCTGTAATTACTAGTACTGTCTCTGGATCCCCTGTAAATATTAGTACCGTCTCTGGATCCCCTGTAAATATTAGTACTGTCTCTGGATCCCCTGTAAATATTTCTGCCGTCTCTGGATCCCTGTAATTATTAGTGCCGTGTCTGGATCCCCTGTAAATATTAGTACCGTCTCTGGATCCCCTGTAAATATTAGTACCGTCACTGGATCCTCTGAAAATATTAGTACTGTCTCTGGATCCCCTGTAAATATTAGTACCGTCTCTGGATCCCCTGTAAATATTAGTACTGTCTCTGGATTCCTTGTAAATCTTTGTGTCATCTTTGGATCCACTGCAACCATTAGTACTGTCTCTGGATCCCCTGTAAATATTAGTACTGTCTCTGGATCCACTGTAATTATTAGTACAGTCTCTGGATCCCTGTAAATATTAGTACCGACTCTGGATCCTGTGTAAATATTAGTACCGTCTCTGGATCCCCTGTAAATATTAGTACTGTCTCTGGGTCCCTGTAAATATTTGTGCTCTTTCTGGATCCCTGTAAATATTAGCACCGTCACTGGATCCTGTGTAAATATTAATACCATCTCTGGATTGCTGAAAATATTAGTTCCATCTCTGGATCCCTGTAAATATTAGTACAGTCTCTGGATCCCCTGTAAATATTAGTACAGTTTCTGGATCCCTGTAAATAATAATACAGTCTCTGGATCCCCTGTAATTATTAGTACAGTCTCTGGATTCCCTGCAAATATTAGTACTGTCTCTGGATTCCCTGTAAATACTAGTACTTTCTCTGGATCCCTGTAAATATTAGTACTGTCTCTGGACCCCGGTAAATATTAATACCGCGTCTGGATCCCCTGTAAATATTAGTACCGACTCTGGATCCTGTGTAAATATTTGGGCCGTCTCCAGATCCACTGTAAATATTAGTAACGTCTCTGGATACCCTTTACATATATGTACGCTCTCCAGATCCCCTGTAAATATTAGTACTGTCTCTGGATCCCTGCAAATATTCGTACCGTCTCTGGATCCCTGTAAATATTAGTACCGACTCTGGATCCTGTGTAAATATTTGTGCCGTGTCTGGATCCACTGTAAATTAGAGTACCGTCTCTGGATCCCCTGTAAATATTAGTACTGTATCTGGATCCAAAAGTAAATATTAGTACTGTCTCTGGATCCCCTGTAAATATTAGTAATGTCTTTGGATCCCCTGTAAATATTAGTACAGTCTCTGGATCCCCTGTAATTATCAATACTGTCTCTGGATCCCTGTAAATATTAGCACCGTCACTGGATCCTGTGTAAATATTAATACCATCTCTGGATTGCTGAAAATATTAGTTCCATCTCTGGATCCCTGTAAATATTCGTACAGTCTCTGGATCCCCTGTAAATATTAGTACAGTTTCTGGATCCCTGTAAATAATAATACAGTCTCTGGATCCCCTGTAATTATTAGTACAGTCTCTGGATTCCCTGCAAATATTAGTACTGTCTCTGGATTCCCTGTAAATACTAGTACTTTCTCTGGATCCCTGTAAATATTAGTACTGTCTCTGGACCCCGGTAAATATTAATACCGCGTCTGGATTCCCTGTAAATATTAGTACCGACTCTGGATCCTGTGTAAATATTTGGGCCGTCTCCAGATCCACTGTAAATATTAGTAACGTCTCTGGATACGCTTTACATATTAGTACGCTCTCCAGATCCCCTGCAAATATCTGTACCGTCTCTGGATCCCCTGTAAATATTAGTTCCGTCTCTGGATCCCTGTAAATATTTGTGCTGTCTCTGGATCCCCTGTAAATATTTGTGCCGTCTCTGGATCCCCTGTAAATATTAGTACCGACTCTGGATCCTGTGCAAATATTAGTACCGTCTCAGGATCCCCTGTAAATATTAATACTGTCTCTGGGTCCCTGTAAATACTTGTGCTCTTTCTGGGTCCCTGTAAATATTAGTACCGTCACTGGATCCCCTGTAAATATTAATACCATCTCTGGATCCCTGTAAATATTTGTGCCGTCTATGGATACCCTGTAAATATTATGACGCTCTCCGGATCCCCTGTAAATATTAGTACTGTCTCTGGATCCCTGTAAATATAAGTACTGTCTCTGGATCCCCTGTAAATATTAGTACCGTCTATGGATCCCCTGTAAATATTAGTACCGTCTCTGGATCCATGTAAATATTTGTGCCGTCTCTGGATACCCTGTAAATATTAGTACAGTCTTTGGATCCCCAGTAAATATTATTACAGTCTCTAGACCCCTGTAAATATAAGTACTGTCTCTGGATCCCAGTAAATATTGGTACCGTCTCTGGATCCCCTGTAAATATTTGTGCCATCTCTAGATCCCTGTAAATATCAGTACCGTGTCTGGATCCCCTGTAAATATTAGTACCGTCTCTGGATCCCCTGTAAATATTAGTACTGTCTCTGGATCCCCTGTAAATATTACTACTGTTTCTGTAGCCCCTGTAAATATTAGTACTGTCTCTGGATCTCTGTAAATATTAGTACAGTCTCTGGATTCCCTGTAAATATCAGTACTGTCTCTAGAACCCTGTAAAAATTAGTACTGTCCCTGGATCCCCTGTAAAAATTAGTACAGTCTCTGGATCCCCTCTAAATATTAGTAGCGGCTCTGGATCCCTGTAAATATACGTACTGTCTCTGGATCCCTTGTAAATCATTGTGTCGTCTTTGGATCCCCTGTAAACATTGGTACTGTCTCTGGATTCCTGTAAATATTAGTGCCGTGTCTGGATCCCCTGTAAATATTAGTACCGTCTCTGGATCCCCTGTAAATATTAGTACCGTCACTGGATCCTCTGAAAATATTAGTACTGTCTCTGGATCCCCTGTAAATATTAGTACCGTCACTGGATCCTCTGAAAATATTAGTACAGTCTCTGGATTCGCTGTAAATATTAGTTATGTCTCTGGATCCCTGCAAATATTGGTACTATCTTTGGATCCCCTGTAAATATTGGGACCATCTCTGGATCCCTGTAATTATTAGTACAGTCTCTGCATTCCCTGCAAATATTATTACTGTCTCTGGATTCCCTGTAAATACGAGTACTGTCTCTGGACCCCGGTAAATATTAATACCGCGTCTGGATCCCCTGTAAATATTAGTACCGACTCTGGATCCTGTGCAAATATTAGTACCGTCTCAGGATCCCCTGTAAATATTAGTTACGTCTCTGGATACACTGCAAATATTATTACGCTCTCCGGATCCCCTGTAAATATTAGTACCGGCTCTGGATCCCCTGTAAATATTAGTACCGTCTTTGGATCAAATGTAAATATTAGTACCGACTCTGGATCCTTTTTAAATATTGGTACCATCTCTGGATCCCCTCTAAATATTAGTAATGTCTCTGGATCCCCTGTAATTATTAGTACAGTCTCTGGATCCCCTGTAATTATTAGTACAGTCTCTGGAATCCCTGTAAATATTAGTGCTGTCTCTGGATTCCCTGTAAATACTAGTACTGTCTCTGGATCCCTGTAATTATTAGTACTGTCTCTGGATCCCTGTAAATATTAGTACTGTCTCTGGATCCCCTGTAAATATTAATACCGAATCTGGATCCTGTGTAAATAATTGTGCCGTCTCCAGATCCACTGTAAATATTAGTAACGTCTCTGGAACCCCTGTAAATATTAGTACCGTCTCTGGATCCCCTGTAAATATTAGTACCGTCTATGGATCCCCTGTAAATATTAGTACCGTCTCTGGATCCATGTAAATATTTGTGCCGTCTCTGGATCCCCTCTAAATATTAGTAGCGGCTCTGGATCCCTGTAAATATACGTACTGTCTCTGGATCCCTTGTAAATCATTGTGTCGTCTTTGGATCCCCTGTAAACATTGGTACTGTCTCTGGATTCCTGTAAATATTAGTGCCGTGTCTGGATCCCCTGTAAATATTAGTACCGTCTCTGGATCCCCTGTAAATATTAGTACCGTCACTGGATCCTCTGAAAATATTAGTACTGTCTCTGGATCCCCTGTAAATATTAGTACCGTCACTGGATCCTCTGAAAATATTAGTACTGTCTCTGGATTCGCTGTAAATATTAGTTATGTCTCTGGATCCCTGCAAATATTGGTACTATCTTTGGATCCCCTGTAAATATTGGGACCATCTCTGGATCCCTGTAATTATTAGTACAGTCTCTGCATTCCCTGCAAATATTATTACTGTCTCTGGATTCCCTGTAAATACGAGTACTGTCTCTGGACCCCGGTAAATATTAATACCGCGTCTGGATCCCCTGTAAATATTAGTACCGACTCTGGATCCTGTGCAAATATTCGTACCGTCTCAGGATCCCCTGTAAATATTAGTTACGTCTCTGGATACACTGCAAATATTATTACGCTCTCCGGATCCCCTGTAAATATTAGTACCGGCTCTGGATCCCCTGTAAATATTAGTACCGTCTTTGGATCAAATGTAAATATTAGTACCGACTCTGGATCCTTTTTAAATATTGGTACCATCTCTGGATCCCCTCTAATTATTAGTAATGTCTCTGGATCCCCTGTAATTATTAGTACAGTCTCTGGATCCCCTGTAATTATTAGTACAGTCTCTGGAATCCCTGTAAATATTAGTGCTGTCTCTGGATTCCCTGTAAATACTAGTACTGTCTCTGGATCCCTGTAATTATTAGTACTGTCTCTGGATCCCTGTAAATATTAGTACTGTCTCTGGATCTCTGTAAATATTAATACCGACTCTGGATCCTGTGTAAATAATTGTGCCGTCTCCAGATCCACTGTAAATATTAGTAACGTCTCTGGATCACCTGTAAATATTAGTACCGTCTCTGGACCCCTGTAAATATTACTACTGACTATCGATCCCCTGTAATTATTAATACCATCTCTGGATCCCTGTAAATATTAGTATCATCTCTGGATCCACTGTAAATATTAGTAACATCTCTGGATCCCTGTAAATATTTGTGCCGTCTATGGATACCCTGTAAATATTATGACGCTCTCCGGATCCCCTGTAAATATTAGTACTGTCTCTGGATCCCTGTAAATATTAGTACCGTCTCTGGATCCCCTGTAAATATTAGTACCGTCTATGGATCCCCTGTAAATATTAGTACCGTCTCTGGATCCATGTAAATATTTGTGCCGTCTCTGGATACCCTGTAAATATTAGTACAGTCTTTGGATCCCCAGTAAATATTATTACAGTCTCTAGACCCCTGTAAATATAAGTACTGTCTCTGGATCCCAGTAAATATTAGTACCGTCTCTGGATCCCCTGTAAATATTTGTGCCGTCTCTGGATCCCTGTAAATATCAGTACCGTGTCTCGATCCCCTGTAAATATTAGTACCGTCTCTGGATCCCCTGTAAATATTAGTACTGTCTCTGGATCCCCTGTAAATATTAGTACTGTTTCTGTAGCCCCTGTAAATATTAGTACTGTCTCTGGATCTCTGTAAATATTAGTACAGTCTCTGGATTCACTGTAAATATCAGTACTGTCTCTAGAACCCTGTAAAAATTAGTACTGTCCCTGGATCCCCTGTAAAAATTAGTACAGTCTCTGGATCCCCTCTAAATATTAGTAGCGGCTCTGGATCCCTGTAAATATACGTACTGTCTCTGGATCCCTTGTAAATCATTGTGTCGTCTTTGGATCCCCTGTAAACATTGGTACTGTCTCTGGATTCCTGTAAATATTAGTGCCGTATCTGGATCCCCTGTAAATATTAGTACCGTCTCTGGATCCCCTGTAAATATTAGTACCGTCACTGGATCCTCTGAAAATATTAGTACTGTCTCTGGATCCCCTGTAAATATTAGTACCGTCACTGGATCCTCTGAAAATATTAGTACTGTCTCTGGATCCCCTGTAAATATTAATACCGTCTCTGGATCCCCTGTAAATATTAGTACTGTCTCTGGATCCTCTGTGAATATTACTACTGTCTCTCGATTCCTTGTAAATCTTTGTGTCGTCTTTGGATCCCCTGTAAACATTAGTACAGTCTCTGGATGCCCTGTAATTACTAGTACTGTCTCTGGATCCCCTGTAAATATTAGTACCGTCTCTGGATCCCCTGTAAATATTAGTACTGTCTCTGGATCCCCTGTAAATATTTCTGCCGTCTCTGGATCCCTGTAAATATTAGTGCCGTGTCTGGATCCCCTGTAAATATTAGTACCGTCTCTGGATCCCCTGTAAATATTAGTACCGTCACTGGATCCTCTGAAAATATTAGTACTGTCTCTGGATCCCCTGTAAATATTAGTACCGACTCTGGATCCTGTGCAAATATTAGTACCGTCTCAGGATCCCCTGTAAATATTAGTTACGTCTCTGGATACACTGCAAATATTATTACGCTCTCCGGATCCCCTGTAAATATTAGTACCGGCTCTGGATCCCCTGTAAATATTAGTACCGTCTTTGGATCAAATGTAAATATTAGTACCGACTCTGGATCCTTTTTAAATATTGGTACCATCTCTGGATCCCCTCTAAATATTAGTAATGTCTCTGGATCCCCTGTAATTATTAGTACAGTCTCTGGATCCCCTGTAATTATTAGTACAGTCTCTGGAATCCCTGTAAATATTAGTGCTGTCTCTGGATTCCCTGTAAATACTAGTACTGTCTCTGGATCCCTGTAATTATTAGTACTGTCTCTGGATCCCTGTAAATATTAGTACTGTCTCTGGATCCCCTGTAAATATTAATACCGAATCTGGATCCTGTGTAAATAATTGTGCCGTCTCCAGATCCACTGTAAATATTAGTAACGTCTCTGGAACCCCTGTAAATATTAGTACCGTCTCTGGATCCCCTGTAAATATTAGTACCGTCTATGGATCCCCTGTAAATATTAGTACCGTCTCTGGATCCATGTAAATATTTGTGCCGTCTCTGGATCCCCTCTAAATATTAGTAGCGGCTCTGGATCCCTGTAAATATACGTACTGTCTCTGGATCCCTTGTAAATCATTGTGTCGTCTTTGGATCCCCTGTAAACATTGGTACTGTCTCTGGATTCCTGTAAATATTAGTGCCGTGTCTGGATCCCCTGTAAATATTAGTACCGTCTCTGGATCCCCTGTAAATATTAGTACCGTCACTGGATCCTCTGAAAATATTAGTACTGTCTCTGGATCCCCTGTAAATATTAGTACCGTCACTGGATCCTCTGAAAATATTAGTACAGTCTCTGGATTCGCTGTAAATATTAGTTATGTCTCTGGATCCCTGCAAATATTGGTACTATCTTTGGATCCCCTGTAAATATTGGGACCATCTCTGGATCCCTGTAATTATTAGTACAGTCTCTGCATTCCCTGCAAATATTATTACTGTCTCTGGATTCCCTGTAAATACGAGTACTGTCTCTGGACCCCGGTAAATATTAATACCGCGTCTGGATCCCCTGCAAATATTAGTACCGACTCTGGATCCTGTGCAAATATTAGTACCGTCTCAGGATCCCCTGTAAATATTAGTTACGTCTCTGGATACACTGCAAATATTATTACGCTCTCCGGATCCCCTGTAAATATTAGTACCGCCTCTGGATCCCCTTTAAATATTAGTACCGTCTTTGGATCAAATGTAAATATTAGTACCGACTCTGGATCCTTTTTAAATATTGGTACCATCTCTGGATCCCCTCTAAATATTAGTAATGTCTCTGGATCCCCTGTAATTATTAGTACAGTCTCTGGATCCCCTGTAATTATTAGTACAGTCTCTGGAATCCCTGTAAATATTAGTGCTGTCTCTGGATTCCCTGTAAATACTAGTACTGTCTCTGGATCCCTGTAATTATTAGTACTGTCTCTGGATCCCTGTAAATATTAGTACTGTCTCTGGATCTCTGTAAATATTAATACCGACTCTGGATCCTGTGTAAATAATTGTGCCGTCTCCAGATCCACTGTAAATATTAGTAACGTCTCTGGATCCCCTGTAAATATTAGTACCGTCTCTGGATCCCTGTAAATATCAGTACCGTGTCTGGATCCCCTGTAAATATTAGTACCGTCTCTGGATCCCCTGTAAATATTAGTACTGTCTCTGGATCCCCTGTAAATATTAGTACTGTTTCTGTAGCACCTGTAAATATTAGTACTGTCTCTGGATCTCTGTAAATATTAGTACAGTCTCTGGATTCACTGTAAATATCAGTACTGTCTCTAGAACCCTGTAAAAATTAGTACTGTCCCTGGATCCCCTGTAAAAATTAGTACAGTCTCTGGATCCCCTCTAAATATTAGTAGCGGCTCTGGATCCCTGTAAATATACGTACTGTCTCTGGATCCCTTGTAAATCATTGTGTCGTCTTTGGATCCCCTGTAAACATTGGTACTGTCTCTGGATTCCTGTAAATATTAGTGCCGTGTCTGGATCCCCTGTAAATATTAGTACCGTCTCTGGATCCCCTGTAAATATTAGTACCGTCACTGGATCCTCTGAAAATATTAGTACTGTCTCTGGATCCCCTGTAAATATTAGTACCGTCACTGGATCCTCTGAAAATATTAGTACTGTCTCTGGATCCCCTGTAAATATTAATACCGTCTCTGGATCCCCTGTAAATATTAGTACTGACTCTGGATCCACTGTGAATATTAGTACTGTCTCTGGATTCCTTGTAAATCTTTGTGTCGTCTTTGGATCCCCTGTAAACATTAGTACAGTCTCTGGATGCCCTGTAATTACTAGTACTGTCTCTGGATCCCCTGTAAATATTAGTACCGTCTCTGGATCCCCTGTAAATATTAGTACTGTCTCTGGATCCCCTGTAAATATTTCTGCCGTCTCTGGATCCCTGTAAATATTAGTGCCGTGTCTGGATCCCCTGTAAATATTAGTACTGTCTCTGGATCCCCTGTAAATATTAGTACCGACTCTGGATCCTGTGCAAATATTAGTACCGTCTCAGGATCCCCTGTAAATATTAGTTACGTCTCTGGATACACTGCAAATATTATTACGCTCTCCGGATCCCCTGTAAATATTAGTACCGCCTCTGGATCCCCTGTAAATATTAGTACCGTCTTTGGATCAAATGTAAATATTAGTACCGACTCTGGATCCTTTTTAAATATTGGTACCATCTCTGGATCCCCTCTAAATATTAGTAATGTCTCTGGATCCCCTGTAATTATTAGTACAGTCTCTGGATCCCCTGTAATTATTAGTACAGTCTCTGGAATCCCTGTAAATATTAGTGCTGTCTCTGGATTCCCTGTAAATACTAGTACTGTCTCTGGATCCCTGTAATTATTAGTACTGTCTCTGGATCCCTGTAAATATTAGTACTGTCTCTGGATCTCTGTAAATATTAATACCGACTCTGGATCCTGTGTAAATAATTGTGCCGTCTCCAGAGCCACTGTAAATATTAGTAACGTCTCTGGATCCCCTGTAAATATTAGTACTGTCTCTGGACCCCTGTAAATATTACTACTGACTATCGATCCCCTGTAATTATTAATACCATCTCTGGATCCCTGTAAATATTAGTATCATCTCTGGATCCCCTGTAAATATTAGTAACATCTCTGGATCCCTTTAAATATTTGTGCCGTCTATGGATACCCTGTAAATATTATGACGCTCTCCGGATCCCCTGTAAATATTAGTACTGTCTCTGGATCCCTGTAAATATTAGTACCGTCTCTGGATCCCCTGTAAATATTAGTACCGTCTATGGATCCCCTGTAAATATTAGTACCGTCTCTGGATCCATGTAAATATTTGTGCCGTCTCTGGATACCCTGTAAATATTAGTACAGTCTTTGGATCCCCAGTAAATATTATTACAGTCTCTAGACCCCTGTAAATATAAGTACTGTCTCTGGATCCCAGTAAATATTAGTACCGTCTCTGGATCCCCTGTAAATATTAGTACCGTCTATGGATCCCCTGTAAATATTAGTACCGTCTCTGGATCCATGTAAATATTTGTGCCGTCTCTGGATACCCTGTAAATATTAGTACAGTCTTTGGATCCCCAGTAAATATTATTACAGTCTCTAGACCCCTGTAAATATAAGTACTGTCTCTGGATCCCAGTAAATATTAGTACCGTATCTGGATCCCCTGTAAATATTAGTATTGTCTCTGGATCCCCTGTAAATATTTGTGCCGTCTCTGGATCCCTGTAAATATCAGTACCGTGTCTGGATCCCCTGTAAATATTAGTACCGTCTCTGGATCCCCTGTAAATATTAGTACTGTCTCTGGATCCCCTGTAAATATTAGTACTGTCCCTGGATCCCCTGTAAAAATTAGTACAGTCTCTGGATCCCCTCTAAATATTAGTAGCGGCTCTGGATCCCTGTAAATATACGTACTGTCTCTGGATCCCTTGTAAATCATTGTGTCGTCTTTGGATCCCCTGTAAACATTGGTACTGTCCCTGGATTCCTGTAAATATTAGTGCCGTGTCTGGATCCCCTGTAAATATTAGTACCGTCTCTGGATCCCCTGTAAATATTAGTACCGTCACTGGATCCTCTGAAAATATTAGTACTGTCTCTGGATTCCCTGTAAATATTAGTACCGTCACTGGATCCTCTGAAAATATTAGTACTGTCTCTGGATCCCCTGTAAATATTAATACCGTCTCTGGATCCACTGTGAATATTAGTACTGTCTCTGGATTCCTTGTAAATCTTTGTGTCGTCTTTGGATCCCCTGTAAACATTAGTACAGTCTCTGGATCCCCTGTAATTACTAGTACTGTCTCTGGATCCCCTGTAAATATTAGTACCGTCTCTGGATCCCCTGTAAATATTAGTACTGCTCTGGATCCCCTGTAAATATTTCTGCCGTCTCTGGATCCCTGTAAATATTAGTGCCGTGTCTGGATCCCCTGTAAATATTAGTACCGTCTCTGGATCCCCTGTAAATATTAGTACCGTCACTGGATCCTCTGAAAATATTAGTACTGTCTCTGGATCCCCTGTAAATATTAGTACCGTCTCTGGATCCCCTGTAAATATTAGTACTGTCTCTGGATCCCCTGTAAATATTAGTACTGTCTCTGGATCCCCTGTAAATATTAGTACTGTCTCTGGATCCACTGTAATTATTAGTAAAGTCTCTGGATCCCTGTAAATATTAGTACCGACTCTGGATCCTGTGTAAATATTCGTACCGTCTCTGGATCCCCTGTAAATATTAGTACTGTCTCTGGGTCCCTGTAAATATTTGTGCTCTTTCTGGATCCCTGTAAATATTAGCACCGTCACTGGATCCTGTGTAAATATTAATACCATCTCTGGATTGCTGAAAATATTAGTTCCATCTCTGGATCCCTGTAAATATTTGTACAGTCTCTGGATCCCCTGTAAATATTAGTACAGTTTCTGGATCCCTGTAAATAATAATACAGTCGCTGGATCCCCTGTAATTATTAGTACAGTCTCTGGATTCCCTGCAAATATTAGTACTGTCTCTGGATTCCCTGTAATTACTAGTACTGTCTCTGGATCCCTGTAAATATTAGTACTGTCTCTGGACCCCGGTAAATATTAATACCGCGTCTGGATCCCCTGTAAATATTAGTACCGACTCTGGATCCTGTGTAAATATTTGGGCCGTCTCTAGATCCACTGTAAATATTAGTAACGTCTCTGGATACGCTTTACATATTAGTACGCTCTCCGGATCCCCTGTAAATATTAGACTGTCTCTGGATCCCTGCAAATATTCGTACCGTCTCTGGATCCCCTGTAAATATTAGTACCGTCTCTGGATCCCTGTAAATAATAGTACCGTCTCTGGATCCCCTGTAAATATTTGTGTCGTCTTTGGATCCCCTGTAAACATTTGTACTCTCTCTGCATCCCCTGTAATTACTAGTACTGTCTCTGGATCCACTGTAATTATTAGTAAAGTCTCTGGATCCCTGTAAATATTAGTACCGACTCTGGATCCTGTGTAAATATTCGTACCGTCTCTGGATCCCCTGTAAATATTAGTACTGTCTCTGGGTCCCTGTAAATATTTGTGCTCTTTCTGGATCCCTGTAAATATTAGCACCGTCACTGGATCCTGTGTAAATATTAATACCATCTCTGGATTGCTGAAAATATTAGTTCCATCTCTGGATCCCTGTAAATATTTGTACAGTCTCTGGATCCCCTGTAAATATTAGTACAGTTTCTGGATCCCTGTAAATAATAATACAGTCGCTGGATCCCCTGTAATTATTAGTACAGTCTCTGGATTCCCTGCAAATATTAGTACTGTCTCTGGATTCCCTGTAATTACTAGTACTGTCTCTGGATCCCTGTAAATATTAGTACTGTCTCTGGACCCCGGTAAATATTAATACCGCGTCTGGATCCCCTGTAAATATTAGTACCGACTCTGGATCCTGTGTAAATATTTGGGCCGTCTCTAGATCCACTGTAAATATTAGTAACGTCTCTGGATACGCTTTACATATTAGTACGCTCTCCGGATCCCCTGTAAATATTAGACTGTCTCTGGATCCCTGCAAATATTCGTACCGTCTCTGGATCCCCTGTAAATATTAGTACCGTCTCTGGATCCCTGTAAATAATAGTACCGTCTCTGGATCCCCTGTAAATATTTGTGTCGTCTTTGGATCCCCTGTAAACATTTGTACTCTCTCTGCATCCCCTGTAAATATTAATGCTGTCTCTGGATCCCCTGTAAACATTACTGCCGTCTCTTGTACCCTGTAAATCTTTGTGTCGTCTTTGGATCCCCTGTAAACATTAGTACAGTCTCTGGATCCCCTGTAATTACTAGTACTGTCTCTGGATCACCTGTAAATATTAGTACAGTCTCTGGATCCCCTGTAAATATCAGAAATGTCTCTGGATCCCCTGTAAATATTTGTGCCGTCTCTGGATCCCTGTCAATATTAGTACTGTATCTGGATCCAAAAGTAAATATTAGTACCGTGTCTGGATCTCCTGTAAATATGAGGAGCGTCTCTGGATCCCCTTTAAATATTAGTACTGTCTCTGGATCCCTGTTAATATTAGTACTGTCTCTGGATCCCTGTAAATAATAATACAGTCTCTGGATCCCCTGTAATTATTAGTACAGTCTCTGGCTTCCCTGCAAATATTAGTACTGTCTTTGGATTCCCTGTAAATACTAGTACTGTCTCTGGACCCCGGTAAATATTAATACCGCGTCTTGATCCCCTGTAAATATTAGTACCGACTCTGGATCCTGTGTAAATATTTGGGCCGTCTCTAGATCCACTGTAAATATTAGTAACGTCTCTGGATACCCTTTACATATTAGTACGCTCTCCGGATCCCCTGTAAATATTAGACTGTCTCTGGATCCCTGCAAATATTCGTACCGTCTCTGGATCCCCTGTAAATATTAGCGTCGTATCTGGATCCCCTGTAAATATTAGTACCGTCTCTGGATCCCAGTAAATATTTGTGCCGTCTCTGGATCCCCTGTAAATATTTGTGCCGTCTCTGGATCCCCTGTAAATATTAATACTGTCTCTGGGTCCCTGTCAAAATTTGTGCTCTTTCTGGGTCCCTGTAAATATTAGTACCGTCACTGGATCCCCTGTAGATATTAATACCATCTCTGGATCCCTGTAAATATTAGTACCATCTCTGGATCCCTGTAAATATTAGTACAATCTCTGGACCCTGTGTAAATATTAATACCATCTCTGGATTCCTGAAAATATTAGTACCATCTCTGGATCCCTGTAAATATTAGTACAGTCTCTGGATCCCCTGTAAATATTAGTACAGTCTCTGGTTTCGCTGTAAATATTAGTTATGTCTCTGGATCCCTGTAAATATTAGTACTGTCTCTGGATCCCTGTAAATATTAGTGCAGTCTCTGGATTCCCTGCAAATATTAGGACTGTCTCTGGATTCCCTGCAAATACGAGTACTGTCTCTGGATCCCTGTAAATATTAGTAGTATCTCTGGATCCCTGTAAATATTAGTACTGTCTCTGGATCCCTGTAAATATTAGGACCGACTCTGGATCCTGCGTAAATATTTGTGCCGTCTCTAGATCCACTGTAAATATTAGTAACGTCCCTGGATACCCTTTACATATTGGTACGCTCTCCGGATCCCCTGTAAATATTAGTACTGTCTCTGGATCCCTGTAAATAATAGTACCGTCTCTGGATCCCCTGTAAATATTATAGAATCATAGAATCATAGAAGTTACAACATGGAAACAGGCCCTTCGGCCCAACATGTCCATGTCGCCCAGTTTATACCACTAAGCTAGTCCCAATTGCCTGCACTTGGCCCATATCCCTCGATACCCATCTTCCCCATGTAACTGTCCAAATGCTTTTTAAAAGACAAAATTGTACCCGCCTCTACTACTGCCTCTGGCAGCTCGTTCCAGACACTCACCACCCTTTGAGTGAAAAAATTGCCCCTCTGGATCCTTTTGTATCTCTCCCCTCTCACCTTAAATCTGTGCCCCCTCGTTATAGACTCCCCTACCTTTGGGAAAAGATTTTGACTATCGACCTTATCTATGCCCCTCATTATTTTATAGACTTCTATAAGATCACCCCTTAACCTCCTACTCTCCAGGGAATAAAGTCCCAGTCTGTCTAACCTCTCCCTGTAAGTCAAACCATCAAGTCCCGGTAGCATCCTAGTAAATCTTTTCTGCACTCTTTCTAGTTTAATAATATCCTTTCTATAATAGGGTGACCAGAACTGTACACAGTACTCCAAGTGTGGCCTCACCAATGCCCTGTACAACTTCAACAAGACATCCCAACTCCTGCATTCAATGTTCTGACCAATGAAACCAAGCATGCTGAATGCCTTCTTCACCACCCTATCCACCTGTGACTCCACTTTCAAGGAGCTATGAATCTGTACTCCTAGATCTCTTTGTTCTATAACACTCCCCAACGCCCTACCATTAACGGAGTAGGTCCTGGCCCGATTCGATCTACCAAAATGCATTACCTCACATTTATCTAAATTAAACTCCATCTGCCATTCATCGGCCCACTGGCCCAATTTATCAAGATCCCGTTGCAATCCTAGATAACCTTCTTCACTGTCCACAATGCCACCAATCTTGGTGTCATCTGCAAACTTACTAACCATGCCTCCTAAATTCTCATCCAAATCATTAATATAAATAACAAATAACAGCGGACCCAGCACCGATCCCTGAGGCACACCGCTGGACACAGGCATCCAGTTTGAAAAACAACCCTCGACAACCACCCTCTGTCTTCTGTCGTCAAGCCAATTTTGTATCCAATTGGCTACCTCACCTTGGATCCCATGAGATTAGCGCCGTCTCTGTATCCCCTGCCAATATTAGTACCGTCTCTGGATCCCTGTAAATATTTGTGCCGTCTCTGGATCCCCTGTAAATATTTGTGTCGTCTTTGGATCCCCTGTAAACATTTGTACTCTCTCTGCATCCCCTGTAAATATTAATGCTGTCTCTGGATCCCCTGTAAACATTACTGCCGTCTCTGGTACCCTGTAAATCTTTGTGTCGTCTTTGGATCCCCTGTAATCATTAGTACTGTCTCTGGATCCCCTGTAATTACTAGTACTGTCTCTGGATCCCCTGTAAATAAGAACATAAGAACATAAGAAATTGGAGCAGGAGTCGGCCAATCGGCCTCTCGAGCCTGCTCCGCCATTCAATAAGATCATGGCTGATCTGATCCCAACCACAAATCTAAAGAACACAAGAAGTCGGAGCAGGACCCGGCCACACAGCCCCTGGGCCCTGTCCGCCACCCACAGGGCATTGACCGATCCGAACTCAGCTTCATGTCCAATTTCCTGCCCGCTCCCCATAACCCCTAATTCCCTTTACTTCTAGGAAACTGTCTATTTCTGTTTTAAATTTATCTAATGATGTAGCTTCCACAGCTTCCTGGGGCAGCAAATTCCACAGACCTACCACCCTCTGAGTGAAGAAGTTTCTCCTCATCTCAGTTTTGAAAGAGCAGCCCCTTATTCTAAGATTATGCCCCCTAGTTCTCGTTTCACCCATCTTTGGGAACATCCTTACTGCATCCACCCGATCAAGACCCTTCACAATCTTATATGTTTCAATAAGATCGCCTCTCATTCTTCTGAACTCCAATGAGTAGAGTCCCAATCTACTCAACCTCTCCTCATATGTCCGCCCCCTCATCCCCGGGATTAACCGAGTGAACCTTCTTTGTACTGCCTCGAGAGCAAGTATGTCTTTTCTTAAGTATGGAGACCAAAACTGTATGCAGTATTCCAGGTGCGGTCTCACCAATACCTTATATAACTGCAGCAATACCCCTTGTTTTTATATTCTATCCCCCTAGCAATAAAAGCCAACATTCCGTTGGCTTTCTTGATCACCTGCTGCACCTGCATACCAACTTTTTGATTTTCTTGCACTAGGACCCCCAGATCCCTTTGTACTGCAGTACTTTCCAGTCTCTCGCCATTAAGAAAATAACTTGCTCTCTGATTTTTCCTGCCAAAGTGCATAACCTCACATTTTCCAATATTATATTGCATCTGCCAAATCTCCGCCCACTCACCCAGCCTGTCTATATCCCCTTGCAGGTTTTTTATGTCCTCCTCACTCTCTACTTTCCCTCCCATCTTTGTATCATCTGCAAATTTTGATATGTTGCACTCGGTCCCCTCCTCCAAATCGTTAATATAGATTGTAAAGAGTTGGGGACCCAGCACCGACCCCTGTGGAACACCACTGGTTACTGGTTGCCAGTCCGAAAATGAACCATTTATCCCAACTCTCTGCTTCCTGTTCGATAACCAATCCTCCACCCATGCCAGAATATTAGTACAGTCTCTGGATCCCCTGTAAATATCAGAACTGTCTCTGGATCCCCTGTAAATATTTGTGCCGTCTCTGGATCCCTGTAAATATTAGTACTGTATCTGGATCCAAAAGTAAATATTAGTACCGTGTCTGGATCTCCTGCAAATATGAGGAGCGTCTCTGGATCCCCTTTAAATATTAGTACTGTCTCTGGATCCCCTGTAAATATTAGTACAGTCTCTGGATCCCCTGTAATTATTGATACTGTCTCTGGATCCCTGTAAATATTAATACTGTCTCTGGATTCCTTTTAAATCTTTGTGTCGTCTTTGGATCCCCTGCAACCATTTGTACTGTCTCTGGATCCCCTGTAAATATTAGTACTGTCTCTGGATCCACTGTAAATATTAGTACTGTCTCTGGATCCCTGTAAATATTAGTACCGACTCTGGATCCTGTGTAAATATTAGTACCGTCTCTGGATCCCCTGTAAATATTAGTACCGTCTCTGGGTCCCTGTAAATATTTGTGCTCTTTCTGGATCCTTGTAAATATTAGTACCGTCACTGGACCCTGTGTAAATATTAATACCATCTCTGGATTCCTGAAAATATTAGTACCATCTCTGGATCCCTGTAAATAATAGTACAGTCTCTGGATTCTATGTAAATATTAGTACAGTCTCCGGATTTGCTGTAAAAATTAGTACTGTCTCTGGATCCCTGTAAATATTAGTACAGTCTCTGGATCCCCTGTAATTATTTGTACAGTCTCTGGATTCCCTGCAAATATTAGTACTGACTCTGGATTCCCTGTAAATACTAGTACTGTCTCTGGAACCCTGTAAATATTAGTACTGTGTCTGGACCCCGGTAAATATTAGTACCGCGTCTGGATCCCCTGTAAATATTAGTACCGACTCTGGATCCTGTGTAAATATTTGTGCCGTCTCTAGATCCACTGCAAATATTAGCAACGTCTCTGGATACCCTTTACATATTAGTACGCTCTCCGGATCCCCTGTAAATGTCAGTACTGTCTCTGGATCCCTGTAAATATTCGTACCGCCTCTGGATCCCCTGTAAATATTAGCGCCGTATCTGGATCCCCTGTAAATATTTGTGCCGTCTCTGGATCCCCTGTAAATATTATTACCGACTCTGGATCCTGTGCAAATATTAGTACTGTCTCTGGATCCCTGTAAATATTAGTACCGTCTCTGGATCCCCTGTAAATATTAGTACCATCTCTGGATCCCCTGTAAATATTAGTACCGTCTCTGGATCCCAGTAAATATTAGTACCGTCTCTGGATTTCCTGTAAATATTAGTATTGTCTCTGGATCCCCTGTAATTATTTGTGCCGTCTCTTGATCACTGTAAATATTAGAACCGCGTCTGGATCCCCTGTAAATATTAGTACTGTCTTTGGATCCCCTGTAAATATTAGTACAGTCTCTGGATCCTCTGTAATTATTAATACTGCCTCTGGATTCCTGTAAATATTAGTACTGTCTCTGGATTCCTTGTAAATCTTTGTGTCATCTTTGGATCCCCTGTAAACATTAGTACAGTCTCTGGAAACCCTCTAATTAATAGGACTGTCTCTGGATCCCTTTTAAATATTAGTACCGTCTCTGGATCGCCTTTAAATATTAGTACTGTCTCTGGATCCCATGTAAATATTAGTACTGTCTTTGGATCCCCTGTAAATATTAGTACAGTCTTTGGATCCCCTGTAAATATTATTATAGTCTCTGGATCCCCTGTAAATATTACTGCTGTCTCTAGAACCCTGTACAAATTAGGACTGCCACTGGATCCCCTGTAAAAATTCGTACAGTCTCTGGATCCCCTGTAAATATTAGTAGCGGCATTGGGTCCCTGTAAATATTCGTACTGTCTCTGGATCCCTTGTAAATCTTTGTGTCGTCTTTGGATCCCCTGTAAACATTAGAACTGTCTCTGGATCCCCTGTAAATATTAGTTCTGTCTCTGGATCCCCTGTAAATATTAGTGCCGTCTCTGGATCCCCTGTAAATATTAGCACTGTCTCTGGATCCCCTGTAAATATTTGTGCCCTCTCTGGATCCCTGTAAATATTAGTGCCGTGTCTGGATCCCCTGTAAATATTAGTACCGTCTCTGGATCCCCTGTAAATATTAGCACTGTCTCTGGATCCCCTGTAAATATTTGTGCCCTCTCTGGATCCCTGTAAATATTAGTACCATCTCTGGATCCCTGTAAATATTAGTACAATCTCTGGACCCTGTGTAAATATTAATACCATCTCTGGATTCCTGAAAATATTAGTACCATCTCTGGATCCCTGTAAATATTAGTACAGTCTCTGGATCCCCTGTAAATATTAGTACAGTCTCTGGTTTCGCTGTAAATATTAGTTATGTCTCTGGATCCCTGTAAATATTAGTACTGTCTCTGGATCCCTGTAAATATTAGTACAGTCTCTGGATTCCCTGCAAATATTAGGACTGTCTCTGGATTCCCTGCAAATACGAGTACTGTCTCTGGATCCCTGTAAATATTAGTAGTATCTCTGGATCCCTGTAAATATTAGTACTGTCTCTGGATCCCTGTAAATATTAGGACCGACTCTGGATCCTGCGTAAATATTTGTGCCGTCTCTAGATCCACTGTAAATATTAGTAACGTCCCTGGATACCCTTTACATATTGGTACGCTCTCCGGATCCCTTGTAAATATTAGTACTGTCTCTGGATCCCTGTAAATAATAGTACCGTCTCTGGATCCCCTGTAAATATTAGCGCCGTCTCTGTATCCCCTGCCAATATTAGTACCGTCTCTGGATCCCTGTAAATATTTGTGCCGTCTCTGGATCCCCTGTAAATATTTGTGTCGTCTTTGGATCCCCTGTAAACATTTGTACTCTCTCTGCATCCCCTGTAAATATTAATGCTGTCTCTGGATCCCCTGTAAACATTACTACTGACTATCGATCCCCTGTAATTATTAATACCATCTCTGGAACCCTGTAAATATTAGTATCATCTCTGGATCCCCTGTAAATATTAGTAACATCTCTGGATCCCTTTAAAT
The DNA here is from genome assembly GCF_035084215.1 of Heptranchias perlo. NCBI lineage: Eukaryota > Metazoa > Chordata > Chondrichthyes > Hexanchiformes > Hexanchidae > Heptranchias > Heptranchias perlo. The sequence goes on along the minus strand of NW_027139918.1, from coordinate 39,479 downwards.
ATTTGTGCCGTCTATGGATACCCTGTAAATATTATGACGCTCTCCGGATCCCCTGTAAATATTAGTACTGTCTCTGGATCCCTGTAAATATTAGTACCGTCTCTGGATCCCCTGTAAATATTAGTACCGTCTATGGATCCCCTGTAAATATTAGTACCGTCTCTGGATCCATGTAAATATTTGTGCCGTCTCTGGATACCCTGTAAATATTAGTACAGTCTTTGGATCCCCAGTAAATATTATTACAGTCTCTAGACCCCTGTAAATATAAGTACTGTCTCTGGATCCCAGTAAATATTAGTACCGTCTCTGGATCCCCTGTAAATATTAGTATTGTCTCTGGATCCCCTGTAAATATTTGTGCCGTCTCTGGATCCCTGTAAATATCAGTACCGTGTCTGGATCCCCTGTAAATATTAGTACCGTCTCTGGATCCCCTGTAAATATTAGTACTGTCCCTGGATCCCCTGTAAAAATTAGTACAGTACCGTGTCTGGATCCCCTCTAAATATTAGTAGCGGCTCTGGATCCCTGTAAATATACGTACTGTCTCTGGATCCCTTGTAAATCATTGTGTCGTCTTTGGATCCCCTGTAAACATTGGTACTGTCTCTGGATTCCTGTAAATATTAGTGCCGTGTCTGGATCCCCTGTAAATATTAGTACCGTCTCTGGATCCCCTGTAAATATTAGTACCGTCACTGGATCCTCTGAAAATATTAGTACTGTCTCTGGATTCCCTGTAAATATTAGTACCGTCACTGGATCCTCTGAAAATATTAGTACTGTCTCTGGATCCCCTGTAAATATTAATACCGTCTCTGGATCCACTGTGAATATTAGTACTGTCTCTGGATTCCTTGTAAATCTTTGTGTCGTCTTTGGATCCCCTGTAAACATTAGTACAGTCTCTGGATCCCCTGTAATTACTAGTACTGTCTCTGGATCCCCTGTAAATATTAGTACCGTCTCTGGATCCCCTGTAAATATTAGTACTGCTCTGGATCCCCTGTAAATATTTCTGCCGTCTCTGGATCCCTGTAAATATTAGTGCCGTGTCTGGATCCCCTGTAAATATTAGTACCGTCTCTGGATCCCCTGTAAATATTAGTACCGTCACTGGATCCTCTGAAAATATTAGTACTGTCTCTGGATCCCCTGTAAATATTAGTACCGTCTCTGGATCCCCTGTAAATATTAGTACTGTCTCTGGATCCCCTGTAAATATTAGTACTGTCTCTGGATCCCCTGTAAATATTAGTACTGTCTCTGGATCCACTGTAATTATTAGTAAAGTCTCTGGATCCCTGTAAATATTAGTACCGACTCTGGATCCTGTGTAAATATTCGTACCGTCTCTGGATCCCCTGTAAATATTAGTACTGTCTCTGGGTCCCTGTAAATATTTGTGCTCTTTCTGGATCCCTGTAAATATTAGCACCGTCACTGGATCCTGTGTAAATATTAATACCATCTCTGGATTGCTGAAAATATTAGTTCCATCTCTGGATCCCTGTAAATATTAGTACAGTCTCTGGATCCCCTGTAAATATTAGTACAGTTTCTGGATCCCTGTAAATAATAATACAGTCGCTGGATCCCCTGTAATTATTAGTACAGTCTCTGGATTCCCTGCAAATATTAGTACTGTCTCTGGATTCCCTGTAATTACTAGTACTGTCTCTGGATCCCTGTAAATATTAGTACTGTCTCTGGACCCCGGTAAATATTAATACCGCGTCTGGATCCCCTGTAAATATTAGTACCGACTCTGGATCCTGTGTAAATATTTGGGCCGTCTCTAGATCCACTGTAAATATTAGTAACGTCTCTGGATACGCTTTACATATTAGTACGCTCTCCGGATCCCCTGTAAATATTAGACTGTCTCTGGATCCCTGCAAATATTCGTACCGTCTCTGGATCCCCTGTAAATATTAGTACCGTCTCTGGATCCCTGTAAATAATAGTACCGTCTCTGGATCCCCTGTAAATATTTGTGTCGTCTTTGGATCCCCTGTCAACATTTGTACTCTCTCTGCATCCCCTGTAAATATTAATGCTGTCTCTGGATCCCCTGTAAACATTACTGCCGTCTCTTGTACCCTGTAAATCTTTGTGTCGTCTTTGGATCCCCTGTAAACATTAGTACAGTCTCTGGATCCCCTGTAATTACTAGTACTGTCTCTGGATCCCCTGTAAATATTAGTACAGTCTCTGGATCCCCTGTAAATATCAGAAATGTCTCTGGATCCCCTGTAAATATTTGTGCCGTCTCTGGATCCCTGCCAATATTAGTACTGTATCTGGATCCAAAAGTAAATATTAGTACCGTGTCTGGATCTCCTGTAAATATGAGGAGCGTCTCTGGATCCCCTTTAAATATTAGTACTGTCTCTGGATCCCTGTTAATATTAGTACTGTCTCTGGATCCCTGTAAATAATAATACAGTCTCTGGATCCCCTGTAATTATTAGTACAGTCTCTGGCTTCCCTGCAAATATTAGTACTGTCTTTGGATTCCCTGTAAATACTAGTACTGTCTCTGGACCCCGGTAAATATTAATACCGCGTCTTGATCCCCTGTAAATATTAGTACCGACTCTGGATCCTGTGTAAATATTTGGGCCGTCTCTAGATCCACTGTAAATATTAGTAACGTCTCTGGATACCCTTTACATATTAGTACGCTCTCCGGATCCCCTGTAAATATTAGACTGTCTCTGGATCCCTGCAAATATTCGTACCGTCTCTGGATCCCCTGTAAATATTAGCGTCGTATCTGGATCCCCTGTAAATATTAGTACCGTCTCTGGATCCCAGTAAATATTTGTGCCGTCTCTGGATCCCCTGTAAATATTTGTGCCGTCTCTGGATCCCCTGTAAATATTAATACTGTCTCTGGGTCCCTGTCAAAATTTGTGCTCTTTCTGGGTCCCTGTAAATATTAGTACCGTCACTGGATCCCCTGTAGATATTAATACCATCTCTGGATCCCTGTAAATATTAGTACCATCTCTGGATCCCTGTAAATATTAGTACAATCTCTGGACCCTGTGTAAATATTAATACCATCTCTGGATTCCTGAAAATATTAGTACCATCTCTGGATCCCTGTAAATATTAGTACAGTCTCTGGATCCCCTGTAAATATTAGTACAGTCTCTGGTTTCGCTGTAAATATTAGTTATGTCTCTGGATCCCTGTAAATATTAGTACTGTCTCTGGATCCCTGTAAATATTAGTGCAGTCTCTGGATTCCCTGCAAATATTAGGACTGTCTCTGGATTCCCTGCAAATACGAGTACTGTCTCTGGATCCCTGTAAATATTAGTAGTATCTCTGGATCCCTGTAAATATTAGTACTGTCTCTGGATCCCTGTAAATATTAGGACCGACTCTGGATCCTGCGTAAATATTTGTGCCGTCTCTAGATCCACTGTAAATATTAGTAACGTCCCTGGATACCCTTTACATATTGGTACGCTCTCCGGATCCCCTGTAAATATTAGTACTGTCTCTGGATCCCTGTAAATAATAGTACCGTCTCTGGATCCCCTGTAAATATTAGCGCCGTCTCTGTATCCCCTGCCAATATTAGTACCGTCTCTGGATCCCTGTAAATATTTGTGCCGTCTCTGGATCCCCTGTAAATATTTGTGTCGTCTTTGGATCCCCTGTAAACATTTGTACTCTCTCTGCATCCCCTGTAAATATTAATGCTGTCTCTGCATCCCCTGTAAACATTACTGCCGTCTCTGGTACCCTGTAAATCTTTGTGTCGTCTTTGGATCCCCTGTAAACATTAGTACTGTCTCTGGATCCCCTGTAATTACTAGTACTGTCTCTGGATCCCCTGTAAATAAGAACATAAGAACATAAGAAATTGGAGCAGGAGTCGGCCAATCGGCCTCTCGAGCCTGCTCCGCCATTCAATAAGATCATGGCTGATCTGATCCCAACCACAAATCTAAAGAACACAAGAAGTCGGAGCAGGACCCGGCCACACAGCCCCTGGGCCCTGTCCGCCACCCACAGGGCATTGACCGATCCGAACTCAGCTTCATGTCCAATTTCCTGCCCGCTCCCCATAACCCCTAATTCCCTTTACTTCTAGGAAACTGTCTATTTCTGTTTTAAATTTATCTAATGATGTAACTTCCACAGCTTCCTGGGGCAGCAAATTCCACAGACCTACCACCCTCTGAGTGAAGAAGTTTCTCCTCATCTCAGTTTTGAAAGAGCAGCCCCTTATTCTAAGATTATGCCCCCTAGTTCTCGTTTCACCCATCTTTGGGAACATCCTTACTGCATCCACCCGATCAAGACCCTTCACAATCTTATATGTTTCAATAAGATCGCCTCTCATTCTTCTGAACTCCAATGAGTAGAGTCCCAATCTACTCAACCTCTCCTCATATGTCCGCCCCCTCATCCCCGGGATTAACCGAGTGAACCTTCTTTGTACTGCCTCGAGAGCAAGTATGTCTTTTCTTAAGTATGGAGACCAAAACTGTATGCAGTATTCCAGGTGCGGTCTCACCAATACCTTATATAACTGCAGCAATACCCCTTGTTTTTATATTCTATCCCCCTAGCAATAAAAGCCAACATTCCGTTGGCTTTCTTGATCACCTGCTGCACCTGCATACCAACTTTTTGATTTTCTTGCACTAGGACCCCCAGATCCCTTTGTACTGCAGTACTTTCCAGTCTCTCGCCATTAAGAAAATAACTTGCTCTCTGATTTTTCCTGCCAAAGTGCATAACCTCACATTTTCCAATATTATATTGCATCTGCCAAATCTCCGCCCACTCACCCAGCCTGTCTATATCCCCTTGCAGGTTTTTTATGTCCTCCTCACTCTCTACTTTCCCTCCCATCTTTGTATCATCTGCAAATTTTGATATGTTGCACTCGGTCCCCTCCTCCAAATCGTTAATATAGATTGTAAAGAGTTGGGGACCCAGCACCGACCCCTGTGGAACACCACTGGTTACTGGTTGCCAGTCCGAAAATGAACCATTTATCCCAACTCTCTGCTTCCTGTTCGATAACCAATCCTCCACCCATGCCAGAATATTAGTACAGTCTCTGGATCCCCTGTAAATATCAGAACTGTCTCTGGATCCCCTGTAAATATTTGTGCCGTCTCTGGATCCCTGTAAATATTAGTACTGTATCTGGATCCAAAAGTAAATATTAGTACCGTGTCTGGATCTCCTGCAAATATGAGGAGCGTCTCTGGATCCCCTTTAAATATTAGTACTGTCTCTGGATCCCCTGTAAATATTAGTACAGTCTCTGGATCCCCTGTAATTATTGATACTGTCTCTGGATCCCTGTAAATATTAATACTGTCTCTGGATTCCTTTTAAATCTTTGTGTCGTCTTTGGATCCCCTGCAACCATTTGTACTGTCTCTGGATCCCCTGTAAATATTAGTACTGTCTCTGGATCCACTGTAAATATTAGTACTGTCTCTGGATCCCTGTAAATATTAGTACCGACTCTGGATCCTGTGTAAATATTAGTACCATCTCTGGATCCCCTGTAAATATTAGTACCGTCTCTGGGTCCCTCTAAATATTTGTGCTCTTTCTGGATCCTTGTAAATATTAGTATCGTCACTGGACCCTGTGTAAATATTAATACCATCTCTGGATTCCTGAAAATATTAGTACCATCTCTGGATCCCTGTAAATAATAGTACAGTCTCTGGATTCTATGTAAATATTAGTACAGTCTCCGGATTTGCTGTAAAAATTAGTACTGTCTCTGGATCCCTGTAAATATTAGTACAGTCTCTGGATCCCCTGTAATTATTTGTACAGTCTCTGGATTCCCTGCAAATATTAGTACTGACTCTGGATTCCCTGTAAATACTAGTACTGTCTCTGGAACCCTGTAAATATTAGTACTGTGTCTGGACCCCGGTAAATATTAGTACCGCGTCTGGATCCCCTGTAAATATTAGTACCACCTCTGGATCCTGTGTAAATATTTGTGCCGTCTCTAGATCCACTGCAAATATTAGCAACGTCTCTGGATACCCTTTACATATTAGTACGCTCTCCGGATCCCCTGTAAATGTCAGTACTGTCTCTGGATCCCTGTAAATATTCGTACCGCCTCTGGATCCCCTGTAAATATTAGCGCCGTCTCTGGATCCCCTGTAAATATTTGTGCCGTCTCTGGATCCCCTGTAAATATTATTACCGACTCTGGATCCTGTGCAAATATTAGTACTGTCTCTGGATCCCTGTAAATATTAGTACCGTCTCTGGATCCCCTGTAAATATTAGTACCATCTCTGGATCCCCTGTAAATATTAGTACCGTCTCTGGATCCCAGTAAATATTAGTACCGTCTCTGGATTTCCTGTAAATATTAGTATTGTCTCTGGATCCCCTGTAATTATTTGTGCCGTCTCTTGATCACTGTAAATATTAGAACCGCGTCTGGATCCCCTGTAAATATTAGTACTGTCTTTGGATCCCCTGTAAATATTAGTACAGTCTCTGGATCCTCTGTAATTATTAATACTGCCTCTGGATTCCTGTAAATATTAGTACTGTCTCTGGATTCCTTGTAAATCTTTGTGTCATCTTTGGATCCCCTGTAAACATTAGTACAGTCTCTGGAAACCCTCTAATTAATAGGACTGTCTCTGGATCCCTTTTAAATATTAGTACCGTCTCTGGATCGCCTTTAAATATTAGTACTGTCTCTGGATCCCATGTAAATATTAGTACAGTCTTTGGATCCCCTGTAAATATTATTATAGTCTCTGGATCCCCTGTAAATATTACTGCTGTCTCTAGAACCCTGTACAAATTAGGACTGCCACTGGATCCCCTGTAAAAATTCGTACAGTCTCTGGATCCCCTGTAAATATTAGTAGCGGCATTGGGTCCCTGTAAATATTCGTACTGTCTCTGGATCCCTTGTAAATCTTTGTGTCGTCTTTGGATCCCCTGTAAACATTAGAACTGTCTCTGGATCCCCTGTAAATATTAGTTCTGTCTCTGGATCCCCTGTAAATATTAGTGCCGTCTCTGGATCCCCTGTAAATATTAGCACTGTCTCTGGATCCCCTGTAAATATTTGTGCCCTCTCTGGATCCCTGTAAATATTAGTACCATCTCTGGATCCCTGTAAATATTAGTACAATCTCTGGACCCTGTGTAAATATTAATACCATCTCTGGATTCCTGAAAATATTAGTACCATCTCTGGATCCCTGTAAATATTAGTACAGTCTCTGGATCCCCTGTAAATATTAGTACAGTCTCTGGTTTCGCTGTAAATATTAGTTATGTCTCTGGATCCCTGTAAATATTAGTACTGTCTCTGGATCCCTGTAAATATTAGTGCAGTCTCTGGATTCCCTGCAAATATTAGGACTGTCTCTGGATTCCCTGCAAATACGAGTACTGTCTCTGGATCCCTGTAAATATTAGTAGTATCTCTGGATCCCTGTAAATATTAGTACTGTCTCTGGATCCCTGTAAATATTAGGACCGACTCTGGATCCTGCGTAAATATTTGTGCCGTCTCTAGATCCACTGTAAATATTAGTAACGTCCCTGGATACCCTTTACATATTGGTACGCTCTCCGGATCCCCTGTAAATATTAGTACTGTCTCTGGATCCCTGTAAATAATAGTACCGTCTCTGGATCCCCTGTAAATATTAGCGCCGTCTCTGTATCCCCTGCCAATATTAGTACCGTCTCTGGATCCCTGTAAATATTTGTGCCGTCTCTGGATCCCCTGTAAATATTTGTGTCGTCTTTGGATCCCCTGTAAACATTTGTACTCTCTCTGCATCCCCTGTAAATATTAATGCTGTCTCTGGATCCCCTGTAAACATTACTGCCGTCTCTGGTACCCTGTAAATCTTTGTGTCGTCTTTGGATCCCCTGTAAACATTAGTACTGTCTCTGGATCCCCTGTAATTACTAGTACTGTCTCTGGATCCCCTGTAAATAAGAACATAAGAACATAAGAAATTGGAGCAGGAGTCGGCCAATCGGCCTCTCGAGCCTGCTCCGCCATTCAATAAGATCATGGCTGATCTGATCCCAACCACAAATCTAAAGAACACAAGAAGTCGGAGCAGGACCCGGCCACACAGCCCCTGGGCCCTGTCCGCCACCCACAGGGCATTGACCGATCCGAACTCAGCTTCATGTCCAATTTCCTGCCCGCTCCCCATAACCCCTAATTCCCTTTACTTCTAGGAAACTGTCTATTTCTGTTTTAAATTTATCTAATGATGTAGCTTCCACAGCTTCCTGGGGCAGCAAATTCCACAGACCTACCACCCTCTGAGTGAAGAAGTTTCTCCTCATCTCAGTTTTGAAAGAGCAGCCCCTTATTCTAAGATTATGCCCCCTAGTTCTCGTTTCACCCATCTTTGGGAACATCCTTACTGCATCCACCCGATCAAGACCCTTCACAATCTTATATGTTTCAATAAGATCGCCTCTCATTCTTCTGAACTCCAATGAGTAGAGTCCCAATCTACTCAACCTCTCCTCATATGTCCGCCCCCTCATCCCCGGGATTAACCGAGTGAACCTTCTTTGTACTGCCTCGAGAGCAAGTATGTCTTTTCTTAAGTATGGAGACCAAAACTGTATGCAGTATTCCAGGTGCGGTCTCACCAATACCTTATATAACTGCAGCAATACCCCTTGTTTTTATATTCTATCCCCCTAGCAATAAAAGCCAACATTCCGTTGGCTTTCTTGATCACCTGCTGCACCTGCATACCAACTTTTTGATTTTCTTGCACTAGGACCCCCAGATCCCTTTGTACTGCAGTACTTTCCAGTCTCTCGCCATTAAGAAAATAACTTGCTCTCTGATTTTTCCTGCCAAAGTGCATAACCTCACATTTTCCAATATTATATTGCATCTGCCAAATCTCCGCCCACTCACCCAGCCTGTCTATATCCCCTTGCAGGTTTTTTATGTCCTCCTCACTCTCTACTTTCCCTCCCATCTTTGTATCATCTGCAAATTTTGATATGTTGCACTCGGTCCCCTCCTCCAAATCGTTAATATAGATTGTAAAGAGTTGGGGACCCAGCACCGACCCCTGTGGAACACCACTGGTTACTGGTTGCCAGTCCGAAAATGAACCATTTATCCCAACTCTCTGCTTCCTGTTCGATAACCAATCCTCCACCCATGCCAGAATATTAGTACAGTCTCTGGATCCCCTGTAAATATCAGAACTGTCTCTGGATCCCCTGTAAATATTTGTGCCGTCTCTGGATCCCTGTAAATATTAGTACTGTATCTGGATCCAAAAGTAAATATTAGTACCGTGTCTGGATCTCCTGCAAATATGAGGAGCGTCTCTGGATCCCCTTTAAATATTAGTACTGTCTCTGGATCCCCTGTAAATATTAGTACAGTCTCTGGATCCCCTGTAATTATTGATACTGTCTCTGGATCCCTGTAAATATTAATACTGTCTCTGGATTCCTTTTAAATCTTTGTGTCGTCTTTGGATCCCCTGCAACCATTTGTACTGTCTCTGGATCCCCTGTAAATATTAGTACTGTCTCTGGATCCACTGTAAATATTAGTACTGTCTCTGGATCCCTGTAAATATTAGTACCGACTCTGGATCCTGTGTAAATATTAGTACCATCTCTGGATCCCCTGTAAATATTAGTACCGTCTCTGGGTCCCTCTAAATATTTGTGCTCTTTCTGGATCCTTGTAAATATTAGTATCGTCACTGGACCCTGTGTAAATATTAATACCATCTCTGGATTCCTGAAAATATTAGTACCATCTCTGGATCCCTGTAAATAATAGTACAGTCTCTGGATTCTATGTAAATATTAGTACAGTCTCCGGATTTGCTGTAAAAATTAGTACTGTCTCTGGATCCCTGTAAATATTAGTACAGTCTCTGGATCCCCTGTAATTATTTGTACAGTCTCTGGATTCCCTGCAAATATTAGTACTGACTCTGGATTCCCTGTAAATACTAGTACTGTCTCTGGAACCCTGTAAATATTAGTACTGTGTCTGGACCCCGGTAAATATTAGTACCGCGTCTGGATCCCCTGTAAATATTAGTACCACCTCTGGATCCTGTGTAAATATTTGTGCCGTCTCTAGATCCACTGCAAATATTAGCAACGTCTCTGGATACCCTTTACATATTAGTACGCTCTCCGGATCCCCTGTAAATGTCAGTACTGTCTCTGGATCCCTGTAAATATTCGTACCGCCTCTGGATCCCCTGTAAATATTAGCGCCGTCTCTGGATCCCCTGTAAATATTTGTGCCGTCTCTGGATCCCCTGTAAATATTATTACCGACTCTGGATCCTGTGCAAATATTAGTACTGTCTCTGGATCCCTGTAAATATTAGTACCGTCTCTGGATCCCCTGTAAATATTAGTACCATCTCTGGATCCCCTGTAAATATTAGTACCGTCTCTGGATCCCAGTAAATATTAGTACCGTCTCTGGATTTCCTGTAAATATTAGTATTGTCTCTGGATCCCCTGTAATTATTTGTGCCGTCTCTTGATCACTGTAAATATTAGAACCGCGTCTGGATCCCCTGTAAATATTAGTACTGTCTTTGGATCCCCTGTAAATATTAGTACAGTCTCTGGATCCTCTGTAATTATTAATACTGCCTCTGGATTCCTGTAAATATTAGTACTGTCTCTGGATTCCTTGTAAATCTTTGTGTCATCTTTGGATCCCCTGTAAACATTAGTACAGTCTCTGGAAACCCTCTAATTAATAGGACTGTCTCTGGATCCCTTTTAAATATTAGTACCGTCTCTGGATCGCCTTTAAATATTAGTACTGTCTCTGGATCCCATGTAAATATTAGTACAGTCTTTGGATCCCCTGTAAATATTATTATAGTCTCTGGATCCCCTGTAAATATTACTGCTGTCTCTAGAACCCTGTACAAATTAGGACTGCCACTGGATCCCCTGTAAAAATTCGTACAGTCTCTGGATCCCCTGTAAATATTAGTAGCGGCATTGGGTCCCTGTAAATATTCGTACTGTCTCTGGATCCCTTGTAAATCTTTGTGTCGTCTTTGGATCCCCTGTAAACATTAGAACTGTCTCTGGATCCCCTGTAAATATTAGTTCTGTCTCTGGATCCCCTGTAAATATTAGTGCCGTCTCTGGATCCCCTGTAAATATTAGCACTGTCTCTGGATCCCCTGTAAATATTTGTGCCCTCTCTGGATCCCTGTAAATATTAGTGCCGTGTCTGGATCCCCTGTAAATATTAGTACCGTCTCTGGATCCCCTGTAAATATTAGCACTGTCTCTGGATCCCCTGTAAATATTTGTGCCCTCTCTGGATCCCTGTAAATATTAGTACCATCTCTGGATCCCTGTAAATATTAGTACAATCTCTGGACCCTGTGTAAATATTAATACCATCTCTGGATTCCTGAAAATATTAGTACCATCTCTGGATCCCTGTAAATATTAGTACAGTCTCTGGATCCCCTGTAAATATTAGTACAGTCTCTGGTTTCGCTGTAAATATTAGTTATGTCTCTGGATCCCTGTAAATATTAGTACTGTCTCTGGATCCCTGTAAATATTAGTGCAGTCTCTGGATTCCCTGCAAATATTAGGACTGTCTCTGGATTCCCTGCAAATACGAGTACTGTCTCTGGATCCCTGTAAATATTAGTAGTATCTCTGGATCCCTGTAAATATTAGTACTGTCTCTGGATCCCTGTAAATATTAGGACCGACTCTGGATCCTGCGTAAATATTTGTGCCGTCTCTAGATCCACTGTAAATATTAGTAACGTCCCTGGATACCCTTTACATATTGGTACGCTCTCCGGATCCCCTGTAAATATTAGTACTGTCTCTGGATCCCTGTAAATAATAGTACCGTCTCTGGATCCCCTGTAAATATTAGCGCCGTCTCTGTATCCCCTGCCAATATTAGTACCGTCTCTGGATCCCTGTAAATATTTGTGCCGTCTCTGGATCCCCTGTAAATATTTGTGTCGTCTTTGGATCCCCTGTAAACATTTGTACTCTCTCTGCATCCCCTGTAAATATTAATGCTGTCTCTGGATCCCCTGTAAACATTACTGCCGTCTCTGGTACCCTGTAAATCTTTGTGTCGTCTTTGGATCCCCTGTAAACATTAGTACTGTCTCTGGATCCCCTGTAATTACTAGTACTGTCTCTGGATCCCCTGTAAATAAGAACATAAGAACATAAGAAATTGGAGCAGGAGTCGGCCAATCGGCCTCTCGAGCCTGCTCCGCCATTCAATAAGATCATGGCTGATCTGATCCCAACCACAAATCTAAAGAACACAAGAAGTCGGAGCAGGACCCGGCCACACAGCCCCTGGGCCCTGTCCGCCACCCACAGGGCATTGACCGATCCGAACTCAGCTTCATGTCCAATTTCCTGCCCGCTCCCCATAACCCCTAATTCCCTTTACTTCTAGGAAACTGTCTATTTCTGTTTTAAATTTATCTAATGATGTAGCTTCCACAGCTTCCTGGGGCAGCAAATTCCACAGACCTACCACCCTCTGAGTGAAGAAGTTTCTCCTCATCTCAGTTTTGAAAGAGCAGCCCCTTATTCTAAGATTATGCCCCCTAGTTCTCGTTTCACCCATCTTTGGGAACATCCTTACTGCATCCACCCGATCAAGACCCTTCACAATCTTATATGTTTCAATAAGATCGCCTCTCATTCTTCTGAACTCCAATGAGTAGAGTCCCAATCTACTCAACCTCTCCTCATATGTCCGCCCCCTCATCCCCGGGATTAACCGAGTGAACCTTCTTTGTACTGCCTCGAGAGCAAGTATGTCTTTTCTTAAGTATGGAGACCAAAACTGTATGCAGTATTCCAGGTGCGGTCTCACCAATACCTTATATAACTGCAGCAATACCCCTTGTTTTTATATTCTATCCCCCTAGCAATAAAAGCCAACATTCCGTTGGCTTTCTTGATCACCTGCTGCACCTGCATACCAACTTTTTGATTTTCTTGCACTAGGACCCCCAGATCCCTTTGTACTGCAGTACTTTCCAGTCTCTCGCCATTAAGAAAATAACTTGCTCTCTGATTTTTCCTGCCAAAGTGCATAACCTCACATTTTCCAATATTATATTGCATCTGCCAAATCTCCGCCCACTCACCCAGCCTGTCTATATCCCCTTGCAGGTTTTTTATGTCCTCCTCACTCTCTACTTTCCCTCCCATCTTTGTATCATCTGCAAATTTTGATATGTTGCACTCGGTCCCCTCCTCCAAATCGTTAATATAGATTGTAAAGAGTTGGGGACCCAGCACCGACCCCTGTGGAACACCACTGGTTACTGGTTGCCAGTCCGAAAATGAACCATTTATCCCAACTCTCTGCTTCCTGTTCGATAACCAATCCTCCACCCATGCCAGAATATTAGTACAGTCTCTGGATCCCCTGTAAATATCAGAACTGTCTCTGGATCCCCTGTAAATATTTGTGCCGTCTCTGGATCCCTGTAAATATTAGTACTGTATCTGGATCCAAAAGTAAATATTAGTACCGTGTCTGGATCTCCTGCAAATATGAGGAGCGTCTCTGGATCCCCTTTAAATATTAGTACTGTCTCTGGATCCCCTGTAAATATTAGTACAGTCTCTGGATCCCCTGTAATTATTGATACTGTCTCTGGATCCCTGTAAATATTAATACTGTCTCTGGATTCCTTTTAAATCTTTGTGTCGTCTTTGGATCCCCTGCAACCATTTGTACTGTCTCTGGATCCCCTGTAAATATTAGTACTGTCTCTGGATCCACTGTAAATATTAGTACTGTCTCTGGATCCCTGTAAATATTAGTACCGACTCTGGATCCTGTGTAAATATTAGTACCATCTCTGGATCCCCTGTAAATATTAGTACCGTCTCTGGGTCCCTCTAAATATTTGTGCTCTTTCTGGATCCTTGTAAATATTAGTATCGTCACTGGACCCTGTGTAAATATTAATACCATCTCTGGATTCCTGAAAATATTAGTACCATCTCTGGATCCCTGTAAATAATAGTACAGTCTCTGGATTCTATGTAAATATTAGTACAGTCTCCGGATTTGCTGTAAAAATTAGTACTGTCTCTGGATCCCTGTAAATATTAGTACAGTCTCTGGATCCCCTGTAATTATTTGTACAGTCTCTGGATTCCCTGCAAATATTAGTACTGACTCTGGATTCCCTGTAAATACTAGTACTGTCTCTGGAACCCTGTAAATATTAGTACTGTGTCTGGACCCCGGTAAATATTAGTACCGCGTCTGGATCCCCTGTAAATATTAGTACCACCTCTGGATCCTGTGTAAATATTTGTGCCGTCTCTAGATCCACTGCAAATATTAGCAACGTCTCTGGATACCCTTTACATATTAGTACGCTCTCCGGATCCCCTGTAAATGTCAGTACTGTCTCTGGATCCCTGTAAATATTCGTACCGCCTCTGGATCCCCTGTAAATATTAGCGCCGTCTCTGGATCCCCTGTAAATATTTGTGCCGTCTCTGGATCCCCTGTAAATATTATTACCGACTCTGGATCCTGTGCAAATATTAGTACTGTCTCTGGATCCCTGTAAATATTAGTACCGTCTCTGGATCCCCTGTAAATATTAGTACCATCTCTGGATCCCCTGTAAATATTAGTACCGTCTCTGGATCCCAGTAAATATTAGTACCGTCTCTGGATTTCCTGTAAATATTAGTATTGTCTCTGGATCCCCTGTAATTATTTGTGCCATCTCTTGATCACTGTAAATATTAGAACCGCGTCTGGATCCCCTGTAAATATTAGTACTGTCTTTGGATCCCCTGTAAATATTAGTACAGTCTCTGGATCCTCTGTAATTATTAATACTGCCTCTGGATTCCTGTAAATATTAGTACTGTCTCTGGATTCCTTGTAAATCTTTGTGTCATCTTTGGATCCCCTGTAAACATTAGTACAGTCTCTGGAAACCCTCTAATTAATAGGACTGTCTCTGGATCCCTTTTAAATATTAGTACCGTCTCTGGATCGCCTTTAAATATTAGTACTGTCTCTGGATCCCATGTAAATATTAGTACTGTCTCTGGATCCCCTGTAAATATTAGTACAGTCTTTGGATCCCCTGTAAATATTATTATAGTCTCTGGATCCCCTGTAAATATTACTGCTGTCTCTAGAACCCTGTACAAATTAGGACTGCCACTGGATCCCCTGTAAAAATTCGTACAGTCTCTGGATCCCCTGTAAATATTAGTAGCGGCATTGGGTCCCTGTAAATATTCGTACTGTCTCTGGATCCCTTGTAAATCTTTGTGTCGTCTTTGGATCCCCTGTAAACATTAGAACTGTCTCTGGATCCCCTGTAAATATTAGTTCTGTCTCTGGATCCCCTGTAAATATTAGTGCCGTCTCTGGATCCCCTGTAAATATTAGCACTGTCTCTGGATCCCCTGTAAATATTTGTGCCCTCTCTGGATCCCTGTAAATATTAGTGCCGTGTCTGGATCCCCTGTAAATATTAGTACCGTCTCTGGATCCCCTGTAAATATTAGCACTGTCTCTGGATCCCCTGTAAATATTTGTGCCCTCTCTGGATCCCTGTAAATATTAGTACCATCTCTGGATCCCTGTAAATATTAGTACAATCTCTGGACCCTGTGTAAATATTAATACCATCTCTGGATTCCTGAAAATATTAGTACCATCTCTGGATCCCTGTAAATATTAGTACAGTCTCTGGATCCCCTGTAAATATTAGTACAGTCTCTGGTTTCGCTGTAAATATTAGTTATGTCTCTGGATCCCTGTAAATATTAGTACTGTCTCTGGATCCCTGTAAATATTAGTGCAGTCTCTGGATTCCCTGCAAATATTAGGACTGTCTCTGGATTCCCTGCAAATACGAGTACTGTCTCTGGATCCCTGTAAATATTAGTAGTATCTCTGGATCCCTGTAAATATTAGTACTGTCTCTGGATCCCTGTAAATATTAGGACCGACTCTGGATCCTGCGTAAATATTTGTGCCGTCTCTAGATCCACTGTAAATATTAGTAACGTCCCTGGATACCCTTTACATATTGGTACGCTCTCCGGATCCCCTGTAAATATTAGTACTGTCTCTGGATCCCTGTAAATAATAGTACCGTCTCTGGATCCCCTGTAAATATTAGCGCCGTCTCTGTATCCCCTGCCAATATTAGTACCGTCTCTGGATCCCTGTAAATATTTGTGCCGTCTCTGGATCCCCTGTAAATATTTGTGTCGTCTTTGGATCCCCTGTAAACATTTGTACTCTCTCTGCATCCCCTGTAAATATTAATGCTGTCTCTGGATCCCCTGTAAACATTACTGCCGTCTCTGGTACCCTGTAAATCTTTGTGTCGTCTTTGGATCCCCTGTAAACATTAGTACTGTCTCTGGATCCCCTGTAATTACTAGTACTGTCTCTGGATCCCCTGTAAATAAGAACATAAGAACATAAGAAATTGGAGCAGGAGTCGGCCAATCGGCCTCTCGAGCCTGCTCCGCCATTCAATAAGATCATGGCTGATCTGATCCCAACCACAAATCTAAAGAACACAAGAAGTCGGAGCAGGACCCGGCCACACAGCCCCTGGGCCCTGTCCGCCACCCACAGGGCATTGACCGATCCGAACTCAGCTTCATGTCCAATTTCCTGCCCGCTCCCCATAACCCCTAATTCCCTTTACTTCTAGGAAACTGTCTATTTCTGTTTTAAATTTATCTAATGATGTAACTTCCACAGCTTCCTGGGGCAGCAAATTCCACAGACCTACCACCCTCTGAGTGAAGAAGTTTCTCCTCATCTCAGTTTTGAAAGAGCAGCCCCTTATTCTAAGATTATGCCCCCTAGTTCTCGTTTCACCCATCTTTGGGAACATCCTTACTGCATCCACCCGATCAAGACCCTTCACAATCTTATATGTTTCAATAAGATCGCCTCTCATTCTTCTGAACTCCAATGAGTAGAGTCCCAATCTACTCAACCTCTCCTCATATGTCCGCCCCCTCATCCCCGGGATTAACCGAGTGAACCTTCTTTGTACTGCCTCGAGAGCAAGTATGTCTTTTCTTAAGTATGGAGACCAAAACTGTATGCAGTATTCCAGGTGCGGTCTCACCAATACCTTATATAACTGCAGCAATACCCCTTGTTTTTATATTCTATCCCCCTAGCAATAAAAGCCAACATTCCGTTGGCTTTCTTGATCACCTGCTGCACCTGCATACCAACTTTTTGATTTTCTTGCACTAGGACCCCCAGATCCCTTTGTACTGCAGTACTTTCCAGTCTCTCGCCATTAAGAAAATAACTTGCTCTCTGATTTTTCCTGCCAAAGTGCATAACCTCACATTTTCCAATATTATATTGCATCTGCCAAATCTCCGCCCACTCACCCAGCCTGTCTATATCCCCTTGCAGGTTTTTTATGTCCTCCTCACTCTCTACTTTCCCTCCCATCTTTGTATCATCTGCAAATTTTGATATGTTGCACTCGGTCCCCTCCTCCAAATCGTTAATATAGATTGTAAAGAGTTGGGGACCCAGCACCGACCCCTGTGGAACACCACTGGTTACTGGTTGCCAGTCCGAAAATGAACCATTTATCCCAACTCTCTGCTTCCTGTTCGATAACCAATCCTCCACCCATGCCAGAATATTAGTACAGTCTCTGGATCCCCTGTAAATATCAGAACTGTCTCTGGATCCCCTGTAAATATTTGTGCCGTCTCTGGATCCCTGTAAATATTAGTACTGTATCTGGATCCAAAAGTAAATATTAGTACCGTGTCTGGATCTCCTGCAAATATGAGGAGCGTCTCTGGATCCCCTTTAAATATTAGTACTGTCTCTGGATCCCCTGTAAATATTAGTACAGTCTCTGGATCCCCTGTAATTATTGATACTGTCTCTGGATCCCTGTAAATATTAATACTGTCTCTGGATTCCTTTTAAATCTTTGTGTCGTCTTTGGATCCCCTGCAACCATTTGTACTGTCTCTGGATCCCCTGTAAATATTAGTACTGTCTCTGGATCCACTGTAAATATTAGTACTGTCTCTGGATCCCTGTAAATATTAGTACCGACTCTGGATCCTGTGTAAATATTAGTACCATCTCTGGATCCCCTGTAAATATTAGTACCGTCTCTGGGTCCCTCTAAATATTTGTGCTCTTTCTGGATCCTTGTAAATATTAGTATCGTCACTGGACCCTGTGTAAATATTAATACCATCTCTGGATTCCTGAAAATATTAGTACCATCTCTGGATCCCTGTAAATAATAGTACAGTCTCTGGATTCTATGTAAATATTAGTACAGTCTCCGGATTTGCTGTAAAAATTAGTACTGTCTCTGGATCCCTGTAAATATTAGTACAGTCTCTGGATCCCCTGTAATTATTTGTACAGTCTCTGGATTCCCTGCAAATATTAGTACTGACTCTGGATTCCCTGTAAATACTAGTACTGTCTCTGGAACCCTGTAAATATTAGTACTGTGTCTGGACCCCGGTAAATATTAGTACCGCGTCTGGATCCCCTGTAAATATTAGTACCACCTCTGGATCCTGTGTAAATATTTGTGCCGTCTCTAGATCCACTGCAAATATTAGCAACGTCTCTGGATACCCTTTACATATTAGTACGCTCTCCGGATCCCCTGTAAATGTCAGTACTGTCTCTGGATCCCTGTAAATATTCGTACCGCCTCTGGATCCCCTGTAAATATTAGCGCCGTCTCTGGATCCCCTGTAAATATTTGTGCCGTCTCTGGATCCCCTGTAAATATTATTACCGACTCTGGATCCTGTGCAAATATTAGTACTGTCTCTGGATCCCTGTAAATATTAGTACCGTCTCTGGATCCCCTGTAAATATTAGTACCATCTCTGGATCCCCTGTAAATATTAGTACCGTCTCTGGATCCCAGTAAATATTAGTACCGTCTCTGGATTTCCTGTAAATATTAGTATTGTCTCTGGATCCCCTGTAATTATTTGTGCCGTCTCTTGATCACTGTAAATATTAGAACCGCGTCTGGATCCCCTGTAAATATTAGTACTGTCTTTGGATCCCCTGTAAATATTAGTACAGTCTCTGGATCCTCTGTAATTATTAATACTGCCTCTGGATTCCTGTAAATATTAGTACTGTCTCTGGATTCCTTGTAAATCTTTGTGTCATCTTTGGATCCCCTGTAAACATTAGTACAGTCTCTGGAAACCCTCTAATTAATAGGACTGTCTCTGGATCCCTTTTAAATATTAGTACCGTCTCTGGATCGCCTTTAAATATTAGTACTGTCTCTGGATCCCATGTAAATATTAGTACTGTCTCTGGATCCCCTGTAAATATTAGTACAGTCTTTGGATCCCCTGTAAATATTATTATAGTCTCTGGATCCCCTGTAAATATTACTGCTGTCTCTAGAACCCTGTACAAATTAGGACTGCCACTGGATCCCCTGTAAAAATTCGTACAGTCTCTGGATCCCCTGTAAATATTAGTAGCGGCATTGGGTCCCTGTAAATATTCGTACTGTCTCTGGATCCCTTGTAAATCTTTGTGTCGTCTTTGGATCCCCTGTAAACATTAGAACTGTCTCTGGATCCCCTGTAAATATTAGTTCTGTCTCTGGATCCCCTGTAAATATTAGTGCCGTCTCTGGATCCCCTGTAAATATTAGCACTGTCTCTGGATCCCCTGTAAATATTTGTGCCCTCTCTGGATCCCTGTAAATATTAGTGCCGTGTCTGGATCCCCTGTAAATATTAGTACCGTCTCTGGATCCCCTGTAAATATTAGCACTGTCTCTGGATCCCCTGTAAATATTTGTGCCCTCTCTGGATCCCTGTAAATATTAGTACCATCTCTGGATCCCTGTAAATATTAGTACAATCTCTGGACCCTGTGTAAATATTAATACCATCTCTGGATTCCTGAAAATATTAGTACCATCTCTGGATCCCTGTAAATATTAGTACAGTCTCTGGATCCCCTGTAAATATTAGTACAGTCTCTGGTTTCGCTGTAAATATTAGTTATGTCTCTGGATCCCTGTAAATATTAGTACTGTCTCTGGATCCCTGTAAATATTAGTGCAGTCTCTGGATTCCCTGCAAATATTAGGACTGTCTCTGGATTCCCTGCAAATACGAGTACTGTCTCTGGATCCCTGTAAATATTAGTAGTATCTCTGGATCCCTGTAAATATTAGTACTGTCTCTGGATCCCTGTAAATATTAGGACCGACTCTGGATCCTGCGTAAATATTTGTGCCGTCTCTAGATCCACTGTAAATATTAGTAACGTCCCTGGATACCCTTTACATATTGGTACGCTCTCCGGATCCCCTGTAAATATTAGTACTGTCTCTGGATCCCTGTAAATAATAGTACCGTCTCTGGATCCCCTGTAAATATTAGCGCCGTCTCTGTATCCCCTGCCAATATTAGTACCGTCTCTGGATCCCTGTAAATATTTGTGCCGTCTCTGGATCCCCTGTAAATATTTGTGTCGTCTTTGGATCCCCTGTAAACATTTGTACTCTCTCTGCATCCCCTGTAAATATTAATGCTGTCTCTGGATCCCCTGTAAACATTACTGCCGTCTCTGGTACCCTGTAAATCTTTGTGTCGTCTTTGGATCCCCTGTAAACATTAGTACAGTCTCTGGATCCCCTGTAATTACTAGTACTGTCTCTGGATCCCCTGTAAATAAGAACATAAGAACATAAGAAATTGGAGCAGGAGTAGGCCAATCGGCCCCTCGAGCCTGCTCCGCCATTCAATAAGATCATGGCTGATCTGATCCCAACCACAAATCTAAAGAACACAAGAAGTCGGAGCAGGACCCGGCCACACAGCCCCTGGGCCCTGTCCGCCACCCACAGGGCATTGACCGATCCGAACTCAGCTTCATGTCCAATTTCCTGCCCGCTCCCCATAACCCCTAATTCCCTTTACTTCTAGGAAACTGTCTATTTCTGTTTTAAATTTATCTAATGATGTAGCTTCCACAGCTTCCTGGGGCAGCAAATTCCACAGACCTACCACCCTCTGAGTGAAGAAGTTTCTCCTCATCTCAGTTTTGAAAGAGCAGCCCCTTATTCTAAGATTATGCCCCCTAGTTCTCGTTTCACCCATCTTTGGGAACATCCTGACTGCATCCACCCGATCAAGACCCTTCACAATCTTATATGTTTCAATAAGATCGCCTCTCATTCTTCTGAACTCCAATGAGTAGAGTCCCAATCTACTCAACCTCTCCTCATATGTCCGCCCCCTCATCCCCGGGATTAACCGAGTGAACCTTCTTTGTACTGCCTCGAGAGCAAGTATGTCTTTTCTTAAGTATGGAGACCAAAACTGTATGCAGTATTCCAGGTGCGGTCTCACCAATACCTTATATAACTGCAGCAATACCTCCCTGTTTTTATATTCTATCCCCCTAACAATAAAAGCCAACATTCCGTTGGCTTTCTTGATCACCTGCTGCACCTGCATACCAACTTTTTGATTTTCTTGCACTAGGACCCCCAGATCCCTTTGTACTGCAGTACTTTCCAGTCTCTCGCCATTAAGAAAATAACTTGCTCTCTGATTTTTCCTGCCAAAGTGCATAACCTCACATTTTCCAATATTATATTGCATCTGCCAAATCTCCGCCCACTCACCCAGCCTGTCTATATCCCCTTGCAGGTTTTTTATGTCCTCCTCACTCTCCACTTTCCCTCCCATCTTTGTATCATCTGCAAATTTTGATATGTTGCACTCGGTCCCCTCGGGAGGAATTGGGAGAGGAGGGGAGGAATGGGGAGAGGAGGGGAGGAATGGGGAGAGGAGGAGAGGAACGGGGAGAGGAGGAGAGGAACGGGGAGAGGAGGAGAGGAACAGGGAGAGGAAGAGAGGAATGGGGCGAGGAAGATAGGAATGGGGAGAGGAAGATTGGAATGTGGAGTGGAGGCGAGGAATCGGGAGAGGAGGGGAGAAATGGGGAGAGGAAGGAAGGAATGGGGAAAGGAGGGGCGGATTGAGGAGAGGAGGGGAGGAATGGGGAGGGGAGGGGAGGAATGGGGAGAGGAGGGGAGGAATGCGGAGAGGAGGGGAGGAATGAGGAGCGGAGGAGTGGAACGTGGAGAGGAGGGGAGGAATCGGGAGAGGAGGAGAGGAATCGGTAGAGGAGGGGAGGAATGGGGAGAGGAGGGGAGGAATGGGGAGAGGAAGGAAGGAATAGGGAGAGGAGGGGAGGAATGTGGAGAGGAGGGGAGGAATGAGGAGAGGAGGAGAGGAAAGGGGAGAGGAGGGGAGGAATCGGGAGAGGAGGGGAGGAATCGGGAGAGGAAGGAAGGAATGGGGAGAGGAAGGGAGGGATGGGGAGAGGAAGGAAGGAATGTGGAGAGGAGGGGAGGAATGAGGAGAGGAGGTGAGGGATGGGGAGAGGAGGGGAGGAATGTGGAGAGGAAGGGAGGAATGAGGAGCAGAGGAGTGGAACGTGGAGAGGAGGGGAGGAATCGGGAGAGGAGGAGAGGAATGGGGAGAGGAAGGAAGGAATAGGGAGAGGAGGGGAGGAATGGGGAGAGGAGGGGAGGAATGGGGAGAGGAGGGGAGGAATGGGCAAAGGAGAGCAAGAATGGGGAGAGGAGGGGAGGAATGTGGAGAGGAGGGGAGGAATGAGGAGAGGAATGGGGAGAGGAAGGGAGGAATGGGGAGAGGAGGGGAGGAATGTGGAGAGGAAGGGAGGAATGAGGAGAGGAGGAGAGGAAAGGGGAGAGGAGGGGAGGAATCGGGAGAGGAGGGGAGGAATTGGGAGAGGAAGGAAGGAATGGGGAGAGGAAGGGAGGGATGTGGAGAGGAGGGGAGGAATGGGCAAAGGAGAGCAAGAATGTGGAGAGGAGGGGAGGAATGTGGAGAGGAGGGGAGGAATGAGGAGAGGAGGAGAGGAAAGGGCAAAGGAGAGCAAGAATGTGGAGAGGAGGGGAGGAATGTGGAGAGGAGGGGAGGAATGAGGAGAGGAGGAGAGGAAACGGGAGAGGAGGGGAGGAATCGGGAGAGGAGGAGAGGAATCGGGAGAGGAGGGGAGGAATGGGGAGAGGAGGGGAGGAATGGGGAGAGGAAGGAAGGAATAGGGAGAGGAGGGGAGGAATGGGGAGAGGAGGGGTGGAATGGGGAGGGGAGGGGAGGAATGGGCAAAGGAGAGCAAGAATGGGGAGAGGAGGGGAGGAATGTGGAGAGGAGGGGAGGAATGAGGAGAGGAGGAGAGGAAAGGGGAGAGGAGGGGAGGAATCAGGAGAGGAGGGGAGGAATCGGGAGAGGAAGGAAGGAATGGGGAGAGGAAGGGAGGGATGGGGAGAGGAAGGAAGGAATGTGGAGAGGAGGGGAGGAATGAGGAGAGGATGGAAGGGATGGGGAGAGGAGGGGAGGAATGTGGAGAGGAAGGGATGAATGAGGAGCGGAGGAGTGGAACGTGGAGAGGAGGGGAGAAATGAGGAGAGGAGGAGAGGAATCGGGAGAGGAGGGGAGGAATGGGGAGAGGAGGGGAGGAATGGGGAGAGGAGGGGAGGAATGGTGAGAGAAGCGGAGGAATAGGGAGAGGAAGGGAGGAATGAGGAGAGGAGGAGAGGAATGGGGGGAGGAGGGGAGGAACGGGGAGAGGAGGGGAGGAACGGGAAGAAGAGGGGAGGAATGGGGAGAGGGGAGGAATGTGGAGAGGAGAGGAGGAATGGGGAGAGGAGGGGAGGAATGTGCAGAGGAGAGGAGTAACGGGGAGAGGAGGGGAGGAACAGGGTGGGGAAGATAGGAATGGGGAGAGTTTGGGAGGAATTGGGAGAGGAGGTTAGGAATGGGGAGTGGACGGGAGGAATGGGGAGAGGAGGGGAGGAATTGGGAGAGGAGTGGAGGAATGGGGAGAGGAGGGTAGGAATGGGGAGACGAGGAGAGGAACGGGGAGAGGAGGAGAGGAACGGGGAGAGGAGGAGAGGAACGGGGAGAGGAAGATAGGAATGGGGAGAGGAGGGAAGAAATGGGGAGAGGAGGGGAGAAATGGAGAGAGGAGAGGAGGAATGGAGAGAGGAGGGGGGGAATGGGGAGAGGAAGGGAGGAATGATGAGAGGAGGAGAGGAATGTGGAAAGGAGGGGAGGAATGGGCAGAGGAGAGGATGAATGGGGAGAGGAGGGGAGGAATGGGTTGAGGAAGGGAGGAATGAGGATGGGATGGGGAGGAATGGGCAGAAGAGGGGAGGAATGGGGAGAGGAGGAGATGAATGGGGAGTGGAGTGGAGGAATGGGGAGAGGAGGGGAGGAATTGGGAGAGGAGGTTAGGAATGGGGAGTGGACGGGAGGAATGGGGAGAGGAGGGGAGGAATTGGGAGAGGAGTGGAGGAATGGGGAGAGGAGGGTAGGATTGGGGAGACGAGGAGAGGAACGGGGAGAGGAGGAGAGGAACGGGGAGAGGAGGAGAGGAAAGGGGAGAGGAGTGGAGGAATGGGGAGAGGAGAGGAGGAATGGGGAGTGGAGGAGAGGAATGGGGAGAGGAGGGCAGGAGTGGAGAGAGGAGGAGAGGAATGAGGAGAGGAGGGGAGGAATGGGGAGAGCAAGGGAGGAATGGGGAGAGGAGGGGAGGAATGTGGAGAGGAAGGGGCGAATGAGTAGAGGAGGAGAGGAAAGGGGAGAGGAGGGGAGGAATCGGGAGAGGAGGGGAGGAATCGGGAGAGGAAGGAAGGAATGGGGAGAGGAAGGGAGGGATGGGGAGAGGAAGGAAGGAATGTGGAGAGGAGGGGAGGAATGAGGAGAGGAGGGGAGGAATGGGGAGAGGAGGGGAGGAATGCGGAGAGGAAGGGAGGAATGAGGAGCAGAGGAGTGGAACGTGGAGAGGAGGGGAGGAATGAGGAGAGGAGGGGAGGAATGGGGAGAGGAGGGGATGAATGGGCAAAGGAGAGCAAGAATGGGGAGAGGAGGGGAGGAATGGGGAGAGGAGGGGAGGAATGGGGAGAGGAGGGGATGAATGGGCAAAGGAGAGCAAGAATGGGGAGAGGAGGGGAGGAATGGGGAGAGGAAGGGAGGAATGAGGAGAGGAGGGGAGGAATGGGCAGAAGAGGGGAGGAATGGGGAGAGGAGGGGAGGAATGGGGAGAGGAGGGGAGGAATGGGGAGAGGAGGGGAGGAATGGTGAGAGGAGCGGAGGAATAGGGAGAGGAAGGGAGGAATGAGGAGAGGAGGAGAGGAATGGGGAGAGGAGGAGAGGAATGGGGAGAGGAGGAGAGGAATGGGGGGAGGAGGGGAGGAACGGGGAGAGGAGGGGAGGAACGGGAAGAAGAGGGGAGGAATGGGGAGAGGGGAGGAATGTGGAGAGGAGAGGAGGAATGGGGAGAGGAGGGGAGGAATGTGCAGAGGAGAGGAGTAACGGGGAGAGGAGGGGTGGAATGGGGAGAGGAAGGGAGGAATGGGGAGAGGAGGGGAGGAACGGAGAGAGGAGGAGAGGAACGGGGAGAGGAGGAGAGCAACGGGGAGAGGAGGAGAGGAACGGGGAGAGGAGGAGAGGAACGGGGAGAGGAAGATCGGAATGTGGAGTGGAGGCGAGGAATCGGGAGAGGAGGGGAGAAATGGGGAGAGGAAGGAAGGAATGGGGAAAGGAGGGGCGGATTGAGGAGAGGAGGGGAGGAATGGGGTGAGAGGGGAGGAATGGACAAAAAAGAGGAGTAATGGGGAGAGGAGGGGAGGAATGGGGAGAGGAAGGGAGGAATGAGGATGGGATGGGGAGGAATGGGCAGAAGAGGGGAGGAATGGGGAGAGGAGGGGAGGAATGGGGAGAGGAGGGGAGGTATTGGGAGAGGAGAGGACGAATGGGGAGAGGAGGGGAGGAATGGGGAGAGGAGGGGAAGAATGGGCAGAGGAGGGGAGGAATGGGCAGAGGAGGAGAGGAATGGGGAGAGGAGGGGAGGAACGTGGAGAGGAGGAGAGGAACGGGTGGAGCAGGAGAGGATCGGGGAGAGGAGGACAGGAACGGAGAGAGGAAGATCGGAACGGGGAGAGGAGGGGAGGAACGTGGAGAGGAGGGGAGGAACGGGGAGAGGATGGGAGAAATGGGGAGAGGAGGGGTGAAATGGGGAGAGGAGGGCAGGAATGGGGAGTGGAAGGGAGAAATGGGCAGAGGAGAGGACGAATGAGGAGAGGAGGGGAGGAATGGGGTGAGGAGGGGAGGAACGGGGAGAGGAGGAGAGGAACGGGGAGAGGAGCAGAGGAACGGGGAGAGGAAGATTGGAATGTGGAGAGGAAGATAGGAATGGGGAATGGAGGGGAGGAATTGTACAGGGCATTGGTGAGGCCACACTTGGAGTACTGTGTACAGTTCTGGTCACCCTATTATAGAAAGGATATTATTAAACTAGAAAGAGTGCAGAAAAGATTTACTAGGATGCTACCGGGACTTGATGGTTTGACTTACAGGGAGAGGTTAGACAGACTGGGACTTTATTCCCTGGAGAGTAGGAGGTTAAGGGGTGATCTTATAGAAGTCTATAAAATAATGAGGGGCATAGATAAGGTCGATAGTCAAAATCTTTTCCCAAAGGTAGGGGAGTCTATAACGAGGGGGCACAGATTTAAGGTGAGAGGGGAGAGATACAAAAGGATCCAGAGGGGCAATTTTTTCACTCAAAGGGTGGTGAGTGTCTGGAACGAGCTGCCAGAGGCAGTAGTAGAGGCGGGTACAATTTTGTCTTTTAAAAAGCATTTGGACAGTTACATGGGGAAGATGGGTATCGAGGGATATGGGCCAAGTGCAGGCAATTGGGACTAGCTTAGTGGTATAAACTGGGCGACATGGACATGTTGGGCCGAAGGGCCTGTTTCCATGTTGTAACTTCTATGATTCTATGATTCTATGATTCTATGAGAGGAATGTGGAGAGGAGGGGAGGAATGGGCAGAGGAAGTGAGGAATGGGGAGAGGAGGGGAGGAATGGGGAGAGGAAGGGAGGAATGGGGAGAGGAGGGTAGGAATGGGGAGAGGATGGAAGGAATGGGGAGAGGAGGGGAGGAATGGGGAGAGGAGGGGAGGAATGGGGAGAGGAGGGGAGGAATGGAGAGAGGAGAGGAGGAATGGGGAGAGGAAGGGAGGAATGGGGAGAGGAGGGGAGGAATGCGGAAAGGAAGGGAGGAATGAGGAGAGGGATGGGGCGAGGAGGGGAGGAATGAGGAGAGGAGGAGAGGAAGCGGGAGAGGAGGGGAGGAATGGGGAGAGGAGGGGAGGAATGGGGAGAGGAAGGAAGGACTGAGGAGAGAATGGGGAGGAATGGGGAGAGGGGGGAGGAATGGGGAGAGCAGCAGAGGAACGTGGAGAGAAGGAGAGGAACGGGGGGAGGAAGATAGGAATGGGGAGAGGAAGATAGGAATGGGGAGAGGACGATAGGAATCGGGAGAGGAGGGGAGGAATCGGGAGAGGAGGGGAGGAATGGGGAGAGGAAGGAAGGAATAGGGAGAGGACGGGAGGAATGAGGAGGGGAGGAATGGGGAGAGGAGGGGAGAAATGGGCAGAAGAGAGGAGGAATGGGGAGTGGAGGGGAGGAATGGGGAGAGGAGAGGAGGAATGGGGAGAGGAGTGAAGGAATGGGGAGAGGAGGGGAGGAATGGGGAGAGGAGGGGTGGAATGGGGAGAGGAATGGAGGAATGGGCAGAGGAGAGGATGAATGGGGAGAGGAGGGGAGGAATGGGGTGAGGAAGGGAGGAATGAGGATGGGATGGGGAGTAATGGGCAGAAGAGGGGAGGAATGGGGAGAGGAGGGGAGGAATGGGGTAGAGGAGAGGAGATGACGAATGGGGAGAGGAGGGGAGGAATGGGGAGAGGAGGGGAAGAATGGGCAGAGGAGGGGAGGAATGAGCAGAGGATGGGAGGAATGGGGAGAGGAGGAGAGGAATGGGGAGAGGAGGGGAGGAATGCGGAAAGGAAGGGAGGAATGGGGAGAGGAGGGGAGGAATGGCGAGAGGAGGGGAGGAATGGAGAGAGGAGAGGAGGAATGGGGAGAGGAGGGGAGGAATGGTGAGAGGAGGGGAGGAATGCGGAAAGGAAGGGAGGAATGAGGAGAGGGATGGGGCGAGGAGGGGAGGAATGAGGAGAGGAGGAGAGGAAGCGGGAGAGGAGTGGAGGAATGGGAAGAGGAGGGGAGGAATGGGGAGAGGAAGGAAGGACTGAGGAGAGAATGGGGAGGAATGGGGAGAGCAGCAGAGGAACGTGGAGAGAAGGAGAGGAACGGGGAGTGGAAGATAGGAATGGGGAGAGGAAGATAGGAATGGGGAGAGGAAGATAGGAATGGGGAGAGGAAGATAGGAATGGGGAGAGGAGGGGAGGAATCGGGAGAGGAGGGGAGGAATGGGGAGAGGAAGGAAGGAATAGGGAGAGGACGGGAGGAATGAGGAGGGGAGGAATGGGGAGAGGAGGGGAGAAATGGGCAGAAGAGAGGAGGAATGGGGAGTGGAGGGGAGGAATGAGGAGAGGAGGGGAGGGATGGGGAGAGGAGGGGAGGAATGTGGAGAGGAAGGGATGAATGAGGAGCGGAGGAGTGGAACGTGGAGAGGAGGGGAGGAATGAGGAGAGGAGGAGAGGAATCGGGAGAGGAGGGGAGGAATGGGGAGAGGAGGGGAGGAATGGGGAGAGGATGGTGGGAATGTGGAGAGGAGGGGAGGAATGAGGAGAGGAGGAGAGGAAAGGGGAGAGGAGGGGAGGAATCGGGAGAGGAGGAGAGGAATCGGGAGAGGAGGGGAGGAATGGGGAGAGGAGGGGAGGAATGGGGAGAGGAAGGAAGGAATAGGGAGAGGAGGGGAGGAATGGGGAGAGGAGGGGAGGAATGGGGAGAGGAGGGGAGGAATGGGCAAAGGAGAGCAAGAATGGGGAGAGGAGGGGAGGAATGTGGAGAGGAGGGGAGGAATGAGGAGAGGAGGAGAGGAAAGGGGAGAGGAGGGGAGGAATCAGGAGAGGAGGGGAGGAATCGGGAGAGGAAGGAAGGAATGGAGAGAGGAAGGGAGGGATGGGGAGAGGAAGGAAGGAATGTGGAGAGGAAGGGATGAATGAGGAGCGGAGGAGTGGAACGTGGAGAGGAGGGGAGGAATGAGGAGAGGAGGAGAGGAATCGGGAGAGGAGGGGAGGAATGGGGAGAGGAGGGGAGGAATGGGGAGAGGAGAGGAGGAATGGGGAGTGGAGGGGAGGAATGGGGAGAGGAGAGGAGGAATGGGGAGAGGAGTGAAGGAATGGGGAGAGGAGGGGAGGAATGGGGAGAGGAGAGGAGGAATGGGGAGAGGAGGGGTGGAATGGGGAGAGGAATGGAGGAATGGGCAGAGGAGAGGATGAATGGGGAGAGGAGGGGAGGAATGGGGTGAGGAAGGGAGGAATGAGGATGGGATGGGGAGTAATGGGCAGAAGAGGGGAGGAATGGGGAGAGGAGGGGAGGAATGGGGTAGAGGAGAGGAGATGACGAATGGGGAGAGGAGGGGAGGAATGGGGAGAGGAGGGGAAGAATGGGCAGAGGAGGGGAGGAATGAGCAGAGGATGGGAGGAATGGGGAGAGGAGGAGAGGAATGGGGAGAGGAGGGGAGGAACGTGGAGAGGAGGGGAGGAATGGGGAGAGGAGGGGAGGAATGCGGAAAGGAAGGGAGGAATGGGGAGAGGAGGGGAGGAATGGCGAGAGGAGGGGAGGAATGGAGAGAGGAGAGGAGGAATGTGGAGAGGAGGGGAGGAATGGTGAGAGGAGGGGAGGAATGCGGAAAGGAAGGGAGGAATGAGGAGAGGGATGGGGCGAGGAGGGGAGGAATGAGGAGAGGAGGAGAGGAAGCGGGAGAGGAGGGGAGGAATGGGAAGAGGAGGGGAGGAATGGGGAGAGGAAGGAAGGACTGAGGAGAGAATGGGGAGGAATGGGGAGAGGGGGGGAGGAATGGGGAGAGGAGGGGAGGAATGAGGAGGGGAGGAATGGGGAGAGGAGGGGAGAAATGGGCAGAAGAGAGGAGGAATGGGGAGTGGAGGGGAGGAATGGGGAGAGGAGGGGAGGAATGGGGAGAGGAGTGAAGGAATGTGGAGAGGAGGGGAGGAATGAGGAGAGGAGGGGAGGGATGGGGAGAGGAGGGGAGGAATGTGGAGAGGAAGGGATGAATGAGGAGCGGAGGAGTGGAACGTGGAGAGGAGGGGAGGAATGAGGAGAGGAGGAGAGGAATCGGGAGAGGAGGGGAGGAATGGGGAGAGGTGGGGAGGAATGGGGAGAGGAAGGGAGGAATGTGGAGAGGAAGGGAGGAATGAGGAGAGGAGGAGAGGAAAGGGGAGAGGAGGGGAGGAATCGGGAGAGGAGGGGAGGATTGGGAGAGGAAGGAAGGAATGGGGAGAGGAAGGGAGGGATGTGGAGAGGAGGGGAGGAATGGGGAGAGGAGGGGAGGAATGGGCAAAGGAGAGCAAGAATGGGGAGAGGAGGGGGGGAATGTGGAGAGGAGGGGAGGAATGAGGAGAGGAGGAGAGGAAAGGGGAGAGGAGGGGAGGAATCGGGAGAGGAGGAGAGGAATCGGGAGAGGAGGGGAGGAATGGGGAGAGGAGGGGAGGTATGGGGAGAGGAAGGAAGGAATAGGGAGAGGAGGGGAGGAATGGGGAGAGGAGGGGAGGAATGGGGAGAGGAGGGGAGGAATGGGCAAAGGAGAGCAAGAATGGGGAGAGGAGTGGAGGAATGTGGAGAGGAGGGGAGGAATGAGGAGAGGAGGAGAGGAAAGGGGAGAGGAGGGGAGGAATCAGGAGAGGAGGGGAGGAATCAGGAGAGGAAGGAAGGAATGTGGAGAGGAGGGGAGGAATGAGGAAAGGAGGGGAGGGATGGGGAGAGGAGGGGAGGAATGTGGAGAGGAAGGGATGAATGAGGAGCGGAGGAGTGGAACGTGGAGAGGAGGGGAGGAATGAGGAGAGGAGGGGAGGAATGGGGAGAGGAAGGAAGGAATAGGGAGAGGAGGGGGGAATGGGGAGAGGAGGGGAGGAATGGGGAGAGGAAGGGAGGAATGAGGAGAGGAGGGGAGGAATGGGGAGAGGAAGGAAGGAATAGGGAGAGGAGGGGGGAATGGGGAGAGGAGGGGAGGAATGGGGAGAGGAGGGGAGGAATGGGCAAAGGAGAGCAAGAATGTGGAGAGGAGGGGAGGAATGTGGAGAGGAGGGGAGGAATCGGGAGAGGAGGGGAGGAATGGGGAGAGGAAGGAAGGAATGTAGAGAGTAGGGGAGGAATGAGGAGAGGAGGAGAGGAATGGGGAGAGGAGTGGAGGAATGGGCATTGGAGAGGATGAATGGGGAGAGGAGGGGAGGAATGGGGAGAGGAAGGGAGGAATGAGGAGAGGAGGGGAGGAATGGGCAGAAGAGGGGAGGAATGGGGAGAGGAGGGAAGGAATGGGGAGAGGAGGGGAGGAATGGGGAGTGGAGGGGAGGAATGGGGAGAGGAGGGGAGGAATGGGGAGAGGAAGGGAGGAATGTGGAGAGGAAGGGAGGAATGAGGAGAGGAGGAGAGGAAAGGGGAGAGGAGGGGAGGAATCGGGAGAGGAGGGGAGGAATTGGGAGAGGAAGGAAGGAATGGGGAGAGGAAGGGAGGGATGTGGAGAGGAGGGGAGGAATGGGGAGAGGAGGGGAGGAATGGGCAAAGGAGAGCAAGAATGGGGAGAGGAGGGGGGGAATGTGGAGAGGAGGGGAGGAATGAGGAGAGGAGGAGAGGAAAGGGGAGAGGAGGGGAGGAATCGGGAGAGGAGGAGAGGAATCGGGAGAGGAGGGGAGGAATAGGGAGAGGAGGGGAGGAATGGGGAGAGGAAGGAAGGAATAGGGAGAGGAGGGGAGGAATGGGGAGAGGAGGGGAGGAATGGGGAGAGGAGGGGAGGAATGGGCAAAGGAGAGCAAGAATGGGGAGAGGAGGGGAGGAATGTGGAGAGGAGGGGAGGAATGAGGAGAGGAGGAGAGGAAAGGGGAGAGGAGGGGAGGAATCAGGAGAGGAGGGGAGGAATCAGGAGAGGAAGGAAGGAATGGGGAGAGGAAGGGAGGAATGTGGAGAGTAGGGGAGGAATGAGGAGAGGAGGGGAGGGATGGGGAGAGGAGGGGAGGAATGTGGAGAGGAAGGGATGAATGAGGAGCGGAGGAGTGGAACGTGGAGAGGAGGGGAGGATTGAGGAGAGGAGGAGAGGAATCGGGAGAGGAGGGGAGGAATGGGGAGAGGAGGGGAGGAATGGGGAGAGGAAGGAAGGAATAGGGAGAGGAGGGGGGAATGGGGAGAGGAAGGGAGGAATGGGGAGAGGAGGGGAGGAATGGGCAAAGGAGAGCAAGAATGTGGAGAGGAGGGGAGGAATGTGGAGAGGAGGGGAGGAATCGGGAGAGGAGGGGAGGAATGGGGAGAGGAAGGAAGGAATGTAGAGAGTAGGGGAGGAATGAGGAGAGGAGGAGAGGAATGGGGAGAGGAGGGGAGGAATGGGCATTGGAGAGGATGAATGGGGAGAGGAGGGGAGGAATGGGGAGAGGAAGGGAGGAATGAGGAGAGGAGGGGAGGAATGGGCAGAAGAGGGGATGAATGGGGAGAGGAGGGAAGGAATGGGGAGAGGAGGGGAGGAATGGTGAGAGAAGCGGAGGAATAGGGAGAGGAAGGGAGGAATGAGGAGAGGAGGAGAGGAATGGGGAGAGGAGGAGAGGAATGGGGGGAGGAGGGGAGGAACGGGGAGAGGAGGGGAGGAACGGGAAGAAGAGGGGAGGAATGGGGAGAGTGGAGGAATGTGGAGAGTAGAGGAGGAATGGGGAGAGGAAGGGAGGAATGTGCAGAGGAGAGGAGTAACGGGGAGAGGAGGGGAGGAACAGGGTGGGGAAGATAGGAATGGGGAGAGTTTGGGAGGAATTGGGAGAGGAGGTTAGGAATGGGGAGTGGACGGGAGGAATGGGGAGAGGAGTGGAGGAATTGGGAGAGGAGTGGAGGAATGGGGAGAGGAGGGTAGGAATGGGAAGACGAGGAGAGGAACGGGGAGAGGAGGAGAGGAACGGGGAGAGGAGGAGAGGAACGGGGAGAGGAAGATAGGAATGGGGAGAGGAGGGAAGAAATGGGGAGAGGAGGGGAGAAATGGAGAGAGGAGAGGAGGAATGGAGAGAGGAGGGGGGGAATGGGGAGAGGAAGGGAGGAATGATGAGAGGAGGAGAGGAATGTGGAAAGGAGGGGAGGAATGGGCAGAGGAGAGGATGAATGGGGAGAGGAGGGGAGGAATGGGTTGAGGAAGGGAGGAATGAGGATGGGATGGGGAGGAATGGGCAGAAGAGGGGAGGAATGGGGAGAGGAGGAGATGAATGGGGAGTGGAGGGGAGGAATTGGGAGAGCAGATGAGAAATGGGGTGAGGAGGGTAGGAATGGGGAGACGAGGAGATGAACGTGGAGCGGAGGAGAGGAACGTGGAGAGGAGGAGAGGAAAGGGGAGAGGAGGGGAGGAATGGGGAGAGGAAGGAAGGAATGGGGAGAGGAGTGGAGGAATGTGGAGAGGAGAGGAGGAATGGGGAGTGGATGAGAGGAATGGGGAGAGGAGGGCAGGAGTGGAGAGAGGAGGGGAGGAATGAGGAGAGGAGGGGAGGAATGGGGAGAGCAAGGGAGGAATGAGGAGAGGAGGAGAGGAAAGGGGAGAGGAGGGGAGGAATCGGGAGAGGAGGGGAGGAATCGGGAGAGGAAGGAAGGAATGGGGAGAGGAAGGGAGGGATGGGGAGAGGAAGGAAGGAATGTGGAGAGGAGGGGAGGAATGAGGAGAGGAGGGGAGGAATGGGGAGAGGAGGGGAGGAATGCGGAGAGGAAGGGAGGAATGAGGATCGGAGGAGTGGAACGTGGAGAGGAGGGGAGGAATGAGGAGAGGAGGCGAGGAATCGGGAGAGGAGGGGAGGAATGGGGAGAGGAGGGGAGGAATGGGGAGAGGAGGGGAGGAATGGGCAAAGGAGAGCAAGAATGGGGAGAGGAGGGGTGGAATGGGGAGAGGAAGGGAGGAATGAGGAGAGGAGGGGAGGAATGGGTAGAAGAGGGGAGGAATGGGGAGAGGAGGGGAGGAATGGGGAGAGGAGGGGAGGAATGGGGAGAGGAGGGGAGGAATGGTGAGAGGAGCGGAGGAATAGGGAGAGGAAGGGAGGAATGAGGAGAGGAGGAGAGGAATGGGGAGAGGAGGAGAGGAATGGGGAGAGGAGGAGAGGAATGGGGGGAGGAGGGGAGGAACGGGGAGAGGAGGGGAGGAACGGGAAGAAGAGGGGAGGAATGGGGAGAGGGGAGGAATGTGGAGAGGAGAGGAGGAATGGGGAGAGGAGGGGAGGAATGTGCAGAGGAGAGGAGTAACGGGGAGAGGAGGGGTGGAATGGGGAGAGGAAGGGAGGAATGGGGAGAGGAGGGGAGGAACGGATAGAGGAGGAGAGGAACAGGGTGGGGAAGATAGGAATGGGGAGAGTTTGGGAGGAATTGGGAGAGGAGGTTAGGAATGGGGAGTGGACGGGAGGATTGGGGAGAGGAGGGGAGGAATTGGGAGAGGAGTGGAGGAATGGGGAGAGGAGGGTAGGAATGGGGAGAGGAGGGTAGGAATGGGGAGAGGAGGAGAGGAACGGGGAGAGGAGGAGAGGAACGGGGAGAGGAGGAGAGGAACGGGGAGAGGAAGATAGGAATGGGGAGAGGAGGGAAGAAATGGGGAGAGGAGGGGAGAAATGGAGAGAGGAGAGGAGGAATGGAGAGAGGAGGGGGGGAATGGGGAGAGGAAGGGAGGAATGATGAGAGGAGGAGAGGAATGTGGAAAGGAGGGGCGGAATGGGCAGAGGAGAGGATGAATGGGGAGAGGAGGGGAGGAATGGGTTGAGGAAGGGAGGAATGAGGATGGGATGGGGAGGAATGGGCAGAAGAGGGGAGGAATGGGGAGAGGAGGAGATGAATGGGGAGTGGAGGGGAGGAATGGGGAGAGGAGGGGAGGAATTGGGAGAGGATGAGAGGAACGGGGAGAGGAGGAGAGGAACGGAGAGACGAAGATTGGAATGTGGACAGGAAGATAGGAATGGGGAATGGAGGGGAGGAATGCGGAGAGGAAGAGAGGAATGGGGAGAGGAGGGGAGGAATGGGGAAAGGAAGGGAGGAATAGGTAGATGGGGAGGAATGGGGAGAGGAAGGGAGGAATGGGGAGAGGAGGGGTGGAATGAGGAGAGGAGGAGAGGAATGGGGAGAGGAGGGGAGGAATAGGGAGAGGAGGGTAGGAATTGGGAGAGGAATGAAGGAATGGGGAGAGGAGGGGAGGAATGGGGAGAGGAGGGGAGGAATGGGGAGAGGATGGGAGGAATGGAGAGAGGAGAGGAGGAATGGGGAGAGGAGGGGAGGAATGGGGAGAGGAGGGGAGGAATGCAGAAAGGAAGGGAGGAATGAGGAGAGGGATGGGGCGAGGAGGGGAGGAATGAGGAGAGGAGGAGAGGAAGCGGGAGAGGAGGGGAGGAATGGGGAGAGGAGGGGAGGAATGGGGAGAGGAAGGAAGGACTGAGGAGAGAATGGGGAGGAATGGGGAGAGGGGGGAGGAATGGGGAGAGGAGGGGAGGAATGGGGAGAGCAGCAGAGGAACGTGGAGAGAAGGAGAGGAACGGGGACAGGAAGATAGGAATGGGGAGAGGAAGATAGGAATGGGGAGAGGAGGGGAGGAATCGGGAGAGGAGGGGAGGAATGGGGAGAGGAAGGAAGGAATAGGGAGAGGACGGGAGGAATGAGGAGGGGAGGAATGGGGAGAGGAGGGGAGAAATGGGGAGTGGAGGGGAGGAATGGGGAGAGGAGGGGAGGAATGGGGAGAGGAGTGAAGGAATGGAGAGAGGAGGGGAGGAATGGGGAGAGGAGAGGAGGAATGGGGAGAGGAGGGGTGGAATGGGGAGAGGAATGGAGGAATGGGCAGAGGAGAGGATGATTGGGGAGAGGAGGGGAGGAATGGGGTGAGGAAGGGAGGAATGAGGATGGGTTGGGGAGGAATGGGCAGAAGAGGGGAGGAATGGGGAGAGGAGGGGAGGAATGGGGTAGAGGAGAGGAGATGACGAATGGGGAGAGGAGATGGCGAATGGGGAGAGGAGGAGAAGAATGGGCAGAGGAGGGGAGGAATGAGCAGAGGATGGGAGGAATGGGGAGAGGAGGAGAGGAATGGGGAGAGGAGGGGAGGAACGTGGAGAGGAGGAGAGGAACGGGTGGAGCAGGAGAGGATCGGGGAGAGGAGGAGAGGAACGGGGAGAGGAGGGGAGAAATGGGGAGAGGAGGGGAGAAATGGGGAGAGGGAGGGCAGGAATGGGGAGTGGAAGGCAGGAATGGGCAGAGGAGAGGACGAATGAGGAGAGGAGGGGGGGAATGGGTGGAAGAGGGGAAGAATGGGGAGAGGAGGGGAGGAATGGGTTGAGGAAGAGAGGAACGGGAGAGAAGGACAGGAACGGGGAGAGGAAGATTGGAATGTGGAGAGGAAGATAGGAATGGCGAGAGGAGGGGAGGAATGGGCAGAGGAAGTGAGGAATGGGAAGAGGAGGGGAGGAATGGTGAGAGGAAGGGAGGAATGGGGAGAGGAGGGTTGGAATGTGGAGAGGAGAGGAGGAATGTTGAGACGGGGGGAGGAATGGGGAGAGGAGGGCAGGAGTGGAGAGAGTAGTGGAGGAATGGGGACAGGGGGGAGGAATGGGGAGAGGAGGGGAGGAATGGGGAAAGGAAGGGAGGAATGGGGAGATGGGGAGGAATGGGGAGAGGAAGGGAGGAATGGGGAGAGGAGGGGTGGAATGAGGAGAGGAGGAGAGGAATGGGGAGAGGAGGGGAGGAATAGGGAGAGGAGGGGAGGAATGGGAGAGGAAGGAAGGAATGGGGTGAGGAGGGGAGGAATGGGGAGAGGAGGGGAGGAACGGGAAGAAGAGGGGAGGAATGGGGAGAGGGGAGGAATGTGGAGAGGAGAGGGGGAATGGGGAGAGGAGGGGAGGAATGGGTTGAGGAAGGGAGGAATGAGGATGGGATGGGGAGGAATGGGCAGAAGAGGGGAGGAATGGGGAGAGGAGGAGATGAATGGGGAGTGGAGGGGAGGAATGGGGAGAGGAGGGGAGGAATTGGGAGAGGAGGAGAGGAACGGGGAGAGGAGGAGAGGAACGGGAATAGGAAGATTGGAATGTGGAGAGGAAGATAGGAATGGGGAATGGAGGGGGGGAATGCGGAGAGGAAGAGAGGAATGGGGAGAGGAGGGGAGGAATGGGCAGAGGAAGTGAGGAATGGGGAGAGGAGGGGAGGAATGGGGAGAGGAGGGGAGGAATGGGGAGATGAGGGTTGGAATGTGGAGAGGAGAGGAGGAATGTTGAGACGGGGGGAGGAATGGGGAGAGGAGGGGAGGAATGGGGAAAGAAAGGGAGGAATAGGGAGATGGGGAGGAATGGGGAGAGGAAGGGAGGAATGGGGAGAGGAGGGGTGGAATGAGGAGAGGAGGAGAGGAATGGGGAGAGGAGGGGAGGAATAGGGAGAGGAGGGTAGGAATGGGGAGAGGATGGAAGGAATGGGGAGAGGAGGGGAGGAATGGGGAGAGGAGGGGAGGAATGGGGAGAGGAGGGGAGGAATGAGGAGAGGGATGGGGCGAGGAGGGGAGGAATGAGGAGAGGGATGGGGCGAGGAGGGGAGGAATGGAGAGAGGAGAGGAGGAATGGGGAGAGGAGGGGAGGAATGGGGAGAGGAGTGGAGGAATGCGGAAAGGAAGGGAGGAATGAGGAGAGGGATGGGGCGAGGAGGGGAGGAATGAGGAGAGGAGGAGAGGAAGCGGGAGAGGAGGGGAGGAATGGGGAGAGGAGGGGAGGAATGGGAGAGGAAGGAAGGACTGAGGAGAGAATGGGGAGGAATGGGGAGAGGGGGGAGGAATGGGGAGAGGATGGGAGGAATGGGGAGAGCAGCAGAGGAACGTGGAGAGAAGGAGAGGAACGGGGGGAGGAAGATAGGAATGGGGAGAGGAAGATAGGAATGGGGAGAGGACGATAGGAATGGGGAGAGGTGGGGAGGAATCGGGAGAGGAGGGGTGGAATGGGGAGAGGAAGGAAGGAATAGGGAGAGGACGGGAGGAATGAGGAGGGGAGGAATGGGGGAGAGGAGGGGAGAAATGGGCAGAAGAGAGGAGGAATGGGGAGTGGAGGGGAGGAATGGGGAGAGGAGAGGAGGAATAGGGAGAGGAGTGAAGGAATGGGGAGAGGAGGGGAGGAATGGGGAGAGGAGAGGAGGAATGGGGAGAGGAGGGGTGGAATGGGGAGAGGAATGGACGAATGGGCAGAGGAGAGGATGAATGGGGAGAGGAGGGGAGGAATGGTGTGAGGAAGGGAGGAATGAGGATGGGATGGGGGAGGAATGGGCAGAAGAGGGGAGGAATGGGGAGAGGAGGGGAGGAATGGGGTAGAGGAGAGGAGATGACGAATGGGCAGAGGAGGGGAGGAATGGGGAGAGGAGGGGAAGAATGGGCAGAGGAGGGGAGGAATGATCAGAGGATGGGAGGAATGGGGAGAGGAGGAGAGGAATGGGGAGAGGAGGGGAGGAACGTGGAGAGGAGGGGAGGAATGGGGAGAGGAGGGGAGGAATGCGGAAAGGAAGGGAGAAATGGGGAGAGGAGGGGAGGAATGGCGAGAGGAGGGGAGGAATGGAGAGAGGAGAGGAGGAATGGGGAGAGGAGGGGAGGAATGGTGAGAGGAGGGGAGGAATGCGGAAAGGAGGAGAGGAAGCGGGAGAGGAGGGGAGGAATGGGGAGAGGGAGGGGAGGAATGGGGAGAGGAGGGGAGGAATGGGGAGAGGAAGGAAGGACTGAGGAGAGACTGGGAGGGAATGGGGAGAGGGGGGGTGGAATGGGGTGAGGAGGAGAGGAATGGGGGGAGGAGGGGAGGAACGGGGAGAGGAGGGGAGGAACGGGAAGAAGAGGGGAGGAATGGGGAGAGTGGAGGAATGTGGAGAGTAGAGGAGGAATGGGGAGAGGAAGGGAGGAATGTGCAGAGGAGAGGAGTAACGGGGAGAGGAGGGGAGGAACAGGGTGGGGAAGATAGGAATGGGGAGAGTTTGGGAGGAATTGGGAGAGGAGGTTAGGAATGGGGAGTGGACGGGAGGAATGGGGAGAGGAGTGGAGGAATTGGGAGAGGAGTGGAGGAATGGGGAGAGGAGGGTAGGAATGGGAAGACGAGGAGAGGAACGGGGAGAGGAGGAGAGGAACGGGGAGAGGAGGAGAGGAACGGGGAGAGGAAGATAGGAATGGGGAGAGGAGGGAAGAAATGGGGAGAGGAGGGGAGAAATGGAGAGAGGAGAGGAGGAATGGAGAGAGGAGGGGGGAATGGGGAGAGGAAGGGAGGAATGATGAGAGGAGGAGAGGAATGTGGAAAGGAGGGGAGGAATGGGCAGAGGAGAGGATGAATGGGGAGAGA